>NC_060138.1:333746075-335033575 GCF_021461385.2 Schistocerca piceifrons | reverse complement strand
TGCATCAGTAAGGCCTCTGTACTTCAAATTACTGGATGCAATACAACATTGGAGTATAGATATCAACAGGGAATTATTGCACAACCCTATATTTGCAGCCAGTGTGCAGAGGCTTTCAGCAATGGTCAATTTGTTGTTGTATATAGTGTGCAGGGCTATATCTGTTTCAAACTCTGTTAACTGGCTACCTGAGGAACATGCATTCAGTATCTGAAAGTGAGCAATGATGTGATTTGGTATATGTGCAAGGGAGAGTCCTGAGATATTATAATTGGATGGCATAAAGATCCAAAGCCAAAAGTGAAGCAGGGAATACTCCTGTCTACTAGAGGCCTATGTTGATTCCAGAATTTGAGGAATGCATGAAGAACTGCATCCCAATTACACTTTAAACTATATTTTGACATTTTAAACCTCCATCCAGGCTTAATGTTAAGTGTTCCCAGATTGTCCTCGGTGTAGGTGTCACATGACAGTTTCTCATTTGTTAAGCAGAACTACTTGCTATACTAAGTACACTGGTGTGAAAGATGACATGTGCACCAATTCCCAAAGTGCTAATCTTGCTATTGTACAGAAATGTCTAGTGGACAGCTGAGCCATGACACTGGAAGTGCTCTTTCCCTTGCAAAGACAGGAGGAAGAAAAATTTTTCTGGTGTTCTGGAGTGCACAGGGATCTGGGAAGTTAATGTATTAATGCAACTGCCAAGGAGGGTTGCTCCCTCCAATCTTGTGCTTGCTGTTCAGGCAGTCACCTTGTACATAACTCTGTCAGTCTTTTTTGTGGGAGGCTCAGTGGCTGAGTATGATACAGTAACCTCAGGTCAATGAAACCTATGGTGCAACCACTGCTTCCTTCAGGCCACAGAGTTGAAGTATATTTTACAAAACTAAAAGTGGGACATCACACTTTTATATATGGCCTTCTCTTATGGTGAGAGGATTTGCAAGTGTAATATGTGAATGCAGGTAGTGATAGAGCATATTTTATAATTTTAATGCTATGAGGCAGCTCTCTCCCCCACAAAACTTTCCCTATATTTCTAATGATAATGAGAAGTGTGTGGTGTGTGCTTAAGGGTTGTGTCCACATTCGTTTACAAAAAAAATATTGAGATTGTGCTGCAGAGTGGCTGTCACTCATTTTTAAGTAACCATCCAGCCATAGTAACTGATTTCCTCTAGTTACTCTACTGTGTCGCATATAATTCAGGGATTTTTATGACCCTTCATCTCTCAATACAGCTTGGTTTTGAAATTATTCAACCTTCTTCACATTTTTTCATGTAGGGTCACTGATGACATTGCAGATCACACTAAACACAAACATTATTAATAAACATTCAAATATGGTTATTTTTCCTCAAGTGTTACAATACACCAGTGTGCAGATTTATGCTTATTCTCGACACACCAGGCTCCCTGTCTGGTTTGATACAGGATCATTTGCACACTTGTTCCCATTTATCATTTAAAAATTTTAAGCTGAAAAATCTTCTGCATTCACTTCAGTCACTTAATGATTGATTGACTCAAAATGTTCCCTTAGGATTAGGTGGGTTTTCCCTCCCTCAAGTAACCAAAGCACAGTTAGAGGAATATTAAATATAGTAGTCTCTGACCTATATAAAGAAAACTGAAAATAATATTAATACAAAGAATATTGCTGGAACCTGCCTTTACTGCAGAGTCAAAAGTTGTGGATGATTCATACAGCACAATACTGCCAAATGCACACTTTAGGAACTTAGCTCTACAAAACCAACACTTGCAGTTACAACCTGATGTGTAAACCTGGACACCTTACTAGTAGCAACTACTGAACCACTATTAGGTAAGAGTACTAGGTGAGAGAACATCAAATTTAGCAGACTAGTATAGTTCTATAAATACAACTCTGTCTACATAGGAAGTGAACAATCTTAGCCCTCTATGGGTGAGTGCACAGACCTCAGTGAATATGTTTGACCCTTAAACACAACTGTATGGTCACACATTCCTTTTCTGATTAAATTCAGATATCAGCTGGCAAACCAATATTTATGAAGGTTTTAACAAGAATAATTTCAGCACAATTAATGGCATCAATCTTTGTTTACAGTCTGAACAAGTATTTACTATGCACTCTAAGTAATTAGGCTGTTTGGTAGTGCTTTCTTTGCCTCAAAATAATAGTACTGCAAGCAGTCTTCACCGTTCCCACACTGATCATTGTAGAAGTGGTAATAAGAGACAGTCACACTTGGTTAGCATTCTATGCTGCAGAACCTAATGATACTATTAGATTTGATGTCATGAAAACTACAAACAGCCTGAAGTGGGACAGTATGATACAATTCGGAATTCTGTAAATATTAAGAGAAGCTACAGAACAAAAGTGGTATATCGGTCTCAGTTCTATGAACTCAAAGTTTGTAGTTGTGCTCTGCAATGACAAGGTGGACCAGTTAGAGGCGGCCAGTGTTTGGGTCTATAACAGTCATATTTACCATCTTAGTTCAAAGTTTTGGTTATTGGAATTAATCAGTGAGGAATTAGAGTACTGATGCCTATTGATTTGCTTTAAAGTTCTTTAGTAGGCTACAGTCTAAAATACAATTACAAACCTTCCCTGGCTTTGAAAATTCAGGATGAGCAGGTAACTGCTAAATTTACAATAACTACTGTTAAACTCCTTCCCACTTACACTAGAACTGAGGCTTATCTCTGAATGTTTCAAGGAGGGTGGGATATAAACCCTTACTGTTTTTCAAAGTGCAGTAAAACTGTTGATTCTTCAAGCTTGTTTAGATTATTTTACAGAAACCCCTTGTAAGTTACTGCACATATTCTTTCTATTTTGATATTCCTTTATATTGTTTCTGGATCTCCACAAAGATAATGTTGGTATGTTTCAACACACAAATTAAACCAAAAAAGATTTGTATAGAAACAGAAAATCAAACAGAATAAGCTAAAAGCTAAACTTCAAATACCCTACACAAACGTGTCTTAAACACCACAAACTGGCTGGAAGAGGCAAAATGAGTCCAGAAAATATTGAAAGCTTCCAGTGCTGGAAACTGGGGGAAATTTCATCTTAAAATTAAATACTTCATACTCAGTAGTCTCAAATAAGCAGACAGCTTGGAATCAAAGGAAGAAAGATGGTACTGTGGCTCTATTTGTAAATTAAAGAAGTAGGTTAGTCCACAATATATGAAGTAGCAATATCATAAATCTAAACTAGTCTCTCAGCTATGACTTACAGGGACCAACTGCTGCCACCCTAAGAGTGTTTCAAGAATATTGTGTGCCTGCTACTGTCTACAAACATGCAGACCCTAGTTGAGCATGACAGGATGTAGATGAAAAGTTACCCATAAACTGCTGCAGTCCATAAAGTTTGTCTGAACCTAAGGGATGCTTTCTACAGTAACACTAAGAGTGCAGTGTCTCCATAAAAGTGGCAAACTTCTGCTTCAACATTGCTGGTATGAGGCAATACAGTGTTGCAAGAAATTTTGAATTAATAAAGCAATTCAATGATAAATTACTCAGTATGCAATTAGTTACTTCCAAAAGATCTTAAGTCCCAATAGCAAAAGGATCTTAAATTCTTTGAACTTTGCAATACACACCTACTGTAAAAGGTGGGAATACCTTGGAAAAGTTACCCATTGTGGATTAAAGCTCACAAAGTGATAGACAACAATCAGCTGAGTTACAGTAATTACTTCAATAAAACAAGCCTCAAAACATGTGAAATAGAAGTTAAGTCAATTGTTTCATAGTGTGTACTCGGTCAGTGGCGCAGAAACTTTCTATCAAATAATACAAACTGAGAGCAATTTATGAATAGCAAGTATGTCATCTGCTAGGTCCAATGTGGATGCTATGGATGATTTTGTCATATTTTCAATAATTTGTTTATAACTGTTGAAGTGAAATATTCATAATACTGGTTAATATTTTAATTAGGATAAGCTCAGTTTTCTCACTTGAAAATTTGCAGTGACTTCTTGTAGTCCCTAATAGCTTGGACACCTTGAGTTAAAAAATGTTGAAAATGTTCAGGTGCAAAGACCTGTTTCCTGCTCACTACTAGAGTGAAAGAGAAATGTCCCTCCTTTTCTGTGTAATCACTTAAATTGAGATTAAACTTTACACACACATGATGTTGAAATCTGAAGTGTGTTCCCACACATTTCCCAGAAAATGTCTGATCTAACACACCAAATTTGAAGTCCATTTCTTTACTGGAATGTCATGGGAGTTAAGTGAAAAGCTTTTAAGAGAGCAATGTTAATGGTTCAATTTCTAAGTTGCTGTCTCTACCTTTTGAATTAAACTGAAACTTGATCAAACAAATGTAGTGTACTACTGGCCCTTACCAGGGCTAGTTAGGGCATATTACCTATTAACAAACCTTAAAAGCAGCACTTAATATATTCACTTTAAAATTCTTTACAATGGATTTAATTTCTCTTACACTAACAGAAACTGGTTGAAAGTGTTAAGCAAAATTAACAACTGCTTTAAGGTTGAACCTTAAAACAATTAAGTTGGTTTTACACAGAACACTTGTAGAACAAAATATGGAAATACTTTCTGCTTAAAAGGTGGAATCTGCTTCAAATATTCTGTTCTTTAAGAAAATAACCTCTTTCTTGAAAAATGTTACCATGTTTCCATTGTTTTGTAGTGTGATCAACCAAAAGAAGGCCTTGTCAATAATCCTGCTAAAATGGAAGAATATTGCAAAGAAAAAGGTTTCACAGCCTGGTATGAAACTTCTGCCAAGGAAAATATTAACATTGATGAGGCAGCAAGGACTCTTGTCAAGAAGGTAAGCCTCAAAACTTAATTTTACTGGTTTTTGCCATCCATTTATCATTACTAAATGGGATTTAAAAATTTAATTTGATATTGAGAATCATAATTTTGTACATTTTTCTAATTACAGATTCTGCAAAATGATCAATTAATACACCAGAATGACACAGCAAAAGACACAGAAAAAATTGCTCTCGATGGTAAAGCAAGTGAAGCAAAGAGTGGTCGGTGTTCATGCTGACAAAGTTGATAGAAGCTTTCGAAGTATTTTATCAACCACAAAGATAAACAACAGAATAAATGTCTTGCCTCACTTTGGATACTTAACAGCTAAGAGTGCAAAGCATCTGACAGCTTAAAGTACCTGTGAGAGCCAAGATACTTGTTTTATATGCTGCATCCTTTTATCATGTATCTTTTTTTGCATTTCATGAGGAATATTAGTGTGAGTGGTTCATATGTGTATGTGTGTAGTACATTTGAATTTTATGTAATATCATACATTGTTCAAAGTGTTGTGCATGTCACTCACTCACTCATTCAGCCACTTTTGTAAAAATCCAGACTATACAAAAAATACAATGAACATATCAAGACTGGTCTTGTCAAACAAGCAAAAAATTGCAATTACAAATTGTTACTGAAATGACTTGCCTGTTGCAAACAGATTACAAAAACAATGCATAATGAAACTTACATAAAAATTTTGTAAGTGTGCCATATTTATTATACACTATAAATTTTCTGCATTTGTTTAGAACAGCTGCATGCTTTGCATGTACTTCCATTCTGGGTTATGGATGCAATTTTGAAACTTCTAATTTATTGTAAAAAATTTCAAAGACTGTAAATACACAATAGTTACTCAAATGCCAGAATTTTGGCACAGTTATTTTAATTATTGCATTTTTAGAATATGTAGCAGATTGTAAACTTAAACACAGAATCAGATTTCTATTACCTCAGTGTTGTTTTACACACAACTTCTGTACAGTATATTCATGTTATAGTATTAAATTTGTACAATATACTCTTTGAGTATAAATATTTTGCATTATTTTGAAATAAAACTTTGGTAAACTGCAAACTGTGTTCTTCTAAATACTTATTGCAGTTTTAATACTCCTCACTGGAGTTTTAAACACAGCCTTCTCTATTGAGAGATACTTAGTTACCACTTGTGGATATGTTAAGTAAATAGATGATTACCAATAAACAAGAAATGTTGCACATTGATCTAAAAGAGCAGTTAACGAATAAAAATGGATGGGGAAATGGGGTGTTACAAAGCAACAAAACAGGCCTCTTCTGTGTACGATCAGAATACATTCATGTGTGTCTGACCAGTAAACTATTACAGAAAGAAGGGAGAGAACCATAGAATTAAATGAAACAAGGGACTTCCGTACCACATACAGGAATAGCAGGGTAAGAAACAATCTCGAGTAAGCAAATTCAGAGTGCTATCCCAATATTGAGACATCTGTATCCTGAGTGTGTCATTCTTCAGTCACAGTGGAATTTTACTCTGAATTGCTCCACTGTTCAATGTAACCCGCACTTTGATTGCAATGAAAAGATGGTACGCTGTGTAAAACATGTGAAAGGTGGAAAATGTGCAGTTACAGCATAATGTAAATGGAAGTTACAGAAATACACACAATAGATCGTGGGTGGTGTTTTATCACATTGGGCCAATATTATCTAATACTTGAGCTACTTTACCAAAAGGTGTATGACAAAACTTCATTTGTACCTGTACCTGTACATGTGCTGCTATCTTACGCCTTCATAATATAAGAAATACAGATGTTGCACAGTTCACGGGGAAGTGAAACGATCGTAGTTTTATTGACTGAGATACCTTGTGTGGGGTATTGAGTGACTTTCACATCTTTGTGATGAAATGATTGTTTCTCTAAACACCTAGTCTGCGAGTGAAAAAAATCTCCAACCAGGCTGGGAATTGAACCTGAGCCACAGTGGTCTAGAGGTGGTAATAGTGACAAAGCAGTGAATTGTGGACAGTTTACCATGAATGTACTTGACAGGTTTATTTTAGTCACATTTACTCCCAGTAAAATACCCTCACAAATTGTTCAGTAGGGGCTTTACCTAATTATGTGAAAAACACTACAGACTGCAATCACTCATCAATCCAATACAAAAATGGATAACAAATTCTATCAAGTAGATGTCTTGGAGTAGAACCCAGATGGGGGAGTGTGATGAAATGGGCACTAAGGTCATGACAATGTTGTACAGCATGCTCTGCAACAGGATACTGTGTGTTGCCTGTATACACCCTCTGCCTATGCCCATTCATCCTGACTGATAACTGGGTGATAGTCATGCCAATGTAAAATGCTGAACAGTGTTTAGACAATAGCTGGTAGTTAATGTTGTTTTGCAATGGTTCTCCCTTTGACAGTATGTTTTACCAGTTACAGGGCTGGAATAAGTGGTGGTAGGAGGGTGCATAGGGCAAGTCTTGCAGTGGGGTAGGAGCGATGGGGTAGGGAGATAGGTGCAGGAGCAGCATATGGTCTGACAAAGATATTGCAGAGATTGGGAGGGTGACAAAAAGCTATTCTAGGTGTGGTGAGCAAAATCTAGACAGAATGGATTTCATTTCAGGGCATGACTTTAGGACTTGTTGAAGTAGCTGACTGGTACATTCAAGACCAGGAAAATACCAGTTGAAAAGTGGTGTGCACCAAAGTTTTTTTTAGGTATAAGCAGTACCAGGATTCGATTTGATGGCCTGGGAAATCTGCTTTTGAACTAGGCTTTGGGATAATTGTCCAGTGAAGGCTGAAGTAAGAAAGGTGGTGTATTGCTGTAAAGTGTCTGCATCCCTACAAATGCCAAGGATGGATAGGAGGCAACAGTTGACATTGCAGGCTTTCAAACAATATGAAATTGTAATGACTGTGAGTGGTGGCCTTCAACTATGTACCCTCTGACTCAGAGTTGAAATATTAAGTTTTGGCTGGTTTCATCGTCAAGGGGCTGGGATACGTAGTTGCCACATTACAAGCCAGATAATTCCAAGTAATATGGATCGAATGGTCAAAGATCCTTATCACTCAGCAATTGCAAATATAATGTAGAAATTTATAAATGAAATATTGCAATTAAATAAAATATACAGGTACTATCTTAATGACTTTAAAAGAGTATGATAGAAGTACTTTTGAGAATGTGGTATATTTCTGCAAAACACTTGTTGGTGTCGATGGTCCAGCAGTTAAATAGAATAAAAGTTGAACAGGGAAACAATGGATTCCTACTGTACGTAATTAGTCAACAACAACAACAACAACAACAACAACAACAACAACAACAACAACAACAACAACAACAACAACAACAACAACAACAACAACAACAACAACAACAACAACAACAACAACAACAACAACAACAACAACAACAACAACAACAACAACAACAACAACAACAACAACAACAACAACAACAACAACAACAACAACAACAACAACAACAACAACAACAACAACAACAACAACAACAACAACAACAACAACAACAACAACAACAACAACAACAACAACAACAACAACAACAACAACAACAACAACAACAACAACAACAACAACAACAACAACAACAACAACAACAACAACAACAACAACAACAACAACAACAACAACAACAACAACAACAACAACAACAACAACAACAACAACAACAACAACAACAACAACAACAACAACAACAACAACAACAACAACAACAACAACAACAACAACAACAACAACAACAACAACAACAACAACAACAACAACAACAACAACAACAACAACAACAACAACAACAACAACAACAACAACAACAACAACAACAACAACAACAACAGCTTGAGATATTCACTTCTAAATGCACACTACGTCTTCATTGTAAAAGCCATGGAAATATCAAAAGTGCAAAAGTCAGCACTAAGAAGTATTTCTGTCTGCCACGACCATCAGCTAACTGCTCCATGCTCTGTCTTTCCTGCGGCTCCATCTCGCCATCGCATCCAGCACCTCCCGATTCGTGTGAACATCCCTCGCACCACACTGCCCAGAAATGATGCCCCTCCCCAACCTCCACATGTCTCTCATTAAAGAGTGCTGTGATTGGCTAGAGCACTCCCTCCATGTCTCAAAACCAACATGCACTCACAAACATATTGAAACACATTCAAAATACTGTATTTACATTTAAATAACTGGAAATTAAATATATTCCTACAGCTGGACCAGAAACATGGTCTCTCACACATTATTACACATAGAAAAATTAAACATATATCGAAGGAATAGAAGAAAAGGTAGGCCAGTAACCTTTCTAAAACACAGTAAGTATTTAACCATAACCAATTTCTTCATGAATAATATATATTGGATATAAACAAAGACAAATATATTTATAGGCTTGCTGCTACAGTTTTTGTCATGTCGCTGTTGAGTACTTACAGCCTGATGCGATTAGTAGTAATTGGCCACTTTGGCCTCCAATAACTCACATATTATTAGTTACATGCCTGTAATTCATACCAATATAGGTTTACACTAATAGCTTTCTAAAGACATAGATCGACAAAATCAGATGGACCGCTTAGATTTTGGAAATTCGTTGCTGGGTGTTACTTGTATAATTTACTGTCAGATACTAAACTTTGATCTAATAACAATATTGAAAATCTGATTACACCATCAGAATTATCGTGCAAATAATAGTAATGTACATGTTTCTTTTTGAGGTATCATGATTCATCTGGCTACTATTAATTTCTATACAAACAGTGAAATGTCTGCCATGATGGTTTCACAGTCCACCATCTTTGGCACTCTCAGCATACAAGTGTCTTTCATTGACACAGCGTCACCATGGAATTCCGAGCCATGTGGCTGCTGGACCCCTCTAGCTTCGACAAACTTCAGTCACCATGTGGTCAGCCTGCCAAGTGGTCTGCACCCGCCGAGTGGCCCATGGGGCCATGCCAACTCAGAACTCGGAATATTTTCAGGACGCCACAATTCGCCTATTACCTCACAACATGGAAAGGATGGCAATTGTCAAAATGTAAGTACTGTTGTTTGTTAGTAAGTTTGATGTGGGCAGAAGTGTGTAGCTGGCCTTTGTTAAGGATGAGATCAACATCAAGGAAAGTGTCATGGGATTCAGAAAAGGACCTTGTGAAACTTAAATGAGAGAAAGCATTTAGATTTCCAGGAATTTCAACGTGTCAGCCTCACCACAAGGCCATACAGCAAAGATGTCATCAATGTATCAAAACCAAACCAGGAGCTGAAGCCTTATGGATCCCAGGAAAGCCCCAGCCCAGTGCCCCATGAAAAGTTTGGCTTAGGAAGGAGCCATCCTGGTTCCCATGGGTCTACCCCTGATCTGTTTGTATGTCTGCCCCCACAAAGGCGAAGTAATTGTTGCAAAGCATAGAGTTGATTAAGGTGAGGAAAAAGGATGTCATAGGCTTGGAATCAGATGGGTGTTGACTGAGGAAATGTTCAACACACAATATATGTGGGGATGTTGGTGTAGAGGGAGATAGGATCAATGGTTACAAGCAAGGTGTGTGGTGGGAATGGAACGGGCATGGATTTTAGATGATCTAGGAAATGGTTGATATATTTAATAAAGGAGGGGAGTTTTTGTACTACAGGTTGCAGATGTTGTTCAGTGGGTGCTTTGAAGCCAGTAACTATAGGACCGCCAGGACTGGGTTTGTGGATCTTAGGAAGAAGGTAAAAGGTGGGTGTGTGGTTTGAGTGCAGTAAGAACTTCTAGGGATCGAGGTGTAAGTCCAGGGTCCGAGGTTTTTAGGAGGGCTGCAGGTCAGTTTGAATCATAGGGATGAAATCTTGATGGCAGAGTGAACAAGCATAGACAGAGGGTGAATACAGGCAACGAACAATATTCTGCTACAGAGTATGCTATAAAACACTACAGTCATGACCTCGGTGCCTGTCACATGCACCATCTGGATTCTCCTGCCAGACAAGAGTTTCTCAGAGCACTGCAGGTGGAACTAGCACTAAAACAGGCCCTTCGTTTTAACACCCACCTGGCCTTAATTTATATAAATTCCTTCTGTTTCAGCATATATTATCAGTAATGACTCCTTTCTTCACTCCATTTTAGTTTTATACATCTTTCATATTCTGACTTGTCTATTTTTGCTGTGTCCCTCCCACCTCTGTCACAAAATTCACTTAGTTTTTCATTCTAGCTTGTGAATGACGTTTAGCAGTAACCTGTCTTCCACTGTTAATCTCGGGTTTTAAAATCTTGTTGAATGCAGTCCTCAACAGTCAGTATTTCCTTTTCATCCCCTCTGGTATGCCCCCACTGACCAAGAGTTCTGGGTGACCTTTCTGAAGTGTACCCCTTCCCTTTCAAACCCCCCCCCCCCCCCCTTCCTCCTCCTTCACGCTTGTGAACATTAAATATCTCTCCCTCTCTGTCTGTCTGTCTGTCTGTGTGTCTATCCATTTACATTATATTATCAATAATCATTTATTTTTATTGTTATAGAAATGTTATGCTTGTTGAAGAATGTAGTTTGTTGCGATAGGAACACTTTTTCAATCATTTTTGAAAACTCTGATAGTAGTGACACAGGTCTATAGTTACTCATACATTGATACCCTTTTTTATAAAAGGGTACTACTTTCGCCATTTTCAGTTGCTGCATGCAATGCCTTGTGTGATCGTCACACACTCTATTAAGGACCATATCCCAATCTTTGCAATGTCCAGGACAATCATAAATTGGGGTGACTTTAATTTTAATAAAACTAATTTTTATTCATTACATTGTGTATTTATTTCTGTAACTGGAGACTACCAAACAGTAGCTATAGTAATTCTATAAATAGTCTAAATTTAATCAAATTATGTTACTTGACGGTGATACATCACGCAAAAGTTACATTTGGCAGTACTGTTACGTACCATAGTTAGTACACACACTTGAGGAAGAGACAGGAACTGAAATTGAGAGTAATAAAACAAAAGCAGAAATAAGAAATTTTCAAATGCTCCTTTAAAACAAAGAAAAACAGTAATGTTGTTCAAATTTCATTCTCAAATCATTTCTTACATAAATAACATAGATATTAGTGTCAGTGGAGTTGAAACAGATGAAAGTGCAAACATTGAATAAAGCTCAACGGCCCAATGGAATCCCTGCAGCTGAGATTGACCCTCTTTTTCTCCTTGATGCCCAGTATTTGGGAGAAAGCATAGGTCACACCATATCTACAATATGGGTAGCAGAGGTGATCCACAAAACTACAGTCCAATATTCTGGACAGCCATTTGTTGCAGAATTTTATAACATATTCTGAGCTCAGACATAATGAGGTGTCTTGAACAGAACAATCTCCATGTCGACCAGCATGGATTTCAAAAACATAGATCATATGAAATCCCACTCACACTTTTCTCATATGACAAGGCATTCAGGAAGGTGGAGTTTTTCTCCAATTCCAAAAAGCATTTGACTCAGTACATCTATCCTTATCAAATGTATAATCATATGGGGGTGTCTAGTGAAATTTGTGACAGGACAGAATTTTTTTGGCAGGAAGACCACAGGAAGTTATCTTGGATGGAGAAATACTGGCAGATTTAGAAGGAACATAGGGTGCACCCAAGGGGAATGTGTTGGTACCCTTATGGTTAATAGTACACATTAGGTACCTGGCAGGTGATATTAATAGTAATCTCAGGTTTTTCAAAGATGATATAGTAATCTGTAATGAAGCACTGTTTGGAAAAACCTGCATGCATATTCAGTCAGATTTTGTTAAGATTTCAAAGTGGTACAGGGATTAGTAACTTGCTTTAAATGTTCAGAAATGAAAACCTGTAAACCTCACAAAATGCAGAAAAGTATTATTCTGACTATAAAACCAATAAGCCACATTTGGAATAGATCAACCCAAATACCTTGGCATAACACCTCTTAGGAATACAAAATGGAACAGTTGCAAATGCTCAGCTGTAGGTAAAGTAGGTGGCAGATGGTGGTTCATTGGTAGAATGTTAGGGAAATACAATTATTCTACAAAGAAAATAGCTACAAAACATTTGTATGTCACATCCCAGAATATTACTAGTGTGAAACTCCTATCAAATAGGTTTAGTAGAGTATATTGAATGTAAATGGAGGCAGCATGAATGATCACAGGTTTCTTTAATCCTCAGGAGTGTGTCGTGAAAACAAAAAAAAAAGAAGTTTGAATAGATGCAAACAACCCAAAAAATCCTGATCACAATTTCCTTTCCTGCACTACCCTCTTCATTTCAGAGTAGTGCTTGGGTACTATGTCCTTTATTATTTGTTGGATGTGTTCAAATCTGTCTTCCTCCACAGTCATTACTCTTCACAGCTTCCTCTAGTACCATAAAGATCGTTCCCTGATGTTGTAACACATATCCTATCATCCTATCCCTTATTCTTGTTGGTGTCTTCCATGTGTTTCTTCACCGATTCTGTGGAAAGGTGCTTCATTCTTTATATTATCAGTCCACCCAATTTTCAACATTCTTGTGTAGCAGTACATCTCAAATGCTTCAGTTCTCTTCTGTTTGTTTTCCCATTGTCCATTATTTACTACCATATAATTCTGTGCTCCAAACACATTCTCAGAAATATCTTCCTCACAATAAGGCCTATGATTAATATCAGTAGACTTCTATTGGCCAGGCATGTCCTTTTTGTCTGTGCTAGTCTGCTTTTCATGTCATTCTTGCTTAATCCATTGTGGGTTATTTTGTTCCCAAGGTAGGTGAATTCCTTAACTTCATCTACTTCTTGTTCACCAGTTTTGAAAAGTTTCTCACTATCTTTGTCTTCTTCCGGTTTACCCTCAATCCATATTCTGAACACATTAGTGTATCCCTGTCTTACACCCTCTCTGAATTGAGCACTTCATTCTTGGCCTTCCAATCCTATAGTTCCTTCTTGACAGTGGTGTCTGCTGTGTAAGAGCACATGAAAACCCCAACTTTTGACACCTTGCAGATGTATTGGTTATTTTTCTTTGATTGATGTAAAACATAATGTAGATGTGGTAATCTGAAATACATGGCACTAAATTTACAGTGCTGTGCTACATATTGCTCCAGTAGACTTGGTGAAACTTGGCATCAGGGTCAAGAACACATCTTAACGTGTGCATTTTTAAGGAGCTTCTGCACATGCGCAACTGGTGTGACATGATTGCCTTATTGGCCAAATACATACAGATTTGATAAACAATGTCACGGTTCATGTCATTCACTGCTAGCCCTTACCACTCAACTACTAGTTTGTCAGTGTCACCAGGTGGTAGCACACTGCAGCAGACTTTGATCTACATTTGCCATAAATCCTGCTAGGTGGTAGCTCACACCAGATATGCAAATTCACTCCATATACTAGAATTAGACTGGACATCAGTAGATGTTATTTTGAGAGATTCTGAATGAGATATGGTACATAGTGATTTGCATTTATCATAGTGTAATCCATTTGAAGCACTGAGAACCATAAAGCACATAATCAGTTGTAAGACTGTAGCATTTATTCATGTTTGACATTTGTTGAACTTACAGTTTATCTGAACTGGAGGCCTACATTGTGCATATATTTGAATTTTCATGAAAAGCTGTCTCAGGTTTCTGAAATTCACTTAAATAGGAGGATCAAAGAGGATGTGCTTTTGGCCCTTATGGCCCTCAGCATCTCATTTGTATTTTAGTAAAGTGACCTTGGAAAATAGTACTACTTGAATTTAATCATTTCTGCAAATGGCAGTTTGTGTTTGGAGATGGTTGTCTACTGTAAAGGAATTGGCTTTCCAGAGGAGTGTCAACATGAACTCTGTTGAACCTGTATTAAGCACTAACAGAATAGAAAATTATCAGGAAAAGTTAGCCACAAAGAAATGAGGGCATTCCAGACCAGATTTGTTGTCTGAGAAAGTGACAAAATTAAATAAGGATGACAACACGCAAACATTTAACAAAGAAGGGTTTAATAAGTGTTAAGTCACAATGTAGGTGCAATGTAAGGATGCCTGATTTTCAACCTAGAAGTTAATTCATTAACAAGTACACGAATTATGGATCTTGAACATTTGTCCAAAAAAATAAAAGCACAAACTCCCACTTACATACAATGCGAAATGGAGAGTAGTGAAAACTTAAACATTATTTTGTTCTTGCCATAAAATTTACTGAATTAGGTGCCAAACAACGAAATCCCACAAAACAATTCTTCCTTTCTTCATACAAGTTATGCATATTATTATTATTATTATTATTATTGACAGCAGCTGAAGTTGTATAAATGCATTGATGAGCGTAACAGATGTTACTAATTTTGTCGTCTCACATTTATCTGAATTTAAAAATTTGTGAATACCTAGAATGTATATCTACCAGCTGCAACTGCTTCTTGGTGGTTTTGTATTATGCTTCCCCCCTATAACTTACTCTTATTTTTCCCAAAAGCCTGCCTACAAAGTTTCAGTAACTAGAAAAATCAGGGAATATACTACAACCATCTACTTACCATTCCCATTGTAATTGCAAGACAAAATTAGACTAGTTAGAACATGCACAGAGACCTTGAAGCAATCATTCTTCCTCTGCTCCATATGTGAATAAAACAGGAAGAATTTCTAATAACTGGTACAATGGGAAGTACCCTTTGCCATGCATTTAACAGTGATTTGTACAGTATGGATGTAGACATAGATGCCATTGCCACTTGAGAAGATGTCATGCAAGAAGGGATGCAAATGGTCTACAATAATGTTCAAATAGTCCACAGCTGTCATGGTGACTTCAGTTGTTACCACAGATCCCATGGAAGCACAAGTGAACATCCTGTACACCATAATACTGATCCCGCTGGGTTCCACAAACAGGAAGGTGCATGTTTTGAGCAGCTGTTCACCTGGGTGACATTGCAATTCCCCTCAACAGGAAACATGTTGCCACTGATGGGAACACAATGGGGTTGACTGCTATGGAGACCCAAGTTCAACAATGTGTGCTTAATGGTGTGCTGTGAAACACTTGAGCTTGCACCAACAAGGTACTCTGCTATCACATCTGTCACAGATCAACTCTTATCCTACTATACCAAGATGACAGGCCTCAGACTTTCATGTTTTGATGTTTTGTGATGAGGTTTGGGCATCAAACACCCCATTTTCAGCCCTATTGTCACTAGAATGATTTCCCTACTCAGTTTATCATTTTCCTTACTGTATCAAGTGTCTGCCACACCACCAGGTGGCATTCAATCTTGTGGTAGGCAATGTCAATGTTTCAGCTCATCACTGTATGTTGGGAAAGGAAAACAAGAGAGAGTAGAGATGAGCTGAAAATACAATCACAAGAAAGAAAATTAATAGAACTTAATGGGACATGTAACTAGGTGAAAAATTGGTAGACTGGCGAAGAAAGTTATTTTTCGGATTCCAAAAAAAAGTAAGAAAATCGTCATTTACCTAACGGTAGGCACGTAGGTCAGTTTAGAAGAACGGGTGAGGTCTTTATAAACAGTAGATGTAAAATTGCTGATGATATGAATTAAGGTTCCCAAAAGGTGCAATAATTTAGCAGTATAAAAATATATGAAACTTTACATTCTCTTCTCTATTGTCCCTTTCCAAATCTTGTAACAATTTTGAAAAAGAATTATGCCTTCCTTTTCCAGAGTCTCATATCACATCACTCCCCAAATAAAACAGACATCAAAACAAAAAAAGAAAATTCCCCCTGTGGAATCTCTTCAGAATCACACTGGTTTGCATCATGTTCCAGCCATATTTTTCCACTCCGTATGACTGAAAACAATACCATAACAGTGCCAAACAATTAACTGAAAGCATAATACATAGGGTACTAACTAACAGCAGAATAATAAATTAAACAGATAAAGAACATCCAGATATGATATGTAAAATATCTCCAGCTTCAAAATAGGGAAATAGTGCTTATAACATGTAAGATAATTGCTCATAGCATCTGGAAGAGATGATAATGCCCATCCATATATGATTGTAAGTGTCCTTGAGCATTAGAGCTTCTTGAGCCTTCGTAGGCACCCGTCATGTCATCAGTTAAAACTGGTCTGAAATTTGATTGGTCACCATCTTCTCTTTCATAAAAAAAGAGAGAAATATGATGCATCTTGTTCAAAAGTGATAATTGAAGGACTTTAATGGCCCTAGTATCTTCATTTCTGACTGGAGATAAATTTATTCTTTGGTTATAAATGCAGGTAACAATAAGTCAAAAAATTTATAAGCTATACTACTAACACTCCTCCTACATAACTTACTTGGATGTTGTTACATTTTATCATCATGCACAAACCTCTCAGTCTAGATAATCTTGTATATCTGCATACTTACAACAACAAAGATAGTAAGTGATTAATCATTCAAACGTATCATCTGACATTAAATAATAGCTAATATGTTTGTGAAGGGCAGTGTGGATGTATAAAAAGTGTATGAGATATTGAGGCATAACAAATACAACAAGTAGGTTCAAATGAACACATGTTGCAGTAGTTATATATACACCAAGAGAGTTGTACAGGACAGACTAGCCTGGAGAGCTACATTGCATGTCTTTGTAATGGTAGTGTACTGATAGTCTTGTGCATAAAAGTAGTTTTTTTATAATTTAAAGAACTTAAACTAAACATATTATGCTGTACACATACAGATTATTAATTGTTCTTTGCATGTAACTGTAAGTTCTGTCATTTATTGAAAGACTATGGACATACTGTGTTTTATGACTAACTCATGCACAATGGCCAGCACCATTTCTGAAAATTTGAATAATATTTATGAAATAAATAAGGAGACATGGAATAAACCATGTTCATATAATAAAAAATCAGGAAAAGGTGGGAGTTGTATAAAATGTAAGCAGAAATTCCACTATTCTTGCATAAATGCAACTGACAGAGCAAAAAAGCTGGAACTTTGTACTGAATCCAACAACCTGGATAAAATCGGAACACATGCTTTAATGCAAAAAGTTAAAGAATGAACTCAGAGTAGTAAAAAAGAAACTTATGAATATGAAAACAATTGTATGTCCACTAACTAATAACTGAAGGGCAAGAAACATTAAATAAAGAAATGGATCAAAACAATAGAATCGAGGCATCTGACAAGAAGCATGATTTTCCACACAGTGTGCATATCATAATGCAGGAGGTATCAGAGAACACAGGTGAAAAATGGAAGCACTTTTTGAGTGCACCAATGAAAAAGCAATCTATCATTTCTAAAAACAATTACTGAGTAGCATGTCTAAAATATTTATTGCCTCTGACAGCTATGGCAGAAACTGTGCTGAAAATATTTTAAATTTAGCTTCAGATAAACATGAAACTAAAGGTCAGTCCCCATTAATATAATATTACAAAAAATGCAGTGATCTATACAAGCTGACAAAGTCTCTGCTGTTATTTGGGCAGGCACCAAAGCTGTGTCAAAAAATGAAGCCAATATTGCACTTCATTCTCTGCAAAAAGTGTTGTCAACCATACATAATATGAATATGATTGTTGTTGGAGTATCCCACAGGCATATAGTCAATGAAACCAATGATTGGCACAACTCCCAAAGAACAATAAAATTCTTAAAAGCAAGTAATAAGTCTGTAGGTAATACAATTGTTCAAGAAAAAAAAATCATACCCAATAGATCAATTCAAAAGGTAAAAGGAGAATCAGAAGAAAATAATCCCGCAGCAAGTGGGCATAAAAGAAGACATCTTATAAGCAGACAGACCAAGTTGCAGAAACAAGACTAAAGAGAACTCACGCTCAAGCAGTGGAAGTACTAACAGGCAGTATACAGTGGTCAACCTGATGAAAGAAACCGCTATTGTGTGGCCAGGATTTTTAGTGGGATCAGAGGCTGTTTCACTAGAGAAATCAGTTAACAAAGTGACTGAATAATGGGCATGTGACTATCATAAGACATACTGTCATAATGCACTGGGATTAAAGACATTAACTGAGCCTACAGCTTCAAGTAGAGAGACAAATAGCTCTTAGGAGAGTGCAGAGGGAGAGGAACTACTCAGATTTCTACTAATTAACATAAGTTGCATTAGAAATAAGCTTTCAGAACTAGAACATCTGTGTAACATTCAGTTTGTTAACATTATATGTGTATCTGAGTTCTGGTTAACCCAAGATCAAGTAAATATATTTTTCACCAAGGGTATGTTGTTGTCTACATGATGTATAGACAACACAGAAAGGAGGAGTAAAATTTTGCACAACTGTTTTAGCTACACGATGTTCAGAATTCAATGGGGAGTTCAGTAGTGTAAAACTAGAGAAAGAAAATGTAGTTAGTGTGTGTAGGTATCTGGATGGAGATGTAAATTTGTTTATGAAAAATGTGAGTTAACAGTTTAAAAAATCTTGAAGATTAAGCCAAGAATTGCTATATGTGGCAGTTTTAACATAGAGATGGCAAACATGGAGTGAAAAGTTACAAGAACATTTCTGAATGTGCTAAGATCATTGCGCCTATATTGTATAAATAACTGTGCTACATGTAAGAATGCCTTCATAGATAATATTATCATGAATTTTCATAGGGAAAGAACCCAAACTGGTAATAGCAAGAGGGCAAAATGAAGCGTACATAACAGTGTTTATTGATAGACTAGGTCGGGTAAATTGAGACTTTATATGTAATTGTCAGTTTGGGGAAAAGGGGAGCTGAAATGGCCCTTGATAACTTTTTTAATAAATACACAGATTTATAGTATTCTTGTTCACCAGTAACAAAAATTAGTTGCTCCTTCTGTACCAAATACATGAGTATGCCTGTACCCAGAGGACAAAGCAGAGAGACAACCTTTACAGATCATATGTTAAATGCAAAAATTTTACAAAGCTATGCTCCTTCTAGAAAAAACGTAGCAGTGAAAAACTATATAGAAAGGGCTCCCAATAAATGCAAGGCAGCATGACAAATAATAAACCAAGGAGATACACCAAAATGCACACAAGCAGCTTTGCTTGATCCTCAGGAATTAAATCATTACTTTTTAAATTTGGTTAAAGAAATTGAAAACCATATTAAAGCAACAAGTTCATCTGCAATGGACCTGAATGGAGCACTGCTGCCAGAGGACCATGGATTTCAGCTGAGTACTAGCACATTTGTTGATATTATAAAAACTGTTATCAAATTTTCAAATTCTAAAAGTATGGACTACTATTGATTATGAATTATGCCATTAAAAAGGCAACACACATAGTCTGTATGCCATTAGCCTTTATTTTTAATAAATATATTCAATTTGGACTATTTCTGGATTCACTCAAGGTATTGAAAGTTACCTCAGTTCTTAAAAAAGGTGACAAACAAATTCCTCAAAGATAAAAAGCAATCTCAATTTTTGCCAATATTTTCAATGATATCTGAAGCACTGCTGCACATACAGATAAGCAGCTACTTTGAAAAACGCAATCTCCTCTGTAGCAATCAGTTTGGCTTTCGCAACAGCAGAACCACAAAAGTGGCCATTTTGAAAATAATGAATCAAAATTTAACAGCTCTTGAAGACAAAGCATGGTATCACTGGTATTTTGTGATCAAAGCAAAGTATTCAATTGCATTCCTGTTGACATTCTACAATGGAAAACGAAGTTTTATAGGGTGTGTGGAACCACATTAGCTGTGATGAGTTCTTATTTATGCAACAGAAACACAAATTCCTCCTTATTGGAAAACAGTACAAGTGTTCTGCAAAGATCTATTGTTGGACCCTTCTTCTTCATTACAGCAATCAACGATTTGCCTAATAACATAGCTCATACTGTCATAGGGTAGGCTGAAGATGTAGCACTTTGTACCATACATCAGAGAATTTCATATCTAAATAGGACAACAGAAGAAACTCTTGATATGGCCTTGGACTGGTTTACAGTTAATAAACCCGTGTCTGATTCTCATAAGACCCAACTGTTCCTAATGGGAATGTCAAATGAAGTACAAAATAAGTCAGCAAAACTTACCATTGTGACACCAAACTCCATTGGGTGGAACATATGAATCACATAGGTGAAAAAGTATCTCATGTGTCATACCTAATTTTGAAACTTAGGTATGTAGTGAGCTCGGATTACCTAGGGATGATATGCTTTGGTCTATTCCAGTTGAAAATGTCAAATGTCACATGGTATGATTGTACTGAGACACTACCTTTACATCAAGAATATTTTAAAAACACAAAAAAGTCTTGATCATAATGTGTAAAACAGGTCATATCATCTGTTGTCCTCCTTTCACCAGGTTCAGAATACTCACAATTACAAGTTTATACACCTGTGTGTCCATACTCTATACTAGAAATAAGATTTCAGAATCTGCTCCTGGGTGGGGGGATTCATGAACACAACACCACAGCAAAGGCTAATTTACATACACCAAGACATAACTGGACGTTCTCACAAAATGAACCCATTCAAAATTTTCAGCAGATGTCTGAGCAAGCTATTAGCAGCTAACAAATTTTCCTACAGTTTATTGTATTATAATGGGCTGTGATTATATCTAGTGTAATTGAGCCCTGTATGACTATATCCCAAATACTCCATCCAATTCTTGTGCTCAAGGTTCATACCACATTATATTATAGTATAGCCTATTAACATTAGCTCTTATAAATATTCTTTTCTCATATTTTATTATTGTTGCACTTACTACTTACATTAATCAATTATTGAATCTGGGAGCAAGGTACTTTGGTCAGCCAATCACAAATTTTCACCATGATATTTCATGAGGACATGCTGAAACACTTTTTAGTATATGCACAACTGTTTGAAATCATTCACAATCCCATGCACTTAGTCACCATTGTAGTTATTTAATGTATAGTCACATTGTGTTATCAATAATGGCCACAGGAGGCAAAGTGCAATAATATTATGGTGGGGTAGTACTACAGTTTATTGACATTCATATATTTCATTATTAATTACATATTATAATAGCCTCCAGTATATTCCCATGATGGAAGACTATTTCCCTGTAAAATTATCAATGGTGAATAAAAATTCTTGGTTCTTGATTGAAACACTATTCAGACTGAAGATGAGAACAACAACAACCAATTACCTCTATTTACAGACATATGTAAAGTACATTGCAGTGCAAGGAAAATATTTACTATATATTATAACCTGAAAAGTGGTAGCTGTTCTGGGAGTAAGAAATTTAGAAACAAAACAGTTTTGCATAACTTGTGGCTTTTGGTCAGAAACCTTTCTCTCAATAGTATTTCAATGGCAGTATATCACTGCAACAGCTACATTTGCAGTGACATCCCGTAGAGGGCACTGTGCCTTGAGCCTTGAATGGGATGGTGTGGGTTTTGTAACCTCAACTGTGTAGCCTCCCAACATGCCTCAAAAGGTCATTCCAAGCTTACAGAATGTACATATTGTTGCCTGACAGCAAGAAGAGATGTCAGTATGGCAAGTTGGCTGACTTGGCATACAACACAGCAACATTCAAAATTATGCCACTGTTGTGCCAGATAAAAACTTGACAATTTCTTTAGTAGTCATCCAATAGCCAACAACACCAGCAAATGACTGCTATCTGCAAAGTATGCCTCATAGATAACCCAACGATACTGCAACAGGTCTGAGTACAGCTTTTCTTGAGCATATTGGGAGAGCTATGTAGACCCATATGATACATAATGATCATCTTGGAAGAATGTGGAGGCCACCAGGTAACAATTCAAATGAGAGGCATAGAGTTTCAGTGATGCAGAAAGGAACTGTTTTGGACCGGTACAGTGTTCAGCGTTATATATCACTCATCAGTATCCAGGGATTTGGAACAGAACAGTACTCTCCAACTTATTATTTATGTCTATATCAATACTCTGCCAGACACCTGATGGTATGTGGTGGAAGGTACTAACAGATCCCCCTTTCCCTGTTCCACTCACTAAAGGCATGTGGGAAGAATTTTCTCATAGTGATCACTTCTCTTAGAACTTCAGCTGTAAACCTCTCCATGATGCACAATGTCTATCTTGTAGCATCTGCCACTGGAGTTTGTTGAGCATCTTTGTAACGCACTCGTGTTCACCAAATGATCGTGTGATAAAATGTGCAATTCATTTTTGGATCTTCTCTATCTCTTGTATTAGTCTAAGTTAGTAACAGTCCCAGACTGATGAACAATAGCAAGAATTGGTCAAAAAAGTCTTTGAAGTCACTTATTTTATGAATGAGTTACATTTCCTTAAGACTCTTCCTATGAACATTTATGGTATCTGCTTTTCCTACTACTTGTTTTATGTGGTCATTCTGGATAATTGCTCCCAGATATTTTAAGATAGATACTTATTTCAGCAATTTGTCATCAATAGTGTAGTTGTACAGTAACAGATTTATTTTCCTGTGTATGCACAATATGTTATATTCATTTACATTCATGGTCAGCTAACAGAGTCTGTACCATTCATCGATCCTCTTTAGGTCATTCAGTGATACTGCCTTCTAGCATTGTTACTTTCTTATATACAACCACATCATCTATGAACAGTCTCAGAGAGCATCCGATGCTTTCTATTAGATCATTTATATACATTGCAAAAGTAAAAATCCTATCACACTTTTTTGGAGTACTCCAGAAATTACGTTTCTGTCTATTCATTTTAATCCATTAAGAACAAGATGTTAAGTTCTATCTACAATGAAGTCTTGAATCCAGTTGCAAATCTTGTCTGATACTTATCCAGCCTTAACATTTTGGCAATGACTTTGCATTTACTCATTGAGCCCAGCTCATGGTTACCTTCCTCTAGGAGATAGGAATCATCAGAATATATCTGCTGATATGAACTCAGTTACGCATGTCTGGGACCAGTTGAAACTTGCAACGTATCATTTCAGAAACCCGCTCCTCACACTGGGTGATCTTATGATGGACGACATGGAAGGGTAAGATAGACTTGAGCAATGACATCTATACTGCCATGTGGACAGTATCCTAAAAAACAATTTATTCATGTTACAGTGCATGGGATGGAGGCACACAGCTTTGAATGTTACCCATGGCAAATGTTGATTTTACTGATGTACAAAGATGTACACTTTAGGACATACTCTCTTTACTTTTGTTTCCTGTTTTGCTCTTATTTCACAGTGAAGCTATACCTAAATTTCTAACAAAATAATGTAATTTGATAGATAAAAAATCTACTCACAAAGCAGCGGCAGAACACACACATAAAAGAGATTATAATTAGGTAAGCTTTCAGAGCCAGTGGCTCCTTCTCATCCTGTCCGGAAAGTTTCCCCTGACACTCAGTTCTGGGTATCTTCCCTGAAGTCTACCCCTTTTCCTAGACCTCTCCAGCCCTTTTTCTTCACCCCTCTTCCTTCCCCTTCAACCATTCTGCCTGAAGAAGGAACCACTGACTCGAAGCTTGCCTAATTGTAACCTCTTATGTGTGTGATCTGCCACCACTTGGTGAGTAGATTTCATAACACTTATTCTTTCCTAATACACTGTGGTAAACCATCATGCTTTAGTTAGGAGATTTACACTGATGCAGAATAACAGATACTTTCACCACAAAAATTTTCTCATATGGCTTCCAGATTACCCGTTTATATCTCTGTATGAGTGAACAGAATTGGAGAAGGTTCACTTGTGAGAATGCACATATTTCACCAGAAGAGCAATGGAGACAGAGAGAGAACAAGAGGGTGTGTCAGAGTATGCCAATCCTCATGTTTAGAATATCTGTCATCTTTTCTTTAAATTTTGCACTCTTCTTAGTACAACGTCAGAACACAAGTTTACTCAGTGTCATACGTAGCAGTGAGCTGCTATGTGCATACCAGACAATATTACTGAATTGTTGAATCACACACTACACTGCTGCATGTATGCTGATTAATTGGAATTACCACTAAAACAGAAATAGACAAAAAACACAATTTGTTGATTTTTTGGAGTCTGGGTTTTCATCTAAAATTTAGCATTGAACACTAGGTGGCTGCCGAGTTCAGTTATGCAGTACAATCAGATTTGGCTGTACCACCAACCAGTCAGTACTCTGCAAACACTAAAAAATCTATACATAATGTATTCTATTTGTTTAAGTGTTTGGATAATTCTTTATATGGTGTTATAATGTTGAGATTTTCTTTGGTTTAATGAAGGTGATCATCAACCTGAGCAATGTTTTCCTTGAAACAGCACTAGATGTTTTCTGTCACTGTGTAGCAGATGACTATTCAGTATTTCAAACAAATTTTCATTAAGTTTTGTTACAGCAAAAGAAACTGCAGAATGGGGACAATAAATAAAGTTCTGTATGTAAAATGTAGTTAACTATTTCTTTCATTTAATTGGTTCAGATAAAAGATCTTCTTGATCAGTTGTATTCAGTAGTAAGTACAAAATATAGTAAGAACAACTGATCTCCTTCAAAGTTTTCACATAAGTGACAGTACCAAGCTTAATGAATTCATAAAATTATTGTCGCAACTTTTTTGTGTTTTATTAACTACACCGCAATCTGGGATGCAGTAGACTTATTTTTTATCTTCACTTTGACATAATTAGGATGAAAATCACATGATAGACATTCTTTGGTGAACTTAATGTTAGCACTGGTAGTCATGAGTTTTATTTTGTAATTCCTGTATGGGTATACTGCTTTCAATGCCTGGCTGGGCCAATTCACTTTAATTTTATCCATTTTTTGCAGCTTAAAACATGACTGTATTCAAAACATTGGAGGTATGAACTAAACAATGCCTTCAGTCATAACTTTTCATGTTTTATTAACTACACTTGTTGTTTAATTCATACCTCCAATGTTTCGAATACAGTCACGTTTTAAGCTGCAAAATATGGATAAAATTAAATTCATAAAATTAGTCTCTTAATATCTCAAACACAAATGCCAGTCAATGCATTAGCAACAAACATGAGCTATTTTTACAGTACTACCACTTATTGAATGGTTCATGTTTGTTTCAGAAACTATGGAGCAGATCTTAACCAAAGAGTCTTCCATCTTATTAAGAAAAACTTCCAGAGCAGAACACCATTGTAACTACACTATGAGATGGAAAATGTTTATCCTGTCACTGCAGTTGTTAACTTCTTACTGGAATGCAGATTTTGAAGATGTATTGTGAAGGTCTTTAGTCTGAAGACTGGTTTCATACAGCTCTCTGCACGAGTCTGTCTTGAGCAAGCCTCTTCATCTCTACATAACTACTCTTCGTAGGCTACATCCATGTGAATCTGGTTACTGTAGTCAATCCTTGGACTTCCTCTACAATTTTTACCCTCACACTTTCCTGCAGTACTAGGATGGCCATTTCTTGATACTCCAGAATGTGTTTCATCAACTAACTCCTTCTTCTCTCCCCAGTTTGATTCAGTACCTTTTCATTAGGTATCTAATACACCCACTTAATCTTCAGATTCATCTGTAGTATCACATTTGAAAAGCTTCTGTTTTCTTCTTGTCTGTACTGCATATTGCCCATATTTCACTTCCATACGGGGTAACACTCCAGAAAAGCACTTTCAGAAAATATTTCCAAATACCCAAATTTATATTAGATTTTAAAATATTTCTCTTTTTCACAAACACTTTTTTCCAGTCATAATTCTGGATTTCATATCATCTGTGCTTCAGTAGCTGTCAGTTATTTTGCTTTCCAAATATGAAAATTCATCTACTACTTTGGTGCCTCATTTCCTAATTTAATTTCATCAGCATCACAGACTTTGCAGTCTGCATTAATACACTAACAAATTGGGCAACTTTGTCAATGGTGATAACTCCTTCTGCCATTTTGTTATGACTGCACGCCAGCCAATCTTACTACACTGGTTCCATACAACTGACTGGCACATACACATCATTTCACTTTCATTACTTACATCAGTGTGGTGGGTCATATGGCTGTCTGCTACCAGCTTTACATGCACTACAGTACTTACGGCCGACTAGCGTGCTCTTTCAAGATGATGATTAATATTTTGTCAGATGAGCATATATATTTCTATTACTGTGGTAAGTCTTTGCTTTATGTGTACCTTTACAAGAACAATACATTCACTGTGCTGTTGGTGAGTGGTCTTCTTCTCTCCTGGATTATTTATATTCAGCTAGAAATTTCCTTACTACCTTTAACCTTGTACTCAATTGACCATAAATCATGTTCTTCCTGCTGTCACACTTTTTTATAGTGTGTGTTCTCTACTGATACCTCTCTGATATACTGTAGTTGTACCTATTGTACAACTATCTGCATCATCGAGCATGCATGCATCCAATGCATCCAGGTCTATATTCTATGAGGGGTTTGGAGACAAAGTTCCATTTATTACTCGACAAGAAAAAAAGTAATAGTACTTTTAAAACAAAAATCAGGTTTTGATACACACAGAGTGTATTGATTTGGAGGTCTTTGTTTGAGAGGATTAAAGAACACACACAAAGTTCTTCAAAAAATATTTAAATAATATTTTACTATACAAAATGAACATATGGTTATTCTTTTCAGTTGTGTGTTAATATACAGGTTCTTTCCTACTACGAATGCAAATTGCAATAAAACCAATTACATGAGAAAGAGTGTAGATGAGAAACAATCCCAGTAAGTCCAAATCAAAATTATTTGGTCCATAACCGTACTTTTCTAGCACACCGTATCCTGTAGATATGCAGGGCAGTTTTGGATCTTCATAGCAAGCTATAGAACAAGAAAAAATTAAGTATTAATAATTGTATTAAGATGTTTTCCTTCAACTTATATGGCAAATAACTTGGATTAGAATCACATGTGAATATACTTACGAATGTGGTGGATTTTTTCCCACTGTAGAATAGATACTGCCTCAGTACCATAGTAAAAATTTGATGTATAACGGATCCACGATAAGTGTGCTGGCAGATTACTGTAATCAAGAAACATAGTCTATTAACTATAATTTTTTGTACCAAACAGAAATGTGCAACAAACTGTAACACATCACCATCAGTGCTGGAAGGAAGAAAAAAAAAAGCAGATATACAAGGTGATTTTTTCTACCATTTACAAACTCCAGAGATTGATCGATGAGAGGATGTGTAACACAAATGGTCCAGAAATGCATGGTTTCCATGCTAGAGACCATTTATTCAATCATACATTGTTACAGAGGCTGCGGGTTAATATGCACTGTACCACGCAGCCCATAGTTACAGTATCCATGGTTTCCTCCTAGAGGGTGGTACTGTCCCTCACACCTCATGCCCTAGCACCCTCTCCTGACATAGTAATTGGTAATGAAGTATCCGATTCACTTCTATTACTGTCTCACCTTGTAGTGAATGTGATACAGCATTGTACACAATGGTTCTGTATTTGAATTGAGAGCTTGTCGACATGGTGTTTACTTATGGAAAGGCAAATGGCAATGGGCGGTGGGCAACAAGGTTGTATCAGGAGATCCGTCTCTGCAGACAATAACCACAGCATTCAATGTTTCCAATAAAGTTTTACCATTTGTCTGAGACATGACCATTTCAGAAAGCACAAAATCATGAAGGATGTACCCAAAAAGTCCAGACACCAGACTTGGACAAAAATGTGATTAACATTGTGGAAGGTGGCTGCTGTGTCAGTACCAGGCAGTTGGCCCACCAGTACAGGGTAAGCCAAATGACCATGTGGAACATTCTTCAAGACAATTGTTACTACCCTTACTACTTACAGCATCTGCAGGGCTTACTAGTGACAGACTTTCCACATTGGGAGCAGTTTTGTCACTGGTTTCTTCTCCAGGCAACCAAAATGTTGGGATATTTGTCATCCATCCTGTTCAAAGATGAGGCCACCTTTTTGTGGAGTAATATCTTCAACTCCCATAACAGTCATCTGTCGAATAGTACTGAGTGAGGTGGTGCAGTGGTTAGCACATTGGACTCACATTCAGGAGGATGACGGTTCAATCCCACATCTGGCCATCCTGATTAGGTTTTCCATGATTTCCCTAAATAGCTTCAGGCAAATGCTGGGATGGTTCCTTCGACAGGGCATGACCGGCTTCCTTCCCCATCCTTCCCTAATGCGATGAGACCGATGACCCCTCTGTTTGGTCTCTTCCACCAAATCAACTCAATCCTCAGATAGTATACAGAACCCCCATGGTGTGGTGAAAGCAAATCATTAGCATCAGTGCAGTTGGAACATGTGGGCTGGGATAATTAGCGACCATCATTTGGGACCAGTCTTCCTTCCATATCACCTAACAGGCTGGAATTATCAGCATTTCTTGTAGGTGACTTTGCCTCCCCTGTTGGATCTGTTGGAAGAAGTGCCACTGATGATTCAAAGGGTTATGAGGCTGCTACATTATGGTGCTGTCCAGACACATCTCAATCATGTCTTCCCTGGTCAATAATCAGCCAAGGGGGTCCAGTTGGTCCATGTGATTTATGGTCATGGGGCCATCTAAAAAGTGTCACGTATGCAGAGCCCACGAGACACTGGAGCAGTGTACTCATGCTGCCTTTGACACTGTTCAGATGCAGCCTGGCTGATGGGAATGTGTGAGACAGAACGTGTTACGGCATGTACATGCATATGTTGAGGCACAGAAAAATCATTTTCAACACTTTGTTACAACCCCCCAAGCTCAGGGATTGTAATATTTCAGAACAGCTAAGAGGATGGTTTGGGAGATAAGGATGACTCACACTAAAGTATACAGAGAAACACAGGCAAGTGCGTCACTGACTTTATTGCCGCAATCATACAGAGCTGGCCCTGCACTGAACTCAGCGATGGTGCCATGCAGCATGCATTGGTCAGTTCCAAAGACAAATGCTGGAATCTGCAGCATCGACGTCTGGTTGCCAAGCCTTGTGGACATAGCGACACTACTCAGGCCATGGCTAAGTGGCCGATACGTGCGTTAACTGTGCCGGTGGCCCAAAACATGGCTGACTGCTCCCTTAAGTACAGCTCATAGACGCCACGTAAAGTGCTTGAGGGAAGTAGCTGACCACTGTCATTGTAGTGAGCCTTAGCATCTCTGGCCATCCATACAGGGCAGCTCGTTCAGTGCCTGTAGACAGCTCCACACCTGGGTGATCATGAGTTCATGCCCTGGACCTGCCCCTGCAGACAGCAGTTTGCAGTCCACCTGACAATACCAACTAGAGAGTGTAGGCTGGCAGTCCTCTTGCTCCTTGTGCCAGTGTAGCTCCAACATGTGACAAGTCACACCGCAGCAATGACATATCCATGTGGTGGAGGTTGGTGGGAGCTTCAGCAGGCCAATTGGCCACCGATATCCATCACCAAATGGTCATCATGATTGGTCTGCAACTTAAACAGTCAACATGTGGACAAAATAACTCTGTGCCTTCAGGCTTGCTTATTTATATGTCTTTTCCCTACACCTCTGATGCATTTCCTCTGGAGGGGACAAGTGGCATGCTCTTTGCTAATTACAAAGTCAGCTTTTGCCCCTACACACAGCTCACTGGGCACTTTTATAACTGCAACATATGGGTTCTTCACAGCACATCAATGGCCTGTGCTGCCCAGAAAACTGAACGTTTGTGTACAATGCCCAGTGGGCTGTGCATTCTAGCCTGTAAGTGGTGTCATAAAACTGCCTCACAGAATCACTTGCAAAATATCAATGTCGCCCATGCCTGCCATCCCATGTACCAATTGGTCTCTTAACCACTGCCTTCCAACAATAGCTGCGAGAAATTTACAAGAATTTCCCAAATCCATGCCTGTATTTATTCATGGTGTAGCATACTCCTCCCTTCCAAGAAGATTCATCCCAAATCTTTAACACCGTGCTCCCACTTAATTACCTTAACTCTAATAATTTACCCATTGAGGACAATCTCCCAGATTCTTGATAGAGAACTTCTGCTCACATTTTACTGCTACCATGTACCCTTTATCATACCCTTATACACTAAATAAGACCTTAAAACTAATTGCTTCCTTTATCAATGATGGACAACCATTCTAGTGGCAGTCCATAGACTGTGCTCTCTTGCTTCTTATCCAGAAATACAATACACAAAAGCCTGCTAGAAACACACCACAACTGGTCGTTGATATGCTCACCACTAATACCTTGTGCTCTTGCTCTTCCCAGAAATGGTGTACATGCTGCCACATTTGTTCCATTGAAATTCCCCTTTGCTTGGACACTATTAATCTATCCAAAGACTGCAAAAGTTCTGGATTAAGTGTTCATTTAAATACATTAAATTTTGGATGTTAAATGCCCTCAAAATACAATGTATTTTGCAACTATGTTATAACGGGTGAGCCTGTAAGCATAGCATCCCTACCTACCAGTCTGCCTCCTTTGTAGCAGTACAACCATACATTTTCTGGCATGAATACAGAGCATAACCAATGAGTACCACCCTTTGGAAGATGTTCGAGCTGGCAGAAGTTCCTTCCCACAACGTGTCACATTTACTCCCACGGAAACAAACTTCCTTCAGATGTCTGCATATTAGTCCATACTTGGCCACCTGGACAGATCACAAATTACTCTATCATCCCCTCCCTTGTGTGCACAACCCACGAAAAAAACAAACAAAAAAATAACAGCATGAAAAACTAAAAACTCTGTAAAAATAAGAAAAACAGCAAATATCCCTAAGGCAAAAAAAAGAATACATACTCCCTGATATACTAAACCAAAATATTAGTAACAATAATAATAATAATAACAAATTAAATTATACAACTTACTTATGCAACCATAACCATATGGCACATCACGCACCTTACGTTGCTCACCAATTCCAGGTTTCTTCCTTTACTCTTTGTAGCTTCCCTCTCTTGGTTGGCTGCCAATAACTGAGGTATTTCCTCCACCATTCCTTTAAATGGTTTTATGTGACTGACATGTACAACAAACATTTTTGAGGGGAACGGTATCTTCACATTGACTGGTGAGGTCATTTCCACAACCTGGTATGGTGCCTGGTATTTTTTTTAAATTTCTTCATTTTTCCCCCCTTTTGACATATAGGGACTAGTGACTGTTACCCAGTGTCCTAAGCAGTATTGTGGCAATTTGCCCACGTGTTTGTTTGACTGTTCCTGGCATTCTAGCACCTTCACATTTGCTTTTTGCACATTCCTCCAAACCTCCCTAATTCTTCTCGAAAACTTCCTCACTGACTCACCATCTGGTCCCAATTTAGGAATCAAAGTGTCAAAGGGAGATGGCATTTTCCTGCCATACACCACCTCAAATGACAACAAGCCCATTGCAACATGAACCTTCGAATTATAGGCACACTGTACATGTGGTAAACAGGTGTCCCAATCACCATGCTTGGAATCTACGCAGTAGCTCAACATCTTTGCAATTGTCATGTGCACATGTTCTGTTCTCCCATTGGTCTGTGAATGAATTGAACTCGTCTATAGCTTCCTAGTACACAACACATGGCATACTTGTTTCATTAAGTCTGAGACAAAATTTGTACCTTGGCCCATAAGTATGGTCTCAGGCACCTGGAATATTAATATCCAGTTGTTTACTAACATCTGTGCCATAGTACTAGCCCATTGGTCTGGCATTGGTACCATTTCCAAAAATTGAAAAAAATGACTGATGACCATGAGAACATACCTATTTCCTACAGGTGTTTTATTAAATGGCCAGAGGACATCCAACCCCAACATATTAAATGACTGGATGCCTCTGATAACCTTTGGAATGGCACTCTCTGATGCATAATGTCGGCCCTCTGCACTCATGGCTGCACAGTCCTTAACATGTTGCTCCACATCATGCTTCCTGTTCCTCCATCAAAACTGCTCTGCTACACAGCTGTCTGTTGCACATTGCCCACCATGTCCTGACGACATATGGTTGTGAGCTTGCTGCAAATCTTCCTTCTGAAAACTCTCTGTAACCACTACATGTGATCCACACTTAATCGTTCTACACAACAAACCCTCATCCATAATGAAATGTGGCTGTGATTTAAATGTCTGGCACTCCTCATTCCTTGCCTGTGCCCACTGCCACTCTTCAGTGCTCTTCCAGAGCATACTTAATATTGCTACCCTGTGGCTTAACAAATCTGCATTTGCATACTGTCTCCCTGGCTTATGGATCACCTCTTACTCAAATTCACTAAGCTTAAGTGCCCACCGAGATTATCTACTAGATAGCTATTTCAAACCCAGCAACGATTTCAATGAGATATAACCTGTCATGACCTTAAACTAACTACCATACAGATAACACCAAAAATATGTAATACTAAATATAACTGCAAACTTCTCTGTCTCTTTAGCTGAGTAGTTACACTCTGTGTTGTTTAACTGACTTGAAGCATGAGCTATCAGATGTTACTAACCATCTACCATATGTGCCAAAACACAACCAACTGCCTCATTTGAAGCATCATACTGGAGGATAAACTCTTTCTTGAAATCCAAAGAAAGTGATACTGGATCTGAAAATGATATTTCTTTCAATTTTTCAAATGTTTCCTGACATCCCCTTCTTCATTAGCTCGTCCAAGAGTCTGGCTATTTTTTCAGACTCTTTCACGAACTGTCTATAATAATTACAGAGGCCAATGAACTTAGTTGCTTGTGGTTTCAGATAATTCTGAACTGCACATGTAAGACAAGGATCAGTCTGTATGCCACACTCACTAATCGAGTGCCCCAGATAGTTTCCATAAGTTTGTGCAAAATGGCACTTGTCCACACTTAACGTTAAATGTGACAATCATAGTCTATTAAACACATCCTCCAAATGTCTCACATTCTCTGGTAAATACTTTGAATACGCAATTATGCCATTGAGATAGACTAGAAAAGTTTTTGGCTTTAATCTTCTCAGTACCCCATCTAACTGTTGAAAAGTTGTCAGTGCATACTTTAGTCCAACGGGCAAGCATTTACAGTGAAAATGTCCTGCTTGGATGGAAAACACTGTTTTTGGCCTATCTTCAGGTGCGACCTCCAATGATGGTATCCACTGCTGAGGTCCATAGTTGTAAAGAACCAATACTACCCAGATTACCCATTGTTTCCATGATGTTTGGAGTTGGTTAAGCACCCAAAATGGTTCTTGCATTTAGATATCTGTAGTCACAGCATAATCTGTTATTCTGCGTCCGATCCGCTGACTTTTTTTGGCATGATGACAATATTTGCACTCCAGTGACTATCACTCGCTTCTATGATCCCATCCCATAGTACATTCATGCTCATAAATTAATGCTCTGTTGGGCAATTTGTGGGTTTAAATCACCTCGGGGTATGACCATGCGGTGCATTTGACCTGCGGTCATCGCACGATGGCGCTGGCAGCAGTCCACGTACACAGAGATCTATTGGTGCATGTCAGAGTATGGTGCAGATGTTTTCAGATGTGCTGATGGTGGCTGTGTGTTGAAAATGACTCAAAGAACACATATTGATGGCGTTATGAGGGATAGAATACTAGGGCGACTGGAGACTGGTCAAACACAGCAGGTCCTCCGTGTGTCACAAAGGGTGATCTCAAGATTATGGCAATGTTTCCAGCAGACAGGAAATGTGTCTAGGCGCTACAGTAAGGGACTTCCACAGTGTACAACACCACAAGAAGACTGATATCTCATCATCAGTGCCCGCAGATGGCCACGGAGTACTGCAGGTGGCCTTGCTCGGGACCTTACCGCAGACACTGGAACAGTTGTCTTCAGACACACAGTCTACAGATGACAGAACAGACATGGTTTATTTGCCCAGAGACCTATAAAGTGCATTCCACTGACCCCTGGTCCCACGACAGCCCGTAAAGCCTGGTGTCAAGAACAGAGTACATGGTCATTGGAACAGTGGTTCCAGCTTATGTTCACAGACGAGTCCAGGTATTGTCTGAACAGTGATTCTCACCAGGTTTTCATCTGGCATGAACCAGGAACCAGATACAAACCCTTTAATGTCCTTGAAAGGGACCTGTATGGAGGTTGTGGTTTGATGGTGTGGGGTGGGATTATGATTGGTGCACATACACCCCTGCATGTCTTTGACAGAGGAACTGTAACAGGTCAGGTGTATCGTGACGTCACTTTGCACCACTATGTCCACCTTTTCAGGAGTGCAGTGGGTTCCATCTTCCTCCTGATGGATGATCACATATGGCCCCACCAAGCTGCCATTGTGGAGGAGTACCTAGAAACAGAAGATATCAGGCAAATGGAGTGGTCCGCCTGTTCTCCAGACCTAAACCCCATTGAGCACATCTGGGATGCTCTTGGTCAATGTATCGCTGCACATCTTCAAACCCCTAGGACACTTCAGGAGCTCCGACAGGCACTGGTGCAAGAATGGGAGGCTATAGCCCAGCAGCCACTCGACCACCTGATCCAGAGTATGCCAACCCATTTTGCGGCCTATGTACCTGTGCATGGTGATCATATCCCATACTGATGTTGGGGTACATGTGAGGAAACAGAGGCGTTTTGTAGCATATGTGTTTTGGGACGGTTTCCTCAACTTATCATCAATACCGTGGGCTTACAGATCCGTGTTGTGTGTGTTCCCTATGTGCCCTTGTTATTAGCTCCAGTTTTGTGTAGTGCCACATTGTGTAGCACTACATTCAGCAATTTATGAGCATGAATGTAGTTGATCAATAAATTCTTCTAACAATGATTGCAGCTGCTTTGCTGTACAGTATGGCTTCCTATAGCTTGGTGTACTATCCTCTGTCATTATGAGATGTTGCATCAGCGAGATTGCTGTTCTCAATAGCCATTTGATAACTGTCCTTCAAATGATCTACTTTCCCTCATGACACTTCCTTATCAAAAGTTTGCTTGTGTCTTTCCTCTAAGCTTGACCTATCAAAAGCTCTGATCTCCCAAGACTTCCAGAGTGGCTATTTTCACCCTTTGACAAGGCCACTTTCACTCTGCCAAAGTTATCCACACTAACCTCAATCATCTGTTCCCCAAAAATGTCACTCACATGTGCTAAACTCTTGTGGATAAAACAATGTGAACTATCCAACTCTTCATTGCTTAAGAGCAGTGCAAATGCATACTATGTTTCCCTCAGCAAATTGTTATCCTCTGAAGCCCACACTATCTTTCCCGTACCTGCTAGTATTTTATCCTGCTAATCAATTTTTTTTCAAATGTATGCAGGATAATTTGTCTCACCTCCATGATAGGTGAATCTTGCATCATTGTCTCAGTTGCAATTGTTTCCCCCAATTGAAACAAAGTCTCACTGAGTTCCACTGTGTGCTGCCAAATATCAATCTTAGCATGATGTTTGTCAAAAAAGTCTGGCCTGAGAATCACTAAATAATTTTCGCCTATGCATGGCAACACATCCATGTGTTTGCTGAACTTAGTTTTCCTGACTGAAAACTCCAGTACTGCTATACTCAATGATTCCATCCTATTATCACCATTCCCACATAGCCTATATCATGGTGGCCCCAGTCTCCCCTTTCCTATGAGGTCCAGAATGATAACAGACACATTCACACGTGTGTCCACCACAAATCTTTGTTTCCTGCCACCAACAAAGACCACCAAGCTACATTCTATCTGTGCACTAACTTGTCCCATGTTATGGTCAATCCTACAGTTGAAGCAATCCCATTTACGTTTAATGGCTGCTTTCCTTGCCGGTGCTTTCCACCCTTCCTACCTCTACACTCAAATCCCTGGTGGCCCACTATGCCACATACATAGCACTCTGGTTGCTTACACTTCTTCCTTACACACCCCTCCCAACCATATCCATAACACTTGCATCCACAAGCAAACACGCAATTGTCTACTCTCTGCTTTGTGGCCATATCCACCTCCTCTATAAGTGTTGCGATCCTAAGAACTGACTCCAAGTCCTCTGGATTCTCCATCCATACCCTTGTGACATTACAACATGTGTATCATGCAAAAAAAAACGTCTGCCACTCCATTTTCTGCCTCCTGTAACAGTACCCTATTAGCTTCAACATTCTGGGTCTGTAGATATGTTTTTTCTTATACCTTAATAGCTTATAATTAGAGCTTGACATTGAAGATGTTAAGGAGGTATTTTTACTTTTAGGTATTTATAAATATCATTTACATTATTTTTACAGTGAAAATGTAATGTTTTATTTAAACTATATAAATGTTAGAAATGTTAATGGATGTTAACGGATTCTACCTGAGAACACTTCCACAGGCTCATTGCACTGCACTGACAATGTACTTAATTTCTCCCAAAAAATCACACACTGTTCTGCTTTCAGTAGCACTGACACAACCCTGCACAGCCCAATCCTGCAACATGATATGCAACATATGCTTTGACATCAACTGTCAAACACATATTAGCACCATATAGGGTTACTTCATCTGCCCACCCATGTGCTTCTGCAGCATCCATAATTCCTCTAATGAAAATTGTTGTGTCCTCTGTTGGCTTGCCCAAGAAGCGATTAATCAGCACAACCACTGCCGGGTCATATGGAATAGAAGGCACTCTCAATCTGGACTTACATTCCTGAGCTCTGATTGCGTCTAATCACGACTCTCCTAAAGAGCCTCGAACTCATGATTATGTTTGAAATTTCTCCCCTTCATGCTTTCAAACTGCTCTGTTAACAACTGCACCTACCGAGTTAAAGTAGCAGCTGCATCTGAGGTAGTAGCATGTGTTTCCGCCTTTTTGCGTACTCTAGTTCCACCTTCAAGCAACTTATTTTTTTAAAACAAGGGAAAGGACAAACTCCCATTCATCTCTACATACACACAAAAGAAATGAAAACACAAATTAATTCCTTTGGCAAATCATCACCCATCTACACTCAGTACAACTGCTAGACAGATGACCAGTATGCCTAAATACAGAATAAGTAGCTGCTACAGCATTAGTACATGGCAACTCGTACCTAGACAAATTGAAAAAGGGTCACTTCACTGGCACTAAATTATCATGTCTACCATTAGCTCTAAACAAAGGTAAGTCCACAGTTCCTGTAGCTTCACAAAAGTAAATTTAGCTCACACAACTAACTCTGACAATGAGAGCAAACATAAAAACAATGTAAGTAAAGCTTAGACTCACAGCACCACACTATGCTGAGCTGGTACCAGTGTCAAATGCCACTGCATCATTCACCACTCACCAAAACCAACTCTCTCACCAAAACTTAGTGTTGGATGCAGACAGACACTTTCTGATGCAGCGTATTGTGTTGGAAAGCAAAACTATCATATCCTGACACCAAATTGTTATAACCTCCCAAGCTCAGGGACTGCAATATGTTAGAATGACCAAGATGTATGGTTTGGGAAAGAGAAGTGACTCATGCCAAAATGTGTAGAGAAACACATGCAAGTGTCTCACTGAACTTCATTACACTGAAGGTACAGAGCTGGCCCTGCACTGAACTCGGCAATCACAACATGCACCGTGCATGGGTCAGCACCAACATGAAATGCTGTAATCTGCAGCATCAATATTCAGTCTTCCAGCCTTGTGGACATAGCGATCCAACTTGCGCCATGGCTGCATGTGTTGACTGTGCCCATGGCCCGGAACATGGCTGACTGCTCCCACAAAAGTGACTCGAGGACCCCATGTAGAGCACCGAAGGGAAGCAGTTGACTGCCGTCATTATAGTGATGCTTAGCAATTCTGTCCATCTGCCCAGGCCACATCGTTCAGTGCCTGTAGATGGCTCTGCACCAGGAGGCCACTAGTTTGTGCCCTGGACCCACCCTTGCAGACACAAGCTTGCAGTCCACTGGACAATGCCACTCAGAGAGTGGAGGCTAGCAGCCCTCAGTGTAGCTACAAGGAGCAACAATCCCTGTGACAGCAATGACACATCCGTGCAGCAGAGGTTGAAGGTAGCTTTAGCGGGCCAATTGGCCACTGATATCCATCACCAAAAGGTCATCATGGTTGGCCTGCAACTTAAAAAATTATCATTCTCTCAATTTCTAGACGGAGACAATATGACAACACAACTGCCTGCTTTGTGCCTCCAAACTCACTTATTTATTTGCATTTTCCATATGCCTGTGACATAGTTCCCCAGGAAGGAACAAGTGGAATGCTCTTTGCTAATTACAATTTCAGATTTCCTCATCCCACTTTGGCCCCTACACACAGGTCACTCGGCATTATTGTAACTGCAACAAATGGGTTCTTTATAGCATGTTGGTGCCCTGTGCTACCCTGATTACTGCACATTTTTATACAGTGTCCGCTGTGCCATGTCTTCTAGCCCGCAAGTGGTGTCATAAACCTGCTTTGCAGAATCATTTGTAAAATATCAACATCACATGCGCCTGCCATCCGATGTGCCAACAGGTTCTTTAACCACTACCTCCCACCCCTAGCTCCATGAAATTTACAAGAATTCCCCCCTGTACTTACTCGTGGCAGAGTACAGAACTGTAACGGTGGCTGTATGGTTCAGTACATATTAGACCGCAATCTCTGGTGTCTAGCATGGGAACCATGAACTTCTGAACATAAGTTCATTAGATTATTATTATTTTTTTATCCTCTCATCAATGAATCCCTAGAGTTTGTGCACAGGGGAAAAAATCAGCCTGTATAAGTGCACTCATTTATTTTTGTTTCCTTGTATCCAAACTGTTTTCCATAAACTGACAAAAACACTGCAAAAATAATTATAGAACAGAATGTTAGTTGATGAAATATATTCTTCTTCCTCATGTCTAATTACCTTAAATAACACATTTTCAAATTACATGACAGCAAGAGTTGCTGAACTGACATCAACACTTCAAAGAGAAATTACTTAACTTACCCAAGATGAAGATAAATTCCTGAGAATGTTAGAGTCAGAAAATCTATAGGAACTGAGACAAGTGATGCTGTAGAAACAGATTCAAATGCTGCTGACATCACACACCCTGTAAAAATATACATTAGTTAAAAATCTCTAAATGTACTATATATCATTACTATGTAGTAATCACACCTACCAAGAGCTGTTGCTGATATGGCACTCAGAATAACTGGTACACAGAATACAAGAAATCCTCTCAGTCCTCCTTGTAATCCAACAATCCAAAATATAAGTGTTGTGTACATAAATGGCTCTATTATTGTACGTGGAAGCTGGAAATTAATGTACAAACATGAATTCATTATACTTCACAGACAAATCAACTAAACATTTAGTTTCCTTTCAGTATTCACATATACACTTGCATGCACACACACATACAGGCATATGCATGTCCCCCCACCCCACACACACACACACACACACACACACACACACACACACACACACACAGAGAGAGAGAGAGAGAGAGAGAGAGAGAGAGAGAGAGAGAGAGAGAGAAAGTTTAAAAGCTTCTTAAGTGTACAACACGAGTTGTTAATTTATAGAGCAAAAATCACAGGTTCGTAATTAGCAAGCTAATTACTTTACAAGGATTACATTACATTACATGTGTGACTCATTTAAGAATTCAAAACAAACTAAAATGATTACCAGTATAAGCATTTTTGATATATAATATGGTCCTGGTTTGTACAATCCACTGCTTATTTCACGGAGCAAAATTGGTATTTCACTTGGAAATGTATGAAAAACACCATACGAAAAAGTGAATATAGTTTCTGTAATGATCAAGTACATTAGACCTTGAACATTCTGGATTCCTCTTTGATCAAGTTTAATGCCCACATATGGCAAAGCAAGCAGCAGAGCAATCATCTGTAAAAAAAAAAAAAAAAAAGACATACAACTATAACATGTTTCTTAACAGTGTGTTCAAATATTTTCAAACAATTTGGATATAACATCATACTGCAACCTGGTGACTGGGACTGAAGTGTTACTTTAGTCAGACAAGCAATGGTAAAAGATTTTTGAACATCATAGAATATACACGTTAGAATTAGAACATAGTTCCCTCAAATTCAAATGCACTGTCTGCAACACTGCCAACTAATATCTAACAGATGGCAACATCATTCAGAAATTGCTGAATAAATTATTACAATATCTTCAAGAAAATATCTGTTACAACAATCTATTTTCGCATTATGTCAATCCCTTTTGATAATCACTTTTGTCACTCTTGTACATCACTGATACTGAAGACTGTGCTCTTGTTCCCACTTTAGACACACATCTAAACCACTGTAGAAATTACGTGTGAATCACACTTATAATGCTGAATCCTGATGTTCTTTTCTCTTTTAATTCTGAAAATGTTATTCATTTGTTGACTCATTCATCCAGTTCTGACATGGCAATCTGGAACTGTACCATCTGTTATGACTTCAACTCCTGTGAATAACTAATTTTTCCCCCTTTGCTCATTTCTAAAAATTTTCCTCATATAGATTCATTATTCAACGTAAAGTTTTGATATGATTATTCTATTGCTGCACATAATTTTATTGGGAAATTAGTTAGTTAGAAATTACACCTAATTCTTCAATTCTAGTACATGACATACTAAGAAAAATATTGTGAGCTAATACATGTTTATAAGGAGCATGGCACTACTAGTTTTAAAGACTGGTAGTTCAACTTTTAACCTATACCCATTTCCATGAAACTAATTACTTTACAAAATTATTAATATTCAATTCCTGAAGTAGTTATATTATCTATTGAGATTTTTCCTCAAAGCTCATTAGATTCTGAACTTTGAAATTGTACTTTGTTGCTCTATTTCTTTTTTTTTTTTCTTTTTGAATCAAGTGAAGTCTCTCTCTAATTAATTAAGCCACTAATTATCAATTTGCATAATTTATCTTTAGGTAGAATAATTCTAAAAATGCCAACCATACTTGGGTATTCCCAATGTGGCTGTATAAAGTGATTCCATAAACTTTTCTAAATTCTTAGATTTCTACATTTTTCATAGACCAAAATTTTATCAATAATTATAGTCCATTCTGAGAATCATAATTTAACCTAGCAAGTCTCAGTTGAGCAAACAAGCATGTAACACCTATGTCAAGCATGCTTATGGTATTTATTCATGCAACAGTTATTCACAAGTTATTCACGAAAATTTGTCTGTCAGTAGCTACAATAACACCATAATGGCAATGTTTAAAAACTAAAGTGATTTCTGTAACTCAACTTGATGAATATTTTGACTGAAAAGTGTTGTGGTTGGTAGGCAGCTTACACTGTTTTGTGACTTGAACAAGCTGTTGTTGAGTGTTGCGACTTTCACGAATGACTGAACTAAGTGAACTACTGCAGTGTAATTTCATCTACTGGATTATTACGAGACAGTAGGCAAACTGTGATAATTAGTGTAAAAATGAGCTATGTTCTGTGCCACTCTTAATTTTTTTAGTGACTTATAATTGCCACAGATTATTGGACAATGTTGTATTAACTTGTGCTTCAATGACTTTAGAATTTATGTTAATAATACTGCCCTGGACTCTTGGTGGTTTGTGATTGCTGACCTGATTGTAAGTACTAATGATTTCACAAAGAAGAGAAAACTGGTCATCATTCTAACAATATGACTTTGACGCTAATAAACGGGTAAAAAATGCAACCTAAATTGTGGTGTTGGATATATTTTCTTTTTAGCAAACAGCATCAAATACTGAATTTTGATCTTCAATATCCCAGACTGACGTGCTACCAAATAAACAATTTAGACTACATATCATTATGTTGGTAGATTACAATTCATACTTCATAAATCCCAAAACAATAGAGAGATTTCAGAGATGTTTTAGAAATTAAGTTGTATGTTAACAGACAGGAGCTTTCTGATTAATTCAGCCATGTTCTGGAGCTATCTCAGTTAAATTCAAACAATTGAGAGACTGTGGTCATGTGTTTGTGAATTGTGTTTGCCCGTGCACACATGTCTGTGTTTGTGTGTGTGTGTGTGTGTGTGTGTGTGTGTGTGCTTTGTCTGTTTTTGATAAAGATCTTGTTGGCTGAAAGCTCACTTTCTGACAGTCTTCTTTTTGTGACTATCTGCAACACAGCATCTCCGCTATATGGTGAGTAGCAACTATCCTTTTCATAATACACCTACCTCAGTTAGTCATCCATCTGGAAGCCTAGGAATTTTCATGCAGGGTTTCAGTACTGTGTGTTAATTAAATCTCTACTTCTGGCACGTGTATGGCCTACTCATTTGTCTGGAACTACATAAGACAATTTTCTGAGAGATTAAGTATGTCAACTACAGGAGGGAGCTGAGCACCTGACCTTGCAGGGAGGCCATATTTAATGCTACCAGTTGTTTATTTATGATTCCATCAACATAAGGGAGCTGCCTTTCAGGCCTCATTGTTTTAGTACAATTTATTATCTACATCATCAAACACACTTACGAGGTCAAAAATCAATGAGATAATTTTTCTTGTTTAGTTCTTGAGGTTAAATTGTGCTTTCTCTGCACAGTATCCTTTATGGAAGCCAAACTGAGCAACAGTTAAAAGATTATTGTCAGAAATGTGGTTCAATATTCAGTTGCAGGATACCTTCTCAGAATGCTTGAGAACACAGAAAGAAGAGAGATGGGTTTGTAACGAAAGGTCATTTGTTTGTCTTCAGTTTCTTCACACATGTTTTATCTTAATTTTGTAAAAATCTACTTGTGAAACTATGCAGTTATTTTTCATCCTTTTCCTACATTTACAAAGTAACCAAAAGTAATCATCTAATGTTGCTGCTTTGCTTGTAAAGTGGCTTGAAAAATGTTTATTAACAAAAGTATGATCATATATGATATCAAACCAAATTTGTGAGTAGACTGAGGATGGAAGGATATCACATGTTATCTTGGATAGAAAGTCACTGATAGAAGAAGAAGTAACTTCAGATGAGCCCCAAGGAAATTTAATGGGAACCTTGCTGTACATGTTATATATTAGTGACCTTTCAGACAATATTAATGGTAAGTATTTTTATCACGGCTAAATAGTCTACAAATCTGGCTGCTGGACCTGTGAGGATTTCCCAGCTTTACAGAATCAGCACAGACATGAACGCGCATACCCGAAACAATGGTTCCTCTCAGAACCCGTTGACCAAGGACATTGGAGATGTCTTTAAAATCCTACAACTCAACATAGAAGGAATGAGTAGAGCTAAATCTGACTACCTAATTAAAGTCCTAGACAACCATTCAGTGGATGCTGTCTTGCTCCAGGAAACACATTGCGCCGACGAAAAGCAGTTGAAAAATAGATGCAAACTTCCAGGCTATTCCCTTGCTGCAGCAACTCACCATACTAACTATGGCACTGCCACCTACTTTAAAAACAACACTGACCAGGTACACGATATAAAAACACACACTGACCCAAGCGCCTACGTCATAAGAACAAAAATTGCTGATATTGAAGTCATCAACCTCTACAAACCCCCAACTCAGTCATGGAATGACTCTGCTATTTCCAACATACAACATCCTACAGTGATAATGGGCAATTTCAACAGCCACAGTACCCAGTGGGGATATAACAACACCAATGAGGATGGGGAGGGAGTAATGAAATGGGTGGACATAGAAGACGTCTTCTTGATCCATGATCTAAAGGATAAAGGGACTTTCCACTCGGCTAGATGGAAAAGAGACTACAACCCCGATCTGTGCTTTGTTTCCAGAGACGCCAAAAAGCTACCACTACGCTGCAATAAACAGATTTTGCCTGATTTTCCTCATAGCCAGCACAGGCCCGTCCTGCTACGTGTTGGTATATGGATTCCAATAGTGAGATCTACACCTAAATCTTGATGGAATTTTGGCAAAGCCAATTGGGAAGCCTTTACCGCCAAAATGGACCACAACATCCAATGGATCCCAACCGCATCGAAGAACTACAACCTCTTTGTGGGATTACTCCTAGCCATTGCCAAAAAACACATTCCCAGAAGCTACAGGAAAACTTATATTCCCGGCTGGAGCCAAGAATGCATAGACCTATATAATGCATATTCGCAAAACAACGATCCTGAAATTGCGGACGAGCTTCTCCAATGCCTGGACTCAGCAAGATGAGAAAAGTGGCACACTCTCATGAAAAATATGGACTTCAAGCACTCCAGCAAGAAAGCCTGGTGCCTTCTTAAAAACCTTGGTGAAAGCTCCATTAAAACCTGTATGGGTGGCAACATACACCCCAAAGAGGTAGCAAACAGAATAGTTAACCTTATGAGAAAAACACCATGCAGCAACAAGGATAAGACTATGAAAGTAAAGAAAGAACTGAGAACCAAGCTCTGACAATCCACACCCGACAACAATTTCTCAAAAACCTTTATCATCCTAGAGATCACAGAAGCACTGAAAGAAATGAAAATGGGTAAAGCGGCTGGTTTAGATGAGGTCTACCCTGAGTTCTTACGGCACCTAGGACCTCAAGCTCTACTGTGGCTAACTCAGTTTTACAATGACATCCAACGATCGGAAACACTACCACCACTATTTAAACAAACCAAGATTGTCGCCATTCTTAAGCCTGGCAAAGATGGAAAGCTCTCAGAGGACTATAGACTTATAGCTCTTCTAAGTGTATGCTACAAACTATTGGAGAGACTTATTCTCAACAGAATAAAACTCATTGCTGAGAATTTCATTCCTATTGAACAAGCCGGATTTAGACCCGGTCGGAGCTGCTGTGATCAAGTATTATCTCTTACCACACATATTGAGAGTGGATTTCAAAGGAAGAAAAAGACAGTCGCCGTGTTCATAGATCTATCGTCAGCATATGACACAGTGTGGGGGGAGGCAATGATTCTTAAACTCCAACGCATTATTCCTTGCAAGAAAACGGCTACCCTAATCAACAATATGCTTTCAAATAGATTTTTTGAAGTACACCTAGATGGAGAGATAAGCAAGAAATATAGGTTAAATGATGGCCTGCCCCAAGGATCCGTGCTAGCTTCATTACTTTTTAATATATATACATCAGACCTACCAGAGACATCTTCTAAGAAGTTTATCTATGAAGACGATATTGCTCTCACATATCAACATCAAGACTTCCACAATTCCGAAAGAATCATTGAGGAAGACCTTATCAAAATGGATGAATATTTCGAAACATGGAGGCTCAGACCTAATACTTCTAAAACCCAAGTCTCCTGTTTCCACCTCAACAACAGACAGGCAAACTATGCACCCCACGTAGAGTTCAGAGGCCAGCTGCTTAACTACAATCCCCTCCCAAAGTATCTGGGAATTACATTGGACTGATCTCTGACGTACAAGGAGCACTTATACAAATGCGCAGCAAAAATCAAAACCAGAAATAATGTCCTACACAAACTCACTGGAAGTAGCTGGGGAGCAAGTGTGATTCACACGTAATTTCTACAGTTCTCAGAACATCTGCTCTTGCACTAGTATATTCGGTGGCTGAATACTGCGCTCTGGTCTGGCTAAACAGCACTCATACAGCAACAGTGGACACCCAGCTAAACGACACCATGAGGCTCATCTCAGGCACTATTAAACCAACGCCCCACCAATGGCTCCCAGTACTGGCTAACATAGCCCCACCTCATCTAAGGCGAAGATCTGCACTGAAAAGGGAATGGCAAAAGTGCGCTAACAACCGTGACCTACCCTTACACGAAGACTGCAAGAATCCCAGCCACAGGCTCAAGTCCCGTAAGCCATCATGGAGATTAGGGCAACAGCTGATCGAGGACAATTATGATATCGACGAAGCCTGGCATCGGGAATGGGATATGTTTAACCCTGATCACCTTAACTTAGTCTCGGACCCAGCCGTACGGCCCAAGGGCTTCGGTCTTCCCAGAAAATCTTGGACAACTTTAAATCGTATCCGAACAGGCTATGGTAGATGTAATTACTGGAAGCACAAATGGGGACAGACTGACTCACCCAGCTGCGACTGTGGGAATCCACAAACTCTACATCATATCGCAATGGATTGCCCTACGAGGAGATTCCCTGGCACAATGCAGGAGCTGCACCTCCTGGAGAGAGATGCTTCTGACTGGCTGAGGGACTTTCATTGTTTTTATATGTTGTTTGTGTTACTACTTACTTACTGCTGTATTCTATTAGCCATACGAAATATATATAATGGTAAATAAAACATTTCTACGTATGATGTAGTTATCCATAAGGAAGTATTGTTGAAAAAAAGGGCTGTACAAATATTAAATCAGATCTTAACAAGATTTCAAAGTGGTGCAAAGATTAACAGCTTGCCTTAAATGTTCACAAATGTGAAATTGTGCACTTCACAGAATGCAGACTTGTAGTATCTTATGCCTACAACATCATTCTGTAACAACTGCAATCACTCAACTATTACAATTATGTGAGTGCAACAATCTGTAAGGATATAAATTGGAAGACCAACTAGGTTTGGCTGTAGATAAAGCAGGCAGCGGACTTCAGTGAATTGGCAGGACACTAGGAACATACTGTCATATCACATAGGAGATTACGTACAAAATACCCGTGTGCCACATCTTAGAATATTTCTTGAGTGTTCAGGGTCCATACTAAATAGGACTAAGAGGGAATACTCAATGTATTTGAAGAGGGGAAGGATGAATTGGTACAACTTTGTTTTGGCTGATGGGAGAGCATCACCGAAATGCAGAAAATCTTGAATTAGCAGACCCTTGAGGGTAGGTAACAATTTTCCTGCAAAAGTTTCAAAAATCAGTATTAAGTTAAGAATCTACAAACACATTCTTTAGCCCCCTACATATCACTCCCTCAGAAACCACAAAGACCACATCCACACAAAAGGGTGCTCTTTTACCCCACTGTAGTTAATATTAGACAGCCTATGTATTCTTTGTCAATTGGAACCTCCCACAGGTAAATATGACTATCACATTTAGGATTCAGAGGATTTCTTGAGTCACTTGAAGGTGGTAAGACTACAACCACCAGATCTTCTGGTTAGCTTTGGTACTGTGTACATATTTACAAAAGTGCCTCCACATGATTTTTACAACTTAATAGAGGCAAGTCTGAGGAAGACATTGTGGCATTTCTTTAATTAAAGTATTCCTTATTTAATATCCAGTAGTTTGAATACCTGGATGATATCACCATGATGTCTCTCATGGTGTCCACCTATTTTATGGAGGGTTTTGGAGAGAAAGCACTACAATCAGCACCTCTCATATCTTCCTCCTTTGGCAGTATGCTGATGATACACTGTGGTCTGATGGAGCATAAACAGAACCTATGTTTCTCCAGCTACTAAACCCACTCCACTTGAGTGTTCAGTTCACAATGGAAGTGGAAAAGGATGGCTACTAACCATTTCTAGATGCTACAGTTAGAATAAAGGAAAAGCTGAACGAAGCGAAAAAGAGCGTAAAGAGAGCAATGAGAGAAGCATTCAATGAATTCGAACATAAAACATTGGCAAACAATCTAAACAAGAACCCTAAAAAGTTTTGGTCATATGTAAAATCGGTAAGCGGATCTAAATCCCCTATTCAGTCACTCGTTGACCACGATGGCACCGAAACAGAGGACGACCGAAGAAAGGCAGAAATACTGAATTCAGTGTTCCGAAACTGTTTCACTGCGGAAAATCGTAACACGGTCCCTGACTTCAGCCGTCGCACGGACGCCAAAATGGAAAATATTGAAATAAACAATATCGGAATTGAAAAACAACTGCTATCACTTAGTAGCGGAAAAGCATCCAGACCAGACGAGATACCCTTAAGATTCTACAGTGATTATGCTAAAGAACTTGCCCCCTTTCTATCAGCAATTTATCGTAGATTGCTGGAAGAACGTTAAGTACCTAGCGACTGGAAGAAAGCGCAGGTCGTTCCCATTTTCAAGAAGGGTCATAAATCAGATGCGAATAATTATAGGCCTATTTCGCTTACGTCAATCTGTTGTAGAATAATGGGACATGTTTTGTGTTCTCGTATTATGAGGTTCTTAGATAATACAAATCTCCTTCATCATAACCAACATGGATTCCGCAAACAGAGATCATGTGAAACTCAGCTCGCCCTATTTGCCCAAGAAATTCACAGTGCCGTAGACACTGGCGAGCAGATTGATGCCGTATTCCTGGACTTCAGGAAGGCATTTGATACGGTTCCGCACTTACGTTTAGTGAAAAAAATACGAGCTTACGGAATATCGGACCAGGTTTGTGATTGGATTCAGGATTTCCTAGAAGAAAGAACACAACATGTCATTCTTAACGGTTCAAAATCTGCAGATGTAGAGGTAATTTCGGGAGTACCGCAGGGAAGCGTGATAGGACCTTTATTGTTTACAATATACATAAATGACTTAGTTGACAACATCGGTAGCTCCATGAGGCTATTTGCAGATGACACGGTTGTCTACAAGAAAGTAGCAACATCAGAAGACTCGTACGTACTCCAGGAGGACCTGCAGAGGATTAATGCATGGTGCGACAGCTGGCAGCTTTCCCTAAACGTAGATAAATGTAATATAATGCGCATACATAGGGGCAGAAATCCATTCCAGTACGATTATGCCATAGGTGGTAAATCATTGGAAGCGGTAACGACCGTAAAATACTTAGGAGTTACTATCCGGAGCGATCTGAAGTGGAATGATCACATAAAACAAATAGTGGGAAAAGCAGGCGCCAGGTTGAGATTCATAGGAAGAATTCTAAGAAAATGTGACTCATCGACGAAAGAAGTAGCTTACAAAACGCTTGTTCGTCCGATTCTTGAGTATTGCTCATCAGTATGGGACCCTTACCAGGTTGGATTAATAGAAGAGATAGTCATGATCCAGCGAAAAGCAGCGAGATTCGTCATGGGGACATTTAGTCAGCGCGAGAGCGTTACGGAGATGCTGAACAAGCTCCAGTGGCGGACACTTCAAGAAAGGCGTTACGCAATACGGAGAGGTTTATTATCGAAATTACGAGAGAGCACATTCCGGGAAGAGATGGGCAACATATTACTACCGCCCACATATATCTCGCGTAATGATCACAACGAAAAGATCCGAGAAATTAGAGCCAATACGGAGACTTACAAGCAGTCGTTCTTCCCACGCACAATTCGTGAATGGAACAGGGAAGGGGGGATCAGATAGTGGTACAATAAGTACCCTCCGCCACACACCGTAAGGTGGCTCGCGGAGTATAGATGTAGATGTAGATGTAGAAGGCCAATGGAATCCTGAAACATAATATCTACCACAAACCTACTCACATCTGGTTATATCTGCAGGCTAAACACTGTCATGACCCTGAACAATTCAGCACTGTCTTACATTCCCTGATACATAGAGGTGATATGCAACATCTAAGAACAGCGTTAAAACATTTTGGTTATTCTGAAAAAGAGGCATGTAGCACTCTTCAGTCAAAGTGAGTTCACTCTAGGGATGTAAATCAAGATGTAAAGGCACTGCCTGAAATGGCATTTTCTTCTTATTTTGGAGGTGTGTCTTCAAGAATCAAAAGGATTCACAAACATACTCTTATGAGATCAAGTGTATTTTATATCCACTGCCAAAATTGAGGAATCTGTTATGTATGGTCAGAGACAATTTTGAACTTGAAAATTTGGCATATATGAGATTCTATCCCAGTATGAGAAGTCTTACATTGGGACAGATGTATTGCACTGTGCACTGCTGGCACTGTGACCTAGTGTGCACTGCATTAATAGTTCTGTTCGATGGTGCCCAGCTAATTTTGTTCATCTCTCTTGAAGATGCCACTTTGGCTTTATTGTATTAAGACAATGGTAAGGCTTTGAATGTTTTATACAGATCTGAAGATAGTCACTACGAACTGAAATTGGTAGTTTAATGACAATTTCCTGTGTTCATCAACTTTAATTAAAGAAAGAGATACTGTACTTCCTAAATGATTGTCTTCATTTGTGACTATTTTGCAGCTTATAAAGCACTTTTTGTGACATGTAATAGTTTCTGATTATAGTCACCATTGTGAAAAAGACAATAGAAGTTGATGTTACCTGCATATTCAAATTGGTTTGTGCATGTATACTGAAAGGAGATATTAATATTTTCCACAAAGACAAGGTTGCTACAGAGTATCATTATTTTTAGAAATACTGTTGTCATTACATCACACATTAAATGTAAGAAAAGATAATTACCATGTATAAGCCTATTCTTATGGAAACATCAGTCGAATGGCGGATCAGGTCAATAAAAGTTCTTCTTGTCAACCAATAAACTTGGGTTAAATGGTGTGGCTTACGCCTGTAAAGGAGTAAAAGATTCCAAGTTAGGATACAAGTGAAAAGTGAGTATTCTGCAGTTTTTAACCATCTGTTCATACTTACAGTGACATGTAGTTGCCAAACTCATGGTCTTGCTGGAAAACAATATTGTGCTATTAATGCATCTCTCATGGTGCTATTGTTTATTTAAATAATAGTTCTCTAAAAATAAAGACCCTTAAATATAATTAGGCCTATTATTCTTCTAATAAATTATTTTTATGAGTATTCACTTAGAAATACACTTTGTAAATGGCAAGTCATATAAAACAAACCTCATGATAAAATTTAAGACCACCATTTGTGTATGAGACAGTTTTGTTTTCAAATAATTCTTGATTCGGTAACAAATATTTCTGGTTTTGATAGCTAGAAGCTATTTGATCTGCTATATACTTGCTGTAGGGAGATTTTTCAAATTCATCACAAAGCCATTCTATTTTTCTTGAACATTCAGCTTCTTTGCCAGGAACTATTGCCAACTGAGAGACGTAAAATTCTGCCTTGTTAAATGTAGTTGGACACACGAGACCTAAACTGTAAACAGGAAATAATTAACATCAGACCTTACATCATTTACTATCTGAAGTGTATGAATCTTTTAAACTTAATAACAATTATAAGCACTTTCATAAAAGTTATCACTGTATTGGCCACATGCATCAATGGAAAAAAGGAAAAGAAACAACCAAATCAGAGAAGGTGAGGTACTGGCAGAATTAATGCTGTTAGAAGAGGTCATGAGTTGTGCTTGGGTAGCTCATATGGTAGAGCACTTGCCTGCAAAAGACAAAAATCCTGAGTTCAAGTCTTGGTCTGGTACACAGTTTTAATCTGCCAGAAGTTTCAGCCTAAACATACTTCATAAGTAATGTATACTAAACAATTAAAGATCACTTAGAAGACTCACAGTACGAGTTAATAATGAAAGAGGATGACTACAACACCCTGTCACACTACAATACATGGTCACAGTGTAATGCTGTCACAAGTAAATGTGCCACCAAGATCTGTAGTGAATGATAGTAATGTCATTCTGAGCACAATATCTTACTCACTGGGGTATGAGAGTGGAGGGAGGGGGGAGGGGGCATGGAGACCCCTGGAGTCACCTGTGTGTGCTGTGGGGCTGTGCAAACATTGTTTTATATGTATTATGAGTTATCTGATGCAAATTGTGTATGATCAGAGGAACATTTTGCAAAAGAGACAAACTGAATGAAACAGTACAGTTGTTAAGACATTGACCTCATATTCAAGAGGATGTTGTTTACTATTTAGGTTTCCCATGGTTCTCCTAAATCATTTCAGGCAAATGCCAATGTGGTTTCTTCAGCAAGGTCACAACTGACCACCTGTCCTACCCAAATAAAACCTACTTACATATTTTATGTGTAATGTAATGTAACCAGCTCAATGATAAATTTGAAATCTTCTGATACCAGTGGGTATTGATAGTTTTGTTTATGTAAAAATAAATTCATATAAGCACACAATTATAAAAGTTAATTATTTCATTCTTAAATATTTATGTATGTTCTATATATTTTAACCATGTTGTATTACTTTACATAAAATTATATAAATTCATATTTGTTAATTTTGATGAATATGTATCAGCAATTTTCTCTGACAAAGATGTTAAATCTTTGTTTCAAATAGAATCTTTGTTCCTCTTTGTTGTGGTGGACTTGGTAGGGATGGGTTGTAAAAGGAAGTTGAGTCATTTGTGACACTACAGGAAGCAGATGTATTGGTTGTGTTTGTATAAATTGTGTCAGCACAATATGTGAAATGTTGCACAATACAAATGCTTCAAAGTTCACATACTTTACTTCATTTAGTATACTGAGAATTACCCAACTTCCACAATATTTTCACCAATTAAGTTTCTCCTTACTAAAAGATGACCAGCAGGTTTTATCATGCCTCTAAAGAAGATGATGAAGCCATCATCAAGATAAACAGGTAAGTAAAATTTCACCTTTTCATGTGTGGATGTGTTCTTCTATGCACCTCACTCTAAATTAATGACTATTGTTTGGTCTGAAGAAAAATTATTGAACACACAGCACTGAAGAGGCACGTCCCAGTGTCTACATTAGAGCTATTTATTTTTATTGTATTACAATTACAAGTCTTATATCATTGTGAGATTAAATAAAAGTCACCTTTTAAAATGCTTTGCTGCCTCTCCGACATCACCATGGAAAGCAACACGGCCACCAGCCAGCAAAAGGACTTCATTAAATAAATCAAAGAGCCCAGATGCAGGCTGGTGTATTGTACAAATGACAGCTTTGCCCATCTCAGCAAACTGCCGCAGTTTTTCCACCACAACTCCAGCACTATAGCTGTCCAATCCTGTTGTTGGCTCATCACAGAACAGAAGGAGTGGGTCTGTCAGCAGCTGCAAATAATTTTTTCCCATATTGCATAATAAAGCTAACCTGTACATCTAGCACAGTAACTGACAATGAAAACTAAGATTTACTCTTATTATAAATGGAAGCTTTTGAAAAAAAGCAATATTTTAGGACTATAGGAAACAATAAACATTGTTAACAAGCCTGCATCACACAATGTATATTAGCTGTTTTTCTTCAATATGAGTTAGTACTGTCACATAATTGATAAGTATATAGTAGTAGATTAAAGCTGCTGAATTGTGGTATTACAAGAGTAGTTGAATTTCTGAAAGTAGTATATTTTCTGTTGATCGGGTGGACCTTGATATTTAGCCAGCTTATGTGTAAATAAAAGTGGCAAATGCTTTTGATAAATCAGACAACAATATATTCTTAATTACAGATTGCTATAAATACATGAATTCATCTGTGTGACTGTTGTGTCTAGACAAGACAGCCTAGACACAATGAGAGGAAGCCGAAAGGCACGCGCTATAAGCTTACGCAGGATGGCGTGAGGACTGAAACAGGATACATAATGAATGCTATAAAGAAAAGTTTGTAGCTTCTGGAATACTTAACTTAAATCCATCCTTGTGGTACATCGGGAGATTGTGGCGATACAAGTGAGACTCTTTAGATACATGCAATGTTACTAATGGCGCCTTGCTAGGTCGTAGCCATTGACTTAGCTGAAGGCTATTCTATCTGCTCTGCAAATGAGCGAGGCTTCGTCAGTGTGCATCGCTAGCTACATCGTCCGTACAACTGGGGCTAGTGCTAGTAAGTCTCTCTAGACCTGCCGTGTGGTGGCGCTCGGTCTGCTATCACTGAAAGTGGCGACACGCGGGTCCGACATGTACTAATGGACCGCGGCCGATTTAAAGCTACCACCTAGCAAGTGTGGTGTCTGGCCGTGACACCACAGTGACAATGTATATTTTTAATTGTTCCAGATAATATGAGGGTCCTCCCTCATAATTGTATCTACAGAACATATGCGGATGAACAAATAAGCATTTCCTATAGCCATTTAAGTTCTTTTTCTCCTTAAATGGGTTGAAGCAGATGGAAATTGCTGTTATACAATATGTACTTTTGTATAATATGAGAAAAATTGAGTAAAGATAATGTATTTTCATTTTCTTAGTAGAAAGGTTGCCTGCATAACTGTTTTTTTTCACTAGATAGTATAAGTATGTAGAAAATTTCTGACAGGATTTAAATAATTTAGGAGTAAAGGAGACCACTCACTTAATAGCAGAAGTGTTGAGTCATTGATAGGCACATGCAAAAGAGAAAGAAGACTACCTGGCTCTGGGAATAATTCCTTTGTCTAGCTAGAAAACAAGCACAAACACATACAAACACACACACACACACACACAGATACATTTATGCCTGTACATCATGATGATAATGTTTGGTTTGTGGGATGCTCAACTGTGTGGTCATCAGTGCCCATACGAAGTCCCAATTTTTATACAGTCTAATTTTTTTTCACAATCCAATCTACCCACTCACATGAATGATGATGATGATGAAATGATGAGGACAACATGAATACCCAGTCCCCAGGCAGAGAAAATTCCCAATCCGGTCAGGAATTAAACCAGGGACCCCTTGATCCAGAGGCAACAATGCTAGCCACTACACCACTTGCTGCAGACCCCCTACTTCATGCTGGCTGGACACTCAAACAAGTTGCTAGAAGGACCAAGTACAGCCTCTTTGCTCATTTTAAAAAATAATATAAACACTCACTGCACATGTGAATCAACACTAAACTCACAATGGCTGCTTACTGCTATAGCACACAATACTGTTACAAGGGAAACTCACCATCACACTCACCTCAGATTTAGTGGTAAGAGGGCCCAGTGGACAGCCCATCAGAAATTAAATATAGATCAAGGTTGAAAACAAGAAAAAGGTGCACTGAACAGTGAAAAACAAAAACAAAATAGAAACAGTCAATCGTCCAACATAACAAGTGCAACACTGAGCTCACAAAATGAGTAACAGCATTGTGGTTAAGTGGTCACAGTGTTGGATTAACAAGCAGGCAAGCCATGTTCAAATTCCCAAGTGCCTTTGTTTTATTATTATTATTTCACTGTTCGCTGTATTCAAATTTGTGTCTATGTAGTGGTGTAAAGTCCATTTGCAACAGTGAGGTGTAAGGAAGGGACCTATAATGAAAATTGATCCTGCGCAAGTACTCTAGTAGCAGCTGAAAGGAAGTGGCTTTCTAATGGGAACAGCCAAGCTTTTGTGACAAAGTGACAAGTCAACCGAATCCTCCATCGGAAAAAGCCTGGTGTGTCATACACGGAATTAGTGACGGTATACGTGTCATATGATAGGACCTAATTTGTATGGTTGGTGAGTGAGTGAGATATGCCTCCTTGTCCTATTTAGGTGTTCATATGAACGTGAATATGATCACTCCCAAAGAAATGATGAAAACATAATAATTTGTCACATAAGCTGCAACAAATGAATGCAACAGTTTCACAATGAAACACTTCTCTGTGTTCTGTCAAAACGTATTTTTTTAATGGTTTTGAAATTGTGTTTCATTTTGGTAACATTTTTTTTAACAGTTTTGAATTTGCATTCCATTTTGGAAGTTCTGACTCTTGAATTCCTTTGTTGAAACACAGTTCATGTCCATTTATTTGTTGTTTTCATTTCTGTGAGACGTCTAGGTGGTATCTCGCCTGCTCTCACTACTCGTCACATTTATTTGCATTGGTAATGTATTCTTACCACATAACTTATATTCTGTAACCAGTGTATAATATGACAACTGCCAAGGCTACAGACAGTTCAAAGAGTTGTGCGAAAACAAAAAAAAAAAAGAAAAAAGAAAATGGCGTGAGAGGATTTAGAACCTGATTCACCCTCTTTGCAGTCCATCATCATGACCACTTAACCCTGATACCATGGCTCTTACATTCCACTCAATACTGCACTTGCAAAATTTGGACCATTCACTGTTTGTATTTTGCTTCCCTTTCTTTTTTTCCACCTTCTTCCTGTTTTCATGCTTGGTCTTTGTTCAGTTTTTGACAGGCTATCTGCTGGGCCATATTACCACTAAATCTCAGGGGGGTGCAGTGGGAATGAACCCTTGTTAGCTAAAGTTGGCAATAAGTGTAAACATTTAGGGGTAGCATGAAGTCATCTGACATTTACCAGTCAGAGAGGAGTCAAGTTAAAGCATTTTTAATTATGCTCCTGATTAAAACCTATGTCAAAAATCTTAAATGAAAATCAAAATCATGCAATAGTTCTATAGTTTTCGAAACAAATTTTGATGAAGTATTGTCAGCTCCTTTAATCACCACAGAATTCGGGAATACTACTGTACCATTAAAACAATTCATCTCACTTTGACAGTATCTCAGTTAACCTACTAAAACACTGGTCTGTCAAAATATGTAAACTACTGAGCAATATCCATAACTGAGCAGTGTACCAAGGTATATTCCCACAGGGAATAAAATGTGCCACAACAAAATCTAAAATGTGAGCCTTTACAGACTGATTTCTTTTCTTACAATACTGGTATATCAACAGTAATCAAAAATTTGTCACACGCTGTAAAATACTTTGAACACTTCAGCATTTTAAACAAAAGGCAAATTGGCTTCCAGAATAAAATCATCTAAATAGGCAATACTACTGTCAGAAAATGTCCAGTAGTACAGCAGCATGGGCTCATTAGGTAACCTGCTGAAATGCTGTATCACTAACAGGAAGCAGAAAGTAATTTTGGAAGCTGTGGATTGCAAATATGGAGTATTTGTTGCACCTTATCATACAGTCCAACAGTAATCTGTTCTAGGTTCATGTTGTTTTTGATTTATGTTAAAAATCTGCCTGCAGCTAGAAATAGTGATGAGTTCAAATCTACTGTTTTCAGACAACACCGACATTGTAATGGAAAATTTGGAAACCACTGTCACCAACAAAATTTTATCAACAGAATTTAACTGTCTTTCAGTTAACTTCATTTCTGCAAATATAAGCAAAACAAATTTTACATGGCTTTTAAGATACATACAGTAACACTGGTAGCTTATTTTGCGTATGTTCTTCTAGGGGAAATCTTCTATTCTCAAAAAATCTTCCAAGAACCAATCTGTCACAAAATTTTTAGCCAACTGAAATACTTGTTACTACGTCCCAATACATTTTTTCTCTTATTTGCATCATTGTGAACAATTCAACTCTCTTTGAAAGCAACTCATCAGTCTACATGCATGAAACTAGAGATATGAATGATATATACTGCCAATCAAAAAATCTATCACTGGCACAGAAAGGTACTAAATGTAAGGTATTTTGTTCCTGCAGTTATCTTAGGTGTAAGTAGTCAAGTGGCAGCTAGATTGGAAACAGGAGTGCAGCTGGACTGCTGAGTTAGATAATGGAGTAGTTTTGAAGTACACAAATATCCTGAGTGCTGAACAAATAAACAGAAAAGTGTGTGTGTATGTTAATGATGTTCTGTTCACAGTTAGTTGGTGCACTGCTGCAGAGACTAGTAGGCATATCAAATGGCAAATATAAAAACAGAATCTGTATAATAAGTGAAGTAAGCAAAAGAATGTGTGTTGTGTGGTTGTATCCATTCTGTGGTAAATAACAATTTGTAGTACAATTTTCAGTTATGTGGTGTGATCCTCCCCTCATAGACAACATACTGAGTGACTCAGTAAACTAACTGTTTAGTATTTATTACCTTGCAATGATACCTTAAAATTTTTGATGAATGACTGGACAATCTTCGATGAAGAGGTGTGTGGAGAGAATAATTCGAGAGAACAAAATCAAAATTAAAAAGTGATGATGACAGAGCTGGTGCAACATGCCAGTTACAGGTGGAATGATACCCATTGTTGAGTGGAGGAGCAGCATAGTGGACCACAGAGACAGATCACAGTGTTTCTAATAAACTATGAGGGGAATCAAAAAGTTTCCTTTGACAGTGTTGCTGCAGTGTGTGCGCAACACAGTGTGACTCCAGTGTGAGTATATAAGCACTGTCATGGAGGCAAGGGTTCATATTGGCATTTGCGTCTTTCCAATGTCCATGTAATAAATGTGGAAACTTGAACTATGGCAACATTATTACCATATGTGTCAAAACAGGAACAATGTGCTGTTATTCCTTTCTTGGCTGCTGAAGGACAAACACCAACAGACGTCCAGTAGAGAATGAAGAATGTGTATGGGGCGGCATGTCACTGAAAAAACACTATTTTGAAACATTGCAACAAGGAGTGCTTCTGTTTCACGATAACACATTTCCCCATATCACAAATGTTGTAACGCAGAACTCATGTGAACTCAAGTGGGAGACACTTGAGCCCTATAATCCTCATCTCCCCCCATGTGATTATCACATTCATGGTCTCTTTAAAAAAAGCCTTGAAGGATCAACAATTCCAGTCGGATGAGGATATGCAGCAGGCAGTTATGGACTTCTTCACACAGTAGAACATGGTGTTTTACAGCTACCTTCATTCTGGGATGATTGCCTCGGTGTTCATGGTGGTTTTGCTTGTTTGGTATATCAATTCTGAATGCCTCAGTACTCATGGCAGTTTTGCCTGTTTGGCATACCAATTCTGGACTGTACATCATTCAAACAGAAACTTTTCCATTGCCCCTTATATGACATGGGTAAGTGAATATATTCTCAAGATTGAAATGACAGAAGTGACTACAAGAACACCAGGGAGCACTCTTCAGCAGTGCAGAGGATGCAGTGCCACACAACAGCACTACAGCAACAGTTTCAAAATAGTTAGAAGTTTTCAAAATAGCAAGAAGTAAGTCTGGATGTCAAAAATCTTAATTTTGCCAAGCAGTGCTACAGTAGAATATTTGATTAGAACAGTTATATTTTTGGAGTGTGGAATATCATGTGAGGATTCAGTGTGAACTGTGTTAGAATCGTACCTTATGTGTTTACAAATTGTTAAGCATGAACTATTATAAACCCAGTATGGATCAAACAGATGAGAAATACAATGAAATCATTTGAGAGAAAAACATAGAGAGAACATGGTGAAAGGTGTAGAACTGCATTAGAGGAACTAAACTTTCTGAAGAAATTCATGGAAGAATGGAAGAGGCAATAGTTAAAAGGAACAAGATAAAGAAAGAAGAACAATGCGCAAAGGAGGCAGCACGACAAGCACAATGGAAGGCATTTGGGAGGGAATAGGATGAACAAGAAGGACAGTTGAGTAAACCAGGAGAAGAATATCACAAAAAAACAATAAAAGAACTTGAAGGAGCTTCATTGCCATTGTCTAGTAAGCCAGCAGAAGATATAGTGAGTTATGAGGAATTAGAAACTGACAATAAAGAAAGTTCTGCCAAGCTGCACAGAGCGCTACAAAAACAAAACTAAACTGAAAAAGTTGCATATACAGGTGAAGAAATATGACTGAGTATAGATTTAGGTCAGGAAGAAGGTTTGAAAGAAAAGAGCATCACACAAGCAGGGGACAGCAGTGTAATCGAAATGGAGACAGAATGAAGGCTTTGCTAGAACTAAATTTATGGTGTGGATTTCATATTTGGAGTGGACTGGATGACAGGGCAACAAATAAAGGTTAATTTTGAGAAAACGCTGTGAAGATTAGGAAGGGTGAAACAAAGCAAATGCTTACATCAAAAGAGGAGAAGACTATAGTGGATACAGAAGTGTTTACAAGGATATTGCAGTGCCATAGAAGGAGACCCTTGGAAGTGGGAACATATAGCTCATGTAAAATACAGCAATTTGAGATCACATCTGAAAGAGGAAAAGCATATAGCTGAAGAGGAATAAGGAGAAAAAAAGAAGAAGAATGCACAATTGAAGAAGAGGAGATTATCAGGAAAATCACAGAAAATGATAGCAAAATAGAATAAAACAGACCAAAACACTAGAGGAAGTTTTGGTAAAGAAAGAAGAAGAAAAAGATGATGAGATTGGGAGCCTGAACAAGACACAAAATTTACAACCATTTCTAAAATATCACATATGTTCTGTTATGTCCTAGACAGTAATGCCACCCGAGCCTGCTGCCAAAAGGTTGGCAGCATCAAAGTCCGGACGCCGTCCGCATAAGCAGCGCCAGCGATACAGGAAATCGCCGCAAGTCTGCGCGCGCCACCGCTGGCTTCTGGTTTCTTAAGCGCTGGAGTCGCAAGCGCTAGGACAGTTCTGTATTCACCGCTCAGTTGTATACTCGCCACCGAATTGTGTACTTGCTAGTCAGTTGTGTGTTCATCGCAGCAGAGTTGTTGTTTGTCGTCAGCCGACGCTGACCTAGCCGCTCCCACTCGAACTAGACTTCACTACTGTGTTTCTGTATCTTCATTAATAAAGATAAGTACCGACTTTTATTTAATCAGAGTGTTCGGGTTTTCATCTTTCTGTTTACTGTTCCAGCGGACCGGTCGGCCCGCTATTAAAAGTGTGGCGGTGACTTCGTAAGCCATTTCTACAGCCAAGTGTTTGTCGCTACGAACACCGCCACAAAATGTTCCATGGAAGAAGAAGCAGAACATATTTTATGGCATGAAAAAGAATGGCAGGAAGAAGAGTAAATGCAGACTGCAAGCCTCATTATACTGTAGTTACAGCCACACACAGTGGTGTTTAATAAAAACTGTACAAGTGTTAATGTTATTTTGCTAGCAATTGCTTAGGTGCAACTGCTTTACTTCAAGTTTTCAACACACTGCATGCTGATGGCAGAAATAAGTCCAGGCATTAACTTTGTGCAGGCATGGGTTAGGGCTGGCCGTTTCCAGCAAGAGTGAGAGCAAGGTCATCAACACTGCACATGTGCGAGACAACTTAGATAGTCCCCACACATCTGTCACACATCACGCGTATAGTGATGTAACGCATGTTGCTACTGTGATTCAAACTTCACTTAAAAGACGTTGGGAAATATTGTATGATTGAAGGTCGAGGCAGTCGGAAGCGGCTGCAGACCATAAACACACCTTGCGCGACCCGCAGGCCGAGTTGCTGTGCTCTATGCAGCATACACAGCCTACGCTATGTACATAAATTCTCATCCACCCTCTTTTAGGCAAAGTTTGAATCACAATAGCAACATGCGTTACATCACTATACATGTCTTTTCCAGAGTGTTCGAATGATGATAAAAAAAGTATAGCGTCCCATTTAAAAAACATGTACTTACCTCATTATCCCGGTCAATATAAACATTGTGATTATCTTGCATGTACCAATGTATGTGCCCCATAGTCCACTATGATTAGCCGAAAACCGCATGCTGATACGCGCAATCACCCCCGGAATAAAGGAGGTGTTACGTCTTACGCGACTCACCCTGTGCGTGTGTGTGTGTGTGTGTGTGTGTGTGTGTGTGTGTGTGGTCTATTTTTGACATAGGCCTTGTTGGTCAAAAGTTCTTTTTGTAAGTCTTTTTGTTGGCCTAGCTGCGACTCAGCATCTCCGCTATATGGTGGGTAGCAACTACCATTTTCATAATATTGTTCCATTAAAGCTGAACCTGTAACTAACCACCACTTGTACAGTAGCCTATTCATCAATACAATACCCAAGTTTAGTGGCACTTGCAAGTTTTAGTGATGTCTGCAGTATTGTTATTTCCACCATTCTTCTACGTATCATAACCTACACAAATTTTGATACAATCAATGAAAAGTAAAAGAACTAACATGGACAGTATGTTTAGTCTGTAGATAAAATATGTGGACCAAGAATTTTTAAGTGAATTTATCTGGCACAGGCATTTTCACTCTTATACAAAGGAAATGCTAGAAGTCAGCTTATAAATGTAAATAAATTTGTGAAATGCAGTGGTCCTGCATTTAGCTGATTTAATGACAAATATTTCACTAGCATGCCTGAGATGAATACTGTAACATCAGTTTATCCCACTCAACACAGTAAAAATCATGGAGCATTAAAAAGCACATCTGTTTGAGATGCCTAACAAAGCAGTTGTTGACATTTGTTATCTGCGAATGACACCACACCAACAACAACAGTGACTTGCATGTTGTAGAGCCAACATCAACTGGGACACTGAGTGACATTCTGTAGTGATAAGCCATGAGTCTCACTTCTGTACTTGGCTAGCAGATAAATGCCAAAGTGTTTGTAGATGATCTGGTGAAAGGTCACAGGAAGCAACAATGTGTGAACTATCTCCTGGAATTGAGAAGTGGAAAGCTATTGAATATTACAAGAGGACTAATTAGACAATTGCAGAAGAGAGGCTCAATGCTTGCCAATATGTGGCCCTGTTGCCCTACCATTCATGAACAAGATAGCAAATGGCAAATTCCAGCAGGACAATCAGGACAATGTAAGCTCCCACACTGCAAACACCTTGAGGAATGTATGGACTCTTCACTGGCCAACTTGTTATCTATGAAATTTTCTTAGGCTTCAAGCCGCATCCAGTTGTTTAAAATCCACGAACTTTCTGTTGGGTTCACAGCCATTGTCAAGTGGTGACTGTCTATTGATTTCTGCTGCCATCCTTATGTAGCCACACTGTCTTCAGTGATGTCACTGGTGCTTGCTCCAGAAACGTATATGGTAATGTTTTCATGGCGCACTTGCCATGCCAGCTTCAGCTTTCCGATGGCCGGGTTCCAAGCTGTGCTTACCTGCAGGCTGCCATCTTTATTGAGGGAGTTGTTAGAAATTTTTAACTCAGTTGCTACTTTTATAACGCTGTCCCAAAAATTAGTAGTCCATGTAACAACATATGTCTCGGCAAATGCAATACGGTGCTCGTTTTCTAAAGCATGTTCTGCCACCGCTGATTTCTCAGGATACTGTAGGCGAAAACATTTTTTGTGTTCCACACAGCACTGTTCAATAGTATGTATAGTCTGTCTGATATAGAACTGTCCACACCCACATGGTATTTTATATACTCCTGGTATTCTGAGCCCAACATAGTCCTTCACAGGACCTGTTAGCAGTCGAATTTTAGTTGGTGCCCTAAAAACCATATTGATTTTATACTTCTTTAGAAGCTGGCTAATCTTTCCTGTTATTGAACCACAGAACAGTAAGAACGCAAGCTTCTTCGTGCCCTGCTCGGTGGCCATCTTTGGCAAGATGGCTTGTGAAATCTGGTGGTTGTTGTAGCCGTTTTCTTTGAAGACTTTCCATGGGTGGGTCAGTTCTTTTGGAGTGTCCTTAGAACAGAACTTTTCTGCGAAGGGTGGTGATAGCTGGTAGCATGCAGATATCGGTATGTGTGGGTGAGTTTCCGATCAACAATGTGGCAGTCATCTTGATGTTGAAGCTCTTTTGTCTGTGCCTGATTTAACAATAACATGTTTTAAGCTGGGTCTGCCTTTAGCAAAACACAATTTTGTTTTTTGTCCCAGACATGTTTCACTGCAGTTGCAGCATCATCAGTGGGTTTTTTATTATTATGGCTGTTAAACATAAGGAATGTTCTTTACTGTTTAAATACATATAAATATTAGTTTCTAAATTGTTATACAGGTCTTTGAAGAGCACATAAAATTGTGTATTTACACCTTCTTATCATATGGTGTGGTTTTCCTGCTGTATTACGTTTTTACAGTTACTTTTTCTTTACAGTTCGTCACCTGCAACTATATACAACTTAATGTAGGCAAAACATTTACGCAAAAAGTATGATTTCTAATCTGTTGTGGCTGTGCCTCAAATTAATAATTCATGTGAAAGGTGTGTGTGTGTGTGTGTGTGTGTGTGTGTGTATTTATTTACATTATGTCTCACTTATGGTTTCTTTTTTCGTCATCTTCTTCATTGTCATGTTCTATGTATTGAGTTGTCACTGTCATTGTCACTGTCACTGTTTACCAGCTGTAATAATAAGGTGGCAGACAGTGGAACAGTAGAAGCTGTGAAAACAAGATGGCAGACAGTGGAACAGTTGAAGATGTCATTGGCAGTTGTTTTGGATTTCTGAGAGAAGAGAAGAGAGAGAGAGAGAGAGAGAGAGAGAGAGAGAGAGAGAGAGAATGCAGGTCTGATGAGGGAGTTAGTTGCAGAAAAAATAAGACACGTAATAAAGAAAAACAAGAACAACATATTGACAGAAACAAAAACTGAAGAAGAAAAAACATGCAGAAAAATAAAACACAAACTTCAAAACAATGAGGCACTCATTATGAGATCAGACATGGGCAACAAAATGATAATAATAAAACAGGATGAATACAAAGATAAAACCTTAAAATTTCTGGAAGACAACAACATAATAAAGGTAACCAGCGACCCAACACAAAGATACCAGAAAAACACACAAACACTTCTAAAAAATATCTCACACATATTCACAAAACAGAAGGTGAAATGGCTGAAACAAAAGAACCCCAAGTACCCACACTGAATAGCCCAATAAAGCTCCACAAGGACGGCATTCCGATATGCACGGTTGTCAATTTCAGAAGTGCAGCCACGTATCACTTAGCCAGATAAATCCACACATACTTACAGAAACATTACACATACACAAACAAGAGAAACATACACAACACTGAAGAGCTGATACAAAAAAAAAAATCAAAGACATCATTGTACCCACAACAGCCACACTCACATCATTTGACATCACATCCATGTACACCAATATCCCCACCACAGAAACCATCAGCATCATCAAACAACAATTAGAAGAACAGGCAGAAATTCCCAAACCCCACATAAAAGCTATAGCTAGCATTCTAAAAGTAATCACAGAGCAAAACTATTTCTCATTTGACAATCAGTTCTACTCACAAGAAGATGGACTTCCAATGGGGTCACCAATCAGTGGACTTCTAGCCAACATTTTTGTTAATCACATTGAAAATAAAATATCTGAAACAATATTAGGACCAAAACAATACCGGATAATATATTGGTATCATTATGTAGATGACATCATATGCCTTCTAGATGAAACACCCAGTCACATCCAACAACTCCATAGTGATATGAACAAAGTACAGCCAAAAATAAAATTCGCTTTAGAAACAGAAAACAACAAAATGTTAAATTTCCTTGACCTCACAATATACAGATACAACAACCAACAACAATTCTCCATATTCCAAAAAGTAACCACCACCAGCACAACCAGTCACAAACATTCCAATCATCTGACTACAGACAAACTAGCTGGTTTCCAATATATGCTACACAGACTGAACAAAACTCTACTCACTGAAAGCAACAATAACAATGAATTACAGACAATCAGACAAATAGCTGTAAAGAATCGATATGACACAAACACTATAGATAAACTGGACCAAAAAATTAAAACAAAATTAAAAAAGACACCCAACACACAAGAGCCTTCTGACCAACTTACAAACACGCAGAACACACATGAATAAGAAACATCCACAACCACAAACAAATGGTTCATTCTCATCTACAACAACAAAGCAGCCCACATTATAGGCAACATACTCAAAAAACAGGGGCTAAAATAGCCTACAGGACAGACAACTCAACACAGATGAAACTAAGTACAACCAACACAAACACAGACAAACACAACACATCTGGTATTTACCAAATAATGTGTCAGGACTGCAAATCAGTTTGTATAGGACAGACAAGCAGAAACTTTAATACCAGATACACAGAACACAGAAGAGCATTAAAAAGTAACAGCTGTCATTCCACATTTGCTGAACACCTTATGGACAATAAACATAGCCCAACAGACATCAACACTGATTTGAACATTCTTAAATGCAGGAAGAAAATTATCAAATACAAAAAGATATAGTTGAAGGAAAGCAAGTAATAATAATAATAATAATAATAATAATAATAATGAGCGTATGGCATTGGTGGCCGGGAGACCCCTTGCGGGGCAGTTCGGCCACCGCTCCACAAGTTCTTGTGAGTGAATGAGGATGAAATGATGATGAAAGACACACAACACCCAGTCATCTCGAGGCAGAGAATATCCCTGACCCCGCTGGGAACCGAACCCGGGATCCCGTGCGTGGGAAGCGAGAACACTACCGCGAGACCACGAGCCGCGGAGAGCAAGTATAGAAACCGTAAGTGAAACACACTGTAAATAGATACACACACACACACACACACACACACACACACACACACATTTTACATGAATTATTAATTTGAGGTATAGCCATAACAGATTAGAAATCATAATTTTTGCGTAAATGTTTTGCCTACTTTAAGTTGCGTATAGTTGCAGGTGACAAACTATAAAGAAAAATAAGACACTGTAAAAATGTAATACAGCGGGAAAACCACACCATGTGGTAAGAATGTATGAATTCACAATTTTGTGTGTTCTTCAGAAACCTGTAATTACAATTTAGAAACTAATATTTATATGTATTTAAACAGTAAGGATATTCCTTATGTTTAACAGCCATAATAATAATAATAAAAACACTGATGATGCTGCAACTGCAATGAAACATGTCTGGGACAAAAGACAAAATTGTGATTTGCTAAAGGCAGACCCCACTCAAAACATATGTTAAACACTGTGGCTTTCTTTCCGGCGGATGAGGAAGGCTAGGAACCATCTGTCTCTACTCCCATCATGAATCTGATGTTATCTTAGATGCTGTTGCTGTGGTTGAAAAATTCTTGCAGGTTTTCATTCCCTTATGGCCACCCAACAAATGTGTTGTTGACGTAATGATAAAAGCAACTAAGCTTTTCAGGAGCAATGTCCAGACTGATATTCTCAAAGTACTCCATGAAGAGGTTGGCTATAACTGGAGCTGATGGGCTTCCCATTGCAATGCTGTTCATCTGATTAAAATAATCTCCATCACACAAAAAACACAATGATGTCAGAGTGTGCTTAAATAAATCCACAACATTGTTGTCAAATAACTTCTCTGAGATATAAGCATTTAATTTGACTCAGGCAGTCACTTGTATTGTTGGTGTGGTGCTCACAATGACCTACGTGCAGAGTAAGGATGCTGACCAGATGTTTAGATGGTCTTTACATTGGTGATCTAGTGGTGCTTACGATGGGGCATGGAAGAGTGAGCTCCTTATGAACCTTGGGATCACAATATGAAGTAGGTGGATGAAGTGAATGAGGGATGAGTTTTTTAAGAACATTCTCTTCCAGTGAAGATAGCTTTAGAAGCTCTGACATTTTCCTCATTATTCTGGATGTTGGGTTCCCTGAAAGTTTTTGATACACCTCCTTCTCCAGCATCAACCGAATCTCTGCGACATAGTTAGATCGATCCATAATGACAGCTGTATTGCTCTTGTCTGCTGGTAATACTACCATGAGAGGATCATTGCAGAGCATGTGAAGACCATTACACTCAGCTCTTGTTAAGTTTGAGGTTCGTGGCTTGGATTTTGAAAGATGGATTTCTTCTGCAGTTTCACTGGGAAACTTACGAACCGCTTGCTCCACACCATTTATGATGTCAACGAAAGGGATGCTTCTTGGAGATGGTATGAAATTTAGTCCCTTCTTGAGGGCTGATATGGCACCCACATCAATATTGCTTGTTGTCATTCTTACAACAGTGCATTCTGTTCTTTTACCCTCTGTCCCAGGTTGTTCCCGTGAAAGCCGACTAAATTTCCCTTTCTCCCTTTCTGTGGTTTCCCTCTGCGATGACATCTGTTGTGCTACTGTGTCTACATCAACCCAGTCCCAATCCAATGGACGTCGAACAGATGTGCAGAACTATAGACCTATATCTCTAACGTCAATCAGTTGTAGAATTTTGGAACATGTATTATCTTTGAGTATGACTTTTCTGGAAACTAGAAATCTACTCTGTAGGAATCAGCATGGGTTTCGAAAAAGACGGTCGTGTGAAACCCAGCTCGCACTATTCATCCACGAGACTCAGAGGGCCATAGACACGGGTTCACAGGTAGATGCCGTGTTTCTTAACTTCCGCAAGGCATTCGATACAGTTCCCCACAGTCGTTTAATGAACAAAGTAAGAGCATATGGACTATCAGACCAATTGTGTGATTGGATTGAAGAGTTCCTAGATAACAGAATGCAGCATGTCATTCTCAATAGAGAGAAGTCCTCCGAAGTAAGAGTGATTTCAGGTGTGCCGCAGGGGAGTGTCATAGGACCGTTGCTATTCACAATATACATAAATGACCTTGTGGATAACATCGGAAGTTCACTGAGCAGATGATGCTGTGGTGTATCGAGAGGTTGTAACAATGGAAAATTGTACTGAAATGCAGGAGGATCTGCAGCGAATTGACGCATGGTGCAGGGAATGGCAATTGAATCTCAATGTAGACAAGTGTAATGTGCTGCGAATACATAGAAAGATAGATCCATTATCATTTAGCTACAAAATAGCAGGTCAGCAACTGGAAGCAGTTAATTCCACAAATTATCTGGGAGTACTCATCTCTAACGTCGATCAGTTGTAGAATTTTGGAACACGTATTATGTTTGAGTATAATGACTTTTCTGGAGACTAGTTGATCGTTGGTAAAGCAGATGCCAGACTGAGATTCATTGGAAGAATCCTAAGGAAATGCAATCCGAAAACAAAGGAAGTAGGTTACAGTATGCCTGTTTGCCCACTGCTTGAATACTGCTCAGCAGTGTGGGATCTGTACCAGATAGGGTTGATAGAAGAGATAGAGAAGATCCAACGCAGAGCAGCGTGCTGCGTTACAGGATCATTTAGTAATTGCGAAAGTGTTAAGGAGATGATAGATAAACTCCAGTGGAAGACTCTGCAGGAGAGACGCTCAGTAGCTCGATACAGGCTTTTGTTAAAGTTTCGAGAACATACCTTCACCGAAGAGTCAAGCAGTATATTGCTCCCTCCTACGTATACCTCACGAAGAGACCATGAGGATAAAATCAGAGAGATTGGAGCCCACACAGAAGCATACCGACAATCCTTCTTTCCATGAATAATAAGAGACTGGAATAGAAGGGAGAACTGATAGAGGTACTCAGGGTACCCTCCGCCACACACCATCAGGTGGCTTGCGGAGTATGGATGTAGATGTAGATGTAGAGCATCCCATCAGCTGCAGGTGGGCAGCTATTAGTTCATGGCCATTTGTATTCAACTGGTGTGATGTATCCTCCCTTGCAGCAGGGCGAAGCTGTCACGACAAAATATTCTCCAGGCTGCAGTATTGTTGATATAGTGGCTCACAGTGGCAAAACATGGAATCATCATCTCTTTCCACAGCAGCATAATAGAAGGCTAGAGAGCTTAATAAATTAGCCTTCTTAACACACAGATTCCCCAGGCGTTTGATGCTATGTCAGGTTTCCTCCCCATAAAAGAGAGCACAGTTTCACTGCGATATTTACTAATAAAATTTTATCGGGCTTCCAGCCACATCCAGTAGTTTAAAATCCATGAGCTTTCGACCAAGTTCTCCTCAGAAATCATCCAGTGGTGACTGTCAAGTGATTACTGCTGCTATCCTTATATAGCCGCACTGTTTTCAGTGATGTCATTCGTGCTCACTGTAGCGCAATATATATGGTAATGTTTTCATTGCACTACATCAGCTACAACTTTCTGATGAATGGATTCCATGTTGTGCTCAGCTTCAGGCCACAGTCTTTATTGAGGGCGTTGTCAGAAATTTTTAACTCTATCAGATAACACTATTCCAAAAACTGGTAGTCCAAGCAACAGTGTTATAAAAGAAGCGATTGAGTTAAAATTTCTGACAACTCCCTCAACAAAGATGGCAGCCTGCCGCTAAGCATAGCTTGGAACCTGACTTTCAGAAAGATTAAGCGAGCACGGTAAGTGCGTAATGAAAACATTACCATATATGGCACTGGAGCAAGCACCAATGGCATCACTGAAGACAGCACAGCTATATAAGAATGGCAGCAGCAATCATTCAATGTTCACCACTTGACAGTGGCCAAGGAGAATTTGGCTGTAAACTCATGGATTTTAAACCACTATATGTGGCTGGAAACCCAAGAAAATTTGGTCAGTATATATCACCACAAAACTATGCGTTCGTATACTTGTCACCTTTCCACCCGCAACAGCATGTCTGGGAATTGATGTGAAGACATATACTTGTACCATCCTCCAGCCAGCAATCTTCATGAACTGACAGAGCATGTTTTAGGCATGGTGAGAAATTCCTTGAGATGATATCAGAAAGCTGTTTGCTGCCGTATCACAATGACTGCAGCACAGCATAATGCTCATGGGGATCACTGATGAATAATTTACGTTAGTTCCTCATGGGATGAAAAATTATTTACTTACATGAGGACCATCTCCCCATTTGATAAACATGGGACTGATGCTTGATGGTATTACACTTTCTGTTCCTGTCAGTGTATAATAGCTGTTACCTGCTGTGGACCAACAATGTATACTAGTTTTTTCATTTATATAACTGTCTCCCATCTGAGTGAAATAATTTTTTCATCATGAGAAATGGTTTCTTATTGTTATAATAGGAACAAAAACTAGGAGAAGAATATCAGTTCAAAGAAATTTGGGTTACACAACTACCTGTGTGGCACGAGGCTGGTGCTTCCCGTTATTTGAATTGTACTTTTAACAAATTATAGATAAAATGGTAACTGCCCTGTAAGCTCTTATGTTTTTCTGGTTCTTGAGAGAAGTTAACATAAGAATTATCACTTTTTTGTTTCAAAAAATTTGCAGTATTTTAAGGCTTGCTTCTGAAATTCCTCAGTGGTCTTATATCATCAGAGCAGAAATGCTGATCCTAATAATAAACAATGCAAGAAACAACCTGCATAACTTTATTCATATATCATTCTGAGGGAAATTGAATGTACATCTTATAGTTATAATAACAGTTACATCTAGAAGGCTAAACTCTGCAAGTGAAGTCTTAAGGTGAAACAGAACATCAGATGCTTAGAACATCAATATTTTCTGTAGCTATCATATTACAGTGAACTCAGGAAGATAACACAAATGCTGTACGTTCTAATCATTTTTATTGGAAACTTAATTAGTGACCATTTATCAAACAGTTGCTTTTATATAAAACTGCAACTTTTAGAAATTGCCTATTACAATATTTAATTGCACATACCTGAACAGCTAAAGATAATCTCTTTCTCTCCCCTCCTGACAGTGCTGATAGTTTTGTGTTCTTGCACTTGTCAAGACCAAGTTCAGAGATCAATGAAGATATCCGTCGCTGTCTTTGCAGAAATCTCACTTGGGCATCCATTTTCATGCAGGCCTGTCATGAACACAAAAAAGAAAATATTTTTTATTTGATGTAAGTGTTTTTATACAAGTCACACTTACCATTTTGGAAACAAAAAGAGGAAGTTAAAAGAAAAGTATAGTCAATTTATGTCTGAAACATATTCGGACTGAATAAATTGTGGGGAATTCTTCACCAAATGTAATCAGTCATTACAACATTGTTTTATATAATTTCACAAACAGTACTGATCTCCCATGCTTGGAAGATGACTTTCAGTGTAGAGGTTCTATACTTTGTGTTTAAGCAGCAACAATGACTATAATTTTGGCAACAGATGTAATATGAACTTTCTTCATATTTACTGTTTCCCAGTGCTAATTTTATGTACACACTATTAATAACTAAAAAACTGCAGTAACAGGTGGGAAGTGCTTCAAATTGTAAATTTAAAATACAATATTTTGGAAGTATCTAGTAATGGATTATATTAAATTTTGTGATGACTCCCCTGACATAACTCTTTCTATAGCTAGTAACTAACAGAACTGCAATAACAGTAAAAGCTAAAGAATCGTTCTACAGATTTAAAAAAGCAATTATACAAACTAATTAAAACGAAAAACAGAGTTTGGAATAGTCATTTATTTTAAATAAAACAGTGCGCCTATTCCAGATTAACAACATTTTTCAATCCTCATTTGTCGAGCAGTTTGTTGCTGTTCGTATGGTCAAATTGTGATTATTACAAACAGTGTAAATGTGTTGTCCATACTGTTTACTGTGACCAGCAGGGTATGGCAACATGTTAATAAAGAGATTGAAAGTAATACAAGCGAGCAAATGGTAGCTGATAATAAGTTTAATGCTGTCACTTGACTTAATGAATCAGTACAGTGCAGTGCACAATTTTAAGAAACATACAGCTTACAAGGAAATCACATAAAATTTTGGAACTCAATGAGATGAAAGTAAAATAATATATTTTTGGTTGCAACTCATCAGGCAAGAATAGCTGAAATTCATGGTACGATAATAGAATGTAGTACAATATATGGGAATGACATGATCAACTAATCGATACCTGACAAGTGCAGTTTTTCTTAAACTTCTTATGTTCTTTGATATTTCTGTTCTTCTTAGCTTGCTAATATGTTTGCATCATGATTTTTGGCTCTCTATAATAAAAGTGAATATTACCACACCAATAATTTTTGTATGTGTTTCATATGTAGACGATAGCATTCCTAAATAATTGGTGATCCTGAAGCAGAAATTGCATTCTTGTGGATAGGTTATCTGCTGCAATTCACATAGATAGATCCTGGTTTTGGTCAATGTGTTTGCACACCAATGATGGCACCATCCAGAAATTTAAACATGAGATTGAGATTCTGCAACACTCAACTCCCATAATTCAATCACTGGATTCTGCACCACTTGCCAAATTGGCTTTGAACATAATGCTAAAATCTGTGCCAATTATACCATCAGCAGGTACAGTGATGCAACCACAGGACAGTGCTTTATCCAGCCACACTGCAGAGTCAAGTGACATTGAACCCAATGTAAACATGCTACCAGTTCCGGTCCCTCCACCTGCTCTGGTACCACATACAAGAACAACAAACTTTCAGCTCTTGTGGCTCTCCCACACCATGTTTACCATTCTGGCTCTGCCATTTGTACCCAGCCAACCAGCTGTATGGTTCGCAATAATTGAAACATTTTCACCCAGCAACAAATCTGTGATGACCTTGAACAGTTCACTTAAGTGATCAGTAATCTTTGTCAATGAGTAACTTCATTGGCGATGGATAATATCTTACATTCCTTCTCCAACACCCTTACAATGCCCTCAAAATGCTGCTGATCTTACATTGCATAAAACCAATGGATCAGATGCTTATGCAGATCCTTTACCTTGAGATGTCTGGTGACAAGACACAATCTAAATTCTGGAAACATTTGTATGTATGATTGATGCCAGTATAATTTTGGACAATATGCCACCACACATCTGACAATAATTGCTACTACAAGTCTGACTAACCTTAATTGCTCACAAAGGACAATCATTATCCAAGTTGCTTGAAGTTGCTGACAGAGCACACATTATGCTCAACTCATGTGCTGCAAGGCACTGGGAGAATTATCATTTCTACCAAAGACAGCCAATAGTTGGTGGACCAGTCCTGTGAGTCAATGCTTTACCATGATGCCGTCTCCACCTGACGACCATCAGGCTTACCTGGGGACCTACAAACTCTCTGTCAAGAAGTTGACTAAGCATTTAAGAGACATTGCAACTATGAACTGTGGCTGCAGGTAGTGCCTATACACACCATGCCCTTATGCCCCAGTCATGCATTTATGAGCTACCTTGGTAGACATTTGGTGCTTTCATAGACATTTTGGTTGTAAGGCTATGAAGTGCATAAAACCATTTTATCATTTTTGCACCCAAACATCAAACATGATCTGATTTAGGTGTAACAGATCATGACATCCATCTTCAGTGCATACCGAAAGGACCCGTTGATGTTCTGCAATACGTGTCCCATGTAGCACTATTCATTGTGCTGCCAACTGCAGTATGACAGCAAAACTGTCACTGTAGCATGACTACACTCTACCACATCACCGAGGCTAATCATCACTGACTGGTCATCAGGCTTATTGTTTTTGATTGATATGGGATCGGGTGTCAGCATCTGCCAGCCACATACTCTCCTGATGCCAAGAAAGTCAATATTGTCCCTTTAATGGTAGCCAACAATTCCATCATACACAAGTATGGTTACAAGACTTTGCTGTTTGCCAGCAGACTGTTGTCTGGAAGTGTACATTCATGTCAACTGACATAGCTCAAACAATTTTGGGTTAGGTTTCCTCAAGCAAGCTACTGTTACTGTGGATATACAGAATGCTTGCCTGACACATTCTGTTGATGGTCACACTGTTCCCAATGTAAAAGGTTGTTCACATGCTCACAGCTTAGACAACTTAAATACTTCTTATTGAATGATGAAATGGGACAGTGGGAGTCCTACCACTGCAAAGTGGCATCCAAAATCCATAACATTGAAGATGATTATGCAACAATCAATCATGAAATTACCAAATCACATGCAGAAAACAGTGTGTTAGAATTAGAAGACACTCTGAAGGCCACAAAATGCAAGCTATAAGCAGCTTGCAAAACATTGTAGATGCTTAGAACATCTTCACAGTGACCCCGCCTCTAATACAAAGGTGTTTTCAGAAACATAGCAACATAGCAAACCATGAAGCCACAGGGCATGGCCACATACACAATGGTGCACCATATTTGTACCAACTGTGGTCCAGCTGTTTCCTTATGCACCTACCAGATTGCGTTGGAACAACTACATGAGATCAAAGTTTTTTGATGAGATGCTTCAGGGTAGAGTCACATACCATTTGGACAGTTCTTGAGCCACACCAGTCCATCTAGTGCACAAGAAAGATAGTTCATGGCATCTGTCTAGTGATTATTATGCAGCGAATGCCTGAACAATCCTGGATAGATACCTGATACCATACATCCAGGATTTTACTTGTGCTCTGGTGCATGTGACTATTTTTCATGCTGAAGAAATCATTCCCACAGGAGAATCATGCAAACATACCATCATTTGACCATCGTACAGACTCCCATATGGATGGTATAGTAACAAGCATCCCTGGCATAAAGAGATAAGCAAAAGATCTGAAAGCAAATAAGTCAACCAGTCTGAATGGAGTCCCAGTTTGATTTTACAAAGAGTACTTTATGGCATTGGCCCCTTATTTAGCCTCTCACCCAGCACAACATCTTAAGTGACTGGAAAAAAGTGCAGTTGATTCCAGTGTATAAGAAGGTAAAGCATCACTCATGCAAAACTCAGCTTGCCCTTTTCTGTCATGATATACTGTGAACTATGGATGAAGGGCAACAGGTAGATTCCATATTTCTAGCTTTCCAGAAAGCATTTGACATAGTGCTCCATTGCAGGTTGTTAACAAAGATACAAGCATATGGAGTAAGTTCACAGATAAGTGAGTGGCTCAAAGACTTCTTAAGTAATAGAACTGAGTACATTGTTCTCAGCTGCAAGTGCTCATCAGAGACAAGGGTATTGTCATAAGTGCCCCCGGGATGTGTAATAGAACTGCTGCTATTCTCTATATAATAAATAATTTGGTGATGGGATGGGTAGCAATCTGCAGTTGTTTGCTGATGATACTGTGATGTACAGTAAAGTGTGAAAGTTGAATGACTGTAGGAAGATACAAGATGTCTTAGATGATATTCTGGTTGATATGATGAATGGCAATTAACTCCAAATGTGAAAAAATGTAAGTTAATGTGGATGAGTGGCGTTGAGATACAGTATTACTAGTGTCTCGCTTGACACAGTCAAGTTGTTCAAATATCTTGGCATAATGTTGGAAAGCAATATGAAATGGAATGAGCATGTGAGAACTGTGGTAGTGAAGGTGAATGGCTGACTTCTGTTTACTAGGAGAATTTTAGAAAAGAGTGGGTCACACGTTAAGGAGACCATATGTAGGGCATTTTTCCCTCACTCTGTTTGGGAGTGGAATAGGAAAGGAAACGACTAGTAGTGGAACAGGATGCCCTCTGCCGTGTACCATTCGGAGGCTTGTGGAGTATCTATGTAGATGTAGATGTAAATGTAGAGGTTTTTAGTGTGTCTCATTGGCAAAAAGTGTATAATTAGATTCCAATGGCAATCAAAGACATACTTAAAACTGCAGTGATAACACTATTTTGACTGTTTGAGTTTTTGGTTATCCCTTTTGGGCTGAAAAATGGAGTGCAGACATGGCTAGCTATTTCGCCAATATTCTAAGGGGCCTTCCATTTTGCTTTACTTACCTCAATGGCATACTAGTATTTTATAAATATATGTCCAGTTACTTAGCCGTCTTTTAAGGGCAGCGCAGCAGAGGTGAATTGACCTTGAGATTATGCTCAGTGAGAACAAGGTTGTTGTCAGTGAACTTGTGGTAATCTTCCTTGGCTATAAAATGTCTACCACATCCTTACATGGGAAGTTAGATACTTTGTGGCTCCTTCTCTGACCACAGAATTATCAATAACTGTTTCCTTAGTGTGGTTAATATTTACCAACACCACCTCACATGAATCCATGCAACATGAAAGTCTCTCACAAATGCACTGGCAGGCCACAGGGTAACAGGCAAGTGCCTCCTCCAGTTGTTGATGCTAGCTGATATGTAGCACTACACCAAAAGGTGGATGGATATTGGAAGTTTCTTTTCCAAAAAACTGCAACCTGGCTAAACATGTTGGAGCACTTTAGTGATCTAAGAGATCATCTGATATTTCTGTCTCCTTTTACACTGAAAGCAAATCCATTGTGTCAGCATTTCAAAAGATCAGCAATAAGTACTATCCATGCCAATTCAGACACATCAGATATGTCTACCAAATTACAATGGATGTACATCACATTCATGATACTGATAACAATGTAGCCAACTACTTTTCTAGTATCAGCAGCCTAACGCCTGTTTAGAACTACAACGACCTCACCACAACTCAATCTTCAACTGTTACTGAACAATTGCTCCACTGGCCCGTGCCTCCAACTGTACCCAAGGCACGGCAAGTGTAAGGTGTGATGTATGTAGAAACAGAGACTTTGCTTCACACCTGTTTCGACAGACAGACAGCATCCACAGCCTAGCACTTGCCATAGGCAAACAGATGGGTGATCAATTCATGTGGCCTTCAATCAGGAAACTTGCACGTGCCTGGGCTCCCATCTGCATAGAGTGCCAAAGCATCATGATCAGAGGCATGTGCATGCAGATCTGGGACACAGTCCCATGTCAACAATGAGGTCTGGACATGTCCACATTGACTTAGTCAGTCCTCTTTCCCCCCATCTGAATGCTTCAGATACATATTCATGGCAGTGGACACATGCTTACAGTGGGCAGAAGTTGTTCCAACCAAGGATATGTCTAATGAGACAACCACTGGGACATTCATCAAAACTCGGCTGCAATGTTTTGGTTGTTCTCTCCACACCACTACCGTCCAGCGGTGACAGTATGAGTCCAACCTTTTCAATGATCTGTCAAAATTGGGCAGTTTTTGTAACTACTGTACCACAAGCTGTCACTCAGCAAGCAGCAACATGATTGGGAGAGGGTACCACACTTTAAAGGTCACCTGCAGTATCATCTGAGCAGCCATCTTCGGTTGTTTGCAGATGACGCTGTCGTTTATTGACTAATAGTCATCAGAAGATCAAAACAAACTGCAAAACCATTTAGAAGAAATATCGAAGGTGCGAAAAGTGGCAGTTGACCTTAAATAATGAAAAGTGTGAGGTCATCCACATGAGTGCTAAAAAGAACTTCGGTTAAACGATAAATCAAAATACCTAGGAATTACAATTATGAACAATTTAAATTGGAAGGAACACATAGAAAATGTTGTGGGGAAGGCTAACGAAAGATTGTGTTTCATTGGCAGGATACTTAGAAAATGTAACAGACCTACTAAGGAGACTGCCTACACTATGCTTGTCCATCCTCTTTTAGAATACTGTTGCGCGGTGTGGGATCCTTACCAGATAGGACTGACTGAGTACATTGAAAAAGTTCAAAGAAAGGCATCATGTTTTGTATTATCGCAAAATATGGGAGAGTGTGTCACTGAAATGATACAGGATTTGGGATGGATATCATTAAAAGAAAGGCGTTTATCGTTGCGATGGAACCTTCTCACGAAATTCCAATCACCAATTTTCTCCTCCGAATGTGAAAATATTTTGGTGACACCGACTTACATAGGGAGGAACAATCACAAAGATAAAATAAGGGAAATCAGAGCTCGTACGGAAAGACATAGGTGTTCATTCTTCCCGCGCGCTATACGAGATTGGAATAATAGAGAATTGTGAAGGTGGTTTGATGAATCCTCTGCCGAGCACTTAAATGTGATTTGCAGAGTATCCATGTAGATGTAGATGTACGTAGCCATCAAACCACCCATCCACATACATGCTGGATGTGCAGTCAAGTTCAAATTCCTATTTATCCCCAGTACTCCACACTGGGTGGGGGGGGGGGGGGCTTTATGCAAATGACATAGTCAACTAATCAACATGTGGCAAGTGCAGTATTTCTACGGTCTTTGATTTTTCTGTTCTTGTTAGCTTGCTAATGTTTTCACATAATGAATTTTTGCTGTTGTACAGTAAAAGTTAATAATTCGTATGTGTGTTTTATATGCAGACAGTAGTGTTACTACAACAGGCTTACTCAAATAGTATGCCTGGTAACTCAGGTGCTTCTTTTTAGTGAATTAGACAAGACTGCTACTCAATAGGCAAGGTAAGAGAGATACACAAGAAATGATGAGATATTTATAATTAGGTGCAATTTACAGATGTTTCCATGATCCGGAATCCATCTCATACATGCTCATGTCCTACCACCCTGCCTAGTTGCCCATTGCTCTCTTGTTCCATACATCATGACAGGTGATCATGTATCTCTTTTGAAAGCTCTTCAAAGCCTTTGCTCTAAACTCTGTTCCTCTTGGTAAAGAATCACTTATTGTGACAGTCTGGAACACACTTTCATTTCTCTGTCGTAGTGTGGATTTAATTAACTTTTAATTCAATATCTAGAAACCTGACTTAGCTTTATCAGAAAAGTTACTGAGGATTTTTATTTTATATACTTTACCATGAACTCCATGTGCTCTGACACTGTAAGAGAATCAATAGTGAGATCTTGCTGAGGAACAAATCCAGATATACTGCTCATTATTGCTTGGTCTACAGGTCTGCCATTTACTAGAATGTCTCCCTTAGTCTCACCTGTTTTGGGATAAAACAAACAAGCTTAGATTAACATTGCAAACACACATGGAATTACCTGAGAGAATGAGTACTGCAGTTGATTTCCTACCTTTAATCCTCTGACTGATTGTTGCTAGAAGTGTTGTTTTTCCAGCACCACTAGAAGAAAGGAAACAGTGAGAAACTGAAACACTTCCGATTCAAGTGCTGTTACTTTGAGATTTAACAAATACTAGTTTGGAGTAATCTGAAAGTGATATTGTCCAAATAGTAACATAATGCAGATGTAATGCACATAATTAAATTGAATTAGGTATAGTACAAAAAAACTGAATCTATATGCAGCTTCAGTACTACCTTCAATGTTTCCACAAGTTTCAAAGTTACACACTCCAACAGAATATTTAACCCATTCCTTACAATGTTGTTTACACTGTGATGAAGTGCTTATATTTAATGTGATGAGCATTTTCAGTGTTTCTCTTAATGCAAGTGAGAAGTATTTAATTCAGAATAGGTTCCAAACTATAACTTGCAATACTTATAAAATTATTTTCTCCATTTTGAAATTCTTCCCCACTAATTGTGATCTTGTAAAAATATCTTCTTGGTTGCCTAACACAGTGTACTGAATCATTTCACCAATAACATCAGGTTGCATCTGATCTCATGGTGTTTTATGTATGTTTTTGTACATAGCAGAGCACCAAATTTTTGGAGATACTACATCAACAGAGGGCAGACATGCAGTGGTCCCTAGAGAATTAACATAATTTTAATTATTTCACTTTCATCCTGTAACTTGCTATGATATATTACTACAATGTGCATCTCTTGCTCAGTCAGATTATTTCTAATTTGCTTTCATTTTTTTGGATATTTTATAATTAGGTCCTTTCTTTCCACAATCATGAAGAATAAGAACAGAGATGACCAACACAACTGTTGATTTCAAACAATGCATTATCTAGGATAGAATGTAAGAATATTATGAGAAGGTAAGTTGCTACTCATCATATAGCGGAGATGCCGAGTTTCAGATAGGCACAACAAAAAGACTCTTACAATTAAAGCTTTCAGCCAAGGGCCTCCATCAACAATAGACACACGTGCATACGCACACACACACACACACACACACACACACACACACACACACACACACACACACACACACACCACAGTGGTATCAGTTGCCTGAGACTGCAGTCATGTGTGTGTGTGTGTGTGTGTGTGTGTGTGTGTGTGTGTGTGTGTGTGTGTGCATGCACGTGTGTCTATTGTTGATGAAGGCCCTTGGCCGAAAGCTTTAATTGTAAGAGTCTTTTTGTTGTGCCTATATATGACTCAACATCTCTGCTATATGGTGAGTAACAACTTGCCTTCTCATAATATTGTTACAATTGTTGATTTGTAACACAGCAAACGATTGTGCAAGAAGCAGATTACCGGTAACTTAATTCTGTGTTGTGTTGCTGTACTTGCAATGCCTCCTTCTGCAGCTCAATGAGGAGTGCATGAGGAAGTGACAAAGGACATATCATCAATTCTATTTCAGCAACGTTCTGCAATCTTCCACATCTGCCATGACTGTAGGACAGTGCTGAAACTGTCTCCTTAAGAAGGAAACAGTATAATTTCCCATGAACAGCCCAACAACAAAAAATCTATATTGCATAATGACTGCTAAAGCGATCAGCAATTCTAAATCTGTAGTTTAGTAAAATCACTGTAAATCATTTCTATAAATGTATGAAAACTATGTAATAAGTACAAATCTATTAGGACCTGACGGACTGCCTCCACATCAACAGTCAACACACCAGGAGGCCCATGCCTTAGCAACCTTTATTTTGTGACAATTTAGACATATCACAAATACTATGGATCTGGATGGACGAAACAAAAATAAAATAGGGTGTGTGAACATGCTCTGCTTGCTGGCAATGCAAAGGTACAGTTATAGCTATTCATTATACATACCTGGCGCCCATTATTGCCAACAAAGTCCCAGATTTAGCAATGCCACTGACTGCAAACAGACAAAGATACTACTGTTAGTCTATGGAACATGCAGAGAAGGCTCCATATAATCATGAAATCATTCACTTCACGTCAGAAGATGGTTCAAGCACAATGAAATATTGAATTGTGGATGGGAAGGCGGTAGAGAGAAAACAGCATTACTATGTGTTGCTGCTTAAAACAATGACTAAAATTGTACTACCATTGTACACAGTTCAATTAAATACAGAAAGGGGAAAATGTGTACAATCATAGCCATCCTCTCTCTCTAGTATTATTCTTGTGGTCCAGACAAGCAAAGTGCTTCAGTAGTAATGTGGTCCCCAGATGGTCAGTATTATTTTACAATAATATTTTGCAATATTACTGAAGTTCTCCCTAGACTGTTCAAATAAAATGTGCATTATTTAGTCTGGTACAAAATGATGGATGGTGAGGATGCTGATGCCGTGGTAACTGCTCTCCTTTGTTGCAAACAGAAGGATAAAAAGAAGGCGGAAGAAAGATTTGTATAAAGAGCATAAACAATTCACTTCTCAAAACATGTTGAAAGAATTGAGGTTGAACAGGACAAATGATTATCAGAATTTTTTACACATTGATGGTCCAGTATCTGATTCATTACTGGAAATGGTTCCCCTTAGGTTTGTTTTTAGAGAATTATTTTAAATAATATCTTCTCTTGTAGCTGTAGAACTGCTCTCTACGTTTAATGAGCAACAGCTTAGAACAATAATTCTTAATTTTCCAGGTTTTTGTATTCATTTGTCCTCACGTCCCAAGAATTTGTGTATTTCAATAAACTCTAAGGTGAATCATCTTTCTTTTTGTTTTGAACTATTTGTAGCAAATAAACAGAAGAGTGCACACATTAAAGCGCATGGAGCAGCTGGCAAGAATATCATCAATACTACTCTCAGAGAGCACAATATTTCTCAGGTAGGTCAATATACTTCTAAAGTATTTCATCTTCTCAATATTACTGCACAGATTGTCAATTAACCCATGCATATTTAATACTACTGTGCATCCTGAAATACTGAGCAATAATATTGACTGTCTAAGGGCCACTCAAGGCACTGGACACACATTCAGAAGGAGAGTAGTCCAGATCCACATACGTCTGTCCAGATTTAGGTTTCCTGTAGTCTACTTAACTCATTTGTATTGTTGTTGACAGCTGAAAAGAATGCACACAGCTCATGTGCAGTAGCAAGTCAGTGGGTGCACTTCAATGTATCGTATAGTCAAGTCAGTATAAGGAAATCCCTGACGGTTGCAGTGGGCTGGGTGCGGCAGCTTTGTGCACCTACTTCAACCTATCATGTAATGGGATTGTGTAAACATCTCTATGGTAATGCCTCAGTGTTGTCGCAGCTATACATATGACTATTGTTTTTGCCTACAGCTGTTAGTGCTGCACATCTGAAAGCTGGCAAAAGTACTGCTAAGTGTCAGGTAACTATTACCCAACTACAGACAGAACAGAATGTGTCATTCTAAAAACATCAAAATGAAACTTAACATGAAGAGAATCAACCAACATAAATCATCTTACATCTTCATTGTTCTAATACTTCCAAAGTAATATACACTACCTGATCAAAAGTATCCCAACTCTTCTATGTAACGTGTATCAATCACTAGATGTCATGAGAGGCAAACTGACCAGTATAAGGGGAGTCAGGGAATAATTTGTTCTCAGTAGACAAGCAGAAACAGCAGAAAGAGTCAGATACAAGAAATCAGCAAGTTCAAAGGTGGACTAGTCACTGGATATCACCTGAGTAACAGATCCATCAGGGACATTTCAGTACTTCTAAAGCTAGCCAGGTTAACTGTTGGTGATGTAACTGTGAATGGTAAATGCAAAGGAAGATCCACACCTAAATTAACACTAGGCAAATGTCTTGTATTGATGGACAGGGATCATTGAGCATTGTGGAGGGTAGTTGTAAAAAATCATATGAAATCAGTAGAAGGGATTATTCAGAAGTTTTAAACTGCTACCAGCAGTCCATCTAGTGCAATGACTAAGTGTAGGAAGTTAAAAAGAATAAAGTACTTTGCGTGATGCTTGAGCAACTCCTCATCAGACACATATTACAGCCACACAACATTTCATTTTTTGCAGTATCATTGCTAAGCGATTTTTGAGTTGATGTAAAGAGTGACACCACTGGACAGTGGATGACTGGAAATGAGTGATTTGGTGTGATGAATCATACTATACGTTGTGGCAATCTGATGGGAGGGTTTGAGTTTGGTGAATGTCTGGAGAACATTACCTGCCATCACGTTTAGTGCCAACAGTGAATTGTGAGGAGACGATTTAATGGTATTGGGGGTGCTTTTCATGATTCAGATGTGGTCCCCATATTGTGCTTAAGAAAACACTTGATTCAGAACGATATGAACATATTTTACAGTACAGTGTACCATGCAGAGTAGAGGAACAGCTGGGAATGACGATTGGTTTGTATCAGCTTGACAAAGCATTCTGTCATAAAGCAGCACCAGTAAGGAAATCAGTGGCAAGCCAATGATGGTCAACACTGTGTGTAACACTGAGGATTCACCCCTTCAATTTTGTAAATGACTGAACCAATTGACTACGATTTGGAAGAAGATGCCAAAAGAAAATCCATATTATGTAACAATTATTTATTATGTCCTGCTAATATATCTGAAATACAAATTATAGGAGATTAAGGGTTTAATTTTTTTGTATATTAATTGGATTTGGCTTTTTTAGCCATACCTGTAATGTTCCACAATGTTACGTGTTTATAGGATCATGACAAATATTATAACTCTCAATTGATTTTTAGCAGAAAGTAATAAAAAAGTTATGTTCTATACGTAAATGTCAAAACGTTCCTTGCTGTCTTTATTGCGTTTCTTATTTTTTGTTACCATCGTGATCTAGATTTCAATATTTAACGTGAGTGAAAACCAAGATTGAAAAGTCTCATGCTATTACAAAATCCGAACAGTTACACAATATCAACTCCTCCTAGTCTTTCTTTGTGCGAAGTACTTAATAATCTCGTGAGTATCTAGTTTTCCCTTCCATAAAAAGGCCAAGTTGGACGATCTTTCCTTACTCAATGTTGAGTGCAAGCAATTTAAACAAAAAACTAAGGACGATGTTGTGACTAAATAACAACTAAACTCTTTAGAACCTGCCTAAAAATGTAAAAATAGATATTAACCTTGAAAGATGTTTTAGAGTCAATTTAAGGTGCCTGCCTCCATGTTGATAATCAAAAGTTTATTGCGTTTTCGGAGCCTTTTGGGTCTGTAAGTTTCAAGCTCAGTTTCTGTTACTAATTTTACGGTAATTTCTTTTGCATTACTTACAGCTATTTCAAATCTTAAGACAATTCGACAGCCGATCAAAAAGTTTCATAAATCTAGTATAACATCCAAGGCGACCTGCATATTCACATTTTTTGACCGAAAAATTTTACTAACAAAGTTTACTTACGTCAATAATATCGTGCCATACATAAATTGGGCTAATAAATGAAAACACACATGCTTTGTCTGCTAGACATTGCGCGTCATCATTTGCGTTTTGATCAAAAGAAGAAGCGTTAGTTATTTCGTATAGAGTATCATAAATGTGTGGTAAATTATTATGCAACGGTCTTATGGCATCTATTCTACTTGTTCATCTTGTCCCAGACAATGGTCTTAAAGTTAAATAAGTAATGCATTTTTTTGATAAATCCACAAATAATTGTACGGCTCTTGCACTATACTGAAAACATATGTAGTGTACCTAGTAATTTATATTAGCTGCATCGTTAACAATTATATTTAAACAATGGGCAGCACAGAGTACGTAACAAGCCCATGGATTTAGCTTCAACAGTCGCTTTTGTAACCCATTGTTTTACAGCGCGTGTTTGAATCATTGTCATAGACCTGTCCCCTTAAATTATTTATATTCAGATTACGTTTTGGTAGCCTTTCTGTAATAAAAGAAATCAAAGCGGCGCCAGTAGCATAAAAAATTGGACAAGAAGCTAAGAAGTGCCCTCTTATTTCCAGCTGTCGTAGCGTTTCTTGAAACTAACGAATCTAATGATAATACCGATTGTTCCCTACGTGAATAATCGGGAGTACAGTCAACTAAAACTGAAAAATGTTCGGCATAAGTTTAAAAAGTGACTTTGGTTTTGGGTTGCAAGTACAGAAATTATTTCATTTTGAATTTTGTCTCCGACATAAGTCGGCATACTCGTGACACTTCTGCATCATTCATCACGTCTTGTGTCTTCGGTCAGACTTGGATCGAATTTTCGTAACATTTCAATGCAATTCAGAAAACTGCCATTGTTCCAGTTAAATTATTTTCTGTCTGTTCTTTCCCCAAAACGCCAAGTTAACTCACCTATATAACCCTTTCGGTAATATTGTAACAGCGCTCCTTTTCAGGATCTAGAAGTTTTTGAAGGGCGCTGTCGACAGTTTTTTTTTTTTTTTGTTTTTTAAAGACTTACTGTACTCAATCTATTAAATTTCCTGGCAGATTAAAACTGGGTGCAGGACCAAGACTCGAACTCGTGACCTTTACCTTTTGGGGACAATTGTTCTACCGACTGAACTATTTCTTTTTCCTAGAAGGAAAGGGAGGCGTGGGTGTAAAGAGGGCAGGGGTCGCAACCCGAGGCCTGGCCACCACATCCCTTTCTCACCCTCCAGGAACCGAGGAAAGCGTAGGGACCATCGTTTATTTGCTTATTTTTCTTTTCGTTCTTTTGTTTTTATTGTTATTTATTTATTTTTGTCATTAATACCGCCGAAAGACCGGTGTCACGCGAGGAGGAGGACGAAACATGACATCAGACTAATTTTGACTATCAACGTAAAGTTTTTCCGAGAACAACATTCCGATTACAAGTGATTATATCGGTTCTAAGTGTGGAGGAGGCAGAGATCAGTCATTCATGACAGGAACACCACAGCTCTAGGGTGGGTTAAGGAAGACACTACAGAGGACATTGGAGAAAAATTGTCTGTATTTTGGATTGCGGACAATTGCACAATGGAGTTAATTAAGAAACTGCCAAAAGTCAAGGATACTTTTCTCGCCATCAGCAAACAAGTAGTGCACTGCGTGTCCACAAATCCACTTCACAAGAGTTCGTCTTCCCTTGCGGAAAGCATCCCGCGCCCGGAAAGAGGAGCAGTTGAGTAGGTATCTGATGAGGACTCGTATGGGTAATTAGGGGCAACATCTGTCGAACCAAGAACCAGACACCTCTCGCCGATCTGCACTCCGGGCGGTGCTCGTCTGCGTCCATATCGTCACAGCTGACACACAACAGAGTGTTTGCGAGGTGATACCTGTGAAGGCGTGACCGACATACTTGCTTCCCATTGACAGTAAGATACCATACAGACTGGACGTCAGTGTCAAGATAAGGAGCGCACACCGACCACCAAACGGCACGCCAGTCGACGTGGAGAAGCTTCGCCTCAACCACATTCGGTGACCTGTGCTGCTGAAGGAAACCATAGGTAGCCTTTGTGGATGTCAATTGCGCCGGCAGTGTCACAGTACTGACTTAGCTCAGTTCAAGGAAAAACTGGCGGAAATAAAAGAAGGGCGGCGTGACTTCTGAAAGTTGGGTAGGTGCTGAGAGAGCGTGTGGTGCAAGGGCCTCCAGCAATAGGCTGGTAAGGCACGTAGGACTACGGCACCGCAACGTCATGTGAGAGCCAATGAAAAGGGCTACCACTCTGTCAGGCACATGATACAGCCCCAAACCGCCCCTGCACCTCGGCAGGGTAAGTGTTTCGTACCTTATCTTGAGCAGCAAGCCGTGGAAAACAAATGAACCCAATGCCGCTAGCATGCGGCGGGCCATTGATGGCGAAATAGGAAGTGACTGTGCCGTGTGGGGGATACGTGACGCCAAATATGCATTTACGTATGGTGTGCGTTGCGGAAGATCGAGTGCTCGTAAACGGTGATCAGAGCCCAGCTCGTAGTTGTGAAAGTAGACGTCGGCAGTTGAGGGCAATTGTCCGCCACAGATCACTTGGAAAATCGAGTCCTAAGCATCGGAGAGTATCAGCTACACGCAAAGGAGAAGTACTGTCCACAGGAAGTCCCACACCTGTAGCCGCCGGCCGGAGTGGTCGAGCGGTTCTAGGCGCTACAGTCTGGAACCATGCGACCGCTACGGTCGCAGGTTCGAATCCTGCCTCGGGCATGGATGTGTGTGATGTCCTTAGGTTAGTTAGGTTTAAGTAGTTCTAAGTTCTAGGGGACTAATGACCTCAGCTGTTAAGTCCCATAGTGCTCAGAGCCATTTGAGCCAACACCTGTAGCCATGGCGCTCGATTTGCGGTCGTTAAGGTAGCTACCAGAAGCTTCGCCGTAGGTGGTAACCCATGCCAGTGACTCCCTGACCTCAGAACAGCTAAGAAAAACGATGGCGAGATCATCTGCATTTGTAGTGCCGCTGAATACATGGTCACCGAGATATCCCAGAGAGGCGTTGATGGAGACCGCATAACAACGGTTCCATGGCGAATGCATACAACAGCGCAGAGAGCGGGCAGCCTTGACGCACCGATCGACAGATCGAGATGGGAGGAGTAAGATGGCCGTTGTAGAGTACACGAGACGTAGCTCCAAGAAGGAGACCGGTTACGACGCCGACGGTAGTATCGGGGTAGCCCATATTGCGGAGCACCATTTCCAAGAAGTCATGATCGACTCAATCAAACGCCTGGCTGAAGTCAAGAGCTGCCAAAAGTCCAGGAATACGACGTGCGTGAGCAAGAGCGATTATGTCCCTATATCGACAGAGGGCAGTGCGGTTGTTATTGGTACTTCCCAAATAAGTTTGATCGGGGGAAACCATGTACCGAGCTGTCCATCTAAGTCGCGCAGCCAATAGCCAGGCGAAGATCTTTGTATCGCTATTGAGTAATGTCAAGGGGCTGTAATCTCATATCCGTGAGGTAGAGGATGGGAATGACGAAACCACCGAGGATACCGTCTGGACCGGCACGAAAGATGACATAAGGTCCTGACAAAACTCCAGTGTATTGATCCAAATAATCAAATAGTGTACAATTTACACATGTGATATTGGACAAGTCAGCATACATTTTTACAAGTAATTTTTACAGTTTTAATCGTTTCATGAAAGTTTGTTCAATTTGACAAGAAGATAATAGATATCACGTTGTACTTGCGCTTGTTAGATTGGTTCTAACTTCTTTTTACTATGTGTTAAAATGCAATGGAACGTGATAAGAGCAAAATGGGAATAAATACAGACCAGTATGTCACATACTTCAAGGAAAGATGCGCTATAATCAGGCTTAGGTGATCAGTTATAAAGAAATTAATTGACATTTATCATGTTTTCCAAAAAAATCGTTTCTTGTGTAAAAGATTTGAACCAAAAGATTTTTTTTTAATTTGTGCATGAATCCTCTTGGTACTTCTGTTATTTCCTATTCTTTTTTTTATTTCTGCAGGTAAGTTATTATACATTCTTATCCAAATATGTTGAACACTTTTTTGGTAGCAAGCTGTTCTGGACTGAATAATATGTAGATCAGACTGCCGTCTCGTTTCATTGCTATGAATGTATTAATTTAATAGTAATGGGCTGTCTTTGCTTAATAGGTAGGTTTTAACAAATGATATAATACTATATACACTACTGGCCATTAAAATTGCTACACCACGAAGATGACGTGCTACAGACACGAAATTTAGCCGACAGGAAGAAGATGCTGTGATATGCAAATTATTAGCTTTTCAGAGCATTCACACAAGGTTTGCGCCGGTGGCGACACCTACAACGTGCTGACATGAGGAAAGTTTCCAACCGATTTCTCATGCACAAACAGCAGTTGACCGGCGTTGCCTGGTGAAACGTTGTTGTGATGCCTCGTGTAAGGAGGAGAAGTGCGTACCATCACGTTTCCGACTTTGATAAAGGTCGCATTGTAGCATATCGCGACTGCAGTTTATCGTACCGCGACATTGCTGCTCGCGTTGGTCGAGATCCAATGACTGTTAACAGAATATGGAATCGGTGGGTTCAGGAGGGCAATACGGAACGCCTTGCTGGATCCCAACGGCCTCGTATCACTAGCAGTCGATATGACAGGCATCTTATCCGCATGGCTGTAACGGATCGTGCAGCCACGTCTCGATCCCTGAGGCAACAGACGGGGACGTCTGCACGAACAGTTCGACAACGTCTGCAGCAGCATGGACTATCAGCTCGGCGACCATGGCTGCGCTTACCCTTGACGCTGCATCACAGACAGGAGCGCCTGCGATGGTGAACTCAACGACGAACCTGGGTGCACGAATGGCACAACGTCATTTTTTCGGATGAATCTAGGTTCTGTTTACAGCATCACGATGGTCGCATCCGTGTTTGGCGACATCGCGGTGGACGCACATTGGAAGTGTGTATTCGTCATCGCCATACTGGCGTATCACCTGGCGTGATGGTATGGGGTACCATTGGTTACACGTCTTGGTCACCTCTTGTTCGCATTGACGGCACTTTGAACAGTGGACGTTACATTTCAGATGTGTTACGACCCGCGGCTCTACCCTTCATTCGATCCCTGCGAAACCCTACATTTCAGCAGGATAATGCACGACCGCATGTTGCACGTCCTGTACGGGCCTTTCTGTAAACAGAAAACGTTCGACTGTTGCCGTGGCCAGCACATTCTCCAGATCTCTCACCAATTGAAGAAATGAATAATTCAGCTGATACCTAAAGGCCCCTCTTGACTACAAACAATTTGTCAAACTTCACTAGTTGGTTAAATTATTTGGCAGTTTGTGTTTGCTTGACGTGTCTAAGAAACATTTTGTTTAATTGATGATTTGATAAGATGTCGGATGTTGTTCGTATTGATATTTCGCCACGCATGTTTAGCAAGAAAGTGTTTTCATTTCAGTTTACCTCAGTACAGCGTGGATTTCCACTATTCAGAATATGGATCAAAACAATAGACCACTGGAAGTTATTGAAATGGTACAAGTGCTGCGTGTTTCCTAGCCATATATTATACTGAAAGGCGTTAAGAAATAAACCAGTATTCCACACACAACATAAAATTGGGAGTGCAATGAAATCTCAGTAACATTTCCTTTAGCAGATTTTCTGTCAATTTCAACCTTTCCCTGGACCAGTGTGTTGTTTTCTTTTTCTTCTTAATCCACAGTGCTAAATTCATTGCAAGAAATGCTCTGTCGAAACTGATAACTATTTCCAATAGTGTCAAAATACTCCATGACACGATACACACAGCACGAGAGTTGCTTTAAAAGTGAGGTTACATTTATTAAACTTACAAACAATCCCGTTGGAGGAACGTCTGCAACTGAGTATTATAGCAGAGGTTGAAAATATCGGTTCACTTGCAAGGTTTCAAAAATATTATATGGAACTTAGTTTTTGTTTTTTTTTTTTATTTTTACTACTGCCTGTAAGCACTATTATTAGCTCCGATCTCTTATTTTTAGTATTACACCTGCGTATGGGCATGTAAGAACCGGAAACTGGTCGTCTTTTAAATAAAAAGCATTTTACAACTGAAGTAGAACGGCCTTGCCAGAGTGGAAACACCGGTTCCCGTCAGATCACCAAAGTTAAGCGCTGTCGGGCGTGGCCGGCACTTGGATGGGTGACCATCCCAGCCGCCATGCGCTGCTGCCATTTTTCGGGGTGCACTCAGCCTCGTGATGCCAATTGAGGAGCTACTCGACCGAATAGTAGCGGCTCCGGTCAAAGAAAACCATCAGAACTACCGGGAGAACGGTGTGCTGAGCACACGCCCCTCCTATCCGCATCCTCAGCTGAGGATGACAAGGCGGTCGGATGGTCCCGATGGGCCACTTGTGGCCTGGAGACGGAGTGCTTACAACTGAAGCGGAATTTTCAGTCTCTGTTATTAAACTTAGTTGGTACATGAGCATGCTTCTTTGAGAAACCGTGGGTAGGGATAGCAAATTTGACAAATAAGTTTGATCGTTGGTTGGTTGATTTTTTTTTGGGGGGGGGGGGGCGGAGGGGACCAAACAGCGAGGTCATCGGTCCCATCGGACTGGGGAAGGTTGGGGAAAGAAGCTGGCCGTTCCCTTTCAAAGGAATCATCCTGACATTTGCCTGAATCGATTTAAGGAAATCACAGGAAACCTAAATTTAGACGGCCGGACGCGGGTTTGAACCGTCGTCCTCCCGAATGCGAGTCCATTGTGCTAACTACTGCGACACCTCACTCGGTTGATCGTTCACAGAGACCTTAAAACTGCATCTGAATTAGTCGAATGTTTTCCAGCAAGCGATTGTATCGTCTGTTTTCATTCAGTTGTTGCCGTCACTAGCACCTCCCCAACCGCGCGACAGCCGCAAACGACGTAACCCCCTCTGATACCACTGCCCCCCCCCCTCCCCTTACCATCTGGCCTATGCAGCACAGGCTACATTTTTTGTGCGCACTTCAATGGAGAGACATCTACGGGTACCATCTGTAGTCCAGTCTATGCCAATGAACGGGTAAGTTGGAGTCTGGAAGACAGCAGTTATCGCTGCCCCGCATAAATCACAGCAAGGCAGGCGGAAGAAGAGTGAATGACATTGGCTGTCAGCCGTTAGTGAAGGAGGATTCGCAGAACGCGTCATAGTTGGGTCGCCTTCTGACGTGAAGCGCACTGTAGGAGAGGCCTGCAGATAGCTCACCATTGTTGAGGATCTGCACGCGGTCATACTGGAGGCCCTTCCAGAAGGGCTGCTTCTGACGGCGCCGGCGCACCCACACAGACAGCTCCTCCCATGACAAGGTCACTCCACTCACCTTGTTGAATCCCATCGACAGTTCCATGTGGCGCACTGCCTGCAACAGAGGAAGCGGCACCCATTAGTGGCATTCGTGCAGTATTTGAAGCAATAAAAAGCGATTTGTATGTACCAAAAGTAGAGATCGACGGGCATATAGTGGATGACACTGTGTGTGAAGTTCCTGGGCCGGCCGTTGCGGCCGAGCGGTTCTAGGCGCTTCAGTCTGGAACCGTGCTGCTGCCACGGTCGCAGGTTCGAATCCTGCCTCGGACATGGATGTGTGTGATGTCCTTAGGTTAGTTAGGTTTAAGTAGTTCTAGGTCTAGGGGACTGATGACCTCAGATGTTAAGTCCCATAGTGCTTAGTGCCATTTGAACCAGTTTGAAGTTCCTGGGCATCCAGACAGATGACAGACTTTGGTAAAACCAGCATGAGATTAAGGTAACCAAAAGGCTCAGTTCTGCGTGCTTTGCACTCAAAAATGTCTCTTACCGAGTAGACATGCAGGCGGGATCAGTAGCACACGACATGCTTTCACTCCGTTTTATCCAGTGGTATAATCTTCTGGGGCACTACAGCTAAAGTGAGACAAGTATTTGTTCTACAGAAGCGTGCAATAACAATACTGTGTAATGATGACAACTGAAAAGCTATCAGGGGCCTCTTCAGGGACGTAACTTTCACTTACTTGCCGAAAAAAATGGTTCAAATGGCTCTGAGCACTATGGGACTTAACAACTGAGGTCATCAGTCCCCTAAAACGTAGAACTACTTAAACCTAACTAACCTAAGGACATCACACACATCCATGCCCGAGGCAGGATTCGAACCTGCGACCGTAGTAGTCGCGCGGTTCCGGACGGCAGCGCCTAGAACCGCTAGGCCACCGCGACCACTTGCTGAAACATGTACACCCTAATGGTATTTCTGGCTAATAACAAGAGTCAGTTTAGGATGAACGCAGCAATTCTCAACCGAAATACTAGAAGTCGAAATAATTTCTATGTGGACTATGCATCCCTCTCAAAGTTTCAGAATGGAGTTTTATACAGGAAAAGGGATCCTGCGAACAGCTGGAAGACATGGCTCTAGAAGAAGAGACGTCACAGCCCTCGAACAAACTAACGTAAAACCCGCGGCAAAAACGCTGAATGCAAGTGACACCGTAAAACCTCCAAAGATCCTACATCAGCAAATATAAAACAAAGCATGGGTATCGAAAACCAAGATGTGGCGCAGGATTTCAGTGGAAATGGAATTTGGTAGGGTGTTGTGTAAACGTGGGCTCTTAACCAAGTACTGTGTTTTATTAACAGCACTTAATTATTCCAGAAGGCATGCACAAAGAAACAAGCCAACCACTTGCGCCCAGTCTCGCAAATTTTTAAACTTGTAATATATCGATATAAATTTGATAAAAATAATTACTCGTTTCACAATAATAACACGCCTATAATTTGAAAGACGCATCAAAGAACATACAACAGAAGAAAACTTAACGTAAGATATATATGTGTTCATATCATTCACAAGAAATATTGCTACGCCCCACTGAAACTAATTTTGCAAAGGGGGCACAAATAATTCCGCGGCAACAACAAAGCACAACGGATATAACAGCACATAATTATGCATACCACCAAAACTTTAATCACACATCAGACAGACGAAACGTGTAAACAGTAGAATCTTCACTGACACAGGACACTAACGTACAATGAAGGTACGTGAACTGGCAAAAGATTCATTGAGGCTTATCATTAGGATACAGTTTCATCATGCCACAGCCTCGCCATGTTTTATTAAATCAAGTAAAAATGCGAGTATAGTACAATCAGAACACACCATGGGTTTTCCATGCTTTTTCAATTAAAGTACAATTATATCAGCGGAAAAATTCTCCTGTTGGAGCACAAAAAAAGCAAATATGTTCCTCTTTAAAAGACTCTGACAGGAAAGTGGGGAACCGGCAGCCTGAACCCTCACTCCACATTCCACACCAAAAATTTTGGCGTTCGCGCTCTTTTAACACAACATTCTAAATCCCTTTAGCCAGTCTCTCGTTGTAGTTAAGCTTTTATTCTCAGCATCTCCCTCTCACTTCCACTGTCTATACACATCTCTCTCCCGCTATCTCCTTTTAATCCAATTGATTTACAGCATCTCCCACCACCACTCTCTCCTCTCTCACTTACACTGTCTCCTTTTGTCTTTTTTCCCACTGCCATTGTCTCCAGTATACCTCGGCACCTCAAAATTTCTTGGGGCCCAACATATTTTTTGTCCTATACCTGCAAGTTTAAAATTTCGGTCCAAATTTTGTCCTCCCCTAAACCTATTTGTTAAAGTTCGGTGGTCTGGGAGGTCCGGACCGCCCAAGCCTATATAGGGTCTCCACTCATCTCTAATTTCCACTGTCTCCTCTCTCTTTTGCTCCCTCTGCTACTATCTCCATCCATCTCTGTTTCCCTTTTACCGCCACTGTCTCTCATAGGCCGTCAATATCTCCTCTCTCGTTTGCTCCCACTGCTATTGGCTTCATCCACCTCCTTTTCTCTTTCATTGCCACTTTCTCTCTCCCATAAATAAAAGAAATATAAATACTACAACGATGGATTGATATTACGAACAGAAAACAACATTGGCGGGAATACGCGTACCAACAACATGAGAAACTGTTCTCGGAGGTAGAGGAACGATACCCTTTGGATTTTTGCTATGACTTATTCTGCTGACACTGGGGATTATTTATCGTTTTTCAAATGCGCGTCTCGCCGCCAAATAAATTGCTTCCTGGACGACATGTATAAAGAGCAGAAGTCACTAAAATGCGATGATCAGCTGTTGTCTGCACATGGTAACTTCTGAACATTTCAGCAGTAGAGATCAAACATAAATAGTGCAGGGCTCGACAAAATAAATATGCTTTTAGACTTCCTCTTTTAAACATCAAGTACACATTTTTTTAAAAATGTGAGCCATTTTTATCGCCACAGTAATGCTCAAAGTTACGTTTCTCGGGTTTGCACTGAAAGTATACCTTATTAATATTTTCTTCTAAAGATTATTATGTAATAACTGGAAAAGGCTTGTTATCAGGTAAACGTGCAACTGAATCTGCTACGCTATTCTTCTGTATTTCTAGATTTGTAAAACACGTAAATAATAAGAAAAAACAAACCCTCAGTATATATTTGTAATATGGTATAAGGCACATATGTTCGTCACGAAAGAGCCAGTGTCGCCGTTTAAAGCAGTGTGTTCATTGTATTAACAAAATGGAATGAAGGAAGATTAGAATTTTTCCAATCGTCACCCAAATCGTAAACGACGGAGCATCGGCTCAAATATGCGAGTATAGGGACAGCATTCGTCCCTTTTTGGAGGGACCATTTCGACGTTATTGCCAAGTTCGGATAATTCTCGGTGATTCAGACAAGTTGTAAGTAGGCTGTTTAGGTTTTTATATTGGTGACGCCACGTAGCGCTCTGTATGAAAATCACTGGCTGTGCTGTGTGCAGTCTGTGGCTGGTTAGCATTATTGTAATATTCGCTATTGTAGTGTTGGGCAGTTGGATGTGAACAGCGCGTAACGTTGCGCAGTTGGAGGTGAGCCGCCAGCAGTGGTGGATGTGGGGAGAGAGATGGAGGAGTTTTGAGAGCAGATGATCTGGACGTGTGTCCATCAGAGACAGTAAATTTGTAAGACTGGATGTCATGAACTGATATACAGGGTTATTACAAACGATTGAAGCGATTTCACAGCTCTACAATAACTTTATTGTTTGAGATATTTTCACAATGCTTTGCACACACATACAAAAACTCAAAACGTTTTTTTAGGCATTCACAAATGTTCGGTTTGTGCCCCTTTAGTGATTCGGCAGACATCAAGCCGATAATCGAGTTCCTCCCACACTCGGCACAGCATGTCCCCATCAATGAGTTCCAAAGCATCGTTGATGCGAGCTCGCAGTTCTGGCACATTTCTTGGTAGAGGACGTTTAAACACTGAATCTTTCACATAACCCCACAGAGAGAAATCGCATGGGGTTAAGTTGGGAGAGCGTGGAGGCCATGACATGAATTGCTAATCATTATCTCCACCACGACCGATCCATCGGTTTTCCAGTCTCCTGTTTAAGAAATGCCGAACATCGTGATGGAAGTGCGGTGGAGCACCATCCTGTTGAAAGATGAAGTCGGCGCTGTCGGTCTCCAGTTGTGGCATGAGCCAGTTTTCCAGCATGTCCAGATACACGTGTCCTGTAACGTTTTTTTCGCAGAAGAAAAAGGGGCCGTAAACTTTAAACCGTGAGATTGCACAAAACACGTTAACTTTTGGCGAATTGCGAATTTGCTGCACGAATGCGTGAGGATTCTCTACCGCCCAGATTCGCACATTGTGTCTGTTCACTTCACCATTAAGAAAAAATGTTGCTTCATCACTGAAAACAAGTTTCGCACTGAACGCATCCTCTTCCATGAGCTGTTGCAACCGCGCTGAAAATTCAAAGCGTTTGACTTTGTCATCGGGTGTCAGGGCTTGTAGCAATTGTAAAAGGTGAGGTTTCTGCTTTAGCCTTTTCCGTAAGATTTTCCAAACCGTCGGCTGTGGTACGTTTAGCTCCATGCTTGCTTTATTTGTCGACTTCCGCGGGCTACGCGTGAAACTTGCCCGCACGCGTTCAACCGTTTCTTCGCTCACTGCAGGCCGACCCGTTGATTTCCCCTTACAGAGGCATCCAGAAGCTTTAAACTGCGCATACCATCGCCGAATGGAGTTAGCAGTTGGTGGATCTTTGTTGAACTTCGTCCTGAAGTGTCGTTGCACTGTTATGACTGACTGATGTGAGTGCATTTCAAGCACGACATACGCTTTCTCGGCTCCTGTCGCCATTTTGTCTCACTGCGCTCTCGGGCGCTCTGGCGGCAGAAACCTGAAGTGCGACTTCAGCCGAACAAAACTTTATGAGTTTTTCTACGTATCTGTAGTGTGTCGTGACCATATGTCAATGAATGGAGCTACAGTGCATTTATGAAATCGCTTCAATCATTTGTAATAGCCCTGTATATACTATGACTTTTGAACACTATTAAGGTAAATAAATTGTTTGTTCTTTATCAAAATCTTTCATTTGCTAACTATTCCTATCAGTAGTTAGTGACTTCAGTAGTTAGAATCTTTTATTTAGCTGGTAGTATTGGCGCTCGCTGTATTAGTTTGAGTAACGAAGATTTTTTTGAGGTAAGTGATTCATGAAAGGTATAGGTTATTGTTAGTCAGGGCCATTCTTTTGTAGGGATTATTAAGTCAGACTGTGTTGCGCTAAAATATATAAATTGTGTGTCAGTTTAGTGTTGATCAGAATAAGTAAAGAGAGAAATGTCTGAGTACGTTCAGTTTTGCTCAGCTGTTTGAAAAGCAAATAATGTAAGAGGTTTATTAGCACAGTCAATTATAAATTTTTCTAAGGGGACGTTTCAAAGTAACATGCCTTTGCACCGCTAGAGAACTGGACAGAGACTTGGCAAGGCGTAAGATGTTCGTTTGTATAAAAAACTGTGCTTCCACTTTCGGAGGAACTTGTTTACACGTAATCCAGGTGACGAAGGCCGCGACTGGTGGTCATATTACACGCAAAGCACATGCCCGTGGGTGTTGTATACTCGAAGGCGCCGGTCTTCAGATTGTTGGACCGCAGCGTGCCTTCGCCAACGAGCGTTTGGTTTCCTTGTCGAAGGCGAAAACGTCTTGTGAGTCTGAGCTTCAAGTGGCCTTTTGCCAATAATTTGCACGGATGTTTCTGCACGAGAGAAAACGAGCCTTAAAAATTATCATAAATACAGTGGTCAGAGCCATAATGGTTGCATGAAACACTGCACACCTATACCAACAGTTTGACATTATTTGAGAATCGAAGCAATTCAGATTTCGACAGTAAAATGTGTGTATTGTGTATTAGAGGTATGACTTTTTGCTGATAAGTCATTTGGACGAGAAAGGACAGAATAGTCTAAGAAGGCAAAATTTTGTCTCTTTTTCGTGATCGGAGTAGAACCTTCTACTCTGAAGTAATACATTTCAGTACCTTAGCTGTTTCGGTTCAGGATACTAAGAATGGTTGCTGTAAAAGTTCACGTATTTTCATATATGGTTAGTCACTCTGCACTGTTAAAGTATAAATCGGACGATAGGGTACGGCTTATAGCCAGCAAAATATTTCAGAAATGTGGGCAAGTGATACACACACGAAAAAAATGGTTCAAATGGCTCTGAGCACTATGGGACTCAACTTTTGAGGTCATCAGTCCCCTATACCTTAGAACTACTTAAATCTAACTAACCTAAGGACATCACACACAGACATGCCCGAGGCAGGATTCGAACCTGCGACCGTAGCGGTCTCGCGGGTCCAGACTGTAGTGCCTAGAACCGCACGGCCACTCCGGCCGTCACACGAAAAAGGAAATGATCAAAAAATGTAAAAGGTAGTAATCATGTTTTCATAATCCTTACTTTTAAACCGTTGACGAATGTCACACCGACGATTACATAAGCCGAAATGAGACTGCGTCGGAAAATTCTAACGAGATGGCTCCTAAGGCCTCTCTCGGTTCGGTAATTCCGTTTCCCTTTCGTCTTTCTTCTTCTTATGCTGTTGTCTCATTTTGCAGCATCCGCTCATCGTCAACTCGTCCATTATTTTCTCGTTGCCGGATGCCCTTGCTGACAGCAGACCGCCATTGTTATGTAAGTAGGGGATTATTATCTATCTGCTAATCGTGTAAACTCTGTCCTGTGTGTTTTCTCGCTTAATGCTTCTGCGACGCGGCACGATAACGGCAATATTCCAAACAGGTGTGCAAAGCAGCTTGTGGGCCACACCCAGGCTGGGTAGTTTTGCCGTCCAACGGTTAGAGTCGGTGCACGCACTCGACCTGTTTCTGGTTCGCACTATGCGTCAAGCTATACATGAAAGCTGGTCGCCCATTTCAGTGATAACTGTATCAAGTTTGCTCGACACCAACGATACAGCTACATTTTCTCTGGCCTTTCGAGGAAATATTGTTAGAAAAGGCCCTACTATGCAACATGGTTACGAAACAAAGCCTCAGCTAAAATGTGCGTTTACATCGGTGCGCCTTGCGCCTGTGTTTGCCTCATACGTAAGAAGAGGCATCCGTGTACGTGTACATTTCTTCCTCGATATGTGCACAAGCGTGATTACACACCCAGCTAGACACAACCACACACGCCGTTCTAGTAGCCAAGATGTCTTCTGTGCAAGCAACAACTGTCGCCGCTGCCTGTATATTCTGAGACAAAGACGAATTGTAGAAATAAGCGCAAGTACTGGGATAATTAATATCTTTGGTATGTGTTTATGTGGTTTAAAGTGAAATATGATAGGGAGTATTTTGTTTAAAAGCTTTACTCGTGATTTCGAGGCAACATGCAAAATACAGAGACGCTACATCAGAGGCGGCAAGGCTGGCTTTGAATTCTTGCTATCGGAGATAATGACTCCAGTCTGTAGTTTCAGTTCAAGGTATCTACAGCATCGAAATCTAACGTATTCCCAGAAGTTCCCCAGGCTCTCATGAAAACCCTCAAAAACCACATTAAGTTGATCACCATTTAACGTTTCTTTCTCTCGATAACGAAACACTTATTCGATGCTGAACGTTTAAAGTCAGTAGTTCAGTTATTTTCAACATGCAACACTTTGGGGTTGTACTGACTGGAAGCACTGAAAGGATAAAAAAATTATGTTAGTCGAATCCCGTCAGAATTGGTTTCCTTGTGTGTGTGTGTGTGTGTGTGTGTGTGTGTGTGTGTGTGTGAGAGAGAGAGAGAGAGAGAGAGAGAGAGAGAGAGAGAGAGAGAGAGAGAGAGAGAGAGAGAAGGAAGCTGGACAAAGCGTTCTGCTGAAGCATGAACAATTCATTCGCGCCTCCACATGGTTCTAGCATGGTTGTAGAAGCATCAGTTCTTACTAGAAATTTGCCAGCCGAATGGCATGTCCTTTCGTGACCAATCAGTTAGTTCTGCTGTTACTGTTTCTCTGCTGACAGCACAATACTCCCCGCCTCCTTTCATACTGACGGGTCTGTCTCTCGTGACATCTGGTGGTCAGTTCCCGCATTACATAAGCGTGTCCAGACACTTTTGACCAGATACTCTATACAGGGTGGTCCATTGATAGTGACCGGGCCAAATATCTCACGAAATGAAAAAACTACTAAGAACGAAACTCGTTTAGCTTGAAGGGGCAAAGCAGATGGCTCTATGGTTGACCCGCTAGATGGCACTGCCACAGATCAAACGGATATCAACTGCGTTTTTTTTAAATAGGAACCCCCATTTTTTATTACATAATCGTGTAGTATGTAAATAAATATGAATGTTTTTGTTGGATCACTTTTTTCGCTTTGTGATAGATGGCGCTGTAATAGTCACAAACGTATAAGTACGCGATATCACGTAACATTCCGCCAGTGCGGACGGTATTTGCTCCGTGATACATTACCCGTGTTAAAATGGACCGTTTACGAATTGCGGAAAAGGTAGATATCGTGTTGATGTATGGCTATCGTGATCAAAATGCCCAACGGGCGTGTGCTATGTATGCTGCTCGTTATCCTAGACGACATCATCTAAGTGTCCGGACCGTTCGCCGGATAGTTACGTTATTTAAGGAAACAGGAAGTGTTCAGCCACATGTGAAACGTCAGCCACGACCTGCAACAAATGATGATGGCCAAGTAGGTGTTTTAGCTGCTGTCGCAGCTAATCCGCACATCAGTAGCAGACAAATTGCGCGAGAATCGGGAATCTCAGAAACGTCGGTGTTGAGAATGCTACATCAACATCGATTGCACCCGTACCATTTTTCTGTGCACCAGGAATTTCATGGCGACGACTTTGAACGTCCTGTACAGTTCTGCCACTGGACACAAGAGAAATTACGGGATGGTGACACATTTTTTGTACGCGTTCTATTTAGCGACGAAGCGTCATTCACCAACAGCGGTAACGTAAACCGCCGTAATATGCACTATGGGGCAACGGAAAATCCACGATGGCTGCAACAAGCGGAACATCAGCGACCCTGACAGGTTAATGTATGATGCGGCATAGCACATAGCTCGCGTGCCGTTGAAGCGGTACTGAATAGCATATTTCATGACAGGTGAATTGGTCATCGAAGCACCATACCATGGCCCGCACGTTCACCGGATCTGACGTCCCCGGATTTCTTTCTGTGGGGAAAGCTGAAGGATATTTGCTATCGTGATCACCGACAACGCCTGACAACATGCGTCAGCGCATTGTCAATGCATGTGCGAGCATTACGGAAGGCGAACTACTCGCTGTTGAGAGGAATGTCGTTACACGTATTGCCAAATGCATTGAGGTTGACGGACATCGTTTTGAGCATTTATTGCATTAATGTGGTATTTACAGGTAATCACGCTGTAACAGCAAGCGTTCTCAGTAATGATAAGTTCACAAAGGTGCATGTATCACGTTGGAACAACCAAAATAAAATGTTCAAACGTACCGACGTTCTCTATTTTAATTTAAAAAAACCTACCTGTTACCAACTGTTCGTCTAAAATTGTGAGCCATATGTTTGTGTCACAAAGTGAAAAAAGTGGTCCACCTAAAACATTCATATTTCTTTACGTATTACACGAATATGTAATAAAAAATGGGGGTTCCTATTTTTAAAAAAACGCAGTTGATATCCGTTTGACTTACGGCAGCGCCATCTAGCGGCCCAATCATAGCGCCATCTGCTTTCCCTCTTCAAGCTAGACAAGTTTCGTCCTTTGCAGTTTTTTCGTTTGACGCTTATTTCGTGAGATATTTGGCGCGGTCACGATTAATGGACCACCCTGTATATTATCGTTATTACTGTTATTATTTATTTTTTATAATAGTAAACACAACAAATGGGATCACTTTGTTGTTCATATCTTATCTCTAATCGGATTTTTCCCAAGCGTCTTGGAATGCTTGGCTTAGCAGCAAATAATTCGTTCAGACAGAAGTAATATAGCTTTTTACAGTTTACAAACGGGTATTTCATAAGAGTCAATGATTTTTAACTTCCCACATCGACCGGGGCCGCTTTCTCCGGCTTAACGCCAGAGTCGCTGTACTGCGATTTTGTACCTGGTATGTTGTTCTAGTTTTTCTCGTCGATTATGTTGTCACCTGGGATGACAACGTCAATAATCCACGCTTTCTTTTCCTCCACAATGGTGATGTTTAGCGACTGTACTCCAGTATTCTATTTATCTCAAGTCGGAAGTGCCACAATAATTTGCCAGTTTCGTTTTCGACCATTTTCTCTGGACTGTGCTCCTACTACTTCTTTGCCATCGGCAGATAGTACTTTTAGCATAAGTTCTAGTGGATCATTTGAGTCATAGCATTGTGCCTCTGCTTGTAATGAGTCTGAGCGATATTTTTGCAACAGCTCAAGATGCCGCCCACTGTTTACTCAGCTCCCTTGTGGCATCTGCACTTTGCAGCTTATGCTGATTTCTCGATTCTGAATTGGATGGCATTAGTTCTGATGGCTGGCTCCTGTGCAACACAAACCAACCTTCACTTTCCTTCTTCAGGGTTCCGTTGGTCATCAATGCTCAGGCTTTTAGCTTAGGAACTTTATTATTATTATTATTATTATTATTATTATTATTACGGGCGATTGAACGCTATCGGAAAACTATTATATTTCAATCTTCGGAGTTTCCAAGCGTCTCTCATTTTCTCTCCGTGCCTTTCTTTCTTCAGTCCATTTAGTTCCTTGTCTGGTGTTGACTTCATTCTTTGAAAATACTTCCATTAGCGATTTTTTTCAGTTTCTGTTAATGTCTGATGGGGTTATATGAACGTTTTCTAAATTCTATGTGACCTGCTATGATTTTGAATTGTTCTATGTACGACGCAATTTTGTGTGTCAATATTGTTGCTGGAAGTCTGTGGATATGCCAATGAAATTTCAATCTTTATTTTCTTATCTCTGTCACGAGATTCGATACTTTTTCGGTTGTTTTCGGGATTGTAGTCTGTATCCATCTTCTATTCTCTTGGGGCCGAGCAACTTTCTTAGACCTTTGCCTTTTTCTCTTAGTATATGTTCCTCATAAACTTTTCCGTAGATTGTAAGCGATTCGCTAGCGTACAAGACATACAAGACTTAAGACTTGATAACTATGTTATAGTGCTTGATTTTTGTGTGTATGGGCATACATTTTTTGTTGTAGATGTAGATTTTATCGGAAGCTCTCTTAAGTCGTGCGATCCAATTTTCAGTGCCATTTTCTTTCCTCCTGTGGGTTTCTAAGACTTTGCCGAAGTGCTTCAAGTATGGAACTCTCTCGATTTTTCCGTATTTTGTGATCAGTTTTTGGGCAGGTTGTTCCGAACGGTGTATTTGGTGTTTTTGGAAGGAAATTAGGACCGCATTTCTTTCAGTGCCTTCCTTGAGAGTTTTGATCGGTTTAATTGTCTTCGTCTTGTCTGCTAGTATTCCCACATCATCTGCGAAAGTTCGGCTATAAATTTGGAAGGCATTTTGTTCTAGATGGTTTTCAAGGGAATCTTATATCATTCTTCGTGCAAAACAGTACCAAACAGTTCAGGTAACGATGACGGAGGTGGATAGCACCCCTTCTCTCGAAAGTAGACTGTAAAATCTCGATAATAGTGAGAAATGGTGACTGGGGTAGCCAGGAGAGATGCGAAAATTCATTATCGTGACCACAAAACCACTCTTGGACGATGTTAGGTGCGTGAACAGGGGACATGTCGTCTTGGAACACAGCATCACCATTGGGGAACAAACATTGCACCGTGGGATAGACCTGATCAGCCAAAATTGTTATATAATCATTCGCAGTAATGCGACATTGTAGGGAAACCGTGGGACCCATGGAATACCACGATATGGCTGCGCAAATTATCAACGAACACCAGCTATGTTTCACTCTTGCGACGTAAGCTCGGCCAGACGTTGAAAACAGTGTGCGCCGAACAAATGACTTGCTTCCATAGTCCAGGTTTCAGGACTTCGGCACCATGTTTGCTGTTCGGGCATTTGCATCACTTATGACTGGTTTCAGAATTTCGGCTCGCCCTGCAATTTTGTGCTCATGGAGTTCTCTTCCAGCAATTTGTCCACGTTCGAATTCTCTTATGTTCGATACAATGCACTCACAACTACACAGAACACTGTTCTAACCCACATTGATACCTGAAACATATTGAGGATACCGCACAGGTGCCGTTCATGGTCAAATACAACAGTGCAACCTGCACGTTTGGCTAGCATCTGCATTTATGTTCGAGCATGGATTTCTCACAGTGAAAATGGCTCTGAGCACTACGGGACTTAACATCTGAGGTCATCAGTCCCCTAGAACTTAGAACTACTTAAACCTAACTAACCTAAGGACATCACACACATCCATGCCCGAGGCAGGATTTGAACCTACGACCGTAGCAGTCGCGCGGTCCCAGACTGAAGCGCCTAGAACGGCTCGGCCACTCCGGCCGGCTTTCTCACGGTGATTCCATGTTTTTGTCCAACCCCTGTACAAAGGAACAAACCAGCGATGAAAGGGTTTGAGAACCGCAGGGATTGGACTGGTCGCGTGCACGATACCTTGGCACCTGAACCGCCAACAGCGAGCATTGTGTTGTTTGCTTGGCTGGCGACACGAACAACCTCACATGCACGTGCGAAGGCCGCTGACACCTGCTTACGAAACACCGCAGTGGCGCTCGTATTCTCCTCCCCTAGCCGCGTGGAGTGGCCGCACGGTTAGAGGCGCCATGCCACGGACTGCGCAGCCCCTCCCGCCGGAGGTTCGAGTCCTCCGGGCGCGTGTGTGTGTGTGTGTGTGTGTGTGTGTGTGTGTGTGTGTGTTCTTAGCATAAGTTAGTTTAAGTAGTGTATAAGTCTAGGCACCGATGACCTCAGCAGTTTGGTCCCTTAGGAATTCACACACATTTGAACATTCTCTTCCCTTGTCTGTCCCGAACATATATTTCTAACCGCATGAACACTCTATGCAATTACCACCTTCTAACACCACACCCTCTTAAGCAAGAAGATAACTGATATTCATTCTTTCATTTCATAGCTGCATTCGCTTCCTCAGTCTGCGTGAATACGCGATAGGTGACAGGTATGCCGCGGTTTCCAACTGCACTACTAAAGATAGTTGAGTATCTGTGAAGTTCTGACCACAAACAAATATGGATCAGACGGAAAATAAGGGCTTTATGTGTCAGACCGAAGTTTGCTTAAAATGTCTTTCGCACTTTGTTATTGTTTTATGTCGGTTATCTATTGATTTGATGGAGTAGCTATTCCTGTCCTTCGCCGACCTGTTCACCAACTGAAATGAACTGCTACGTCGAAAAAAATTGATTAATTAACTTGACCCCTGACTTTGACACAGATAAGACAGGTACTGTATTTAAACTCTTTTGATTTTTTTGCCTAGATGCATACATTTTAAAATTATATATAGATGATTATGTTTTCTTCGTGGCTGCTGTAAGGAGAGAACGGTTTAGGTACAGGATGAGTTGGCGCTCGGAGATTTCCGTTTCTCCGGTTCTCAGAAAACGCCAGGGAAAGTCGGAGAAAACTGCTACAACTCACGATGAAGACTCCGTCTCTCTTGGCAGCTGAAGTACTTACAGTCGCCTTAAGATCTCCTGGAAACACTTTCAGAATGAGAAGGTTGAACAACAGTGGCAGTATGGTATCTTCTGACTAAGAAATTGGTCCCTTAGGGAACGTCTTGAACACACAAGCTGACGGCGAAATATTGAGTGTCGTCCGCACCGTGATAGTCGCACATTCGCCCAGTATTGTTAATTCGCGAAGAAATCACTATGCACTTCATTACTAAAGACACTAATAGTTTTTATGAAGGTCCGGTCATCCAACATCAAATAAAAGTTCGTAGACGATATTTACCTTCATTTTCATAAGACAAATTTTTTATACTTGATAATTGCGATTACAAGTTGTATCTCTTCTGCACTTCAAATTACGTCTATACGCAAACTTATGTGACCCTCCCCCCCCCCTCCCCCCCCAAAAAAAAAATCTCGAATAGCCATTCCTTATCTCCAACAATTGTAAAAAGCATAGATGCTCTTTTTTCACAGCAAAGAGCGTTGTCGTCTCAATTACGGTAGCGCATCATCGCTGATATTCGCAGCCAGAATATTACGGTTATAAAGGGTGTACATAAAGTCCGACACAAGAACCAAACATTGAACAGATATACTTATGTCATTTTGAAGAGAAACCCTGAAAGTATTTTTTTTTTTTTTCCCCATGAATACCGCCACAACGTAGTTTGGTAATTTGCCGATAGTCAGCGCTAGTCGCTAAGATGGCGAGTTCAGGCGCGGAGCGAGGTTTCTGTGTGTTGGAAGCCGGCCGAGGTGGCCGAGCGGTTCTAGGCGCTACAGTCTGGAACTGCGCGACCGCTACGGTCGCAGGTTCGAATCCTACCTCGGGCATGGATGTGTGTGATGTCCTTAGGTTAGTTAGGTTTAAGTAATTCTAAGTTCTAGGGGACTGATGACCTCAGAAGTTAAGTCCCATAGTGTTCAGAGCCATTTGAACCATTTTTTTGTGTGTTGGGGGTCGACAAAAACAAGTGTGCTACAGTTGTTCAACGAATGGTTAGAACCAAGTACGGTAAGAAACCACCAACAAAGAAGGCCATTTACCAATGGCACAACAAATTCGTTACGACAGGTTGCTTGTGCCCGGCAAAGAGAAGAGACGTCCCAGTGTGAGTGAAGCGAATCTGGAGCGCGTACGAGAGACATTCATAAGGAGTCCAAAGAAATCGGTGCATCGTGCATCCCGTGAACTCGAAATGGCTCCAGTGACAGTGTGGAAAGTCCTGCGACAGAAGCTGTCCATGAAACATTCAAACTGGAATCAGTGCAGAAGCTCAATTCGACGACAAAGACAAGCGTTTTTGAGTCTTGTTCACAGTTGCAACAGTTGAATGGGGATGGGAATGGCATTGTTGATAGCTTAATTTTTAGCGACGAAGCCACTTTTCACACTAATGAGAAAGTGAAAAGGCATAATTGTCGAATCTGGGGTACAAAGCATCCACAAGAATGCATTGAATTCCAGCGTGATTCCCCAAAGGTAAATGTTTCTTGTGTCTTGTCACGTTGAAAACTGTACGGTCCATTCTTATTCACCGAGAGCACTGTCACTGGATATTCCTACTTGGACATTTTGCAGCAATGGCTGATGCCTCAAATGCAATCGGACTCTCCGTTCATCTTTCAGCAGGATGGGGCTCAACCCCATTTTCATGGTGAAGTTCGTGGATGCCTGAACACGGAGCTGCTGCATCGATGGATCGGCAGTGCTACAGAAGGGGACAGCTGTGTAATGAAATGGCCTCCCCGATCACCAGATCTCACTCCGTGTTACTTTTTTGTGTGGAGACACATTAAAGATCTGGTGTATGTACCGCATCTACCACGTTACCATGTGATGCAGCAGAGCTCTGGGGGGAGACAAAGGGAAGCGACTGCCACAGTCGACGATGCCATGCTGGGACGGGTATGGCAAAGAATTCGATTACTGTACTGACGTCTGCCAGATCACTCGTTGTTCGCATATCGAATGTGTGAAAAAAAAACTTTCAGAGTTTGTCTTCAAAATGCAATTTGGATGACATCTGTACAATGTTTAATTCTTATGCAGTAAGTAATTGAAAGTGTTCCCGGACTTTGTGTACACCCTGTATTACATTATGTAGGGAAATTACACTACTTATACCTGCTACAGCCAACATCCTCAATCATCTAAGACACTGCTGTCTGTATCGGCTCCTGACTTGTACAACTGGTGGTCAATTCGAAATCATCCTTGCATATGAAATTCTTCACCAAGTTCATATGAGACAGAAACAATTTTAACTACAAAATGGAACAGAAAATGAAATCAATTTGGGTAAAATAATATCCGTGTCATCTGTGCATAACAGAGAGAAAGTGTAATTCTTGTATATGAAGTACGTTTTTTTGTCACTCTTAGAAGAAAAAATTCAGTGAGAATCGTTAATGCACTCATTCTAATCTCGGTCACTGTGCTTCTAAATTGTCTTCATCGTTTCCAGTACTGAAAAGGATCCCTCAGCATGAGCGCTACGCCTATGGACGTACAGGGGTTGGATAAAAATGTGGAAACACCAAAACACATGCCATCGCCGTGCCTAATGCGGTGTAGGAAACCCTTTAGCATTGAAAACAACTTCCAGTCGCCTCGGGTTGAACAAATACAGGTCTTCTACGTTTTTCAAGGGAGTCTTACAGCAATATCCAAGAAAACACTGGCAAGTTCAGTTAACAATAGAAAAGGTGGATAGCGATCATTCACCCTTCTCTCCAAGGTAGACCCCAAAGACTCAATAATATTAAGATCTAGTGACTTTGGTGGCCAGGGGAGATGTGACAATTCATCTTTGTGCTCACAAAACCAACCCTGGACGAAGCGAGCTGCGGGAACAGCGGTCCTGTCGTCTTGGAACATAGCATGACCACAGTTAGCAGTTTTGCGACCTTGCAGCGTAATCACTAGGTCCGTGGAATGTTGCGATATAGTTGCACAAATTATTACCGAACCACTGCCATCTTTCACCCTTGGGACATTAACTCGGCCAGAAGCTGGAAAGAGCGCACAAAAAATGCATTCGAACAAACTGCTTTCTTCCATTGCCCCACAGTCGAGGTTTTGTGGCTTTGGCACCACGTTTCTTTTTTGGGCATTTGCATCACTGATGTGGGGTTTTGTAATTCCAAGTCGCCCTGCATTCCCAGCTTATGGTGCTCTCATTGTGTTGTTTTGGTGCCTAAAGGGTTTGCGAGTGCGACATTCACTTCTGGAATAACTTCTGCAGCTGTCGTCCTTTTATTTTTCGTCACAATGCTCTTCAGCGACCGTCCGTCAAAATCATTCAACACACACTTTCGTCCGCGTTGTGCCTTAGTGGATGTCGTTTCTCCGCTTTCCTATAAGAGGCGTAGATCTTCGATACGGTGAGTCTTGAAATACTAAACAGCCACCATATGACATCAAGAATTTGCCCACGTTCGGATTCATGTAACTCCGACATAATACATTCACAACCACACAGAACACTGTTCTGATCATGACGAACGCAAAGTATTGAGGACATTGTACAGTTGGCACTCGGTGTCAAATACAAAAGCGCAACCTCCAGACTTGGCTGGCATCTACATTTATGTTCAAGCAAGCATTTATGGTGCCCACCCGGCTAGCCGTGCTGTCTACCGCGCTGCTTCCCGGGCAGGAAGGCGTGCCGGTTCCGGCACGAATCCGCCCAGCGGTCCATTGGGGGCCGAACCGCACAATAATCCTGGGTTTGGTGTGGGGCGGCGGTGACGTGGGTGGACTGCTGTGGTCTATTGTGAACCGCTGAGGGCTACGGAGGGACGGGGCCTCTCTGTTTTTTTCTTAGACCCCGGTTTCATACACACAATGCAAAATACATGCATTTATCGTACAGTTTCCATATTTTTGTGCAACCCTTGTAGATTTCAGGCATACAATTGTTAATAATATGCATGTTTTCGAAAACGCTATTTCTGCGTCGTTTCCAGTTACGAGTGGTGAAAATGTGCACATGAACACGATTTTTAAATTTAGTAACTGATAGAATATATTACACACCATCTCCAAAAAACACGATGGCACGGAAAACGCGTATCCTATTATCACAGCACTTACTGCTTGTAAGAGGTCCGAGCAGATGTAATTTCGATGTATTGCTCATGCGCTGCCTATGATATCCACTGTATAAGAGAATCTCTGACCAGAGAGCAGTGTTGACTGCAGTACGAACTGTGTAGCTGTAGCAGTAACTTGTGGCTTGTGAGCTAGTCTGCAGTCTGCTCTGGTCTGGTCTGGTGTATCGTGTTGGCTGGGCCGGTCGCGGTGCAGCGATGCCGGAGCCTGAGTATTATTGTATAAGGTAAAAAGCAGCCTCGCGCATATGTAGTAATGTTATCTTAACTCCCATGTAAATGTTTTAAAAATCTCGTAATAATAATCTTTTTCGTAAAAAGTAACTTTTAACAACCATTCATTTCAGTTTAAAGAATTTACTAATTTCTCCCAGCCATGATCATCCCGATTGTTGCAAAATAAATAAATAAATCAATCAATCAATTGCTTCCTTTCATAAATGACAAATCTATCGGCCAGCATTGCACAGGGCTGTGCCAGAAAACATTATTTTAAGAGCAGATATATATGCGTTATCCGGCGACTTCATTGAGGTAAGAATTTTCTTTTTTTTATTCAGAATGATCTTTCAGGGCCATGACGCAGCACTGCTGACGTCCAAAATTTACCAGGTTAAATTCACAGTCAATTATTGAAAAGTTATAAGTGAGCGACAATTTAATTGAGAGGTTAGTTATATTGCATATCACCAGGTTACTGAATTTATTTTTGTTGGGACGTTACACTGAATGTGAACGACATAATTATAATTTTTTACTGTTGAGAGGTTTAGGAATTTTTCTGTTTTGAGGTTACACTAAATGTGAATGAATTTTGTGCGGAGGTTAAATGGCAACGAATTTTGTTGGGAGGCTACGGTAAATTATTTTGTGGAGAGGTTACACTTGGCGACAACCGGCCAGGATCGTATTTCTTTGTGAATTTCTGAGAAGTAGTCATATATCTGCTCTTATTTACTTAAATGTAGTTTGCATCTGGCGCAACGGATTTACTAATTTGTCACTCTTTCTTTCACAGATCATCGGCAATTTATTGCTCTTTGTTGTAATTGTGTTTGTTCAATTTTTACTTCGTCTTTGTTTCATTTTGTGCTTAATTTTGATTTGTGAAAAATGCCGCGAAAAACTGTTAATAGTACATCGCGATGTACAATGAGTGAAATAGCCGACTCGAATAATTTGACCGATAATACTTGCGACACTCAGTGAAATAGTGATAATCCTCTAATTACAGATAATCAGTGTGTACCGATCACTAGTAATGATATTGATCCTAATGATGAGCAAACAAATTCAATTATGTCCACCGTATATGTAACAATTGATGACGCGTTCCGTTACAATGAACGCTGCCCAGTTTGACACACCTAATTTGCAAAATTTACGTAGCGAACAGATAATTGTTTCTAACGAAGGTGAACAATGTACTCAAAATATGTCAGATTTGTTTAATTCCAATGTAGTGACCAATAGTGTACATCCGATTGGCAAACCTTTTTGTGAATCAGACAATAACCAAATGGTTACACAAAATGTGACATATGCAGATACACCATCACACAGTACAGAGAATAGAGCCGCTAATTTTGGCTGGGATCGAGTTATAGCATTAATGCTACAACTTAATGAAAATCTCAAACAACAAATTAATGAACACAATGAAAAACTAGACAATCAGCACAAACAACTTAATGAAAATCTCAAACGACTTAATGAATCGTACAAACAATGTAATGAAAAATTCGACAACTATTTCAAACAACTTAATGAAAAACTAGACAACAATTCCAAACAGTTGAATGTGAAAAACACGACAACCTTAACGAACAGAACAAACAACTTAATGAACAGATTACAGCCGTTACCGTGCAATGTCATGATAGTAAAGAACAATTACGTGAGGATACTAAGACTTGTGCTAGCAACAGTAGTGAAGAAATTAGATCTGTTGCACAAGAATTAAGGAATACACATGTAGCCACAACGAAATTATTTACAGATGAAAGTAGTGCAGCTGCTAAACAATGTTCTGAAAAAGCAACACAGTTACGCGACGAGTTTAAATTAATGTCAGCAGAACTTTCACGCACACTGGATGCGAAAGTAGACACGAAATTTGACCAACAGAACAGCCAAATTGACGAACGTTTTAAAGTCACAGAAATGAAAAATGTTTCAGTCACTAACACGTCACAGCATACGCCACATTCCGAACATTTGTCACACTCACACAGCCAGTGTAACTTAGGTAATTTACAGAGACTACGTGATTTAGAATCCGAACAGACACAGACAAATAGATTCTCATTCAATTCTGAACGTGTTCACACATTCAGAGACGATAACGTTGATTATAAGCAATTTTTATCCGTAAAAAAATCTAAGGTATTTAAAAATGACAGAGCACAGGTACACGCTTTGGACTGGATACGACAATTTATTTTTGTACTTTCACCAGCTTGGCCTGTAACGTAGAAACTAGAATTGGACTGGATACAACAATTTACTTTTGAATTTTCACCGGTATTGCCTGTAATGCAGAAATTAAAATTTATTTGCAGCGCATAAGCGACCTCAGGTAATTCATTACACTTCGATGAATATGTGCCGTAGCGTGCACAGGGCCCCGAGCCATAGTAGTGCTATTTCATCTTTAGTTTTCTGCACTGCTGCCTTCTCTTTTACTATCCTTTATATCTATCAAAACAGCTCTTTAACTATCGATCTATCTAGAATTAAGAATGAATAATGAAAACCGGATATGACAAGTTTTACCGAAAGTGACAATTTTCATTAGACACTCCAGAACTACCAGCGTAATTTTAATGAAAGACAGAAGTGTAATCATCGGTATGTACAAAATTTTCAGCTGTAGCAAACGCATTTTGGCAACAATAGAGGGTTTTCCCCACAACAGCAACAAAACCAGCCCGTTAGCATACCTAACCAACAATGTAGTCTGCCAGGTCAACCAAGCTTTAATGTTTCGCCTCCTACACGTATAGCGTCGGCTCCGCCAAATAGTACCGCACAGCAACAAGGAAATCAGTACGTACAGAAAACACACCATTTCAACTCGTATCGCAACGCGCCGTATAGAAATGACTATCATGACAGACGTAAAAGTAATGAGCACAATTTTCTGCGTAACAGTCGGTGTTACCAGCAACAGAATCATCCGCAACAACAGATTATCATGAATGAACCAGACAGTCGGTATCATCCCGAACGTAGTACGTCAGGAAGCAATAACAGAACAGTACAAATAGTCGAGATGCCACAGCATCCTCCCGCAAATAACACCACGTCAGAAAGAATTTGACTAGATACAGCGCAGAATGAATCTTCCAGCAATGCAAGCAATACTTTTGACACAGAGAATCTTGTTCACGAAAATGTTATTACTTTTGACGACATCCGAGACACACTTTTGCATGAAAAACCAGTTACTGAAAAAACCATTTCCCGCCCTTTCATTGAAGTAAAGATTGGATCATCTAAATTTTAAGCAGTAATCGATTCTGGATCACCTATGTCAGTTATAAATGAGGAAACTTTCAACGAATGTAACAAAGAGAATACCTATCCTACGTTACTATAAGGCAAAACTAAAGTAAAAGGAGCAGTATCTGGTAAAGGAGTAGATGTAAAATTACAGACACACTTATCATTTTGTATTGCAGGTCATACGTTTCACTCAAATTTTTTTATTGTTCCCTTATTGACAACAGACGTTATTTTAGGTACGAATTTTCTGGTACAACACGACGCAATTATCGACTTTCAAAATTCCTATTTAATGTTAAAGGATGAGAATGCACAACTGGCATTAGAATTTTAGCACCCTTTATCTGCAGAAGAACAATTAATCGTACAGAGGTCATTTCTGCATCACGTACATAGACTGTCATTTGACATTGTTCACAGATACGTACGTACACAACTATAATACTCCAGACGAAGCCGACTATGACGTTATGCAAATGATTTCTGATAAAGTTAAACAGAGCAGTGCAAATACAGACGACGAACATTCAGAGCTACGCAAAATTCTTTTACAGCAAGCTCCAGTTTTTGACAACATCCCTGGTACTATGTCCGGTTTTATGTATGAATTTCTAGTTAAACAGCATGATACATTTGAAGCCAAACATTATCCCATTCCATACAGTCACACAGATCAAGTTAAGAAAGAATTGCAAGCTATGCTTGACCAAGGAATTCTTGAACCGGCAGTTAGTCCGTACATAAACCCGCTCCATATTGTTAAGAAAAAGGATGGTTCACTTCGCCTCGTACTTTATTCGCGTCACATCAGTGACATTATTATTAATGAAACAGATTGCCCACTGGCACTACAAGAACTTCTACAGAAATTTCATGGTACTGCTGTTTATTCCACATTTGATTTGAAATCGGGATTTTGGCAAATTCAGCTCCATCCGAACTGCAGAAAGTACACAGCTTTTCTCTGTTTTGGTGACTGTTATCAATTTTGTAAATTGCCGTTCGGTTTAACTATTTCTTCAGCAGCATTTATTCGCGGTATGAATACTATACTTCCAACAGAACTAAAAGACAGAATCACAATGTATGTAGACGACATTCTTATTGCAGAAGCTAACTGGTCTGAACACAATCTGACTCTTGAACAACTGTTGCAAACTTTTCGTGCACAAGGATTCAAAGTTAATCTTAGCGAATCACACTTTGGCAAAACTTCTATAAAATCTCTTGGACATGTAATTTCAGCAGAAGGCATTGCGCCTGACCCGGAAAAACTTCAAGCTTTACGTGACAGTACTGTACCTACGACGAAGAAATAATTACGCAGCTTTCTGGGATTAATTAACTTTTTCCGTAAATTTATTCATTACTCTGCTTTAGACACCCCTAGATTATGCCAGTTGACGGGTAAAAACACTATTTGGTCCTGGGGTAGCCGAGCGCAGTCTGAATTTGTCAATCTGAAACAAGCTTTGTTGAATGCACCACTTTTATCACATCCAGATCTTACTAGAAATTTTTCCATTACCACCGACAGTTCTAACACCGCTTTAGGCGTACACATTTTTCAGGAAATTGAAGAAGATGGTTCTACAGTAATTAAAAACATCGCATTTGCAAGTCGTATTCTGTCACCTGCTGAACGAAATTATTCTGTTACAGAACTTGAAACATTATGTGTTGTATGGGCATTTACGAGATTCAGGCATTTTCTTTATGGACGACATACTACTGTTTACACAGATCATAGAGCCATACAGTTTTTACTTTCAGCAAAATTTACACACGACAGATTAAGCAGATGGAAACTTTATTTACAGGAATTTAATCTTACAATTGTGCACATTCCCGGTACTCAAAATATTGTAGCAGACGCACTATCCCGTTATCTCAGCAACAATCAGCAAGACATCGCAACCAACTTCTGGCAAGCAAATTCTAGCGTCATGTATATTCAACAAGTTGCATTCGAAAATTTTATTTCGGCATCATTACGAGACATAGCACAAGAGCAGAGCAAAGACAACGTATGGAAAGAAATTAAACACCTTTGGCAAGATAGGAATAATGTTACCATCAGAAACCATTATACTGTACGCAATAACATCCTGTTTCGCCGCTCTCACCCTGACAGCAACAATTGGTTACTATGCATTCCTGACGAGCTTGTTAACAAATTAATTTGGTATACTCATTTAAGTTACGCACATTATGGAGCCAGAAAATGTTTTCTCATACTGAGACAAAACTGTTATTTTGCCAACATGGAGAAACGTATACGACGAGTTTTAGCGTCATGTAAAATCTGCCAGAAAGCGAAATCAGACACGACTTCACATATTCCTCCGTTACATCCAATTGTACCTGTTAAATTGAGACACATGGCCGCTGTAGACATTTTTGGTCCGATTCCCAGATCTAATAGAGGTTTTTGTTACATCTTTGTCGCTGTTGAACTCACTTCGAAATTTGTTACCTTCACTCCGTTACGCAAAGCTACTGCTAAATCGATTTCGAATGCATTTGTAAAACATTTTTTATTTCATGTAGGGCATGTATTGAAAGTAATTTCCGACAATGGACCACAGTTTCGATCTGCGTTATGGACACGTATGTTACGAGCTAGAGACATTTCTCCGATCTATATATCCAGGTATCACGCTTCTTCGAGCCCTTGTGAACGACTAATGAAAGAAATTGGTAAACTATGTAGAATATACTGCCATAAAAACATATTGATTGGGACACACACATACTCTCATTCCAGGATGTAATTAACTCCATACCAAATGAATCTACTATGCTATCTCCGACTGTTATACTGAAAAATGTTGAATCACCTAACAAAATTAAAGAATTAGTATCCTTTCCTACATCTCGTCGACTACGACACCATGAAATAATTGACATTGCGCTGAACAACATCAAACGTGCCGCAGAGCGCCGGAGAAGACAGCAAAAACAGGTTTGTACACGCCGTGACTTTCACATTGGACAGAAGATATTAGTACGTACACGCTATTTATCCAACAGAGGAAAGAGTAGATGCAGTAAATTTGAGCTTCTATACGCAGGTCCATATCGAATTCGCAGCATTCCTCACCCCAATGTAGTACACGTCGAAACTTTGAGAACCAGAAAAGGCAAAGGCAATCACCATGTCTCCAATATTAAACCATTTATTGAATGAATATACTTTATGATTTATCACACTGTAATGCCATTTCCTGATTTTTATATGACCACTTATGCAATTATATCTATGTGACTACTTACTGATTATCATATTTTTTCCTGGCAAGTGCCCGGCAAGGTATGGTTAGCAGGTCGCTTTTCTTGTCGTTATACATCAGACTGTGCACATTTTATTTTTGTCTGTATGCACTATGTAATCTTTAAGATGTAACAAACACCAGTTGATTTTGGCATTTTCCTTATGATATCTCAACATCGTGACTATTTTACATTTTTTTTGCCACTACATTATGATACTCTGTGTACATTTTTTGCACTTGAAAACTGTCTATGTTTTTGACATAATACGTTTTCTGTCATGCTATGCTGTATGCTTAATTATATCACTAGAAACAAGTTTTTATTTAATGAGTATATGATTTAAATGCAAGATATTAATCCTTATTCATCATTTTCAGAAAGCAATAACGTGTAAAAGGAAATAACTTAAACAAACCACAGTGGATTACTATGAAATGGGAATTTCACCTTTGGAATGAGCGAAAGAAAATGTAATACCTTGTGATGAAGAGTACATGGATCAGAATTAACAAACATTAACAAGAATATACTATACACGTCGTATGATAGCAGTCTTAACTAATTATTTTTCTTTCAGAATACGAGGCGATTGGTGCAGGCTGTCAGATAGATCTACAGATGTTAATTTTAGTGATGAAATATGCTAGAAATGAGAAACTCTATACTATGAATAGTTGTATGAAGTAAATGGTAATATGAATCATGAATAATGAAGTGTCTTTTTTGCAGATGATAATGAATGATGGTGAATAGTTATATGAAGAATATGCTAATATGAATAATGAGGTCTTTCTTTGCAGGTGATGATAGTAATGAAGTTATGGTAATATGAATAATGAAGTTTTTCTTTGCAGATGAGAATAATGATGAAGTTTATATATTTACTATTAGTTAAGAGATGCTATGTAGTTATTTTAGTGTTTGTTGCAGTTCGTTTTGACAGTATGTCTTATGTTGCATGGTATAATGACTGAATGTTTTGGAAAAGACAGCTAGAGTACATACATATTGAGTACACGTTTCATTACCTGTTAATTCGAAGTTCACTACTTTTCAGCATAATATGCGTTTCTTCTTTCAGCTCAATAATCCATTTTGTATTTTTTCTAGGAGAAGCTATTCATGAAATTAATGTGCTCTAAGCAGTTAGTCATTAAACCTGTTCAAGTACTTGCATTGTTTTTACCCATTTGTGTGTGTCATTCATGAATGTGATCACATATACTCTACTTGTTTCATAACCTTGCTACAACTGACTCATGACGAATGACGTTATTAGTCGTTATTTCCAGCAATAAGTCAAAAGCAAATATTTTCATGCCCAAGCAATTAATTATCGATCTCAACGCAATGCATTGCTAGCACAAAAAAATGTATTACCAGTCCCAAATAATGCTACCAGTTTAAGAGATATTTCTAGTTCTATATATATTGCAAGTTTCTCAGATGTATTGAATCCACTATATCTATGTATTATTGGACCACAGACCTTGAGTAATAGTTACAGTGTGTTACATTTTAAATATGTCCTATGTCACTTAAATGATGAGTTCTGAGTAATACTGAATGATGTTTTGTAATAATGCATAAATGCTATGCCAATAATTTGTGTAAATAATATTTTTGTTATACTCTATAAATGCTATGCCAATAATTAACTCTCATTTTGAATGATGACTTCTGAATAATACTGGATAACGTTTTATGAAAGTATATGAATACCTAGTAACTGGCCAATGAATGCCACTGTTCCTTATGTTTTAAATTTGTCTTATGTCACTTACATGATATCATATATGAATACCAGTGGCTTGATGCTACACTCATTAACTCTCGTTTTGAATGATGACTTCTGAACAATGCATAAAAATGGTTTGTAACTGGCCAATGGGTGCCAATGATTACTATAATTAGATGAATTACGTAAATGCTATGCCATGAATTAACTCTTGCTTTGAATGACCACTTCTGAATAATGCACAAAAATGGTTTGTAACTGGCCAATGAGTGCCAATGTTTACTATAATCAAATGACTTATGAATAGTGTTCTGTAATACTCCATACATAGTACAGAAATGTTTAGTAACTAGGCAATGAGTGCCAACAATTACTAAAATCGGTTGATAGACTAGTGTAATTCTCTATGATGACTAGCATAAGACTTAATGTCCTTCACCTTCTGACCTAATTACCAGAAATTACTGCAATATCCGTTTGTCCTGTCTATCCTTATGATCATGGAGCACTATATTCGGATTTTGCACTAATTCTACGTTGGTGAAAGAGTATGGATTCTACAAGAGTGTGGTGTTGACACATCATGCTGTCCACCACCTTGAACGATGGAGATGTTATTATGGTCCTACTGTTTGGTGTACCTAATGTACTATCAAAATGATAACATTGAACATTAATACAACATTTCAGTGTCTTGGCTACACTCATTAATACTTCAGGGAAGAGAACTTCAGATTGTCTCACTTGGTGTTGTGCTTCTGTAGAAAGATATGGACTTTTAGTGCAGCTACGTGCTACCTACTGTGCTACAACCATGATGCAATCCTTCCCTTTCCTTTCCTAGTTCTTGTAAAATGGTAAAAATATATACAGTGCGTGTGCACCTTATGTCATTTGTTAAAATGTTTTGTACTCATTTCGTATACATTTTGTCATTTCTTGATATGTTCTGTACTCAGTGCATGTGCACTCTATTTCATTTCGTGTTCTGCACTTATATATATGTATATACTCTGTGACTGTAGACTTAGTTAATTAAGTAGATTATAGAAAAATTTGTTGCTCATGGCAAGCCTAATTGACTCACCATCGCTGCCAAATTTTTGCCCCCCCCCCCCCCCCCAATGGAGGGTTATGTAAGAGGTCCGAGCAGATGTAATTTCGATGTATTGCTCGTGCGCTGCCTACGATATGCAAGGTATAAGAGAATCTCTGACCAGAGAGCAGTGTTGACTGCAGTACGAACTGTGTAGCTGTAGCAGTAACTTGTGGCTTGTGAGCTAGTCTGCAGTCTGCTCTGGTCTGGTCTGGTGTATCGTGTTGGCTGGGCCGGTCGCGGTGCAGCGATGCCGGAGCCTGAGTATTATTGTATAAGGTAAAAAGCAGCCTCGCGCATATGTAGTAATGTTATCTCAACTCCCATGTAAGTGTTTTAAAAATCTCGTAATAATAATCTTTTTCATAAAAAGTAACTTTTAACAACCATTCATTTCAGTTTAAAGAATTTACTAATTTCTCCCATCCATGATCATCCCGATTGTTGCAAAATAAATAAATAAATCATTTGCTTCCTTTCATAAATGACAAATCTATCGGCCAGCATTGCACAGGGCTGTGCCAGAAAACATTATTTTAAGAGCAGATATACACTCCTGGAAATGGAAAAAAGAACACATTGACACCGGTGTGTCAGACCCACCATACTTGCTCCGGACACTGCGAGAGGGCTGTACAAGCAATGATCACACGCACGGCACAGCGGACACACCAGGAACCGCGGTGTTGGCCGTCGAATGGCGCTAGCTGCGCAGCATTTGTGCACCGCCGCCGTCAGTGTCAGCCAGTTTGCCGTGGCATACGGAGCTCCATCGCAGTCTTTAACACTGGTAGCATGCCGCGACAGTGAGGACGTGAACCGTATGTGCAGTTGACGGACTTTGAGCGAGGGCGTATAATGGGCATGCGGGAGGCCGGGTGGACGTACCGCCGAATTGCTCAACACGTGGGGCGTGAGGTCTCCACAGTACATCGATGTTGTCGCCAGTGGTCGGCGGAAGGTGCACGTGCCCGTCGACCTGGGACCGGACCGCAGCGACGCACGGATGCACGCCAAGACCGTAGGATCCTACGCAGTGCCATAGGGGACCGCACCGCCACTTCCCAGCAAATTAGGGACACTGTTGCTCATGGGGTATCGGCGAGGACCATTCGCAACCGTCTCCATGAAGCTGGGCTACGGTCCCCCACACCGTTAGGCCGTCTTCCGCTCACGCCCCAACATCGTGCAGCCCGCCTCCAGTGGTGTCGCGACAGGCGTGAATGGAGGGACGAATGGAGACGTATCGTCTTCAGTGATGAGAGTCGCTTCTGCCTTGGTGCCAATGATGGTCGTATGCGTGTTTGGCGCCGTGCAGGTGAGCGCCACAATCAGGACTGCATACGATCGAGGCACACAGGGCCAACACCCGGCATCATGGTGTGGGGAGTGATCTCCTACACTGGCCGTACACCACTGGTGATCGTCGAGGGGACACTGAATAGTGCACGGTACATCCAAACCGTCATCGAACCCATCGTTCTATCATTCCTAGACCGGCAAGGGAACTTGCTGTTCCAACAGGACAATGCACGTCCGCATATATCCCGTGCCACCCAACGTGCTCTAGAAGGTGTAAGTCAACTACCCTGTCCAGCAAGATCTCCGGATCTGTCCCCCATTGAGCATGTTTGGGACTGGATGAAGCGTCGTCTCACGCGGTCTGCACGTCCAGCACGAACGCTGGTCCAACTGAGGCGCCAGGTGGAAATGGCATGGCAAGCCGTTCCACAGGACTACATCCAGCATCTCTACGATCGTCTCCATGGGAGAATAGCAGCTTGCATTGCTGCGAAAGGTGGATATACACTGTACTAGTGCCGACATTGTGCATGCTCTGTTGCCTGTGTCTATGTGTCTGTGGTTCTGTCAGTGTGATCATGTGATGTATCTGACCCCAGGAATGTGTCAATAAAGTTTCCCCTTCCTGGGAAAATGAATTCACGGTGTTCTTATTTCAATTTCCAGGAGTGTATATGCGTTATCCGGCGACTTCATTGAGGTAAGAATTTTCTTTTTTTTTATTCAGAATGATCTTTCAGGGCCATGACGCAGCACTGCTGATGTCCAAAATTTACCAGGTTAAATTCACAGTGAATTATTGAAAAGTTATAAGTGAGCGACAATTTAATTGACAGGTTAGTTACATTGTATTATCACCAGGTTACTGAATTTATTTTTGTTGGGACGTTACACCGAATGTGAACGACATAATTATAATTTTTTACTGTTGAGAGGTTTAGGAATTTTTCTGTTTTGAGGTTACACTAAATGTGAATGAATTTTGTGCGGAGGTTAAATGGCAACGAATTTTGTTGGGAGGCTATGGTAAATTATTTTGTGGGGAGGATACATGCTTTAATCTACATCTACGTCAATATTCCGCAAGCAACCCGATGGTGTGAGGCAGAGGGTAATTCTGATACCATTAACTAATGACTCATTCCCATCACAGCCGACGTGTGGGAGTGGGACATTGTTACTGTCAGGTTTGTCAACCAGTGTTCCCTCCGGATTCATCTCACGCGAGTTCATAAGCTGTCCGCACGTGCGATGCTAGGTAAGACATAGCCTATTCCACCCTATCCCACAGTATCGTGCTCCCACGGTTGTTTTCACGGAGAACTGAGTCAGTTACCTCGCTCCCAACCGAAGTAGAAGGATTGTGCGAGTTCCCAGCCATGTGTTTCTCTTCTTTATGTTACCGTTCTACGTCAATAGGCCAAAATATTCGGGTAATTATGTGTCGTTTGGATTTGCATAAAAGTGTTCAGGAAGGAAAAAGGTGGGCGGAATCAATTTTTAACTGATCCATGAAAAAAAGTATTTTTCTTTACATATGCTATGAGACCAAGACGCTACTGTGTTCGATTATATTGTTTATTGCAGTAGGCCTATATCTGTATAATTGCCATCTTCAGGAAAAATTAGGTGGTCACATAAGGGCATTGTATACAGTGTCCTTATGTGACATAAAAGACGCAGCGGGCTCAGATGAATACAAAAAGTGCTTTTCGTTGCGAATCAAGCTGTACTCGGATATTAAAGTCATTTTATAAAAATTATATCATACAACGATGTCACGTGGCGGTATGTAAGGAATCGAGTACGAATGGTCTCCAGATATGAATCCGCCATTAGCTGCTACTAACAAAATTAGATAACTACCCGTTTTAATCGGGAATGGAGCTGGGGCTACTGTTGTTGAGACAGCTCGACTGTCAAATACGAAAGGCTGCTTGGGACAAGCAGGAAATTCCGGTTCTAGTCCCGGTCTGGCACAAATTTTCATTTGTTGAAACGTATTTCTTACACTGCACATTCAGCATTTCCGAACGATTTTTCACTGACACCACTCCGTGTCATTGCAGCTTAATTGGTTTCTTCCATACTGACTCTATTAATGCTTAGAGAACGTGTTTCAGTTGATAGACGTACCTCTGCCTCACAATTAACAGTTTTGTTGAGTACTGCCGGCCGGAGTGGCCGAGCGGTTCTAGGCGCTACAGTCTGGAACAGCGGGACCGCTACGGTCGCCGGTTCGAAATCTGCCTCGGGCATGGATGTGTGTGATGTCATTAGGTTAGTTAGGTTTAAGTAGTTCTAAGTTCTAGGGGACTGATGACCTCAGCAGTTAAGTCCCATAGTACTCAGGGCCATTTGAACTTTTTTTTTTTAATACAGATGTAAATATGAGGAGCGTAATACAATGAGGTTATTGAACGGACTAACAAGCAACGTTTACTACGAGTACTAACCGAGAGACGACCATACGGAGTATCTTCTCAGATTTGTGATTGATTTGATGGATATTTGATTAATAAAACATAGCAATTCATGCTAAACAGGAAGGAAGGTAAACGTTGAGTCTGTCTGAAGGAAACGTAATAAGATCTCTATAACACACACAAAATATTTGTCTGATACCATCAACAGCATTGTCAGACTGTTCGCTAATGACGCTGTAGTCCACAGTAAAGTATCGCTTTTGGACGATTAAAAGTAAACTTGGACAAAATTATCGCTTGGTGTAATGAGTGGCAGCTCGCTTTGAATGTGAATGGATGCAAGTTAATGGTTATAAGAAAGACAAATAGCCCGACAGTACCTTTTTACATGTATAGCGCTGCCACTGTTTTTTGGGCGTCGCTTTGGAAGAATAGCAGTGCAGCACTTGCGTAAGCCATAGGCAGCAAGTGAGCATAGCGTGTCGGCATGTCAATTACAGCAACAGGACTGTTTATACATTGCGAGACGGACCAGGCCTAGCACCGCAATCCTGCCTGTGTAGCGGTAAGACTGGATTCATACGGGCCAAGCGGTTTCTTCGTTTGTTAAGAACGTGACTGGAAATGGTAAATAGGCACAACAACAAGAAGTGAGCCATTATCCCGTATGTACAACCGCCACGTTTTAGCAGAGAGATATTCTCAGTCCAGGAGACCTACTATGTTGGGAGGGACGGGGGGGGGGATGCTACGCTAGCCACTGCTCACTGCACTGCTGTACTCTTTGTCAGCAAGAAGCAGCCACTACGAGTCTTGCCAGCCACAATGACTACACCATAGCATCGATCGCTCCTTTGACTTGATGCCTCTCCACTGGTGTGCCAACTCGAGGCTCATTCCAGGAGGAGGAAGAGGAGGAGATTAGTGTTTAACGTCACGTCGACAACGAGATCATTAGAGACGGAGGACAAGCTCGGATTAGGGAAGGATGGAGAAGGAAATCGGCCGTGCCCTTTCAAAGGCACCATCCCGGCATTTGCCTGGGGCGATCTAAGGAAATCACGGGAAACCTAAATCAGCTAAATCAGGATAACAGGACGCGGGTTTGAACCGTCGTCCTCCCGAAAGCGAGTCCGGTGTGCTAACTTCTGCGCCACCTCTCCAGCAGCCGCTCGACTCCTGCCAGTGGACAGCAGCACCTTATCGGAGCGGTGCAGCTGGTCTCCCTTCTACGCGAGTCCGGACACCGACACCTTTGCAAGGCTACCCTCTTCTTCAAGTGTTCCAACTGGCCGCCTTCCGCGACGCTTACACCACCCGCAAGCAGCAGTGGCACTCTTTACTGGTTACATACTACTAGCCGGCCATCGAACGTCGGCATTCTTGGGCACATACGTTGCGGCCTACCGACTGGGCGTTAGCGAACAACGAACAGTGCATTGCCCTGAGGGGCGGGGCTATTACACCGCGGCCTATGAGTGTAGGCACATGGGTTATAATAAAGTAATTGACTTCTAATATTGTTTTACCAAGCTGCCATAGGCCCGCTCCCTGCCACGACCCTCCGCTATTGCTCAGTCTTGCACAGAAGTGGCCCATCAACCCTGAGTCCACTTCGTATGATTAGTGCTGAACACCTTGAACAAGTCACGTGGTATAAATATTTATGGGTAATACCAAAAAATCGTGATGGCAAGGGACGATCACGTAAAACCAGTATTAGGGAGGACGAATAGAAGACATACAGGGGCGTTTGAAATATCCGTGCAAAAATAAAAACTACTTACGTGTTTGGAGTAAACCTCTTATTTTTAGACATAGTCTCCTTTTAGACTTATATACTTCGTCCAACGCTGTTCTAATTTGTTGATCCCTTCCGGATAGTAGGAATTGTCCAAGTCTGTAAAATAGCTATTAGTTGCGGCAATCACCTCCTCGTTTGAATAAAATCTTTCTCCCGCTAGCCATTTCTTCAAATTTGGGAACAAACTGTAGTCCGAGGCAGCCAAGTCTGGAGAATAGGGGGGATGTGAAACGAGCTGGAATCCTATTTCCATTAATTTTGCGAACACAACTGCTGAGGTGTAAGCTGGTGCATTGTCGTGATGGAAAAGGACCTTTTTGCTGTCCAATCGCCGGCGTTTTTCTTGCAGCTCGGTTTTCAGACGGTCCAATAACGATGAATAATATGCATCTGTCATAGTTTACCCTTTTCCAGATAGTCGATGAGGATTATCCCTTGCGAATCCCAAAAGACAGTCGACATAGCCTTTCCGGCCGAAGGAGTGGTCTTCGCCTGTTTTGGTGCAGATTCTCCCTTGGTAACCCCTTGTTTAGATTGTTCTTTGGTCTCAGGAATACAGTAATCTATCCATGTTTCATCCACAGTGACGAAACGATGCTCAAAGTCCTGCGGATTCTTCCTGAATAACTGCAAACCGTCCTTGCAACACTTCATACGATTCCGTTTTTGGTCAAGCGTGAGCAATCGCGGAACCCATCTTGCGGATAGCTTTCTCATGTCCAAATTTTTGTGCAAAACATTATGTACCCGTTCATTCGAGATGCCCACAGCACTAGCAATCTCACGCACCTTAGCTCTTCTGTCATCCATCATCGTATCTTGGATTTTATCAAAGACTTATGGAGTCGTAACTTCCACAGGGCGTCCAGAACGTTCAGCATCACTTGTGCCCATATGGTCACTCCGAAAATTTTGAAACCACTTATAAACTGTTCTAATCGAAGGTGCAGAGTCACCGTAATGTTTATCAAGCTTCTCTTTAGTCTCCTGAGGCGTTTTGCCTTTCATAAAGTTTAACCACCACACGAAATTCTTTTTCGTCCATTTTTTGACAATCATTCGACTTCCTCGAGTCACACGAATGCCAAACACAAAGAAATAGACCAATATGGCTGAAACTTGTTGCCGCGCGGGATTAGCCGAGTGGTCTCAGGCGCTGCAGTCATGGACTGTGTGGCTGGTCCCGGCGGAGGTTCGAGTCCTCCCTCGGGCATGGGTGTGTGTGTTTGTCATTAGGATAGTTTAGGTTAAGTAGTGTGACCTTAGCAGTTAAGTCCCATAAGAGTTCACACACATTTGAACATTTTGAAACTTGGTGTGCGTTCTTTCTAAAGATTCTACTAACTAAACATGACCTCGATACGCGCCGGTGGTGCCATCTCTCGGACTTTGCACGGAGTTTTCAAACATCCCTCGTATATTTGTTGGATGATTTCTGGGAAAGTGCACTGTACCGGTAGAGGAAATTGGATACAAGACGCTACTGCTACCGATTCTAGAGTATTGTGGAAACATTTGGAGTCCTTAGGCACCGCAACAGGCACCGAATGAATTCAGGGACGTGTTGCTAGGATCATAACAGGTCGGTATAACACTTACGAAATGCCCGTGGAACGTCTATGGGACAACGTATTCCTCACGAAACGCTGCTAAATAGATTCGGAGAACATGTAGGCGAGGAAGACAGCGCGAAAATTGTGCTTACATCACCATATTCGCGTGGTGGCCTCTAGAAAAAGGTAAGGGAGATTATGGCGCTTATGGAGGCATAGAGACTGTCATTTTCCCCCCCACTCATTACGCAAATGCGTTAGGAAAGGCGATCACTAATAATGGTACAAGATATCCTACGCCATGCACTGTACAGTAGCTCGCGCAGTATATATGTAGATGAACACTCCATTCCCTTCGCTCAGTAGTTCTCTTCAAAATCGCCTCCTGCGCTGCACAGACCTGTATGACTCTTTAATGTAATAGCCAGTTTACGGGAAACTAATACAGCACTTTTTCCTGGGTATTGCTTTCATGTTTTCTCCTGTTCTGTCTTCTTAGTGGACTTGACTACGGTGTTCACATTCGGTAACGGACTAGCTACGTTAGCATTTTTATTCGATCCCAAAGTAGTAAGTGAAACTGAAAGGACAGAGCAATGTGCTGAAAGGGTTTGCTGGGTGATGGAATGAAGACTACAAGTGGTGTATAATCCTGTTATTACTTTTTTTTCTAAAACCTGTTAGACGTTGAGAACGCCCTAGTCATCACTGAGATGCACGATCCAGGGCTGGCTGTACCTCGACAAAGGACGCGTCAGCAGTGGAAGAGACAAACAATAGCCAGAGGTCGACAGATCCTGTTGCCGCTCCTAAGGAAGATTTAATTTACACTGTGTACACGTCAGTCTTTGTTTTGTGTTCGCTACTGACTGGTGCTGATTTTATTTGCGCTAGGTCAGGATAATCGATCTTAATATTGAATGAATAAAATTTCAAGAACATTAGTAAGCAGATACAAGGCACAGTTATAGTATTCATTTATGTGGCCACGTTGTTCGTAGTTGATTTATAATTGTCAAAAGTATTTTAATTCCGTCTCTGCAACTACAAGAAAATGCGTCTTTTTTATCATCAAACGCGTTTTGTTTTATTGAAATAAGACATCTGTAATGGAAGTATTACAAACTGACTTTCTTTCTCTATCGAAAAACAATTTGTTACAAAAGATGTCGATTTTACTTAACAGTATTTGGTGCCTGGTTTCCGCTCACTTCAGGAAACGCCGTCTGATTCGATGTTTCTGAGTTATTCTTCGCTTGGCACTGATGATTCTGGCCTAATCCCACATTGTTTTGCAGAATTATGCATTTTTTATTGAATCAGGCTGCAGTATAGCAAACTACTGTCTGTCTGTACCGTTCTGGCTATCTATTCCTCGGTGCTTTGTCTATTTTTGCCATATTTGCGGCTAGTTTCTTCTTTGATCTAAATATATTCTTTTTCTTTGTGATCAGTCGTATGTACACACATCAAAAAAAGTTTTGCATCACCCCAGTTCCCAGAACTCTGGAAGATAGACATTGACTTTGGATACTGTATCACAGACAGAGGCCCTTTGACTGTTCAGCGATGTCACTGAACTCGCCCAATGATGTAAACAAAGACGCATGAGCAGCGCCTATTAAACGGAGGGGGTTCGACAGCCAATCAATTCGTCATTCCACCAGGAAAGAGGTACACGGCTCGTGTTGTCTGTAGTTCAACAATGCCTAGACGGACAATGCCGCTGTTCGATCGCGTCCGCATTGTTACTTTGTGCCAGGAAGGGTTCTCAAAAAGGGAAGTGTCCAGGCGTCTTGGAGTGAACCAGAGCGACGTTGTCCGGACGTGGAGGAGATAGAGAGAGAGAGGAACTGTCAATGACATGCCTCGCTATGGCCGCCGAAGGGCTACTACTGCAGTGGATGACAGCTACCTACGGATTGTGGCTCGGAGGAACCCTGACAGCAACGCCACCATATTGAATAATGCTTTTCGTGCAGTCACAGGACGTCGAATTACAACTCAAACTGTGCGCAGTAGGATGCATGATGAGCAACTTCACTCCCGACACCCGTGGCGAGGTCCATCTTTGCAACCACGACGCCATGTAGCGCGGTACAGATAGGCCCAAAAACATGCCGAATGGACCGCTCAGGACTGACATCACGTTCTCTTTACTGATAAGGGTCGCATGTGCCTTCAAGCAGACAAATGTCTTAAACGTGTTTGGAGTCAACCTGGTCAGGCTGAACGTCTTAGTCACATTGTCTAACGAGTGCAGCAAGGTGGAGGTTCCCTTATGTTTTGGGCATTATGTGGGGCCGACATTCGCAGCTGGTGGTCATGGAAGGAACCTTAACTGCTGTACGATACGTGAATGCCATCCTCAGATCGACAGTGCAACCATATCGGCAGCGTATTGGCGAGACATACGTCTTCATGGACGACAAACCACGACCCAATCTTGCTCATCTCTTGAATGACTTCTTTCAGGATAACGCCATCGCTCGACTAGAGTGGCCAGCATGTACTCCAGACATGAATCCTATTGGACATGCCGGGGATAGACTGAACAGGCCGTTTATGGACAACGTGACTCACCAACCACTCTGAGGTATCTACGCCGAATCGCCGCTGAGGGGTGGGGTATTCTGGACCAACAGTGCCTTGATGAACTTGTGGACAGTATGGCGCGACAAATACAGGCATGCATCAATGCAAGAGGACGTGCTTGCTGGGTATTAGAGGTACCAGTGTGTACAGCAGTCTGGACCACCACCTCTAAACGTCTCTCTGTATGGTGGTACAACATGCAATGTGTGGTTTTGATGAGCAATAAAAAGGGCGGAAATGATGTTTATGTTGATCTCTATTCCAGTTTTCTGTACAGGTTCCGGAACTCTCGGAACCGAGGTGATGTGTGTATGTTATGTCGTTTAATTATAATATTAATGTGTAAGAGAAATGAAGGTGTAGTGATGAAGTTGCGCATTTAAATGGTAGATAGTTGGGGCGAAGTTTGGGGGTGGGATGGTTAAGAGGGACAGGGAAGGGGAAAGGGGAAGACAATAAAATAGTGAACGCAAAGGAATGGAATGAAGAGTGCCTTGAAGGATAAAGAGTAGATGAAATGTAATGGATGAGAGATTATGGTGTTTTGTTATTGAATAGATTAGATTAGATTTACTTTCATTCCAATTGATCCGTAGTGAGGAGGTCCTCCAGGATGTGGAACATGTCAGAAAAACAACAATACATGACAAATATTTACAACTAAAACAAATAAGCTAATGTACCATTCCACAGGTCCCAAGTGGAATGATCGTCATTTTTTAATGAACACTAAGAGTCATTTTACAAATACTATTGCACTGAATTTAAAATAAAAAAGCTTTTTATTTATTTATAAGGTAAGAAACATGTAATACAACTACTGTAATACTTATTTACAATGAACACATTACTGCACTGAAATGGTGCAGAAGTTAGATTATACTTACACACTTACACACACACAAGCACACACACACACACACACACACACACACACACACACACACACACACAAAAATTCAGTGAACACATTACTGCACTGAAATTGTGCAGAAGTTATGTTGTACTTATATACAAATCAGTTGGTTTTCCTAAGAAATTCATCAATGGAGTAGAAGGAGTTGGCCACCAATAAATCCTTTAGGCTTCTCTTAAACTGAATTTCATTGGTTGTTAAGCTTTTTATGGCTGCTGGCAAGTTATTGAAAATGTGTGTTCCTGAATAATGCACACCTTTTTGTACAAGACTAAGTGACTTTAAATCCTTGTGAAGATTATTCTTATTTCTAGTATTGATTCCATGAATTGAACTGTTGGTTTGAAAAAGTGATATATTTTTAATGACAAATTTCATTAAGGAATAAATATATTGGGAAGCTGTAGTTAGTATCCCTAGTTCCCTAAACAGGCTTCTGCAGGATGTTCTTGAGTTCACACCACATATAATTCTTACTGCACGTTTTTGTGCCCGGAAAACTTTAGCTTGGCTTGATGAATTACCCCAGAAAATAATCCCATATGACATTATGGAATGAAAGTAAGCATAGTATGCCAGCTTTTTCATTTTTATATCCCCTATGTCTGACAAAATTCGCGTTGCAAACAGAGATTTGTTAAGACGCTTCAGCAGTTCTGTGGTGTGCTCCTCCCAGTTGAATTTATTATCAAGCTGTAATCCCAAGAATTTAACACCGTCCACTTCTTCTATCTTCTTGTCATCATATGTTAGACATATACTCTTGGGACACCCCTTACAAGTTCTGAACTGCATGTAGTGTGTTTTTTCAAAGTTTAGTGACAAAGAATTGGCTAGGAACCAGTGATTAATGTCCACAAATATTTTATTGGCTGATCTTTCTAAGACTACACTTGATTTGCTATTTATTGCAATGTTTGTATCATCAGCAAACAAAACAAACTTGGCATCTGATAATGTTACTGATGAAAGGTCATTGATATACACAAGAAAAAGTAAGGGCCCCAAAATGGAACCTTGTGGGATCCCACATGTAATTAGTTCCCAGTTGGATGATGCCTGATAGCTTGATACATGTCTCTTTCCTAATAACACCCTTTGTTTCCTGCCAGAGATATAAGATTTGAACCATTTTGCAGCATTTCCTGTTACACTATAATATTCTAGTTTACTTAAAAGGATATTGTGATTTACACAGTCAAATGCCTTTGACAGATCACAAAATATACCAGTTGCCTGCAATTTTTTGTCTAATGAATTAAGTACATTTTCACTGTAAGTGTAGATAGCCTTCTCAATATCAGAACCTTTTAGAAATCCAAACTGTGACTTTGACAGTATGTTATTTGAGATAAGATGGTTATAAAGACGACTGTACATTACTTTTTCGAAAATTTTTGAGAATGCTGGCAACAGTGAAATTGGACGGAAATTTGATGCTATTTCTTTATCTCCCTTCTTAAACAGTGGCTTAACTTCAGCATATTTCAGCCATTCGGGAAATATTCCACTGATAAACGACTGGTTACACAGATAGCTTAATATGTTACTTAGCTCAGAATCACATTCTTTAATTAACTTTGTTGATATTTCATCATACCCACTAGATGTTTTTGATTTTAAAGATTTTATGATGGACATTATTTCTGTTGGGGTAGTGAGGGTCAAATTCATATTATGGAAGTTACTTGAAATGTCTGGTCTAAGGTAATCCATAGCAGCATCTACCGAACCTGACAACCCCATCTTTTCAGTAACAGTTATAAAATGTTTGTTAAAAAGTTCTGCAACACTATACACATCTGTCACCAATGCATCATTTACTCTTAATGCTATTTGTTCCTCTTCATGTCTGGTTCTACCGGTCTCCTCCTTCACTATACCCCATATTGTCTTTATTTTGTTATCTGATATGACTATCTTTTCCTTGTAATATATTTGCTTTGACATCCGTATTACAGTCTTTAGTATTTTGCAGTATTTCTTATAATGTGCTATAGCATCAACACTGGAAATGTTTCGGATTGACAGATACAGTTTTCTTTTTGTTTTACAAGATACCCCTATTCCTCGAGTAATCCATGGCTTCTTTGTAGACTTTGCTCTAACCTTGGTAAGTTTTGGGGGAAAGCAGTGTTCAAATAAGGTAAGCACTTTATTAGCAAAAATGTTATATTTTTCATTCATGCCATGAGCACTGTAAACATCAGTCCAGTGAATGTCTCTGAGGAGTGTCCTAAAATAATCAATTTTTGGCTTACTGATTACCCTCTTGAGCTCAGATTTAACAGATTTTATATCCTGTTCAGTATTAACATTTAACAGAAGGAACTGCATGTCATGGTCTGAGAGGCCATTGACTATTGGTTTTGTAATATAATTTTGTTCATTTGACTTTTCTATAAAGATATTATCAATGGCTGTTTGTGAGCAAGTGGTTATCCTAGTGGGGAACTTTACTGTGGGAATTAAGTTGAATGATAGTGTTACTAACTCAAATAGGTTCTTATTGGGAGAGTCTTTAAGGAAATCTACATTGAAATCACCAGCAACCACTATTTCTTTGTTTTTGGTTGTTAAATGGGCCAGTACAGCTTCAAGGTGGTTTACAAACAGATTAAAGTTACCTGCAGGTGCTCGATATACACTTAATATTATGAAAGATTTTTTGTGAAAATCTAATTCTGTTGCACATGCTTCCATATGCTGTTCTAGGCAAAATTTATGAATGTCTATGTTCTTAAATTTATGACAGTTCCTGATGAATGTGGCAACTCCTCCTTTCTCCATTTCTGATCTACAAAAATGAGATGCTAACCTAAACCCTGTAACACTTAAAAGTTCTATACCAGTGGTCACATGATGTTCAGAGAGGCAGATTATGTCAGCTGGGTTTGAAGACTCTAATTCATCTATGCAGATAGTTAATTCATTAATTTTATTTCTCAGTCCTCGAATATTTTGATGCAATAAAGATAGCTGACATTTCACATTGACTGACTTAAAATTGGGTGGAGTTAAAATATCTGCTGACAGTTGAAAATTCTTAACCAATGGCTGTTTATGTTGATGTAATGCAGCAGGTTTAGTTCAGTGATAGGACTTTTATTTTACTGAGAGATGTACGAGATAGTGTAATGAACTTTATTCAACCGAGCGCAGTTTTCGTTTTTATTTAATGACTACCATTTGAAGTTGGAAGAGTTGTTTAGTCTCAGAATTAACGCATTGCTTTCTCGCGTACGGACGGTGGAACTTAATTGTCGTAGGAAGTTGGAGTGTTTAAACGCAGTCAGATCGAATATTTTAAGCTCCAGTATGACTTCTGTACTGAAACCGTAAAACAGCAGGGGAGCCCATTATCTAGATTGTGATGCTCCATTAGAGACTTGTCCGTATGTTAGCATGTATAAAATAATATGAAATTGCTTGCGAAGTATCACTTATTTTTCGCAGTGCATTGCGCGTCGTTGTTAGCAGTCGCAGAATTCACATAACGAAGAACTCGACCTCCTCTTCCGTCACACAGCAAGTCTCTTCTTCTACTAATCTCAAAACGTTTCCTGTCAGTACACAAACTGAATCAAATTTAAGGCGTTTGTACATGTTAAGCAAAATTTTTGCATGTTGATGTTTACTCAAAGCCAATTTCTGCAAAATAAATACGCAAACTACTTGTAAAAGGCAAGCGCAATTCAAAGTTAAGGGAGTTACAGGTTGCCGTCCTCTGACGCAACGGCTGAATGAATAGCCATTAACTACAGTGTTACGTAACCTGTCTGAGTCAAACATTTTATATAACGAACTCATTGGCCTGTACTCTTGGTACCCAAGCCTACCTGGCTATGAAATTAGTTCATAGCAAGTGGATTCTAACAATTCCAAGCGCTGTAATTTCCTATATTTATTACCCTACTACTAAGAAATTGCTCTGCTATTCGTTAAGGTAAAGATTTTCTGATTGTTGCTTAGAAAGACAACCCGCTGATACGCAACTTCGTGATGAACGGGGTGTGTTACATCGTCCACAAAAAGAGAAAAAGAGTAACGTGTTGTTGGTGTGTAGGAAAAGCATGAATGGACACGTCCGTACATGGATGTTACTCATACCGAATCATTTGTAAGCTAAGCTCCGTGTCCGCGGAACTAACAACATTTGAGTAACGAGAGTAAAGTGCGAGAAGGTTGGATCTTGATTAGCTGACTTCGCGTTAGTGTTCTGGGCAAAGACCGAAACTTTGCGCAGTGTCTTACGGACAGAACGTGAAAATGTTGACGGTGACACGTGCGTAAGAGAAGTAGCCTCTGGGCCGGCTTTTGGTTTAATCCACTGCGTTCTCTCTCATCTTCATCAAGAACACAATCATTGCTCTAAATTCCACGCCCAGTCATCACAATCACCTACATACAACAGACAAACCCCAGACACAGCTCCCAACCTTTGAGATGGAAACAGATCATTATGAGCAAAAACAGAAACAAAATTTTTACGTCATGGATGCTGAACTCACACATCGAGGCCTGGTAGCCAACAACGCCACACGAGTTAGGCGCGATTGGGAACTGATTGTAAAGGTAAGCAGACGCTCTTCACTGCACAGTACACTGCTTGACAGTTGCATAGGAGCAACTGACACTTGTTACGGTACATTAATAATTTTTACTTTTGGACCGTCTAACTACAACTGAATGAAACAATTTTTATGCTATAAGCGTTTCGCATCTATTCTCTGCAAGGCATCTTCGGTGGCAGATTCCGTGGATGATATTCTACATGTTGCGTTTTTGCTCCATTTTTGGCGCTGTTTTTCTTCTTTTGGAAGGAAAATCAGCATTGGCCGTATTTTGTTGTTCTATTGTCAGCAAAATCTATTTTCAGTCACTTAGTGACCGTCCTCAGTGCTGTACTATACAATTAAAATTGGTAAGCACTGGTATCAAGCTATAACCACAAGCTTAGAGCGATCACAAAACATAAAGCTCTAAGCTTGTGGTTATAGCTTGATACCAGTGCCTACCAATTTTAATTGTATATTGCAGCACTGAGGATGGTCACTAAGTGACTGAAAATCGATTGTGCTGACAATAAAACAACAAAATACGACCAATGCTGATTTTCCTTCGAATTCTATCCACTATTTGGTCGTGGTGCACACAAAACTCCATGGGGTCGCCAATCAATATAATTTTCTTCTTTTGTTTTCCAAACTTGACATCACTAGGAACTGAACACTTGTTTTGACGCTGACACTTGCTAAGGAACAACCGCCATTTGCTACGGAACAACCGGCAACTGTTGAGGAACACATGAGCGATGGGTAGTAAAAGGAAATGTAGAGGTCGGGACGTGTTAACTGTAGCGAAGCCTCCAAGAACGCTATGTATGCATTTTAACAGTTTATGTAGTACGATGTTTGGCGTAGATTGTTGTGGAACCAATTCGTGTGCTATTCCCTGTGGTACGGCATGCCTGCAACATATCATTTGAGTGCTTATGAACGTGTGCAAACAGTTGGACGGCTCGCAGCCGGTCGAAGTGTCACTACTGTGGCCACAGTAATGGGTGTGTCCAAAAGTGTCATCTCGCTGTTAAAAAAGGCCGTGCAGTTGGAAATGCTATGCTAAAGCACGCCGGTTGTCGTACACGCACTACCACGCTGTAAGAAAATCGATGTGACGAAAAGGACCAGACATCTCACTCCTAGGTAGATTGCTGCTGATCTTTGAACCGCTACCGTTACACGTTTCTCCGCCTGAATCATGTCGCGGCGATTAAATCTGGCTGGTTTGTATGCTCGGAAACCTGTTAAATGCATCCCACTTCAGGGATGCCATCGTCAAGAAAACATTCATTGGTGTAGGGAGCATGTTGATTGGGGTCAGCAGCAGTGGCCCAAAATGATGTTCTCCGAGGAATCTCGCTTCACTGTGGCAAGTGATTCTGTCCACCAGCTAGTGTGGAGAAAGATGGGAACAGGTTACACACGAAAAAATGTTCATGAACGTCATTGGTGTGGCGTAGGCGTTACGTTGTGGGCAGGCATTATGCACAAGGGCCGAAAAACGCTGCACATCTTTGCGCGAGGTACCGTTACGGAACAGCGGTATTGCATGGAGATTATCCTGGATCATGTCCCACACAGGACAGCTGAGGTGTCTGGCACTTTGGTAAGTGAAGATATTGAATGTATGGACATAAACCCTAAAGGGCAGGCTTGGGATGCTCTTGGCAGACGCATTTCTCAGCCAACAACGCCTCCCCGAACCACGCAAGAACAAAAACCGCCTTCAGAGAGGAATGAGGCAATATCCGCCAAGGACTCTTCAACAGTTTGGTACCCATCATTAGTAACAGGTGCAAAACCTGCATTACCGCCCGAGGAGGGCATATTCCTTACTGAGAGTCCGTTATCGACCTTTATGTTGGGAGTCTGACCTGTGTCAAATATGAACGTTATTTATATCTGTTAGCCCGCTTTCTCATATTGTGAATCTGTACCATTTTTCGATATAAATAAACCACTCCATCTCTGTTACGTAAGTGCAGTATTTCAAGTCGTTCATCGTTGTCTGTGATTATTGCTGTCCAACAATATCTCTGTTCCTTAGCCATTGTCAAGCAGTGTACTCACCTTTGTCTGAATGTAGTGACAAACTACTGCACACGGTAGCAGCGTTTAAACATCATGGTGTGATTTTTAAATGCAACAAAACATGAAGTAGTCTAGCGAAAAATGTAGTGGACAACGCTAATGCAATGCTTTGATCGACTATAAGATTTCTGGAAATGTGTAGTTATTTTAGAATAAATTTGCCCATTTTCACGAGACCGTTACATCTACAAGCGGCGATGAATTAGTAATTTTCTTTCTCGATCAATTTCGGTGGAAAAAAATGTGGAATTTTTTGTGGGACCTCGTGGAATATTCCCGATTCAGCCTTTATGGTTTCATGAAGTTCCGATAGATGGCAGCGGTATTCATAGCCTTCAAAATGTCGTCTTAACGGAGTCGCGTTCCAAGCAGAGAGGTTTCATTGAGTTTCTTTTTGGTGGAAGACCAGAGCATCGCGACATTCATAAGCGCTTACGGAATGTCTACGAAGACCTGGCAGTGAAAAAAAGCACGATGAGTCGTTGTGTGAGGCGTCCGTCATCATCGCAACAAGGTCTCGCAAACCTGTCCGATCTCCCGTGTTCCGGACGGCCGCACACATCTGTGACTACTGCAGTGTTGGAACGTGCTGGTACTCTCATTTTAGGTGATCGACGGGTCAAACCAAATACCTCGCTGCTCAACTGGACGTCTCTGTTGGTAATGCTGAGACACACGTCCATCAGTTGATGGGTGTCCACTGGATTCCTCACCATGTCACAGAAGGCCATAAAGAGCAACGCAGGACTATCTGCACGGCACTGCTTGCGCGTTACGAGGCTAATCGTGACAATTTTTTGTCGAACATCGCCACAGGCGATGAAACATGCGTTCATCACTTCAAACCGGAAACGAAACGGCAATCCATGGAGTGGTGCTACACCACCTCTCCTCTGTACAAAAAGTTCAAAGCCACCTCTTTAGCTGTAAAGTCTTGACAATGGTCTTCTGCAACTTTGAAGGAGTTATTCTGTTTGATGTCCTTCTTCATGGGGCAACGATCAACTCTAAAGTGTAATGCTACCCTGAGGAAACTGAAGAAACAACCTCAGCATGATCGTCGCCATAAAAATGCAAACGAACTTCTCCTCCATGATAACGCAAAGCCTCAACACAAGTCTGCGCACCCGAGAGGAACTCACAGAGCATCATTGGACAGTCCTTCCTCATCCGCCCTACAACCCGGATCTCGCACTTTCCGACTTCTATCTGTTCGGCCCTATGAATGATGCTCTCGTGTGGAGTACGTGGATGATGTGGAGGCTATTGAGGCAGCAAAACGTTGGCTCTGACATCGACCAATAGAGTGGTACCATGTGGGCATACATGCCAATAAGGGGGCGGGAGGTCGTCGCACTGAAAGGAGATTGTGTTGAAAAATAGGTTTTTGTAGGCAGAAGAGCAGGGAATAATATGGTGTATTTGAACCCTGGATAAAACCAACCTGCTTTCAGAAAAAGAGTGTTGGATTACTTATTAAACGCCCCTGTACATGAAAGAAGATAAAATCTTGGAGCAAATTTAAATTTGTGCGTCAAAACTAAATATTTACGAGGGTGAGTCAAATTAAAATCTTAAATTTTTGATACCAAATCGAAATTTCGCGCCGTTATCCTGTGAGTTGGTAAGCGTGCTACAAACAGCGCTCAGAATGGCCTGTAGGTGGCAGCATAGTGCAGATGCACACATACCGTCGCAGTATCACTATAAAGATGGCCGCCCCGCTTGCGACTTGCACCAGGGTAGAACAGCGTTCTTTTTCGGATTTTGCGTAGTGAAGGTGTGAAACCTATTGAAATTCATCGACGAATGAAGGTACAGTACGGTGATGCATGTTTGTCACAGCAGCAAGTCTACGAGTGGAGTAGGAAGTTCGCAAATGGTGTGACTTCAGTGGAAGATGCTCCTCGTCCAGGTCTGGCACGACGAGTTGTGACTCCACAGAACATTGCATCAGTTGTAGCCATAGTGAAGGAAAACCGCCGAGTGACACTGAATGACATTGCAGCATGGTTACAGATTAGTCATGGGTCAGCACACCACATTGTGCATGATGTGCTCCAGTTTCACAAAGTGTCTGCAACATGGGTGCCACGGCAGCTGACTCCTGAAATGAGAGAACGACGTGTTGATGCTTGTGAAGAACTTTTTCGGGGCTTTGAACGAGAAGGTGATGGCTTCCTTGCAAGAATCGTTACTGGGGACGAAACCTGGGTTCACTTCCACCACCCGGAAACGAAGAGAGCGAGCAAGGAATGGCGCCATTCCTCAACACCAAAACCAAAGAAGTTTCGAACAGAACCATAAGCAGGGAAAGTTATGCTGACTCTCTTTTGGGACGAAAAAGGCGTCATTTTGGAGCATTACATGCCTAGAGGAACCATTGTCACCAGTGCATCATACACAGATCTCCTAAAAAATCATCTGCGGCCTGCAATCAAATCAAACCGACGTGGATTGCTGTCAGCAGGTGTCCTTTTGCAACATGACAATGCAAGGGCCCACACTGCCCGTAGAACAGTTGCAACAATCACAGTCCTGCATTTTGAGTGTTTTCTTCATCCACCATACTCACCGGACCTTGCCACAAGTGATTTCCATATGTTTGGGCTACTCAAAGACGCAATGGGAGGAAAGAAGTTCCGTTCTGATAAAGAGATACGCCACGCGGTGCATGAGTGGTTTCGCGGACTACGAAAAGAATTTTTTTCTAAAGGAATTTATGCACTTTGTAAGCGCTGGAGGACTTGCATCGGGCGTGGAGGAGATTATGTTGAAAAGTGATACAGCTTTGTACCACTTCTGCACAATAAATAATATTTTAAAAAATATTTAAGGCTTTCATTTGACTCACCCTCGTACTTTGTAGCTAGCTGTTCCTGGAGCAGGTTAGCTCGCTGACTCGGTCGTTGGTTACCCAATATACGTTTGATCGAGATGTAGACAACACAGCAACAGATGACTTTTGTGTTCTCCGTTTCAGCACCTGCCACTCTTTTACAACCGTGCGGTGTGATTCGCCGAGAGTACGGCGCTGCACCTCCTACGGCGTACTAACCTCGCAGTGCATCACTGACTTTCAAGGTCGTTTGATCTCACGGTATATTTGTGGAGGTTTGTGAAAGACTGCGTCTGTGCATCCCATATCAACATCTTTGGGTGTACTGCAGCACACCAAAGCGACCGCACTGAATACAGTAGCTCTACATCGTTTCTTCTCTTTCTTATCTCTTTGTACCGCACCGCCGCAAGGTCGTCATGCTTATTAACGGATTTTTCATAGTTTTAAGCGATCACCGGATATTCTTCCTGTTGCCAACCCGTCACCCTTCGCGACGGAATGTGTGTATTCCAACTGTCTGCCTGGCGTGTTTATTCCTGCGAAAGCGAGCGAAAGTTTTCTAAATGTTTGTGAATCGTGTAAATAAGACGTAATATGCTCGCAGAAGTATGAGACGAGTGTAATTATCCATCTGGATGTCATGCGTCCGGTGACGGGTAGATTGAAAATTTGTAAAAGTAAATAAAAATTTCGAACCTCGATGCAATTGTAGGTAAAATACCCCACGGTAATATATGCTTGCATGCAAAATTAATACCCTTATAAAATCTGATATTTCAATGCAAATAAAAACTTTGTGGTCACATGTTTAAGTTGAAATTTACTCCAAGTTTCTGTCACTGATGTAAAAGATATATAGTGTTGTGAAATCGAATTAATCTTTTTGAAATATTCTGTGAGTTCCGTGCATAACTCTTGCGTAATTCCTCTTTGCACACCTGTATGTAAATTTTATTGTTTAAGTCAGTCTTTCCACATGTACGATGCCGTCCTCTGTATCTCCTTACCTTTTGGTCATCTTTTTGTCTCTCTGTATCCACTATACACAACAGCCTGGACAATCCGTTCGAAAAGAAAGGCGTCATTATGCTGTAAAACTAAAAACACCAATCCTTATGTTGACATCCGTTACTTTAGATCCGTCTCATCACAACTGACTGAAACAATCTTTTCTTGCCATGTGCGTTTCGCCTTTATTATTTGTAACGCATCTTCACTGGCCTGGAATATATACACATGTGTACAGAACTATATATGGAAGTCATTAGGGCAAACAACCACAACAAATGCCTTATAGCAATGCAGGATCACTATCATATCCCGAAACCAGAGAACAAAACATGTAATAGACGGCCAGACACCATCAACACTATCTGCTGAACTTCATAAAAGAAATGAGAATTTAATATTAAGAAAATCCTTTCATACATACATTGTATAAATACACACACACACACACATATATATATATATTTTGCAAAAACAGACATAATGTCTTATGGGAAAACAGCAATCAGTGATTTTATAATGTTACTTAAAATCCGTCTTGATTGCAATTTTTTTTTATTCATATGACCGGTTTCGGTTCATTCAGAACCATCTTCAGATCTGATATTTCAGTTACAGGAGTAACCTGTCCAAATCCAGCAACTTTCACATGCTACGTCACATAAAATACACTCCTGGAAATGGAAAACAGAACACATTGACATCGGTGTGTCAGACCCACCATACTTGCTCCGGACACTGCGAGAGGGCTGTACAAGCAATGATCACACGCACGGCACAGCGGACACACCAGGAGCCGCGGTGTTGGCCGTCGAATGGCGCTAGCTGCGCAGCATTTGTGCACCGCTGCCGTCAGTGTCAGCCAGTTTGCCGTGGCATACGGAGCTCCATCGCAGTCTTTAACACTGGTAGCATGCCGCGACAGCGTGGACGTGAACCGTACGTGCAGTTGACGGACTTTGAGCGAGGGCATATAGTGGGCATGCGGGAGGCCGGGTGGACGTACCGCCGAATTGCTCAACACGTGGGGCGTGAGGTCTCCACAGTACATCGATGTTGTCGCCAGTGGTCGGCGGAAGGTGCACGTGCCCGTCGACCTGGGACCGGACCGCAGCGACACACGGATGCACGCCAAGACCGTAGGATCCTACGCAGTGCCGTATGGGACCGCACCGCCACTTCCCAGCAAATTAGGGACACTGTTGCTCCTGGGGTATCGGCGAGGACCATTCGCAACCGTCTCCATGAAGCTGGGCTACGGTCCCGCACACCGTTAGGCCCTCTTCCGCTCACGCCCCAACATCGTGCAGCCCGCCTCCAGTGGTGTCGCGACAGGCGTGAATGGAGGGACGAATGGAGACGAGTCGTCTTCAGCGATGAGAATCGATTCTGCCTTGGTGCCAATGATGGTCGTATGCGTGTTTGGCGCCGTGCAGGTGAGCGCCACAATCAGGACTGCATACGACCGAGGCACTCAGGGCCAACACCCGGCATCATGGTGTGGGGAGCGGTCTCCTACACTGGCCGCACACCACTGGTGATCGTCGAGGGGACACTGAATAGTGCACGGTACATCCAAACCGTCATCGAACCCATCGTTCTACCATTCCTAGACAGGCAAGGGAACTTGCTGTTCCAACAGGACAATGCACGTCCGCATGTATCCCGTGCCACCCAACGTGCTCTAGAAGGTGTAAGTCAACTACCCTGGCCAGCAAGATCTCCGGATATGTCCCCCATTGAGCATGTTTGGGACTGGATGAAGCGTCGTCTCACGCGGTCTGCACGTCCAGCACGAACGCTGGTCCAACTGAGGCGCCAGGTGGAAATGGCATGGCAAGCCGTTCCACAGGACTACATCCAGCATCTCTACGATCGTCTCCATGGGAGAATAGCAGCCTGCATTGCTGCGAAAGGTGGATATACACTGTACTAGTGCCGACATTGTGCATGCTCTGTTGCCTGTGTCTATGTGCCTGTGGTTCTGTCAGTGTGATCATGTGATGTATCTGACCCCAGGAATGTGTCAATAAAGTTTCCCCTTCCTGGGACAATGAATTCACGGTGTTCTTATTTCAATTTCCAGGAGTGTATATATATAGAGAGAGGGATACATCACTGACTACAACCACACGTTCAAGAGTTAGTAATAACATTCAACAGTTAGCAACACCGTTCAAAATATAACTTCAACTAAACAAGTGTTCGTTTTTTAGTGCTGTGCAAACTATGGCCGAGCGATTCTAGGCGCTTCAGTCCGGAACCACGCGGCTGCTGCGGTCGCAGGTTCGAATCCTGCCTCGGGCATGGATGTGTGTGATGCCCTTAGGTTAGTTAGGTTTAAGTAGTTCTAAGTTCTAAGTCCAGGGGACTGATGATGTCAGGTGTTAAGTCCCTTGGTGCTTAGAGCCATTTGAACCATTTTGCTGTGAAAACTAAACTTTGTATGGCCGTAAGCGTAAGAGGGACAGCTATAAAACAGGAAAAATTACACATGGAGATCTGCATCTATTAAATTTGTAAACAATAGATAAACAGATAGTGCCAGAACTGTTTATAACCTCAATATATAATGTCCAAAATGTGAAGCAATATAGTTCAGACACAAATATGTAAGTGTTCAAAGCCACTGAAGATGTCTTGCAAGTAATAAAGACGTATAACAAGAGAAATTTGTTTTATTCAATTGTGATTAGAGGATCTAAGGTAAAAGTTGTCAACATAATATTACACGCAACTGAGGACGACAGAACAACAAACAGTTAACGTTGTTACTTAAAGCTTCTTTTCCGATCTGTAGTTGCACATTCACGTCTCTGCCAGAATGTACTGATAGCTTTCTCCTAGGTAAACTACACTGGAAGCAAAATGATTTACCATTCGGATCTCCAGGTGGTGACTATCGAGCAGCGAAAAGAGTTGGGGCAGTCACGTGGAATATTAGAACGTTAAGGCAGTATGGGAGACCACAAAGAAATTAAAAGGACCCAGGTGAATACTATAGGAATCGCTGAGATGCGATGGCCAGAAGAGAGACATTTGTTGGGTGGGGGCCATTTGATTATTGATACTGGGTCGAATAATGGTGAAACAGGAGTGCGTGTGTGAAATCTTACGGGACGTAACTGCTAAGGTCATCAGTCCCTAAGCTTACACACTACTTAACCTAAATTATCCTAAGGACAAAGACACACACCCATGCCCGAGGGAGGGCTCGAACCTCCGCCAGGACCAGCCGCACAGTCCATGACTGCAGCGCCCTAGACCGCTCGGCTAATCCGGTAAAACAGGAGTGTAAGCAGTAATGATTAGGGAAATGGGAAATAGAGTAAAGAGATATCAACAGCAAACAGAAATAAATTTGATCTTCGAATTGAATGGGTATCCAACAGACGCTGTAGTCACATAAGTGTACAGGATGTTACAAAAATGTACGGCCAAACTTTCAGGAAACATTCCTCACACACAAATAAAGAAAAGATGTTATGTGGACATGTGTCCGGAAACGCTTAATTTCCATGTTAGAGCTCATTTTAGTTTCGTCAGTATGTACTGTACTTCCTCGATTCACCGCCAGTTGGCTCAATTGAAGGAAGGTAATGTTGACTTCGGTGCTTGTGTTGACATGCGACTCACTGCTCTACAGTACTAGCATCAAGCACATCAGTACGTAGCATCAACAGTTTAGTGTTCATCACGAACGTGGTTTTGCAGTCAGTGCAATGTTTACAAATGCGGAGTTGGGAGATGCCCATTTGATGTATGGATTAGCACGGGGCAATAGCCGTGGCGCGGTACGTTTGTATCGAGACAGATTTCCAGAACGAAGGTGTCCCGACAGCAAGACGTTCGAAGCAATTGATCGGCGTCTTAGGGAGCACGGAACATTCCAGCCTATGACTCGCGGCTGGGGAAGACCTAGAACGACGAGGACACCTGCAATTCTTCGTGCAGTTGACGATAACCCTAATGTCAACGTCAGAGATGTGCTGCTGTACAAGGTAACGTTGACCACGTCACTGTATGGAGAGTGCTACGGGAGAACCATGTACAGCGTGTGCAGGCACTATCAGCAGCTGATTGGCCTCCACGGGTACACTTCTGCGAATGGTTCATCCAACAATGTGTCAATCCTCATTTCAGTGCAAATGTTCTCTTTACGGACGAGGCTTCATTCCAACGTGATCAAACTGTAAATTTTCACAATCAACATGTGTGGGCTGACGAGAATCCGCACGCAATTGTGCAATCACGTCATCAACAGAGATTTTCTGTGAACGTTTGGGCAGGCATTGTTGGTGATGTCTTGACTGGGCCCCATGTTCTTCCACCTACGCTCAATGGAGCACGTTATCATGATTTCATACGGGATACTCTACCTGTGTTGCTAGAACATGTGCTTTTACAAGTACGACACAACATGTGGTTCATGCACGATGGAGCTCCTGCACATTTTAGTCGAAGTGTTCGTACGCTTCTCAACAACAGATTCGGTGACCGATGGATTGGTAGAGGTGGACCAATTCCATGGCCTCCACGCTCTCCTGACCTCAACACTCTTGACTTTCATTTATGGGGGCATTTGACAGCTCTTGTCTACGCAACCCCGGTACCAAATGTAGAGACTCTTCGTGCTCGTATTGTGGACGGCTGTGATACAATACGCCATTCTCCAGTGCTGCATCAGCGCATCAGGGATTCTATGCGACGGAGGGTGGATGCATGTATCCTCGCTAACGGAGGACATTTTGAACGTTTCCTGTAACAAAGTGTTTGAAGTCACGCTGGTACGTTCTGTTGCTGTGTGTTTCCATTCCATGATTAATGTGATTTGAAGAGAAATAATAAAATGAGCTCTAACTTGGAAAGTAAGCGTTTCCGGACACATGTCCACATAACATATTTTCTTTCTTTGTGTGTGAGGAATGTTTCCTAAAAGTTTGGCCGTACCTTTTTGTAACACCCTGTATATGCCAGTCACAAAACTGAATGGAAGGTAAAGTGAAGAACTGGATTATAATGTTAGTATGCTCGTAATGTGGGTCAAAAGGGATAAGAATTGGGATACTGGAATCTGGTTATGGACGAAGATAGAGACGGGAAATAATGGGATAGTTTTATCTCGGCAAGCGAAATGGAAGGGGAAAAGATTAACGATTTACATGCTGGGCACGAACTAGTCATCGCGAACACACTTTTTAAGAATCCCTCGAGAAGAAAATGCACAAGTAAGATGACGGGATGAAAAAAAAGCTACCACGTCGAGATTTAGGAATCAAGGACAGCATAATAATCCTGATGCTGACCCTGATAATGACAATAACCTAGTATTAATGAAATGCCTATTGAAATTTAAGAAGTTAGAGAGAAAACAGATGAAACATGTGATAGAATAACGAATAAAGATGTTCTGCAACAATACGACGAGAAAAAGACTACTAAAGAATATTGTGAAAAGAAGGGATCAAACAGTTGGACAAGTCTTACTGAATCGAACTGGACAGAAAGAAACGCAATTCCTGATACAACGTGACTAAAGGAAAGGATCGATTGATAGGACCCATCTTCAGGCATGAAAGGTTTGCCAGTTTGATGATTGAGAGAAACGTCGGACCGATGGGGGGGGGGGGGGAGGGGGAGATGAGGATTGTAGAGAGAGATCAAGGCTTGATTACAATCAATAGGTCCAATGAGATGTATACTGAGTGTTGAAGGTGAAGAAACTTGAATAGAATAGACTAAGGTAGAGCGCTGTATCAAACCAGTCTTCAGGCTGCTGACTACGACAGTATTGTGGCATCAGTCATAGCTGAATAGAATACTTGAAGCGATAGTGCCGTAGGAGATGCCGTAATTCGCACTCGACTCGTATTCTGAAAGAGTGAGGTCTAAATCGTGTACGATCAATCCAGTTTTGGTTTTCAGTGTTTCCCCAAGACACCAGAGTTGAAGGCCGGAATGATTTATTCAACGAGGCCACCGTTGATTACCTTACTCTTATACACTGCATGATAAAGTTTCGTCTGTAATACTGCGGCGTTAACTGGACGCTAAATTCTAACATTTACAGTCTTCTTACTCCTATTTACGTTTCGACACTTTCATGTCAGCTTCGTTAATTGTTAATCTAATTTCCGTGGTAAGCTGCTTGTGCATTCAATTTAACTGTTCTGTCAAGGTCTCTTTGCTTTACGTCAGAGGACTGACGTATTCTAACCTCCTCATTAAAAAAGGATGGAAGAAAGATAAGGGCTTCTTGTCTCGCCATCGATGGCGTCGTTAGGAACACAGGACGAGCTCCGTTTGGGGAAGGACGGGTAGGAAATAAAACGTCATCTTCACAGAAACCATCCTGGCATTTGCCTTAAGTTATGTAGGGACAGCACGGCATACCGAAGCCTATGATGGCCGGACGGGGATTTGAACCGCCGTCCTAGGAAACGTGATGTACTTTCCCACTGTGACAGTTCTCTATGTCACATTAGAATTATTGTCAGTCTGCAACGATTTAATAGCGGGCAAAAGCTTTCAAAGAGTTCCGCCGCTTCTGAGGAATGTGCAGCAGCTCAAGAAACGTGACTAGAGTACTTGTCTAACTCCACTGTCAGGTTCCACAAAAAGTGCGTCCTTGACTACCTGAAGGGCTAGTTTCAAGAGGCGGATGACTTGGCTTCACAAGAGATCCTAAGATCGTAGTACTTTGCCGATAAAGCTGAAACGTAGAGGACATCATTTTCCGCACAGCGCCTGTGAATCAAGTAAAAGTGGAAGGGGTCTGAGTGCGAGGTGGAGGATGGGGTAAGGTAACTAGTAACGTAAGTGGCTAGAACCCTCTGCTTAGACCACGGTACAGTATTGTTTAATTATTCTGTTATTTGAGTCAAATCCTTTTGATTAGTTTTATGCAGCCCACCACTAATTCTTCTCTTGTGCCAACCTCTTCATCTCTTCATCTCTGCGCGCAGTCCGGAACCGTGCGACTGCTACGGTCGCAGATTCGAATCCTGTCTCGGGCATGGACGTGTGTGATGTCCTTAGGTTAGTTAGGTTTAAGTAGTTCTAAGTTCTAGGGGACTGATAACCACAGCAGTTGAGTCCCATAGTGCTCAGAGCCATTTGAACCATTTTTTTCTTCATCTCTCGGATGTATTCTAGGCTCTGTCTCGCCCTACAGTTTTTACTCTCTACATCTTCCTCTAGTATCATGGTGTCTTGACACCTGTTCTATCGTCCTGTTCCGTGTTCTCGTCGATTTTTTCCACGTGTTCCTTTCTGCGTCGGTTCTACAGAGAAACTCCTTATTCCGTATCTTATCAGTCCATCTAATTTTCAGCATCTTTCCATAGCACCACAACTCAAATGCTTGGATTCCCTTCTCATCCGGTGTTCCCACAGTCCATGATTCAAAGTTTCTTCCACAAATTGAGGCCTATGTTTGACACAGGCAGAGTTCTTTTGGCCAGAAAAGCCCTCTTTGTCTACGATAGACTTTTTTCCCTTCTTTTCTCGTCCGTCGTGTGTTACGTGTCTACTGGCAGCCTTGATGGTCCGTCAGATGTGGAGTCGCAAGCCAAGCCTAAGGTGTACTGATCCTGGGTTCAGGTTTCAGAGGCGCAGAAGTTCTCACATTTCATTGCGGTATCCGCTTTCGTATTTTTCGTCTGAGTAACAAAACAAGCTGCCATTCGCAAGTAGCTGAAGCTAACAGCCAACGGGTTGGTTGGAACGGGCCACACCCCGCTGATAGATCGTGTTCTAAGACTGGCCTCAGCTGTTATGAAGTTCATTGCCAAGGGTCAGTTCCTGGCGGGTGTACAGAATAACACAAGGCGCAGCACACCAGTGTTCTCATCAGGCCCTGTTTAAGGCCCAAGTGATACAAGCCGCAGCCTGGGGCGCAAGAAGCGCAACAATTTTAAGATTTCTGTACTGGGCATACCACAATCAGTAGCGGCTGTTTGAGGTGTCAAGCCGAGAGTGGCCCCGGGAGCATCGAAATATAAGATGTGTGTACAGTGTGTGTCACAATTAGTTGCGAAAACTGACACGCAGCGGCACTGGTTCTCATGATGCCTAATGAAGCGACATTTCATTATGCTTTTGTTCTGCACACCGAATTATTATGTGCCTACAATATGCTCTTAATCCTCTCGACCTTGTTTTTGTGCAGCTTCCCATTTCTTACACAGGATGCGCCCGAAAAAAAAAGCCCACTCTGATGTCGTTTCCCTCATGCCATAACAACTAGAGAAGTCCATATAAATGTATGTCCTAAATGCTTCGTTTTTTAGTTTTTATTAAAGGATATTTCAAAAGTTTTCAAATCGAAAACTCGTAACAAACGTTGAAAATTGTGCAAAGCTGTTATTTAACCATGACTATTTGCTAAAGTTAACTAATAGAACCGCTACCAGTAACAACTAGTTATGAACGTCTTTAACTTAGTTTAATATTGCAACATATGACAAGGTACGACTTCATTATCAGTCAAAAGTATCAATACAAATACATTCAACAGTAAAAGACATAATGTGTATCACAAGGCTAGTCTCCTTCCACCATTATGGCTCTCTCGTTTTGGGCTCTTGAGGAAGAGTGGCCTGCCATTCCTCTGCAAAAATTCAGACACCTCATTGAAAGTGTTGCCGGCAGAGTTGAAGTCGTCACAAAGGCGAAGATTGGACGTACTCCAAACTACTGTCCTCCAACAAGTGTCCGAATGCTTCGGATCAGATAATGTACACAAGCCGCATTGTCCATTCAGTATTTGAGACACTGTCCTCTACCGAACTACGCTGATAGTGCTGACTTACTTTTACCTCCATTATCCACCTGTTTCACGTGGTAGAAAGAGTATTGGTAAAGATGCTTCGGATTACAAAAAAAAACTTTTTTTGAGAGGTTTATTAACGTAAAGGCGAGCGACATGGGCAGTAGTTATGGCACTGGACTTGTATTCCAGAGGAAGGGGGTTCAAATACCCGGCCGGCCATCCACATTTTAATCTGTTTCCCTAACTTTCTTAAGGCAAATGCCGGAATGGTTCTTCGGCATCAGTTAACAGGCACTGACAGAACAAAAAGTACTATCGTTTGTGTAACACGCATCGCCAATAAGGATATGTCCAAGACTAGTTGTATTCCACAAATTAAGCCTGGGGGAATATGCAGCTGACTGTGATTGCAGGATTGTACTTTACTCCTGACTTCCAACATTCAGAATTGCGCGGTAAAGTCCTTACGCAATGTGCTCCTACGGAATCTCTCTCTCTCGCTGCGTGGTTTCTATACGAGTCTACAAAACATCAATAGTATGTGGAGTACCTTGATGAATAAGTTATTGACTTACCATACCCTACAATGTTTGACGGGTGATACGCCGGGAGAACTTGGAAAGCAGAGAAGGAGTGGCATCTACAGATCTTCAAGGAATGCTTACGCGGACCGACACGAACCACGCAACACAGAAAAGGTCGAGAAAGGATCCACTAATCCCCATACGCGAATTCCGCTACTTGCCCTTCCGGTGGAAGAGCACACCAAAAATGTGTGTCCGGGAAAGTTATCTCCAGGCAAGGAAGTTCTTAGCTGGTGGCAGAGGTGAGCATAGTACTTACTGAACAGTGCTGTTAGTTACGTAGAATAGTGATACTGAAAATGGAGAGCTGTGTAAAAAGAACGAACAATGAAAATAGCCAGTCAATCCTACTTTATAAAAACTTTACAGTCAGACATTATAGGAAACGAAAGTCCACTGGTGAACAGGACTGGAGAGGCTCCAACAATATTAACTATAATTACAACATTCTTAAAATAATTACAGTAGGAAGTTATCATGATTTGTCTAGGCACATGGGAAATCAAATTCATAATCCATCTTCACTACAAGAGACAGGCAAGTAATCGGTAAGAAGTGCAATAAAAAACAAAAAAAAATGGCTCTGAGCACTATGGGACTTAACTGCTGAGGTCATCAGTCCCCTATAACTTAGAACGACCGGCTAAAAAACAAAGATGAAACTGATACGGACGAGCAAAAGTCAAAACAAATAAATAAGAGGCTAGAGAAACAGAGCAACATGGTCACTATATCCTCTCATCGACATATTACAAATCAAGATTTCGGTACCGTCCGCAAGTGCATAAATTAACACATGAGATACACTTGGCGCCGGCCGGGATGGCCGAGCGATTCTAGGCGCTACAGTCTGGAACCGCACGACCGCTACGGTCGCAGGTTCGAATCCTGCCTCGGGCATGGATGTGTGTGATGTCCTTAGGTTAGTTAGGTTTAACTAGTTCTAAGTTCTAGGGGACTGATGACCTCAGAAGTTAAGTGCCATAGTGCTCAGAGCCATTTTTTTTACACTTGGCCGTCAATGTTAACACAAACACGATAATAAGCGAAGAGTTTCTACTGAAAAATGATCTTAATACGGTTCAAAATATTTTTCCAGCCGTATCAAATCCACGCCACGTGTGTGCAAAGGCAATCACTATCTGAACAAAAGTCTCCGGATGACTGTAGATGAACATTAATGTGGAGTGTGTTCACAATTCGTGATTAGGACGGCTTGAGCTCTGTTGAGAACACTTTCAGTGAGGTTTCTGAGTGTCTATGGAGGAATGGCACCCCATTCTTCCTCAAAAGCCGAAACCAGAGAAGCTAATGATGTTGTACGCAGGGATCTTGACCGAAGCCGACATTATAACTCTTGCCAAAGATCTTACATTGATCGGGAGTGTGGTCAGACCAGTCTCTTCCAGGAGTGTTATTGTTCGCAAACCATTGCCTCGTAGATGCTGATTTATGACAGGGTGCATTGTCATGCTGGCACAAACAGTCATCGTCTTCTAACTGTTCCTCTACTACACATAGTGCACAATGCTTTAAAATGTGTTCATACGCTTCCGCATTCTGCGTTTTTTTATGTTCGACTGGAACCACACCCTAATCACGAAAAACACCCCAGTACAGCATCTCCACCTCCTCCGTACTTCACTGTTGGCGCTATGCGTGATAGAAGGTAACATTCTTCAGGCTCTCCCAAATACCAAAACCTTCCATCCGACTGCCACACGGTACAGCGTGATTCGTCACTCCAAATCAGACGTTTCAAGTCATCCAGTGTCCAATGACAACGCTCTTAACTCCACCCGAGGCGTCGCTTAGCAGTGACTATGGAAATCTGTGGCTTATTAGGGGCTTCCCAACTCTATATGGTCCGCCTCCGGTAGTTGAGTGGTCAGCGCGACAGAATGTCATTCCTAAGGGCCCAGGTTCGATTCCCGGCTGGGTCAGAGATTTTCCTCGCTCAGGGACTCGGTTTTGTGTTGTCCTACTCATCATCATTTCATCCCCATCGACGTGCAAGTCGCCGAAGTGGCGTCACATCGAAAGACATGCACCCGGCGAACGGTCTACCCGACGGGAGGCCCTAGTCACACGACATTTACATTTTTAACTACATATGCACAACCATTGTACTAGCTGAACTGCTAGTAGCAGTTTAGAATTCACGAGTGATTATTTGCACTGATTTCATGCGTTTTTTACAACCACCCTCCGCAACGTCCGTCAGTACGAGATATCTGCCTGGTAGTGGTTTAGCTGCGGTTGTTCCTTCGTGTTTTCACTTCACACTGACTTCACAAACAGTCAACTTGCGAAGCTGTAGAAGAGCAGAAATGTCCCTGATGGATTTGTTATTCAGCTGATATTCAATGGCTAGTTCATGAGCGAAGTCGCTGAGTTCTCCTGATCGACAAAATATGCTATTGCTACACGGTTCAGTCACATTGACTCGATCACCGCCTAATTCGATGTAAACGTGCACGAACCACTGACAGCCGATGTGTGACAGCACTAGCAGTGGAGAGTATATAAAGTGCGTCGGAGGATGCAGAAAACATTGCAGTGGTCGTCGTAAAGTGGAAACGAAGCGATTCATCTGACGTCCAAAAGGCTTTCGGGGAAATGGTGAAAGCATTTCCGAAACGGCTAGTTTTGCAAACTCCTCGCGTGGCGCCGTGGTCAAAGCATACCGTGCATGGTGAAATGGCGCTATCCAAAACCGGAGCCGAGGCAACTCTGATGTACCACAGGCAATAGATGATACGCGTCAACGACGGTTGCGGAGATGCATAGGAGCGAATACACGCGCAGCTGTTGATTAAGGGAAGGTTTACTATCTTTTGGTTCAAAAAATCGATTTTTTTAAATTTTTATTTTTGGATCCATAAAAGTGTTTAGAATCCACCCCTCAAACCGTTTTTCCGAATACGGAACGGAAATGTTTGTTATTCGCGGTCGAACAAAAAAATGCACCTGCCTGAAATCGGCGTTTTTCACGCACCAGTTTCTTTCTTTCGGAGGACGAGTTATTGTAGCGGTGCTTGGGAGGAAACACACAAAATTCAAATGAAAGTTTGAATGCGTGTGTTTGGAAGTTAGCCCCCAGGCATTTGCATTCTGGTGCAAAGACTGTGGAGACTGGAACTTTCTTGGCAGTGAGCAGCTTAAACGAAGGGTATTCAGAAATTCTGAAGACCATGACAACGATGGACGTCACCCTGGGACTCTATTGGACGCAGTTCGCCAAGCATTCGGACGACCACCGGATTGAAGCGGCCGAAAACCGCTTGTCACCGGCCGTACGAGCCGCTCTGGGGCAGCGCAGGATGGCCCAGATCGAGCAGAACGCCCTCTATGAGGAAGAGGAAGGACTAATTTATGGACTCTGAAGACCAGTTTGAACGTTAGTTGCATAACATTGTATTTATATGTTCAAAACTTCAAACGTGTTTTTCTCGAAATGACATTTTTTTTATCGCGCGGTGTGGTAACTTTAAATCTACTGAACCGATTGGCATGATTCTTTGTTCCCGATGAAGCTAACTAAATTGTCTAAGAGTTGTACCACTTTTATTCCGATCCATCGACTATAAATATTTTTACTTGGCCGACGAATTCGAAAAATTGATGAAAAGAACCCCATTTTTTCAGATGGCTCCATTTTGTTTCCTATGGTCCAAATAACTTAAGCGAGGTACAACTCCTAAAGAATCTTATACACTTCGATAACGTCAACTCAATTTTGATTTCAGACGAGCCGGCTGACCTGTGACATACCGCGCGTGGAGGTCCACATCGAAATTTTGTTTCGCTGCAACGGCACTTCCGCCTTTGCTCTTCGACATTTCTGGTCGACAAAAATTCCAGTTTGTAGAGGAAATATCAATAAACATTTTGACCAAATTTGACTTTGATATCTATAACACATCTAGAGAAAAAAATTCTCAAAGAACATGCTTTTTTCGGTCCAAAAATAGTAAACCTCCCCTTAACTGACCGCTCAGATGAACCGAGGACAGCTCAGGTCCTCAGGGACCGCTCAGCTCATATGGGACTCAGCAGGTGCTTCGTTCAACGCGCCCATGCTAACGGTTGATCACCGGCGTCGAAAGCTGGAATTGGCACTCTAGTACCGCAGCTGGACGTCCACTGAGGGCAAAAGCCGTGAGGTACCAACCAACTGTCACCCACCGTAAGGCCCGACAACCACAAGAGATGTCTGGGATGCCTTTTCTTTTCACAACAGGACGCTTTTGGTTGTCGTCCGCGGCTATATTACAGCACAGCGGTACGTCGACGATATTTCACGCCCCGTTTTGTTGCCCTTCATGGCAAGTCATCGTGGGCTTACATTTCAGCAAGATAATGGCCTCCCGCACACGGTGAAAGTTTCTACTGCTTTTCTTCGTGCTTGTCAGACAATACCTTGGCCAACAAAATCGCTGCATATCTTCCCAATTGAGAACCTTAGGAGCATTATGGGCAGGGCTCCTCAACCAGATCGGGATTTTGACGAGCTAACGCGTCGCTTGGAAATACACTACTGGCCACTAAAATTGCTGCACCACGAAGATGACGTGCTACAGACGCGCAATTTAACCGACAGGAAGAAGATTCTGTGATATGCACATGATTAGCTTTTCAGAGCATTCACACAAGGTTGGCGCCGGTGACGACACCTACAACCTGTTGACACGAGGAAAGTTTCCAACAGATTTCTCATACACAAACAGCAGTTGACCGGCGTTGTCTGGTGAAACGTTGTTGTGATGCCTCGTGTAAGGAGGAGAAATGCATGGTACCCACGTTTCCGACTTTGATAAAGGTCGGATTGTAGCCCATCGCGATTGCGGTTTATCGTATAGCAACATTGCTGCTCACGTTGGTCGAGATCCAATGACTGTTAGCAGAATATGGAATCGGTGGTTTAAGGAGGGTAATACGGAACGCCGTGCTGGATCCCAACGGCATCTTATCACTAGCAGTCGAGATGACAGACATCTTATCCGCGTGGCTGTAACGGTTCGTGCAGCCACGTCTAGATCCCTGAGTCAACAGATTGAGACGTTTGCAAGACAACAATCATCTGCACGAACAGTTCGACGACGTTTGCAGTAGCATGGACTATCAGCACGGAGACCATGGCTGCGGTTACCGTTGACGCTGCATCACAGACAGGAGCGCCTGAGATGGTGTACTCAACGACGAACCTGGGTGCACGAATGGCAAAACGTCACTTTTCGGATGAATCCAGGTTCTGATTTACAGCATCATGATAGTCGCATCCGTGTTTGGCGACATCGCGGTGAACGCACATTGGAAGCGTGTATTCGTCATCGCTATACTGGAGTATCACGCGGCGTGATGGTATGAGGTACCATTGGTTACACGTCTCGGTCACCTCTTGTTCGCATTGACGGCACTTTGAACAGTGGACGTTACATTTCAGCTGTGTTACGACCCGTGGCTCCTCCCTTCATTCGATCCCTGCCACACCCTACATTTCAGCAGGATAATGCACGACCGCATGTTGCAGGTCCTGTACGGGCCTTTCTGAATACAGAAAATGTTGTACTGCTGCCCTGTCCAGCACATTCTCCAGATCTCTCACCAATTGAAAACGTCTGGTCAATGGTGACCGAGCAACTGGCTCGTCACAATACGCCAGTCACTACTCTTGGTGAATTGTGATATCGTGTTGAAGCTGCATGGGCAGCTGTATCTGTACACGCCGTCCAAGCTCTGTTTGACTCAATGCCCAGGCGTATCGAAGCCGTTATTACGGCCCGAGGTGGTTGTTCTGGGTACTGATTTCTCAGGATCTATGCACCCAAATTGCGTGAAAATGTAATCACATGTCAGTTCTGGTATAATATATTTGTCCAATGATTACCCGTTTATCATCCGCATTTGTTCTTGGTGTAGGGCTTTTAATGGCCAGTAGTGTAATTTGGCACGATATCCCTCAGGGCGACATCCAAAAACACTTTCAATCAATGCCTGCATTAGGGCCAGAGATGGAGCTATTTACTTGCTCAACGTGTAACGCTTTTTCTCTTGAATAAATCACCAAATGTTTCTGAAAATGTAACCATTTGTTTTTCTGAACATGTACGTCACATCTACCGATTTCAATCCCATTCAGGTAATTCCTTCGTCGAGCATCGTTCTTCTGTCTCACAGTGTATGTCAGGGAAACGGCTCGTAGCACTGTATGTATTACTTCCTTGCGCTAAAAGAAAGGAAGGGAGGTTGGAAGAAAATTTAGAATTTAGCGTTCCGTCGACTGCGAGATCCTTAGAGCCGGACTACGAAAGGATGCAGAAAAATCGGCGTGCACTTTTCGAGGGAACAATCATGGCCTTTACATCGAATGTTTGAGGGAAATGACAGGAAACCTAAATATGGATGACAGAACGGGAGTTCGAACCGTCGTCTTCCAGAATGTGAGTCCTGTCCTTGTGCTGTTCTGTATTACATGATTTATGATTCGTACTGTTCATGTGTGTACTGACACACAGTTTTATTGTTTATACCTATGTTGTAAGGTGTTCATTGGGGGTTCATTACTTTTCGCTAGCGCACTTCAGCAGATGTAATTTCGATGGATTGCTCACGCGCTGCCTTCGATATGGAATAGCTATACTACAATAGAGTCGCAGGTCAGAGCAGTAAGTCGAGTTTAGTAGCTCGCAGAGAGCAGTTGTGTTTAGTAGCCGGCCGCGGTGGTCTAGCGGTTCTAGGCGTGCAGTCCGGAACCGCGTGACTGCTACAGTCGCAGGTTCGAATCCTGCCTCGGGCATGGATGTGTGTGATGTCCTTAGCTTAGGTTTAAGTAGTTCTAAGTTCTAGGGGACTGATGACCACTGATGTTAAGTCCCATAGTTCTCAGAGCCATTTGTTTAGTAGCTCGTACAGAGCACTTGAGTTATGGACAGGTCGGTCTAGCGGTTGACTTGTGTTGGGCCGGTCGTGCAGAACGATAGCGGTGCCTGAGCGATGTCGTATAAGGTAAAAAAAAAAATTATTCTTCTTTGTTGCCACGTGCATATGTTAATTGCCACAACTGTCCCATGTAATTCCTTGCAGAAATGTTTCAATATTAACTTTTGTTCTGAAGAAAACTTTTGCCAGTCATTTATCTGAGTTTAAAGTTTTTACGAATTTTTTTCTGTGCATACTCATGTTGATTAAGCATAAGAAAATCAGTTGCTTTCCTACAAATGAAAATCTAGTGGTCAGCATTACGCTGGGCTGTGCCAAAACTTTCTTATAGGAACAGATATATCGATAGCAACGATCCGGCGACATCATTGTGAGGTAAGAATTTTTCAGTTTATTCAGGATGATTTCACAGGGCCATGACGCAGCGCTGCTGACGTCAAGACTTATTAATCTCGATATGCGGTCAGTCTTTAATGGAAGGTCACATTATAACTTGAAATTTTATTATTGGAAAGAAATTTTTTATTGGGAAATTTGTTGTTGGCAGGCTACAATGTGGTACTTAAATCGAGTAAGGATTTTCCAATCTGTCTGCCCTATGTAAAAAAAAAACAAGTTATGGGTAATGTATAAGCTATTGTATTTATCGTAAGCGTAAGCGTGTTTCATATTAGTTACGTAAGATAAAACTTAGCATGTATTTTAGGTGATTTAACAGATTTGAAGATAAAAATATGCACGAAACCGGTTGTCACTGCAAAGAGAAACGTGACACTAGACTGTAATAAATACATTAGAACAATAATTCATGTGTCACGGATTTATCTCCATTTAGTATCAAGACGAGCGTTCAGAGAGACAGAAGTCATGGGGTACCTCCTATATCATTGCGGACCTCGTTTCGTCCCGCGTAGTACAGCAACTCGACGTGGCATGGTGTTAACAAGTCGTTGGAAGTCCCCTGCAGAAATAATGAGCTATGCTGTCCTGTAGCCTCCCACAACTGCGAAAATGTTGCCGCTGTAGGATATTGTGCATAATGTTCGATAAGCCTTATGTCGGGAGATCTGAAATCATTCGCTCGTACGTCCCGCATTGTTTTCTGCTGTTATTTCATGCAGTGTTGCTCGTATGCTAGCACTGACAATTCTTCGCATACGCTGCTGCTCTCGGTCGTTACGTCAAGGTCGTCGGATACTGCCTTGTCCTTGGTGAGTGGTAATGCCCAAAACTTGGTATTGTCGGCGTACTTTTGACACTGTGAACCTTGGAATACTGAATTCACTAACGATTTAAGAAATAGAATGTCCCATGTGCCTATCTCCAACTATCACTCCGCGTTCGAAGTCTGTTAATTCTCGTCGTGCGGCCAGAATCACGTAGGAAACCTTTTCACATGAATCAACTGAGTGCAAATGACAGCTCCGCCAACGCACTGCCCTTTTATACCTTGTGTACGCGATGCTACCGGCGTCTGTATATGTGTATATTGCTATCCCATGACTTCTGTCTTCTCAGTTTAAAACGATGAGGATAATACATCTTCCCCACCCAATGTTTGGGCATGCGAGTCATCTATGCTTTGGAATGTGTGCTAGGGTTATCATACTCATTTTAATTCTTTGCTCGAATTTGCTCTTACTGCGCACAAAAACGAGACAAGAAAACCATAAAAAAGACTGATGAAGACAAAACTGATCAATGGTATAATAATGAAACGAGTTTAGCGCCCGAAAACCTCAAACCACACACACAATAATGAAATGAACAAATGGCCCATTCAGAAGTGTGTTCGCACCAAGCTAAAGTGTTACCATTAGATTCGAAACACCTTCGGAATGAAAGTAACTGCAACTAAAGCTCATTATTACACACTTTCTTTCGTTCAAACACATTTTCGTCAACTTTCTGTCCGGCAGAATATTTAGGATAGTAAATTACCTTTTGTAAATTCTGTAATAAAATGTTTTAGTACTCTTTAGCTTAACATTGCTACTCTTTAGTTTAACATTGCTATTCTCCATTTTAACTTCGCTACACTCGTAGCTTACGGATGCGATACACGGAATGGCCAATAAAAAACCGCAGGTCTCCTGTTAGTTGTTGAGTTCGGGTACTGGCGGTATGGACAGCACTGGGCCAGTTGCGGAGTTAGAATGTTGAGCAGATGAAAGTTGCGGAGTTAGTTTGAAGAGACTTACACAAACCTTGTCGCAAACGGCCCCGCGTAGTTTGCTGAAATACAGCACACTGAGATGCCTGAATGAGATGTATTACCTCAAACTCTAATAAAACATATCCAATGTAGCAGTTGCTGTTCAGATTTCTCTGAGTATCCAGTAGTAGTGTTGCAACGGCTGTCCAAGCCTGGCATTTGCCTGCTGTGCTTCCCAACACAGCACTCTGCCAGACCACGGCCATCACCCTAGTATCTAACACCTGGCCGTGCATCACTTAGGGCAGATTGTTTGCGTGTCCTCAGTCCAGTCCACGGCAGATGGGGTAGTACCATCAAGGCACGCAGGTGAGGGACTGATGAACAAAGATCTTTAGTTTTTCTTTAAACCCATAATCATCATTCTCATCTTCATTGTCATCGCACGCAGGTCCACAACAACTGCAGTGATCCATCGTGAAATCAACACATTGCAAAATACCTATCAATCCGTTAAGTCACGTGAACAAGATGGCTTTTATCCCGTGCTATGTTCATAGTACGCTTCAGTACCCACCTGTCGCTGTGTACGACACTTACATCCATTCGATCCAAACACGCATCGCCACCGTAGTGGCAGGTTGGGTTGTTGGGTTGTTTTTGGGGAAGGAGACCAGACAGCGAGGTCATGGGTCTCATTGGATTAGGCAAGGAAGAGTAAGGAAGTCGGCCGTGCCCTATCAAAGGAACTATCCTGGCATTTGCCTGGAGTGATTTAGGGAAATCACTGAAAACCCAAATCAGGATGACCGGACGCGGGACTGAACCGTCGTCCTCCCGAATGCGAGTCCAGTGTCTAACGACTGTGACACCTCGCTCGGTCCGTAGTGGCATGTTCCATATCGTCCCTGTGTAAGAAACTAATTTTCTAGAGATGTATTATCCTGCCTCGCTGGAACTCGTTCAAGAGTTAATATTGCGCCCCTTAACGCCGACGAAGCACACTGTTACTTATCACTAGGTTTTCACTTTGTTCAGAACTCGTCCATCACGAACATTAATCGATAATCTCTCTTCATTCTTTACATTAAATTAGGATTTGCTGGAAAATCTGGCAAAAACAGTTTATCGACATGAACTTAAATCGCAACTAATGTGGTCCAAGCTCTGGTGCGTCATTACACGATACACGTCTCTATACCGGTTTGACAACTTCTAGGTATAGATTCTAGTGCAGCCTCGACTAAGCAGTTATAACCGCATTCGCTTGTTTGCATTCAGGGACGTGAGAGTAGATTCTTACAGTGCAACTTTGCGTCTCCGACTCGCACAAGACAAGATTAACAATTGAGCTGAAACAAGAGAAACACTATGTGAATGCTTTATACTGGAAGTCAAAATTCGCTAGTTCCTTTTACGAATGTGAGTGACCGCCCCGTCATTTTGATTAGACAACTTAGTTCGAATGCTGGAGCGGTCTCTTTAAAAAGACTACAGATCATCGTTTCCCACATCTACGTCATCGTCAGGCAGTTACTCTCTATATTACGTTCTCGTAAAGAAGTCGGTGCCTACGAGATGCTCACTCTAAGATTTCCCCTTTTTCGAAAGACTGGTGGAATCTGAAAGACTATTATCGTGGTCGGCACATCTGCTAACAAAAACAACAACTAATTTGCAATGTACTGTTTGCAGTTTTATTGGAAGGTGTATAAGCATAGCTCGAATCTTCAGCTCCCTATAGATCCCAGATTCGGCTGGAACTTCGGCATTACTCTACTAGATGTCAAAATCTGTTCTAGGTTTTTTAAGCAATGCTTGTGTTTTTGTTATTTATGTTTTTACTGTCGTATTTTCCGTGGGACCTCCATTAGGTGGTCGCTGAGTAAATATGACGTTTTCCTGTTATAATCCATCAAGGCCATAACCACATAGACTTCGCTATTGTCTACTTTAATGACGACGATATTGCACTTTTTTCTCAATATATTTGTTTTCAGAGGCTTAACTTGTGTCAGAATCATCACAATTTTTTTCCTGACTTGCTCCATCTCTGTTCGAGGCATGTACTGAAGCTAAGATTCCATAGATTCAATGATCGTTTGTTTCGGTTATCATTGGGCCAAACGCCACATTAGCACATTACTGGGGTTGCGGTTCGTAAGTTTTGCCAACGTCCGCAATATGTACTGCTTCGATGTGTTTCTTTCAGTATTCTGAGAGGAGACAAAAATTACCTGGGGTCACAAGCTGCGACATTGTTGCGACTAAAACAGTGGCCCGTATATAGAATAAATTTCCTTTAATGTAGTCTATGGCCAGAAACGTTTTGTTCACAGATAACCGGTTTCGGTCTATAATAACCATCTTCAGATCTGTGATTTATAGGACACTGTTTTTATAAAACACAGATCTGAAGATGGTCATTATAGACCGAAACCGGTAATCTGTGAACAACAAGTTTGTGACCATAGACGTAAATTAAAGGAAATTTAATTACATGGGCCGGCAACTGTGGCCGAGCGGTTCTAGGCGCTTCAGTCTGGAACTGCGCGACCGTTACGGTCGCAGGTTCGGATCCTGCCTCGGGCATGGATGTTTGTGATGTCCTTAGGTTAGTTAGGTTTAAGTAGTCCTAAGTTTTAGGTGACTGATGACCTCAGATGTTGAAGTCCCATAGTGCTAAGAGCCATTTGAACCATTAATTACCTGGGGCTTCCTCTCTTTTAATTTCATGCCCAGTTCTGCGACCATCCAGAGTTTGAACAGAACATGTCATTAATGTGAGTGGCTGGAGATCGTAAGCATTAGTCGACCGTAATATTGTTGCACTTGGGATTGAGAACGCTTCGGTCGGTATACCATAAGTCAGCGCGTATATGCAAAAGTGAACCGAATATTCGTTTTCCTTAGTCACCACTGTACTTGTTTGCGATAACTGCCAAATGCAACAATATCGTGGTTAGTGTTTACAGGAAGATAATATCGATGAAACATAGTAGGAAACAGTAGTGGGTCTAGACTGAGCCTTATGACATTCCCGAAAGGAATCGCTTTTATATATAAAAAAAAAGGTGGCATGTTCCACATCCACAAGGATCTCCTCAACACGGATCTATGGAACGAAAAACTAATCTAGTCTAATCTGCGTTTTCATCCCCACAGACAAAACGATGCTGTCTGTTTTCTAATACCTTTAAACTATGTGAAGAAAACTTTAGCATCATATTCTTGCGATACTTGTATCAAGTGAGTTGCTAATGTCTCGTTATGAACATGTGTTTTCAGTGAAAGCGCTTATGTTAGAGGTTGGGTGGTTGATTCGAGGGAAGAGACCAAACAGCAAGGTCATCGGTCCGATTGAATTAGGGAAGGATGGGGAAGGAAGTCGACCGCGCCCTTTCAAAGGAACGATCGCGGAATTTGCCTGAAACGATTTAGGGAAATCACGGAAAACCTAAATCAGGATGGCCGGACGCGGGTTTGAACCATCGTCATTCCGAATGCGAGTACAGTGTGCTAACCACTGCGCCTCACGCTCGGTGCCTGTGTTAGAGACATAGTCTGAGGGCTCTGGCTGGAAGTTTTCAGTGACTGCGTGTTACAAGTTATGGACTTTCAATATAACTGAAAGTTACTCAAGGAGCTATTTAGAGATGCATATCGGGGATTACTAGGACAGACAGAATATCAAACCAAATCATAAGAGAACTGAAATGACTGTAAAAAGAGTCTTCAGGTGAGCGAAACATGCAGCGTGGCGAATGGATGGTTGATATACCGAGGAAATTGTTTGCTGGATTCCAGGAGATAAGAAACGACCAAGACAACCGTCTAATGGATGATGGGTAGATGATAATGGGAAACAGACAGGAGCTGAAGGCCAAAACATTGTGACCACCAAGTGGCGTGTTGGTCCATCTTTGGAAAGCAATACAGTGGCGGTTGTGTGTGTCATGAATTCGACAAGTTCTTGGTAGTTTTCCGAAGGTATGAAGCACAAGTTGCCTGCGAACAGGCCACACGATCCCCGTAAATTATGGTCCGGTAGTTTGTGGTGTCTGACAGCGTCCCAGATGTGTTCCACTGGGTACACATCATGTGAATATGGTGGCCAACATATCTATGTGAGTTAAGTGCACTGCTCCTCAAACCACTGAAGTAAGATTTTGGCCTTGTGACGCGGACAATTATCCTGCCATCGCCGTCGCGAAATATGTCAAGAATGGAGAGATGCAGATGGCTCGCAGTGACGTTCACACTACAGGTCCCTTGGAATGTCTCCCAGGCGTAATACTGGTCTCACTAGCAAGCTTCCTTGCTGCGGTGCATGTTTCGAGCAGTCATTCGCCTGAATGACGGTACATCCGGACACGACCGACGACCCGTGACACTATGATCAACGGTCTAATCTCCATGTTCCCCTGCCTGTGCTGTATCTGTAATTGAATGTCTTCAGGTAGACATGAGAACAAGTAGATGCCGTCTGCTGTGGATCCCCATGTTCAGCAATGTGCACTGAATGGTGTACTTGAAAAACTTACGAGCCTGCATCATATTGTACTCTGTCGTCAGATCTGCCACAGATCGCCCGTTAGCCTGCTTTAGAGAGTGGGCAAGCATCCGACCTTTTCCTTCTGTGGTGAAGCGTGAACAGCTTGTTGCCTACTTGCTGTTTCACCGTCCATCAATCAGTTTCCGCAGTTTTTTTACAACAGCAGCATGTGCACTCGACCAGCTTTACAGTCTCCAAGTTGCTGCTCTCTTCCCCCCCCCCCCCCCCTCCCTCTCAACGCCGAGCCATAACAGTCTGCCCTCTGTCAAAGTCTTTTATGTCAGTTGAGTTCCCAATTTGAGGACCGCATCGTCGCTAGAATGATTGCCTGTTCGTCGCTGCTCCGCTTATAAACTTCCCTTACGGCGTCGCAAGCCCGCAGCAGCACCAAGCGGCATTCAGGCTCGCAGTGTACAACGGACAACGGTCATAATGTACTGGATCACCAGAGGATGAGTGAGTGCGTGTGTATGGTGTCTGTACTTTCGGACATATCCAAAAGAACGGACACTATTTCTTATACCAGCAGCCATTAAGATTTAAGACGCAATGGAATTACAGGCATTGGCTGGGAGTATTGACTGAAATGAGTGGAGAAACTTGAAAATATGTGCCGGGCCGCAATTCGAGCCCGGGTCTCCTGCTTTCGAGGCAGATGCTCTGACCACTAAGCCATCAGGTCGTCAGTGGTCATTGTACCTGATCGTACTACCCTAGCACTCCTCCCGCCAGACCCGACTTTTCAACTTACCCATACACTACAGATGTAGTGCCACTTGCCCACTATCCTCATGCCGCGAGTAATGAGGATGGTGGGCAAGTGGGACTACATCAGTAGTGTGTAGGTCAGATGAGAATTTGGGTCTGACGAGAGGAGTGCTAGGGTAGTACGATCAGTTACAATGACCACTGACGACCGGATGGCTTAGTGGTTAGAGCATCTGCCTAGAAAGCAGGAGACCGGGGTCCGAATCCCGGCCCGGCACATATTTTCAACTTTCCCCACTGATTTCAGTCAATATTCCCAGCCAATGCCTGTAATTCCTTTGACTTTCTACTCAATGGCTATCGGATCAAAAATGCTGACTGTTGTTGGTCCAAAAGTATTTCACGCTAGTTTTACAGAAAGAATGTTTTTTTCGAAACAGGCTGCTTATTAACAAAGGTTACAGATTCATCAGTAGCTTCACTGACGTATTTGTTCCAAAAAAAAGACTGAAATTTAATGATAATAAGCACATATAGCATAGAAGTGACCTTAGAAAACCACAGGAAGCTGTATTCAAATCTCAGAACAGTAAAATACCCAATTTTTTTGTTCACTCTAAGGAAAAAAACTACGCACAACGAAAGAATATCCGAATGGCATGGGAATCGATAGATGTGATGCACACGTATGGGCAAGAAAATGACTAAAATTTCAGAAAAATTGGAAGATTTATTCAAGAGAAGAGCTTCGCAAAGGAGCAACTCAGTGACGCGTTTGTCTGCCTCTGGCCTTTATGCAATCAGTTACTCGGACTGGTATTGACTGATAAAATTGTTGAATGACATTCTGAGGGATATCGTACGAAATTCTGTCCAATTACAGTGTCAGATCATCAAAATCGTTAGCTGGATGAAGGGTCCTGCCTGTAACGCTCAACACGTTCTCAATTGAGGAAAGATCCGGTGACCTCGCTGGGAAAGTTAGGCTTTGGGGAAGGTAAGCGAAAGAAGCTCTCGTCGTGTGCGGTGGGGCATTATCTTACTGAAATGTAAGCTCAGGATGGCTTGCCATAAAGAGCAACGAAACGGGGCGTAAAATATCGTCGACATACCGCTGTGCCGTAAGGGTGCGGCGGATGACAACCAATGACGTCATGCTGTGAGAAGAAATGGCATACCAAAGTATCACTCATGATTGTTGGGCCGTATGGCGGACGACATTCGGGTTGTTATCCGATTGCTTCCCACGGTTTCTCCAGACATGTCTTCGGCCTTCAATCTCGTTGACTGGAGTAGATTTGTCTGTATTCAGTGATGAGTCCTGCTTGCAACTGAACTTTGATGACCAGTGAAGATGTGTCTGGAGAAGCCCCAGACGGCGGTGAGAAACCAACTCTACCGTCTCCCTTTATAGGGCCCGACAGCCAAGAGTGATGGTTTGGAGAGCCATTTATTTTCATAGGAGGACACCTTCGGTGTTCATTCGTGACATCCTTACAGCACATAGGTACGGCGACGATTTGCTTGCCCTTCGTGGCAAACCATCCTGGGCTTACATTTCAGCATGATAATGCTCGCCCGCACACGAGGAGAGCTTCCACCGCTTGTCTTCGCGCTTTCAAACCCATAACTTGACCAGCAATGTCACCGGACCTTTCCCCAGTTGAGAACGTTTCGAACATTATGGGCCATCCACCCAGCTCGCGATTTTGACCATGTAACATGCCTATTGGACTGAATGTGGCACAATATCCCTCAGGAGGAGATAATAAAACTCTTTCAATCAGTGCCAAGCCGAATTACTGCCTGCATGAGGGCCATAGGTAGATCAACGCGTTATTGACTTGTTCTATTTGTGACGCTCTTTCTGTTGAATAAATCATCCAATTTTTCTGGAATTGTAATTATTTGTTAGTTTGTACATGTACATGACACCTATTGATTTTCGTCCCATTCGGATAATTCCTTCGTGGCGCGGCTTCTTTTTATTTTCGGCTTAGAGCGAATCTTGAGCATCATGTGGAACGATTTTGTCATGGCTGGCTCTCTCAAGAACAACAATGTTACTGACAGAATGTCGACTGCGGCAGGGTCCTTGTTTCCCCTCAGGTCTTGCAGCGCTTTGTCATGTTCTTCTCGTAGAACCTTATCTCCCGTCTCACATTCACCTACTTCTTCTCTTTCTGTAATATTGTCCTTAAATTTGTTCCCATTATACAGGCACTCAATGTATTCCTTGTATCTTTCAGTTTTCCCTTAACTGAATCTGATGGAGAATGTGTGTGTGTGTGTGTGTGTGTGTGTGTGTGTGTGTGTGCGTGCTTGCGTGTGTGAGCGCGCGCGCGTGTGCGTGTGTGTGACGGGGTTGATAAAAATTGTAGAGGGAGACATAGCTGCGAATAGAGCAACGAGGCTCAAATGTGTGTGTGTGTGTGTGTGTGTGTGTGTGTGTGTGTTGTATGAGGGGGTTGATAAAAGTTGTAGAGGGAAACATAGCCACGAATAGAGTAACGAGGTTCAAATGGTCTTACCTTGCAGAAGTTATGTAGAGATGAAGAGGAGGAAGGAAGGAAGATTGGGTTTAACGTACCGACGACATCGAGTTCATTGGGGGCGGAGCACAAGATCGGATTGTGTCAAGGATGGGGGCGGAATTCGGCCGTATACTTTCAAAGAAACCGTCCCGCGCATTTGCCTGAAGCGATTTAGGGAAGTTACAGAAAACCTAAATCTGGATGAAGAGCTTGCTCAGGATGGACTAGCGTGGAGAGCTGCACCAAATGACTCTACGGACTGAAGACCGCAACAACGACAACAACAACAATTAAACTTTATTAATACCCCTCATTGCGCGAAACTATGTTTCCATTAATAGTGTTCTTCCAGGTGTTCTGCTAGTTACTGTTTCCATTTTATGCACAACATTTCGACGTCGGAACCAGCTGTCTTCTTCAGGTGCTGCGAGTTTTGCTGCCATGTGTCCTCGCTTCCTGAACTCCAACCAGGCTCGCCAGAACACCGGGAAACACACTACTAATCAATCGTGTGGAGAAAACCTGGTGATCAGAAATCTTCATACAACGCTGGACCAGAAGCCGTTACCCACTCACAGGGGATTTCAGATGTACGCAGGTATGTACGGGCTCTGTTTGTCACTACTCCCTCGCGCTAGTTTCTGAAAGCAGGCAGCACGAGTCCACAGACTCGTGGAAGTGACTCTATTTTCGCCCACTTTCGCAGTGACCCTGTTGCATCAGAAAAGGCGATGGATGTGCCCGCAAACCGGTTCTTCCCCGGGGCGCTTTGCCCGGTAATCGGAGCCAGATATCGAAAGCCCCGCCTTCTGCGGGATTGTCCCGGTTCACCGCGCAACGCTTTTACCGTGGAAGCTCGTGCAAATTATTTTGTCACCTTGAGTGCACGTGCAGTGAAATGAATTCGTCACTTTGCAGGCTTGCATTTTAATTACAGATCAAACTATGATTAAATCAAGACAGGACTACTCAAGCTGCAGAATAAACTTAGCTTGTGAATGTGAACAGAGCAGAATACCTATAATTTGTCGTTTGGCAATCCATCAAGAAAATGCTAAATCATAATATAAAAGTTATTTAAGTTTAAAAAAACGGATAATCGTTTAGTAAAAGCGCATTCGACGCAGAATACTGAAATCGATGGAAAAACCGTCTTGTCTTTACGTCAGAAATCAGGTTTGAAATGCGAGTTACCACTGGCATCTCCCAACCTAGTTTTACATTAGCTTCCCGTTGACACAGCCGTCGACACATCCGCTAAATTGACTTGAAGTTTCTATTTGTTTGTTAACGTCACATCTATAAATGGGAAACTGATCAGCTAAAATGTCTCAATTGGAGGACCGGAGTTAACAGAGCACAGTTTTGGATTAAGTACTCAACTGTGACATAAATGTGGTCAAACACAGCATTTGCATCGTTTAGACAGACGTTACGTCTGCCTTGGTTACGTCTCAGATATAACATAGGTAAGTGAAGCACGGAACCGTAGCACAGACGGAAAATGGAATGATGGCACAATATGTCCAATCCCTCCTTGCGAGTGTGATAGGAAAAGTTCTTGTGCATAATTTCGTATATCGCGCTGATCGTATATGCCTATTCTGAAATCTAATTATGAGCGAGGTACAGGAAACGGATAGAAGAAAAATAATGAAAACTAATTATAATTATATCCTACATATTTGGTAGTTGCGTTTTTGATTACGCATCTAAGATCCCAGCAAAGTAGGGTCGAACCTATATCCAATTACTGTCATTAATCCCTGAACAGTGTGGAGTTACTTGAATTTCTGGGTTTGATTATGTATTCTCTTTCACATTACCAGTTTCTTTATTAGGTTAGCACCACAATTTCTTTTAAATATTATATACGGAATAATTCATTTTATCACAACATGCATTTCTTCAATCTCTTCGTCACATGCGAAGCTACTTGCTGTACTGTTGAGGGTGTTGGCTTTGTGTTTTTATTGGTCACAACAATGCGTTCACTGCGCAGTTCATAGTAGCTTATCGGCATTTCTATTTTCTTATTCGTTATTGAACCTTCTCCTGCGTTACCTCTATTTGATTTTGCATGTATAATCACAGCCAGATTGGTGTGGGAGGTAACACGCTGTACAAAGATCACATGATTGAAAATACAGTCCCGTGTGAAATGAGGAAGACAATGCAGTCACTACTAAGTGTTGCCGCCATTGCTGGCTATAACCGCTGCTACATACCCCGGCACTGAATCAAAGAGGCTTTGCATGTGTTGTTGGAATATAGCAGTCCATGCTTCTTGTATATATTGCCAAAACCGATCTGGGGTAACAGCGGGTGATGTATCCTGGGCCAGTCGTCCCGCAATCATCGACCAGTCGTTTTCGACAGTAGGTGGTAGATCGGGAGAACAAGGAGGCCAAGGCAGCAAGGCAGTGCGATGGGCGACGACGAAGTTTGAGCGCTGCTTGTCAAGTGTGATTGCATATTATCCTGTTGCAATGTGGCTGTCGGTAAGCTCTGAAGGTATGGAAGGACAGCAGGCTCCATCACTTGTGAGATGTAACGCTGTCTGGTTAGTGTATCGGAAATCAGCACTGGGCGGCGTGGAGGGTGGGGGATGGAATCCAAATTCAGTACCACCTCAAATCATAAGACCAGTAAAACGATGCATAAGGCACGGCGTCTCCAGACTCTAGTCCTTCCATCGTGGTGGCACAGGCAGAATTGGGTAAAGACAATGTCGTTCCATTTGGTTGTCCGTGTCTGTCGTTGGTTGCATCACTGCCAGAGCAAACGCCTGTTGCGTTGACTTGGTTGCAAATGCAAGCGTCTGTCTTCACTACGGGTGGCTATAGATGCTCTGCGTAATTTCATGCTGACCACGTGGTTGGTAAGAAGTTCTTGTGGGAGGGCAGTCCATTACTCCACCAGCGCATTTGACAACTGCTGGATGGTCGTTAGTGCATGTAGGAATGCTGTTGTACGCCTCCCCAGTGCATCCCACACATGCTCAATGGGATTTAAGTTGGGGGGAGCGTGCTCGATGGGATTTAAGTTGGGGGAATGTGCTCGATTGGATGTAAGTTGGGGGGAACGTGCTCAATAGGATTTAAGTTGGGGTAACATGCTCGATGGGATTTAAGTGGGGGAGGGGGGGGACGTGCTCGATGGGATTTAAGTTTGGGGAACATGCTCGATGGGATTTAAGTTTGGGGACCGTGCTCGATGGGATTTAAGTTCGGATATTCGCCGAATATCCTCTTCTTCCAAGTACTCCTCCTCCTGCGCTGTTCGATATGGTCGCGCATTGCCATCCATAAAAATATGCAACTCTGAAAAGATGCCTTTGGGAAAGGAGGACAGCGTCACAATAACATTGAATGCTGAGTGTAGCGTGTTAAAAGATTCGGAGGTCAACACTCCACTGCAACAATATGCCTCACTACATCATAACACTTGGATCGCCAAAACGAACATGTTCTACAATGTTCCTGGATGTCTCACGTGTTTCCATCTCTCGCCATCCCCACACCATAACGCTTGGGTCACCAAAACGAACATGTTCTACAATGTTCTTGGGTGTCTCCGTGTCTCACATGTTCCCATCTCTCGCCATATGAAGATACTTCCAAACTCAGTGCTGAGATTGAATTTCCTCTCATCCGAGGACGGCACGCGATTCTATTCCTAGTTGGTCCAGTCCTATCAACCTGTCATCATGCCAGACGGTATCGCCGACGCGCGAGTGTCAATAGATCATACATACTGGTCGTCGGGCAAGGAGGCTGCCCACATACAACCGCTGTAGCACTATGTGCCTCGCAGTCCTGTTAAATGTGACTGCAGTTTCAACCGTTGTTTCAAGTGGAGCTCTTCTTGCCTGTCGCACAGGGTAACAGTCATCTGCTGCTGCAGCTGACCATGGTGGACCACTTCGGGCAACAGTGCCTATGGTTAGGAACGATCTCCACGAACGTCAAATAATGTTGTGAGCAATACCAACCTCCTGGGCCACACTCATCACACTTCATCCTTCTTTCAGTTTCGCGATAATTCTTTCTGCGTGAGGTCAACGAATTGTTGGCTCTGGGCCATGTTGTACTAAAGAACACCATCACAGTGCACCGTGACTTGTTGCTGATTGAGACACACTGTCTTCTCCAGTTCCTTCGACTGCCTCGTACTGCGGTGCCACCTGCATTCGGTGCTAGAATCACGCTTACCTCACGTCATGTGTCGTCAACTCTGTGCACGACTGAGAGACCTCTGGCAAAAAGCCTCCGCACACTCGTTCATTTCCACTAAGTAGTTAATTCGTTATGTTGGTTTATCTAGCTCGTCTGTAACTTTTGCAGAGCGATGTGTTTTGACTCATCAGTGAATGTAAAGGTAAGGAAGTCTTTTCTGGAAGGAGTTGCCTTGGAATGTAGTCTTGTACGGAAGTGAATGGTGGATAGTAAATAGTCCAGACCAGAAGGAAAGAGATGCTTTTGAATTGTGGTGCTGTAGAGGGAGGGTGGAGCAGATAGATTAACCTATGAATAATTACTGAATCGAATCGGAGACAGAAACATTTATGGCATAACGTGATTAAATTAAGTAATAGCTTGACAGGACACACCCTGAAGACTCAAAGAATTGTTACTCTGGAAATGGAGGAAAGTGACAGGGGTAAAAATTGTAGAGGAAGACCAAGGCTTGACTTCAGCAAGCGGGTTCAAGCGGGTGTGTGTTGATGCAGTAATGGAGAGATGGAGAGACTCACACAGTAAAACAATAAACTGGTAGCCAAGATCACAGGAATTCTTTTTATTCCGTGATTAACGGTTTCGGCGAAACTAAAGTCGCCATCATCGGATCTGAGAACACATACAGGTTATGACATCAAGGCAAACAATGGTGATATTAGTAGTTGCACCTTTGTTTGCCTTGATGTTATAACCTGTATGTGTCCTAAGATCCGATGATGGCGGCTTTAGTTTCGCCGAAACCGGTAATCATGGAATAAAAAAAAAATTCCTGTGAACTTGGCTACCAGTTTATTGTGTTACAAGCATCTAGATCGCTCCCACATGAGCACAATGTGCTCCCTACAAGTCTCATACAAGATACGTTGGAACGGACAGCCGCATCAGCCGTAGCGCGTGAAACTATGGAATAAGGTAACAATAGTGGCGACCCCGCCAAAGTCAGAGACGAATTGCGAGTAACTTCATAAAATGTATTCGGTTTTTTAAACTTCCTGGCAGATTAAAACTGTGTGCCGGACCGAGGCTCGAACTCGGGACTTTTGCCTTTCGCAGTCAAGTTCTCTACCAACTGAGTTACCCAAGCACGACTCAAGCCCCGTCCTCGCAGCTTTACTTCTGCCAGTACCTCGTCTCCTACCTTTCCGTGTTACTATCGAATTGCTCCGCCGAGACTAAGAAATTGGAGGAATACGAAAACTACCTACTCGGCCCCAGAGGGGCACGAGTTGCATGGAAATTTTGATGTTTGTGGTAAGGTCTTATGGGACCAAACTGCTGAGGCCATCGGTCCCTCAGCTTACACACTACTTAAATCTAACTTAAAGCAACTTACACTGAGGACGACACACACACCCGTGCCCGAGGGAGGACTTGGACCTCCGACGGGGCAGCCGCACATCGAATTGTTTGCAGGGGAGGAATCATGGTATTAACGAAACGTTTCGGGCAGTAACGAAACGGGTACTTAGAGTCTCGTGCTATACTCATCACTTAATAACGAGTGAACACAATATGCAACAGCTCTAATGTGGAAAGAATCAATAAGCGATGTTCTCCATCCAAATGTCTTCGTCTGCTACGTATCAAACATCAGGCCAGTGAAAGACTGTGACTGGAACAGTGATGTGTACTATTTCGCTCGAGTGAGAGCATAGTTAAGGGCCTTACTATTTACAATCTCACTACAGAGACAACGAAAGAGGCCAGCAGGGCATCACACGCACCCGAATAGCGCAGCCCGCGGCGTGACACAAAGGACTGCTACTCGCAACCCAGAGAGGAAGCCGCCGTGGCATCCGTTCTGTTGATTACAGGCGGCGCTAAGCGGATCAGCTGTCAGCCACACGTGGCCGGGACAATGGAAACGTAAAGGACTCTGTCTGTCTGTAGCAAGCCGCCGCTCATTGTCGCTTACCAGTAATGCCCTGTCCACCTGTCCCGAACGTGTCGTCTGTACATCGCTGCTATAAACAATGTTTCATTCTTCACGGCTTCTATGAGGTCTGATCAACAAAGACGGAGACTGATTTTTTCTTGTAGCTTCAGTAATGTGACATGAATATTTGAAAAGAGATGGACCTTAAATTTTATGTCCACAGGCGGCAACCCTCTCGTAATGGTAGGTTTGTAGTGACCCTCTGTTTTGTAGACGCTCTTTGCATTTCGCGTACCTAACAATGGAACTGACGCGAGGGAGAAGTACGGCGCAATAAAATTTTGTATTCGCTTACCTCAAACTTGAGAGTTTGCAGCTGTTCCTGCTTCTGCTGTGACTGAAGTAAACATCAACACAGCTGCTTCGATTACCCGTTCAAAAATGGTTCAAATGGCTCTAAGCACTATGGGACTTAACATCGGAGGTCATCAGTCCCCTAGACGTAGAACTACTTAAACCTAACTAACCTAAGGACATCACACACGTCCATGCCCGAGGCAGGATTCGAGCCTGCGACCGCAACAGCAGCGCGGTTCCGGACTGAAGCGCCTACGCCGGCCGAAGTGGCCGTGCGGTTAAAGGCGCTGCAGTCTGGAACCGCAAGACCGCTACGGTCGCAGGTTCGAATCCTGCCTCGGGCATGGATGTTTGTGATGTCCTTAGGTTAGTTAGGTTTAACTAGTTCTAAGTTCTAGGGGACTAATGACCTCAGAAGTTGAGTCCCATAGTGCTCAGAACCATTTGAAGCGCCTACAACCGCTCGGCCACAGCGATCGGCGATTGTGCGAGAGGATCGGCGGATAACATCACGTACCTTCAGTGAAGCGCTGATAATTTCATATAGCTGTGTCTTTATCATTGTGCGTGATCATTTACGTATGACCCGTGATCGTGTCTGTTGGGTGACAGGTCTGTTGACTCCCGAACAAAAGGCCGTGTGTGTAGAGACAAGCCGTGAGGTGCTGCGTCTCTCTGCTGATGTAGGGGATGCATTTCTGGAATCTTTTATCACCGGTGATGAGTCACAGCTGAATCATTACGATCCTGAACAGGAAAATGAGCCAGCACAGAGTGGAAATCACCAGGTCCTCCGACACAAAAAAGGGAAAAGTGTTCCATCTGCAGAGAAACTGATGGTGATCACATTTTTTGCCTGTCATGGAATTATTTTCTAGCACGGAGTTCTCCCGCACACTTCCGTTACACCCGCATACCACACGTTAGTATTTGTTAAGCTGAGGAAGCACACTGGAAGGAAACGACTGGACGGCGACTTCATCATGACACATACGTCGCATATCAAGTCATGTAGTTTCTGGCTCATTTGAACATTACTTGAGAATGACATATACCTTATAGCCCAATCTTTCACCTTGTGAATTTCTTTTATTCCCATTACTTAAGGTAAAGCTTCGGGGGCCGGCCGCTGTCGTCGATCGGTTCTAGGCGCTTCAGTCCGGAGCCGCGCTGCTGCTACGGTCGCAGGTTTGAATGCTGCCTCGGGCATGGATGTGTGTGATGTCCTTAGGCTAGTTAGGTTTAAGTAGTTCTAAGTCTAGGGGACTGATGACCTCAGATGCAAAGTCCCATAGTGCTTAGACCCACTTAAACTTTTTTTTTTAAGCTTCGGGGCATTCGATTTGAGAACTCAGAAGCAGTGCTCAAGAAAAGTGAGACGATTCTCAAGGACCTGACAAAAAATAGCCTGTACCATCTGTTCAAGAACTGCAGAGGCGCTATAAAAATTGCGTTCAAGTAAGAGCGGCGTATTTTGAAAAAAAAAAAACGATGGAAACATTGAAATGGAATAATAAACATCTGTGAAAAGAAATCAATCTCAGTCTTTGTCGATCAGCTCTCGTAGGTCGAAAAAACCCGTATCTGGCATTCGGGTCTCCTCTACAAACTCCACTGGTACGCGATTGCTATTAATTAAACCCATCTAACTGCATTCTTTCTAACTGTCCATCATACGTAACAATGAACAAAAGCCACTACCGTACCTTCCAACCTGTGTACTCCAGGATTCGTCCTATCAACACTCCTCTCTCTCACATACAAAACCTGTGTTACCAAACCACCACCATCCGTGTACCTCCTATCGACATTGTCATCCTTTCAATCCGCTCTACCATTCATTCATTGATCTCAACGATCAATCCAACTCGACAACTTCACCACCTGGTACAGTCAGTGGTATCTGTCCATCAACCGTTCAAGACCTGACCAATAGTTGTAGGAAAAATCGCCCCAGCGTTCAGACCCAGAGGGCTTTCTACACCTATATCCACATCTACGTTTATACTCCGCAAGCCACCTTACGGTGTGTAGCGGAGGTTACTTTGTGTAACACCGTCAGTCCTCCCTCTTACCTGTTCCAGTCGCAGATGGTCTGCGAGAAGAACGATTGCTGGTAAGTTTCCATGTGAGCCTGAATCTCTCCAATTTTACTTTCATGGACTTTTCTCGTAGGATGAAGCAAAATATTGGTTGATTCTTCTAGAAAGTTGCGCCCTCGGAACTTCAACGATAAATTTCATCGTGATTCAGAACGCCTCTCTTGTCTCGTCTGCCACTAGAGTTACCTCAGCATGTCCGTCACGCTTTCGCGCTTACTAAATGAACCTGTAATGCGCTGCTCTTCTTCGGTCCCACTCCATTTCCTCTATCAATTCTATCTGGTACGGATCCCAAACCGACGTACAATATTCAGTTATTGATCGAAGCAGAGTTTTGTAAGCTACCTTCTTTATGAGTGGACTGTATTTCCTGAGGATTCTTCCAATGAATCATTGTTTACCATCTGCCTTACCTGTGATTAGTTTTATGTACTGGCTCCTCTTCAAATCCTTCTGTATGTATACTCCAAGATATTTTAAGGATGTAACTGCGCCCGCTGATATAAGAAGGGTAGAGGAAGACTTAGACGTTCTATGTGGTGTGATGAGTGGCAGCTAGCTCTGAATATAGAAAAAATGTAAGTTAATGCAGATTAGAGGGAAAAACAATTTGAATAAAGTATCTCTGGTCTGCTGCTACTCACAGTTTAATCGATTAATTATGTAGACGTAACGTTGCAAAGCACTATGACATGTAACGAGCAGATAACGACGACGATAGGAAAGGCGAACAGCTGACTTTGGTTTATTGGGAGAATTTTAGGAAAACGTAGCTCACATTAAAGGAGACCGCGTGCAGATCACTAGTACGCCCCATTCTTGAGTACTGCTCGGGTGTTTGGAAACCCAACCAAGTCGGATTAAAGGAAGACATCGAAACAAATTCAGAAGCGTGCTGCTAGATTTGTTACCGATGTGTCCGATCAACTTTATTACTTCGTGAACTCAGATAACAGTCCCCGGAGCGAAGTGGACATTCTTTTCGCGAACTGCTATTGAGAAAATTTAGAGAACCGGAATTTGCAGCTGACTGCAGAACGATTCGACTGCCTCCAACATACATTTCACGTAGGGACCACGAAGTCAATATAAGGGAAATTAGCGCTCTTATGGATGCATGTAGACAATCGTTTTTCCGTCGCTCCTTTGAAAGTAGGTTAGGGAAGGAAATTAGTAGCGGTATAAGGTAGCTTCTGCCATTTACAACACGCTAGCTTGCAGAGTGTGTGTAGACGTAGATCCATAAAAAGCCTCATTTAACTTTCGATGTTATCTACTAGGTCATTTATACGTACCGCGAGAAGGAATGGTACTATAACACACTCTTGGGGTACGCTTGAAGCTATTGTTACTTCTGAAGCTTTCTCTCGGCTGAGAGTGAAATGCTGAATTCTGTTTGCAACAAATTCTTCAGTCCCGTTACACAGCTGGTCTGATATTCCGTACGCTCGAATTTTGTCATTCTCTGAAAATCCACAACTGTTTAGTCTACCTAACAAAAACACTGAAATACCTTGGACTAACACTGGACCAGAAACTATCCTGTAATCCTCACCCACTAATCATCCAAAACAAAGCCCACAACAGACTATAGCCTCTAACCGGTCGAAAATAGGAATTAAACCCCATAACCATCGTCAGTATTTATAAAACCATGATTCACCCCGTCCTTACCAATGCCAGTGTAACATGAACATCCGTTTCCCCGAAGTTTTATCCTTTCCTTGTAGTCCTGGAACAACGTGTCGTCTGCCTCGCTTTTTGTGCCCTACAGCTTTCTCCCATTCGTATCCTGCACCAGTTTACTTAGTTTACATTCCCCTCAGATACAAACATCACCCACGTCTCTCCTACACATTCCGCAACCTTATTTGCTGCAAACTACAGTTTCCCCCATCCCTGAGAACCGCAGCCCCGCCTCGATCAACACACCCCATGTTCCCTTCATCTTTATATTCTCCATATTGTTTACCAATGGAATTTCAGTCGCCTCTCCCTACCAGACTATGAATTCATTCCTTTGATGTACCCTTACTTACTACAGTAACTTACCCTACCAATATCTTTCCATACCAAATGAAGGTTCCAAGGTAGCAGATAGACAGGTAATTTAAAGTTTAGCGTCCCGTCAATAACGAGGTCATTAGAGGGGGACGCTGAAGAGGACATGGGAAGCGGACGTGCCCTGTTCAAAGAAGTCATTCAGGTATTTAACTTGAGCGATTTAGGGAAATCAGGAAAATTTAAATCAGAGGGAGTGGAAGATTTGAACCGTCGTTCTCCCGAACGTGTGTCGAGTGTGCCACCACCGGCACCACTTCACTCGGTAAATGAAAGTTCTAGTCCATCCTTTCCTTCTGAAGCTGCCATCCCACTCACCTGCTAAGATCCACACCCCACTGATCAATTTATTTCCCCATATACATAACACATCCCTTTACATATAATATCCGCCGAATATTATTCCACAATCCACAACGGAATCCCTATCCGTAGTTACCAGAAGCCCTCCTATCATGTTCATAACAAGGTTGAAGTACATCAAATCATAATCACCTGTTTTACCTCTAAAATACTTTATACTAAAGTCGTAGAACTGTATTCTGCTTTTTGTAAAGAGTGGCTATTTGTCCGCCGCCAGGCCGGCTGCAGTAGAGGAAAGATAAATCAATAAATAACTAAAAATTCCGGCTCATAAGAATAATCATACATCGTGACGTACTACTTGTATTCGTGGAGGTACTGCATACAGTATGGTTTGTAAGTGAGGAGCTAAAACTTCCTGTTGGTAAGGGACTCGAACCAGTTCACAAGAACCGACTTAAAGATTCAACCGGCAGGAAGTGGCACCTGTAAACGTCAAGTGCATAATCCGCAAAATATATACGCTTCAGTTACATTCTTGGGAAAGCAGGAACCAAGTTCTCCATCATAACCTTTCTCCAGGATGTATTAATATATTATTTCCACAGCATCAGGACCTTGCGAGCTACACACAAAGGAGGAGTAGGAAGAGAGGATCTGTACAAGCAATCGAGTAGGGAAAGTTAAAAGTCATTCCTTAGTAACTCAAGTCGAACTTCGGTTGGTCAACTGGCTCTGGAATGGTCCAAGTAAATTGTGGACTGGAACAGGGTGGCACAGATGGCTACGCATGTGCCAGTTGTTATTGTATAATTTACGAGAAGCTGATACCTGACTAGCAGCGAAGTCTTTTCGGGGTGACTTGTGCGAAGGGCTGTAGTTGCCAAGTCGCCTCATTTGGCCATCTGGTCGAATTGTACACTATGTAGGTTTGTGGGGCTCACTATGTTGAACAGTCTCACGCATCAATGACCTAGATGCCAAAAATAGCAAAACTCCGCGTTCTGGCTCAGACAGACCAATCGGGATCGACCGAGCGCCGCGTCATCGTCTGCGAATGGCGTCATTAAAATGTGGTGCGGTGGAGCGTGGGGTGAGCACACCGCTCTCCCGGTCGTTATCGGCTTTTATTATGTTGGAGCTGCTATTCTCTCTCAAGTATCTCCTCAGTTGGCATCACGAGACTGAGTGAATCCCGTTAAAGTCCTCCCACCGAGGAAAAGTCCCTGGCAGCACTGGAAATCGAACCCGGGTCCTCCGCATTGCAGCCAGACTCGCTGACCATTGAGATACAGAGGCGGACAACCTAGATGGGACCAGAACATATGTATGTGCATTGTACACTTTCCCTATGTTCTTCATATGGGATAAGCAAGACGCAAAAGTAGACTCTTTGGTCAACACTAGACGTTTACATTGCACATTAGTTGGGGCTTCGGCATTATACTACGAAGCGTCTTCCTCGCATTCACTTGATGTACAAGAATTCTGCCAACAGTTGCTGAACCATGAATATTTTCTTTACGTAGTTACCATCACACTCCTTTCGTCGACACTGCTGTCTCTGTAAGCTCGCTTACGCGGGCTTACTGTTCTAGTTGGATGTAACAGTCTTATTATAATGCCCTCTTGGCGTAGTGAGTTAACTGTAGTTTTTCTTTCCCTATTCCGGGTAGCAAATGTTCTCATGAGGCGTGATGTTATACGAGGTGGAATTGGTATTTAACGTCCCGTCGACAACGAGATCATTAGAGACGGAGTACAAGCTGAATTCTAAAAAGAGATATGTAGGTGAGAAAGGAAAATCATATTTGGCGGAACATACGAGTATAATAAGATGCTGAGGACTAGCTAGTTGTACACGGATGGAAGAGCAGAATACAAACACTCCAGTAAAAGACGTGTGGAACATACTTGTACACGTATCCCATTTTCGCTTGTGTGGAGCTATGTTCGTCCCAAATAATTATCAGTAGTTCACTACTGCATGCATGTACTGACTTGCCTCTTCAGCCTCTTGTAGAAACAGTGAAAAAATCCTCCAAAGTTGAACATGAGGACAGCTAAGCACTATTTAGTGTACCCTGATTCTTACTACAAGCGTAAGTTATAACGACGCAAAAGTAGACATTGGTGATTGAGAAACTGAAAGGATTAAAAGGGGTAGATGTCCACGAAGTTTAGTACTTTAAAACCAACGATCCATCAATATTAATCATAATTATCGAAAGAATCTCGACTACCTTCTCATGGGAAACAGCGGCGTAAAATTGATTGTAGTTTATTTCGGCTACTTCAGTGTGCGCCAGACAGTCTAAAACATCAGCAAGTGGGGTTGGCAGGTATCGATGGGACACCACATATTAATTTATAGCGAATGTGTGGTGTGCGTACTGTAAGACGTTCAGTACACATACCATCAGATTATTTGACTTGTCGCTCTAACGAAGTAGGCGAGTGTCAGCAATATGTCTCGTGGTCTTATCATGGCGTGTTTATCTCCTGCCGTTAGGTCAGACGATAGAAATGCCACTTGCACGCTTAGAGTAGAAGATTGACGGTGATCAACTTTAAACAGAACTTGATTAATTTTCACACACATTTATTAAAATAATGACAAGCATAAAAATTACTTAACTTGGTTCTAGATGCTATTTACAATTGACAATCTGAAGTTCCTTTGGTATTGGTGCGTTAATCTTATTCTCACATATATCTCTGATACTTGAAAAAAGTGTCTATAACTTTTATCTTCATGGCTATGTACAGGAATATGGTAATCTTATTAAATGAAGACAGAAACTTAACTATAGACTGGTGCAGACAAATGCAGACTGACTAATCGGAGGTCTGTACATTTGTTATAATACCTCGCGCATTCATGTATCACTGCGCAAAAGTGATCCGCAAGGAGAAAGGTTCTACGTTAGCAGCAGTCTCGTTGGCTGCGTTACATATTAATTCGCGGATCATCGGAAGCAGAATTTGGTCAGTCTCTATGGCAGCGCCATCTCGTAGTGCGGAGACGGTGCTGCGCCTGCGCTGTTGTGCTTAGCGGGGAGCGCTCTACTAGGAAAGTTGTGGATGCGCTGACTACGCGGAACTATGTACACAACGGAATCCCAAACCCAGTTTCGACAAGTTACGGTTACCATCATACCTGGAATTTCAAGGAAACAGATTCGCAAAATAACCTTCCTGAATAACTACAACATTTTTCAAAAAAGAAAGACCGCTGTGAGTATCTTGGAGATTAAAAAGATGCCTGAGCGACCTCGCTGACGGGCACCTTAAACAGGTCTTTGGCAGGTCTGTGGCCTGCCACATTCAGTCGCTTTTCTTTTAGCTTTTTCAGAGAGGAAGTCACACTCCACACTGTAACACGTGTTACTGTTTCAGAGAGAACCAACCAAACACCAGAACGAAGCAGCTGTGGAAAACCGGTTCCTAGCGTTCTTCTCTCTACAGGGCGTCTCTCCTAAGAGGCGTCAAGCGCATTTTCTCTGGCGTTTCAATAGATATTTGCAATTTCGCTTTTGCACTGTGTGTCTGGGGTCACCCCCCCCCCCCAAAAAAACAGTGCTCGTAACGACTTTCATGCAACGCCCAGTGTCGAGGGAGAGCTATGGTTTGTTTCCTTTTACATACACTAACGGCCATTAAAATTTCTACACCAAGAAGATGACGTCCTACAGACGCGAAATTTAAACGACAGGAAGAAGATGCTGTGATATGCAAATGATTAGCTTTTCAGAGCATTCACACAAAGTTGACGCCGGTGGCGACACCTACAACGTGCTCACATGAGAAACGTTTCCAACCGATTTCTCATACACAAACAGCAGTTGACCGGCGTTGCCTGGTGAAACGTTGTTGTGATGCCTCGTGTAAGGAGAAGAAGTGCGTACCATCACGTTTCCGACTTTGGTAAATGTCGGATTGTAGCATATCGCGACTGCGGTTTATCGTATCGCGACATTGCTGCTCGCGTTGGTCGAGATCCAATGACTGTTAGCACAATATGGAATCGGTGGGTTCAGGAGGGTAATACGGAACGACGTGCCGGATCCCAACGGCCTCGTATCACTAGCAGTCGAGATGACAGGCATCTTCTCCGCATGGTTGTAATGGTCGTGCAGCCACGTCTCGATCCCTCAGTCAACAGATGTGGACGTTTGCAAGACAACAACCATCTGCACGAACAGTTCGACGACGTTTGCAGTAGCATGGGCTATCAGCTCGGATACCATGGCTGTGGTTACCGTTGACGCTGCATCACAGACAGGAGCGCCTGCGATGGTGTACTCAGCGACGAACCTGGGTATACGAATGGCAAACCGTCATTTTTTCGCATTAATCCAGGTTATGTTTACAGCATCATGATGCTCGCATCCGTGGTGGGCTACATCGCGGTGAACGCACATTGGATGCGTGTATTCGTCATCGCCATACTGGCGTATCACCCGGCGTGATGGTATGCGGTCCATTGGTTACACGTCTCGGTCACCTCTTGTTCGCATTGACAGCACTTTGAACAGTGGACGTTACATTTCAGATGCGTTACGACCCGTGGCTCTACCCTTCATTCGATTCCTGCGAAACCCTACATTTCAGCAGGATAATGCACGACCGCATGTCGCAGGTCCTGTACGGGCCTTTCTGGATACAGAAAATATTCTACTGCTGCCCTGGCCAGCACATTCTCCAAATCTCTCACCAATAGAACACGTCTGGTCAATGGTGGCCGAGCAACTGGCTCATCACAATACGCCAGTCACTACTCTTGATGAACTGTGGTATCGTGTTGAAGCTACATGGGCAGCTGTACCTGTACACGCCATTCAAGCTCTGTTTGACTCAATGCCCAGGTGTATCAAGGCCGTTATTGCGGCCAGAGGTGGTTGTTCTGGGTACTGATTTCTCAGGATCTATGCACCCAAATTGTGTGAAAATGTAATCACATGTCAGTTCTAGTATAATATATTTGCCCAATGAAAACCCGTTTATCATCTGCATTCGTTCTTGGTGTAGCAATTCTAATGGCCAGTAGTTTACTTTTTTTCTTTTGGTCATCAGTCTTCTGACTGGTTTGATGCGGCCCGCCACGAATTCTTCTCCTGTGCTAACCTCTTCATCTCAGAGTAGCACTTGCAACCTAAGTTCTCAATTATCTGCTGGATGTACTGCAATCTCTGTGTTCCTCTACAGTTTTTGCCCTCTACAGCTCCCTGTAGTATCATGGAAGTCATTCCCTCCTGCCTTAACAGATGTCCTATCATCCTTTTCCTTCTCCTTATCAGTGTTTTCCACATATTCCTTTCTTCTCTGATTCTGCGCAGAACCTCCTCGTTCATTACCATATCAGTCCACCTAGTTTTCAACATTCATCTGTAGCACCACATCTCAAATGCTTCGATTCTCTTCATAGGGCATGTTTCACTACCGTACAATGCTGCGCTCCAAACTTATATTCTCAGAAATTTCTTCCCCTGTGTTTGATACTAGTAGACTTCTCTTGGCCAGGAATGCCCTTTTTGCTATTGAGTTACATAACATTGAATCGAAATGTCAAAAAGTTTGTAATGACGTAAAAACACAAATTTGTGAGCATTTTCAACCTATTTTTTCGCGTCATGAAAATGCACTACAGAATCACGAAGCAGCCATAAAAGAACTGCAAGCCATTGTTCATGAAAATCATGAGACCTTGTGGGCTAAAATTGACTCAGTTGCATCTACCGATTCGGTTACGCAACTTGCAATAACTCAGGAAAACTTAAAGGACACAGTAGATTCGATTTCAACACAAATGGACAGTCTGAAACTTGGTTCAGAAAAACACACTGAGGAAATGTGTTCACTATTGGAGAAAGTAGCCGAACTTTCAGATCAGGTCACTAACTTATCTACAAAGGTAGATGATGATCTGAATGACACAAGACCTGTAGCCTTCACTGACACAGAAGAGTATGAACAAATTAGAAAATTCAAACAGAATCAAAATCAAATCAATACACAGTACAAAAGAGAAATCCGGGAAGTACAAGATCAGCTGACACAGGTAATTCGAGAATTACGTATTTCAGAGGATACTCGCACCCCAATACGGGAAGAGGGACACAGAAATACGGAACAGCCACAAAATAATAACACAGGGCATTTCGGAAGTTATGAAAGAAATTGGCAATGTGCACCGAATTTTGATATGGAACGGCCGACACGACCTAACAATGACCGATATGCGACTCGCCGACATGATGATTTTGACTATAAGCTGTTCATTACTACACGTAAATTGAAAACATTTAAGAATTCTGGCAACGACATTCATCCACAAGCATGGCTCCATCAATTCTCTCATTGTTTTCCTCCCAACCGGTCGTTAGAACACAGATTAGAATTTATGTGTGGCTACTTGGAGAATGAACCAGCTGTAAGAATGCGATCGGTAATTCACGATTGCCACAGTGAAGGAGAGTTTTACCATGCCTTCCTCTCAGCATATTGGTTTCAAGCCACACAAGACCGAGTAAAACATAGCATCATAATGATGAAACATTTCGAACAATCTGAATTTTCCAGTCTTATGAAATATTTTGAAGACATGTTGCATAAGAATCAATATCTTTCAAACACATACAGCCCCTCAGAACTCATCCGCATTTGCTTAATCAAACTGCCTGAACATTTACGACATATTATTTTGGCAGGACGTTGCAAAGACGACATTGAAGCATTTCAGGGACTGTTACAAGAATTAGAAATTGACACAGGCAGTCGCCGGATGCGAAAACAGGAAAACAATTACAGGTCACATCCGTCGCAATTCCGCGATGAAAGAAGTAATAACTTGACACGACAAGGCTATTCTCACAACACAAATCGTGACCAAAACAGACACCACCCGTATGACAACCGTTGGCAGAGTAGTAATAATTACAGGGAAAGATCACCTCTCCGCGGTAATGACTATTACAGAGACAATCAGAGAAACAGACAATATGGGAACCAAAATAATTATTATTACGGGAGACAGAATAACTTTAGACGCAACGGTCCAGCGCGCAGTTAGATTCAGGGAGAAATTCTCCACCACTTAACCGACAAGAAAGAAACTACAGGAACTACCAACATGACGACAGACGATGTGATCGTAACGACAGACCTGAATCGAATCAGAACTGGCGGGATTTAAACAGGGCAGGGCCCTCTCGTCACTGTGAATTTGTAGAAGTTACGTCTCCAATTTCCAATAACGACGCGCGCCAACAAAGAGACAGACAATGACTCGCGCCGCAGGCACCCAAGTGCGCCGGCTGGCTCAGAGAAAAATAACATAGAAGCTAACGTTGAGAAAAATTCCAGTATTCTTTACCGACGTATACTGCATGATAATTGCGTTCAAGCTGAAACTCTGAATACTTTGAAGAGTAAAAGATTGTACCACATTTCAAATGTAAAACCGTTTATTGAAAGATAATCTGCATTTTAACTTTGTCTTTGCCATAAAACTTTTCACTTTACATTACTAGTATGCTTGTCCGACTTAGAATCTGTTAACATGCAACAATGTTTGAAGTTAAATATCCAGTCAAGAACCAAGAGAACATATTTAAACAGAAATTACGAATGCATTGTTATAATGAACAGATGACACAGTGTTGTTAATTGTACATTCCTGCTTGTTAGTTGCACGATTACGTAACGACTATCAGGCTTACATACTTAGGACACATACTGGTACTGCTAATGAGATTTTAATGCAACTTTTGGTTTACTTGAAAATACATTCTGGGTTTAAAGTACTTTCTGTGAGATACCAGAGGACACAGTGGTTAGTTTATGTGACAGCTACACGATGTTATCACGACGCTACTAATGAGTGACAATTCACAATGTTGCTTTTGCAGTGTATCTGTTTTATATCTGCACAGTTTTCTGAATTCTTCTAGGAAGAAAAACATGTTTTAGTAGTAACTTTTGTGGTATAGCAACAATGAGACAGCCTTTTTCGTGGCATAACAATACGTTACTGTACAGTACTTTCTTCATCACGGCAATAAGCGTAATAAGTATGATATCTATACGTAAAGCATTTCACTTTGTTTATCATGAGGTCAGTACATTGACTTCTGCAGAACTTAGCTTTCGGAGGACGATAAAAAATACGACACTTCCACAGAGATTATGTTGCGACAAGATGCACAGTTTAGCGCTACAGTACACGCATTTGAGTGATTAATCTTATACTTAAAACATTTATTTTTAAAGATTTTTGAATTACAAAGAAAGTTTTCCGTGATACATTTCATTCCATTGCTGTAATCTGTAACACCTGAGGGTATAATTACATTAATCCTCAGGGGGGTACACACTTACTTTGTGTACCATGTGTGTGGCAACCACAAGGAACCCTAGCTAATATGGTATTTGCTTATACAACTTTACACATCGGTACCATATTTCTCTAACACACAAATTACACAGCTATCTGATCATGTAACAGAGAGATAAACTTTTTTTATTACATCAGTGACAGATGTTTACGCAATTATACAGTTGGATAACTTCACACTTATGAAATTGTATTTTGTCTGTACTTTGTGAAATGCTCATATTTTTTCGGAACCATTGTGATACTATGAGAGCTTTGAATGATGTATTTGGTATGGGATCATGATTTTGAAAGTACGTTTGAGGCAGATGACACTATTGACTTGAGCAGAGAATTCTTTTTAGGTTTTGAAATTATTGGAGGAAGCTACAACGATTTTGAGATTTGACTGAGGTGTTATGATGTTATTATTACGACGACGATGTGTATTATGTTGTTGAGGAATGTTTATTATGCTATGTATTTCTCATGATGAAATATTGAAGAAGTGTCGATGAATATGTATATGTATAATGAGGTAAGGAATAATGAGTAGTGTTTAGGGACTCTGATTTCTGAAAAAGGTTGTTGGAAACCAAGAATCGTACTTTAAGAGTTATGAAATGTGTGTAAATGTGTGACTGTATCACAATGCTGACGAATATTTTTTTTTTTTGGACACTTATATTCATAGGATTTTGTATCTACACATTTGCAACGAAAATTCTCGATCTCTGAAATTTTTTATATGAGACTGCCACTGTAGCGGAAACTGCTGTCGTAAATATTTCCGTAAGAAAGTTAAGTGACCACCTGCACGTAATGCGTTGTGGGCACGCAGCTGTGCCAAACACCTGGAGAACAAGCCATTAGGGTGTGCCTTTCCAGAAGCACAGGTAGAAAAAAAAAAGAAAAAAGGCAGGCCTTTATCCTCGCCATTGACATTCCTTTAGAGAAAATATTGCAAATGCGACACCCTCATTACTTCCATTAACCTTGCTATTGACATTCCTTTGTAGAAAGCATCGCAAATATTACATGCTCATTACCTGAAAACATATGATTACTCGTACTTTGTGCTAATTACTGCAATGCTTATGAATTGATGGGAAATATTCGTACATCTGCACACCTGATTATGACAAGTGTCTTTCTATGAGAGTTGAGAGCTACTGACTTACGAAATGCCATATGACTATTGAATGATGTTTTTATGCTTTGGTTTGCGTAATTGCTTATTTCATTTGACATCTGTTTTTCAGCTGTGTTGCAGCATTGGTTTCATAAAATAAAATTAAATGCATTTGCTAATGTGAACACTTTCTGTCAACAGATCTATTAAATAATAATTTTGTGATCCACATTCTTCAAAAAAGGAGCACTTGGAAAGGAAAGAACAATAAGAAGGGACTAGTAACAGTAACTGCATACATAATATTCTTTTCAAGTACATGGTAATATATCTTTTACAATAAGTTGTTGTGGTGCACCACTTTAATTACTTAGACATTAAGATGTGATTATATGTTTCCCTTATCTGCATTGTTATCTTTAGTGTACTATTTTTTTTGCTTGAGCTATGTCATGTTTAGATATAAGCTGCTGTTTGCCAGGCATAGTGCTACTGAACTTTAATTTGTGTTACTCTGCTAAGCCAGATTTATTTTTTTGTTTGCTGCACATTGCCTCATATTAGTTGTAATGTTGAATTGCTTGGTAATTTAGATTTACTGTAGCTTGCTTTGCGATTTTCCATTTTTTTCATTGCTGTTTATATTAATTGTTTTATGTGCTGCTGCATTGCCTCGTCCCTTAGTTTAGCATCTGAGCTCAGTAGATTTAAGTTAGCTTAAGAGGGGGTAGACTATATGAGAAACTGACTATGGAGAATAGGTAAAGAATGCATTGAGAAGTTATACAAAAAAAAGTACAGAAAACAGGTTTAGGTAGGATTTTCTTGGAAATAAATGTTGAGGTGAGAAATGTGTGAACATATAAATACAGAAAGCATGCTTAGATAGAATTTTTTTGGTGGAAACAAAGGATGAAATAAGAGGAAAGATATATGAAGTTTTGGGTTGGACTGCAGTACCAAATATTACACTGAAAACGAACCCTATCCTTTCCTATTGGTGTTATCCCACTATGTGTGTGTCTACCCTTGTGTAATTGTTTTCTTCCTGTCTCTGTGTAGTTTCATAGAATTTTTTCCTCTTTTAATATTAAGCTACATTCACTATGATGAGGAATACTGTTATCCTCAAATATAATTGGCATTAATAATATGTTATTTACTTTGTAAAGATGTTAGACATTATTCATTCTGTTTAAATGCTCATGTGTGAAGTTGATGTTTTGCAAGTTATTCTGATCTTCTATGTATGTACTCATGTCATAATTCCTGTAACACTGATGTATATGTCTATTTCTATTCTTTTGTAAAGCCTGTACTACAAATGTTATCTGTATTGTTATGTTCTTTAATGAGGTATTTTGTACCTTTATTGTATTCTTATGTTATAAAATTGTAATTGTCACCAGTTCATGATATTATTAACTTGTTAGTTACATTTCACTGTACACGTTTCTGTTGGTCATAGTATATGGACAATATGTGAGAAGTTGGGACTGTTAGTGTTTGCACGTGTATTAATAATTCAGCAAGGGACTGCATAACAGCATTGCTGGTTCTAAGGACATTTCCAAAAACTTTGTGAGTGCACAAGTGGTGGTTATGGACTTGCTATATTATCCGCAAGACTCTTCAATGGTGATTGTGCACCCGCACAGTCACAACAGATGGCTGCTGGCCATCTCTACAAGGACTACAGTGGGTCTGCACCTCTGGTGGCCCACCAATACCATACTCTCTACCAGGACTACAGTGGGTCTGTCCACAATTTCTACAAGGACTGCAGTGGGTCTGCACCTCTGGTGGCCCACCAATACTCTCTACCAGGACTGCAGTGGGTCTGCTCTGTGATGACCTACCTACCTATATTCATCAACTTCGAATGACTCTGTTGTAGGTTTGCTCTGTTGTGGCCCATTACCTGTCAGCATGTCAAGAGTCAGCACTGTCTTTCCGTTGGAAGGACACCACTACTTCTTCATGACTGCATGGAAATCCACTACTTCTGTGTGCATTCTCTTTTACTAGTGAGACTTTGTGAAAAAAAATTTTAATTACTATTATGGTGAATGATCAGGACTGGCTTTATGGACTGTGTGAAAATTTTAGCTTTTGACCAACATTGTATCAATAGGTGTGTGCATTCTATATCTTTGTTACTGTAATTGTGAAAAATTTTTGTCAAATCTGTATTGGCCAGTGTCCAACACCATTTGTAAAAATTTTTTGTGGGGAGCATGGGGGCTATGTAAGTAGGCTGTTTATGTTTTCTTTATGTAAGTAGGCTGTTTAGGTTCTTATATTGGTAACGCCGCCGCCACGTAGCGCTCTCAGTATGAAAATGAAATCACTGGCTGTGCTGTGTGCAGTCTGTGGCTAGTTTGCATTGTTGTCTGCCATTGTAGAGGGGCAGCTGGATGTTAACAGCGCGTAGCGTTGCGCAGTTGGAGGTGAGCCGCCAGCAGTGGTGGATGTGGGGAGAGAGATGGCGGAGGTTTGTAATTTGTCATGAACTGATATATATATTATGACTTGTGATGATATTAAGGTAAATACATTGTTTGTTCTCTGTTAATATCTTTCATTTGCTAACTATCCCTATCAATAGTTAGTGCCTTCAGTAGTTTGAATCTTTTATTTAGCTGGCAGTAGTGGCGCTCGCTGTATTGCAGTAGCTTGAGTAGCGAAGATTTTTGTGAGGTAAGTGATTTGTGAAAGGTATAGGTTAATGTTAGTCAGGACCATTCTTTTGCAGGGATCTTTGATAGTCAGATTGCGTTGCGCTAAAAATATTTTATGTCAGTTTAAGCACAGTCATGTATAAATTGTTCAAAGGGGAAGTTTCAGTACTTGCAGCGGATCGTGATGCAGTTTGGTATTCCTGTGTGTTAGCGTTGACAGATGTCTGCCTATTACACATTGCGACCCTCTACAAATGTCGGTAGTCTCTGTCAGTCAACAGACGAGGTGGCCTGTTCGCTTTTGTGCTGTACGTGTCCCTTCACATTTCCACTTGACTATCACACCAGGAACAGTGGACCTATGGATGTTTAGGAGTGTGGAAATCTCCCATACAGACGTGCGACACAAGTGACACCCAATCACCTGACCCCGTTCGAAGTCCGTGAGTTCCGCGGAAAGCCCCATTCTGCTCTCTCACGATGTCTAATGACCACTGAGATCGCTGATATGGATTACCTGGCGTAGGGGCAGCACAATGCACCTACGATGAAAACGTATGTTTTTTGGGTTGTCCGGAAATTTTTGCTCTCATAGTGTATACTTTTGAAGAGCAATTCGGGGATGGCGATTGCATGTTTCAACAAGATCGAGCACCTGTTCATAATGCACGGCCTGTGGCGGAGTGGTTACACGACAATAACATCCCTGTAATGGGCAGCACAGTGCATCTAATATGAAAAACGTATGTTTTTGGGGTTGTACGGATACTTTTCCTCTCATAGTGTATACTGCCCACGTCTGCATCAAATGACTTGCCTTCAAGTGTAAAATCTTTATGATGATTGAAAATATAGACATGGACAGTGTATGCCGGGTCTGGTAAACGAACGTCTTCTATCAAACAATAAGAAGCTCTGCCAGCTAACTTCTCAGACGTCACAAACACCCTTCTTTGGCGTCATATAGGATAATATTTTGCAATAAGTCATTCCGTGCAGGAGAAATTTGTTTAAAACAAAAACGAGCCTTCAGGAACATGCGTGACGTTAATCGACGAAGCTCAAGTTGATTATGTAACAAGACAGAAATTCATATCCTGACTTTGAAGTAAAGCCACTGAATTATGAGATTTGTGGTTGACAACATGAATCTCTATTAAAAGGAGAACAGTATTCATTCACTGAACACGAGAGCAGAGGAGCCATATTGCAAACAACCACACTTTTAGAAGCAACCAGTCATGCGTTACTTACACTCTGACGTAAATTTTCACGTAGACACCTGTGGCGGCAGCTCCTTTACGTATTGTGTTTCCACCTGCAACAAAGAAAAACTTTATGTTGCCATGCGAGATAATCGCTGTATTCAGTGATGGTAAAAACTGCAAATGTAATTATTCGCAAAATATGTTTTAGTATTTCAGTCCATTGCAAATGAGAGTGCTACAGCTCAATTATTGCATCTGCAAACACTCCAGCGCAAAAGCTCCAAATTGCAGCCTACTTCATTTTGAGGGAAGACATATGGTATGCAGTACATATTCCACGTTGGTGAAAAGAAATGAAATAGTTTAAAAACATACAGGGTACATAAATTACTACAGATACGTTATTTAATTGGGTATAATAGGATATACTGTAGTGACTCCGTAAGCTATCAACACGGGAAGTATATTAGACAATCGGGTCGAGAATAAGAGTATTAGAGACGGAATACAAGATGGGCAAAGAAGGAAACTTGTTTCGTTCAGTAGACCCCGCAGCATACTATACGCCATGGCACGACATTTTGGAAGGAAATATCCAAACAAGCTGCAGTAAGTTAAATATTCTTAACAATAGCTGTTTCGGGTTTATTGCCATTCTCAAGTAACGTCTAGATTGGTTTGACGTCCATATTGAATCTACAGTAAACTGTCATTGTCTAAGTCGTAGTTATTACATGGCATATAGTGATTATAAACGTATGAAATACGTATTGACACTTATTTGATAGATCTTTTACTATGAATGTCAAATAGTACTTAATAGTCAACGAACTATAAAATAAGTGTCATAATGTATTACACACGTTTTATAATTACTACAGGTTATGTAATAACTCCGAATTAGACACGATAGTTATTACGGGTGCAATGTGAATGTCAAATCAAACTATATGTTACTTGAGAATGACAATAAACGCAAAACAGCTGTCGTAAAGAATATTAAACTTGGCATTGAAGCAGCGTCTGAAAGGACTTAGATTAAGCGAGTAAAGTCTAACTCAGGTAGCCTGAAAGGGAATTCCACTTACTTCCAGTATTTTAAACATTTTTTTTCTACTAATGAGGAAGTATTTTCGGAAGAAATAGACCGAGGTTTCGTAAATTGGACGGGGATTTGAGCTATTCTCCTTATGAATACCAGTCCTTTGTCGTTATCACTTCATCTTGCTCTTTCTAATTCATCAAACATTGCATTATTTTCGTCATACGGGACCGCAGTTCGGTTTTCTGTGGCGTTGTGCGAAATCAGACGACTGCCTGTTAGAAGGATAATCGTAATAGTTGCCTGAATGAAGGACACAGGATCTGTAATACTCTTTAACATGTCCCGTGGTGATGACATATGGACTCTGACCCGCTTTGAAACTCCTGTTGCGCTGTCGCAACTTCTCACATGCGACGCGTTCAGCCTTGGACCGAAGATTATCATAATACAAGAATAATTTGCCGATGGCTCATATCAGGCATTATATGACAGTTCAGCATAATTTCCTCAAACCAGATTTAAGTGTTTGACAGTTATCACGCTAGTAATCACGTCTTATGCCGAGATGGATGACAAACAAAAATAGTTTATGTGAAAATAGTAACTGTTACCGAAAGAACAGACACCATTGATGACTGTGCAGCTTCTCTAGAATAAATGATAATTAATTGAATGCGCACAGGTTGCCGAACTTATACGGGAATCGTCATCTTAGTGTGCGCGAGTAATTAGTGGATGGGCAAATACCTATTAGGTACAGTTACGTATGTAGATTGTGGACAGTTGGGAATGTGGGTCTCACGGGAAGCGTGCTAGGGATAAGTCCCTGCAGTCGTGCTCTTCATCTGGGTCCTCGGTGGCTCAGATGGATAGAGCGTCTGCCATGTAAGCAGGAGATCCCGGGTTCGAATCCCGGTCGGGACACACATTTTCAGCTGTCCCCATCGAGGTATATCAACAACACCTGTCGGCAGCTGAGGGTTTCAATTAATTATCATTTAACAAAAATAGTTGTGGAAAATACAGTAGTACAAGAGGTCAGTCATTTTAATTATGTGCGATGTGATATCACGTACGAATATGACAAAGAGGTATATCAGAAAGGAGCAAAACTGGACACATGTGTGGAACAATAAGACAAAAAAAGTAACAAGAATGAAATTTAAAATACAGCAAGATCGAACATTACGCTAAGGAAGTGAGTCGTGCGTCATTAATAAACTGTAATTATTGAGTACATTTTCGTGGAGAATATTAGCGGTCCTCGTAAAATATTTTTAAGTTGAATTAATAACAGTCTTGACGGGAAAAATAAGTTGGCAAGAATAACCGGTTTCGGTCAAAATGCGACGATCACCACAATGGCAGGCGGTGTGGTGAAGGGAGCAGGTATCGTGGATCCACGAACAACAACTGCTAAAATCAGCTAATGAGCAGTTGGCGTCATGTATCCACGATCTGCTCCGTTCACCGCCAACGCCTCTCATCGTGGTGTAATAGGTCCGAGGATGATCACATTTTGACCGAAAACTGCTTACCACTGCCAATGATTTTTTTTATTGTGGTCAACACTGTTTTAATTCAGTTTTAAAATCATTTACAACCGACAAGAACGTAAGATCCAGAGCCGGCCGCAATGACGGAGCGGTTCTAGGCGCTTAGGAACCACGCGGCTGCTACGGTCGCAGGTTCGAATCCTGCCTCGGGCATGGATGTGTGTGATGTCCTTAGGTTAGTTAGGTTTAAGTAGTTCTAAGTCTGTGGGACTGATGACCTCAGATGTTAAGTCCCATAGTGCTTAGAGCCATTTGAACCATTCGTAAGATCCAGGCAGCTGAAATCAGGTTTCTTGCGGTTGAGTAAGGCTTTAGCAACGTTAACAGATTAAGAAACAACAATTCGTCTGTCAGAATTTCTTCTGGAATCACAGCGGCCTGCTTTCCGACGCCAGAGACTCCATCCTCATCGGAGCTGCGCCTCCGGTGCTACGTGGAGCTACCAGCAGTAATTGTGGCCTACACCACAGCGGAACCTGTAGGACTTGAGTATTGTGACGGGTCGTAGTGTCCGTGCAATGAGAGACAATTAACGCACCATGTGATACTAGTAATTGTGATTCAGTCTTCCATGGCTAACAGTACATCCGACTTAGCGGCTCTCACCTACTTCAAGGCAGCGTCTTGATTGAGAACTATTTCTCGTTTTTGTAGAATTAAGATCCAAAGAGGTACAGGAGAAGTTTTTATGTTTTCGTCAATAAGTTGTTAACTCACATTCGGCCTGGGGATATAATTTTGCTTTGTCGATCCCGACATAGGCTATAACGTTTTACACATCCGACTTGGTTCAAATGGCTCTGAGCACTATGCGACTCAACTTCTGAGGTCATCAGTCGCCTAGAACTTAGAACTAATTAAACCTAACTAACCTAAGGACATCACACACATCCATGCCCGAGGCAGGATTCGAACCTGCGACCGCAGCGGTCAGGCGGTTCCAGACTGAAGCGCCTTTAACCGCACGGCCACACCGGCCGGCCTCCGACTTGGTAAATACTGAGCAACACGGTACACACATATTTAGAAAACGCCAACACACTTTCACAAAAGTTAACGCTAGACGTAGACAGTTGGCTTGCGTAAATTCCGTCACAGGAGGAGGGAGTGGGGGGGGGGGGGGTGGAGGGAGGAGGGATGGCGGCAGGAAGGGCATCCGAGCACCCTCTTGCCAATAACACTGCCAAATCCGAAAACTGAGATGCCGACTTCGTGAAGACACGGGATAAATGTCAGGAAAAAAAAGGAGTGTATATTTCCATGAACCATTATCGGGTCTCGAGGTTTACGTTTTCAGATTTCGGAAGAGGCTTGTTTTTACAGAGGCCTGTATGGTTCCGAAATTGTTATCATTTGTGTATTGTGATTTGTTTGATATACATTATGAAGATTATTTCAACTACATGTCCTCCTTCGTGTTGCAGTTTCACTATTGCTAGAATATTAGTCCTAATTCAAGTCTCTCAGAGACATAAGCAAAAATGCAAACCTGTAAGAGGAAGAACGTGAAGCGTAGGTGGATTCTCGCAACCAATAGATGAGGCGATGAGTGTCAGACAACGTCCTACGACCGACTGCGGGGCGAATCGCGGAGCTTAGATTCGTAGTCTCCCAATTGTCTACGTTTTCTCGCCTCCTTCCTTTTGTACAACCCTGCTCTGTGCACACTTTTTCTTCGGGGCTTGGTCTCGTTATCCATTTTCTTGTTCACTTGCAAATCAAATACCTTTCAAACTAAACTTCTACTGCGGTAGTAACATTTTTTTTCTTTATTCAAACACTGGTGTCCATTTCTTTTAAGGAGAAAATTGTCCCTTTATCGAAGCTGACAACAAGAACTGCAGGTTTCTTGAAAGTTGAGAAAAATTTTATCTCCTGCAAAATAGAAGTAATTCCTTCCTGGCTGGTACTGTCGTGGCCCTTTCAGCTGGCAACGTGTAACACCATAGCTTAGACACTACATACCTTTTCTTGATTCATTTTTTTCTATTTTGTTCAACATCCCACCGTTGAACCTCTGTAATTAGCGAATGATTAATTCGATACTGTAATATGCAATGTAATGCTACTTGAATTACGCAACCATTACGCCACCTCACCTGAAACTCTCGACACCAGCTATATTCTACTGTGTTTCTGTGAAGTAGTTAACATATTTCTGAAACAACATTCAGATTTGATTTCATTTGTGATAAATGAAATGTCGTGTGGCTAGGGCCTCCCGTCGGTAGACCGTTCGCCTGGTGCAGGTATTTCGATTTGACGCCACTTCGGCGACTTGTGCGTCGATGGGGATGAAATGATGATGATTAGGACAACACAACACCCAGTCCCTGAGCGGAGAAAATCTCCGACCCAGCCGGGAATCGAACCCGGGCCCTTAGAATTGACAGTCCGTCACGCTGACCACTCAGCTACCTGGGGCGGACTTCATTTGTGATACATCGATATGTTTGTATTGCAATGATATTATTCTTATGTGTATTCTTTCTTTTGTCACTATGATCTTTGACGTACTTGTAACTCTGATTTTTGGGCGCGTAAGCGATATTTAGTTGGTTGTTAACTTGTTAGAGAGTCGGACCTTGAGAAAGTCAAGTCGTGGACGTCATGTTGGAAAGACGAATATTGTCGTCAGCTTAAAAAATGTGAACTTTAACAGTGACTGTGAGGAAGATGTTTTCAAGTATGTTTTGTATTTTGAAGCGATGTTTAGTGTGTCGCGTGATATTTCAATGAAAGCAATTAAAAGGAAGTGTAAATTAATTTCGGAGTGCTGATTATTTTTTTTTACATCACCATTGTCCAGTAAAAGTGTAATCTTCAAGGATGGTTTGTGAAGCGCATCTACAAAAACTTTTGAATGTAGCAGAATAAAACCTAGGCCTCTTTGCATCCGAGCTTCGAATCATAACCACCTAGATTTTCAACGATTGAGCCATGATTTTACGACGAGACCAGCGTGGGAAACACAAAAAGATGAGTGCCTAGTTTTTTGATTGTTACATGAAATGACTTTATTAACTGTGCTCTAATGACACCTGCCACATAATAACTTAGTTGTTGCCCGAAAATGCAGTATTTAGCAGCGTGAGCAACACCACAATCGTTATTAAAATGCTGACCTTTGTTGTGGTAGGGTTGTTAGAGCACGATATGAGCAAATGATGTTTCGTATTCCTCACATAATATCTTCGGTTATCTTTGAGGTTGATCAATTTTGTTTAAATATTTTTTTGTAGAAATGTCAATATATGCAAATGTTCTGTTTTAATTAATATGTTTGGTTGTTATTATGTAATTGCTGATCCTCACTTACGGTTATTAGTTATTTTGTATGTGAAAGATGTTGTGGTTCCCCTCGGGAACGGAACTGTGTAGTGCGGACAAATTGTGGTTGGCCTAGGTAGAAAAGGTGGAACCAAGAGTCAGTCGGGGACGAGCTACCAAACTATCAACTGCTCATGTAAAAGTTGTGTATTGTGCTGGTTCCGAGAGAGGGGCTTTTCCTGACGCTTCCCAATGCCTCGGATTGATGGAAAAGAGCTGGAACTGGAATTGGTATCTATCGTCGCCACCAAGAAATGACAGAGTCCAGCAATTCTACCTGTAAATCCACCTATCAACATTATATCGCCACCACATTGCGCAATCACTGTAATGGAACACTATAGTAATGTACAGTGAAGGATCAGCTCATAGGATGTCACGGTGTACCCAAATATAAGGTAAAATTTGACTGAACTCTTGCACCTACCGTGGTTTATCCTCAGTCACATATCCTCTTAGGGTCCCTTTCACGCTAAAGTGTTTACCGAGTGTCCTTTATTCAAGGCATATTAAAATTAATATGGCAATAGAGTGTACTAAAATTAATATTGTTTGTTGAAAGGATCTTAAAAATATCTCAAATTTGTGTTTCGCTGCAGTAAAAGTTCAGAACTGGAACTGTTGAGAGTTCTTGCTTGCTATGTGTTTCACTGATGTAATGAAAGTGTGTTTAGTTTGGTCTGCTACAGTGATCAAGATTAAGGCCCCCCCTCCATTGAAATTAGTTCTAAGGCACATAGTTACGTAATTATAGAAAGTTTAAATTACTCTTGCTATTCAAGTCAAATCCTGTACAATATTGGGTTCCTCTTGTGTATTAAAAGTGCATATTAATGCTGTAACAGGATGCACAGTTTGTCTATTATGCTCATGCTACATAAAAATTAATAGAAAGACAACTATCTATGAAAACAGTAACTTCTTTATTCAAAAGACAGTGAGAAGTAATCTGTTAGTGAATTCCATTTAATTTTCATTCTAAATAAAAAGGTGTTCAGTAGTGAGAGACTTAATCTATGTGCAATAACTAATTTTGCTGTACACCATATCTGTATTTCATGTCAGATAGGAATATGTTTGAAAAGTCATATTAAACCTATGTCCAATTCTTGATTCTAAAGTGCATTGTAATAGTAATATTATTGAAACCACTCAGTTTGACTACGACCTGAAGGTAGTAGTGTGTATCGTTATCTGTTATATTTATGCAAATAGTTTGTTCTGCTCAAGCTTTCAACTCCAAACTTAACGTTAACATATTCAGGTGTCAGAGTTCATTGCACTCGCATGTGGCAAAATATAGGTTGTGTCTGTGCGTTAAAGTTACTCATACCTGCTTTCTTAAACAAGAATGTTAATGATTCTCCTGCCTAATTAGGCTGGCGACCATGTTCTTTATTCTTTGAACAGTGTGGATAAGTAAATTATTGTTTGATACTGTTTAAATATCTATGTAATTTTGACTTTCACTCCCGATAAGCCACCTCCGTTAGATACAACACGGTCAATATAACGAAATTCCTCTCAGAGGGTAACACTGCTCTGCTTCTTTATACTATAATTGCTTGAATAAAAATAATTTTACTGTACGAACTGCCCCCAACTGTAGGGTTATGGTATATCAGTAGCGGACAGTAGTGTTATAAACGGTTGGGCTTTACATCGATGCAAAATGTAGTACTAGAAAGATCGAAACACATAAGGGCCCTATGAGCCACGGAGCTACGCCTACATATAGCCGCCGGTCGCTAGTATCAAACGCGAAACCTTTCAGCGGCTTATATTAGTTATGTACATGGCTATAAGTATACAAAAAGTGTTAGTGGGAAAAAGGTAAGGCGGCTGGCACCGGTGGCGGGCGACTAGCGCCTACTGCGTGGTTTGGAGGTCGTCCGCCTTCCCAAGTGGTGGGACCGGCTCTCCAACTGAGGCGGTGGCTACCGCGCGTCGCAGCCGCTGCAACACATACAGTACTTGCAGTAGCAGAGAAACACCGTGGGGAGAAAAATTTCTTCGAAAATCTTCCCAACTTTTCTACTGTTAAGGAAGAACCGATGAGAGGTAGAGAATGCATGTGATGCGCTAATTGCTGATAGGAACTTAAGAACTTTGGAAAATAATAATAATCAGTATTCTGTGAAACAAAGTGTGACGGAAGGGGGCCGGGGACAAGAGGGCTGCCACAGGTTTCTATACATCGTCCACTGTCTCCACTGACATGCTGAATATTAGTGATATCCTCTATACATGGCATTTCATCAAAACATTGTTTGCTTTTGACACAAAATGTAGCACAAATGATTTAAAAAATAGAATATTACACTGCTGCTCATTAAAAATGCAACACCAAGAGTGTAAGCCCACAAATAAATATTATTTATTGCTCACGTACAGTCTCGGAAAACCATTACGTGATTAAATTTGTATGTCATTATATGCAGGAGGATTCAACTGCCCCAACCAATGGGTTTTATGCAACCCGTAACGCCTTTCAGTACCACGCACAAGATTTTCATATCTGTTTGTAGCAAATTTAATATACGCTACTGGCCATTAAAATGGCAATAAAAGAGGAAATGCAAATGATAAACGGGTAGTAATTGGACAAATATATTATACTAGAACTGACATGTGATTACATTTTCACGCAATTTGGGTGCGTAGATCCTGAGAAATCAGTACCCGGAACAACCACCTCTGGCCGTAATAACGGCCTTGATACGCCTGGGCATTGAGTCAAACAGAGCTTGGATGGCGTGTACAGGTACAGCTGGCCATGCAGCCTCAACACTATACCACAGTTCATCAAGAGTAGTGACTGGCGTATTGTGACGAGCCAGTTGCTCGGCCACCATTGACCAGACGTTTTCAGTTCGTGAGAGATCTGGAGAATGTGCTGGCCAGAGCAGCAGTCGAACATTTTCTGTATCCAGAAAGGCCCGTACGGGACCTGCAACATGCGGTCGTGCATTATCCTGCTGAAATGTAGGGTTTCACAGGGATCGAATGAAGAGTGGAGCCACGGGTCGTAACACATCTGAAATGTAACGTCCACTGTTCAAAGTGCCGTCAATGCGAACAAGAGGTGACCGAGATGTGTAACCAGTGGCATCCCATGCCATCACGCCGGGTGATACGCCAGTATGGCGATGACGAATACGCGCTTCCAATGTGCGTTCACCGCGATGTCGCCAAACACGGATGCGACCATCACGATTCTGTAAACAGAACCTGGATTCATCCGAAAAAAATGACGTTTTGCCATTCGCGCACCTAGGTTCGTCGTTGAGTACACCATCGCAGGCGCTCCTGTCTGTGATGCAGCGTCAGGGGTAACCGCAGCCGTGGTCTCCGAGCTGATAGTCCATGCTGCTGCAAACGTCGTCGAACTGTTTGTGCAGATGGTTGTTGTCTTGCAAACGTCCCCATCTGTTGACTCAGGGATCGAGACGTGGCTGCACGATACGTTAGAGCCATGCGGATTAGATGCCTGTCATCTCGACTGCTAGTGATACGAGGCCGTTGGGATCCCGCACGGCGTTCCGTATTACGCTCCTGAACCCACCGATTCCATATTCTGCTAACATTCATTGGATCTCGACCAACGCGAGCAGCAATGTCGCGATACGATATCAAAGTCGGAAATGTGATGGTACGCATTTCTCCTCCTTACACGAGGCATCACAACAACGTTTCACCAGGAAACGCGGGTCAACTGTTGTAACTGCTGTTTGTGTATGAGAAATCGGTTGGAAAATTTCCTCATGTCAACAAGTTGTAGGTGTCGCCACCGGCGCCAACCTTGCGTGAATGCTCTGAGAATCTAATCATTTGCATATCACAGCATCTTCTTCATGTCGGTTAAATTTCGCGTCTGTAGCACGTCATCTTCGTGGTGTAGCAATTTTAATGGCTAGTAGTGTATTTACAGAGATCAGACACACCTGTAGCTTTTTTTTGTGTCTTCTGACACTTGTTGCGGGCCACCACGAATTCCTCTCCTGTGCCAATCTCTGTGGCTTAGAAGGGGTAGAGCGAGGGTTGAATCAGAAACTCTAATAGTATCTGCCCGAGATTAGTTCTAGAGGATGAAGAACTATGAAAAAGTTGTAATGGGAACCACTCAAGACGACAGAAGTCAGCTTTTCTGACTGCACTCTAAGACCAAAGGACATATAATATCGAGCTCTCTTATATTGGCAAACAATGTATGTCTCCCAATAAAAAGTGCTCATACCTTCATTGGCAAATATGTAGTGCTCTAGGAGCACCAAATCTATCCATAAAATAGTATAACCAGGTGGCTAAAGTGGTCACAACAACTTTGGATGCAATTGGCATCCAATATTACCAACAATTACTTACTGACCAAACGGTTGCAGCTAACAACTCTGACAATTTTGTGTGTCACCTAGATCAGGGCTTCCCAACGTGTGGTCCGCGGACCCCTTAGGGGTCCGCCGGCTCTTTCTAGGGGGTCCGTGGCCATCCTTCACCAAATCGTGTAAAATAATGAGTAAAATTATTTAATAAAAATGTGAAAATCAAATTCATCACTATTTTTTTTGTGTGTGAAAAACATGTGCACTTTTACTTCAGGTCGTATTCCCAAGCAGCCTTTGCGGTTCCTACGTGAGAACACATACACAGTTTAGTGCCGGTGAATGCAGCTTCTCTGATCGACTGTTTCGCAACAATACGGGGGTCGTTTGTGCGCCGGCTCACGGTGGTAGATGCACTGAAACCTTTTACGCATGCGCGGAGCGAGCTTTGTCGACCAATCACAGCGCTCGCTGGCACGTAAGCGGCCCCAGGCATCATTAAATGTTAAACTTGCTTTGTCAGTGCACTACCTATTTCATAAGTCGATTTTTGACCTTCAAGTTGTTTTCATTCATCCCTAAACCAAAGACTATTGACACCTTCGGTGTGTGTTGAGAGGGGGGGGGGGGGGGAGGAAGGTGGTGGGTCATTGGGATGGGAACATGGAACTTGCATTAAGAAACTTTCAGTTCCCATCGGTTTCGCTCTGAAATTTAAAGTTACTGTGCTCTTGACTGACTAGGGGTCCGCCATGGATTTTCGACTGAAGAAGGGGGTCCACCAGCTGAAAAGGTTAGGAAGCCCTGACCTAGATAAAAATTTATGTCTCGCTATCAATGCATCAGTCCTATGTAATGGGAATATTAATGGTATGCCAGGTTAGAAGAAAAAGAGATGTAAAGATCTGATTATCGAGATCGTTCGAATGTGGAATGTTAAAATCGATGTCATCCACTTTATTGTCGACACCCTGAGATCACATAACCTGAAGAGCTTGAAATACGCCGGCCGGAGTGGCCGAGCGGTTCTAGGCGCTACAGTCTGGAACCGCGCAACCGCTACGGTCGCAGGTTCGAATCCTGCCTCGGGCATGGATGTGTGTGATGTCCTTAGGTTAGTTAGGTTTAAGTAGTTCTAAGTTCTAGGGGACTGATGACCTCAGCAGTTAAGTCCCATAGTGCTCAGAGCCATTTGAACCAATGAAATACACAAGACACAATTATTCATAGCCCTCACCTGTTGCGTAAATTATTGTAAAACACTTAAGTCACCAGGTCTATTCCTGAGGAAGCTGGAAGAAACCTGTACTAAACTTGACTGAATCCAGTAACATAAACTTTGTTGGGAAAAATAAAGACAATAATACATACAACGAGGAATACACGGAATTTAAAAAATTTCAGTGTTATCAAAGTTGTGAAAAGCAATTTTTCTCACTGCGATTTTGTCAAAGATAGTGAAAACTAGCAGAAATGTATATCACGAGCACAGAAGGAATCAAATGTAGAGAAGTTCACCTGACACAGAAAGAGCGAGAAATGATGGAGTAATATCAGCAGATTAGGTGGAAAGAAATAGATAAAGGCGAGAAAAGTATGGCTCGTCGTTAATACGCCGGAGATACTGGTTCATTGTTGGGCAGAAAGAAAATGGGTGGGATATACGGAGAGGGAAGCTACGCTGATGATAAGAAAGCCATTATCTCCTCTTGAATGCAGAGTGGTTTAGGATAAGACGTAGGTTACAGATATTTTATTATTTATTTCTTGTGATAGACTACGTCACGACTTTTCCAAGGGCGTGTAAGAACACGTCGCCAGAAAATTGCGCGTCCGCTGTCACTGAGTTGATAGATGTAGTCAAACTTTCGTAGGGTGAGGACCCAGTTGAAGGGCGAAAAAATTCGCATAATGATGCACCACAGTAAACAGTTCCATACCAATGCGATCAGTTCTGTTTCTTTTGCCGTATTAATCTTTCCGAAGGATTCGCGGAGAGACAGAAAAGATGTTCCTATACGGAATCTTGTTACGCCATGTCTACTCCCCTGCTCTCACGGCGGCAAAACAAAGGCAATTCAACAAGATTAATAGTCCGCCCCCGGTAGCTGAGTGGTCAGCGCGACAGAATGTCAATTCTAAGGGCCCGGGTTCCATTCCCGGCTGAGTCAGAGATTTTCTCCGCTCAGGGACTGAGTGTTGTGTTGTCTTAATCATCATCATTTCATCCCCATCGACGCGCAAGTCGCCGAAGTGGCGTCAAATCGAAGACTTGCACCCCGCGAACGGTGTACCCGATGGGAGGCCCTAGTCACACGACATTTACATTCAACAAGATTGATATACATATACCCGCCTTTGTTGCCCAGGTCGCTCGCAGGCGTGTGCAGTGGCTTTCGGCTCGGAGGTAAGTCGGTTCGAATCCTGGTGGCGGTACATTTTCACTGCCCGTATTTGTCCCGCAAAGCGAGGAGAGGTGGTGATGTAAAGTTCCTGATCGCCACCAGTCTTTGCGCTAATGTCCTGGATTTAGTTCCCAACCTCCCTGTAGTGTCTCGTGAAGTTAGGGCAGGCGACACTGTTGGTGGTGATGCATTCCTCAGAGGGGCACGGCGGTGCCATTCAAGAGGCGAGGGCTGTGTGCCGGCACCATATTTAACCCCGTCCCTTCCCTTCTCTCATAACAACACAAACCCATCACTGCATTGTCCATGCATTCATTATGGTCATCCACAAGAAGCAGATAGGCCTACCACTTGACACTTCCTAACAGGTCGGAGGAAGACAGTAGCAAATAACCTCCACTAGGACCTTGCCAAGAGCTGTTATGCAGGATTTCTGCATCTGCTCCGCTGAACGCATTCCCTCAGTATGGAGATTCTTTGCCTTGACTGTATCCATATACTTCCACATCCACTTCGCGGCCTAGATCCAGTCCCAACAAAATGTATTACAAGGCAGTTATAAGAGTCGAGGGACATAAAAGGGAAGCAGTGGTTGGGAAGGGAGTGAGACAGAGTTGTAGCCTCTCCCCGATGTTATTCAATCTGTATATTGAGCAAGCAGTGAAGGAAACAAAAGGAAAATTCGGAGTAGGTATTAAAATCTATGGAGAAGAAATAAAAACTTTGAGGCTCGCCAATGACATTGTAATTCTATCAGAGACAGCAAAGGACTTAGAAGAGCAGTTGAACGGAATGGATAGTGTCTTGAAAGGAGGATATAAGATGAACATCAACAAAAGCAAAACGAGGATAATGGAATGTAGTCGAATTAAGTCGGGTGATGCTGAAGGAATTAGATTAGGAAATGAGACACTTACAGTAGTAAAGGAATTTTGCTGTTTCGGGAGCAAAAAAACTGATGATAGCCGATTAGAGAGGATATAAAATGTAGACTGGCAATGGAAAGGAAAGCGTTTCTGAAGAAGAGAAATTTGTTAATATCGAGTATAGATTTAAGTGTCAGGAAGTCGTTTCTGAAAGTATTTGTATGGAGTGTAGCTATGTATGGAAGTGAAACATGGACGATAAATAGTTTAGACAAGAAGAGAATAGAAGCTTTCGAAATGTGGTGCTACAGAAGAATGCTGAAGATTAGATGGGTAGATCACATAACTAATGAGGAGGTATTGAATAGGATTGGGGAGAAGTTTGTGGCACAACTTGACTAGAAGAAGGGATCGGTTGGTAGGACATCTTCTTAGGCATCAAGGGATCACCAATTTGGTATTGGAGGGCAGCGTGGAGGGTAAAATCGTAGAGGGAGAGCAAGAGATGAATACACTGAACAGATACAGAAGGATGTAGGCTGCAGTAGGTACTGGGAGATGAAGAAGCTTGCACAGGATAGAGTAGCATGGAGAGCTGCATCAAACCAGTCTCGGGACTGAAGACCACAACAACAACAACACGTAATACTTATAGTGTGTCTTTCGGCAAGTTACTAATAGTGACATATTAGTAATTTTAACATAAATTCATTATGTTTGACAGTTCTTTGTAAACTTTAATAGTCGTCCATTATTGCGCAAAACGTTTGCGCGGAATAATATTTAGTCAAAGTAAAGTATCAAATTAACTTATCGCACAGTTTCTAAAACAAATATACAATATTTAATTACAGTGGAACTAGATAATTGTAGTTTCTTTATTTTAATTGCATCTGAGCTGGAGAGCAAGCGTCGACCAATAAAAACAGACATGGGGCCAGCAACTCAGGAACCAGTTTCCGCGGAGATCGAAAGTGCAGGTTCCGAGGTCCCAACCAGAGATTAAGACTGAATGGAATAACCAGCTGAGGGAATCAGATTGCTAGTTCAATCTTCTTAATTGGAAAGGCATTCTTAATTACAGTTCAGTGGCTCGTTTCCATGCAGCGTACGCTAAATTAAGTGTTCAGATCTGTTGACAATGTTTAAGATTTCGAGTTGTTGGAAATGGACGCTGGAGGCAAAAAAAATAGAGACGCTGAAAACGGTGATAAAACACAGCTCGCTACTTTCTAAAAGCATCCAGAGGCTTATCAGGCTCAAAGTACGCGTCCAACGGACGGAATCACTCAATAGTGCAACGTTCCCAAATTCCATACGGAGAAAATGGAGGTACTCAGAATGTGGTGCAACAGGGAACTGTAGTAAATTAAGTAAGGAGGTAGAATATATAAACATGAGAGGAAAAAAATCTGTGAAAGATCTTCGTCAAAATAGGGTAAGATTGTTGTAAAGTGTGCTATGTGATTCAGGATTAACTAAACTGACATAGGAAGACATTATAGACGAAAAAAACATGTATAGGCATGCTAAAATTAGGACATAAAAATGGACTCTACAGAACGTTGAATGTTGGAGGTATGGATAAATAGAGCGATAAGCACAGGGTAACAGATGGAGCAATGCTTCAAAATAGCCGAGGGTCTTCCGGCGCTGCGTGGTTAAAAAGTTCATATTCATCGTTGTAAAACTCAAACTGTGAATGTTCTATAGTATTAGTAATATTATTAACATCCATAGTTTATACTCTTCATTGATAAAGACATTTATTCATATTTGTGACGACTTGGCATCACCTTGTTCGATACCCGTTTAGTGAGCATTGGAAACAGTACAGGACTCCCATATAGTTGCCTTGGGCAGAGTCCTAGGTTTGCTGTTGCCTTCCACATTCCTTTTATAAACTGTCAGGAGGATATCCGTAACCTGTGAGATACTGTGATAAGTAGGGCAGTAAAAGTAACGACTAAATTTTGTACCGAACGTATTCGGGATTGCCCTGATACATGCCTTTACTAAGTATTCGTTGCTCATTACTTTCGTAACTGGACATCATTACTGATATAGGCATTACAATAAATACTTTCTTGCTGACGTATGAAGCTGTGGGTATAACCGTGCCCTAGAATGTGCCATTCGTGTGGGATTTCTTTCATGAATAGATTTTTGTCTTCTACATTGATCTGATTTGATAAACGCACGGAGACAAAACCAACAGCGATCTTAGCCGACTGTTGCCCACACCGAAACTGGGGTCATTATGCGGTTACACACCCTGTGATTCTAGTAAAGCCAACTGGTTCCTTTGAGAAGTAGTAGGGAGACATTTTACATACACGTTGAACGTATCCGCCAGAAATCCGTTCACCGTGCAGCTCCTTAGCTCAACATTGGCCCCGATGTTCGTCTGACGTGTGTTACGTTTATACATGAAACCACACAAAATTCAGCTACTGGAAGCTCTTCGTGAAGTTGACAAACAACAACGTGTGGAGTAATGTAATTTCGTTCTTAGCAAGGTGGTGAATGACAGTTTTCTTCGACGCTTAGCGTTTAGTGACGACGCAACATTCCATTGAAATGGAAAGGTGAAGCGTCTTAATGTGAGAATATGGGGTCGGAACAACCACATGAAGTTGTACAACATGAAAGGGGCTCTCCAAAATTTAATGTAATCTGTGCAGTTTCACGCGGAAAGATGCGTGGTCCTTCCTTCTTTGCCGAGATCACTATTACAGGAAGCACATGCCTCGATATGCTTGATAACTTTCTTTTCCCACAGTTGGAGACTGATTCGAACGACTTCATTTACCAACAGAATGGGACACCGCCACACTGACATCTGGAAGTGTGGGAATTTTTAAATCAAAGGATTACTGAACGATCGGTCGGTCGCACTGGACCAAATGATTGAGCCTTACAGTACTGGCCTCCAAGGTCACCTGACCTGATTGTATGTAATTGTTTCTCGTAGAGGTTTATAAAAGACTCTGTGTGCCTCCTTACCAGCAACAATGAGTGAACTGAGGCATCGCATGACAGCAGCTGTGGAAGCTGTAACTTAAGATATGCTCGCTGCAGTGTGGTAAGTGTTTCAATACCGATTTGATGTATTTCGTAAGTCTCCAGGAGGGCATACTGAACACTTTTGAAAAGGTACGAAAAAAAAAACTTCTTGAGTTTCCCGCTCATCAAAAAACAAAATTTATTGTATATGTCTATTAGTTTCAGAAATAGAAACGTGCCAAATCGGATGATTCTTTTTGATACACCCTGTACATCTCACATATACTGACTGACTTTGCAATTAAAAAATTTTCCCCGGTACCAAAATTCGAACCTTCAGCTGGAGCCTTATTGTGCAGGTGGAGGCGCGTTAGTGACGGTTATAAAGCATAAACAAGGAAATTCTTTAATTGTGGGTAAGCGACACTGAAAGTGAGGCTTAGCTCGCGCTGGTCCTTCGCGGATTTCAGACAGCTCCAAGAACACTTCCAAGGAAAAAGGCTGCACAAATTTTGTTCAAATGGCTCTGAGCACTATGGGACTTAACATGTGAGATCATCAGTCCCCAAGAACTTAGACCTACTTAAACTTAACTAACCTACCACACACATCCATGCCCGGGGCAGGATTCGAATCTTCGACCGTAGCGCCTAGAACGTTTCGGCCACCGCGGCCGGTTGTACAAATTTCTGCACGCAAAAAAACATGATTATTTTCGACGTATTTTTAAAAATATTTGACAGTGAATTTCATTGGTTATGTTCTTGCGGTACGAAGAACATTGGGGCAAATTCAACATATCGGATCGTACCATTCCCTTGTCAACAGATAGTCATTTTATCAAAAGTGTGCGTTTAGTTTCTATAGTTCATTCTATACATAATCCAGAACAACAAAGTGAATGATAGCCTCTTGTTTACAGGACACCCAAAATAGTAGAAACGAATTAGATAATGAGCTTGCTTACGCCTTCGGTTCTAGTCACCTTTGTCATGCCACTCTGCTGTCTCAGGCGCAGTTCCCACCGTCAATTGCAAACGATGCTTTCAATCGGTAACTTAACACTTGTGATTCCTTTTCGTTGTTTGCGTTGTTTCTCTGTGCAGCGTGTTTTTGTTTTTTGTTTTTTTTTGTTTGTTTAATAGGGCGAGTTTCCTAAACTTACTGCGAAAGTGTGCAGAAAAGCGATAAGACTCTTACTACCCCACTAAGCAAACACGATACGTTAACGGGCAATGTGTGAATGTATCCAGAATGGAAAGGCTGCTTGCTGCTGCCACAGCCAATATTGTGTGCAGAAGAGCCGAGCCGACACCATCACCCACTCTCACACGCGATTGTCAATCACTTCTTTTTTTATTTGATCTATGTTTAAAGCCGCAACGCAGTACAATGTAAAATGTTCGTCGTTGTTATGGGGCAGAAGGCTGGATTCTAGTAATGTGTCAATTAATGTAGACTTCTGTTTTAATGAGCACGTAGCGTGAATGTAGTTGTTGCCAGGCCACAATTCTTTCCTTGGCAGGTGTCCACGCCTCCTCCCCCCCCCCCCCCCAAACCTTCAACACGCGGGCGCGGAGGCGGCAGGCGTGGTTGTGCTGCTGCAAACTTCTGAGTGCATCGAGTTGGACGCTGTCACGAGAAATGACTCGTGCATATTCATTACTAGTGAACAGGCAATGTCCAGAGGAGGCGTAATCTGAGTACAGGATTGTCTAATCTTGACACAAGATATCTGAAATGTCACACAAGGTATCTTAAATGTCAAAAATGTTGTAGTGGATATAATTTCACAATTTTTCGAGTAATACGTATGTGGCGCCAACCGAACCGGCATTACAGTGAATGCATTAATTCTGGTACTTAAATATCCGTATTTACGATTAGATGTGATAAAATTGTGTGTCAAACTGGCCTTCGAACGAGAATACTAGCATTACGAAAGCAGTGTTACCAATCGTAGTCCCTCAAGTACAACTAAACTCCGCAAGAAATTAGAAGAAGTGCGTCTTAATATAATTTGTATCCAAATTGGCGGCCACTTTTCACGACATTGGGAGAGTTTCCTGGCCGAACCGGTTAAAAGTCCATTCTAATCCTAGTCATCACCTTATTCCTAAACAATTTTAAATGAATGCTGGCGTGGCGCCTTTAGAATTAACGTGAATGATATCCGGCTCCACCCTAGATCAAATATTGTGCTCCGTAGTTGTTAGTCTGCACGTCGGCGAAATGTTTAAAACAAACAATATCTACTTTTATGAACCGTTACAGTGACTGTTTAGATGCAAATGGTTCAAATGGCTCTGAGCACTATGGGACTTAACTGCTGTGGTCATCAGTCCCCTAGAACTTAGAACTACTTAAACCTAACTAACCTAAGGACATCACACACAACCATGCCCGAGGCAGGATTCGAACCTGCGACCGTAGCGGTCTCGCGGTTCCAGACTGTAGCGCCTAGAACCGCACGGCCACTCCGGACGGCCGTTTAGATGCAAGTAGGCTCTTTCCAATAGCTACTCTTTTCGTAGATTTATACTTCAAGTCCGAAGCATACGATCCTGAATATGCTCTTACGGAAGAACGTTTGAAACTGCAGAAAATTTAAGTATACAGAGGTCGCACTTTAACGAATAACCTGCCTGAGTAGCACAAATATAGATACAGGGTATGAAGAAAATAACTGTTCTCGAAAGAACAGATAACATTGATGACAGTGCAGCTTCTGTAGAATAAATGATAATTAATTAAAACCCTCAGCTGCCGACAGGTGTTGTTGATATACCTCGATGGGGACATCTGAAAATGTGTGGCCCGATCGGGCAGAGAGAAGAAACAAAAACTTTGAGATTTGGCGATGACATTGTAATTCTGTCAGAGACGGCAAATGACTTGGAAGAACAGTTGAAAGGAATGGACAGTGTCTTGAAAGGAGGACATACAATGAACATCAACAACATCAAAACAAGGCTAGTGGAATTTAATCAAATCAGGTGATGCTAAGGTAATCAGATTAGGAAACGAGACACTTTAATAGTGTTGTGTCGGTAGCTGGGCCGACACCGTGAAGTTGAGATGGCTGAAAATGCACGCTAGACTAGCGCAGACGGGCGTGAAGTACTGGAACAGGCTACGTAATTAATGTTATTAAGAAAAGTACGTAGCTGTATTAATACTTATCTTTAATATCATTGTGGTACATCGATCTTGACGATACACAGGAGACTTTAATTACAATCACTGTATGGCTAATGGCGCCTTGCTAGTTCGTAGCCATTAACTTAGCTGATGGCTATTCTGTCTCTCGGCTAATGAGAGAGAAAAGGCTTCGTACATCTGGTCGGTAGCTAGGTTCTCGTACAACTGGGGCGAGTGCTTTCTCGTATCACGAGACCTGCCTTGGTGGTGGCGCTAGGTCTGCGATTACACAGTGGCGACACGCGGGTCCGACATGTACTAAATGGACCGCGGCCGATTTAAGCTACCACCTAGCAAGTGTGGTGTCTGGCGGTGACACCACAAATAGTACTGAATTTTGTTATTTAGATGGCAAAATAATTGATAATGGCCGAAGTAGAAACGATATAAAACGTAGACTGGCAATGGGAATAAAAGTATTTCTGAAGAAGAGAAATTTGTTAACATCGAATGTAGATTTAAATGTTTGTAAGTCTTTTCTGATAGTACATTGACGGAAAAAGATTGCAACACCAAGAAGGAGCTGTGCGACGCAAGTGAAAGTCGGTAGGCGTCTTTCTATATCTGAAAGATGACGTCGATCCAAATTTCGCGCAATCGCATAAGAATAGCTCTATTAGTGCCACTTTGAGAATACAAATCAGGTTTGCTCTAAAAACAGTTGTAATGGTCGTGAGGGTTAGTTACCTTTGAGATGGGACGTTGTGAGTTGACGTTGGTCAAGAATGCCTTTAAGGCGACAAATAGCCATTATCAATATCTCACTGAGTTTGAGCGAGGTCTTGCAATAGGGTTATGAGAACCTGGATGTTCCTTCTGTGATACTGCAGAAACGCTTGACTGGGATGTAGCCACTGTACGTGAATGCTGTCAGCAGTGGTCACGAGAATGTACAATCGCAAGAAAGTCAGGTGGCATTATGCAGAGGTGTTCGGCGTATGGCTCTGCTGCATCGTACTGCATCTGCAGAAGCAGTTGAAACTACAGGGACACAACGAACTGCTATAAATCGGTTATTTCGTTGACAACCCCAAGCCAGACGCCCTATAGCGTGCGTTAAACCGACCCCAAACTACCGTCATTTGCGACTTCAGTGGCGTCAAGCGAGAGCTCATTGGAGAGCGAGGTGGAGATCCGTTGCGTTTCCCGATGAAAGGTGAAAGGTGGTTCTGCCTCGGTGCCAAAGATGGTCGTGTGTTGGTTAGAAGGAGGTCAGTTGAGGGCCTGCAAACTGTCTGTGTGTGCTAGACGCATTGGACCTCTACCTGGAGTTATGGCATGGAGTGCGATTTCTTCTGACAGCCGAAGCATTCTCATGGTTATCTCACACACAGTGGCTGCAAATTTGTACGTGAATCTAGCGATTCTACTTGTCGTATTGTCATTCATGAACAGCATTCCGGGAGGTGTTTTCCAACAGGATAACGCTCACACACATACCGCTGTTGTAACTCAGCATGATCTACAGAGCATCGACATGTTACCTTGGCATGCTCTATCACCATATTTGTTTCCGATCGAGCACACATGGGACCTCATCGGACGAAAACTCTAGCATCATCCACAGACAGCATTAACAGTCCCTGTACTGACCGACGAAGTGCAACAGGCAAGGAGCTCTGCCCCACAAACTGACATCCAGCAGCTGTACAACATAATGCAGGTATGTATGTTTTTGGATAGGATCCGCCTTTAGTTTTTAAATCGTAATTACAGATATTTGAAAAACACTAACACTAATAGTTACATTTATACAAACAGTACAGAACAATGTTTATCTTTAACAGATGAAAAATAAAAGCCCACTGAAGATGCTGCAACTGCAGTGAAACATGTTTGTGTTAAAAAACAAAATTGTGTTTTGCTAAAGGCGGATCCTATCCAAAAACATACGTATTGTTAAAGCAAACACGGAAAAAAGAGCTTCAACCCCAAGATGATTATAATGCATGTACGTTTGCATTCAACAATCTAACGGTTACACAGGTTATTAATGTTCCAGCATTTCACATTTGCAGTGGCTTATCTCGCGCTTACATTAACGTGTGATATTACAATGTTAATCACTTAAATATGTTACCTAGACAAATGCATTCCCCAAATTTGATTACTGTACATTAATCTTTCGTAGGTATTACGATTTTTTCCATCAGTATTTGTATGGAGTGTAGCCTTGCATCGAAGTGAAACATTGACGATAAACAGTGTAAACAAGAAGAGAATAGAAGCTTTCGAAATGTGGTGTTACAGAAGAAGGCTGAAGATTAGTTGGGTAGATCTCGTACCTAATAAGGAGATACTGAATACAGTAGAGGAGAAAAGAAATTTGTGTCACAATCTCACTAAAAGAAGAGATTGGTTGCTAGGACACAGTCTGCCGGCCGGAGTGGCCGAGCGGTTCTAGGCGCTACAGTCTGGAGCCACGCTACCGCTACGGTCGAAGGTTCGAATCCTGCCTCGGGTATGGATGTGTGTGTTGTCCTTAGGTTAGATAGGTTTAAGTAGTTCTAAGTTCTAGGGGACTGATGACCTCGGCAGAGCCATGTGAACCATAGGACACAGTCTGAGACATCAAGCGACCACAAATTTAGTATTGAAGGGAATTGTGTGAGAGTGTGTGTGTGTGTGTGTGTGTGTGTGTGTGTGGTGTGTGTGTGTGTGTGTGTGTGTGTCTGTGTGTGGAGGGGGATCGGAGAGGGAGACCAAGAGATTAATGCAGTACGCAGATTAAGAAGAATGTGAGCTGCAGCAGTCATTTGGAGAGGAATAGGCATGCACAGTATAGAGTAGCATGGTGAACTGCATCAAACTAGTCTTCGAACTGAAGACAACAACAACATTTAATAACAGATTAAAAATAAATAAATCTGAATTTACGATTTTAATCTAATTTTTGTTTGAGTAGAACTTAATTTAACGGAGGGGTAACTGAGTTTGGTCATAAGTCGACTTTCTGTGTTATGTGTATTTTATTGATTTCCAGTATTTCTACTAGGGTCATCTTTCTGCTATTTTTAACATAATGTAAAACTCACAGTTTGCGTCATATGGGTGGTTTCGTCCTAAAAGATGTTCGACAAAGGTTGAATCTTTCTTTCTTAACCTCCAGCTTTTTTCCTGTTCAGATAACCTAACTGTCACAGCTCTAACTGTTTGTCTTTACTAGTGAATAAAATTTTTAATTTGCTGGTGTTATTATAAAATGCAGGGTTGCAGTTGTGAGACTAACTATTTTGCAACATAATTGGAATTTTATCAACATATGGGATGATGTACCAGTGTTTACAACTACTAACTGGTTCCTGTTGCTCAACGTGCAGAAGTGATACAATTTTACGAATTTTCTTTATTCATAGTATATTATACATCACTGAAAGCGGTAAGTGTTGTGGTCTGTAGTTCTGTTTAAAAGGCAAATTCATAAAATGGAACAGATATGAGGCGATGCACCATCGAATTATAAGGTTCGTGTTTGTGGCTATGCAGGAGATGGGAGCTTGATGGGACTGCCTTATCTGTTGCTACAGTTTTTATTTAAATGCTAAATAATTGTCTTCTTGCCCTAATGTCTATATTAAGGTCCGGGAAATTCATAGAAGACCTCCCAGCTTCACTGCGGAACGAATGTTCTTATTTTGGGAGTTTAAATGTTTTAGCAATGTAATTTATTGTCTAGTGGTGCAGGCCCATAAAGTCAGTACATTGTACACACACCTGATCAATTATATTATTTCGCGTCTCTAAGTGAACTATTGTCACAGCCGCAGGAATCGACGTCCTTTACTTTCAGCTTATTAAGATGAGTAGGAAAAGAGTCATGATTGAATCCGTTGAATAACTTCTGGGTGTGCTGCTAAGCCAGTTCATTCCATGAAATGCCTTATGACTAAACAAATACGTCACTGATAAAATGGAGTAACCGTTGTTTTCAAACAATACGATTTGTTGCCGAAATATCAGTAGAATAAAGCACTTTCGTTGTTTCTCTTGCAGTCAACGGTTAGATGTTCCAGTCATACAGTATACGATTTCTTACTAAGCATTGCAGTGTACTGAAGCTCCTTGTACTGCGTCATTTGATTTGAAGGTATTCGATATACACTCCTGGAAATTGAAATAAGAACACCGTGAATTCATTGTCCCAGGAAGGGGAAACTTTATTGACACATTCCTGGGGTCAGATACATCACATGATCACACTGACAGAACCACAGGCACATGGACACAGGCAACAGAGCATGCACAATGTCGGCACTAGTACAGTGTATATCCACCTCTCGCAGCAATGCAGGCTGCTATTCTCCCATGGAGACGATCGTAGAGATGCTGGATGTAGTCCTGTGGAACGGCTTGCCATGCCATTTCCACCTGGCGCCTCAGTTGGACCAGCGTTCGTGCTGGACGTGCAGACCGCTTGAGACGACGCTTCATCCAGTCCCAAACATGCTCAATGGGGGACAGATCCGGAGATCTTGCTGGCCAGGGTAGTTGACTTACACCTTCTAGAGCACGTTGGGTGGCACGGGATACATGCGGACGTGCATTGTCCTGTTGGAACAGCAAGTTCCCTTGCCGGTCTAGGAATGGTAGAACGATGGGTTCGATGACGGTTTGGATGTACCGTGCACTATTCAGTGTCCCCTCGACGATCACCAGTGGTGTACGGCCAGTGTAGGAGATCGCTCCCCACACCATGATGCCGGGTGTTGGCCCTGTGTGCCTCGGTCGTATGCAGTCCTGATTGTGGCGCTCACCTGCACGGCGCCAAACACGCATACGACCATCATTGGCACCAAGGCAGAAGCGACTCTCATCGCTGAAGACGACACGTCTCCATTCGTCCCTCCATTCACGCCTGTCGCGACACCACTGGAGGCGGGCTGCACGATGTTGGGGCGTGAGCGGAAGACGGCCTAACGGTGTGCGGGACCGTAGCCCAGCTTCATGGAGACGGTTGCGAATGGTCCTCGCCGATACCCCAGGAGCAACAGTGTCCCTGATTTGCTGGGAAGTGGCGGTGCGGTCCCCTACGGCACTGCGTAGGATCCTACGGTCTTGGCGTGCATCCGTGCGTCGCTGCGGTCCGGTCCCAGGTCGACGGGCACGTGCACCTTCCGCCGACCACTGGCGACAACATCGATGTACTGTGGAGACCTCACGCCCCACCTGTTGAGCAATTCGGCGGTACGTCCACCCGGCCTCCCGCATGCCCACTATACGCCCTCGCTCAAAGTCCGTCAACTGCACATACGGTTCACGTCCACGCTGTCGCGGCATGCTACCAGTGTTAAAGACTGCGATGGAGCTCCGTATGCCACGGCAAACTGGCTGACACTGACGGCGGCGGTGCACAAATGCTGCGCAGCTAGCGCCATTCGACGGCCAACACCGCGGTTCCCGGTGTGTCCGCTGTGCCGTGCGTGTGATCATTGCTTGTACAGCTCTCTCGCAGTGTCCAGAGCAAGTATGGTGGGTCTGACACACCGGTGTCAATGTGTTCTTTTTTCCATTTCCAGGAGTGTAGTAAAAGCATTTCTGGTATGACTGGATAAATATAAGATTAAAGAAAAAATTATATCATCACTGTGCCTGCCCGAATCAAAAAAATTAAGCCATCTAACACAAAATTAGAAAATAATTGTATAGCTCCCCATAGATGGTGAAAGAATATATTCATCGGGACAGCTTCACGCAATACATAAAATGTATTACTGAATACGGTTGTAGCAAAAAGAATATTAACGGATGTAGTATAGGAAAACGATTACCACAGAAATGAACGCTTGGACCAGACAAGACACAAAGAAAGAAATAGCAGCTGGAGACAAGTGATAGGACTTAACTGAGATCGGAACACGTACATAGATCGATAGGAACGTAGGGTGTAGCAGGTACACCGATGTGGAGAAACTGCATGGTATACCAAGACCCGATCGACAGCTTCCTACCAGTCGAATGCCACAGCTTCCTACCAGTCGAATGACTAGTGGTTACACGTACACACTAAAAATTCGCGGCATGTGCCATTCTCTAGTATCATATGGAATATTTCCTGGAGATCAAAGTGGCGTTTAATAATAAATTACCTCGAACTGGAAAAGTGTATTTTATTTTACTGAATGAAAATGTTGTAGATTGTAGTAGCCAAATTTGTAGCATCTGTAAATCACACATTTTGGGGCGAATTTGAAATCGGCGGTATGTTATAGAATCAAGTTGTGAGATATTATAAATACGACTTGTTTTTCTTTATTCCTTGTTTTTCTCCTATTCTAATCAGGTAGGTACATACTGACCATTGCGTTATTAAGTTTGGTTTAGCGTTCATGGTCAGTACGGGTTTCTTATCGTAGACTATGCGTTGGGAAGCCGACGACATCTGCCGCTGCAAGCGTAACAGTCCCAGTGAAACTACGTTTACCTCAGTTGAAAAGTGGAGAACGTTCTAAGCGCCATTTTTTCCTGTATCACATTTTTATTGCTACTGTATCCTCGGTACTTGATCAAGGTTCCAAAGCACAGAGAACGTCTTTAAAACAAATGTCAGCAGGTAGCACGTGGTTACACGTACACACTAAAAATTTGCGGCATGTGCCATTCTTTAGTATCACATAGAATATGTCCTGGAGATCATAATGGCGTTTAATAATAAAATACTTCGAACTGGAAAAGTGTACTTTATTTTACTGAATGAAAATGTTGCAGATTGTAGTAACAAATTTGTAGCATCTGTAGGTCACACATTTTGGTGCGAATTTGAAATCGGCGGTATTTTATAGAATCAAGTTTTGAGAAATTATAAATACTACCTGCCTTTCTTTATTCCTTGTTTTCTTCCTATTCTAATAAAAAAAATGGTTCAAATGGCTCCCGAGCACTATGGGACTTAACTGCTGTGGTCATCAGTCCCCTAGAACTTAGAACTACTTAAACCAAACTAACCTAAGGACATCACACACATCCATGCCCGAGGCAGGATTCGAACCTGCGACCGTAGCGGTCACGCGGCTCCAGACTGTAGCGCCTAGAACCGCACGGCCACTCCGGCCGGCTATTCTAATCAGGTAGGTACATACTGACCATGGCTTTATTAAGTTTGGTTTAGCATTCACGGTCAGTACGGTTTTCATATTGTGGTATCGACAGCTACGATGCCACAACGTAGGAGGGCTCTGCTAGGTTGTCACTACGACAGACATCGACGACAGCGCACTCTAGCCGGAGCGGGAGAGCTCTACGAGCTCCGCTCCAGATTCTGCCCATTTCATTAAGAGCAGACGACCGGGATACTTCGCTTGCTATTGAGACTTTGTACTACTTACGACGGGTCTAAGGCTTCGGACGTCAGTGCAAAGTTATGTATTCAGCTAATATTGTGATATAGTAAAACCATTTCTAAGAGCAATACCGAGAGATTTTCACCTTTTCCTGTTCCTACTCACTTCCTTACATTCGGCCTACCATTCAGTTTACAGGAACACACAGACGTGCCGCCTTCCAGGCGGGATACAAAACCCATCGTAGACTATGGGTTGGGAAGCGGACGACTTCTGTCGCTGCCAGCGTAACAGTCCCAGTGAAACTACGTTTACCTCAGTTGAAGAGGAAAAATGGAGAACGTTCTAAGCGCCATTTTTTCACGTATCGCGTTTTCATTGCTACTGTATTCTAGGTACTCTCTTGCTTGTCACTTAGAACAGAAAGTTTCGTGCTACTATTTTGTCGAAAACTAACATTTCTGAAACGCATGGCTGTGTACAAAATATAAGTTGATTCTTGCAGAGAAGGGAGCAGCAGCCGGCTACTGTTGATAGTGCTGTTTATTTACACAAATAGCGCCGTTACCGGTGTCGACCGTATGGGTTCATTTTCAGTTGACTGTTCACGCTTTCATTCCATCTTTTCTTTTACATTAGTTGTGAAAAAAAACAGCCAAAATCTATTTCAAACAACAACAAGTGTAATATAAAACTGTACAGCCGTCTGGAGGTGAACCTGTCGGTTCCAAACCGTTAACGACGCTTTTTGTGTAAATGAGAATTTGAGGGCTTGCCGGAAAGTATTGCCTCCGAATTTTATACGTGAAAACTCAAAGCTTTTTAAATAAAACAAACTTTATAACATTCTGCATCTCTATTCTTCATGTCTACATATCTAGTTCTCAACATAGTCACCCTGGCGACAAACGCATTTCTCTCAAAGACAGACGAGTTTGTTGATAGCGCCAGTGTACAATGTTTGACATTGTTGATGGTGCAGCATTCTCATCTCTGCTTGCACCGCAGCATCACTGTTGAAGTGAAGCCCTCGAAGGTATTCGTTGAGTTTTGGAAACGGGCGTATATCGGATGATGCCAAGTCGGGGGTGTGTGGAGAATGATCGGTGACAGTGAACTCAAGGCGTCGTATTGTTGTAGATGTGCAACGCTCGTGTGTGGTCTGCCGTTGTCTTGCAGAAGAAGTTTTCTAAGGTTAAAAACTCGATTAAAGAACGCTGTTTCTCACACACTGACATAATTATGTTACACATCGCCAATTCACACGCTACAATTTGGAACGGCGTGCTTTAGCGAAGCAAGAAAGTTGACCGAGTAGTAAGCACGGAAATGCAATACCTTAACCCATATTGAGAACAGAATAAAGAATTCGGATGCGCTGCTTTTCTGCACGCCCTTGTAAGTAACATTACTGACTGTGGCTGATTGTGCAAGTGGATACTGCTTGAGGGTTGTTAATTTAAGTGAAAATATGAAAGTGGCCCCTGTTTCTGACAAATGTTAATTATTCAAACTCCAAAATAATGAATTAGGAGTCCTACGACTACTAAATGAGACAATCACAATATCTTTGGTTTATTCCGATGAAATCAGTCATAGCCGCGCGTGTTTTAGTACCTGAATAGTGTAAATTCGCGTAGTCGTTTGTCTACTGTTTTGTTTTGAACGGCCAGTGTCGGTTGGTCGCAGTCAGTGTGCTCCCTGCCGCCGTTGGATAAGCAGCTGAGCAGCAAGTCGTATACTCCTAGCTCACTCATTTGTTACATAGTTTAATTCTTAATTTCTTTGCGTGTTTTTGGTTCTTGCATTGTTTAATTCATAAATTTCGGGCGTATTATAGTATTTGAGAGTGTAGCATCGTGTTTTAGTACCTGAATAGTGTAAATTCGCGTAGTCGTTTGTCTACTGTTTTGTTTTGAACGGCCAGTGTCGGTTGGTCGCAGTCAGTGTGCTCCCTGCCGCCGTTGGATAAGCAGCTGAGCAGCAAGTCGTATACTCCTAGCTCACTCATTTGTTACATAGTTTAATTCTTAATTTCTTTGCGTGTTTTTGGTTCTTGCATTGTTTAATTCATAAATTTCGGGCGTATTATAGTATTTGAGAGTGTAGCATCGTGTTTCAGTACCTGAATAGTGTAATTTCGCTTAGTCTCCTTCCGCCGCCGAGCAGTGTCAGCAGTGCGCAAGTAGCAGCATTACTGCATTTACTAGGCAATCTTGTATTTTAATAACCGTTTAAATTTTGTCGATTTGTTTGCGCTCTCTGTAGATTAGTTCAGACGTTCTTAGCAAAACAGTTTTTAGCATGGATAGGGACTGCAACTGCTGTGTTCGGATGCAGGCTGAGTTGGCATCCCTTCGCTCCCAGCTTCAGGCAGTGTTGGCTTCGGTCACACAGCTTGAGGCTGTTGCCAATGGGCATCACTGTGGGGGTCGGGATGGGGGTTTGTCGGGGACGGACAGCTCGTCCCACGCATCCCCTGATCGGACTACGACTGTGGTTGCCCGGGATACTGCCCGCATTGAGGCTGATCCCTCACCTGTGGTAGAGTGGGAGGTCGTTTCAAGGTGTGGCAGGGGGCGAAAGACATTCCGGAGGGCTGAACGGAAAGCCTCTCCAGTTTGTCTGACGAACCGGTTTCAGGCTCTGTCTCAGGCTGATACTGATCTTCGGCCTGACATGGCTGCTTGTCCTGTTCCAGAGGTTGCCCCTCAGTCTGCAAGATCCGGGCAGTCGCAGAGGGTGGGCTTACTGGTAGTTGGGAGCTCCAACGTCAGGCGCGTAATGGGGCCCCTTAGGGAAATGGCAGCAAGAGAGGGGAAGAAAACCAATGTGCACTCCGTGTGCATACCGGGGGGAGTCATTCCAGATGTGGAAAGGGTCCTTCCGGATGCCATGAAGGGTACAGGGTGCACCCATCTGCAGGTGGTCGCTCATGTCGGCACCAATGATGTGTGTCGCTATGGATCGTAGGAAATCCTCTCTGGCTTCCGGCGGCTATCTGATTTGGTGAAGACTGCCAGTCTCGCTAGCGGGATGAAAGCAGAGCTCACCATCTGCAGCATCGTCGACAGGACTGACTGCGGACCTTTGGTACAGAGCCGAGTGGAGGGTCTGAATCAGAGGCTGAGACGGTTCTGCGACCGTGTGGGCTGCAGATTCCTCGACTTGCGCCATAGGGTGGTGGGGTTTCGGGTTCCGCTGGATAGGTCAGGAGTCCACTACACGCAACAAGCGGCTACACGGGTAGCAGGGGTTGTGTGGCGTGGGCTGGGCGGTTTTTTAGGTTAGATGGCCTTGGGCAAGTACAGAAAGGGCAACAGCCTCAACGGGTGCGTGGCAAAGTCAGGACATGCGGGGACCAAGCAGCAATCGGTATTGTAATTGTCAACTGTCGAAGCTGCGTTGGTAAAGTACCGGAACTTCAAGCGCTGATAGAAAGCACCGAAGCTGAAATCGTTATAGGTACAGAAAGCTGGCTTAAGCCAGAGATAAATTCTGCCGAAATTTTTGCAAAGGTACAGACGGTGTTTAGAAAGGATAGATTGCATGCAACCGGTGGTGGAGTGTTCATCGCTGTTAGTAGTAGTTTATCCTGTAGTGAAGTAGAAGTGGATAGTTCCTGTGAATTATTATGGGTGGAGGTTACACTAAACAACCGAACTAGGTTAATAATTGGCTCCTTTTACCGACCTCCCGACTCAGCAGCATTAGTGGCAGAACAACTGAGAGAAAATTTGGAATACATTTCACATAAATTTTCTCAGCATGTTACAGTCTTAGGTGGAGATTTCAATTTACCAGATATAGACTGGGACACTCAGATGTTTAGGACGGGTGGTAGGGACAGAGCATCGAGTGACATTATACTGAGTGCACTATCCGAAAATTACCTCGAGCAATTAAACAGAGAACCGACTCGTGGAGATAACATATTGGACCTACTGATAACAAACAGACCCAAACTTTTCGAATCTGTATGTACAGAACAGGGAATCAGTGATCATAAGGCCGTTGCAGCATCCCTGAATATGGAAGTTAATAGGAATATAAAAAAAGGGAGGAAGGTTTATCTGTTTAGCAAGAGTAATAGAAGGCAGATTTCAGACTACCTAACAGATCAAAACGAAAATTTCTGTTCCGACACTGACAATGTTGAGTGTTTATGGAAAAAGTTCAAGGCAATCGTAAAATGCGTTTTAGACAGGTACGTGCCGAGTAAAACTGTGAGGGACGGGAAAAACCCACCGTGGTACAACAACAAAGTTAGGAAACTACTGCGAAAGCAAAGAGAGCTCCACTCCAAGTTTAAACGCAGCCAAAACCTCTCAGACAAACAGAAGCTAAACGATGTCAAAGTTAGCGTAAGGAGGGCTATGCGTGAAGCGTTCATTGAATTCGAAAGTAAAATTCTATGTACCGACTTGGCAGAAAATCCTAGGAAGTTCTGGTCTTACGTTAAATCAGTAAGTGGCTCGAAACAGCATATCCAGACACTACAGGATGATGATGGCGTTGAAACAGAGGATGACACGCGTAAAGCTGAAATACTAAACACCTTTTTCCAAAGCTGTTTCACAGAGGAAGACCGCACTGCAGTTCCTTCTCTAAATCCTCGCACAAACGAAAAAATGGCTGACATCGAAATAAGTGTCCAAGGAATAGAAAAGCAACTGGAATCACTCAATAGAGGAAAGTCCACTGGACCTGACGGGATACCAATTCGATTCTACACAGAGTACGCGAAAGAACTTGCCCCCCTTCTAACAGCCGTGTACCGCAAGTCTCTAGAGGAACGGAGGGTTCCAAATGATTGGAAAAGAGCACAGATAGTCCCAGTCTTCAAGAAGGGTCGTCGAGCAGATGCGCAAAACTATAGACCTATATCTCTTACGTCGATCTCTTGTAGAATTTTAGAACATGTTTTTTGCTCGCGTATCATGTCATTTCTGGAAACCCAGAATCTACTATGTAGGAATCAACATGGATTCCGGAAGCAGCGATCGTGTGAGACCCAACTCGCCTTATTTGTTCATGAGACCCAGAAAATATTAGATACAGGCTCCCAGGTGGATGCTATTTTTCTTGACTTCCGGAAGGCGTTCGATACAGTTCCGCACTGTCGCCTGATAAACAAAGTAAGAGCCTACGGAATATCAGACCAGCTGTGTGGCTGGATTGAAGAGTTTTTAGCAAACAGAACACAGCATGTTGTTATCAATGGAGAGACATCTACAGACGTTAAAGTAACCTCTGGCGTGCCACAGGGGAGTGTTATGGGACCATTGCTTTTCACAATATATATAAATGACTTAGTAGATAGTGTCGGAAGTTCCATGCGGCTTTTCGCGGATGATGCTGTAGTATACAGAGAAGTTGCTGCATTAGAAAATTGTAGCGAAATACAGGAAGATCTGCAGCGGATAGGCACTTGGTGCAGGGAGTGGCAACTGACCCTTAACATAGACAAATGTAATGTATTGCGAATACATAGAAAGAAGGATCCTTTATTGTGTGATTATATGATAGCGGAACAAACACTGGTAGCAGTTACTTCTGTAAAATATCTGGGAGTATGCGTACGGAACGATTTGAAGTGGAATGATCATATAAAACTAATTGTTGGTAAGGCGGGTACCAGGTTGAGATTCATTGGGAGAGTGCTTAGAAAATGTAGTCCATCAACAAAGGAGGTGGCTTACAAAACACTCGTTCGACCTATACTTGAGTATTGCTCATCAGTGTGGGATCCGTACCAGGTCGGATTGACGGAGGAGATAGAGAAGATCCAAAGAAGAGCGGCGCGTTTCGTCACTGGGTTATTTGGTAACCGTGATAGCGTTACGGAGATGTTTAATAAACTCAAGTGGCAGACTCTGCAAGAGAGGCGCTCTGCATCGCGGTGTAGCTTGCTCGCCAGGTTTCGAGAGGGTGCGTTTCTGGATGAGGTATCGAATATATTGCTTCCCCCTACTTATACTTCCCGAGGAGATCACGAATGTAAAATTAGAGAGATTAGAGCGCGCACGGAGGCTTTCAGACAGTCGTTCTTCCCGCGAACCATACGCGACTGGAACAGGAAAGGGAGGTAATGACAGTGGCACGTAAAGTGCCCTCCGCCACACACCGTTGGGTGGCTTGCGGAGTATCAATGTAGATGTAGATGTAGATGTAGAACAGTAACGCCAAAATTTTAAGAATCGGAAGTGACCGTAATTTATTTTGTCTTCTGTCGAAAGCAATCACAAAACTTTCATTTACAACGAGAGATAAAAATGAAAAAATTCTTTATACACTATGTGATCAAAAGTATCCGGACACCCCGAAAAACATTTTTCATATTAGGTGCACTGTGCTGCCGCCTATTGCCAAGTACTCCGTATCAGCGACCACATTAGTCATTAGACATCGTGACAGAGCGGAATGGGGCGCTCGGCGGAATTCACGGACGTCGAACATGGAAATGTGATTGGGTGTCTCTTGTGTTATACGTCTGTACGCGAGATTTCCACACTCCTAAACATCCCTAGGTTCACTGTTTCCGATGTGATAGTGAAGTGGAAACGTGAATGTACACGTACAGCACAAAAGTGTACAGACCGACCTCGTTTGTTGATTGACAGAGACCGCCAACAGTTGAAGAGGGTCGTAATGTATAATAGTCAGACATCTATCCAGACATCTAAACTGCATCAGGATCCACTTGAAGTTAGGCGGGAGGCGAGAAAACTTAGATATCATGGTTGAGTGGGTGCTCATAAGCCACACATCACGCCGGTAAATGCCAAACGATGCCTCGCTTGGTGTATGGAGCGTAAACATTGACGACTGAACAGTGGAAAAAACGTAGTGTAGAGTGACGAATCACGGTACACAATGTGGCGATCCGACAGTAGGGTGTGGGTATGCCGAATGCCCGGTAAACGTCATCTGCCAGCGTGTGTAGTGCTAACAGTAAATTCGGAGGCGGTGGTGTTGTGGTGTGGTGGTGTTTTTTCATGGAGGGAGCTTGCACCCCTTGTTGTTTTCCGTGGTACTGTCACAGCACAGGCCTACATTGATGTTTTAAGCACCTCCTGGCTTCCCACTGTTGAAGAGCAGTTCGGGGATGGTGACTGCATATTTCAACACGATCGAGCACTTGTTCATAATGCACGGCCTGTAGCGGAGTGGTTACACGACAGTAACATCCCTGTAATGGACTGAACTGCACAGAGTCCTGACTTGAATCCTACAGAACGCCGACATCGATATCTCCTCTGTGCAGCACTCCGTCAAGAATGGGCTGCCATTTCTCAAGAAACCTTCCAGCACCTGACTGAACGTATGCCTGCGATAGTGGAAGCTGTCATTAAGGCTAAGGGTGGGCCAGCACCATACTGAATTCCAGCATTACCGATGGAGGGTGCCACGAACTTGTATGTCATTTTCAGCCAGGTTTCAGGATATTTTTGATTACATAGTGTACTTATAATCATGCATATCATCGTCATTATTGCCAAGGGGAATTTACAGGGTAACAACTATTGGACTGTAGGAAGTAAAATCGTCATGGATTCGTCAATAAGCAAACTTGGTGGGATTTGGAGGACTGAGAATCAGCATTGCGCGATCGAAAAGTCTCTTCACCCTCAACGGGTGACTGTGATGTGTGCAATGTCCAGTCACGCAACAATCGGTGTCCCTTGATGGCACGGTGACTACCGAACAGTACGTGAAGGCTTTGGAAGACTATTTCATCTCTGTGATCCAAAGTGACACTGATTTCGACAAGATGTGGTTCATGCAAGACGGAGCTCGACCCCATCGAAGCAGGAGAGAGTTTGACTTCCTGGAGGAGCACTTCGCATTCTGGCTCTGGGATACCCAGAGGCCTCTGGCATGGGCCTTGTTTGGCCGTCATATTCTCCGGATCTGAACACATGCGACTCCTTTTGTAGGGCTGTATTAAAGATGGGGTGTACAGCAATAACACCAAAACCATTGCTGAGCCGGAAACTGCCATTCAGGTCTGCACCACATCATCACCAATGACGGCAGGCGTAAGGAACATGTCATAACCTAAATCCGAATATCTGGAATGCCGTTTACATGTTGAATAAATGATGTGCACGTCGTAGTTTGTAATTAATTTTTTTCCTTATAATTCTTTAATTGTCACCCTGTATATGACCATTATAAAGCTGTATATCAGGTAAGATATTCTTTGAAAGGGTAGACTATGCATAGTAAAACATCTTATGTAACAACAAACAATGTAAGATTTGATGTAAGAAATGAAGAACGTGGAAGACCACCAAAAAGTTCCAAGACGCCGAATTGCAAGCAAAATTGGATGAAGATGATACTTTGAGTCAGAAGCAAATGGCAACAATGCTAAATGTTGCACTAGAAACGATTTCTGACCGTTTGAAAGCTATGGGAAAGATCCAGAAGTGTGGTAAATGGGTGGCACATGAATTGAATGAAAGACAGATGGAAAACCGAAAAACCATTTGTCAAGTTTTGCTCCAAAGACATGAAAGAAAATCAATTTTGCATCGAATTGTTACTGGCGAAGAAAAATTGATTTATTTTAAGATTCCTAAACGGGAAAAATCATGGGTTACTCCGGGACAGCCGTCAACATCGACTGCGATACCAGATCGACTCGGCAAGAAGACAATGCTTTGCGTTTGGTGGGAGCAGAAAGGTGTGGTGTATCATGAGCTTCTAAAACCCGGTAAACTGTGAATACCAATCGCTACAGACAACAAACGATCAATTTGAACTATTCATTGATCGAAAAAAGACCAGAATGGGCCAGAAGACACGGCAAAGTAATTTTTTTACACGACAATGCACCTGCACACAAAGCAAAACTTGTTCAGGATACAATCAAAACACTTGGCTGGGAGCTGGTACCCCATCCGCCGTGTTCACCAGACTTGGCCCCCTCCGACTACCATTTGTTTTCATCAATAGGACACGCATTGGCTGAGGAACACTTCGATTACTACGAAGAAGTCGAAAATTGGGTTTCTGATTGGTTTGCTTCAAAAGATGAACATTTCTATTGGTGTGGTGTCCACAAATTGCCAGAAAGGTGGTCAAAATGTATAGAAATCAATGGTCAGTACTTTGAATAAAATGTTTTTACTTTTCAATTCAAAATTAGTGTTTCATTTTCACAAAAAACGCTCATTTCATACCGGTACACCTGGTATTTTGTATGTTTATTTTTTATCGTCTCTTTCATTACTGATTTTTTCTTCGTTGGGACCACAGTCATGTACAGCTTACTGAATGAAATTTCTGCCATTTGACCGTATATTTTAATGTTTGTTTATTTCATACTGTCGCGGTTTCAGCTTTACAGCCATTTGTGCAAAGATGAACCCAATTGCTCGTTTCGCTGCTTGTGACGTCGTTTGGTCCTCACGTGTGTGTAATTAGAAACCACGTGATTACCTCCACACTTTTTGTTAAATCTAATACATTCTATCGGTTTAAATAATTTTGTCGCCGTGGGTCATTCATTTTATGCCATTACTGTGTCAAAAGTGAAAAAAAATTCCATTGCAGTATCGGATTATCTATGCAGAGTTTAACAGATAACAATAAAAATTACTTTAAGAAAGTACCTAACGTATGTTCCGGTATTTTTTTACTTTTAGCTGAATTCCATATTTACTAACAAGTGGAAATTTCACTTCACGAATAATAAATCATAATTTTTAATAAAAGTAAAATTTTTGTTTTTAATTACTATTTGGATAAAAATACGAGTATTCACGATACATTAAAACTGATGTCTACTGGTACCAGAACCATACAGTTACTGAATGAGCGCGGCATTTTATCTTTGCACATTTCCTGCTCTATGTGAACCAACTATTGCGAAACCATCAAGAACAGATTTGTAAAACGAAGCGAACGGAAGCACGTAATGTAATTACGCTGACCTTGTTATTCACGTGATAACTTTTTTAAAAATATTGCATAAATGCTTAAAAAGATGAACGTAGTTGTGTAACAGTCTACGTGGAAAAATGCTGCTTTCCTGTAAAGCTAACGCCGACTAAGAAATGATCGACGATCCTCTCGGATAACATAGCAGCAGCTTAGACGAGCGCATACCGCAGATAATTACGCGCGCTCGTCCTTGGCTGTCTGTCGTTTTATGTCTCTAGCTCAACAGCTATCTACTTTCGACCTATGTTTGTGTGGAAAATTTTCCTCGATATCCCGCACCCTGCTGCGATCAGACTCTCTCTCCCCACACTATACAGCCGCTGAATTTAAGAGTTACCACAGCCCAGCTATTACGGAGCCTTTGCCTGTTGTTTACAGCCTTTTAATATTGTGAACAAGGGATGGAAAATCAGGGTTTAACTTCCCGTTAACGAAAAGGCTACCAGGCAAGGAGCACAAGTTTGGGTCAGTCAAGCAAGGGGAATGAAAATGGCCGTGACCTTTTCAAAGGAAACAGCCCAGCTTTCGCCTTAAGCGGTTTACGTAACAAGGGAATCCTTAATTTTCACGACCGGACGAGAACTTGAAACGCCTTGATTCTGAATGTGAGTCCAGTGTCTTTTCTTAGCGCGAACCCGCTCCGTTGAGGACTAGAGGAGAGGAAAGATCACCGTTTATTTCTCGAACGCCTCGTGTTTGTTGGAATTAGTTGAACAGAACCACGTAAAAATAGACGATGTCAGTCACTAACGTCGTTTTCGTTTAGTATCCAATACGATTTGTGAGCTGTTGCAATCATCACCGGATAGTAGTTTGCATACACAAAGCACGTTGCAAGAACAAACGAGTGAATACTGTATTGTCGTACAAGTATCGTAACCGGTCGCAGGCCATTAAATAAAACTGCTTACGCGATTTATAGCGAATTTCCCATTATACTTATCTCCCATCGGCGCTGCAAATATGTTAGCAGTACTACTCACCGATTACAGGCCCACGCATATTGTGATGCCACACAAGACTATGTCGATTCTGTTAAATACATTTCAGTTTAAGCAAACAATTTCATTACATCACCCTAATTGCACAGTTTCTAAAAAAAAACTTCTATCGTATGTGACGATAAACAACGCCCACTTTCGCATTTTACATTCAAGGATCAATCCTATCAAGCTGCTTTATCTCCACTACACAAACGACATTCTGAAAGACCTTTGCCGTACATCTACTTCATTCTTCCGACGACACCGCTTCCCTTCCTTTTCATCCCACCTTCAATTCTTCCGAACACTCCCTCTGACGCCTCCTCAATAACTTCACCTCCTAGTGTAACCACTGGTACCTGTACATCAATTCTACAAAAATACTGGTAGTAATTACATTCAAAATCAGCCGCCATTTCCCTCCAGAGGCATCTCCTTCACAGTCCTTAACCGTTCAGTTCACCATGTAAATCATTAACATACCTCGGACTTAAGCTCGATTAATAGCTAACGTGGAAACACAACCCACCCACAAGAAAGCATACCGTTGGCGAACTAGATCTCACGACTGTCGTATACATTTGTAACTACAAGTCCCCCATCCGTCCTGTACTCATCTATCCGAATGCATGGGACTCCATCTCCCCCAAGAGTTACCACTCTCTTTAAATCCTTCAAAGTGTCGCTCTCTATCTCTCTTTACGTATCTATATATTGTCCCACACTGATATTCTCTTGTAACTAATACAGTTTCCAAGTTTGATTAAGCATATGGAACACCTTTGCCAGTCTTACGTCTCCCAAAATGTCGTATCCCAACGACCTGGTCTCCTGTCGTAGCTGTGTCACCACGATCCATCTTCCGTACCTTTCAACGCACTCCATGTCATCTGCCAGGATAATTCAAACCGTCTTTCCCTCGAAAACCATGAAATCATTCCTGAGCTGTATTCATACTACCAACTATGACCTATCTTACGTGTTTCATTCCAAATGAACGCTACTAACACTCTGCATAAATGCTTTCCCACCCGCCTCCTCCCACATCCATTCCCTCCTGACAATAATACTCATCCCACATGCTGTCTCATTTACTTTCTCTAAAATACCATCTACATCCAAAATGATTCACCTGATATTATTTTAGTACTATAAAAGTTTTATTGAGGACAAAATTGGACAAAGGACAATAAAACTGACAAAACTCTACTGCTTTAATTGGATAGCGAGCTAAATAGTGTAGAAGGAAGGTGCATGTGATTTCAGTGTTGCCAAATTGCTTATGCCTGACATCCATTTTCTACCGAAAATATGCACGAGACAAAATTTTTCTTAGACGTTTTTGTGCTGTCAGCATGCAATGAATCACCCTGTGGTATTAGTGAGCTAATTTTTATTCGTCTTGTATACTACAAATGCATATACTAAAAATACGTGTTCGTAAACATTATCACTAAACAGGCCCAACGGTACCAGCCGACCGCCATGTCATCCTCAGCCGATAGGCGTCACTGAATGCGGATATGGAGGAGCATGTGCTCAGCACATCGCTCTCCCGGCCGTTGTCAATTTTTGTGACCAGATTCGTTACTCTTTTTAGTTCAACGACCCCAGATGTCAACCTGAAGGATATGTTGCATTGCTTAAGACAATGGACTAAAACCTGGCAGGGGCGTGATTCATATCCCCATCAGGTCGTACAGGTGCAGGTGTTTTCCGTAAGTCGTTTGAAGCAAATACTGGAGTGATTCCTATGACGAGACTCCTTCGCCACCATTATCCAATTCGGAATCGTGTTGCACCACGTCTTCAACGGGATGGTAAACTGTAAATTTCTTTTCTTCTTTCTTCTCATGTCACGGAACAGAGTCGCTCACCATTTATTATCTAAAACCTTGCACCTTTTGACTTCTAAGATAATATTCAAATCGATGCTTGAGGTGAAATCACGTAATGAATTTATGATTCTCGTAACTGAAAGCAGCGAATACCATGCAAAAATGAAGCGCACTTAAAAGTTTGGCATCATCTCAATACTGAATTCTCGGGAAACGTCTGATAGTCCACAAAGTCATGCGCTAATGCTAACACTGCTTTGGTTAACGTTAATAAACTTTTTGATACAATACTCGGTGAAAATAAAAGCAAAGACATCGAAAATAAGAGTGAAGAAAGTATTATATTGTAAAAGCACTGGACATAACGGAGAGGTGGAAGGAGTACACTAATGCCACAACAAATGAGAAGGTTATCTATTGACGCGATAGGCGGAGCAATGGCCATCGATTTGGAGGATGCAGTGGATCTAGTATTAGAGTCAGAGTCTGACACACCTTTGGGAAACATTCGGTCACACAAAGTAGAAGGAATGGATAACATCAGAAGCACTGGGAGAAGTAGCGATCAAACGATTATTAAAAAGTAGTGCTTAGAATCCATGAGATTGGAGAAGTACAGTTCGACTTCCGAAAGAAAATCAACATAATTCCTAAGTTATAAAAAGCAAGTAAATACAACAGCCCCCTATCGCACAGCCAGTGTAACAGTCTTTTGTTCAACTCTCCATGCTTGCAGAATTTGTTTAGCCATCTTTCCAGAGTCTAATTAATTCACCTATTTTTTTCAATGTGGAGTTCCATTTTTAAAAATGGATTACAATATAATATTAGCTGGGATTTAAATTTTGTCAGAAAAATGGTTCTATGGTGAAGAAAAATTGTACATCCACCACTTAACCTCAGACAAAACGACTTACTAATAGCTCCTTTGGTTAGGAGAAAAGTATCCATTTTTCAGCCTATTACTGGAATAACAGGTCAGCACATAGCAGCTTGAATCATCCGTATTACCAAAAAGTACCCTATGGCAGCTTTTCCTCACTTGCTGAATCCGTAAGAGTCTCAAAGCAAAAATACGAAAACTCACCTACAACAATAAAATACGATTAAATTTTTTGATAGTCGATATCTTTTTCTTTTTGTTAGAAATTTCCGAAAAAGTATAAAATACAGGATAACCCTCGTGACTTATATTCAATTCAAAGCATGCTGAATTTGTGCACGCATTTACTACTGACTTCATAAAGGTATTACATTGTTCTTAGAAGATAATGTTCCAAAAAAATGATTTGCATGGGAAACTTTACTGGCTGGTTATAGATCATCGCGGGAAAACACGCAGTCGTGAAAATTTGATATTTTATAGTAAAATGAATACTCTTTGAAATAGTAGTTACCACAAATGTGCTTCAGGCATCACTCTTGAGATGCAAAGTCTTAAAAGTCATTTTTGTGGATATTTCAACCTCATATGCCTAGAAGAAACTACACATCCAAAAGTTATGACACTGTCAGGTGTTATAAACAATCAGCTACACAATAGGGTCCCAGAAGGAGTGTTTCCTGAGCTAAATACGAGAAGAGACGAAGCTACTTAAATATGTGAGAAATTTTGTCGTGAAAAATTTTATTGATGGCGTTGAATTGCGCTTATAACGAAAATAGTGAATCAGAATGACATAAAACAAAGCAAAATGCGTGTTTTTCAACCATCTTGCCAAGTTTTACAGCTTTCTGACAAGTATGCATTGAAATGCAGCACTTCATATTAGGCAAAAAAACAATTTGAAATGTCGCTACGACATTTTGTAGCCACTCACGCAACAGGCTCCTACTCACAAAGTAATGAAATTTGTGAGCTAGAAATTTGTACATCTTCCTTTGATCACTTAGAAGACCTTCATCTAGAATCTGATTAAGATCCGAGATGACGAGTGAGGAACATCGGTAAAATTAGTCCACTTTGGAATCACCCGTTATGCATCGCACTTGTTGACAAGAATATTTCACAGAACAACGGAAAAGAAAATTTATGGTCTATTGTATGACAAACGACAACGTCCTCGCCGCTATGGTTACACCAGTTCCCGTCAGATCACCGAAGTTAATTGCTGTCGTGCATGTGTGACAGTCTGGGTCTACCGAGCGCTGTTGGCAAGCGGGGTGCATTCAGACCACATGCCCCTCCCCATCAGCAATCAGTGACCCCTATCGGATGAGGATGACACAGTGGTCGGTCGGTACCGCTAGGTCTTTCGAGGCCTGTTCAGAGGAGTTTCACATGACAAATATTTTGGTTTTAAGAAAAGCGAAGACTTAAAAGAAGCCGGCCCATGTGACCGAGTGGTTCTAGGCGCTTCAGTCCGGATCCGCGTTGCTGCTGCGGTCGCAGTTTCGAATCCTGCCTCGGGCACGGGTGTGTGTGATGTCCTTAGGTTGGTTAGGTTTAAGTAGTTCTAAGTTCTAGGGGACTGATGACCTCAGATGTTAAGTCCCATAGTGCTCAGAGCCATTTGAACCATTTGAACTTAAGAGAATCAGTTCTGACGTTGTGCTATATGATGTAGAAAAGAAATTTTCATAGAATTTATCCACGTAGGTAAAGCGTCTTACAACTTAACATGGTGCAAGGTGACTGAAATTCTAAGAAAAATTGGTATAAGCTATAGGGAAACACGTGTAGTAAGCAATAAGTACAGTAAGCAAGGGGAAACACTAAGAATGGAAGACAAAGAGATAAGTGCTGGGATTAAAAAGGGTGTAACATAGGGTTGTAGTCTTTCTCCCATATTGTTGAAATTGTACATCGAAGAAGCAATGACGGAAGTGAAAGAAGGGTCAGGAGTGGGATTAAAATTCTGGGTGAAAATGTATGGATGACAAGATCCGCTGATAACATTCCTAGCCTCTGAGAAAGTGAGACAAAATTATAAGACCTGTTGAATAGAATGGACAGTCTAGTGAGCGCAAAATATGGGTTTAGGGTACACCAAAGCCGAAAGTAATTATGAATGGAACAAATGAGATTAACTGGTAATTTAACATTGACAAGGGGCCACGTAGTAGATGAAATGGTGGGATTTTGTTACCTTGGAAACAAAGTAACTAACAAAAGAAAAAGCAAGAACACAAGCGATAAAAGTACCCCTGGCCAAGAGAAGTCGTCTTGTATCAGTCATAGACTCATAGACTTTAATTTGAGGAATAAATTCCAGAAAATGTACATCTGGAGCACAGCACAGTGGGGAAGTTAACCATGAGCTGTAATAAAACTGGTAAAGAATAGAATCGGTGCTTTGGGATGTGTTGCTATACCAGATTACTAAGAAGTATGTGGACTGATACGTTAAGAAATCAACGGTTCTCCGCACAAAACAGGCGAATAAAGAAATATGTGAAAACACTGAATAAAAGAAGGTATAGGATGGAAGGACCTTCCCTGGTATTAGATAGAACCATAGCGCGAAAAAACAATAGTGAAAACGGAGATTGAAATAGAACCAACAAATAATTGAGAAAGGTGATGAAGTTGGCACTGGATTGTAAGTCGCTGGAAGTCGCGTCAAACCTCTTAGAAGAGAGATGACCCCCAAAAAGGAAATAAGAAAACAGAACTATCCGCTTTAAAAATTCTAAGAACGATGCTTTGCCTCAGCAACAAGTCCCGTTGGCTCGCAAACTCATTTCCTCTTTTTTTCCGCAAGGTAGTGAGAGCAAGGCCTATCGGATAGCTTCAGCCTGAGGTCGTAATACTTCAGTGGTCGAAATAACAAGAAACAGCGACTTTGAATTTCAGATGAGATTTCAAGGCTGAAATAGCTCCACTGCTGGGCTCGTGCCAGTCGCCTATGCAAGAAATACGGCACAGACTGAGGGCAGTGTAGCAGCACAGGAGAGCTAAGAGAGTGCGTTAATACGTAATGGTGTACGATAACAAGCAGAGAGAAATACAGCTGCAACTGTCAAAGTACTTTCAGGGCTGAAAACCAGAAAAAAGCTAGCACTGCATCATTTTTTTGGCACTGAAGGTACTATATGTAAACTGTAGCATTAAATGCTCAAATGTGTGTGAAATCATATGAGACTTAACTGCTAAGGTCATCATTCCCTAAGCTCACACACTACTTAACCTAAATTATCCTAAGGACGAACACACACACCCATGCCCGAGGGAGGACACGAACCTCCGCCGGGACCAGCCGCACAGTCCATGATTGCAGCGCCCCAGACCGCTCGGCTAATCCCGCGCGGGTAACATTAAATACTTAACGCTAAATTACACATTTTTAATAACGCCTGGAAATGTTGTATATGAGGCATTTCGACTGCAATTGTAGGAAAATAGTTAACATTATTTTTCTGTGCAGTGAGTTGTAATGTCCAGAGCTCCTCAAGCAAAAATCGGAAGAGCATGAAAATAATGCCACATTTTGGAAGTGAAATAGTTACAATTTTTAGCTCGTTGTTGTGGAGGTTTATATAACACGCATAGTTCAGAATCGTAATAATGTCAATGTAAGTCCGCCCAGTGTTTACATGCAATTTCGTCGAAACTCTTACAGACACGAGCCCTACATCTCCATCCACTGCCCGCTGATGTGCGGAAGTGTTTGTAAAAAATAATTCAGGGCGAGATCGATACTCCAGATACATCAGTCACTGTTCAGAGTACCTAATACATTTTGATATAAGTCAAAATTTGGCTGTACTATTCACATTTTCTGTATTCGTGGTTGCTAACACAGTCAAACAATTACACACACAAAGGCCAGAAATGTAAGCTCCTCCTGACACACTGTTTCCGTACAGGTGTTTTTCTGCTTGTTAGCAAGTAATCAGAGTCCACTCAAAAATCACCGGAGTCTTTTATTCCTTCCAGTTCACACAGTGCCCTACCAGTTCAGAGCTTTGGACGCGAGTATCAGTGTTTCTCTCCCGTAAGCTTCACGAGGCGCCCACAACAGTCTCCAATATCTCCAATACGTATTTCTATACGGTGGCGACTCAAGATACCGCGTGGTGAAGCAAACTTATTTCATGACAACAACCGATTATAATTACTATCACTTTTTGGCAAGAATACGCAAGGAGCACATCTTGGTTGTAACGACCCTCTCGCGCGTCCACACGCGACTCTCTCTAGTAAATAAAAATTATTTTTTCTAATTTCTGTCGCAGTAGCATTCAATATTTTTTATTTCGGTTTAAATTGTCTGTTCTCAAACTACAGCCAACAAACAATACTTAGTTGTTAATACAATGTTTTTGTCAAGCAGTTTAGTTTTTGAGAGTGAGATTCAAGAAATTTCGATCACTGACGACATGACGTTATACCAATGGTTCATACTTAAAAAATTAAGGACAATCTGATACACAACAACACAATGGGGAAGTACCAGCGCTAATGTAGACGTAAAACAGGCACAATTTAGTGTACAGATAATCTTACTAATGTTATTTCGCATAAAAAATTAGTTTATTACAGCTGGCGTTCAGTATTCATTTCCATAATGTCTTATACTGACGTGTACTGGGCGATTATAATTAATCTTTCAAAACGCTGTAGAAATAACACCACTGGTCAGAATGACGTCAAATTGCAACGGAATATTATCACAGAAGGAGGAAAACGTATGGCAAAAAGAAAGTGAAAATTGATCAATAGACGGCGCTGTATGTGTCAGAATACGTAAATGAAAACACTTGTCATGCGCACGACCCATTGAACCTGGTATAAACACGCCGGCTTTTCCTCCATTGGCGTCTGCGACATTCACAATGACTGTCTCAATGCAGGATCGCGTTCTGCTTGTAAAGCTGTATTACAGGAATGATGACTGTGCACACGTCGCTCTGCAGAAGTTCAGGACAATGAAGGGTTTGAAAAAAGGCGTTGGTGCGATGACTGCTGTGGGCCTGGAGAAATGGAGAAAATGATTCGGAAATCTGAAAAGACAGGTTCTTTTGGTTTGCAACCTGGTAGAAAGAGGAAACGAATTGATTCTACGTCAGTGAAAGCAGTGGCCACAGCAACGCAGGAGTAGACGAGTGGTGGTATGGAAACGTGTAGTGGACGGAGAATTGCCTGAACATTGGACATACCCGTGAACACGGTGCGTAAAATCCTACGAAACATCCTTCTTTCCAATCCATTCAAAATTACCCATATGCACGAGTTGCTTCCTGTTAACCTGCCAGCAAGAGACACGTTTGCTTTAGAATTTCTTGCTCGCATGGAAGTGGACAATGATTGGCTGTGGAAAGTTTTGTGAACAGACGAAGCCCACTTCCATCCGACAGGATATGTCAATAATACACAGATTTGTCGAATATGGGCAACGGGAAAACACACGGAAATCAACAAGTACCACTTCATCCTGAAAATGTCACTGTGTGGTGCGGGTTTACGGCATCATTTATCATAAGGCCATATTTTTTCGAAGAGACAGATGCTTTCTGTCGTGTTATGCTCCTGGTAAGCGCTATGAGTGTCTTTTGCGAAACCACGTCATTCCAGCTCTTCAACAGCGTGGATGTGTGGATGCGATCATTTTTATGAAGATGGCGCACCTCTGCACATTGCAAATCTGGTTAAGCAGCTGCTGAAGCGCCATTTCGTAAATGCTAGAATTATCAGCCGCCATATCCTACAGCCTGGCCGTCCCGATCACCTGATCTTAATCCATTTGACTTCTGGTTGTGGGGCTATCTGAAAGATGATGTATTTAGTGTTCTGATTGCAAACTTAGCTTCATTGAAGGCTCGCACTGCACAACAAATTCTGAGCGTGACTGCAAAAACACTTCAATCAGTTGTGGAACATGCTGTTTCTCGATTTCAACTTGTTGCAAAAAACGGTGGACAGCATATTGAACATGTTTTGCACCAGTCACACGAAAATAAAAATCCGATTTGATTTTGATTGAAGCTTTTTATGCGGTTTTTGGCCTCAGGACAATTAAAACCGATGTGATTGATGCTTTTTATGCAGTTTTTGGCCTCAGTACAATTGAAAACCGATTTTTCCCATCCGATGTGATATGGCCTTACCGTGGAGGATGGGATTACGTAACAAACAGTATCACAGCTGTATAACGATGCACTCTGAGTAAGTACAGTTTGTTTAACGTCAAACATACACCTTAAGCATTGTTGTATGATTCATTTAGCATTTGTAATCAACCACTATTCAACTATGATGCTTAAAGCGCCATTTATTGCTACATTTTGTAACTATTTATTTTTCTACTGCCGTAAGTTTTCCCACTTCGACAATATTCCGTCGCAATTTGTCGTCATTCTGACCAGTGGTGTTATTTCTACAGCAGTTTGAAAGCTTAACTTTAATTACAATCACCCTGTACTATGCTGTGCAACAGAACGTAACACGTTTTTATTTCTTAAATGAACAACCGCCAGTTGAATGTATTGTTGTTTATTTAATTACAACCCAGGTTTCAGCCTGGGTTGTAATTAAATAAACAATACAGTCAAACGGCCGTGTGTTCATTTAAAAATTATTGTGTGACCTGTTGCTCAGCAACATCAAAAACCCAGAACGGAAATGAGTGAGCGCTGCTTTTTAAGTTTTAGTTCAAATTTTAACTACTTTGGTTTCTACGGTAAGGTGTACCAGCAAAAACAAGGTTTTACGATTGACAGTTGCCTACCAGACCTGATTAACTTAGAAACAAATGTGTTCATAAATATTTCCGAGTTGACAAAAAAATGGTTCAAATGGCTCTGAGCACTATGGGACTTAACATCTATGGTCATCAGTTCCCTAGAACTTAGAACTACTTAAACCTAACTAACCTAAGGACATCACACAACACCCAGTCATCACGAGGCAGAGAAAGTCCCTGACCCGAGTTGACACAAATACTTTTTATGCTAAAGATAGGTTTATGTTCTCAGGAGATGAAACACAGATTTAGCAGCCCTTCAACAACTGAGAATATAAGGAGAAGGAAATGCATAGAAACGTAACTTTTTTTGATTTAACGGTCACTAGAAAGGAGGATAAAATAGGGTTTTCCGTCTAGCGTAAATCAACGCCGCCTGATACGGTAATAAGGGCAGATTCTAATCGTCCTTCGCAGCATCCTTTCCTCAATAATTACTGTGGTGTTTAGACAAACAGAAAGTAGCACAAAAGATGTTCAACAAAGAATAGCGCCAACTCCGAATCGCATACTGTGATTGGAGGAGCGGTCTGCAACAACAGGGCCGGCCACGGTGGTCTAGCGGTTCTAGGCGCTCAGTTCGGAACCGCGCGACTGCTACGGTCGCAGGTTCGAATCCTGCCTCGGGCATGGATGTGTGTGATGTCCTTAGGTCAGTTAGGTATAAGTAGTTCTAAGTTCTAGGGGACTGATAACCACGGATGTTAAGTCCCATAGTGCTCAGAGCCATTTTTTTTTTTTTTGCAAAAACAGGATGCTATACTATGCACATACTCCGCAGTGTATGGTTCTTCCCGGAATCTCAGCTGAGTTGTAGCAGTGAATGGAAGTGGCTGCGCGTTTTTGGCACCTCTAAATTCACCGTTTCTGAGTTTCGTGAACAGTACTACAAGATAAAACATAGTGTTCGCCTCAACAAAAATGTTAGTGTGGCCAATGGCGAACTGAAGACAGCCTTTGGCGAATCTGTTATGTCCCGTCGACCGTGTTTGCTTTTGTACGAGGTTTAGTATCGTCACATGATTCGGAAGTTGGCAGTCCAAGAGTTGTATGGTTCTTGCGGCTGCACCGCGGGTGGCGTGAACTAAGCGTAAGTTGGCAAGACCTTCTGCTGGCGGCTCAACTAACTAGGAAAGTTAGTTTGTTCGATCAGTTGTGTTGGTGTATCCGAAGCTTTCCGGTAGCCGATGTTATTATTCACACACCGTCACACACTTGTTCTTGCTCTCGATTCGCTATTCAGATTTTTGCTTGCACGATGCTGACTATTCTAGGCTTTACGATTCAACTACTGTCGGTTTGTCATTTCGGAATTGTGTACGGTTTTACGTCGTCTACTCGATCTTTTCAATCAATTACCGTTTTTCTCTGAAACAACGTTGTGGTACTTCCCGTATCTGGTTAGTGCCTTGCGGAACAAGGCATATCATGACGGATAGAAAGGTTGCGAACATTAAGGAGAAGAAGGCGCGTGCTACGGTCTTGAAAATGACAACAATCACAACTGAGGCAACCATTATTCGGCACTGATCCACGTCTCATGATCAAACAGCTTGTAAGTATTCTGGAGAACCATCTGGAAGTGCTCACATCCTTTAAAAGAACAATGGCCACACTCTGCATACTGCGATTGCTTACTCCGAAGCAAAAGCAGAATTGTGTTGATGTGTATCGCTATTAGTAACAACGAGTTTAAGATGGAAGGTGACGCATGGTGGAAAAACATCATCAATACTGATGAAAAGTTGGTGACTTGTTATTGCCCAAAAATAAAATGGAGTAGCACAGCGTGGGAGCAACATGGTCAACCACCACCAAAGAAACCACCTGTGCAGATGTTTGTGAATAAGGCCATCATCATCTCATTCATCTATTACAGAGGGACTGTGTACACACATACTATTCCAAGAGATGTTGCAGTAACTGAAGCATGCTCCAGAAAGATTCTGAACAAATTGAAAGAAATCAGATAACAAAGAAGGTGGAAAGAAACTTTTTGGGCAGTGGTTGCTTCATCAGGATAATGGCAGGCTTCATAATGGCCAAAGTGTGATAGAGATTTTAACCAGAAAAAGCATAGACACCCTGTCCACCATACAGCCCAGACGTGGCGTCGAGTGACTTTTTTCTCTATCCCACTGCTTGTAAGAAATTTATTTCCTAAAAATGGTACTTCGGAAACCAGCTCTATTTCACTTCGATGTACGTAGTTTGAAAGTTTCTTAAATGTCTGTTGTAATAGAAGTTTTCATTTTTCAGAATTAATTAATGTTGGTGGGGTATTTTGCAAAATTTCAAATTATTACAAAATTTGATTATATAGTTTTCAAGAACGTCATTAGATATCAACTTTTATACCAGAAACACTTTTTGTATACAATTGTTTCGAAGATATTCCGTCCAAACCTAACATTCAAATTACCTTTCAAGGTGTGTATTACCCCCCAAAAATGAAATTGGGCACAAACAAAAAATACGTACTGTATTGCATTGTGTTTCCCCCCTCTACACAACCGCCAAGCTTCATCAAGATCGTTTATTAACACCTGAGAATGTTCCCTTGTTAGTTGTAGATCGCTTTCTTTGTTAACTAGAGCACCGTGGACTCTAATTTCAATAGCCTCTTTGCTTACGCAATCCAGGAAGCTTGCCTAAGTCATGTGATTTTGTGATAATCTATAGTACGACCAGTTTTTATACTATGGTCGGCCACGGAGAACCTGGTGGTCTGGAGTAATTCACGGCACATCTCTTCTTTCATGTGAACAGTTTCCCCCGCGTCTGCCTTGCACATACGCAGGGGATTTGGCACACACAGTTTGAAAAGCTTAGATCATCCTCTTCTGTACATTAAGAGCATCAAAATCTGAGGGATGGGCGACAGGTTTTATAATTTGCTTGCTACCTGTCAGACATTTTATGATATTGGGCGAATGATCAACCCCTTTTGCTAGTCCGTATTTAACTCTTTTTCTGAGCCACAGAAGGGGTGTATTCTTGTAGGTATGGACGTCACTATTCTTCTCAAATCGCGATGCATTATTTATGATAAATTTCATGAGGGAATTTATGTGATGTGATGGTGCAGTTAAAATTCCTAATTTCTTAAAGAGATGCGTAAGTGCTGACGCAGGAGACTACCACATATTGTTGTTATTTTCGCTTTTGTACCATCAATACCTTGATTAAAATGATGCGTTACCTCAGAAAGTTATTCCATAAGACATTATTGACTGGAAATATGCCGAGTGAGTCAGGAAGTTGACCAGTTTGTTTCCAACACAAGCAAATATACGAAAAGCAGAAGTAGCTGAATATAACTGTTTGAGCAGCTCAGTAATATGCTTCTTCTAGTTCAAGCTTTCATTAATGTGTTCACCCAAAAATTTGGAGCATTCTAACCAGTTTACTGACTCCTTTTGACGTGATACATCAAATGTTGATATGACTATTTGTTGTAAAGAACTGATATAGTGTGTTTTCTCAAAACTAAGCGAGATAGCATTTTCAAAGTACCACCTAATAATTCCTTGAAAAACATCATTACCAATGTCTTCTGTTGGTTTCTCTGTAACGGGGTATATTATTGCACTAGTATCGTGTACAAAAGCAACAATTCTGCGTGATAAATATTAAATGACAGGTCATTCACACATAGAAGAAATAGGAATGGACCCAAAATTGAGTCCTGTCGGATTCCCTTTATGATTTCTCCCCAGTCACTAAAATTTTCTCTCCTTTTAAAATTCTTGAATTAACAAACACAACTTTCCTCATTCTGTTTCTTGATTCAAACCAGTTATGTGCAAAGCCGTCAGTTTCATAAAGCTAAAGTTTTTCTGAGAGAGTAACATTATCCACGCAACTAAACGCCTTCGAAAGAGCATAACAATACAGCTTGCGATATTTTATTATTTAAGGCTTGCAATAATAGGCGAGTGAATGTATAAATAGCAGTTTCAGTGGGGCAGTCCTTCCGGAATTTAAATTCTGACATATAAGCTGTTTCTCGTTAAAAGTGAGATTTCTCTTGAATATATTAGTTTTTCGAATAATTAGGAAAAAGCCGTAGTAAGCAAACTGGACAGTAATTACTTAAGGCTTTCTTATCAGCTTTCCAATAAAGAGGTGAAACAACAGCACAATTTTGTAATCTGTGTCGCTCCAAGATCCTGCTGACTTTGCTGGAAGTATTGGCGACAAACGGGATGCACGCTGATTTGCGCTGCTCTTTTTTCGATTTACAGCCAATGTTTGTCAGTGGAGATAGCTTCAACGCGAGCGTGTACCCTGTCACCTTGCAGTAGCAGCGATGCATCTGGCCTTGAGAAGCGCCGCACAAGGCTCTCAGCGGAATGCGTAGCGCGGGTTGCAGACCGCCTCTGCTCCGTCACAGCCCGTTACCTAACTCACGCAGGCATGCATCCAGAGGACAGGAGGGCCCTTAATCAGCGTAGCGTACTGCAGCGTAGGCAATAACTTTAAGTGAACATTTTCCTGAATGCCGGTGTAAATCACCTGTCGCCTCTTCGGCGATACTTTGTAAATGGATAGAGGCTAGCAATCAATCACGGGCGTCGGCAGAAATTTTTTCTAGAGGGGCAATGTTCTAAAATTGCTAATTTTTTATGTCACTGACACAATTAGTATGAGAAAGTATATTGCCCCAAGAACTACATTAGACAGGAATGACATAAAACATACTGTACCTTAAAGGATAAATAGGAATATTGTTTCAATGTTTTTCGGTAGAATAATTTGACAGACGAATTAAATCGGGTGATGCTGAGGGAATTAGATTAGGAAATGAGACACTTAAAGAAGTAGATGAGTTCTGCTATTTCGGGAGCAAAATAACTCAGTAGAGAAGATATAAAATGTAGACTGGCAATGGCAAGGAAAGCGTTTCTGAAGAAGAGAAATTTGTTAACATCGAGTATAGATTTAAGTGTCAGGAAGTCGTTTCTGAAAGATTTGTATGGAGTGTAGCCATGTATGGAAGTGAAACATGACGATAAGTAGTTTAGACAAGAAGAGAATAGAAGCATTCGAAATGTGGTGCTACAGAAGAATGCTGAAGATCAGATGGGTAGATTACGTAAGTAATGAGGAGGTACTGAATAGAATTGGGGTGAAGAGAAATTTGTGGCACAACTTGACTAGAAGAACGGATCGGTTGGTAGGAGATGTTCTGACGCATCAGGGGATCACCAATTTAGTATTGGAGGGCAGCGTGGAGGGTAAAAATCGTAGAGGGAGACCAAGAGATGAATACACTAAGCAGATTCAGAAGGATGTAGGCTGCAGTAGGTACTAAGGAGATAGAGAAGATTGCACAAGGACTGAAGACAACAACGACAACAATTTGACAGGAAAATCGTAAGCCTATTTCACTAATATAAGTTAGGTAAATATCACTATGTTATTAATGTTAAAATGTAAGTTAAAATTTTTATTTAACCATCTGAATTACATAATTTGTGTGATTGATTCCAGGGTGTTCAATGAGTTTTGTACAAGAAATAAATTTATTAATACGCCAAAAATTTTACATTGCCACTGAAATTTAAAAATCGTAAATGAATTAAACTCAGAACGATCAAGAAAATCTCTGTTGTAATGCACAAAATAAACAGAAAAAATGGTACCGAGCGGTCAAAGGCGCTGCAGTCATGGACTGTGTGGCTGGTCCTGGCGGAGGTTCGAGTCCTCCCTTGGGCATGGGTGTGTGTATAATGTAGGCTAAGTAGTGTGTAAGCTTAGGGAGTAATGACCTTAGCAGTTAAGTCCCATAAGATTTCACACACATTTGAACATTTTTGAAAAAATGGTAAATGCTTACTGCCCGAAAAGAGGAAGCGTAAACAGACTCCAAGGAACCGCAGTATTTCCTACAGTGTGAAAGTTATATCTACTATTCAGTAAGATAGCAGACAGGTCTTGCTAAAATTGTGCCACAATATTATAATCATCATAAAGTCTACAGCCCCCAGGTGTCCCTCCCTCTACTCCCTGCCCCTACCATCCCTCACCAAGGACGCCTAAGCCCTCAGCCCTGTGCAATGCGTCTCATACATCTCTAAGTAACACCAACACTGACCCCGTGCCTATATGGTTGTGGTGCGACTAACTATGTCTTCAGTGCAGCTCGCTGTCTAGCGGTTTATCGGAAGCAAAATACACTGCCCGAAAACAAATATCACACCAATTTAGAGGTTTCCAGTTCACTCACGATTTATTGTTACAACAGTGCATATGTTGTTGTTGTTGTGGTCTTCAGTCCTGAGACTGGTTTGATGCAGCTCTCCATGCTAATCTATCCTGTGCGAGCTCCTTCATCTCCCAGTACCTACTGCAACCTACATCATTCCGAATCTGCTTAGTGTATTCATCTCTTGGTCTCCCTCTACGATTTTTACCCTCCACGCTGCCCTCCAATGCTAAATTTGTGATCCGTTGATGCCTCAGGACATCTCCTACCAACCGATCCCTTCTTCTAGTCAAGTTGTGCCACAAACTTCTCTTGTCCCCAATCCTATTCAATACCTCCTCATTAGTTACGTGATCTACCCACCTAATCCTCAACATTCTTCTGTAGCACCACATTTCTAAAGCTTCGATTCTCTTCTTGTCCATACTATTTATTGTCCATGTTTCACTTCCATACATGGCTACACTCCATACAAATACTTTCAGAAACGACTTCCTGACACTTAAATCTATACTCAATGTTAACAAATTTCTCTTCTTCAGAAACGCTTTCCTTTCCATTGCCAGTCTACATTTTATGTCTTCTCTACTTAGACCATCATCAGTTATTTTGCTTCCCAAATAGCAAAACTCGTTTACTACTTTGTCTCATTTCCCAATCTAATTCCCTCAGCATCTCCCGACTTAATTCGACTACATTCCATTATCCTCGTTTTCCTTTTGTTGATGTTCTTCTTATATCCTCCTTTCAAGACACTGTCCATTCCGTTCAACTGCTCTTCCAAGCCCTTTGCTGTCACTGACAGAATTGCAATGTCATCGGCGAACCTCAAACTTTTTATTTCTTCTCCCTGGATATTAATACCTACTCCAAATTTTTCTTTTGTTTCCTTTACTGCTTGCCCAATACACAGATTGAATAACATAGGGGAGAGGCCACAACCCTGTCTCACTCCCTTCCCAACCACAGCTTCCCTTTCATGTCCCTCGACTCTTATAACTGCCATCTGGTTTCTGTACAAGTTGTAAATAGCCTTTCGCTCCCTGTATTTTACCCCTGCCACCTTCATAATTTGAAAGAGAGTATTCCAGTCAACATTGTCAAATGCTTTCTCTAAGTCTACAAATGCTAGAAACGTAGGTTTGCCTTTCCTTAATCTTTCTTCTAAGATAAGTCGTAAGGTCAGTATTGCCCCCCGTGTTCCAACATTTCTACGGAATTGAAACTGATCTTCCCCGAGGTTGGCTTCTACAAGTTTTTCCATTCGTCTGTAAATAATTCGCGTTAGTATTTTGCAGCTGTGGCTTATTAAATTGATAGTTCGGTAATTTTCACATCTGTCAACACCTGCTTTCTTTGGTATTGGAATTATTATATTCTTCTTGAAGTCTGAGGGTATTTCGCCTGTCTCGTACATCTTGCTCGCCAGATGGTAGAGTTTTGTCAGGACTGGCTCTCCCAAGGCCGTCAGTAGTTCTAATGGAATGTTCTCTACTCCCGGGGCCTTGTTTCGACTCAGGTCTTTCAGTGCTCTGTCAAACTCTTCAAGCAGTATGGTATCTCCTTTTTCATCTTCATCTACATCCTCTTCCATTTCCATAATATTGTCCTCAAGTACATCGCCCTTGTATAGACCCTCTATATACTCCTTCCACCTTTCTGCTTTCCCCTCTTTGCTTAGAACTGGGTTTCCATCTGAGCTCTTGATATTCATACAAGTGGCTCTCTTTTCTCCAAAGGTCTCTTTAATTTTCCTGTAGGCTGTATCTATCTTACCCCTAGTGAGATAAGCCTCTACATCCTTACATTTGTCCTCTAGCCATGCCTGCTTAGCCATTTTGCACTTCCTGTCGATCTCATTTTTGAGATGTTTGTATTCCTTTTTGCCTGCTTCATTTACTGCATTTTTATATTTTCTCCTTTCATCAATTCAATATTTCTTCTGTTACCCACATGATCCTCTGCTGCCTTCACTACTTCATCCCTCAGAGCTACCAACTCTTCTTCTACTTTATTTCTTTCCCCCTTTCCTGTCAATTGTTCCCTTATGCTGTTCCCGAAACTCTGTACGACCTCTGGTTTAGTCAGTTTATCCAGATCCCATCTCCTTAAATTCCCACCTTTTTTCAATTTCTTCAGTTTTAATCTACAGTTCATAACCAATAGATTGTGGTCAGAGTCCACATCTGCCCCTGGAAATGTCCTACAATTTAAAACCTGGTTCCTAAATCTCTGTCTTACCATTATATAATCTATCTGATACCTTTTAGTGTCTCCAGGATTCTTCCATGTATACAACCTTCTTTTATGATTCTTGAACCAAGTGTTAGCTATGATTAAGTTATGCTCTGTGCAAAATTCTACCAGGCGGCTTCCTCTTTCATTTCTTACTCCCAATCCATATTCACCTACTATGTTTCCTTCTCTCCCTTTTCCTACTGTCGAATTCCAGTCACCCATGACTATTAAATTTTCGTCTCCCTTCACTACCTGAATAATTTCTTTTATCTCATCATACATTTCTTCAATTTCTTCGTCATCTACAGAGCTAGTTGGCATATAAACTTGTACTACTGTAGTAGGCATGGGCTTCGTGTCTATCTTGACCACTATAATACGTTCACTATGCTGTTTGTAGTAGCTTACCTGCACTCTTATTTTTTTATTCATTATTAAACTTACTCCTGCATTACCCCTATTTGATTTTGTATTTATAACCCTGTATTCACCTGAACAGGAGTCTTGTTCCTCCTGCCACCGAACTACACTAATTCCCACTATATCTAACTTTAACTTATCCATTTCCCTTTTTAAATTTTCTAACCTACCTGCCCGATTAAGGGATCTGACATTCCACGCTCCGATCCGTAGAACGCCAGTTTTCTTTCTCCCGATAACGACGTCCTTCTGAGTAGTCCCCGCCCGGAGATCCGAATGGGGGACTGTTTTACCTCCGGAATATTTTACCCAAGAGGACGCCATCATCATTAACAATACAGTAAAGCTGCATGCCCCCGGAAAAAATGACGGTTGTAGTTTCCCCTTGCTTTCAACCCTTCGCAGTACCAGCACAGCAAGGCCGTTTTGGTTAGTGTTACAAGGCCAAATCAGTCAATCATACAGACTGTTGCCCCTGCAACTACTGAAAAGGCTGCTGCCCCTCTTCAGGAACCACACGTTTGTCTGGCCTCTCAACAGATACCCCTCCGTTGTGGTTGCACCTACGGTACGGCTATCTGTATCGTTGAGGCACGCAAGCCTCCCCACCAACGGCAAGGTCCATGGTTCATGGGGGGAGGACAGTGCATATGGAGTACATGAAATGCTTAGATTTACAGAACAATAGCACAGCAGTTTTGAGGTAGCAGGTATCGACCCACGCTGAAACACCCATATTACTACGTGGTGTTGCCTCCGCTGATTCTGGCATGCAGTCGGTCGTACAGATGGCGAATACTGTCCTGTGATGCTTTATGTCACGCCTGCTTGACCCATTCACGTAGGCCTATACGAGTTTTCGGTTGACGAACCGCACGAGTCTCTTCTAGACCCATCATATCGTACAAGCGCTCGTTTAGAGACAAGTCTGAAGATCGTGCTGTCCAGGGAAGTTGCTGCAAGTCTTGCAGCGCAAGTTGACTTTCACTGGTAGTATATGGACGAGCATTATCCTGCTGGAACAATACGCCATCTTCCTGTTGCAAGAACGGCAAAAGAACGGGTCTAACAACATTCTGTGCGTACCGAGCTGTGGTTAATGTCCGTTTCAGAGACACCAAAGGTGAACGAGAGTTGCAGCTTCTCAGACCCTAGACCATAAGACCTGGCGTGAGGCCAGTATGTCTTGGACAAATGCTCTCTACTAGACAGCCGTCACGAAGTCTAAGTAGTGCGCGTAAACGACCATAACTTGCGTGCAGGCAGAATCTGCTTTCATTGCTGAAGACCACGGGGCACCATTCCAAGTGGTCCTGCGATGGAACCAGTCAAGCTGTGCACGTCGTGCTGCGGCGTGCGTGGAGGACGGGCTAGAGGTGTGCGTGCCCGTAGTACCGCTGCTAATAACCGGTTCGCAACAGTTCATGTTGACACGTGTCGACTCACAAGCGCTCTTACCTCTGCTGCGGTAGCATGCTGCCCTTACAACGCAATGAACCTGGACGCCGTCTGTGCTGCGTGACCGTTCAGAACCTCGTCCACAGGTGTGAAAATGTTCACATGACCACTTATACCTGTATCGTTCCACAACTGACGTACTACGCTACAACTCGGAAGGTCATAATTTGACTCCTCTCACACTGGCTCAGTTGGCTGTAGGAAGCATGAGTGCGTCTCCGTGAGATGGTTTGCCCGCTTACTACACACGTTTACACCACACTGAGCCTTGTGGTTTTCGGCGTTCTACTGAGCAAGGTGGCGTAGGGGCTAGCATACTGGACTTGCATTCGGGAGGACGTCAGTTCACCCCGCGTCCGGCCATTCTTAGGTTTTCCGTAATTTCCCTAATCCGATGAGACCGATGACCTCGCTGTCTAGTCTCCTCCCCCAAACAACCCAACCCAACCCCCTCTGAGCTTTCTCTGTAAAGGCGAGGTAGGGATGGCGCTGTGACAAATATGCCACTACGCTATTTGTTGGCGAACGACTTTGAAACCATTATCAGTACATTTACTATCCCGCAGGTGGCATATGCCGTTATCGCAGCAAAATCCACGATGTCTTTCCAGGTGTATTAACCTATTTACCGGCTGTGCACAAGTAGCCGCTATAACTCCTCATCGTAAAACGACCGATTTTCTAAAGAAGCTTGGGCTGCTCGTTGACTGAGTATTAACCGTCTGGTTACAAAATCATGTTGTAAACAAACGGCTGTCAATTTTCAACTTCTCCATTGTTTGATCCCTCTGATGTGTACTTCGAGGACCTTTTTTCCAGAGGTAAAACGGACTGACCAGGAAGTGTGCTGTGTATGTGCTTAATTAGAAATATGATGTTGCTGCAAGTAGTTTAGGCCAGACTAAACGTTATTTTCCATCAAGCTCATTGTCAGCTAGTGTTATTAGATTCCTCTTGCGACGTTCGGCATTCTGTCATACCGATATTTTTGTGGTACGACTGAGACATGATCGTGTCCGTACAATGACCAATAACTCCATAAGGAACACTTAATTGTATAACGAACCATCGGGGAAGAAGATGCATCAAAATACATTCCATCACCAGCCATCCTCACCAATATTGGCAATGATGCGTTACACGTGGTTTGCTGTACAACTATGCAGGATGTAACCTTTATGAATGTAAATCAAGTCTGTTTTCTACAGAAACTTTAAAATAACTTTGTAATTCTAAAAGTACGGCGTTTATAATGTGTACAAAATACAGAGACAATTACTGTCTCCCCTGTTTTTATGGTGAATATCACCCCAGCACGTGTAGATCATCAACTGTAAAGTAATAACAGTTATCTAAATTGATAAACGAAGTTCACGTGCCGCCCGGAGTAGCCGCTCAGTCTAGGGCGTCTTGTCACGGTACGCGCGGCTCCCCCGTCGAAGGTTCGAGTCCTCCCTCGGCCATGGGTGTGTGTGTTGTCCTTAGCGTAAATTAGTTTAAGTTATATTAATTAGTGTGCAAGCCAAGGGACCGATGACCTCAGCAGTTTGGTCCCATAGAACCTTACCACAAATCTTCAAATTCCGAAGTTCACTTTTAAATCTTACAACACCTTCCTGGAAATTTTTTTACAATCGAAAATTTGCATTTGGCTTTTCTTTTCATGCCTTTTATGAAAAATACCAATAAATGCAATTTAACGAGCATTATTTAGGTTTATTTGCTGTGAAAATACTGAAAGTAAAATAATTTTCTGTATAGGGCCCCGAAGCCACGAACCTCGGTTTACAGTTCTGTGTTCTTTCCGCTGCACCAACCTCTGCCGGATAATTATTCCAACCTAAATGTTCATGTCCCTCCCCACGCTCGCCAAACATGCTATTTTTCTCTAAACGCTTACTCGTCTCGAGCGCCCTCTTCTGCCACTTTCAGTTCAGGCCAAGTCCTGTTTATGCAGGCACCATAAATTTGGAAGAAATCGGTGACGATGAGTAGGCGAGGTCCCCTTGTTAGTGTATTAAGGATGGCCAGAATATAAAAATTATTAATAGGATAGATTGAACGGAAGCATAGTAGACTTTTCCTTACGCAATGAGAAACTCACACAGTAATTATTGCTATGCTGTATTCTTTTAACCTTCTTCTTGACTCTAATTATATTGTTTATTTTTTATATATTTCTTTAATCATACATACTTACACGTAAACTGTCAGAAATAGCAGTAGACCTTGACTTGGAATATCAAAATCAGTATCAACAGTACGAGTAGTAGTTTATTGTTGTACTGTTTCTGTTTTAGGTAAGGTTATGAGAAGCTTCTGGTCCTGACATATGCATACGAGTGTTGCCAGTAGTAGTGTAAACCAGAACACAAACGAGATTTTTTTGCACTAGATTTTTGAAAGACGAAATTTACTGAAAAAGTTCATAATAAAGGAGACGAAAACTTCCATCATCACTATCGATGTTACAGTTTGTAGTGAGCTACCAGATTAGAAATGCTTCTGCAATAAAATGTAACACCTACAACCGCCCTTACGATGTTATTTATTATGCGGCTATCAGTTTCTGTGTTTCAGTACACCATCCTCGATCCTTAACTGGCGTTGAGTCTGTTAAGGCATTAAGGTGGTGTACTGAAGCACCGAAATTGATAGCCACATAATAAATAACATCGTAAGGGCGGCTGTAGGTGTTACATCGTATTATGTAAGTGAACAGCCGAAGGCCCTAAAGCCTCCAGTCAGATGTATGGACATACAAAAAGAAATGCTTCACATTCACAAGTACGAGGTAGCAAAAAATCGTAACTGATGATTAATAAAGATAGTTACAGCTTTACCTACATCCAGAGTGACTAATATCAAGAACAGAATGAACTGACAGTCCAATCTGCCTGACTTCCGAAACCTGTTTCAGAGCGCAGTTGCAAAAAATTATAGTTTATTTCTCCCTTCTACAATTGTGTAAGTTATTTCACTAGGGAGCCAAAAGGAATACACAAAAGGGGAGGAACGCCCGTCATAAGAAGAGAGAGAGGGAGAGGGAAGGTGGGAAGAAGGAGAAGGGAGGACAGGGAGAGAGAGAGAGAGAGAGAGAGAGAGAGAGAGAGCAATGGAGTTGAATGCAGCCAGAGAAGCCTGGGTGTTTGAGATATGTGATTTGGTTGGGCACAGCGCCACCTGTGAGCGCAGAATGACGATCAAGCCGCCTTGCCAATGGCTGAAATCCCTAATGCACGGCTGACACAATGGATGATCTACATTATATGCAGTATAGCAGGGCCCTACATCCCCGATGTGATGCTGGGTGGCAAGTTCCATAAAACTACAGTTATACACGTAACTGCATAAAAGTACAATGTGCCAGTTTTTTGTGGAGGAAGTTAAGCGCCTTGTTTCCATAACAGTCTTTCCAAAAATTTAAGGATGACTCCCTATTTGCGATATGATCATAACGTCAATACTAAGCTGCATTTAAATCTGTGGAAGATCACACTCCCACAAAACTGTCACAGGTGTTACAAGCCCGTTATATTCCACAGACCTAACGAAACTAGTAGATAATTGACATAAAAATCATGACAAACTTTAGAAATTATGAACAACGATAATCCCTCTATTATTTATGCGTGTGCTAGTGATGAATATGTTACGTATGTATTCACTGCAACATGGAGTAAAGGCTGTCTGAAAAAGATACATACGATTACACAAGACTATATCTTCTAAATCAACGAAGCTAGAACAGTGGAGTTGATTTTAATTTACACATAGGAGTATAAAGCTTTTCTTTCCAAAAGCGTCTTCCGATTCTACGTGTTTTACATGTACGTACACACAACTTCGACTTGGTTCCTAGAATTACTTTCATGGTCCATCGCTCCCTAATTGGACTTCCGTCATCCTGAAAAATTAAACTTTCGGTATTTTCTCGCAATTGTGGAAAAATCCTGGTCTCAGCATTTCCAGTTAAGTGATTATGTAACCGACATTTCCCAAAACAGGAAAGGCCTTAAATCTTGTCTCGGGATTGAGCGAGGTGGAGCAATGATCAGCACGCCGGATTCACGTTCAAGAGGACGACGGTTCACATCCTATCCGACCGTCCAGATATAGCTTTACCGTAATTTTCCTAAATCTCTTAAGGCAAATGCGGTGATAGTTCCTCTGAAAGGGGGCAAGGTCGATAAGGTCGATTTCCTTGTCCATCCGCTCCTAATTCGAGATGGTGTGTAGGCTGGTCATCGAACACTAAACTTGAAAGGAAATTGTTCATACCCATACCCAGAAAGAATCCACAACACTGTACACTTCGTTGTTTATCACTTTATGAAGGTTTTGTACCTATTGAATTGAGCGTGTTTAGAAAAAACAAAGTCGCCAGATAGACACATGAGGAATGACTAACCCTCGGCTAGAATGATGAGTAAACTTCTCTGAAATGTAAAAACCTGTTGAATGAGCTCTGCGTTTTGAGCGAGCACATGCGGACAGGATGTCCACTTTCCTGTACATAAACAGACAAGTGATTGAGTCATCGTCGAAGGGCTTTGAGTTGCAGGTGGATCAGTTCCGCAGTTTTGACGAAAATCATACGTCACAGGTATAACTGAATTGTATCTGCCGGAAGGTCGAAAAACGCCATATGCTATTACACTATCGCCATCCCAAATCTAAGCATATCGCCCAATGAACGACAGATAAAGCGACCTAGATGTACCAGGCACACACTTGCTGGCAACCACATGAAGCAAGAACTGACAATTGGCACCAAGGTCAACTATAGTTTCGATACCTCTATGTTACACTGGAGCGCCAAAGAAACTGGTACAGGCATGCGTATTGTACAGAGATATGTAAACAGACAGAATACGGCGCTGCGGTCGGCATCGCCTATAGAAGACAAGAGTCCATCGGTTACTGCTGCTACAATGGCAGGTTATCAAGATTTAAGTGAGTTTGAACGTAGTGTGACAGTCTGGCACGAACGATGGGAGACAGCATCTCCCAGGCAGCGATGAAGTGGGGATTTTTCTGTACGAGCATTTCAAGAGCGTACAGTGACTATCAGAAATCCGGCAAAACATCAAATCTCCGACATCGCTGCGATCAGAAAATAATCCTGCAAGAACGGGACCAAAGACGACCGAAGATAATCGTTCAACGTGACATAAGTGCTACCTTTCCGGAAATTACTGCAGATTTCAATGCTGAGCCGTCAACAAGTGTCAGCGTTCGAACCACTCAACGAAACATCATCGATATGGGCTTTCGGAGCCGAAAGCCCACTCGTGTACCTCTGATGACTGCACGACACAAATCTTTACGCCTCGACTGGGCCCGTCGACACCGACATTGGGCTGTTGATGATTAGGAACATGTTGCATGGTTGGACGAGTCTCGTTTCAAATTGTATCGAGCGAATATTGAGACAATCTCATTAATCTATGGACCCTGCGTATGAGCAGAGGACTGTTCAAGCTGGTGGTGGCTCTGTATTGGTGTGGGACGTGTGCAGCTGGAGTGATACGGGAACCCTGATACGTCTGGATACGATTCTGACAGGTGGCACGTACGTAAGCATCCTATCTGATCACCTGCATCCATTCATGTCCGTTGTGCAGTCCGCACTAGGGAAATTCAAGCAGGACAATGAGACACCCCACAAGTCCAGAATTGCTGCAGTGCGCCTCCAGGAACACTCTTCTGAGTTTAAACACTTCCGCTGGCCACTAAACTCCCCAGACGTGAGCATTATTGAACCTGCCTTGCAACGTGCTGTCCAGAAGAGATCTCCACCCCTTGTACTCTAATGGATTTACGGACAGCCCTGCAGGATTCGTGGCGTCATGTCCCTCCCGCACTACTTCGGACATTAGTCGAGTCTATGCCACGTCGTGTTGCGGCATCTCTTCATGATCGCTGGGGTCCTACACGAATTAGGCACGTGTACTAGGTTCCTTGGCTCTCCAGTGTATTTATACTGTGATTCTGTTTGATAAACAATAACAACAGTCACAATTTTGCTTTATATGTTTTTACCAACGAAGCATTTTTATGTTTGTTGTATACGGCACTAGAAAATTATTCAACAAATGGAAAACGCCATAAAACTGGTTACGCGCGAGAGAGAGCTGATCGACAGCCAAAATGCAGTCGTCGTCAGCATTAATCGTTTGGTGAAATTAGGAATGATAAACAACACTTTTTTGTATTCGCAGAGAGGAATAATCCATTAACCTGCGAACAATTTAATGGATCATTTATTTACTTATACATACTTTTTCTGTCTAGGTCTCACTTTATTACACTGTCGGAAAAAATTTGCGCAACTGGAAAGAGGGAGTCGATTTTGATCCGGTGACGACGTATACAACGTGGGGGATAGTAGATGTACCGATAATTGTTTCAACGTCGTCTGCCAACAGATAGCGTGGTGGCGTAGCTACCACAGCGCCATCTGTGCCTGCCTTTTAATAGGGAATGCTCACAGCAGAAGCCTCAGTATGGCGCAAACGTGCGAAGCAAACAGGCAACCATGCCTTGGGGACGCACTCGTGCTTCCTACAACCAACTGAGCGAGTTTGAAAGGAGTCAAATTGTAGCCTTCCGGGTGACGGGATGGTCCTTTCGGAGTTGGACGTGCTGTGTCAGTTGTGCAACGATGCTGGCACCACAGGTCACGTGAACATTCTCACACCTGTAGACGAGGTTCCGAGCGTCAACGCAGCACAGACGGGGGAGTTTGGTGGTCATCAGAAGTGTTTAAATTCAGAAGAGTGTTCCTGGAGCTAGTCTGTAGGAATTCTGAACGTGTGGTGTGTCGCATTGTCCTGCTGGAATTGCCCAAGTCCGTCGTATTGTAAAGGGAGTAGTGGCAGATTGTAGAGCTAAAAAAAGCACAGAGGTTGGCTCTTGAGTCCAGACGTGTCAACACGAAATGTTGCGAACCGAGTATTAGCAATGAGGCTACGGGCATGCACACCTCTAGCCCATCTTCACTCAAGCCACAGAATTGACATGCACAGATCGACTAGTGCCGTCAGAGGGCCACTTGGAACGTGGAATGGTGCGCCGTGGCCTTCAGCGATGAAAGCAGGTTCTGCCTGCAATCAAGTGATGGTCGTTTGCGTACGAAACAGACCTAGTGAGTGCTGTCTCGTACAGTGCAATCGTCCAAGACCACTGGCTCCACCTCTCGGGCACAGAATGATGTTAGACCCGTTCTAGTTTCGTTCTTCTAACAAGAAGGTGATGCGTTATTCCAACAGGATAATGCTCGCCCAGACACCGCCTGTGAAACTTAGCGTGCCCTGCAAGACATGTAGCAATTTCCTGGCCATCATAATCTCCCGACCTGTCTCCAGTTGAGCATATGTGGAATATGATGGGACGAGCAGTGTATCTCGTGCGTCTTGTCAACCAATAGCTCTTGCAGAACCACATCAACATGTCGAGCAGGTGTGGCATAACATATCCCAAGACAGTATTTGCCATCTGTATGATCTACTGGGTACCAGAGCCGGCACCTCCATTGCCTCCATGGAGGCTAAACCACTTATGAATGTGAGTGTTTCAGCGTGGGTCGATACCTGGTACCGCAGAACCACATGTGCTACTGATCTGTAAATCTAATCATTTCATGTACTCAATATGCATCGTTGCAGTAATAAACCTAGAAATAAAAAGTTCTTGTCAGTGTAACTTACGACGGAGCTGCAACCATTTATTTCAATTACAAGCCAAGCTGCGGACATACTTCTCACCTGCAGCATGCTGCAAGTTCGTAAATAAATTTTGAGTGAACTGGAAACCTCTAGAAGTGTACACAATTTTTTCCGGCAGTATATTTCTAATTGCGCGTTTCGGCTCTCAGCCACCCTCATATCAAACACTTAAAGAATAAATACAACGTATTACGTCAAATAGTACTTGATCGTACCGAGCATAAGCGCGTATACTTGGTACGCTCACGTGCTGTTTGGCTTATTGTATCTGATTCTTAAGGTTGGATCTGAGTGTGGCTGGGAGACGAAACGTGTAATCAGAAATAATGAAATGCGATCTAGAAAGAAAAGTTTTGTGTATAAGCGCATAAATACATTGCTGGTCATTAAAATTGCTACACCAAGAAGAAATGCAGATGATAAACGGGTATTCATTGGACAAATATTATACTAGAACTGACATGTGATTACATTTTCACGCAATTTGGGTGCATAGATCCTGAGAAATCAGTACTCAGAACAACCACCTCTGGCCGTAATAACGGCATTGATACGCCTGGGCATTGAGTCAAATAGAGCTTGGATAGCGTGTACAGGTACAGCTGCCCATGCAGCTTCAACACGATACCACAGTTCATCAACAGCAGTGACTGGCGTATTGTGACGAGCCAGTTGCTCGGCCACCATTGAGCAGACGTTTTCAGTTGCTGAGAGATCTGGAGAATGTGCTGGCCAGGGCAGCAGTCGAACATTTTCTGTATCCAGAAAGGCTCGTACAGGACCTGCAACATGCGGTCGTGCACTATCCTGCTGAAATATAGGGTTTCGCAGGGATCAGATGAAGGGTAGAGCCGCGCTACTACAGTCTGGAACCGCGCGACCGCTACGGTCGCAGATTCGAATCCTGCCTCGGGCATGGATATGTGTGATGTCATTAGGTTAGGTAGGTTTAAGTAGTTCTAAGTTCTAGGGGACTGATGACCTTAGAAGTTAAGTCCCATAGTGCCCAGAGCCATTTTGAAGGGTAGAGCCACGGAACGTAACACATCTGAAGTGTAACGTCCACTGTTCAAAGTGCCCTCAATGTGAACAAGAGGTGAGTGAGACATGTAACCAAAGCACCTGATACCATCACGCCGGGTGCTACGCCAGTATGGTGATGACGAATACACTCTTCCAACGTCGCCAAACACGGATGCGACCATCATGATTCTGCGTCAAGGGTAACCGCTGCCACGGTCTCAGAGCTGATAATCCATGCTGCTGCAAACGTCGTCGAACTGTTCGTGCAGATGGTTGTTGTCTTGCAAACGTCCCCATCTGTTGACTCAGGGATCGAGACGTGACTGGACGGTCCGTTACAGCCATGCGGATAAGATGCCTGTCATCTCGACTGCTAGTGATACGAGGCCGTTGGGATCCAGCACGACGTTCCGTATTACCCTCCTGAACCCACCGATTCCATATTCTGCTAACAGTCATTGGATATCGACCAACGCGAGGAGGAATGTCGCGATACGATAAACCGCAATCGCGATAGGCTACAATCCGACCCTTATCAAAGTCGGACACGTGATGGTACGCATTTCTCCTCCTTACACGAGGCATCACAACAACGTTTCACCAGCAACGCCGGTCAACTGCTGTTTGTGTATGAGAAATCGGTTGGAAACTTTCCTGATGGCAGCACGTTGTAGGTGTCGCCACCGGCGCCAACCTTATGTGAATGCTCTGAAAAGCTAATCGTTTGCATATCACAGCATCTTCTTCCTGTCGCTAAATTTTCGCGTCTGTAGCACGTCATCTTCGTGGTGTAGCAATTTTAATGGACAGTAGTGTATGTTCGCTTACCTCTATAAAGATGTCCTATCTTCCATTACTAATTATTTCTTTATTCGAATACTTTATTAGCGTCATATTTATGCGAATAATGCCTACCTCTGATGTTTTTCCCTTTCCATGGGCCCACGTTGCCCTAACAGTGACGATCCAACCACCAACGGTGCGGAAGCGGCGTGGGTGTCCAGCAGCTACGATTAAACGTGCGGCGCGTGTGGTATGTGAGCGGGGCTCTTCCAGTCGGCCACTGGCCAGAAAGCAGCAGCCGGCGGCGCAGTTCGAGGTGGGGCGCTGAGGAAGCCCTAGATGGCTTTATAGCAGCGAACTAGCCAGCCGGCCAGCCAGGCCGCCTGCTGTGGGTATTGAGGGCCGCCTCTGCGGTGTAGCGCCAGCGGCTAGCGTTGCGTCACGGGCTAAGTCATCCCAACAGATCCTGTTTTTCTGGCGCTGTACCACAAAGCAATATTAGGGTCCTCGTCGACGACCGCGCGCTAATACGCAAGACTACAAGCTCGAAAAGAAAAGGAGTGGAGTAAGACATTGACCGTGTCCTTTCAGAGCAACAAAAAAATGTGTGTGTGAAATCTAATGGGACTTAAGTGCTAAGGTCATCAGTCCCTAAGCTTACACACTACCTAACCTAAATTATCCTAAGGACAAACACACACACACCCATGCCCGAGGGAGGACTCGAACCTCCGCCGGGACCAGCCTCACAGTCCATGACTGCAGCGCCTTAGACCTCAGAGCAACCACCCCACATTTCCCTTTAACTGATCTACAGAAACTATGGAAAGCTTAAATCTGGATGGGGCTGTACACTCCGCTCCATTCGAATGGAGTTCAGGTGATTAACTCTTTGTTCACCAGTGATTTCCACGCAAAACAACCTTTCCCATGTCGATTTACTACCAGTGGTTTGGTAGCAGAACCATGACGTTTGCTATTCGCGCTCTCCTTGAAGACACTCGACGTGGTAGGTGATGCGGGGCTAGCTAAAACGAGCGGTGATAGGGAGCTAGCTGAAACGAGCAGTGGGTGATAAGGGCTAGTTAAAACGAGCAGTGGGCGATAAAGGGTAGTTAAAACGAGCGGTGAGTGGTAAGGGCTAGCTGAAACGAGCAGTGGGTGATAGAGGAGTGGTGGGTGATGGGGCTAGCCCGAAGCGAGTATTGGGTGATAGGAGCTAGCTGAAACGAGCACTGTATGGTGGGGACTAGCTAAAACGAGCGGTGGATCATGGGAAAGGAAGGGAGGAAGATTAGGGTCCATAACAGTCGTTAAAGGCAGATCACAAGTCCAGAACGCTTCAAAGGTGAGGAACTATATCGGGCGTGCCCTTTCAAAGAAACCACACTGGCGTTTGGCTGGCGCGATTTGGGGAAATCACGGGAAAGTAAATCAGGATAGATAGACGTAGGTGTCAACCATATTTCTCCCGAATACGAGTCCAGTGTGCTGACCACTGCCCCACGCCGCTCGATGTTGATAATGCGTCTAGCTGAAACGACTTAAGGGCTACCGACTGGCACTGACACCTTTGCCTCGACACCAACCTAGTCTCATTGCACTGACACACATCACTAATGAATTTAGTTTTATCATCATTAGGTCGTTGTCCAAGGCATTTTCTGTGACAAAAGTTTTGTCTCCTAAGGCTGGAGACATAATCAGAGGTTATAAAGACCCAAATAGCAGTTTGAAACTTAAACGAGCTCGGCAAGCCGAACTGTGTATACGTATCCACGCAACGGTCGGATCGTGTCGTCCTCATACCACTACTCGACATCGCGGAGTCACGCTGACTTGTTTCACGGAGCTTCTATTGCGGAAGAGTTGGTGCCGTTTGCTTCATGAAGCACTAATGTCCACAATTTGCCTACCTTAAAGCCTTCTTCTTTTCTGTTGAAGTTGTTATAGTGCTTTTGAATTCCTATGCCCTCTGTGTACCTTTAAGCACGCTACCTCGGGAAGACAATCAAATGTGACGAGCCGATAACAAGAAACCAAAAGATTAATGAAAGGCAACACCAGTACATCCACCGGGAACGCATGCGCGATAGCACCCTGCTTCCGGGATTAGGGGAGGCGAGGCGAACTTGCCCGGATCGAGTCCGCACAGCGGATTAACGGCGAAGGCAGGTGAGCTGTCCAGCGTGGATGTGGGTTTTAGGCGGTTTCCCACTGGTGGGGTACACAAATTCCGTCCCGAGGGTGTCTGGAAAGGGGGGAGGGGTAGAAGAGGTAGGGCTGTGACGACAGGAAGGGCATTCGGCCACATTTTACTACTAACATAACCAACTCGAATAATTAACATACCAATAGCGAGAAGACAGGGGATTAAGGCTAGGAAAAAGGAGAGAAGAACACCAATAAATTTGAACTTTACCAAACAAAACAAGGAAGGGGAAAATTCCTCCCCTCCAACCAAACCATCGTACAGTAGATTTTCTGGACCCTGGACCATCCCTGTGGCGCCCAAAGTCATTTCCGCCCACCATCCACATCGCGCGCCGTTTCCTCGCATCACGACAGTGCTTGACAAAATAGCCTTCCGTCGCCCACTAACAGCGCATACGGTCAATACGGCGTGGCAGCCTTCCTGGCAGCCGCCAATACCCTTCGCACCGGCCGTAAGCTAGGGTCCTCTGTTCCTACACCGAGCAGGACTCAGACCCGGACCACCAGGACAAGGGATGCTGACCAGCCGTTCCCTGCCACATCACACCTCTACAGAGAATTTTGCATAGCAGCGACCCTCCGCCATCGTTTTACTCGCCTCAACGACAGTGGGGAACTAAAGAATTGCAGTTATCTTTTATAAAACGCGACATATCGAAATTAACTGACTACAGGAGAAAATATTAAAACTGCAGCATACGAATCAGGCAAAAAGGAATACAGACATCTAAAAAATTAGGTTGATAGGGGTTCAGACTGGCAAAGCAGGATGGCTATACAAGAAATGCAAGGCTGTGGAGGCGTGCGTGACTATGGGAATACAAAGGCATCTCTGTGGTGTCACCGCCAGACACCACACTTGATAGGTGTTAGCCTTTAAATCGGTCGCGGTCCGTTAGTATACGTCGGACCCGCGTGTCGCCACTATCAGTGGTTGCAGACCGAGCGCCGCCACACGGCAGGTCTAGAGAGACTCCCTAGCACTCACCCCAGTTGTACAGCCGACTTTGCTAGAGGTGGTTCACCGTCTACATACGCTCTCATTTGCAGAGACGACAGTTTAGCATAGCCTTCAGCTACGTCATTTGCTACGACCTATGAAGGCGCCATATTCAGTTACTATGTCTTCTGAACAGATAATATTGTGACTCATGTACCGTTAAGAGCGACGTTCATCATTAATGGATTAAAGTTAAGTATCAAACTAATTACGTCCGCTTTCTGAATTCTAATTCCTTGTCATGTTCCAGACCTCACGTCAGTATATTTCTTCCTTCCTCACGCCAGCCTGCGTGAGCTAAAACGCGTGCATTTCGGCCTCCTCTAGTAACACGGTGTTGGCTCTTCTGCTAACACAACAATCTCCATGAGTGTTAACAGCTCAGATGGTCACTCCGTACTAAACAAAGAACGGAAACCTGAAGGGCGGAAGAAAGTTAAGGGAAACATACTTGGAAACAGTATTATAGAAAGAGGAGACGAAGTAGATGAAGATGATATGGGAAGTACGATATTGAGAGATGAACTTGACAGAACACTGCAAGACGTAAGGTGAAGCAAAATTACGAGAGGTAATTATGGCAAAACTATCCCACCTGGTGAGCAAAGAGTATGACACCCACAAAATATCCACAGACTTCAAGAAGGAGGAAACAATCCCAATGGCAAAAAAGAGAGGTGCTGAGGGGTACGAATCACTTAATAAATCACTGCTGCAATATAGTGACACGAATTACTTATAGAAGAATTGATAAACTGGTAGAAGCATACCTTGGGGTAGATCAATTTGAGCTCCAGAGAAGTGTAGGAACACCTGAAGGAATACTGAGTCTACGACTTATCCTGGATGATAAGTGAAGGAAACGCAAAATACGTTTATAGCGTTTGTAGAACTAGAGAACTTTAGACAGTTTTAACTATGAAATTCAGAAGATAGCTAGGATAAAATACAGGGAGCGAATGATCATCTGCCATTTGGACAGAAATCAGATGACAGTTTTAACGGTCGAATGGCATGAAAAGAATACAGTAATGAGAAGGGACTGCGACAGGATTGTAGCCTGTTTTCGGATTTAAACTTGGGATTTGAAGTTTAGAAAGAAACAGAAACTTGTCGGCTTGCCGATGACATTGTAAGTCTGCCAGGGGCGGCAAAGAACTTGGAAGAGAGGTTGAACGGAGTGGATAATCTTGAAAACAAGTTATAAGACGAATATAAAAAAACTGAAACAAGTGTAATGGAATTTAGTAACATTAAATCAAGTGATGTTGAAGGGATTAGATAAATAAATCAGACACTACAAGTAGTTGACGAGTTTTACTGTTAGGCAGCAAAGTTACTGACGAGTGCCAAAGCAGAGAGAGTGTAGAATTTAGACGTGCAATAGCAAGAAAAGCATTTTTGAAAAATAGAAATTGGTTTCATCAAATATCAATTTAAAAGTTAGGATTTTTTTTTTCTAAACGTGTTTCTCGGAAATGTTGTCCTGTATTTAAATGAAACGTCGAGGATAGACCACACAGACAAAAATAGAATAGAACCTTTTGAAATGTGATAACACAAATGGCTACTGAAAATAAGATAGGTTGATCTAATAACTATGGCACAACTAGACGAAAAGAACGGATCATATGATAGGACACATCCTGAGGCATCAAAGACTCATCAGTTTGGAAATGGAGGGAAGTATGGGGAGTAAAAAATGTAGAAGGAGATCAAGGCTCGAGTTCAGTAAGCAGATTGAAATGGATACGGGCACCAGTAGTTACATAAAGATGAAGAGACCTGCAAGGATAGATGAGCTTGGAGAGCTGCATCAAGTCACTCTTTGGACGTAAGACCACAACAACAACGCTACCTTTGAATTATTCTAGTTATCACTAGTAATGATGCAAGAATAACTTAGCTCATTAAACCAGTACACAGAATCGTAATATGAATCTGTATCTTTGCTTCCCTCAGGGAACTCCCTGATATTTTTACCATCCAAGCAGTGCAAACTTGGTGAAAAGTTCTGCCCGTAAAGGCAAACATTCAGTTTCGAAGCCAGACCAGTACACGTGTTTAATGCTGATAAGTTCTGTACGCATATCGACGCAGCACTAGAGTTCGATGTGTACCAATTGGCAGACAGGGAGAAGCGTTTTCTTGTATCCTGTTTATTTTCCTGTCGACATTATGTCATTAGCTTATGGATCACAGGTCACTAAGTAAAACTTGAGCCACATTGGAAGATACGAACTTTATCCACACACTCTATAAGTCATTTCTCTTCTTGTCCCGTAGCATCTTTGGATGTAACACTGGATATGCGAACGTGTATCTTCTGCTGAACATTAGTTTCCTATGTATCAATAATATTATCTTGAAGCTCTTCCATTTGGTCCGTGTTTGCATAGAAAAACAGTAATATCGAATCCGCCTTGATCCAAAACACCTTGTTATTCGTTTATTTCTTTATTATCCCAAACTAGTTTCGACGACAAATATCAACATCATCAGTGGGTTTTTTTTTAAATCTAAAACATGCAGAAAATGATGTGATTGTAGAAATACAGTAAAACATTATTACATTTTTACAAATCGTCTTTTGAAATATAGTTTTATATTGATATTTTCATATTACCTTACATATTGTATGCTACAGCATGTTTTAAGTAATTATTGGCGCTGTTTGTGACATATTTTCTGTGCTCTTTTTTTCTGTTGCTGTCTTTTTACTTAGCGAACATCATGTCATCTGCAACCAAGTGAGCGCCTGTTAGTAAACAAATACTCGAAGGTGAACTTCGTATGTCAGCAGTATATATTTGGGGTTATGGTAGTGTTGTGGAAACCAGTTATTTTGGTGTGTATTTAGTTGTTGCTTAGCTATTCGTATACTCAGGTTCGTTGGATGGTGTATGACTGCTTTTTACACAGAAAAACGAATATTTTTCACTTTGTTTCTGAACCATAATATTACACCATCTCGCTGTTCGCGTGTGTCGCGAGAGGCGTATCGTAATTGGCGAGAAAGGCTATGAAAAACTGTAGCGCGAATTACGACGTCTTCTGTTCATTATTTATGTCTCTGTGTGTAATGGGGAAGTGGTTCTTTTCTGTGTGTGTGTGCTTTCTGTTCTGTGTCATTGGTCAGTTCTCTCAGAGCAGTAAAGAGTGTGTTGTTGTAGTAGAGTGTTGTGTTTTCATTTATTCCATTTTTCCCTTCGACTAAAGCCTTTTGTATGTGGTAATTTTCTTCTAAGTAGCAAACAATATATAACGTAGTAGGAAAATACCAATATAAAACTATATTTCAAAAGACGATCTGTAAAAATGTAATAATGGTTTACTGTGTTTGTACAACCATACCATTTTCTGCATGTTTTAGATTAAAGATACCCCACTGATGGTGGTGATATTTGTCGCCGAAACTAGTTTGGGGTAATAAAGAAATAAACGAATAACAAGGTGTTTTGCATCAAGGCAGACTCAATTTGTGATATTACTGTTTTCCCTATTTATCGTCTATGGCTTGCCTCTGTGGCACATCTTAGTTTCTACCTTTTCTTTGGGTTTGTACAGGGCTTGGACAAAAGTGAGGAAACACTTCGAGAAATATATGCCTGAAATGCAGCTGTTAGCCATTCTGCAGTTTGCACTATTATATTCGACCACGAACGACATCTTTGTCATGTTATCAATGCGTCGCAAGTGTCAGTCGTGCTCCGAACGTGGGTAGAATGTTGGTGCTTGTGTGCTGTGTGCTTCCGTAATCAAGAAATCCGAAGTGTTCAGTGTTTCAAGAGGCACCGAATCGAAAATTAATAGCTGCAGAAGTCACTGCAGAATTGAATGACGCCCTTGCAACCCCTTTTAGCACCCCAACAAGGCGGAGGAATCTTCGTAATCTGGGAATTACTGGGCAAGTTGGAATTCCAAAACCTGCTCAGCAGTGATGCAAAAGCCCGTAGCAGAAAAATGTGGTGCCGAAGCAATATAACGTGGACTATGGAGCAATGGAGGAATGTCATTTGGTCGGATGAGTCTTGTTTCATGGCAATAAATTGAGCAGGCGTATCGTGGTATTCCGTGTACCCTATGGTTACTCTGAATGGACGCACTACCGCCAAGAATTATGTGATCATTTTGGCCCTCTCGTGCTACAGTGTTTGTTCGCCAATGGCAATGCTGTGCTCCAGTACTGCAGGGCCCTGTTTACACACCTCGCATCGTCCGGGACTGGTTGTGTAAGCACAAGGATCAACTGTCGCGTTTCTCCTGGCCACCACAGTCACCATACCTCAGTATTATTGAGTGATTATGGTATAAAAAAAATGTTTCAAATGGCTCTGAGCACTATGGGACTCAACATCTTAGGTCATAAGTCCCCTAGAACTTAGAACTACTTAAACCTAACTAACCTAAGGACATCACACACACCCATGCCCGAGGCAGGATTCGAACCTGCGACCGTAGCAGTCCCGCGGTTCCGGACTGCAGCGGCAGAACCGCACGGCCATCGCGGCCGGCGATTATGGTGTACCTTGGAGAGAATGGTGCATGATATCTATCCAACTCCATCATCGTTACTTGAGCTTGCTATTATTTTGCAGCAAGAATGGTAAAAGATTCGCTTGAAAACGGCACATGACTAGTCTTTATCCGTTCAGAGACGACTGGAATATGTGGAATATGTTCTGAATGGCAATGGGTTTCTTGCACCATCTTAGACATGGTAATGTGTTGTGATTTTGGTCTTTCCATATATTCGTACACCTCCCCCCGCCCCCCCCCCCCCCCCCCGCCCCCGCCATCCAAAAGGGAATTTTAGGGCACCCTGTATAAATGCATTTATAGCAGGCTAATGTCGTTTAAAAAAGAAACGAGCCGGAGGCCGTGAAATGAAAAGAGACGAAAAGGTTGCAATGTTATTGTCCGCGGAAGAAAGCTGGATCGCTATAAGAGCGTTGAATCCCAAACTTGCCGATGTAGGGACATGGGTGCACACCCACCTGACGACAGAGTAAGCATGAGCACGCATCGACCATCCACTGCATTCAGTCGTGCTGAAAACAGTGTAATGGAGGTTTCAAAAGAAGAGAAACGGTCCATAGAACTTTTTCTGATTGCGAAGGAGTCCAGGGAACGAAAATCCATCGAAGAATAGAGCAAGTGTACGGAGAGGATTGCAAGTCCGTAGCAAGAGTCGAGGAGTGACGCAAGCGGTTCAGGGAATGTCCGATGTCGTTGGTCACTAAAGTATGGTCTGGAACGCCACACCGCATTACCGATTCCATGCAGGCTGTCATTATTCATGACTGGTGAATTGATGTAGCAGCCTTTGTTGCAGACGTCGGCTTAAGCGTCGCAAGTGTTCATGCCACCATTAACGACACACTGAAATTTCATGAAGTGTATACCCAATGGTTGTCTCTCAGTCTTCAACCACAACAGGAAACATGTCGAATGGGACTCGTTCTTCAACATCTGCAGCGCTACGCCAATGTAGGGAATGAGTTCCTGTCACAATTGGTCGCTGGAGACATGTCATCACTTCGAACTCAAACCAATACGACAAAGTCTACAATGCATGCTAGCAGGGTTGCCCCCCCACTCAAAAAAATCCAACACCGTGCACGCAAGTCCAGAATGGTTGCCCTTACCTTCTTCTTTGGTAAAAAGGGTCGCCTTCTTCTCGACTTCCTACAGTATAGGACAACGGTGAACGCGCAGATGTACTCAAAAACCTTGAACACACCTCTCAAAATGATCAAATCGAAACGACCAAGCCTGCTCACCCGTGGTGCTACACTGCTCGACGACTGTGCTGTGGCCCTTACGGCAATCGCAGTCAAGGAGCTGTTGCAGACATTCAAGTGAGAAGTCCCTTGTCACTCTCCACACGGTCACGACCTGTCTCCCTGCAATTATATCGTGTTCGGTGACCTGATGAAGACTCTGAGACGCAAAAGATTACTCCCGAACGAAGACGTCAAGCAGCACACTCGGAACTAGTTGAGAAAGCAACCCCAGGAATTTTACGAGACGGCGATTCACCGCCTTGTGTCGTAGTGGGACAAGTGAGCGCTGGGCAATACTTTTAAAATAAAGTTTATAGAACTTTTGCTTTTTAACGTCCCTCATAAGTTTGTGGTCAGCCTGCCGATCTTCGCCGGTGAGCAGCAAATCCAGAGTAAGAAACAATATAGCGTTATCTGTTGCAAGCGCAGAATTTATTTACAAGTTGGGCACATATTTCGTAATCACGGTCATATCATCACTTACAGTAACACATCGGCAACCATTGTTCTGCCTTATGAATATACTGACGGAAAAAATTCACAGCACCAAAAGATAATTAATGTAGAGTAATGAAATTTCGGGAATACATTTGTCTGGGTACATGTCTAAGTGAATAACTTTGCAGGATCACAAGTTAATGTAATCGCGAGATAAGCCATTGCAAATGCGAAATGCCGGTACATTAATAACAGGTGTAACAGCCAGAATGTTGAATGAGGGAACGCAAACGGAATACATTATATGTTGCACGTGTGCCGGATATCAGTTTGTGGGGTGGAGTTCCATGGCTGTTGCATTTTGTCGGTCAATACAGATACGGTTAATGCTGGTTGTGGATGGCGCTGCAGTTGTCGACCGATGACGTCCCATATGAACACCATTACAGACAGATCTGGTGATCAAGCAGGCCAAGGCAACATGTCGACACTCTGTAGAGCCCGTTGGGTTTTAACAGCGATATGTGGGTTCAAAAATGGCTCTGAGCACTATGGGACTTAACTTCTGAGGTCATCAGTCCCCTAGAACTTAGAACTACTTAAACCTAACTAACCTAAGGACATCACACACATCCATGCCCGAGGCAGGATTCGAACCTGCGAACGTAGTGGTTGCGCGGTTCCAGACTGTAGCGCCTAGAACCACTCGGCCACTCCGACCGGCAACGACGATGTAATAAGTGTCGTTCTCATCAGATCTTGTGGGACTCTCACAGTCAAAAGGCTGCATTTTGACGACGACATGTACTCATGTCAGATAGCCTTATATTCTGACAGAATGTAACTTCGCAGTCTTACTTGAAAATGGCCATAAGGCCGAAATTGCAATAGTAACAATAAATATTTTATACAGTCAAGGGCGACTATGATGTCTTTTAAGTAATTATTATAGTTTATTGGTTCATGTTTCACTTCCATACATGGCTGCACTCCATTCAAATACTTTCAGAAAAGACTTCCTGACACTTAAATCTATACTCAATGTTAACAAATTTCTCTTCAGAAACGCTTTCCTTGCCATTGCCAGCCTACATTTTATATCCTCTCTACTTCGACCATCGTCAGTTATTTTGCTCCCAAAATAGCAAAAGTCATCTACTACTATAAGTGTCTCATTTCCTAATCTAATTCCCTCAGCATCACCTGATTTAATTAGACTACATTCCATTATCCTGTTTTGCTTTTGTTGATGTTCATCTTATATTCTCATTTCAAGACACTGTCCATTCCGTTCAACTGCTCTTCCACGTTCTTCGCTGTCTCTGACAGAATTACAATGTCATCGGCAAACCTCAAAGTTTTCATTTCTTCTCCATGGATTTTAATTCCTACTCCGAATTTTTGTTTTGTTTCCTTTAATGCTTGCTCAATATACAGATTGAATAACATCGGGAATAGGCACAACCCTGTCTCACTCCCTTCCCAACCACTGCTTCCCTTTCATGCCCCTCGAGTCTTATAACTGCCATCTGGTTTCTGTTCAAATTGTAACCAGACTTTAGCTCCTTGTATTTGATCGCTGCCACCTTCAGAATTTGAAAGAGAGTATTCCAACCAACATTCTCAAAAGCCTTCTCTAAGTCTACAAATGATAGAAACGCAGGTTTGCCTTTCCTTAATCTATCTTCTAAGATATGTATTAGGGTCAGTATTGCCTCACATGTCCCAATATTTCTACGGAATCCAAACTGATCCTCCCTGAGTTCGGCTTCTACCAGTTTTTCCACTCGTCTGTAAAGAATTCGTGTTAATATTTTGCAGCTATGACTTACTAAACTGATAGTTCAGTAATTTTCAAACCTGTCAACACCTGCTTTCTTTGGTATTGGAATTATTATATTTTTCTTGAAGTCTGAGGGTATTTCGCCTGTCTCATACATCTTGCTCACCAGATGGCAGAGTTTTATCAGGGCTGGCTCTAATGGAATGTTTCCTACTCCTGGGTCCTTGTTTCCAGTTAGGTCTTTGAGTGCTCTGTCAGATTCTTTACGCGGTATCGTATGTCCCATTTCATCTTCATCTACGCCCTCAAGTACATCACCCTTGTATAGACTCTCTATATACTCCTTCCACCTTTCTGCTTGCGTCCACTGAAGACAACCGCATACGTGAACCGATTTTACCACGACTGACAGATGCTGGGATGCTGTGCAGTTAAATCGTGATACTAAGACCGCAACCTGTACGTTATTTCCCTAGCGGTAGCCACTTTGCAGATGTACTACCTAGAACTACAAAAGAAAGCACTCACGTAGCGGAATGTAAAATTGACATCTATGTAAATTTTACGTAAAAACATCTGATTTTAACAGCATAATATTAACAACTAAAACGCTTTGTTTCTTGCTGCGAAACTCTTATAGTTTTACGGGTTAAATTTCTATGCAATTATAAAGTTAATCCGTTGTGCATAACGTTTACAAGAGTCTTTTTTTTCTTTCATTGCCCTGACGGGAAAGTTTAAACTGATGATGTTGACGAAACAGCAGAGTAAGCCAGTGGCATAAGAGAGCGAGAGGATACTGAAAATCTCCCACGGTGCGCCTACGCTGCACCTTAGGTGGCTTTTGTGTGCCGGTTTGACTCGACTCGATAGACCACTAGTGTCTCAAATCAAATTGTTCGTCTTCGCTTACACCACTGTGGTACGTTGTTAACAGTTATAGTTTACACCCGGTACTCTACAAATCCGCGAAAGGCAATAGTAAACTGTTTCGAAATAGAGCCTTGTAAAGAAAAAAGTGTCTGCACTGTCGCAATAACGAGCAAGAGATATTCCAATGAAATGACGCCATCTGTCCAAAGTCCCTGGACTCAGATGAGCACGTCCCCTTATGAACGTCGGGTGGCTAGAGAATTTCAGGCCCTGTCGACGGGAAGGTCACCTTGAGAAGCTTTCCTTGACAGAGCGTGTGGTAGAACACCTAGTCGCTGCTACGCTGATTAGCAGTTCACGACTAGGACACTGTGGCCTCGGCGCAGCCAGATTACTAATGATTTACTGGCCACTGTAACGTGTAGACGTCTATTATATATGGCGGCTAAACGTAAACTCCTCGTCATTCTGATTTTCGTAAGATACCAGTCTATTGGAATGTAATGTGTTCACCTCCAAGTATGGGACCAGCAGAGCAAGTGTCTATTAGGCTGGCTTGTAAATCTAAATGTCGCATCATATACTTGGCTGAGATTTCCCCTAAACTGAAAAGAGCAGACAGGAAGTTTCCTCTGATCACGTCTACCCACAACCATGCGGGAGTGGCGGCGTGTGAGCGTTGCGTAACTATTTCGGATAAGAGCTTGCATCATTTCGCTTTTGTGTTGTTTATGATGATAATGATACGAGAGAGAGAAAAAAAGAGAAGTGAAAAGGAAGGAAGAAAGATTGGGTTAACGTCCCGTCGACATCGAGGTCATTAGAGACGGAACAAAAGCTTGGATCGTGTCGGGAAGGGGAAGGAAATCAGCCGTGCCCTTTCGAAGGAACCATCCCGGCATTTGTCTGGAGCGATTTACGGAAATCACGAAAAACCTAAATCTGGATAGCAAGGCGCGGGTTTGAGCTGTCGTCCTCCAGAATGCGAGTCCAGTGTACTAACCACTGCGTCACCTCACTCGGTAGAAAGAAAAGCGTTCGTGTTGTCGATACGAAGAGAGAAAGAAGGGAAGCGGTGGAAACCCGAGCAGACCCTCTCGAATGCCGCCAAGAAGGCCGCCGTCTTTTACATTTACGCTCGACAAAAGAATCGCTATCAACAGATGATCAAATAATTTATGACGTCGTGTGTTTCTATATCCAGGCTAATACTGATGAAAACGTCTTCGACCCCCAGGTATTTGTTCCTGCTACCTACTTTCCGATGTGACCGTAGTAGGAGTTAACGACCTTCCCTACGGTAGCATACAAAGGACAGATATTAAATAAGATGTCAACACTTATTTTTTATCAATTTTAAGTTGTTGTGTGCACAGTAGGGCCAACTATCAATACAAGAAAAAAATGAAAACATGCCACGCAAATATAAGAACCATACAATGATAGTCCAAAATTTTCGTTCTGCTGATAAGGGAAAAGTAAACCGCATGAATATGCATTAACGGAAAACGACGACCTTCATCCATGAGGGCAGTTCGATTCTGTATATTATAACAGATGGCAACGATACGGACTATTTATTATTCCGTAGTTTCTACACGCCTGCGGAAACTTTGACGAGCCACAGAACAGGCTAGCATGACTGCACATAAAGCCACAAAACTGCGTCTTTCAAGAGATCAAATACATTAAATTCTTTCAAGGATGCTGGATTTAAAAGTTTCTGGCAGTTTAAAATTGGGTGCTTGAGCGACACACGAACCTGGACCGTCTGCTTTCCGAGGCAAATGCTTTATCAAATAAGCTACCGACCTGCCCTCACAGGTTCACTTCCGTCAGGAGCTCTTATCCTACGTTCCAAACTTTAAAGGAGTTCTCCTGCAAACCTTGCCGAACTAACATTCCTGGGTAAAGGATACTGGGTCGGTAAGGCTTAGCCACTGCGTAGTAGAATGTTTCCAGAATGAATTTTCACTCTGCTGTGAAGTGTGCACCGGTTTGAAACTTCTTATCAGACTAAATCCGTGTTCCAGACTGCGTCTCGAATCTGGGATTTTGTCTCTCACGGACCCCTCGAACAGCTCAGTCGTTGGAGCACATGCGAAAGAAAGGAAAGTTCCCAAGTTCGTGTGTCGGTCAGGCATACAGTTTTCATCTGCGAGCAAGTTTCGTCGACTGGTGATATTTGCCGGGCGAATTAACCCAAAAACGGTTATCTTTACTCTATACAATTTTTAGATGATGAAACAAACGAGGTACATGCAAGGTAACTTCATGGTGACGCAATGCTACGACGTGACTTGGAGGTAGTGGTCTTCTTTTAGAGTGGAGTGGATTGACTAAGATCTTCCGCCATTTTTTTTTTTTTTTTTTTTTTGCAGAGAATGGTGTGATGTCATTAATTAAGGTAATTCTGCCACATACTGAAATGTCGAAGAATCTTATCTCAAAAGGAATGATGAGCAATACTCCACCATCTTATTCGGTACTTTTTGACCTTCTCGATCACATTAATAACTTTTTAAATACGTTCCTGCCGATAGTTAGCCAATTTCAGTCGAAATTCAACCCTAATATGTAACGTAATGAGGCCTAAATGACAATACACTTGTCTTGCTTGCCAAAATAATTTTATTTGTCTCCTCATAAAGCGTTTCTGGATAACCGCATCATCAGATCTATAGGATGAGACGTATAATGTAAGACACGATGTTAAATGAAACACAGTGCTGCAACGCAGTGAAAATGAGGAACGTACATGTTGCAACGAGCACGAAATGTCTCGTCACTTCTTACTCTGTTTTGTAACACCATCAGTGGCCAAACCTGGGTCGGAGATTTCCTCCGCTCAGGGACTGGGTGTTGTGTTGTCCTAATCATCATTTCATTCCCATCGACGCGCAAGTCGTCGAAGTGGCGTCAAATCGAAAGACTTGCACCCGGCGAACGGTCTACCCGACGGGAGGCCCTAGACTCACGACATTTACATTTTATTTAGTGGCCAAACTGACATAAGCAGTTCGACAAGGTACAAGGTAAACAGTTTTCCCAGTAGGTGGCGTTAGGACAGTAATTCCTACGACAGGAGTCATCACTTTTATATAACACTTATTTAAAGTGTACATCTATTATTTAACTTACGTATATATTTAAAAAACTGTTAATACAGAAAACACATTGAAATTTCTTCCATTGCAGCATCTCGACTGATAAAGCAACCAGAGTAAATTTTTAGATAAAATGCGGCCTTGGTTGCGGAGGTTTTTACTTCCAAATTTCCACCACTGACAAACACCGAGGCCGCGAGGCCCGATTATCATACTTTTCCGCGTTCTATATTTCTCAGCGGGGACTCTCATACATGTTGTGCTCCCGCTGCATGAAGCTCCGCTGTGCATCTGTTCCTAACTTGGGTGCAATCCTTTACGCATGGCAAGGGGTAAGGTAATAATAACATAATGGAAATCAGAGCTCGCACGGTAAGATAAAGGCGCTCGTCTTTTCCGTGCGCTTATGCGAGAGTGGAGTAACAGAGAGTTGTGAAGGTGGTTCGATGAACCCTCTGCCAGGCACTTCAATGTGATCTGCAGAGTATCCATGTAGATGTAAAGGATTTTTTGTTACTTATTCCACGGTCTCCTTAGCCGCCTTTTTCAAAACTAATAATTTCCAGTTTATCAAACCTTAAAAATTTTTTCGCTATAATTTTTCATCGCTGCAAGACCAAGTTGACAGACACCGGTATTTTCAACTTTTTGATGTCCCAACTGCGTTTTGCCGATTTATTCGCATCGTGTAATCATTTTACGGACGACGTGCGCCATGACCATTTTCTGTAAGTTTCATGAGAACTTTTCCCTTAGAATACGTTTCTGCACAAGGTTAGATCAGGACGTTTCCTTATTCTCATTTCTACAATTTTTTTCTTTGTAGATAATCTGAAGATGCCTACCACAGGCGAAACGCCTGATTAAAATTTGGAAATAAAACCCACCTCAACCAAGACTGTATTTTTATCTCAGAAAAGACATTATACTGACAAGGACGTAGCTGATACATTCCAAAGCTGCTGCAATTTGAAGACAGAAAGTGACACAAAACGAAATAGCGCAGCCGGCCGGAGTGGCCAAGCGGTTCTAGTCGCTACAGTCTGGAACCTCGCCGCTGCTACGGTCGCAGGTTCGAATCCTGCCTCGGGCATGGATGTGTGTGATGTCTTTAGGTTAGTTAGGTTTAAGTAGTTCTAAGTTCTAGGGGACTGATGACCTTAGAAGTTAAGTCCCATAATGCTCAGAGCCACTTGAACTATTTGAAATAGCGCCGTACATGAATTTGAACCAAGATGTTAAAAGTAACATTACATGGCAAAATCAAAATTACAAGTAGCTCAATGAATATAAAATCTGAAAATGAGGAAAAAAGGGAGTAAAGACGCTACATTCCCATATCAAATTTAAGCACCTTGAAGTGCTGCAACAGCTATGACCGTTTCAGCAGAAATTTTTAACTGCAGTAACTGACGATTTTTACAATAAAATTGTAATGATTGATCTCGATATTACAAGCATTATCGCTCACTAGGCCATATATGCCAGTCCTTTCTTGTATTCGTAGAAAGTGTACCTGTCCCCTTCCTTCCATATTTTTAAATTTTATGTTAATTGATCTATTTTTAATTTTGATTTTGCCATGTAATATTGCTTTTAACATCTTGCTTGAAACTTATATACTGAGCTATCGCGATTTGTGGCACTTCCTATATTCAAATTATAGCAGCTTTGCAATGTAGCTGTTTTTGTAAGAAGCGTTGTCGTAACAGTGATGCCTCATGTGATAGCCATTACTGCCATTAACGCCACCTCCTGGCAAAATTGTTTACCTTGCACCTTTTCGAACTGATTGTGTCTGTTTGCGCACTGATGTTACGAAATCGAATAGGACGATGGAAGACACTTTGTAGTGATTTTGATAGTTGCGTTTCTCATATTGACTGGGTTGTTGCAATGTACTTCTTTTAATGTATTGTCTGATGGCAGGGTTCTCCCGAAACGAGCCGTGAAATGACAACATTACTATGGGGATCAAGGTAAGTGTTTTACCATTTAGTGCCAATATGGTCGCAGATCTCCTCGGAGCCTTTTGTGTAAAATGATAAAGTACTCATATGTACCTATTTTTAATACGAGCCACCATAAACAATGCAAATTCCCAAATCCACAACATATCGTGCAGTCGTCGGTTGTCCAGAGTTGTAGGTCCACATAACTACTTTTTTGTCATGATATTAACTTTATAAATAAGAAACAAAAAACTTTCAGTAATGTTTCTTGTTATTGTTCCGTATGAAAACAATGACAAGCGAATTACATTGAAATACTTCGCTGCGTCAGTATTGCCACCTTTACCCCGTCCAAAATAGTTCAGTGCTATCACGAAAAATATTCACATCTATATCTGCACTAGCGTCTGCTTGCTGCACCCATCGATGCCGCGCCATCTGCTGCCGAGGCTGCTGCTTTTATTCTGGTGCTTCTGGAGGCTTGTGACGTCATTCCCAGGCGCAAAACAAGTCCCACGTCAGAATTACGAATGAATCAGATTAAGTGTCATATAATTTATAGTTACGTTGATAGTCGCGTCGATAACTATCGGAGAGGCCTGGTATTGCCAGGGTATTTATTTGTGGCTGTGCGTCCACGCCCGTGCCAGGCAGCGTCAGACCTTACGCTTAATCTTTATGACGTCATATCCCTTGAACTATGTGTCGAGCAGTAATATAATTTTATACTTACATTCAGTGGCATATGTGCAAACTATATGTAAAATGTGTCGCGAATACAGTTAGTAATGAAGAGGTAATAAATTATAACGTCATGGCTCATGCGATACTTTCACTGCATAAGCAGTGGAAAAGTGGTAAGCGATAAACATTTTATATTTCATCATTTTGAAAGAGTTGTCGCCAGACAAAATTTCGTTAAGGTTTCAAATTATATGCCTGATAATTTACAACTGACATTGACTGCTGAAGCATCACTTCATGCGCTTTACAAACTCTTCTCTTTAACTGAAAAGTTCAATAGTTATAAAAGTGCATTTCTGCCTGAGAATTGAACATTATCTTAGTCCTGCTCTATGATGTTGATGCTTCAGCTGAGATTATGGACTGGGCAGAGCGCTTCTATGCTCGGCTCTATATTCACCTCCCTGTGATGATGATGCTGTGCTGAGAGAGAGGGTGTGTATTCTTCAGCCTCTCCCATTCGCCATTGCGGATTGTAGCGAGACGATATCGCTGATGTCTGTGGTATCGATGTGCATCGCTTACTTTCGTGTGGCACCGGGATCTCTAGGCGGCACCACAAGTGGAATCACTCAACTCATACAAATACCTGGATATAGTACCTCGTAAGGGTGTGAAATAGAACAATCACACAGGCTCAGAAGTGGACAAATCAGGTGGCAGATTTCGGTTTATTGGTAGAATACTGACCTGGCGTGGACTTGAAGATAGAGGCAAACTATCCAGAGGAAGGCTACATACCAAATTTCAAGAACCGGCTTTAAAAGATTAATTTAGAAATACACTAAGACTTCAGACGTATCGATCCCATAGGGATCGTGAGGCCAAGATTAGATTAAGAGGCTTTGAAGAGTAATCTTTTTCCCTCACTCCATACGCGACTGGACTGCGGAGGAGCCGTAACAACTATTATGAGGGGAAGTACCCTTTTCCATGCACTTCCTAGTCATTTGCAAAGTTTGGAAGTAGATACTGTTGTAGAATAAATTTTGTATACACTCAAAAAATTAGAATACTGTCAACAGGAAATTGCTCTACATCCACCATAAACATATCTCTTGACCAGTGGTAAGTTTTTGCTAAAAATATTCTAATGCCAAAATCGTATAAACATTTCTTTAGTTAAAACAGCCTGTTTAGGCAGACTTTGTTGTCATCTTCAGATCTTAAAAAACCTTTGTTATCAAACGTTTTCGTTTTAAGTTGTGCCTTACGCCAAATTGTAATGCGGCTAAAAAAAAACAGCACATTGTAAAAGATTTGCCACAAATAAAATATTTAAAAACATAAAGCACCTTGTGCAGATGGTCATGTCCATATATGTACCGCTCACAGATGATTCTGCCATCACAAAAACACAGTACACAGTAGCACATCTGTTTACATATACTGGACATTAACACTTTTTATAAGAAAACGATTTTTTAACACCTGAAGACACCAGCAACCTCTGTGTAAACCGTTGTTTTAAATAAAGATCTATTTGTACGATCTTAGAATATTTTTAGCAAGTAAAACAGGTCGTTCCTGCTGTCTTCTCAAAATGAGAAAATTCGGTAAGTTTTTCGTCGTTTCAAGTTTCATTAGCAGCTACTTCGGCGATTCGTGCGTTGTTGTAGTTACTTCTGTATTCAAACTGCACTTTGGACCTGAAATCGTTGAGTGGACAGCAATCTAAGCACTGGAAAAATCTAAGGTGGACGTTGAGAAAGAGATGAAAAACGTCAGCGCCAATGGACAGTAACGCTAGCTCCCTACTCCATGTTCAGTGTCTTGCTGTTTTAGTGTAGTTCTGAAAGCGATTGAAACCAAAACAGAATGCATAGTGACGTAGAGCAGTGGAAAAGACGACGGAGGTGGCTGAGAGGGATCCAGTTTTACATAGTTTACCGCTGAAAAACCCATTAGTTACACGTCGCACTCAGCAACCACCCTGCCGTTAACAGAATTCACATCGACGACATAGTACACAACGGGCAAAATTTGATTTGCAACTCCGTCAAATAGACAGTTTGGTGATTAACAACGGGACACCGATATATGACTACGAACGTGTAGCACATCCGTTTAGAGACGTATTTTAGAACATGTAGTGTTTAACATCTCACAAAGCACTGCGAGTCAAGAAGAAGAGCTATAAACTATCATCAACTCCGGCGAAAGTTGTCAAGACAAGCAGTCGTCCTTCAGGTTCTATGCAACGGCCGGCAATTAGCAGTAACTTCCACATGTACCTTGAGACTTACCACATAGTTTCCCCACCTGCAAGTTCTGGCCTTGGTTCATTACACTGATCACACGGGCAACATGTTGATATGACTTGGTAAACACGCATTCAAAATGATTCTGCAGTAACTCTTTATGGTGTATATTTGGTATAAACGTTTACTGAAGCGCGAGGGATAATAAATTGACGTTCATCTCGTCACGTATAATCATAGCTTGCACTGTCTCTGACACAATACACACTAAATCAGTGCAAAAACACTTCGTTGTCAGAGCACGAAGCGTAAACCACTGGCACAACGTTGGAGCAGTAAACGTCACAGAAAACAAAGCGCAGGCTTTTCTGCGACCAATTGAGTCACTGACGAGGCGTCAAATGATACCGATAGGTCAGACGCGAACGCCGTGAAAGCATTTTACTGCCACCAATCGAGGCTCATTGAGCCGGCGAAGGCTACCTCCTTTGGAGATCTCAAGAAATACTTACAAATCTGAACATGGCGACGATTTGACTCGTCATTTGTGTCAGCCTATTTCCGTATATTCTCTACTGGCTGTCTTCAGTGTGTTGGTGGTACTAGTACATCGTCTACTTCAGGACTTGCTAAGTGTCCACATATGCAGACATGGTGCTACGACGGTGCCTGTAGGACTGTATGATACACCGGTACAGTTCCTCAGATTTCGGAAACATGCCCACATTCAACTCCTTTCATAAACTCGCGCATCATTTCCATCACATACATAAATTTTAGTTTCGATGCTTCTTGAGTTTAATGAGCACGGGCGTACTAATATCTCTGAGGCGTCAGAGTCACGCTGTGACCCGTGTTTCCGGCGGGCGTCAATGAGCATGTGGTTGGTATGGAATTTCGTTCTGTTTGTTTCGACAACATTATGCGTTGTGCATTATAGTTCAGAATGCTAGCGTGTCGTGTTCGATTATTTGCGTCTCATGGTTTCGGTCACTTTGCAGAATTTACTCATTCGAACGACTTGGAATCTTAGGTCGGCAAAGTTGTTAGGTACTTCGTTTCTTGTGTAAGAGAGGTGGAGAAGCGGTTTTCCATACATTTTGCTATGCGAAGGTTGGGCTCACCTAAGCTTCTCTTCTGCTTTTGTGCTACCTTCCTCTAATGCTCCGACACAGATTATTTTCACACGTTTCTTTTTACTCTTGTTTGAATTTTATGTGCCGTGTGCCCCCCCCCCCCTCCCCCCCCTAGTCATCGCGCTGTACTATTGTAAAGCACGTGCTATAAAAGCATACTCTTTACCGCTGTGATTCACCCTCCACGACCGAGCGAGGTGGCGCAGCGGTTAGCACACTGGACTCGCATTCGGGAGGACGACGGTTCAATCCCGTCTCCGGCCATCCTGATTTAGGTTTTCCGTGATTTCCCTAAACCGTTTCAGGCAAATGCCGGGATGGTTCCTTCGAAAGGGCACGGCCGATTTCCTTCCCAATCCTTCCCTAACCCGAGCTTGCGCTCCGTCTCTAATGACCTCGTAGTCGACGGGACGTTAAACACTAACCACCACCACCATCACCATCACCACCACCACCCTCCACGAGTGTTAAGAAAATTCTTATTTCTGATATTCTTTAATGATGTGATATGGGTATTTCACATAAAATTTTCTTGACTCTTCTTTAAATTTGGTTCAGCCGTGTAGCCTCATGATTCGTCTCCCTGGATTACCTGGAAGTTCTATATAATCAGTATTTGTTAATTATTTACTAACGCACTTTCCGAACATTTACTACGCTCCCAGCGACTCCAAAGAGGAAGGAAGGGAGATTAGAAAAAAAAAATGGTTCAAATGGCTCTGAGCACTATGGGACTTAACATCTGAGGTCATCAGTCCCCTAGACCTGGAACTACTTAAACCTAACTAACCTAAGGATATCACACACATCTATGCCCGAGGCAGGATTCGAACCTGCGACAGTAGCGGTCGCGCGGTTCCAGACTGAAGCGCCTAGAACCGCTCGGCCACCTCGGCCGGCGATGGGAGATTAGAGTCTAAGGTGCCGCCGATAGCGCGATCACTGCAGACGGGCAAGTGGCTCCAGCTATCCCTCAGGTATTTCTTTTCGTATTTCAACACCGTGCATTTAATGACAGTTAACAGCAACGCAAGCAAAGAAGTTACTCAGGTCAGATCAGATAGAGAGATGGTCATGGAACAACATTTTTTTTTTCATAGAACAACTTTTTTCATGCGTCTCTCTACAACAGCCATCATTAAAATTTTGGTTTTTTGGTTGTATTAATGAAGTACGATTAATCAATACCTTACAAGAATTGCCTTTTAAATTGTATAGCTATACAAGAAACAGTCACATGTTACTTGTATCAAACAATGTAAAGTTGTGTTTCAATATCAGCTAGAGACGCTGATGAGCAGATGCAGCTGCAGCTGCCTAACTGGAAATTCTTTCTTCTCGCACGTATTCATCTTCCATTTTCGAAGTTTGAGTGTAGGTTTTAAGTTACTAGCGTGGACCAGAGGCAGTCAGTCTGTGGGGGAGTGTCTTGCAGTAGTCAGGCATTGGTAGGGAAGGAGGAAGGAGCTTTGGTTCAAATGGCTCTGAGCATTATGTGGGACTTAACATCTGAGGTCATCAGGGCGGGGGAGGGATGGGGGGAGGTGAATAGGAGGCACCCGTATACTTCACAATACAAGTCTTCCAGCCGGCTACCTTCTGACCGACCATACGACGGCAATATCATACGTTTGTGACTTTGCAAAGTTTCGTTTTAAATAGTAATAGCTGATTATCTGGCATTCCACAGGTATGTATTTATTCCGATTTTGTGTTAGTTCATCATCTCCTTCCCCCTCGCTCTGTGCATATCCTCTTTCACACCTCTCTAACTCTTCTTTCATCCTCTCTCTGCATACATCTCCTTCAAACCCTCTCGTTATCTACCTCCTCTATCCACCCACTCTGCCCATTTCTTCCTGTCCCCCCCCCTCTGTCCACCATCCGCTCCCCCCTCTAATTCCACCTCCTGCTCCCCCTCTCTATCGACCACCTCCTCTCAGCTCCCTACATCCATTTCCTCCTCTCCTCTCTCTCTGTACATCTTGTCTTTCCTTTTTCTGTTGAATTTCACCTCTCTCCCCTCTCTCTGTCCATCTTCTCCTCTTCCCTTTCCCTATTCGTTTCCTCCCCATATCTCTATTCATCTCCTCCTCCTCCTCCCCTCTCCTCTTCCTCCCAGTGTCTCTTTCCTTTGTCTGTCCATCTCCTACCTGCCATTTGTGGCCCTGTCCTCCCTCGCTGTCTGCCCCCCTTTTCTCTTCACGTTATCACGCTCATACCAGCAGGAGGCTGGTGGTTCTCACCCCCTACAGTATTTCATTCCAGATTGTAACTATGTGCACCAAATCTGGCTAACATCGTTCCAGGGTTTTAAGATGACCTTTTTATCGGTGGCTTTGCCCACGTTTGTCAAATACATCTCACATACATTTAATGTATTTCAAACGTATTTGCACACACGTCTCAGTTGTATCTATAGCGAATTTCACCCTGTAGTTCGATTTTCCTGCAGCTCATAATTTATGAAGCTGTTGTCTCCTGGGCTATGTGGTGTACAATGATATAATTTTGCAAGTGTATCCAGCGATATATGTGGCTACTGTCTGCAAAATTTGTTGTTAATACAGTTACTAGCGAAGAAGTAAAACATTAAAATGTTATGCACGATGCGGCATTTTTGCACACATCTCAGTGTTTATGACGTCATTTCTCCTGAGCTATTTGTCGAACAGTGATATAATTTCGCTGGTACATTCAGTGGTAAATGCGATTACTGTCTGAAAATGTGTCACGAATACGGTTAGTTGTAAAGAAGTAATGAATTAAAACGTCATGATACATATGACAGTTTTACAGCATGAACAACGAAAATGTAGTATTCGATAAACTTTTTTACATTCCTCATTTTGTGGAGGTTAGCAGCAATAAAAAGTTTGGTGAAAGTTTGAAAGTATGTGTAAGATTGTTGCAGGTCACTAAGTACCCTCATTCTCAAATATTGGATGACCAAAGTAAGGGTACTCGCCCTTCTGTTGCTGCACTCCTTTTTCATTCCAACCTCTCGCCTACCCCTTGCGAAACGTAAGTGGTTCTTACCCCTATACCGTTTCCTTCCAGACAGTAAGTGATGTGTGTACCGAGTCTGGTTGAAATCGGTCCGGTGGTTTGGGAGGAGATGTGGAACGTTCGTACGGATATACATACATATTTACATCCATTATTGCAATATGTATGGATGTAGCAGATACGCTGAAACGCAAGGCGTACCTGCTGTTCCACTTTAGTTAATGGTCAGAAGAGGTATTTAGGTGTTGGAGAAAAAGCATATTTCCTAGAACCAGTTTCTGAGTGTTGATGTCGTTAGATGGAGCTTCTTATGTAACACGACTCGAAAATGAGCACGCTCTAAAGTAAGTGTAGGTTATCAGACACACAACGCTTCACACAGCAGGTTGTGGAAGTGTTGCAAAAGTGTTCACCCGTCTGATGCAGTTTCACATGCCTACTAACACGGTTGTAAAAATAACCTCCAAATTTCTGCCGTCCTGCACAGGACTCTATGAAACGCAACTGCAATTGGCAAAGTCGATGGTGCTGCAAACAAGTACTGCAAGTAGCGCCTTTATTTGTGAAGTGAACCAGATATTGTCTTCTTTATGCCAAATAACGAATGTGTCTCGTACTTGTTTTGGGATACATGTTTCAAAGAATCTTAAAATTCGATTATTATAGTTAAAGAAATCGATTTTCGTTCGATTTCACACAGCGCTTATCACATTTACGAATATTAGGATATGTGAGTCAATCATACCTCCCTGTCCTTTGCAGGTACGACTTTTTTTCTTCTGGAATTCTCAAACTACATTGATTTTTGAATTTTTGTATACGCACTATTAAGTAAATCAGACGTATCGGATGTACGAGTAAATTTAAATGTTACTGCTTCAAAATAAACAAGGGAAACAGTAAACCACACACTAAATTAACAATAAAACTGCCGGCCCGAACGGCCAAGCGGTTCTAGGCGCTACAGTCTGGAACCACGTGACCGCTACTGTCGCAGGTTCGACTCCTGCCTCGTGCATGGATGTTTGTGATGTCCTTAGGTTAGTTAGGTTTAAGTAGTTCTGAGTTCTAGGGGACTTACGACCTCAGCAGTTGAGTCCCATAGTGCTCAAAGCCATTTTGAACAATAAAACTGTAAACAAACAATCTAATCCCCACAAAAGTGTAACGTGTGTTCTGTACATGGTCCCAGCAGTGCGTCACATTCAGGTTCATCGCTAGACAAATTTAGTTAATGTTGTTGCGTAATAATCTGTTTGTGACACATTATAAGCAAATCCTTTTCTGCAACTATTGGAAGTTACCCCATACTTCTCAACCTCTACGTCGAAGGAGCAATGATGGAAATAAAAGAGAGGTTAAAGAGTGCGATTAAAATTCAGGCTGAAGAGATATCAATGATAAGATTCGCCAACGTCATAGCTATGCCCAGTGAAAGTGAAGAATAATTACTGGAGCTGTTTAACGGAATGAACAGTCTAATGAGGACAGAAGGGTGAGAGTAAATAGAAGGAGGACGAAAGTAGTGAGAAGTAGCAGAAATGAAAACGGCGAGAAACTTATCAGAATTGATCACGAAGTAGATGAAGATCAGGAATTTTTCGAACTAGGCTGGAAAATAACACGTGACGGACGGAGCAAGGAGGACATAAAGAGCAGATAGTACTGACAAAAGAGCATTCCTGGCCAACAGAAGTTCACTAGTATCAAACATTTCTCAGTTTGAGGACTAAATTCTGAGAAAGTGCGTTTGCAGCACAGCATTGTATGGTAGAGAAGCATGGACTGTGGTATAAGCTGAAGAGAAGAGAATCGAAGCATTTGAGTTGTGATGCTACAGATGAATGTTTAAAGTTAGGTGGACAGATAAGGTAAGGAATGGGGATGTTCTCAGTAGAATCGGCGAAGAAAGTAACGTACGTAAAACATTGACAAGGAGAGGGGACATGATGCTAGGACATCCGTGTTACTAGAGGGAGCTATAGAGGGTAAACACGGTAGAGGAAGACAGAGTTTGCAAGTGCTACACCGAGATGATGGACTGGTGGCGGGCCGCCTCAAACCAATCAGTAGACTGATGACTAAAAAACCACTGAATGAGGTTCGTTTATTTCATAGTGGAGTAGACAAACATTGAGTATTGGGATTTCTGCTCATTTTTGAAGTACAGATAATTATCGTGAATGACAGTGCGGAAGACGAAAGGACGAGGAGTTCCCCTGAAACTATGAATTATTTGTGCTCATCCATCGTGGTGTACACTGGTATATACTTACCATTATTTCCTACCTTGGAATGAATAGTCATGCACTCTATATCTGTGTGATCCGTTTCAAAAAGTGCGTGATCTGTTGACTGTGAGTTTGGACAGTTGTCACACAGTGTACGCGTAGGCACAAACGTAGAGTTCTTCCGCTGACCAACCACACCCATCTAGTATTGTCCTCACTTGTCTAGTTTCTAATAGCACAATGATGCAATCATATCCATTGTGGTGATTTCAATCGATTCACTTTCATAGTGTGTATCATTCCACTACTAAGAATTGCGATCTTGATTTCTCGTATTGTACATTCTCAAATTATACATTTCCAGTTTTTTTCCTGTAGAACATTTGGCCACAAGATTTCTTTTGAGTGTTTCACCCAGCTTGGACAGCAAATTTTCCAGCCACAAAGTTGTGTCACGTTTTGCTAGCATTTTGTGTACGTTACGCTTCTTTCGATCCAAACCTCTTCTATACGAATGTTTGTCATGATGTTCCTTCAATAGATTCCAGTTCTCGAGCAGTGAATTAAATGCGGTACATTTGCGACACTAATCGTTCTTCGGTCTGCAGAAAGTTAAATTGGACTCATGGAATATTTGCGGTGTTTTGGAAGGGACGCTGCCTTGCAAGCGTTCACTTGACATTTGGCTGCATACCTTAATGTAATACTCAGATTTAAATCAAGACACATTCTTAAAGACTTCTGACCAGACAACGTGACTCGACGAAAGGTTAAATCAAGATGTGCTACTTTATACGACAGTTTGTTACGTAGCTTATGTATGCCACGTTTGCCTTGCCAGGCAAGTAACTTCACAGCATTTCGCACAGCTTTTGCACGGTCTTATTGCTAGCTACACGATTGAAATACATTTTTGTCCAGCAATCATGCTGTATATAATGAACCGAGATGTTAAACGAGGAACTGAAGTGTTATCAGTCACATTCTTAGGGGCGAAGTAACGTTAATAATGACGAAATAAGTGATTTTAATTGCACGTATGAAAATTTGTCAGGATATCCAATCAATGCATGTAATTCATTCATGTTTGCTCAAAGCGCTGAGGGCTCTTAACAGAACGCCAAAATCATGAATGTGGCATACTCGCTGTTATGACGTTACAAAGTACGCTCATTTTGCGTTTTCGTGATGATGGGTCTTGCATTTTTACCTTCACCACCAAGATAACTTGTCAGATGGTTTGTCATAACAAAGAACTGGAAAAATGAAACTCGCCGATGTATATAAGTCAGAAGGTTCATTTTTACACTGCCCTGATTTTGGATAAGTCTGACAATATGAGCACAAACTGTCGGAGATGACACGCTCTTATTGTGCATGGACTATTTGAATGATCTTCGTACATTACAAAATTTAGTCTACATATTCGTAGATTCTGAGACATATGTATGTAGTGGACTTAAATATTAATATTAGTATCGCCAAGCAATTTTGTACATGTTACATAATACCACTCATCGCGGTAAGGATTTACTTAGCTGTAATATGAAAATTGATGAAAAGCGATGATTACCTAGAGAAATATGGATACCGTTTGTGGTTCAACGTACGAATGCACGAGGAAATGCTTTTAAACGTCAAAATACAATTATTTCCTCAGCAGTACGGTCAAAGGAATCATAGCGTTGGAGCTGAATACGTAACATCACCACGCAACGTCTCTGAGGCGTTCTACAGAAATGTCAGGTGACATAACTGATCACGCAAATTCGCCACATGATTCGTAGTTTACACGTTCAATAATGAAATGTGTACAAAAATTATAAAGGGTAATCGATCATATTTTTGCCTTACACAAACTTTGTGTTGCATTATCTGAGACTGAAGAATAGCTTAGGATGCAAAATAGTGGATATCGCTTATCAAACGAATATTGTTCTTTCGGATGTACTGTGCGACCTGCTTTAGATACACAGGCGGGCAGGTTTTATGGTTGCACTAAATAAATAAATAAAGCAAATGATAAATATTTGTAAGAATATACGTAATCACAGGCGCTGATTCTGCAAGTAAGTCGCCGGCCGGTGTGGTCGAACGGTTCTAGGCTCTTCAGTCTGGAACCGCGCGACCTCTACTGTCGCAGGTTCGAATCCTGCCTCGGGCGTGGATGTGTGTGATGTCCTTAGCTTAGTTAGGTTTAAGTAATTCTAAGTTCTAGGGGACTGATGACCTCAGATGTTAAGTCCCGTAGTGTTCAGAGCCATTTGAACCATTTCTGCAAATTCAAATGGCTCTGAGCACTATGGGACTTAACTTCTAAGGTCATCAGTCCCCTAGAACTTAGAACTACTTGAACCTAACTAACCTAAGGACATCGCACACATCCATGCCCGAGGCAGGATTCGAACCTGCGACCGTAGTGGCCGCGCGGTTCCAGACTGTAGCGCGTTTAACCGCTTGGCCACCGCGGCCGGCCCATTTCTGCAAGTGAGTCGGGTAGAGATCCGCTTTTTTCTGAATGTCCAAGTCATGATCCCATACGAGCTGACTTGGGTACAAGCCGAGGAAGAGTCTAGGTGCCGCCAGTGCGTTTATATGGGCGCCAACCTATGGCAAACATATAAGGCTCTGAATGAGTAAATGTTCTGTAGGTGACTGACAATTTTCAGCCCACCACGTGAAAACATTTACGAGCAGTAACGAAGCGGATGTAACAAGTTACAGGCACTGCTGGGTGGGCTCATGTGGTGATCAGAGTGTACAGACATTTCACAATAACCACACTTGTCTTTCCAAGACGTTGAAAAAGTAAATACAAAACTGTCACGCGAATTAGCTATTATCGGAAGCACAAATATTAACAAGAGAAAACAGATATTGATTCCTCGATTTGAGCAGTGTCTCAACAGTAATATTTGTTGTCGAAGATCGTATGTATTTGCATATAGGTGGAGTTGACAAAGTCATGGGATGCCGAATGCTTACATACAAATGGCAGTATTCTCACGTTCACAATGTGTAAAACGGCGGTGCAGAGCAGTCATTTGTACTCAGGTAATGCATGTGAAAAACTTTCAGGCGTGATTATAGCCGCACGGCGGAATTAACAGGCTTCGAACGCGGAATGGTAGTTGGAGCTAGATATATGGTACATTCCATTTCTGAAATCGTTAAAGAAATCAATATTCAGATCCACAGTGTCAAGAGTGTACCGAGAATACCAAATTTCTGGCATTACTTCTCACCACGGACAATGCACTGGCCGACGACCGACAACAGCGGCGTTTGCTTAGAGTTAGAAAACCGTGGCCTGGTGAGGTGAATCCCGATTTCAGCTGGTAAGAGCTGATGGGAGGGTTCGAGTGAGGCATAGACCCCACGAAGCCACGGACCCAAGTTGTTAAGGCGCTGTCCAAGCTAGTGGTGGCTCCGTAATTGTGTGGGCTGTGTTTACATGCAACGGACTGAGTCCTCTGGGCTAGCTGAATCGGTAATTGAGTGAAAATGATTATTTTCGACTACTTGGACATCATTTGCAGCCATTCATGGACTTCATGTTCCCAAACAGCGATTCCCCCTGTCATCGGACCGCAATTCTTCGCGATTTGTTTCATGAACATTGTGGAGAATTAGAGCGATTGAGTTGGCCATCCAGATAGCCCGACATGAATCCCATAGAACATTTATGGGACATAATCGAGAGGTCAGTCCATGCACAAAATTTTGCACCTCCAGCTTTCGCAATTATGGACGGCTATAGGGACAACATGGTTCAGTACTTCTACAGGAGACTTTCAGCGAGTTGTGAAGTCCATGCCACGTCGAGTTGCTTCACTACGCCGGACAAGTGGAACTCCGATGCGATATGAGGAGGTACCCCATGTCTTTTGTCACCTCAGTGGAGAATAAAGCCGTTATTGTAGCTATTACTTAATATCCGAATTCGTTCTTTTGTCCTCGCATCGGAACCTACTTTCATTAATGTCGCTATTGCACACATTCTATTCCTTTTTATTAGAGCCGTAATAGATGCAAGAATGCTGACTATGCAACGTAGAAACCAAAGGTGAACTTAGTCACAGGCCTCAACACATGTTATCAAGAACATTAAGCATAAATTTACTGCGGAGAATAAGCTCAGCAACAATCTTTTGTCGTCAAGCAAAAGAAGCTGACGCAAATGGTAGAGTTTTCAGGCTGACTACGACAACAATCTAGACAAGCAAAACATTTTTAGGATAGATGATGGCACGAACCTCTGCACTTAAAGATCGTAAAAGCAATTCCTTGTAAAAGTGACGCTGTGTGCTCAGCAAGGACACAGTGTGGCTCGAAGACCTGCCCTTGAAACCCCGGAAGGCACGTTCCTGAAAGAGTATGAACGACTGACGTGGCACATGTTGCCCGACAATAAGGTCGAAGTGTTCCCTAGGAAACAGAAAAGCGAACTATGCATTCTCGTCACCAGTTGTCAGGTGGATTTGTTCTCGTATGAATTTTAGCACGTTGACCGCCACGAGGCCGCCTGATGCCGTGCGCCCTCCTTCGTTGAGACGAAGCATATCCATGACAATGCATGCAACAGTCAACGTGTTTATATTTATATACAGGATTCTGAGCCTCGCTCCTATGATCCAATACGTGCAATTGTTTTAAAGTATTTCAATCGCTCCCTGGACTCGAGCAGTAAAGTCCTCCACTGACGTTACCGATGTGCCATACACCATACTCTTCACACTACGCTGCAGAAAATAGTCGAGAGGTGTCAGATCTGGCGACCGTGGTGGCCGTGGAACTGGTCCAGTTCTGCCAGTCCATCGAATGGGATATGCAACGTCGAGGTGAATCAGCAAATTCACATCAAAATGTGCTGGAGCTCCGTCGTGTTACAGCTACATGTCCATCCGAATATTTAGCGGCACTAAATCCAATACGGTGTGCAAAACATCTCTAATAAATGTGAAATAGATTGGTCCTGTTAGTCTGTTTGGCAGTAGATATGGTTCAATGATATGGATACCAATTATCCCTGCCCAGATGTAAATACTGACGCTGTGTTGGTGCTTTTGAATCACCTGCGCACGTGGTGTTTCGTCCTCCCAAACATGCATGTTGTGCATGTTTAATATGCCGTCTAGTAAACGTGCAGTCATCTGTGAATAGCACCAAGCTTGAGAATTGTGGCTGGAGTATGCACTGCCGTAAATACCATCTACATCTATGTCTTCATCTAAATGGCTACCCTGAAAATCATACTTCAGTGCCTGGCAGAGGGTTTATCGTACCATCTTCACGTTAATTCTATATTATTCCACTTTCGAACAGCGCGTGGACAAAAACGAACTCTTATATCTTTCCGTGTGAGCTCTGACTTCCCTTATTTTATTATGATGATCGTTTCTCCCCATGTAGGTCGGCGTCAACAAAATATTTTCGCATTTAGAAGAGAAAGTCCAGAGGCCGCAAACAAAGTGCCTGTACATCCTATGTCTGCTATCGTTCTAGCGCATGAACAATTGACTTACACTTGCCAAGCAGCGCCTAACTCCCCTTTTCACGAGCGTTTTTCTTGTCGCAGTGGACTAATCGTGGCAAGGGAATCTAACACAGCTCCCATGTCACAAGTGATCGTTTTCGTGTCAGTGCCATAACTGCGGGAATTGTGAAAGCTGTCTGCTGTGCAGCTTGGCACCTCAGCGGTGAAAAGACCAAAATTCTCGAAAAAATGGAAACACATTAACCCAAAGTGAGTACAAACAATGACAACAGGTAGTGTTTGCAGTGTCTGTATTATACGACATTGCATGGTGCACCGTACGACACAGTCACTGCAAATACTATTTCATGCCTACACAACGTCAACACAACGGTAACAAAAGCTTCTCCCTGTGCTGGAATCACAGCAACTGTGCGAGTACAGGACGCAGACACATGGTGACGTATGGAACTTTGGGTCGGTCCGAAAGGAGTGCTCGGATAGCCGAAGTGTTTAAGGCGACTGCTCGCAATAAGTGGGAGATCTGGGTTCGAGTCCCAGTCCGTCACAAATTTTCATTGTCACTGATCAATTGTGCAGCTGAAGTTTCAACGTATTCGCCGTTGCGAATACATTTCTTTCACTGACAGTAGAGCTTGTTAATGACCGAAGCCAAATTCATACTGACTGTTCTTGACTTATGTCTTATGGTAAACTCTCCACACTCTAGAGAATTGACAGAATAAGAAGGGTGGTGTCCAAACGCGTCACAATACCTACATTTATTTTTTCGATACAAAATTAGCTTACAAAGAAATCAAACAAAATTTAGTAGACTGCTGATAGCTTTTTTTCTTTGATGATATCCCAGCAAAACATTCTGAAATGTGTACCCGAAAATTAGAAACAGCTTCCCCTCACCTGCAAAATTCAGTCTCAAACCTTCTGGTAAACCGCTGATCTTACTGTGAGGAAAGTAAGTGGGAAGTTAACGAAAGAAATCTTTCAAAGAGTGATCTACTTCTCCAGCGGTTTTAAAACGTCGTCCCAACAGATGATTACACAATAAGGAAGCCAACGGCAAATCTCATTTGTTAGCGTTTCGCCACAATCGAATAATGGTAGGGCGAGTGACTGTATGTACATAAGATACACCGTTGCTTTGAAATAAAATGAACCATGGCGCATTAGAACCTTCCGTAATACAATCCAACGTTTCATGCACCCCTTCAGACACTGCGGTTACGGACTTGAACTAATTGTAAGTTGAGAGCGCAGAAACAATACGTCAAACATTTTCTGGAGCTGTGCTTGTGGTTTGTCTGTTCGCTAGGGGTTCACGTGGACCGAATCACGATTACGTAATCAGTACATCGGACACCCTGAGGTAAAATAGAGGTGATTTTGCATGTATTGTAGGGGGTCTATGAGATATCAAAGTGTTGTATTAGTATTACATATTTCCGGCGACAGATTTCTATCCCGACGATACAGAACATATAAACACACTCCTGCCACTTCATGAGCAGTCATCTGACATATATCCTCACCCTTCGTACCAGTCTGCAAGTTGACTTATTACTTTCCCTTAACAAGTTTGGTCGTAGGGACAAACAGTTCTGTACATGTAATATTTCTCTGTCTTTGCTTACTTTTTGGGAGAGAAGAATCATCCTGAGTAGTTAGGATTATGTAACGAACGAATGAGACAGACAATTCTGTCACCATGTTAAGGATCTGCTGATGGCTGTACGAGTATGCAAGCCGGTCACGCTGTATTTGCATTGGCAACATTAGAGAAACAGAAAACCTCCTGCTTAGCTTTTCTTGACGCATGCTATCTCAGACTGGTCGTTACGTATTCTTACCATTTACGCCGACCTGAGTCGAAGTTGTTAAAAACACTATACGCAGGTGCGGCTCGTCATTAAAACAGGGACCACTTTGGTGTAATTATCTGGAACAAGCACTAGTGGAAAAATGCGACGACTCGTAATAAATATGTCTGAAGAAAGGGTACAGCATACAATATTTACTTGACACCCATTTCTGTTGCCACTACACAGAATCTTCTGGTATGTAGGAAAGTGCACGATGTTGTGAAATTTTCTGACAGACAAACTGGATAGGAGGAGACAAACGAACGCGTACGTGTCTTCTTTCTCATACTTGAGATATACTTGCACGATTACAATGAGAGCCGCATGCAGTGGCCGAGCGGTTCCAGGCGCCTCAGTCGCTACAGTGGCAGGTTCGAATCCTGCCTCGGGCATGGATGTGTGTGATGTCCTTAGGTTGGTTAGGTTTTAGTAGTTCTAAGTCTAGGGAACTGATGACATCAGATGTTAAGTCCCATAGTGCTCCGAGCCATTTGAACCATTTTTTTGATTAGAATGAGATGACAAAAGTCATGGGATAGCGATATGCTCATATACAGATTTCGGTAGTGTTGCGTGCAGAATGTATAAAAGCGCAGTACGTTGGCGCAGCTGTCATCCGTACTCACGTGATTCACGTGAAAAAGTTTCCGACCTGATTATGACCGTACGATGGGAATTAACAGGCTCTGAATGCGGAATGATAATCGGAGCTAGGCGCATGGGACATTCTATTTCGGAAATCATTAGATAATTCAATATTCCGAGATCCACAGTGTCAAGAGCGTGCCGACAATGCCAAGTTTCGGACATTATCTCTCACGACGGACAACGCAGTGGCCGATGTCATGCACACAATGCCAGAGAGCAGCGGCGCTTGCGTAGTCAGTGCTAACAGACAAGCAACACTGCGTGAAATAATCAAAGAAATCAATGTGGGGCGTACGACGAAAGTATCTGTCAGGACAGTAGGCCATGGCAGTAGATGACCGACGCGAGTGGCTTTGCTGACAGCACACCGCCTGCAGCGCCTCACCTGGACTCGTGACCATATCGGTTGGACCCTAGGAGACGGGAAAACCGTGGCCTGGTCAGACGAATCCTGATTTCACTTGGTAAGCGCTGACGGTAAGGTCCGAGAGTGACTCAGGCTCCACGAAGTCATGGACCCGACGCACTGTGCAAGGTGGTGGTGGCTCCGTAATGATGTGGGCTATGTTTACATGGATCGTTGACTGGAAATGGTTATGTTCGACTACTTGGATATCATTGCAGCCATTCATGCACTTCATATTCACAAACAACGGTGGACTTTTTATGGATGACCATGCGCCGTGTCACCAGGCCACAATCGTTCGTGCTTGGTTTGAATAGCATTCTGGACACTTTCAGCGAATCTACATCTACATCCATACTCCGCAAGCCACCTGACGGTGTGTGGCGGAGGGTACTTTGAGTACCTCTATCGGTTTTCCCTTCTATTCCAGTCTCGTATTGTTCGTGGAAAGAAATATTATCGGTATGCCTCTGTGTGGGCTCTAATCTCTCTAATTTTATCCTCATGGTCTCTTCGCGAGATATACGTAGGAGGGAGCAATATACTGCTTGACTCCTCGGTGAAGATATGTTCTCGAAACTTCAACAAAAGCCCGTACCGCGCTACTGAGCTTCTCTCCTGCAGAGTCTTCCACTGGAGTTTATCATCTCCGTAACGCTTTCGCGACTACTAAATGACCCTGTAAAGAAAAGCGCTGCTCTCCGTTGGATCTTCTCTATCTCTTCTATCAACCCTATCTGATACGGATCACACACTGGTGAGCAATATTCAAGCAGTGGGCGAACAAGTGTACTGTAACCCACTTCCTTTGATTTGGCTACGCATACCGCCCGAATGAATCCTATGGGACATATTCGAGATGTCAGTTCGTACGCAAAATCCTTCACTGGCAACACTTTCGCAATTATGGGTGGTTATAGATGCAGCATGGCTTAGCATTTCTGCAGGGGACTCCCAACGACTTGATGAGTCGTTGCCACGTCCAGTTACTGCATTACGCCGGACAACAGGAGCTTCGACACGATGTTAGGAGATACGTGTAACTAAAAAAATGGTCAGGGAATTAACTATGAATCACACTATTGTCATATTTATGAATTCATTTATTTATGTATGTGCTACACATTTAACGCTCTGAGAGATAATAAATACCTTGTACTTATCTTAAACTTTAAGAAAAATGTATAACGAGTAATTCTAACAGAAATTCACTTTCGTGAGCAAAATCATTATGTCAGCTATCCACGGCAAGATCGAATGGTTTTTCGACAACATGCTTGTGGAGATTAGTATGACTAATCAATTATTCAAAAACAGTATTAATCGCATTTATTATTATTATACCGCCAACCGGTTTTAACCCAACGTAGGGCTCATCTTCTGGGCGTTTACACCATTGGTCGACTGCTGGTGGTGTCACTGCTGTCTACATAACGGCAGGAAACTATGTAGACAGGAGTGACACCACCAGCAGTCAACTAATGGTGTAAACGCCCAGAAGATGACCCCTACGTCGAGTTGGAACCGGTTGGCGGTATAATAATAATAAATGCGATTAAGACTGTTTTTGAATAATTGAAGATCGAATGGTGCCTGATGAGGCTGCAGGCACTTGACGCGGTAGGAAAAATGCATGTGTGGAGCAAAGACGAACGGCAAATCATTCTAACGACCATAAGGATCCCAAACTGAGGACTGGCAGATTATTATGGCCCAGCGTCTGAGAACGAATGTCTCGGAAGAGGCAAAGCTGGTCGACTGTTCTCGTGCTACTGTCGTCGTCGTCTATGTATTGCACAGCAGATTAGTAATTATACGTACTGATAATGAAACCGGCTGCGACGACACTGAAGTGGAACACGTCCGCCGGGTACGCAACGGTGGAATAACCGGTGTCAACACTAGGAAGTAATGAAGTGCGAACAGGGAAAGAGCTTATTGCCTCAGAGTGAGAGAGGGAGAACGTCAGGAACACCTGATTCAGCACTTAGACAAAAGTGCAGAGCAGATACAACGAGGCTAGTGTAGTAACTTCACTTAGGGATGAGACAAGATGCTTTTCAGGCTGTAAACTTCACAGAAAGGAATGCTCTGAATCTCTGATGTTGAATATCAAGCCAGCTGCGGTCACACATCCGGTCACCCAAACATCGGAGAGGGGAGGAGAGGGGGGGGGGGGGGAGAGACGGGCGGATAAGAATAACGTTATCGAGTGTTATAAAACGCTCGCCTTCCTTCCACTCATTCTCAGAGTTAGGGCACTCTATTTTCATCACTGGTAACCATGGAAGATCAGCTCTACTAGCTGCAAGATACCTGATGAATAAAGCAAAATGTGAAGACCTGCCGCCACCTGCGAGTCCACTGCCAGCAGTTCACAGCCATCTAGCTGTGGAGGGAACTTCGACTCTGCGAGGTGCACCCCTGTCGGTCATAATGGTGACTAATTGAAGAGAGGACCAGGCCAATCTTAGGTGAATGAAGAACCCATCTGCGAGCTGTTCAACTTGCGAGCAGGGCACCACTGTGGTCATTCCTGGGCAGAACAAATACTTTGCAGTGAACACATGGCGTGTCGTGGAGCGATCACACTGTTTTTAAAATAATTGAAAAGCCACGATCGCTTCAATATCGTTTACTAGATGACCGGTTTCAGCACTCTGAAGGTGCCATCATCGGATGTGAAATGTAGATTAACATTTATAAAACCATATGGACATCATGGCACCATCAGATGGTCTGCCTCATGTGCATGGATTCACATTTATAAAACCATATGGACATCATGGAACATGATGGGACCATCATACGGTCTGCCTCATGTGCCATGATGTCCATATGGTTTTATAAATGTTAATCCACGTTTCAGATCCGATGATGGCACCTTCACAGCACTGAAACCGGTCATCTAGTAAACGATATTGAAGCGACCGTGGCTTTTCAATTATTTTAAGAACAAGTACTACTTTACTAGCTGTACGGTAGAACCGCCTACTGCTCTCTCTCTCTCTCTCTCTCTCTCTCTCTCTCTCTCTCTCCCTCCCTCTCGTGCCACTGTTGGGCCTTCCGCCTACACGCCATCTCGACACTCGACAACAGGGGCTTGTGGATTTCTGGGGCCGAGCCGAAGTGCAGCTTCACTCAACGAGAGCGCTGAGGTTACGGCAAGAAAATGGAATAAAAGTGAGATAGTGTTAATACTTTCATTCTTCTTTACCTCCTCTGCATTACTGCAGATGAGGTGTCACGGAGCACATTTGTACTGTGCATGCAGTACACGTGAGGTGCCTAGTTGTTTCCACTGCCCTGTGTGGAACACATAAGTTCTTGTAACACTACACTAACCTGCTGTCTTCATGATGATGATGATGTCCCAACGCAGAAAACAGTACGCAGGTCGTGGATTCTTTTTCTTGAGGCTGAAATTAACTTCGCAAGGAACTGCTGGTACGAATAAACTATAACTCATTTTGGATGCCACTCGCGTTTTTATTGATACAGACACGAGAAACTATTCTTGATCACAACGTATTGAACATATCTTTCCACAGTCATTATATCTGGCTAAAATAACGTGAAATACATCCTGCCACAGACAACATGTCTGTCTACTGGAACCGTCAGAATTGGAGAATAAAATTACATGCATCAAATACTACTATTACAGACAGCATGTCTTTACCTAGCGACGGTCGGAACTGTAGTAAATAAAATTGCATGAAACAAATACTGCTATAACAGACAACATGTCTGTCTACTGGAACGGTCAGAACTGGAGAGCCGGACTGCCCGAGATACTTCTCGCGCCAAGCCAGCAAGGCGTGACCTGTACGCCACCGAAGTGCATCGGCAGTAATATCGTCAGTCTTTTGTTTTAGTAATACTTTGATTTTAGTAATTTTGAAATGACTGATTGATAGCTGGCTGTTGAGGGATGTTTATTTTAAAAAATTAAGTAATTTGGATGACAGGTTTAATTAATAATAGCAACTAAAGTTTAACGTTTTGGCGCCCTACCGCCGAACACAGCAGCCAGTCACAGAGCAGCAGCATCATGCAGGCGGTCTTTCTCACGGGAATGGTACCGAATCTAACATCTGTCACCGGTACCTCATCCCACATTGCGTCATCTCTATGCTTCTTGCATCTCCACTGCCCTGGGAATAGCTTCCTGGAGCCTAATATGATGGCTGAATAAGCCAGAAATATTACAAGGTTCCGACAGACGCCCACAGCGACGCCGGACTGTAGCGATGCGCCGGCTGTCTGACCCTCCGAGACAGGGCCGTGGCGCTGGCCGTAGACAACGCCGGAGCCGGCGCCTACAAAGTCATCGCCAGGCTCTGACGTGCAACGCTGCACCTTCGCGCAACGCGGGCTCAGCACGCCACAGCCAGGCGGAACTGGGAAGAGGATAAAGTGATTGTAAAACTATCGGAAACAAATGTCTGTTAATCGAATGATCTCTCATTAGCACCCTGCCGTTCCACAGAGGCCCACCATTGCACTTCCGCTCGTCCATCACGCACTCACGTAGGAGACTGCATCTCGCAGGCTCCTAGATATGGTATAAGGAAAGTGATTGAGAGATGGTGAAACGACGAGCAAGTGTCGCCGGCCTCTGTGACCGAGCGGTTCTAGGCGATTCAGTCCGGAACCGCGCTACTGCTACGGTCGCAGGTTCGAATCCTGCCTCGGGCATGGATGTGTGTGATGTCCTTAGGGTAGTTAGGTTTAAGTAGGTCTAAGTCTAGAGGACTGATGATCTCAGATGTTAAGTCCCATAGTGCTTAGAGCCATTTGAGCAACTTTGAACCAAAAATGTCAATTTTCGATTTATTTTTTATTTGTTAGTACAATTCATCTGTGGCGTGCCGCAGGGAAGCGTTATGGGACCATTGCTTTTCACAATATGTATAAATGACCTAGTAGATAGTGTCGGAAGTTCCATGCTGCTTCTCGCGGATGATGCTGTAGTATACAGAGAAGTTGCAGCATTAGAAAATTGCCGCGAAATGCAGGAAGATCTGCAGCGGATAGGCACTTGGTGCAGGGAGTGGCAACTGACCCTTAACATAGACAAATTTAATGTATTGCACGAATACATAGAAAGAAGGATCCTTTATTGTATGATTATATGATAGCGGAACAAACACTGATAGTTACTTCTGTAAAATATCTGGGAGTATGCGTGCGGAACGATTTGAAGTGGAATGATCATATAAAATTAATTGTTGGTAAGGCGCATACCAGGTTCAGATTCATTGGGAGAGTCCTTAGAAAATGTACGAGGTGCATTCAAGTTCTAAGGCCTCCGAATTTTTTTCTAATTAACTACTCACCCGAAATCGATGAAACTGGCGTTACTTCTCGACGTAATCGCCCTGCAGACGTACACATTTTTCACAACGCTGACGCCATGATTCCATAGCAGCGGCGAAGGCTTCTTTAGGAGTCTGTTTTGACCACTGGAAAATCGCTGAGGCAATAGCAGAACGGCTGGTGAATGTGCGGCCACAGAGACTGTCTTTCATTGTTGGAAAAAGCCAAAAGTCACTAGGAGCCAGGTCAGGTGAGAAGGGAGCATGAGGAATCACTTCAAAGTTGTTATCACGAAGAAACTGCTGGGTAACGTTAGCTCGATGTGCGGGTGCGTTGTCTTGGTGAAACAGCACACGTGCAGCCCTTCCCGGACGTTTTTGTTGCAGTGCAGGAAGGAATTTGTTCTTCAAAACATTTTCGTAGGATGCACCTGTTACCGTAGTGCCCTTTGGAACGCAATGGGTAAGGATTACGCCCTCGCTGTCCCAGAACATGGACACCATCATTTTTTCAGCACTGGCGGTTACCCGAAATGTTTTTGGTGGTGGTGAATCTGTGTGCTTCCATTGAGCTGACTGGCGCTTTGTTTCTGGATTGAAAAATGGCATCCACGTCTCATCCATTGTCACAACCGACGAAAAGAAAGTCCCATTCATGCTCTCGTTGCGCGTCAACATTGCTTGGCAACATGCCACATGGGCAGCCATGTGGTCGTCCGTCAGCATTCGTGGCACCCACCTGGATGACACTTTTCGCATTTTCAGGTCGTCATGCAGGATTGTGTACACAGAACCCACAGAAATGCCAACTCTGGAGGCGATCTGTTCAACAGTCATTCAGCGATCCCCCAAAACAATTCTCTCCACTTTCTCGATCATGTCGTCAGACCGGCTTGTGCAAGCCCAAGGTTGTTTCGGTTTGTTGTCACACGATGTTCTGCCTTCATTAAACTGTCACACCCACGAACGCACTTTTGACACATCCATAACTCCATCACCACATGTCTCCTTCAACTGTCGATGAATTTCAATTGGTTTCACACCACGCAAATTCAGAAAACGAATGATTGCACGCTGTTCAAGTAAGGAAAACGTCGCCATTTTAAGTCTTTAAAACAGTTCTCATTCTCGCCGCTGGCGGTAAAATTCCATCTGCCGTACGGTGCTGCCATCTCTGGGACGTATTGACAATGAACGCGGCCTCGTTTTAAAACAATGCGCATGTTTCTATCTCTTTCCGGTCCGGAGAAAAAAAATCGGAGGCCTTAGAACTTGAATGCACCTTGTAGTCCATCAACAAAGGAGGTGGCTTGCAAGACACTCGTTCGACCTATACTTGAGTATTGCTCATCAGTGCGGGATCCGTACCAGATAGGGTTGACAGAGGAGACAGAGAAGATCCAAAGAAGAGCGGCGCGTTTCGTCACAGGGTTATTTGGTAAGCGTAATAGCGTTACGGAGATGTTTAGCAAACTCAAGTGGCAGACTCTGCAAGAGAGGCGCTCTGCGTCGCGATGTAACTTGCTGTCCAGGTTTCGAGAGGGTGCGTTTCTGGATAAGGTATCGAATATATTGCTTCCCCCTACTTATACTGAATGTAAAATTAGAGAGATTCGAGCGCGCACAGAGGCTTTCCGGCAGTCGTTCTTCCCGCGAACCATACGCGACTGGAACAGGACAGGGAGGTAATGACAGTGGCACGTAAAGTGCCCTCCGCCACACACCGTTGGGTGGCTTGCGAAGTATAAATGAAGATGTAGATGTAGATAAGTTACCAAAGTTTCAATGTTTGAATCGTATCCGAAGTGCCTGAAAATTAATTAAAAGTGTGACGCGGCCTCCCTGCCACGCCCACGTTTTGAAGCAGCACTTCAATACCAGCTCAATGAACAATGATTCTGTGTATTACTGTCAACCAAACGCGTGCGGGATACATCTAGAAGGCCGTGATACATACTCTTTGGTTTTACAGATCATCTTTGGCCGATCCTGCACTTCTCAAAAAGTGTGTTCATGGCAAAACCCAAAATCCAAATGAGTCTCTAAATTCACTCATATGAAACGATGCCCCAAAAACACAGTGCATCTGCTACAGTTGTCAGGATTGCAAATTATGATGCAGTTATCGTATTTAATGATGGGAACGTCGGGAGGATGAAGGTATTAGAAAGAATAGGCTTCAAGACAGGAAATTTTACTCAAGACATCTTCAGAAAAATAGATTTACAGCGCGTCTCTGCAGCTGAAAAATCAGTTATAGACCTCGTAAAGGAAAGAAGACAGACAACAAGAAACCAGAAGAGAAGCCTTGAGGGAAAGACGACCCAGAGTACAAATGTGGTGGCGTCTGAAGAAGTGACATAAGGAAAAAAGTTAGGTTGACCTTTAAATTGTGTTTCCTGAAAAGTTTGTTTTTTAAAGTTTATGTACCTTTTCCTCCGATTCTATAAATGCTAGAATTATGAAATTTTGTACTCTTATTTCTGTAAACATAATAAACGTTGTCTCAAGAACAAATTTTGAAATTCTGATTGCAAGCTGAGATATGGGGCAAAGTGCTTGGAATTTTGCATGAATTTAAAATTGTACTTGTGGAATTATAATTAAAAATTATGAAAATTCTCCTATTTGACCTATTACAAAAATCTCATGAGAGACGCTTACAACATATAAAGAGATGAAACAGATAAATCTTTGTAGAAATCTCTTGAAAACTTTCTGAGAAAAAGGAACATACATTACTTTTTGGAAATAAAACTTCAAATTTAATTAAAAAAGTTGAATATATATAATCAAAGGATTTTATATGTAAATGTGTTACTTTAATGTAAAGCGTGGTACGAAATTTCATTGCCATAGCTCCAAAACTGTGAATTTGGTGCATTTTTTAAATAGTGTGTGTTTTTCCTCAATGTCCCCCCCTTAAGGAAAACAAGAACAATTGTCATTTGAGAATCGTGAGTAAATCTGCAGTAGTAGATTGTGTTCCAGGACCAGAAGACCACTAAGTCTGTTGTTGTTGTTGTTGTTGTTGTTGTGGTGGTGGTGGTGGTGGTGGTGGTCTTCAGTGCTGAGATTGGTTTGATGCAGCTCTCCATGCTACTCTATTCTGTGCAAGCTTCTTTATCTCCCAGTACCTACTGCAGCCTACATCCTTCTGAATCTGCTTAGTGTATTCATCTCTTTGTCTCCCTCTACGATTTTTACCCTCCACGCTGCCCTCCAATACTAAATTGGTGATCCCTCGATGTCTCAGAACATTTCCTACCAACCGATCCCTTCTTCTAGTCAAGTTGTGCCACAAGCTCCTCTTCTCCCCAATTCTATTCAATACCTCCTCATTAGTTATGTAATCTACCCACCTTATCTTCAGCATTCTTCTGTAGCACCACATTTCGAAAGCTTCTATTCTCTTCTTGTCTAAACTATTTATCGTCCACGTTTGACTTTCATACATGGCTACACTCCATACAAATACTTTCAGAAACGACTTCCTGACATTTAAATCTATACTCGATGTTAATAAATTTTTCTTCTTCAGAAACGCTTTCCTTGCCTTGCCGGTCTACATTTTATATCCTCTCTACTTCGACCATCGTCAGTTATTTTGCTCCCCAAATAGCAAAACTCCTTTACTACTTTAAGTGTCTCATTTCCTAATCTAATTCCCTCAGCATCACCCGACTTAATTCGACTACATTCCATTATCCTCGTTTTGCTTTTGTTGATGTTCATCTTATACCCTCCTTTCAAGACACTGTCCATTCCGTTCAACTGCTCTTACAAGTCCTTTGCTGTCTCTGACAGAATTACAATTTCATCGGCGAACCTCAAAGTTTTTATATCTTCTCCATGGATTTTAATACCTACTCCTAACTTCTCTTTTGTTTCCTTTATTGCTTGCTCAATATACAGATTGAATAACATCGGGGATAGGCTACAACCCTGTCTCACTCCCTTCCCAACCACTGCTTCCCTTTCATGCCCCTCGACTCTTATAACTGCCATCTGCTTTCTGTACAAATTGTAATACCCTTTCGCTCCCTGTATTTTACCCCTGACACCTTGAGAATTTGAAAGAGAGTATTCCAATCAACATTGTCAAAAGCAATCTCTAAGTCTACAAATGCTACAAACGTAGGTTTGCCTTTCCTTAATCTGTCTTCTAAGATAAGTCGTAGGGTCAGTATTGCGTCACGTGTTTCAACATTTCTACGGAACCCAAACTGATCTTCCCCGAGGTCGGCTTCTATCAGTTTATCCATTCGTCTGTAAAGAATTCGCGTTAGTATTTTGCAGTTGTGACTTATTAAACTGATAGTTCGATAATTTTCACATCTGTCAACACCTGCTTTCTTTGGGATTGGAATTATTATATTCTTCTTGAAGTCTGAGGGTATTTCGCCTGTCTCATACATCTTGCTCACCAGGTGATAGAGTTTTGTCAGGACTGGCTCTCCCAAGGCTGTCAGTAGTTCTAATGGAATGTTGTCTACTCCAGGGGCCTTGTTTCGACTCAGGTCTTTCAGTGCTCTGTCAAACTCTTTACGCAGTATCATATCTCACATTTCATATTCATCTACATCCTCTTCCATTTCCATAATATTGTCCTCAAGTACGTCGCCCTTGTATAGACCCTCTATATACTCCTTCCACCTTTCTCCTTTCCCGTCTTTGGTTAGAACTGGGTTTCCATCTTCCTCTTTATATTCATGCAAGTGGTTCCCTTTTCTCCAAAGGTCTCTTTAATTTTCCTGTAAGCAGTATCTATTTTACTCCTAGTGAGATAAGCCTCTACATCCTTACATTTGTCCTCTAGCCATCCCTGCTTAGCCATTTTGCACTTCCTGTCGATCTCATTTTTCTGACGTTTGTATTCCTTTTTGCCTGCTTCATTTACTGCATTTTTATATTTTCTCCTTTCATCAATTAAATTCAATATTTCTTCTGTTACCCAAGGATTTCTACTAGCCCTCGTCTTTTTACCTACTTGATCGTCTGCTGCCTTCACTACTTCATCCCTCAATGCTACCCATTCTTCTTGTACTGTACTTCTTTGCCCCATTCCTGTCAATTGTTCCCTTATGCTCTCCCTGAAACTCTGTACAACCTCTTGTTCTTTCAGTTTATCCAGGTCCCATCTCCTTAATTTCCAACCTTTTTGTAGTTTCTTCAGTTTTAATCTACAGTTCATAACCAATTGATTGTGGTCAGAGTCCACATCTGCCCCTGGAAATGTCTTACAATTTAAAACCTGGTTCCTAAATTTCTGTCTTACCATTATATAATCTATCTGATACCTTTTTGTATCTCCAGGGTTCTTCCATGTATACAACCTTCTTTCATGATTCTTGAACCAAGTGTTAGCTGTGATTAAGTTATGCTCTGCGCAAAATTCTACCAGACGGCTTCCTCTTTCATTTCTTAACCCCAATCCATATTCACCTACTATGTTTCCTTCTCTCCATTTTCCTACTGACGAATTCCAATTACCCATGACTATTAAATTTTCGTCTCCCTTCACTACCTGAATAATTTCATTTATCTCATCATACATTTCATCAATTTCTTCATCTGCAGAGCTAGTTGCCATATAAACTTGTACTACTGTAGTAGGCGTGGGCTTTGTGTCTATCTTGGCCACAATAATGCGTTCATTATGCTGTTTGTAGTAGCTTACCCGCACTCCTATTTTTTTTATTCATTATTAAACCTACATCTGCATTACCCCTATTTGCTTTTGTATTTATAACCCTGTATTCACCTGACCAAAAGTCTTGTTCCTCCTGCCACCGAACTTCACTAGTTCCCACTATATCTAACTTTAACCTATCCATTTTCCTTTTTAAATTTTCTAACCTACCTGCTCGATTAAGGGATCTGATATTCCACGCTTCGATCCGTAGAATGCCACTTTTCTTTCTCCTGATAATAACGTCCTCTTGAGTAGTCCCCGCCCGGAGATCCGAATGGGGGACTATTTTACCTCCGGAATATTTTACCCAAGAGGACGCCATCATCATTTAATCATACAGTAAAGCTGCATGCCCTGGGGAAAAATTACGGCTGTAGTTTCCCCTTGCTTTCAGCCGTTCGCAGTACCAGAACAGCAAGGCCATTTTGGTTAGTGTTACAAGGCCAGATAAGTCAATCATCCAGACTTTTGCCCCTGCAACTACTGAAAAGGCTGTTGCCCCTCTTCAGGAACCACACGTTTGTCTGGCCTCTCAACAGATACCCCTCCGTTGTAGTTGCACCTACGGTACGGCTATCTGTATCGTTGAGGCACGCAAGCCTCCCCACCAACGGCAAGGTCCATAGTTCATGGGGGGGAATATAGAGATAGCCCATCCAAATTCAAAAGGGACTGAAATTAGTCAAACTGTGGGCAAAGAAAACAGCGTCAGATGGTCCCCACTACAAACACACGTTACAGCCACTCCTCTATCTTAGGCACTGATCCGATGGCGTCACGGACTGACTGTTGTGTGGGTACATACAAAGAGCTCGTCTGGTTGAGCTCGGATAAGTTTGTAAAAGCGATTTGAATCTCTATAGCTCCTGATGATGTCGCCAGGATTAGAAGACCGGTGAAAGCGTGCATTGTATGAGCCACTATGGGATCCATCAGGCTTACCGCTACACCACTCTAACTTCTAGGGGATCTACTAGCGAATCCAGAAGCCTGGCAGCAGTGACAGAGCTTACAAGCATTATTCATGAAGAAACACGGGCCACCTTCATTGAGCACTAAGGTGAAAGCCGTCAGATCGGTCTTCTACTTCGGAGATATGCTGCTGACGTGATGTGGAAGGACCTGTTGCTTCTTTTTCGCGAATAGGCGCTTGTATACGTGACTGCACTACTTATGCGAAAAACCGGTCTTACTTCGAATCAGATAGTACATTTATTTAACACGTTGCTTTCACGTAATTTTTTCTCGCCTCCTATTGTATGTCACACGCGACGAGAAACCACAAATAGCTGGGAATAAAAAGGAGTCGGCCACACCTAGAGTGACTACATTCCCGTAGAGCATAATATTGTAATAGGAAAATGGCACGGTGCAATTGATGGCTGTTAGTAGCGATAGCAGACAGCGAAGGTGCATTCGAGAATACGGCGGTTCAAATCACCGTCCAGCCAGATTTAGGCTTCACGTGATTTCTTTTAATCACTTGTCCGCAGCTCGTGGTCGTGCGGTAGCGTTCTCGCTTCCCACGCCCGGGTTCCCGGGTTCGCGATTCCCGGCGGGGTCAGGGATTTTCTCTGCCTCGTGATGACTGGGTGTTGTGTGATGTCCTTAGGTTAGTTAGGTTTAAGTAGTTCTAAGTTCTAGGGGACTGATGACCATCGATGTTAAGTCCCATAGTGCTCAGAGCCATTTTTTAATCGCTTAGGGCAAATGCTAGTACGGTTGTTTTGAAAGAGAAACGTCCGGTTTCCTCCCCTAGTTCAAGATAGTACTCCGTTTCCTCCTTTCAGTGATGTTACGCACTACTACTTCTTTCTGTTCTGTGAGGTTGCTTCAATCTCCTCAAGTGACTAACTTAGAAGATGACAACGGCTCATATCTGCTTTAATCTGCTCAGTTCGAAGCGTTGTCTAGTTTGGGTGGCTATTCGCAACGAAAATAGACCGATATTAAAACCTACCGCAATCCCGAGTACAGGCTACGGAATCTCTCTTTAATTTCAACATTTGTTTTATGGGTTACTAATTTTATTAATAATCTCCTCTAACTACAACAAATATAAGATATATTTATTACCCAGTTACCAGCTTTTGTGTAGATGAACACTTCCCGACGCAAAAAAAAAAAGTGAAGACGCTCGGTTGATGTTGCTAAAAGCGAATCGGAGGGAACAAACTCCACCTTCTCGACGAAGTGCCCAACTACTACGTATTCAGTTTGTGGTTCTCAGCAAGCACCTCCTGGAGTAGAAATGAAATGGCGCTTATTGCCACAGATTACGACATAAAAAACAAATCATTTACTAACGACTCCTAAAGTGGTACCCATGCTCCATTACAGAGGCACCAGTTCGAATCCTGGCGGATTAACAACGAGAGCGGGCCTGCCGGTTAGTTTGGATGAGGTTTTTAGGAGGTTTCCCTCATCCCACTAGGTGAATACCGGGTTGGTACCCATGTCCCGCCTTATAAACGCTATGCAAACGTTTAGAAAACTTTCTCACAATTACACATAGAATTTACTCTAGATGCAGACTGAAGGGTTGCACTGTAAAGGCAGGGTGAGGGAGCAAGTGAATAAAAGATTGATGATTTCAGATATTTCGTCTCTTTAACCCCATAATCAGCAGCAACATCACCCTACGCAACATTGTTTGATGGCTGCGGCTATCAGTGGCCAGACAAAAAAAAAACTAGCGTCCTTGAGACTTCAACAGCACTAAACAGTTCAGAACAAGACAGCCAAGCACTCAAGAAACACTTTTCAGATAGTAGTTACTGAGGCACAAGATGATAGTTGTGACAAAGTTTAATTCTCCCCGTCGATGTTAGGCACGTATCTAGGAAATTAAAATGGCATTATTTACCAAATCGCAAAAGTTTCACACATCTCAGCGACCCTGAGATACTACTATAGGTCAGTAACAGCCATCCCCGATGATAAATGATAATGACGTCTCAAACAGGTCGCGCAATGGCAGCGAAAGTCAGATATATACACGCAAGTGTGAAACGGTTGATGGTTTTATGTCGCTATCTTTATGTTCTTGTTTTGAATTGTCACTTTTACTTACACCGTAGCAGTGTAACTTCAGAAGCGTATAGTGATTACGTAGGTCAGGGAAAAATATTTTCGTGACAGCGCAGGTCGTAGACATTGAATGATGTGGTTCCGCAAATCCTGTTAATATGTCTCTGGCTAGTCAACAGCTTCAATTAATTTCTATCGCCACGCTTGACTGTAAACGCACGATATAAAACTTCCTGGCAAACAGAGAAAGCAACAGAAGACATTGGTAATGATGTTTTTCAAGGAATTATTAGGTGGTACTTTGAAAATGCTATGTCGCTTAGTTTTGAGAAAACACACTATATTCAGTTCTTTACAACAAATAGTCATATCATCGAAACTTCCTGGCAGATTAAAACTGTGTGTCCGACCGAGACTCGAACTCGGGACCTTTGTCTTTCGCGGGCAAGTGCTCTACCATCTGAGCTACCGAAGCACGACTCACGCCCGGCCCTCACAGCTTTACTTCTGCCATTATCTCGTCTCCTACCTTCCAAACTTTACAGAAGCTCTCCTGCGAACCTTGCAGAACTAGCACTCCTGAAAGAAAGGATACTGCGGAGACGTGGCTTAGCCACAGCCTGGGGGATGTTTCCAGAATGAGATTTTCACTCTCTGAACGCACGATATAGTTGGGCAGGCTGTTGTCCACGCCATACCGTAAAGTACTTCGCGTTACGTTCTGTGCTTCGGCATTGTTTACACGTTTCGTCATGTTTTGAATTATTATTTTCTGATACACAATGATGTGTCTCTTCAATATGATAACTGTTACGGCATCTGACATTCATTTTTCTTAAAATAATCTATTTTTGCGATGCACACTAAAAAATTCAACGAAAAAGCGCCTCGAATTAATAGTTACAAGCATCCTAAGGTGTGGATGACATAAAATCTTACTCTCAAATTTGAGACAAGTCGAAAACCATGTTATTTCCTTCCATATGCGTTTCGCGTAGCAGTAGAAAGTTATATAAATCGGGTTTATATTGAGATGGAGCGACAACTCTTCTCTCTGCACACCATCTGTGAATGGAATATGAAAAAGGAAGAATGATAGTGACGCACATACATACGTCTCTTCTACAACATAACGTATGGTGGCTTGCCACAGGCAACGAAATTCAGTAAAAGTAAATCGAATAAAGACATTTCCTGACGGAGCGTGTATTTGAACGCACGTTCTTGAAAACGAGTGGAGCTACTATCCTCTAAGCCTGTTTCTTGTCTGGCGACAACTACGTGTCACGCATATTTTCTGCGCAGGGAACTGCAATTTCCATGAGGAATGAGCACAGGTAATCTGACATAGTATGAGGAATGGTGACAGGGTGCAGCTCACAGCCCACCTACAGTTTTATCTGACGCAACTGGAATGAAACAGCGATGTTAAGAAATAATGGACTGCTGAACGACAGGACTAGGGTTCAGATTCTTTCCCTCACCAGTATGTAAACTTCATATTTCTTCTTCCTGTAAAAATTGTGCAAGATGATATGGTGTACGAAGGATGTTGCACTGAACGTAAAAAGGTAGGATAGGATTTAACGTCTCCCGATGACTAAATCATTACAGAAGCAGTAGACGCTCGAATTGTCCAAGGTTGGGTGAGTAAATAGACCGTAATCTTTTCAAAATGTTCATATAGCCCCTGTTACATGTACACTAATAGCGAACAAAAGCAACCCAAGCAGGCTTTAATCTATTTTTTGTCTGTGCTATCAGCTAATTTCGACCCTCGGTCATTCTCAAGCATTTATCACAAGCCTCAGACTTCAAGACATATTTCACTATATAGCCAGTACATATACGAGTGTAACGGCACACATCGTTTTCATGTTTGTGAGTAGCACAAGTGCAATTCAGTAATGCCGTTACATTAGCTAATAGCACACACGAATAGATTACAGCCTGCTTGTACCATGTTTTCGCTCTTAAAATATATTGAGGCTATGGACCCATACATCAAAATTTTCTAAAATCTTGTAAAATTGTTGAACGTATTGCGGAACACAACGGGTGGAGATTATACGGCCTGGACGATCGTCATATGCTTTCCCCGGCGACGCACAAAGATCCCTCCGTTGCAAGTGGGCAAAGAAATTATTGGGCAAAAAGGCGAATACCCTAATGGAAGCCGGCCGCTGTGGCTGCGCGGTTCTAGGCGCTTCAGTCCGGAACCGCCCTACTGCTACGGTCACAGTACAAAATTTGGCCTGCACATTCGTAGATTCTGAGAGATATGTATGCAGTGGACTTCAATAACAATATTAGCATCACTAAGCAATTTTGTACATGTTGCGTAATACATCTGAAGCTCAGCGCGGTAAGGATTTACTTAGCTGTAATACGAAAATTGATGAAAAGCAATGATTACCTACTGAAATATGGATACTGTTTGTGGTTCAACGAATGAATTCACGAGGAAATGCTTTCAAACGCCAAAATTCAATTATTTCCTCAGCTGTACGGCCAAAGGAATCATAACGTTGGAGCTGAATACGTAACATCACCACGGCAACGTCTCTGAGGCATTCTACAGAAAGTCTTGTCAGGTGACGTAACTGATCACGTAAATTCGCCACATGGTTCGTAGTTTACACATTCAATAATAAAATGTGTCCAAAAATTATAAAAGTTTATCGATCACATGTTGTGCAACTGTGTGTTGCATTCTTTGAGATTGAAGAATAGCTCAGGATGCAAAATATTGGATATCGCTTATCAAACGAATATTGTTCTTTCGGATGTTGGATTTAATTGCGATAGGTCATCTGGAAAGTGAGATCCGTCGAAGAATCGTGGTAAAATTCGAATACGGCTGCTATTATGTGCACGTGGCACAGTAGGATTACTTTGTTAGTTTGAAAAACAAATTGTTTCCATTTATTTGTGACTTGTGTGCGAATCATAAACATTGTTTGCTTTTGTTTCCTAACTACTTACTTTTTCTTTATTTATGTAATTATTAAGTTTTGTGTTTAAGTTATTATCTGCATCGTTATAGTATATATATATTATTCTGTTAAGGATCTGCTGTGGACTGAGGTACTGTGCGATCTGGTTTAGACGCACAGGCGGGCAGGTTTTATGGCTGCACTAAATAAATAAATAAAGTACATCATAAATATTTCTAAGAATATACGTAATCACAGACGCTGATTCTGCAAGTGAGTCGCTGGCCTGTGTGGCCGAGCGGTTCTAGGTGCTTCAGTCTGGAACCGCGCTAATGCTACGGTGGCAGGTTCGAATCAATCAAACTACATACCATGCTGGACAGCGACAACACAATGAGGAAAATACACTGCCTGAATTTACGTCAATGGCCAGGGCAGGTAACTGGAACGTTAACGACCACAAGGCAGAATATTCCGCTGGTGCACTTCAATTCAAATAACCAAGTACAGTTAAACTCCACCAGAGGATGACTAAAATTTGCCAACTTGAAAACACACGTTGTTGCTCGCGGGAATATCCCAACAGCCAACAACGAAATCCAAACGACACAATGTGGACAGTCGTGACTTGCTGGTAGATTAAGTCAAAACTCAACTTTCATCTTTCATGTCCAGGATCGGTGAGCCACGAATCTCGTAGCAATGGGAACAGCACCACACACTCTGGCACCACATAGAGGCTGCCAGTGGGCCCGGCCAAACTATGCGCGGTGATTTCCTCGCTGCTCCACGCCAACCGACCAACTGTCCAGGCCCAGAAACGGTGAAAGGACCAAGTATACGTCGGCCAATGAGACGACCAATCGACCGACCGACCAACGATCGTCGCGCTCCAATCTCCCTCCGTCGGACAGTTCATGTGTGTCGCCAGCGGTCGGCAAACAATGGCTGTCGGCGCCTCACCGGCGCTCCGTCCCCCGACTGCCACTATTTTGCTCAAAAGAGGAAAGGCCTCTGGACCTGATGGGATACCAGTTCAATTTTACACAGAGTACGCGAAGGAACTTGCCCCCCTTCTTGCAGCGGTTTACCGTAGGTCTCTAGAACAGCGTGGCGTTCCAAAGGATTGGAAAAGGGCACAGGTCATCCCCGTTTTCAAGAAGGGACGTCGAGCAGATGTGCAGAACTATAGACCTATATCTCTAACGTCGATCAGTTGTAGAATTTTGGAACACGTATTGTGTTCGAGTATAATGACTTTTCTGGAGACAAGAAATCTACTCTGTAGGAATCAGCATGGGTTTCGAAAAAGACGGTCATGTCAAACCCAGCTCGCGCTATTCGTCCACGAGACTCAGAGGGCCATAGACACGGGTTCACAGGTAGATGCCGTGTTTCTTGACTTCTGCAAGGCGTTCGATACAGTTCCGCACAGTCGTTTAATGAACAAAGTAAGAGCATATGGACTATCAGACCAATTGTGTGATTGGATTGAAGAGTTCCTAGATAACAGGACGCAGCATGTCATTCTCAGTGGAGAGAAGTCTTCCGAAGTAAGAGTGATTTCAGGTGTGCCGCAGGGGAGTGTCATAGGACCGTTGCTATTCACAACATACATAAATGACCTTGTGGATGACATCGGAAGTTCACTGAGGCTTTTTGCGGATGATGCTGTGGTGTATCGAGAGGCTGTAACAATGGAAAATTGTACTGAAATGCAGGAGGATCTGCAGCGAATTGACGCATGGTGCAGGGAATGGCAATTGAATCTCAATGTAGACAAGTGTAATGTGCTGCGAATACACAGAAAGATAGATCCTTTATCATTTAGCTACAAAATAGCAGGTCAGCAACTGGAAGCAGTTCATACCATAAATTATCTGGGAGTACGCATTAGGAGTGATTTAAAATGGAATGATCATATAATGTTGATCGTCGGTAAAGCAGATGCCAGACTGAGATTCATTGGAAGAATCCTAAGGAAATGCAATCCGAAAACAAAGGAAGTAGGTTACAGTACGCTTGTTCGCCCACTGCTTGAATACTGCTCAGCAGTGTGGGATCCGTACCAGATAGGGTTGATAGAAGATATAGAGAAGATCCAACGGAGAGCAACGCGCTTCGTTACAGGATCATTTAGTAATCGCGAAAGCGTTACGGAGATGATAGATAAACTCCAGTGGAAGACTCTGCAGTAGAGACGCTCAGTAGCTCGGTACGGGCTTTTGTCAAAGTTTCGAGAACATACCTTCACCGAAGAGTCAAGCAGTATATTGCTCCCTCCTACGTATATCTCGCGAAGAGACAATGAGGATAAAATCAGAGAGATTAGAGCCCACACAGAGGCATACCGACAATCCTTCTTTCCACGAACAATACGAGACTGGAATAGAAGGGAGAACCGATAGAGGTACTCAAGGTACCCTCCGCCACACACCGTCAGGTGGCTTGAGGAGTATGGATGTAGATGTAGATGTAGACTTCACTGCTGCAGCTGCGTCCCGACTGCACTGCTGGTCCGTCCCGAACTGACTGTCACACACACGACGACCCGGAAATACTATCGGTCGCTCCAGAGATGGTATGACAGTGCACTTATCCATATGCGCTGCTGCTGCCACTCACGGGCAAGTAAGGCAGGAAGTTAGTGACGCCAGTAAATGGAATAAGAGAACGAGGCGGCAGCACCGTAATAAAAGATGACAAACAATAAATGGCATGAACACGAGCCGTGCATGGCTAATTGCGTTACACTTGAAAGTCACGTGGATACATGACACTATTTTTCAGCAATCGCCAAATCTCCGCACACAACATTCTAAACGTTCTACCAATCGTCCAGTTCCTGAACGATAGAAATCCACTCCTTGGTCACGAAGCCATTAGAAAACCGCTGTATGAACGTCCTCATCGTTGGATAATCTCTTCAATCCCAGATATTCTTTTAGCTTGCCGACAAGACATTACAAGGTGTAGGAAGTCTCCTCCTCGATCAGAAACACCCTCTATGTACGGCCTTGGTAAAATTGTTGTCACCATTCCACTACGGCTACGTGCGGCATTGAATCTAGTCCACATACCGCCAGCATTCCACGGTGAATATATGTGTAGTTTACACGTCTTGCCCCGCACACTTCAGCGTCGGAGTACTTTTCCAGTTGCTGCAGTATTTCAGTCTCCGCTGTGCTACACAGTTTACCCATAGCGCAGCAGAACTGTTTGTTCAGGAAACGCGGAACATGTCATCTCTTCTGACGATACGTCACTCTTACCATGCAGGGTCTTACTGTGGAACGATATGTGGAACTTACTCTCAGAAGTCCCTATGAAATGGGGTTTCCCCATGTCAGAAATGAGATTTATCTTCTCGTTCCTGGCACGTCGGGCGTTCCGGGTGAGAACAGATAATTGGACGACAGTACATCATTTGGTTAAATCAAACGAGATTCAAGCATCAGTACTGAGACAGATTCCCTACCCACAAAGAATTGTTGATAAACGGTTTCAATAACTTATTTTAATTTTAGACGCCACTCACGTTTCCGTGTTCGTGGTGTCATCTCCATGTAGAGGACCATATTTTTTACATTGTTGACTTTGCGATTTACAAAGTTTTGTACACGTGTGTTACCTGTTTGGCACACAGCGCTGTGGCGAGGACTCCGAAGGACGACGGTTCAAATACCCGTCTGGCTATTCAGACTTGTGTTTTCCGTGATTTCCCTAATTCGCTTAAGGCAAATGACGGAATGGTTTCTTTCAAAGGCCAAGACCTATTTCGCTCCCCATCTTTTCGTATGCCGAGCTTGTGCTCCGTCTCTGATTACCTCGTTGTCGATGGGACGTTAAAAAGTTATCTTCTTTCTTCTGTGGCAAGGAGGTTATGTGTCGTCTTGCACTGGCGATGAGTTATTTACAGTGAAGTGACGAATCACGTTACACAGTGTGTCGATACGTTGGCGAGGTATGGGTAGGGCGAATGCCCGGTGAACGTCATCTGCCAGCGTCTGTAGTGCCAACTGTAAAATTCGCAGGCGGTGGTGTTATGGTGCGGTCGTGTTTTTCATGGAGGGGCACTACCACAGCACAGGCCTACACTGATGTTTTAAGCACCTTCTTGCTTCCCACTGTTGAGGAGCAATTCGGAGATGCCGATTGCATCTTTCAACACGATCGAGCACCTGTTCGTAATGCACGGCCTGTGGCGGAGTGGTTACACGGCAATAACATCGCTGTAATGGTCTTGGCTGCACAGCGTCCTGGCCTGAATCCTATAGAACACCTTTGGGAAGTTTTGGAGCGCGGACTTCGTGCCAGGCCTCACCGACCGACATCGGTACCTCTCCTCAGTGCAGCACTCCGTGAAGAATGGGCCGCCATTCCCCAAGGAACCTTCCGGCACCTGATTGAACGTATGCCTGTGAGAGTGGAAGCTGTCATCAAGGGTAAGGAGGACACCACGAACTTGTAAGTCATTTTCAGTTAGGTGTCCGGATACTTTTGATCACATAGTGTATATCCCACGAGAAGACCATGCAGGGAAAATTAGAGACATTTGTGCTCACACGGAGGCGTGCCAGCAATTGTTCATCAAGCGAACTGTTCTCGATTGGAACAGAAAAAGTGCAGAAGTGACGGTGGTACATAACGTACCTTCCGTCTCACACGTTTAAGATGACTTGCGCAGTATAGCTGTAGGTGTAGATACAGAAAGATTGCCAACCTTTGCTATAGATCACCCGCTACACCGGCGTTCCCTACAATTTTTATGACTAATCTGTATTCGTGTATTCACATTCCTACATTTTTTTGAAGATACTGACTCGTGTTGTGATTCAGTGGTGTAGTTAACGCCTTTTAAACCTTCAGTTTTAGAGAAGTGCATAACATAACATAGCTCTCCTCTTACTGCCAGTTTTCAAATATTTTGACCCAGCTGGCATCCTCTCGAGCTGTGAGTACAAATCACACAATTTTTGTTGAATGCGGATAGTCAAGTAGTCTCAAAATAGTGGTTGTTCCAAATGGTTATGAGCTTTTTGCCTGTGCCTTAGAAACATACCTTATTTTTCACCCATGAGATATTGTGAATTCAGTTATTCTGTACCAGAATGTATTTAGTTAGGGAGCTGAAACGTGATATGCATTACCGGGCATTCGACGTTATAGATGGCTACCTTTGTATTGTATGCACAATCTAATCGTGTGTGCAGCGCCGTTTTAAGTATGATAGCTCTACACGCATCCGCTAGCATGTCTGATGAACAACTGGAAAAATTTATTGGTAAAATGCTAACCGCATGCATACCGCCCTGTTGGCAATGGCTGCTGTGTTGTGACGCAAGGCGCTGCTGAGTCCTGAATAGAGCGCGACAAGGCTGCAGTCTCCCATTCAGGCGACGCCTCTGGCCGTTCTACTTACGTAAGCGTCTGATTCACTGATCTCTCAGTGATCTCTGCTGCGGCCAGGCAAAGCGACACATTTCAGGTGCTTAATTAGCTGCCGATTTTTTCAGTAGGTGTCGCTGCCGTACAAAGGTCTACACTGAGTCCACTCCAAGCAAAAATTATGTACTTGAATTGTCTCTCAGCACCACAGACTTCATAGGTCCGGTCTTTATTATTTAATTTATCGGACTATTTTTGTCTTTGGAATCAACATCTTACCTCCTCAGAAAGTGCCACATTAGTGATAATCTGATTAAAATAACAGGCAGGATAATAGTGAACACCTGTCATACATTATCACAAGCCTTTTACCCACAGTTTGGCCCCCGTACACGTGTGGTACATATATTGCTCATGACTTCTCCTCCCCCACCTCTCAACCCCATCATCTCATTCCGCTCTTCCTCTTTCAGCTTCTCACCACTCCCGTCTTCCAACTGGTTCCTGCACTCCCCCCTCCCTCTGTCTATCTCAGCATTCACCTCTGTGCATTTCCTCCTCCCCACCCTCTGTCTGTCCGTCTCATACTCTCACCTTTCTCTGTCAGTTTCATCCACCCCCCCCCCCCCTCTCATTATCCATCTCCTCGTCTCCCCCCCCCCCCCTCCCCATCTCCTCTCGCTGCTCTGTCATGCCTGTCTGCACGTATATCGTCTGGAGTGTTTTCCGATACTACCCAGGCAGCCTAGATGTCAGCCATCACCAGCCCTACTAACCCCTTTTCCACCCTTGAGGAGCTAAATGGCCCTTACCCCCACAAAACTTCTTCCCATATAATAAATAGTATGTATATCAAATTTGGTTAAAATTGATCTAGTGGTTTAGGAGGAGATGTGGAAAAAAACATACACACACACGCACACAAGCATCGTAAATATATGGGTATGTTTGTTATCACTATTGTCACACTTGAACTGCCAGAAGAGTTAGTTAACTTGGTTTTCTTGTTATTCCTATCTTCCCAAAATTTCATCTTTCCACTATAGATCTACCGTCATTCTTTTGTGCACTCCTTTAAAAGTTTACGACACTTTTCTGTCACTTTTTTGGATGAGAACTTGTGTGCATTGATCTTCTGTCTTTATGTAGCTGTAGTTGCCCGGAGGTCAACAGCTATCGTTGTTATTTCTTTTTCGTTCCTGTTTAGAGTGTCTTCTTTATTTCTTGTGAGGCGCTCATTCGTGAAAAATTGCTTGTAAGAGTTCATGCGTAATTCCCGTGCAACAGAACTGCCGGAATACAACATTTTTCAGGTTTTGCGCATCAGAACTACCGGAATACAACATTTTTCAGGTTTTGCGCATCAGATACCGTCGCGTAACTTGCGTCCGAGTATTTTATTCGATATCTGGCGTTCCATTTTCTCGATGACATTGATGGGAGGCAGAGTAAGGCGTAACGTCTCATTGACGATGACGTCATTAGAGATGGAGCGCAAGATCACATTGAGAAATGTAGAGAAGGAAATCCGCTGTGAACTTTTCAATGGAAACATCCCACTGTTTGTTTTGGGCGATTTGGAGAAACCGTGGAAAACCAAAATCCGGATGCTCAGACAGAGATCTGACGTGCCGTCTCCACGAATGTGGGTCTGCTTTCCCCAGTGCTACCTCACTGGGTCGACGATATTGATATTGTTGTTAATTATGTGTAATGCGTTGCTCCATTTCCGCTAAAAATTTCTTGAAAGCAATCATTTTCATGCCTAGGATTTTTAAGCTGAAATAAAAAAAAACACGTCATTTAATAATTAGTGAATGGCTTATTTCGCTCTTTAGCTCGACATTGCCGAAGGTGGTAGAATTACCTAATCATTGATAACGAAGTAAAGTTCTTACTTTAAATAAAAAAGGACTACGTAGGAAAAGTTATATACACACTCTGTGGAGCCAAATCACTACAATCACTGCCCACGCCGAGACTGAATGGAGTTTCGGGCACGTGACATGGAAAGCGAAGTGTACAGGGTGGCCAAAAACAATCTTAAATGCTTGCAAGGATGTTGCAGGGGATTTTGGCTGAGAAATAACTGCTAAGAAAAAAATGGATACGCTGAGTCGTTTCCGAGTTATTTAGCATTGAAGTTAGCCAATCAGGTCGTTGCGCGTGCAAATTCAGGCACCTGCAGTCGCTAAAATGTGTTAATGCACGGACATCTGTAGGTCCCTGAGATACCACATGTTGAAATGCTCACTATGAGTTAAAATTTTGTAAGCAAATGTCTTGTGACTAGAGCCTCCCGTCAGGTAGACCGTTCGCCGGGTGCAAGTCTTTCGATTTCAAGCCACTTTGGCGACTTGCGCGCCGATGGGGACGAAATGATGATAATTAAGATAACACGACACCCAGTCCCTGAGCGGAGAAAATCTCTGACCTAACCGGGAACCGTACCCGGGTCCTTAGGATTGACATTCTGCCGCGCTGACCACTCTCTCTTTTTGCATTTTGTTCGTTGTTGATCGTTGTGTTTGGTCGTTGCGGACGTCACGTGACATCCGTTCAAGTTCGTTGTTCGTTGTTCCTTTCACTCAGTTTTTTTATTTCAGAGGCCAGCCAGCTCTCTGACCGAACGCGCTGAGATACCGTGTCGGCGAACACTCAGCTACCGGGGCCGCACTGTTTTGGAAGTGATAAATTTAAGCTAGATGAGCAAGAGCTATTTTTGCACGGTATCAGGAAATCAAACCAGGAACACCACTGCTGGCAGGCTGCTTGAATTTGTTCGCGCGAACGTCTGATTGGCTAACATTAATGCTAACTAACTCGGACACGACGCAGCGTATCGAATTTTTTTCGTAACAACTATTCCTCAGCTCAATCCGTCTGCAACAATCTTACAAGCTATTCAGACTATTTCTGGCCACCCTGCATAAGCAGGACCAAGACGAAAGGGGAATCACTCTATCGATGATATGGGACGCAGATGGAGAAATCCACTGATACAAGAGACTCTTGACAAAGGGCTGATTTTTATGGTGTGGCGCGTGGCAACGAACAACTCGGAAGCGGTGAAGATGGTCGGCGGATCGCGTGCTATTGTGGTGAGCACCTATGGAAAATGGTTGAAGGATGGTGAAGCCACGAATAGGCCACAAGGTACTGTACGTCTGCGCTTCATTACCGAACCTGGAGGTTGAGTACTCCCCGGTCGGTAAGCAGCCATTTGTGGCAAACCTGACGACAGGGTAAAATGCTCGTACAGGCACAAGAGTTGGTTACGCCAGCTCGATGGTCGTGTCTGGATGCGCCGTCATCAAGGAGGACGGCTGCACGAAATATGCACGACGCCACGGACGTTGGCTGTTGGGGAAGTAGTATGCTATGGGGACATTCATCTGCGTTTCCGTAGGGCTAGTGGTAGTTATTGAAGGCACCATGACAACAGTGGACCGCCTGTACTTTATTGTGTACCACCTGCATCTCATCGTGCTTGATGTCTTCCCCGATGGCGAGCCGGCCGGGTTGGCCGAGCGGTTCTAGGCGCTACAGTCTGGAACCGCGCGACCGCTACGGTCGCAGGTTCGAATCCTGCCTCGGGCATGGGTGTGTGTAATGTCCTTAGGTTAGTTAGGTTTAAGTAGCTCTAAGTTCTAGGGGACTGATGACCTCAGATGTTAAGTCCCATAGTGCTCAGAGCCATTTGAACCTGATGGCAACGGCAGCATTCAGCGCGATAACTGCCCGTGTTCGAAGACCAGAATCACTCTACAGTGGTTCGAAGATTATGATGGCCAACTCACGATGATGTTTTGGACACCAAATTCGCTTGATCTGTAACGGATGGAACACACCTGGAACGCTATCGGGAGCCAGCGATGTTCTAACGATTCACGGATTTACGCATATTTAATGTTTAGTCTGAATTTGAATTATTTTACCAAACAGGACTAACAGGGGATACTGAACGCGTACAGAGAAGGGCAGCACGAATGGCTACAGGTTTGTTCGGCCCGTGGGAGAGTGTGCCACTGATGCTGAAGAAACTGAAGTGGCGGATTCTAATATAGACGTAAACTATTCCGAGAAAGTTTACTAAGAAAGTTTCAAATACCGGCTTTAAATGAAGACTCTAGGAATTTACTACAACTCCCTACTAATCACTCACATTGGCATCGTGAGGACAAGATTAGATTAATTACAGCACGCACGGAGGCACTCAAATTATTCTTCGCGCGCTCCATACGTGAATGGAACGGGGAGGAACACTAGTAATTGGTGCAAAGGGACCTACCCTCTGCCACGCACTTCGCGGTGATTTGCAGAGTATGGATGTAGATGTAGTGTCTTCCACTTATTTGGTACCTTATTTAGTTTTGTTCTTCACTTTACTGTTGTTTATCTTGTCTCTGTTCTTCATTACAGCAATTTCTTTGCTTTACCACTATATTGCCCTCACAGTATTTTTGTGAAATTAGAATTATATTAATACCGTCAGCTGCGCACGGGCGTTGATATAGATCAACGAGGACAGGTGAAAATGTGTGCCCCGACCAGGACTCGAACCCGGGATCTCCTGCTTACATGGCAGATGCTCTATCCATCTGAGCCACCGAGGACACAGTGCGACTGCAGGGATTATCTCGCGCACGCCTCCCGCGAGACCCACATTCTCCCCTTGTATGTCCACACACTACATTCGTAGTGTCTCATCCCAACACACTCATTACTCGTGGAAGACATTCTTCCAAGTCCCGTAAGAGTTCGGGTACTATGTGTGCATCCGCACAGAAGCAGAAGGTCATGGCCGGTATCGAAAGAACTATATACTTACATTGATGTGATGTCTGTTCTTTCGGACATGTCCGAAAGAACAGATATCATATCCATATCAGTATACAGTATTATAGTGTCTTCAACGGTCTTTATGATCGTTTCGTATGCTCTTTTCACTTAATTCCTCTTCTAATTATTTTTTTTTTTCGTTCATCCCCTCTTTGTCATACAAGCATTGGTGATGGAATGTCATACCGTTTTCTACATTTTCTACAATGAGCCAATGTTCTTGACTTCTCATCCTTAGTGTTTTTGTTTTTTTTTTTTAAATATGTGAAGTTGGTAAGCATGCCGCTACTTTCTTGCTGCACGTGTGGTTGTTATTCTTCTCTCAATTTCCTTTCAATGTTTCATCCTACAGTCAGATGCATATTATTCTCTGGACAACGGAGTATTTTTTGTTATTTCTCAATCGCAAGGTGTGCCACATCACCACATCTGTCCGATCCACATCTTACAAAGGTGAGGTACCTGTACTGTCCGATGTTCGCGTGCTCTAGATGCAAAGCGCTCGATTAAAAATCAGTTACAAAGAAACTGAAAGCGAAATTTCTCTGTGCTTCAGTGAGAACAGGTGGTGACAATCCAGGGAGCTAGTTTCTCGTACGCGGCGTGATACGTAATCATCACAATTAGTTCCGTGTTGCTGGCAAAAAACTCGTCGAGATTTTAATCACTTGCTTGTAATCGAGAGTATGTTGTAACAATGCTACCTGCTCTTAGTTCCGTCTATTATTCTTGGCAAGATATCAGTCTCGACTTTTAACCTTACATTCAACACCTCCTCCTATTAGAATAAAGCGTTGTGGCATTAATGGGAAAATTGAGTCGTAAACCAGGAAGTGTCTCATAACGTCTGCCTTTATATTTGATTCTTGTTGTCCGTACAGTTTCTGTTATTTACTTGTTTAAGGCCATCTCCAAATCCAAGAATGATATGAAGGTGTCATGGTTTCTTTTCCTTCAAAAAATATGTATTTCCATACCGGTTAATTTTTACAAACGGTGAAAAAACAGGAAACCATCACTGTTAATAATTGTATTTATTAAAAAAATAGTTTTGTTAACAGTTTATAACCGACTGTTTTTTCATCAGACGGCTATTCACATTTGGTTTTGTAATTTAAATTACGTTGCACACCAGACGTCGACTATTTCTGACTGTGGTTGGCAGCCAAAAACTTATACTATGAAAAGAGGTATTTTAACAACTTAATTATATACTAAAACAATACAAACAAGTTTCAAAGATGAGAACTGAGATCTTTTTGTGCTACTCGTGTGGAACGGCTATTCCTGGGTCATTTTTACGGCTCGACTGTTGTTAGAGTGCTTCATAGGCTCACAGGGCCAAATTTAGTGACCATCTTGAAGTATCTTGGAGCGCTGTAGATAGTGTAGGAGTGCTACGTGGCCGAGCGACGTGGCTCTCCAGTACTGGCGTAAGTCACGGCAGAAACGTGATTTATTTGACATCAGCGCGGTAAGACGTGTTCATCTGGAGACGTAATAGAATGACAGAAAGGATTCATTGTGTTCTGGATTGCAAATGGCCGCACAGTCAATGAAGTTGTCTGTTCAAAAAATTCCGAAACTTTGTCCACAAAATTTTTCTACGCCTACCTTTTAGTTATTGTGCATGGTCTCCGAAATACTCTGCTCCACAGTTGATACACCTTTCCCAACGCCGTTTCCACTTCGGAAGCAGTCTTCGTACGCCTCTTGTTGATCGCGCGAAGCGCCGTCTGCTAATTTTCTGGTATCTCTTCTACCGTTTAAAATCTTCGCCTTTCAACGAGATTTTCAGCTTTGGAAATAAGAAAAGTCCCCAAGGACCAGGTCTGGAGACTACGGTGGATAAGGTAGCACAGTGATTTCGTTTTTAGCGCAACAGTCACGCACCAACAGGGATGAATGTACAGGTGCGTGATGAATTGTCTCGCCACATTTCGGTCGTTTCCTTCTCGCATTTTCTCGCAGACGTCGCAAAATGTCCCGATAGTACCATCGATAAACAGTTTGTCCCTGTGGCACTACTCCTTCAAAGTCAAAGAAAACTATCAGCATGGCTGTCATATGACCTGACGACCTTTTCTTGATTTGGAGAACCTTTTCTGACCCATTGTGAAGACTGAACCTTGGTCTCAACGGCATAACAGTAGACTCGCGTCTCGTCGCCAGTTACGATTCTCTTAAGGGGAGGTTTACTATCTTTGGCCCGAATAAAGCGTGTTCTTTGAAAAAATTTTCTCGGGATATGTTACAGATATCAGCGTAAAATTTGGTCAAAATGTTTATTGATATTTCCTCTACAAACTGGAATTGTTTTCGACCGGAAATGTCGAAGAGCAAAGGCGGAAGTGCCGTCGGAACGAAACAAAATTTCGATGTAGACCTCCACGCGCGGTATGTCGCAGGTCAGCCGGCTCATCTGAAATCAAATTTGAGTTAACGTTAGCGTAATATATAAGATTCTTTAGGAGTTGTACCTTGCTTAAGCTATTTGGACCATAGGGAACAAAGTGGCGGCCATTTGAAAAAAATAGGGTTTTTTCATCGATTTTTCGACTTTGTCGACCAAGTAAAATTATTTATAGTTGACGGATCGGAATAAAACTGGTACAACTCCTACATAATTTAGTTGGCTTCGTCAGAAACAAAGAATCATGCCAATCGGTTCAGTAGATTTGAAGTTACCATACCGCGCGATAAAAAAAAGTCTTTTCTAGAAAAACGCGTTTGAAGTTTTGAGTGCATATAAATGCAACATTATGCAAGGTACGTTCAGTCTGCTATTCCGGGTTCATAAAGTAGTCCTTTCTCTTCCTCATAGTGGGCGTTCTGCTCGATCTGGACCATCCTGCGCTGCTCTAGAGCCGCTCGTACGACCGATGACAAGAGGTTTTCAGCCGCTTGAATCGGGTGGTCTTCTGAATTTTAAGCGAACTGCGTCGAATAGAGTCACAGGGTGACGTCCATCGTTGTAATGGTCTTCAGAATTGCTGAATACCCTTCGCTGAAGCTGCTCACTGCCAGGAAAGTCGCAGTCTCCACAGTCTTCGCGCCTGAATGCACATGCTTGAGGGCTAACTTCCAAACATACTCGTTCAAACTGTCATCTGATGCGTGAAAAACGCCGATTTCAGGCAGGTGCATTTTTTTGTTCAAGATTTCCGTTCCGTATTCGGGAAAACCGTTTCAGGGGTGAATTCTAAACACTTTTATGGATCCAAAAATCCAATTTGAAAAAAAAAACATTTTTTGAGCCAAAAGATAGTAAACCTCCCCTTAAGAAATATCTCATTTGCGCGACTCAAAAGCTCTTCACAGATTGCGAGGAGAGGGTCTCTCTTCTTGACTCATGAGCCATGGGATGAACCTGGTGGCAACACGATGCATTCCAAGATGTGTCAGGATTTCATGATATGATCGAACTGGATTGTTACCTCCTTCTGCAATCTCTAGGACAGTCAGATTGTCGCGCGCAGTTTCGTTGGCGTTCCTGGCATGAGCGTCGTTAGTTACTTCGAAGGGCGTCTTGAATGACGGTCATCTTCAACTTCCATCCGGCCATTTTTAAATCGTGCGAACCATTCGTAACACCGAGTACGGCTTAAACGCTCAACACCGTAGGCTTCCTGCATTATTCGGTGTGTCTCTGTAAAGGTTTTCTTGAGTTTCACGCAAAATTTAATTCAGACACGTTGCTCCTCGAATTCATCCGTCTCGAAATTCGCAGATTGCGCAACACAACGTTCTACTCAATACAGCACTGAACCATGAAAAACAAACATACGACAAGAAACTTCCGGCAGCTACACACTAAAGACAGGCGTATGCTGGGATGCCAACTGTGTTTCACTCCAATAATCCACTGGCGCGAAATTACGAATCTTCCGGTATTTTTTGTACAGACCTCGTACGTTGATGTATTAAGGTGAATTTTCTACAAGAAGTGGTGTACAAGTCACAGCCATTTGACAGAGTGTACAAAGAATGGTCGTAAAAATATCCTTGCGGACAGGAACCGGAGACGGAACCTCGCCTTGTAGAGTACACTCGGTTTCAAATCTGATAAGACTTGTTGGTGTCGGTAAATGCATATCCATGACAACCAGTTTCCGAGAGAACATTTCGAAGCGAATTGCATGAAATGAGCATTTGGAATCGGATACCTCGTTGTTGTTCGTAGCGGCGCATATAGCTTCACTGGACAGAACGGCACAGGAACTTGACGGTAATCTAGCGTCGCGTGCTCTGATGTCTCGCAGATTTTCACTCTTTTTTTTTTAAGTGACGGAAGTTCTCGAGTTCTAACGACCCAGCGAGGCGATTAATCCGCAGTGTGTAGCTGAGGCCCGCGGTGGTTCCGTGGCGCTTTGTTGTGTTGTGAAATGGGCTCATTCATTCAGGTTACCGTTATGTTTATTTCAACATCTTGATGTTGCCTTATCTTCTGCGTCTTCATGATGAGTAGGTTGTGAGCACCGACGTGTTCCAGGATCATGACAGTCGTGTTCACTGTGCAGCACATATACGATCCTGATTGGTCGCACAATAAGGCTGCCTATCAACTCTATGAAAACCGGTAATGCCGCTATTTCTTTTTACTGTATAGCATTATTAGTACCCGCTGATCGTTCTTTTATTATTGAGTTAAGTAATAAGTACGTACAACTTAACCTTTAGCTTTACAAAGCCACGGTCTCAACATGTCATCACAAAGTAGCCTTTTTGTCGTTAGCAACTGTAAAGTTAGATTTATTTCTTGGATGCTCTCGTTTTTCTTGGTACAGTCGAGTGTTACGAAACAAACTTATAGGGGACGCGCGCGGCCTTGGCAGCTGCAGCCGAGCGGGTTTCCTGCGGCAGTGGGCAGGCGGGGTGGCTACTAGACAGCCAGCCCAGCGAGCTGCCTACGGATGCGGCCGACCGCCTCGGCGAGGCGGCGGCGTTGCGTTACGTAAGCTTCCGCCACGGCGCCAACCAATGGCAGGACTGCGAACGACCGTCACCTTCCATCTGCAGAAACGTCCTCTACAGATGCTGACGACTGGCAAGCAGCGATGTCTAGAAAACGGTGTTCCGAAAAGCATCTCCGCCTTCGAGTTTAGGGGAAGTACAGGGAAACTATGTGGCCAGTTGGTGTTATGCAACAGTGGTAGGCAGTTTCAGTTCATTGGGAAGTGGAGACCGTGTCGCCGTAACTGCTCAGCCACTCAATACGCTACAAAAGTCGCTCACGTGTTTAGTATGTACCAGAACGTTCTCTGATCGAGAGCCAGCCAGAAGGAGCAGTAAGTACTGTGAGTACATTGACATATCATGAACGCAGATCGTTTTGTATAACCGCAGGTGGTCGGAATTCTTGTTCGATGCTTTCCTGAAACTCGTTCATCACGTACATGAAACTGCACTGTAGGTGCTAACAGGGGCAGCTTCAGGGTTCGGTTCTGAGGTGGGGACACAGTTTTTACTCTCTCTCTCTCCTCACCCCCTAAATATAACTCACCGTCATCCCCACTTTTAGTGTGCCATAGATACTTAGGGTTTTAATAATAAAAACGATAAAATATGTAAAACGTTTAAAAGCAGTAATAATAAATGTTTAATTACCTTTACTGGGAGCTGATTCGCGTCTAGTAGGCGGTCGGGTGTACTCAAGATTTGACAAATGTATTTTATTTAACTTTGCAGCCGTGTCTCCTTCCTGAAGCCGCAGTCAATGGCTATGGGACTTAACATCTGAGGTCATCAGTCCCCTAGAACTTAGAACTACTTAAACCTAACTAACCTAAGGACATCACACACATCCATGCCCGAGGCAGGATTCGAACCTACGACCGTAGCGGTCGCGCGGTTCCAGACTGAAGCGCCTAGAACCGCTCGGCCACTTCGACCGGCAAGCCGCAGTCGTCAGTTACCTACGGCAGGTGAACTGTATAAACTTTGTTATGTGTGGAGTCATACTTCAGTCGTTTGTGTGTCTTATTTTCTGAGTCTAAAATTGGGGACCAGCCCAGCATTCGCCTAAAAGAGAGTGGGAATTCGCCTAAATTAACCTCACGCTGACCGACGCACGGACGTTAATCCGCCACACTGATTCGTTCCTGGTCTGATTGACCTTCCTGTCTCGTAGGCCAGCGCACTGCGCCATGCGCAATACCAACAGATAACTACGTACTATAACACACAGGCTGGTTCAGTTGCCCCTACCAATGTTTTACGCAGCTTGCAAAGTTTGCAAAGCGAGAACTATTAATCCTAAAAAAATAAAATAAAAAATATAAAATAAAAAAGCGAACAGAACCTCTTTGTAGAGGTTCAATTAGTTAAATGTTGTACGGGTATACGTGTTCGCTGGACGACACGATTTTCGAGTTATTCAAGAAAGACGTACAAAAGTTCTCTTCAAGAGCACCTCCACCCACACACTCATCACTCACCAATCGGAATTTCTAGTACTTCGACCTTTTCTGGTCTCTATTGATTAGGCTATCACGCCACAAACATAGTGGGCTCCTGCGTTAAGATTATTAATATATTTCGCCCGTGAGGGCAATGAAAGAAAAATGGCCTTTGTGATCGATACGCTAAAATTAATTACGTTAATAGTTAGATCCATTCCCCCCTCCCCTCCCCCAAAAAAGCATAGTAGTTTCGTACTCAGAGGGCCTAACGAATAAAATTATGTAATTGTTTATTTTATGCTGTTAAAGTAATTGCTCGACTAAGCGGGTGGCGTAGTAGGTCCAGACAAAGACCAAAAACTGACAAATGTCGGAAATAATTCGTGGAGTCGCAAATTTTTGTACAGTGGTAGGAGGGAAGGTCATGCACGACGTAGTACAAATCCTGACCGGTGGAAGCTGAGAGTGGGAGCGGGGTGGGGTTGGCGTGGAGTGTTTGAAGGTCACTTTTGTACGTTTTTCTTTAATAACTCGAAAAACTACGACCTCTAGCGAAAACGTACCCCAATATAAGATTTAAATACATTAAATTTCCTACAAACAGGTCATGTTAGTATTTTCTGTCGGGCTAAGAACGGCTTGTACATGATTTTTCAAGGCCAGATGTAACAATGCAGGTTGCGTAAAACGAAATCGGTAGCCGCATATAAAATAACTGACACCGAGCGGGGTAGCGTAGTGGTTAGCACATTGGACTCGCATTCGGCAGGACAACGGTTCAAACCCGCGCTCGGCCGTCCTGATTTATGTTTTCCATGATTTTTCTAATCACTTAAGGCAAATGCCGGGACAGTTCCTTCGAAAGCGCACAGCCGCTTGTTTTCCCCGTCCTTTCATTATCCGAGGTCGTGCTCTGTCTTTAATGACGTCGTTGTCGACGGGACGTTCAACACTAATCTCCTCCCTCCTCCGCCTTAAAATACACTGACGGAAAAATGTAGCAAAACCAAAAGATATTTAATTTAGAGAAATGAAATTTCGGGAATACATTTGTCTACATAACATATTTGAGTGATTAACACTGAAAATCACAGATTAATGTAAGCGTGACATAAGCCATTGCAAATGTGAAATGCTGATACATTAATAATCGGCGTAATCGCCAGAGTGTTGAATGCAAGCATGCAAATGCGCATGCATTTTGTTGTACAGGTGTCGGATGTCGATCTGTGGGACAGATTTCCATGCCTGTTGCACTTGGTCTGCCAATATAGGGACAGCTAACGCTAATTGTGAATGACCCTGCAGTTGTCGTCCGATAATGGTCGTATGTGCTCGATTGGAGACAGATCTGATGATCGAGAAGGCCAAGGCAACATGCCGACACTGTACAGAACATGTTTGGCTACAACAGCGATGTGTGGGCGAGCGCTATCCAATTGGAAGACAGCCCCCAAAATTCTGTTCATGGATGGCAGCACAACAGGTCGAATCACCAGACTGACATACAATAGCCACGACAGCTCTCCTGGTGTTGCGCCAAATCGCACCCCAGACCATAACTCCAGGTGTAGGTCCAGGATGTCCAGCACGTTGACAGGTTGGTTGCAAGCCCTCAACTGGCCTCCTCCTACTCAACACACGGCCATCCCTGACACCGAGGCACAGCCAGCTTTCATCCCAAAACACAACACACGTCCACCCTGCCCTCCAATGAGCTCTCACTTTACACCACAGAAGTCGCAAATGGTAGTGGTTTTAGGTCAGTGAAATGCACGCTACAGGGCGTCCGGCTTTTAACTGTCCTTGAAGTAACCGATTTGTAACAGTTCGTTGTGTCACTCTGGTGCCAACTGCTGCTCAGATTGCTGCTGCACATGTAGTACCACGCGCCAGAGCCATATACGGAACACGATAGTCTTCCCCCTCGGTAGTGTCACGTGTCTGTCCGGAGCTCGGTCTTCTGGCGGCCGACATTCCCGTGACCACAGCTGCCAGCAATCGCAGTAGACCTAATACAAGACCTTCAATATCAGTGAGTTGTTCATAGTGGCATCGTAGTCACCTCAAAGCCATTCTTGACCACCATCAACTCACCACGTCCGTTCTCAAAGGTAGCTACCGCTCACGAACGTCACAGAAAATCTGTCCCCTCCCGGTAGCTGAGTGGTCAGCGTGAAGCATTGCCGTCCTACGGTGCCCGCGCTCGATTCCCGGTTGGTTCGGGGATTTTCTCCGCTCAGGGACTGGGTGTTGTGTTGTCTTCATCATCATTTCATCCCCATCCGGCGCGCAGGTCGCCCAGTGTGGAGTCGAATGTAATAAGACCTGTACCAAGGCGGCCGGACCTGCTCCGTAAGGGGCCTCCCGGCCAATGACGCCAAACGCTCATTTCCATTTACAGCAAATTTGATTTGCATCGTCATAGTGGCGCTACGAGCGCCACCTCTTTGTGACTGGCGCCAAATCTGAATACACATCATCTTTCAGATGTAGAAAAACGCCTACCAGCTTTCGTTTATGTCGCACAACTCCTTCTTGCTGTTGCGATTTTTTTCTGTCAATTTATTTTAAAGCAACGATAATTATTTGCTTACGCCAGTGAATAGTGCACTGCTTTAGGATAACTTGCAAAAAACTCCAGTTCAGAGAATTATAGCCAGTGAAAAGCATTCGTCCACAAATTTGGATAGTACATGTGTCACGCAATTAATTTAAGAACGATGGTAGCAAAAAACCCTTAGAACTTTGATAAAGTCATAATTTAAACAAAATGAATCGCAGTTACCAGTATTTCACTGAGCACTACGGTTGCAAACACTGGTTTGCCAATTGTGGTTATAGGCTTATGAGCGAGCAAGTAAATGAATGTTGCTCCATAAAATTTAGGGAGTGCAGCCGTATAAATTCCACTTCTAATTTCGGGCGTATACCGTTCAGCAGTCTCGAAAGTGGGCCGAAAGCCTGACGTTACAGCGCTCGCTTCGACCTTTTAAACTCGCGGACCGCATCACTACCCATGCGGCCACAGATGCATAAGCACCATAGACGTTGATCGCCGGCAAAGAAGCACACTTTTACATGAACTGCGAGGCCTATTGGGAAAGTAACGTCCGATCGGTCGCAAAATGGAAACCACTGTGAAAATCAAAAATGTTTTATTTGCAACAGTCAACTACACCTTCCAGCTACTTCTCTACATAGTCGCCGCTCCGATTTAGACATTTGTCGTGGCGTTGTACCAACTATCCAATACCCTCGTCAAAGAAAGCAGCCGCCTGTACTTCCTGGAAATTCTCTGCGCTGGACTACAGCTCGATGTCTGTGCAGAACACTGTCTTCATAGCCAGCGGTTCATGTGAGCAGGGATGAAACTCAGGGAGAATCAATTACGGGCTCTGTTTTGGATGATCAAACACTTCCCATCGAAAACGCCGCAGGAGCAGCTTCATGGACCCTGCAGAGTGCGGCTAAGAACTCTCATGCAGAAGGAAACGTGGGACAGCTATGTTATGTGGGCTGCATTCCATCAGGCGAAATCTCACACCTGGCCGTCATACTTGCCGGGAGACACTAATCTTCTAAGCATCTTTACGTGATTACTGTGTTTTCGGAAGTGAAAAGAGCGACTTGACGCGATCGACAGGCATACTAGAGGCACTGCCCAACGCATCTGTGCAAAGGTTCATTGGATTTTCACTGTGGTTTCCATGTCGCACCCCTTTTGTACCTTACTTTCCGAATAGCCCTCGTATATCCGTGGCTACACCGCCGATGCACACTGGGAAGGCGATTCATCACTGTGAGCTGCATTGTGGCGAAGTCTTTGCAAGTTGATTAAAGAAAGTACCGGATTCCATCATTTATCCGAGCTGAAACCGCTGTTTCTATTATCTAAACTCGTCGTGAAACGAATTTCAACAGCTTCTTTCATCACCGAATTCAAAAACGATGAAGTTGCGCTAGAATTTTGTCGTTTTCGTTCAGCACAGAGTGGTTCAAAATGGTTCAAATGGCTCTGAGCACTATGGGACTTAGCATCTGAGGTCATCAGTCCCCTAGAACTTAGAACTACTTAAACCTAACTAACCTAAGGACATTACACACATCCATGCCCGAGGCAGGATTCGAACCTCCGAGCCCCCAGGGGCTCAGCATTCATTTGCTGGGTACGGGCTTGGCGACCCCGGGGTTCCTGAGCTGGGGACTGGTAAGCGCCACCTGTCCCCCGTCACCGTAAGCTCTGAGTACACTTCAGCGACCACCGTGCGGCGCGGCGGTGGAATGTTGTGTGTCTCAGGGAATGGGGATCTTGGCTTGGCCGCCCGGATCGCGAGGATGGAACAAACCTCTATAAAAAAACCCTCAATCTTCCGGTGTGCTCCGCGCCTATGAGATGCATGGCTGTTGAGGTGGAACAGTCGCAAGCGGGCAACCTCTGGGGCACCTGCCACACCCCAGTTGTATACGGCTTACTCAGGCACGCGGGGCTCTGTCTGAGCGGACCTTTAGTTCCCTAGCTGCTCGTGGGACCGCAATGGACCCTTCGACCTCTACATTTCCCCCTACCAGTGGATTGGGTGGGCCGCTGGTAGGCAAACACACCCCTTCGAAAAAGCGACTTCGTGCTGCGAGTCCTCCAGCTCCTGGTGTTGCTAGAGATTTATCAGACTGTCGTAACAGAGCACATGCTGAAAATCAGAATGTGTTTTTGATTATTAAACGAAAGGAGGGTAGCTTTGAGAGGGTTTCTCCCTTTTACATTCACAAGGGTCTTGAAGGAATTGCAGGTACACTGAAATCTGTTAAGCGACTGCGCAATGGTACTCTCTTAGTTGAGACTTCTAGTTCCCGTCAAGTCGCTTCTCTTCGGAAAGCACCCAGTCTCGGAGAGTACGCTATCGAGACCGAGCTCCACTCCACACTCAACTATAGTAAGGGTGTTGTGACATGTAGGGACTTGGTGGATATCTCCACAGACGAGTTGAAATCTGAGTGGGCTGACGAAGGTATTGTTGACGTGCAGAATATTATGAGGCGAGTCGATGGGGACCTAGTAAAATCCGACTCTTTTATTCTCACGTTCAGTTGCCCGAGACTTCCAGAGCATGTTAAAGCGGGGTTCTTACGTTTGCCAGTACGGCCATATTTCCCCAACCCAATGCGCTGCTTTAAATGTCAGCGCTTTGGGCATACTACATTGGGGTGCAATGGGATAGCCACTTGCGGTAAATGTGGTCAGCCTGCCCATGAAGGAGCCGATTGTTCATCGCCTGTGAAGTGCGTGAATTGCCTTGGGGGTCATCCTGTCTGGAGCCGGGTCTGCCCCATCTATCTCGAGGAACGGAAGATACAGGAGATCAAAACATCTAAGCGCATCCCCTATGGTGAGGCCAAGAAGCTCTTTAAGGCCATGCAACCTCCTGTGTTTACTACATCTTTCGCTTCCGCCCTGAAAAAACCAGTACAAATGGCCACTGTTGCTACGCAAACGGAGGTTGCTAGTGTTAGCACTAATACCTGCGTTTGCCAGTGCACTTGTGCTGCTGCGGTTGTTTTGCAACCTGCAGCTCTCCCCGCAACGTCGGACAAGGCCGTGGTTGCTGACATTGGGGTGCTTCCTGCCTCTTCCCCTATGGCGCCTTCTGCCCAGGCGAGTAAAGCTCCAACTGCTGACAAGGCTCTGCCTTCTAAGCCCCCTAAGACAAAGACGCCGAAGGTGCAGATTTTGCCACTTGCGGAGACTGATCAGGGTCGGTCCGATGACGAGGCCATCGTACTGTCTGACATCTCCCGTGGGTCGTCATCGGAGCTGATGGACATTGATGTGGACCGGGGGCGCTCTTCTCGCCCCAGGCATAAATCTCCGGCCAGTACGGGCTCTCCTCCAAAACACAGAGGCAGGGTGAAAGTTCAGCCACCCTGATCACTGGCTCCCATCTTACAGTGGAACCTGAATGGGTTCAGGACGCATGTGGCCGAACTACATCTCCTTGTACGTGAGTTCCCTTTGTGCTTATGTCTCCAAGAGACACATTTTCGCGCCACTGATGCTCCTTCTTTACGGGGCTATACCGTCTATCGGAAAGATGATCTGACGGGGGAAAGGGCAAAGGGTGGTGTTGCGGTTTTTGTCCGTGACGTGCACCCCTCATCTGAGCTTCCTCTCGTTACAGACTTGCAAGCAGTTGCAGTTGACCTTCTTGTGGGTCGGAGGCTCACCGTCTGTTCACTTTACTTACCCCCTCAGGATGCGATAGACTCTGAGGCTCTGACGGACTTTATTGGCCAACTTCCCCGCCCATTTCTTCTTCTGGGGGACTTCAATGCTTATAATATCTTATGGGGTTCTTCGACTACTTGCCCCAGGGGTCGCATTCTGGAACGCCTCATGGTGTCTGAAGAACTGTGCATCCTCAACTCTGGTGCTCCCACTCATTTCTGTACTGCTTCTGGGTCGTCGTCAGCTATTGACCTTTCCTTTTGCTCTCCGGCACTAGCGGATTCTGCTCTATGGGAGGTTGATGCTGACCTCCATTCTAGTGACCACTTCCCCCTTTGGATTCGCCTCCTAGATGAGGCTATGGCATTTCCGGTCCCGCCCCGGTGGCACCTCTGCAGGGCTGACTGGACACTTTTCAGCCACCTGGCCGTTTTGGAACACCGTGACAGCGTCCACGAATGGGTAGACCATGTTACAGCTGTGATCTCCCGTGCTGCTGAATTGTCAATCCCACGGTCATCCGGTCATCCCAAGAGGCGTCCTGTCCCTTGGTGGACCCCTGAGTGCCACTCAGCCATCCGACTCCGCCGTGCAGCTCTGCGCCGCTTCAAGTGCCGTCCCACAGCTGACAATCTTGCAGCCTTTCGGGTGGCAAGGGCTAAAGCGCGGCGCGTGATTAAAGAGAGCAAACGACGGTCATGGCAATCGTTCTTGAACTCCATCTCCCGCTCCACTAGTTCTACGAAAGTATGGGAAGCCATCAGGAGGATTTCCGGGAAACTCGGCCAGCTACCTGTCACGGCCTTGCTGCATCAGGGAAGTCTCCTCACGGCGCCGAGAGACATTGCCCAGACACTGGCCCTGCATTTTGCGGCATCTACCGCCACTATTAACTGTGATCCAGATTTCTGCCGCTACCGCACTGCCATCGAGAGGGGTCACTTGGACTTCCGGTCTCCTAATTCTGAACCCTACAACTGCCCCTTCACAATGTGGGAACTGGATTCGGCGCTGTCTGTGGCTCATGATACTGCGCCTGGTCCTGATCAAATCCGGTATAGCATGCTACGGCACTTGTTACTGCCTTCCAAGGAAGTTCTTCTGAATTGTTTTAATATGATATGGTTATCCGGCACGTACCCTGACTCGTGGAGGGAAGCGATTTTGATACCCCTCCTCAAACCAGGGAAGGACCGAACGCATCCCAGTAGTTACCGAAGTATCGCCTTGACGAGCTGTGTCGGGAAGACGTTGGAACGTATGGTCAATCGTCGCCTGGTTTGGCTGCTCGAGACCAGGCAGCTCCTTAGCCCCTCTCAGTGTGGCTTTCGGAGATGGCGTTCCACTATAGACAACTTGACCCTGCTTGAGGCGGCCATCCAGCAGGCCTTCCTGCGTAACCAGCATTGTCTAGGTGTATTCTTTGACATTCATAAGGCGTATGACACTACTTGGCGCCGCCATATCCTCAATCAACTCCATGAGTGGGGCTTTCGTGGCTGTCTCCCCATCTTCATTCGGTCCTTTCTTTCCCACCGCCTCTTTCGCTATAGGGTTGGTAATGTGCTATCTGATTTGTATGTGCAGGAGAATGGTGTTCCTCAGGGAAGCGTTTTAAGTGTCACCCTCTTTGCCGTCGCCATTAACAGTATCACGTCCACTATCCGGAGTCCTGCCCAATGCTCCTTGTTTGTGGACGATTTTGCTGTTTTCTGTTCTTCCTCCAGTCTTGTCACTGCTAGTCGACAGTTGCAGCTTACGATACAGCGATTAGAGGCATGGACTGTGAAGACGGGTTTTACCTTTTCTGCAGACAAATGTGTGTGTGTTCATTTTAATCGTTCTCGACGTGCTTTTACTTCCCCTGAATTGCGTCTGAGGGACACCATTCTTCCTTTTAGCGACACTGTGCGGTTCCTGGGCCTCACTTTTGATTCAAAGTTGTCGTGGTTGCCTCACCTTAAAGACCTCAAGGTGCGGGCCCTGAAGGCACTGAATATTTTGAAGTGTCTGAGCCATCGGTCCTGGGGAGCAGATCGGGCGCGTCTGCTGCAGTTTTATAGGGCTTTCGTCCGATCGCGTCTTGACTATGGTTGCACCGTGTATGGGTCAGCAAGGCCTTCGTATCTGAAGATACTTGACGCAGTCCACCATGAGGGTATCAGGCTGGCCACTGGTGCCTTCCGTACCAGTCCCATCCCCAGCCTGTGTGCTGAGGCAGGGGAACCGCCGCTCGCCATCCGGCGGCAACTCCTCATGGTGCGACGGGTGTGTCAATTTCTTGCCTGTCCTACATCCCCTGCGTACCCTACCGTTGCCCGACCACCTATGGAACGTCTCTTTTCCAGTCGTCCCAGGGCAACGAGACCATTTGGGATTCGTGCCAAGCATTTGCTTGAGTCCCTTGGTGTGGTGCGTGTGGCCCCCCAACGACAAGGTTTTACTCACCTGCCTCCCTGGTTGCTCCAGAGGCCCAGCGTCCTTTTAGACTTGTCGCAGTACCGGAGGAGCTGCACTCCTGCGTTTGTTTTTACCTCCTTATTTTATGATATTTTAAACCAGCATCCCGACCATGTACCAGTATTTACGGATGGCTCTAAACAGGGGGACTCTGTTGGTTGTGCTGTAGTTTTCCCTGATCGAGTCGTCAAGTTACGGCTTCCTGCGGCGTTTACCATCTTTGATGCCGAATTGTTTGCGATCTTGCGGGCATTGGAGCGGATGAGATGTGTTCCCAGTCGTAAGTTCCTCATCTGTTCTGACTCCCTGAGTGCCCTTCAGACCATGCAACACTTGTACCCAGCGGATACGGTCGTCCAGAACATCCATGCTGCCCTACTCCACCTGCAGCGGCAGGGGAAGGAGGTTTCCTTCTGTTGGGTGCCGGGGCACGTGGGTATTAGGGGAAACGAGCTGGCGGATGTGGCTGCCAAAGATGCATGTTCCCTCCCTGACGTTGCTGAATGTGCCGTCCCCCTCCATGCTGTTACCTCCCTCCTGCGTTTTCGCGTTTTACGTCAGTGGGAAGAGGAGTGGCTGGCAGTCGGTGAAAATAAGCTGCGTCTGGTGAAGGCCACCACGCGGCCATGGCGTACGTCCTACCAGTCATGCAGGCGGGATGAGGTTCTCCTCACTCGCCTCCGCATCGGGCACAGTCCCTTCACACATGGTTTTTTACTCCGGCGGGAGGACCCCCCAATCTGCAGTGCTTGTGGCGTCCAGATTACTGTCCGCCACATTTTACTTGACTGTCTTTTATTCTCTGACCAGAGGGCGGTGGTTTCTTTGCCACCGGATTTGCCCTCTATTTTGAAAGACGACGCAACGTCTGTGTTTAAGGTTTTACGGTTTTGTGTCCTGTCCAATTTGTTGCCACGGCTTTTAGGGAGCGGTTTTTAATGTGCTGCTAGATGACTGGCTCACCCAGATTTTAGGTAAGAGGTCAACCAGTCACGTCTACCTCCTTGTTTCCCTTCGGTTTCTGTCCTCCTTTCCTTGTGTTTCCTTTCCTTTTTTAGTGCACTCCTTCTTCTCTTGTTTTGCCTCTGTATGTGAGGATTTGGACCTGCGTCAGGTCTGTGTCTTTTAGCTGTTCCCCTTGTTCGTTGTTCGTCTTAGTCCCTTCACTGCATGTGTTCCTGTTTTTATGCGTTTGGGCGCTGATGACCCCGCTGTTTAGCGCCCGTAAACCTCAAACACACACACACACACTCGAACCTCCGACCGTAGCGGTCGCACGGTTCCAGACTGAAGCGCCTAGAATCGCTCGGCCACTCCGGCCGGCCAGTATAGAGTGACCAGGGTCAATAGAATACTCGCCGCAGCCGATTTATTGGGCTGTACGAGCCAGGTATACCTATGGCGTTCCGTGTGTGTTTCATGGATTGTCCGATCTACGAAAGGCCACACCCGAAGAGGAAACTTGTACACTCTGGCCTTCCGAAGGATCAAATCATCTTTAACGGAACCCAAGAGTGCTGCTGTCTTAGGTGGATGGTGAAAAGTTACTTTCACTTTGTGTTCGCTGAGGATCCGTCCAATTTTTGACGGTAGTTTACCAACATATGGCAGGAAAGCCATGGGTTTTGGTCTTCTTTTTCAGTGCTTAGATTCATATTTGGTTTCATTTGCAGCATCTTACGTATCTGCTCTACCCGTTGGCTTCAAAAACTAACTGTAGGACCTCGTCCTGCAGACCGCTCTCGTCAGCAATGACGTGTGTTCCGTGAACCAAAGTTCTGCGAACACTCGTCTTCCGTCTTTCGGCTCACTTTCAAGAAGGCTCAAGGTTGAGTTTGTTTATAAATAACAGTCACGATTTTTCTTTTATTTATACAGGATGAACCTTAATAAAACCGACAAAATGCAGGGACGGATTTCTGACTGGAAATGTAGGAAAAAAGGTCCTACGAACATGTATCCGAAAATGGACGGTGTGCGTGCAAGGACAACAAATCGTCCCGGAACACAGTACAGAGCTGCAGCGCATCCATGTCACAACAGATGTTAACAGTTGCCTGCATGGGATGCAATGCATGCGTTCACACGTCGCATAATGGATTCCCCCACTCATTCGCACATTCCAGCCTCTCCGAAGTAGGGTCACAGATGTTACGAACACACTGTTAAAGAACCAGTCACATCAGCAACTGGTTCAGTATACACAACACTTTTCAGATGCTCCCAGATGTAAAAATCCAAGGGGCCATGCAGGATACACATAATCGTACTTTGGTTTACACTATGTTTGCGGGCCACTTGCCTGGAGCTTGTACTAGGATTCGTCTCAGTATCCTGTAGAACCCGATCGTATAAATCTGGTGTACATACAGTCCGTCGCCTTCCTGAACGTTCCCTTATCTGAAAACACCTATGGTCACACAAACGCCCACAAATGGCTCGAAAATGTTGTGTGATGTGGTTGGTGTCTGCCTCTCAACCGTTTCCATCTTCTTGGCCGTACACAACACCCTATCGGCTTGTTCCCGATATGAATACCTGACCATTTTGTTGTTTACAGTACGCTCCGCCAATTACACAGCCTGCAATACACAAGGCACACGGCGTGTGGTCAGAGGAACTGTCGTTCGTCAGCGTCATTTACGATGCATTTCCGGACACATATTGGCTCTGAGCACTATGGGACTCAACTCTCAACTTCTGAGGTCATCAGTTCCCTAGAACTTAGAACTACTTAAACCTAACTAACCTAAGGAGATCACACACATCCATGCCCGAGGCAGGATTCGAACCTGCGACCGTACCGGTCGCGCGGTTCCAGACTGTAGCTCCCAGAACCCCTCGGCCACCCCGGCCGACGACACATATTCATAGGACCTTTTCTCCTCCATTTCCTGACAGTAATCCATCCCCGAAGTTTGTCGATTTTATTAATGTTCACCCTCTATTTTACAAGACTGGTTTCGGGAAATGATTACCATTTTCAATTGTGTTTTTTTTCCTTTTTTCTTCATCAGTAGCTTTATTTTGTAGTGAACACACAGTGCGTAGTGGCGCGATCACTCTTTATATCGGCTGGTCTGCCTCAGGTATCGATATATCCAAATGGTTTATAAATGTTAATCTACATTCAGATCCGATGATCGCACTGTTAATGTGTTGAAACCGGTTATCCACTTAACAGTATTTAAACGATTTTGCCTTTTGACAATAGCTTTATTGCTTTATAAGTTTTGCTATGCTGCTACTTGAACGTATTTTCACTTTTATACAATTCAGAATTGTACCTAGTTGCAAATAGTGGTTGTTAAATTTTATACGAGCAACTGGTTTTAGTACTTTTATTTTAAGATTTTCGTATTTGTACACACATCAAAAAAATTTTTGCGTCACTGAGGTTCCGAGAGTTGGGGAACCTCTACAGAAAACTGAAATAGAGCTCAACATAAACATCATTTCCGCCCTTTTTATTGCTCACACATTGTATGTTGTACCACCATACAGCGAGACCTTCAGAGGTGCTGGTCCAGATTGCAATATACATCGGTACCTCTAATACTCAGTAGCACGTCCTCTTGCATTGATGCATGCTGTATTCGTCGTGGCATACTATCCACAAGTTCACCAAGGGACTGTTGGTCCAGATTGTCCCAACTTCTCAACGGCGATTCGACGTAGGTCCCTCAGAGTGGTTGGTGGGTCACGTCGTCCATAAACAGCCCTCTTCAATCCATCCCAGGCATGTTCGATATCATTCATGTCTGGAGAACATGCTGGCGACTCTAGTCGAGCGATGTCGTTATCCTGGAGGAAGTCATTCACAAGATGTGCACGATGGGGCCGCGAATTTTCGTCCCTGCAGACGAATGCCTCGCCACTGTGCTGTCTATATGGTTGCACTATCGGTCAGAGGATGGCATTCGCGTATCGTGCAGCCGTTACGGCGCCTTCCATGACCACCAGCACTGTACGTCAGCCCCACATAACGCCACCCCAAAACAGCAGCGAACCTCCACCTTGCTACAGTGTGTCTAAGGCGTTCAACCTAACCGGGTTGCCACCAAACATGTCTCAGACTATTGTCTGGTTGAAGGCATATGCGACACTCATCGGTGAAGAGAATGTGATGCCAGTCCTGAGCGGACCATTCTGTACCGCGCTGCGCTGCATGGTGTCGTGTTTGCAAAGATGGACCTCGCTATAGACGTCTGGAGTGAAGTTGCGCATCATGCAGCCTATTGGGCACAGTTTGAGTCGTAACACGACGTCTTGTGGCTGCACGAAAAGCATTATTGAACATGGTGGCGATGCTGTCGGGGTTCCTCCGAGCCATAATCCGTCGGTAGCCGTCATCCACAGCCCTTGGGCGGCCTGAGCGTGTCATGTCATTGACAGTTCCTGTCTTTCTGTATCTCCTCCGTGTCCGAACAACATAGCTTTGGTTCACTCCGAGACGTCCCTTGTTGAGAACCCTTCCTATCACAACGTAAGATTGCGGACGAGACCGAACCGCGGTATTGACCGTCTATGCATGGCTGAACTTCAGACAATACGAGCCGTGTACCTCCTTCCTGGTGGAATGACTGGAACTGATCGGCTGTCGTACCTCCTCCGTCTAATAGGCGCTGCTCATGCATGGTTGTTTACATCCTTGGGCGGGCTCAAAAAATGGTTCAAATGGCTCTGAGCACTATGGGACTTGACATCTGAAATCATCAGTCCCCTAGAACTTATAACTACGTAAACCTAACTAACCTAAGGACATCCATGCCCGAGGCACGATTCGAACCTGCGACCGTAACGGTCGCGTGGTTCCAGATTGTAGCGCCTAGAACCGCTCGGCCACTCCGTTGGGCGGGTTAGTGACACATCTGAACAGTCAAAGGGACTGTGTATGTGATACAATATCCACAGTCGGCGTCTATCTTAAGGAGTTCTGGGAACTGGGATGAGGCAAAACTTTTTTTGATGTGTGTATATTGCTTTTATTCCTTGTCTTGGCACTAATAATTTCACAAACCGTTTCTAATGGGTCATATAAATTGGATGAACGGTAAACGGTTGTAAAATTAGCAGAGAAAGTAGATTTTATGTGACTGCAGGTTTAATGGATTACTGACCACGCCGCGAAAGCATGAAGATGCCCAGCAAGGAGACTGCTGGTTCTTTCGGTCGTTTCCGCCTTAATTCGCGGAGTCAGTTTTCCGTGGAGGGCCTTTTGTTTTCTATCTTCCCTTATTGTGGTTTTCCGGTTCTATATGTGGATTCGCGAACCGTGTTATGTTTGTTTGCAACAGGTAGTAAGTGAGGATGTGGTTATGCGCTTCTACCTGACAGCGTCGAGATCTGGTGTGCCGGCAAACCTGCGGATTGTTTTTAAGGCGGTTTCCCATCTACCTCGGCCAATGCGGGCTGGTTTCCCTTATTCCGCCTCAGTTACACTGAGTCGGCGATTGCTACGCAAACACCGCTTTCACGCGCGCGTACACCATCATTACTCTACCACGCAAACATTTGGGGTTACACTCGTCCGGTATGAGACGTTCCCGGGGGGTGGGGATCCACTGGGAGCCGAACCGCACAATAACCCTGGGTTCGGTGTGGGGCGGCGGTGAGGTGGGGGAACTGCTGTGGCCTGTTGTTGGGTTGTGAACCACTGAGGGCTACGGCGGGACGAAGCCTCTTCGTCGTTTCTGGGTCCCAGGTTTAATCCAGTACAATACAACCCTGTGTTAAACGCAGTTTCTAATTTATAGAATCCCTCGCCATTTTCGAGATTGTTAGTTTTCATGCGACTTTATCCTCCGAAAATTAGCTATGAAATCTGGAACTGACATACGTAAAAATATAAACGCTTATAGAAAAAAAATTGGTTGGAGGCAGATCATTAAACTATAAACATCCGCGCCACCACCCTCCACAAACCCCTACCCATTCCCTGGATCTGCCTGATATTGTTATTTACGAAGAGCAGACTGTTGTGGTTGGTACTGTTGTGGATCGACGAAGATATGACAATATAACTCAGTATGATACACCGAACGGCGAATATTCAACAGAAACGAACGTACGAGAGGTAGGCATAAAGTTTTAATTCTCATCTGGAAAAAAATAAAATTACGTAATTAATTTTTTGTTTGCAAGTTCACTTCTACAGTTCTGGTACACACTGAATACCCCGCGTCAGAGCACCATAGTACGCCGCTTCAGGAACTAAAATGTAATGGACCACGCCATCTCCATTGTAACAGTGAGATGCGCCATTTTGCTTTGATTCCTTTGGCGGCGTGCTACGGCACTGTAGTCTGTGAAATGGGGCTTCCAATGTGTGCTAGGATTGCACACACGCAACTGCAAACGAACAAAAAAGTAATTACGTAATTTTATTCAACCTTTCGTAACATCACGTGTGGAGCCATGAAACGTAATAAAGCCTCCTGCGTTCTCAGTATACACAAATGATTTATCAGGTAGGGTCGGTAGCAATACGAGACTGACGATACTCTTACCAACAAGAAAGTGCAGTCGTCGGACAATAATACGGGAATAAAGAAAGACTTCCACAAAATTTCCTTTCGGTGTGATGTATTGATGCAAGATATTCCTATAATAAAGCAAAAGAATTCTATACCAAGAGATTACAAGGTTAGAGGCGAACATTTTGAGCATATCGCAGGGTAGCAGCATTTGGGGCTGATATCAAGAAGCGATATGAAATGGGACTATCAGCAAAATGAATGTGAGGAAGACTTAGATTTATTGGAAACGTTCTGGGAAATTGCAGTCATCTGTAAGGGAAATCGCGTACAAAACGTTAGTGCGACAAATTCCAGGGTACTGTTCCAGTGTCTGAAGTCCTTATCAACTACTCACCACAACAGACATTCAACGAATTCGGAAACGAGCTACTAAGATCGTAACAGGCCTGTATAGCCCACATGAAAATACACTGTTCGACAAAATAAAAAATGACGCACCACGAAGGAATTATCAGAACTGGACGGAAATGGTAGATGTGATGTACGGACAGACAAACTATTACACCTTCAGAAGATTTGGATAATTTATTCAACAGAAAGAGCTCCACAAATTGAGCAAGTCAGTGAGGCGTTGTTCCACTTCTGGTCCTTATGCAAGCGGTTTTCGGCTTGATATTGACTGATAGATTTGTTGGATTTCTTTCTGAAGGATACCGTGCCAAATTCGGTCCAATTGGAGCGTAGACCGTCAAAATCCCGAGCTGATTGGAGGGCCCTGCCCATAATGCTCCAAACGTTCTCAGTTGGGGAGACATCCGGCGACCTTGTTGGCAAGGCAGCTTTGGGCAAGCACGAAAGCAAGTAGTAGAAAGCGACACTCACTGTGTCCGGGCGGGCAGTATCTTGCTGAAATGTACGGCTTCTCATGAAGCCCAACAAAACGGGGCGTAGAATATTGCAGAGGTACCGCTCCGCTGTGAGGATGCCACCGACGACAACTAAATTCACCCTGCTATGAAAGGAAATGTCACCTCAGAACACCACTCTTGGTTGTCGGGCCATCCCACCACTGTCCGGTGCTTCTCGAGACACCTTATCGCTGGTCATCGGGACCAGGTTCGAAACGGAGGTTACCACTGAATACAGTTCTACTGGTCAATGAGATTCCACGCCGAAGACATGTCTGGAGACGCCCTGGACAGCGGTCGGATACGAACCTGACTGCCACCCACCATACTGACCGACAACCAGGACTGATGGTCTGGGCTGCCATTTCTTTTCAAGGCAGGATCGCTTTGGTTGTCATCCGCGGCAGCCTTGCAGCCCAGCCGTACACTGACGATATTCTACGGCCCGTTTTGTTGCTTTTCAAGGTAAGCCATCCTGGGCTTACATTTCAGCAAAATAACGTCCCCCGCACACGACGAGAGACTACTGCTTGTCAAATCTGATCTTCGCCAGCAAGTTCGCTGGACTGAATAAATCTTCCGGAAAGGATTCTGGTCTGAGCTGTTGTACATGGCGGCCCTATGTACGTGAGGTGCTCTTGCTTGTGAGAATTAATGTGTGTGTGTCTTTCCTTTTTTAGAAGAGGGCTTTTACCGAAAACTAAATGTGTAACAGTCTCTTTGTTGTGCCTGTCTGCAACCCAACGTACCGTCTTTACGGTGAGTAACCCTTTTCTTTATATTGTTAATTTTCCAACCTGGAGATCCCATGTATTGATGTTAAGTAAGGGATAGCTGTTAGTGGCAAGTGTTTTAATAGAGATGGCTGGATATTCTCAAGGCCTGGAGCTCTTTGGATTTGAAGATTCCATTGCGTCTACATACAACCTCTGTACGTATGTGACGCAAATAAATTCTGGTAGGATTCCTCGTGTGCAAGCTGCTTCACTGATTTTTATTTCTTCGTGACCGTCATTTACTTGATCTTAGGCCTGGGGAAACGATGCTCGCATTCGAAAGGGGTCGAGGTTTCGCAATGCGCCGAAAAATTCGATACGGTACGAACCTGCTCTAACAAGCAAGTGACATTTGACTAGTGCAACGCTACTGCAATATAAAGGCCTACGTGAAAAACTACGACTAGCCATAACAAGAAGCCACAGCTCTCCTTCAAATTTGACAGTTTCGTGAAACGCATGAGGAAATTGCATTACATTCTAGCATCTTACAAACTCTTTTGTTTTTGAACAAATTTGCACTAAGGACTCCTGCACAGTACCGATAAGGGTCCCAGATGAGTGGATACGATTGGACATGAATACATGCATATAGCCACACCCCAACAGGATAGAACAACTGCCCATACAGCCGGCCGAAGAGAACATTTACTTCACGCCTGACGGAGTTATTAGCAGAGATCAATCTAATCGCTGCCCGAGCTGGCCACCCAGCTCACCTGATCTGTCAGTGTGCGATTACTTAGTGTGGGGAGCCCTCAATTCTAAGGTGTATCGCAACAGCCCTCACGGTCTTCAAGAACTGCAGCAGAACATGACGGATGAGCCTGCAGCAATTCCAGCAGTCCAGCTTCGATTCGACTTCAGAAACTTGTTGATCAGGGCCAAAAGTGCCAAGAGATGAATGGTGGACACTTTCAACATCTCAAAATCTGCTATAGTCGGTCACACTGTATTACTTAACTCTCAAGCAAGTACAATGTTTAATTTGAGTGTGAGAAACTGTAATGATTTACCATGTGTGTTGCAGGACCGGTATGCCGACCAGCCTCGATGTGGTTTTTAGGCGGTTTTCCACATCCCGCTAGGTAAATACCGGGCTGGTCCCCACGTTCCTCCTCAGTTTCACGACTTGCAGACATTTGAAAACTTTCGCACTATTCCATGGCATCCACTGGACGCAGACAGCTGGGGTACATTTATTCCGTCCCCAGGGGTTCGGACTGGCGGCAGGAAGGGCATCCGGCCACCCTCTGCAACTAACACTGCCAAATCAATAGTAACACGGCCGACCCCGCGTTGGAGCGGGACAAAGGCCCCATGAAAGGAAGAAAGGAATGTATGAGTGTGTCTGTGTGTTCCACATCCCCTCCTAAACCACTCGACCAATTTCAACCAAACTAGGTACATATACCCCTCTCCTTCAGGCAGTAATCACTGTGGGGGCAAGAACCAACTACCTATCGTAGTTCAGGAGATATGACGTCATAAGTAATGAGATGCATGCAAAATGCCTCATCATCAATGAATTTTTAATACATTTACTCTTCACTACCAAGACACTCCTGCCGTCGTGTCAACTTAAGGAAATCCTCGATACCTGACAGCGCTTTTGACAGCTTTCAACCACGAGTCGCAAACGGCTGCAGCCGAAAACAATAGCCTTCTACAGAGCTACGGAGAGGCGTAGCCATACACGTTTAAAAAATCGCATTGCAGACGTGCCAAAAAGCTGCGCCCAGCTGCCTGTACAAACAAAATATTCCTAAAATGAGATTTTCACTCTGCAACCGTGTGTGCGCTGACATGGCAGATTAAGACTTTGTGCCGGACCTAGACCCGAACTCGAGACCTTTGCCTTTCGCTGGGAAATGTTCTACCAACTGAGCTACCCAAGGACGACTCACGGCCCGTCCTCACAGCTGTATTTCCGCCAGTACCTCGTCTCCTACCTTTCAAACTTCATAGAAGTTTTCCTGCGAAGCTTCTGTGAAGTTTGGAAGGTAGGAGACGAGGAACTGGCGGAAATACAGCTGTGGGGACGGGTCGTGAGTCGTGCTTGGGTAGCTCAGTTGGACGCCAGCATGGTAGTTCAGCGTGTTCGGTCAGAGGGTTAACTGCCCTATGCAATAAAAAAAGTGAGTTAATGTATCAACGATGAACTTGAACGAGCGCCAAGGGACGTCCGCCCCAAACAAATAAAACGAACAGTAACGAAGAAAATGCGATAAAACAAAAGTTGGTAGAGCCCGCGAAAGGCAAAGATTCCGAGTTCGAGTCTCGGTCCAGCACACAGTTTTAATCTCCTAGTAAGTTTCATATAAAATATTATTTATAATCATGATCTGACTTAAATAAACATTACAGAGAATTTGTATTTCGCAAACTACTTTTTTAAAAAATTTGGATACTGTACTTACACATTTGCGCATTGTGCATAGGGTATTTCTTTGTATGACTGTTTCACAATTTCGAAGGTTCAAATGGCTCTGAGCACTATGGGACTTAACATCTGAGGTCATCAGTCCCCTAGAACTTAGAACTACTTAAACCTAACTAACCTAAGGACATCACACACATCCATGCTCGAGGCAGGATTCGAACCTGCGACCGTAGCGGTCACGCGGTTCCAGACTGAAGCGCCTAGAACCGCCCGGCCAAACCGGCCGGCAATTTCGAAGGTGTTTTTACGAATACAGGGAAATGAAATCCTTTCGATATTACACTAAAAACACAGTTCATTTTTTCTCTTCGTTTCTAATAGAAAATTGGCAAAATGAATACCCAGGACAATGCCTGGTTTATCAGACGGTAATTTATACAACAAAAATAGACAGACATATGATGATGAAATCGTCTGTTCGATATCAGTCATTTGAGCAATCTAGAAGATAATCAGATTATCTTCAAACACAAACTGAAATCATGTCAACTTGGCACGTCCCTGCAGAAGTATTTCTGAAAGTGTAATAGTGTAATGGCTGAGACGGGACAGAGAAAGAAAAATGGCACGTAGCTTTAAGTCTGAACTGTCACAAGTAAAAGGAAAATAATTAAGGTTGGCCTGAGAATGACGTAAAAGACAGTCATGTAAAAAGTCGGCGAGTTGCCAAGTATTTCACTGATTGAGTGTATTACGTTTGTAAACAGGCTACCACGTTCCACCTCGTAGCGAGAGGTAGCAGTTATGTCGCACGGATCACGATCATGCTCGTAACTGCCCATGTACGTGGTCGCGCCGCGCGCGCCGCAACCCACGCAGGGGCGTGCCTCCCAGTTATGCAACGCGAGCGACGCCAGCGCGCGAAACCTCTCTCTGACAGGAGACTTACACCTGACGTTTTCTATCACTTCACAGAAAACCGTTTATTATTATCACGGGTTCTTTTCTGGTTTTCATTCTTCCAGCCACACCACCACGCACCTTGTACACATTTACATAAAATACGCAATAACATCAATATTAGTTAACGTACTGAACAGGTGGTCGTCGTGTGACTAGGGCCTTCCGTCGGGTAGACCGTTCGCCGGCTGCAAGTCTTTCGATATGTCGCCACTTCGGCGACTTGCGCGTCGATGGGGATGAAATGATGATGATTAGGACAACACAACACCCAGCCCCTGAGCGGAGAAAATTTACGACCCAGCCGGGAATCGAACCCGGGTCCTTAGGAGTGACAGTCTGTCGTGCTACCACTCAGCTACAGGGGGCGGACACTAAACAGGTCATATTACAACAATCAGTGCGTAGATTCTTGTTTTACAACAGCAGTACTACAATTACTGCTGACATATCATAAACCCTACAATATAGCCGGCCGGCGTGACCGAGCGGCTCTAGGCGCTTCAGTCTGGAACCGCGCGACCACTACGGTCGCAGGTTCGAATCCTGTCTCGGGCGTGGATGTGTGTGATGTCCTTAGATTACTTAGGTTTAAGTAGTTCTAATTTCTAGGGGACTGATGACCTTAGTTCTTAAGTCCCATAGTGCTCAGAGCCATTTGAACCAAAACCTACAATAACAATTTTTCATTCATTGGTGTTATATTTTCCTGGTAATCTAAATACGTACTTTTCTTATTGTGAACATGCTCTGTACGCAGCACTAGGTTGGTGCCCAAGTTCGTAGCGTTCTCTTTTCTTGCATGTTGGTATTCCGATTGGTGTGGGTTTATCTATCGACTGTCAGTTTTTATTTGTGGTTCATTGATGCTATATGTGTTCACATGTTGTCATTTTGTCACTTGGAGATAGTGAGTGGAGCCGTGGACGCTAGAAAATTGAGCGTCTAGTGGAGAAATCGGAACGTTCCCGACATATTATTCTATTTGAGTTCAATACAGAGGTGACAGCAGCGGAAACATCCGGAAACATTTGCGCCGTGATTGTGGATAATGCCATTGGACATAGCACAGCAAGAAAACGGTTTCCTCGTCTTAAGGAGCATCTTTTCACGTTAATGAATCTACGTTCAGGAAAGCCTTCGGGGATCGATGAAGATCGTTTAAACGCATTAATCCACAACGACTCATGTTAGTGTACTCGGGAACTGGCAAAAATGTCGTCTGTGATCATTCCACCGTTGTACGACATTTGCTTACAATGCGGAAGTCTCGAAAATCGAGTGTTTGGGTGCCGCATGGTCTTATCCAAAGTCACAAAAATCAGCGGGTGGCTATATGTGCATCTATGCTTGCTCGTGGCGGCCGCGGTAGCCGAGCGGTTCTAGGCGCTTCAGTCCGGAACCGCGCTATGGGACTAATGACCTCAGATGTTAAGTCCCATAGTGCTCAGAGCCATTTTAACCATTTTTTTTTGCTTGCTCGTCATCTACATCTACATCTACATCCATACTCCTCAAGCCACCTGACGGTGTGTGGCGGAGGGTACTTTGAGTACCTCTATCGGTTCTCCCTTCTATTCCAGTCTCTTATTGTTCGTGGAAAGAAGGATTGTCGGTACGCCCCTGTGTGGGCTCTAATCCCTCTGATTTTATCCTCATGGCCTCTTCGCGAGATATACGTAGGAGGAGCAATATACTGCTTGACTCCTCGGTGAAGGTATGTTCTCGAAACTTCAACAAAAGCCTGTACCGAGCTACTGAGCGTCTCTACTGCAGAGTCTTCCACTGGAGTTTATCTATCATCTCCGTAACGCTTTCGCTATTGCTAAATGATCCTGTAACGAAGCGCGCTGCTCTCCGTTGGATCTTCTCTATCTCTTCTATCAACCCTATCTGGTACGGATCCCACACTGCTGATCAGTATTCAAGCAGTGGGCGAACAAGTGTACTGTAACCTACTTCCTTTGTTTTCGGATTGCATTTCCTTAGGATTCTTCCAATGAATCTCAGTCTGGCATCTGCTTTACCGACGATCAACTTTATATGATCATTCCATTTTAAATCACTCCTAACGCGAACTCCCAGATAATTTATGGAATTAACTGCTTCCAGTTGCTGACCTGCAATATTGTAGCTAAATGGTAAGGGATCTTTCTTTCTATGTATTCGCACCACATTACACTTGTCTACATTGAGATTCAATTGCCATTCCCTGCACCATGTGTCAATTCGCTGCAGATCCTCCTGCACCTCAGTACAATCCTCCATCGTTACAACCTCTCTATATACTACAGCATCATCCGCAAAAAGCCTCAGTGAACTTCCGATGTCATCCACTAGGTCATTTATGTGTATTGTGAATAGCAACGGTCCTACGACACTCCCCTGCGGCACACCTGAAATCACTCTTACTTCGGAAGACTTCTCTCCATTGAGAATGACAGTCTGCGTTCTGTTATCTAGGAACTCTTCAATCCAATCACACAATTGGTCTGATAGTCCATATGCTCTTACTTTGTTCATTAAACGACTGTGGGGAACTGTATCGAACGCCTTGACGAAGTCAAGAAACACGTCATCTACCTAGGAACCCGTGTGTATGGCCCTCTGAGTCCCGTGCACGAGTAGCGCGAGCTGGGTTTCACACGATCGTCTTTTCCGAAAACCATGCCGATTCCTACATGGTAGATTTCTAGTCTCCAGAAAAGTCATTATACTCGAACATAATACGTGTTCCAAAATTCTACAACTGATAGACGTTAGATATAGGTCTATAGTTCTGCACATCTGTAGACGTCCCTTCTTGAAAACGGGGATGACCTGTGCCCTTTTCCAATCCTTTGGAACGCTACGCTGTTCTAGAGACCTACGGTACACCGCTGCAAGAAGGGGGGCAAGTTCCTTCGCGTAGTCTGTGTAGAATCGAACTGGTATCCCATCAGGTCCAGCGGCCTTTCCTCTTTTGAGCGATTTTAATTGTTTCTCTATCCCTCTGTCGTCTATTTCGATATCTACCATTTTGTCATGTGTGCGACAATCTAGAGAAGGGACTGCAGTGCAGTCTTCCTCTGTGAAACAGCTTTGGAAAAAGGCATTTAGTATTTCGGCCTTTAGTCTGTCATCCTCTGTTTCAGTACCATTTTGGTCACAGAGTGTCAGGACATTTTTTGATCCACCTTCCGCTTTGACATAAGACCAAAATTTCTTAGGATTTTCTGCCAAGTCAGTACATAGAACTTTACTTTCGAAAGTTCGTGACTAACATCTACCATTCCTATCCTGTATCGTCACTGGTGACGATAAACGGTGTCTTTATGCTAACATAAGGAAAGTGAAGGAACGGTTGAGGCCAGACATAGTAGCAAGTCCCTGCACAAGGACCAGAGCGCATCCACGAAAGATAATTATACGCATCTGTTGGAACAGCGATTTGTGGTGTACTACGAATTTTTCCCCGTGGAGTAACCATCAGTGCTGACATTTATTGTCAAGAACTGAGACGTCTTGCGGACGTAATCCAAGAACAACGACCAGGAAGATTGCGCCAAGTGACACTATTCCATAACGACACCCGCCGATATTCTGCTACACTGACAAAAAAAACGCTGTTCACCTGATCTCGCGCCCTCATATTTTCATCTTTCACGCTCTCTGACGAATAATTTTCGAGGAATTTCTTTTCTGGATGAAAATGCGCTCCGAACATGGCTCGACGAGTTCTTCGTCTCAGAACCACATGATTTCTACAGCCGCGGAAACGAAAAGATACGCAACGTTGGCAGACTGGTGTAAATAGTGAAGGAGAATATATTATTGATAACTTAAGTCTCTGTTATGTGTGTCTGCTGTGCTTATTAAACTTATAGAAAAACGCTACCAACTTACACACCAACTTGATACAATACACACTAAAAAATCAGTTATTAGTTAAGGTACTGAACAGGTCATATAATAACAGTGAGAGCGTAAATTCTTGTTTTAAAAAAGCAATACAATAATTATTGCTAACAAATCATAAACTCTGCAATAATAATTTTTCATTCATTGGTGTTTTTTCCTATAAATGTATATATATATGGGCCGCTGTGGCCGAGCGGATCTAGGCATTTCAGTCCGCAACCGCGCTGCTGCTACGGTCGCAGGTTCGAATCCTGCCTCGGGCATGGATGTGTGTGATGTCCTTAGGTTAGTTAGGTTTAAGGAGTTCTAAGTCTGGGGGACTGATGACGTCAGATGTTAAGTCCCATAGTGCTTAGAGCCATTTGAACCATTTTTATATGCATATGTATTTTCATTATTGTGAACATGCATATAAATGAAATACTTTTGTTTAGGTACTTCATCACTGTTGTAGATCACTGATCGCGAGACAGTGCTACAGGACACAGGAAGACGTATATTTCTGCGTACCAGTTTTGTTCTTGGTGAATGCTTAATAGTGCGCAAGCAAATAGGTGGTGGTTTACATCAGCAACTGCTTCATTTACGCACTTATGAAGACCGAGGCGGTACAGATTGCTTGGAAAATTCCCGTAGTTTGCGAGGTGCCGGGATATAAAGCGTGCGTAACACACACATCGGAATTTGTACGAGAGCTGCTAATACACTCCACCCCCTCCTCTTTTTAACTACCACCCTAACTTAAGCACAATGGAGAAATGAACGCTAAGAGAATTAATGAATCGATCCTATAAATGAGTAGTAAAAAGGATTTCACACACGCTATAATTTAATGAAGTTATTAGTCAATCTCTATGCCCAATAGTTTTAAAAAAATGGGCAGGAAATGAAATTTATCATCAAAGTACTAAATGACAAATTAATTATCACAAAGAGATTTATTTTATCTAATAAACATATGAATATGCGATTCACTGAACAATTCTTTAATAGAACAAGGTCACAAAATAATGGTGTTGAGGTTAAGTAGTTGGTAGATTTGTTTTAAAGGGGCACCTACTCTGAAATACTGAATACAGTAATCTATTATGAGTTGGTCAATCAACAAAGATAATGATAAACCCTGACTGCGCGACAGAATGCCGCTCGGAAATGGGAACTCTGCGGAAAATCCACATGCAAAATTGTGGGTATTGTAGCGCCAACACGAGAGCATACGCTGTTGAGGGCGTCAGAAGAATTACAGGTCCCTATCACGCCGGTGCTGCAAATACTTTACCACCAAGATCTCAGTCATTGTATAGCAACAGTCGACGGTGCATCCACTGGCCTGCGTACTGCTTTCTGATGATCGATGACTGCGGATAAAACCCGAAGACATAAATCCCGTAAAGATTATGAACATCTGTCCGAATCACCGAGGCAGTGTAACTCGTAAGTCGGCGCAAGAGTGTCTCCAGGAGACAACAATATCAATACACCTATCCTCCCTTGTGTTCCAGAGGACACTTCCGTCTCGTGCACTGCGTACCTACACAGAAAACTACTGCTTCGCAACCCCACCATTCTCCAATGTTTCCAGTCGTGGGGGGCCGCGGGCAATTGCTCCAGTTATCTGTCTTCAGTACACTCCGCAAAATCCCAGCAACATTTTTTGTGCCAATCATAGTCGTTGTCGCTAATTCTCCGACGTCACATTAAGTCTTATTGAGTTGTCAGTCAACTCGCTGCGTTTCCTGGGACGCGCAAAAGCGGCCGTGAAGACCGCCGCCAGAAACGAACAAAATATCTATTGGACGCTAGGCGCCGGTGTGTCGGGCGTGCCGTCTCTTTAGACTCCAGATCCTGAGAACCACTAAAAACGATACCAACATCTGGCGTTGGGCTAGCGAAACCCAGACGGCAACGATAGCAAAACGTTTAACGCTGGCTTCCTGGCTAATACAGTGGCCAAGAGCCGTAGCAGCTCGGCCGCCTAAGGAGCTGACACACGCTATGTCCACGCCCCGTCGTATCTGCAGAAAAGCCGGCCTGATGCGACTGGACGTTTCCCTGCCACACTCAACGCAGTTGACCCTGGTCTAGCCCTAGCTCACGCACACAAGGAGGACGAAAGCGCAAGCGATGTCCCGACAGCAGTTGGAACATCACAAACAAAATTCGAGTCCTCATTACCGTTTTCATTTATAGCACTGAACTTTCTCGGCCTGCGCCCACTGAGACACATTAATAAAATGATATGAAATCAAAAAAAGTGAGAGGAGACAAGCCCCAAAAGGCTTGTAATCTCTCATGACCCGTAAAATTCTCATGGTTTACCTCGTCCTTATTAAACTAGATACGCTTCTTCTGCTGTAGTTTGTTCTGTGCAAACAAGGTTTCGATGGGTCCTTCTCTTCAACGGCTACACTACTGGCCATTAAAATTGCTACACCACGAAGATGACGTGCTACAGACGCGAAATTTAACCGACAGGAAGAAGATGCTGTGATATGCAAATGCTCAGTTTGTCAGAGAATTCACACAAGGTTGGCGCAGGTGGAGACACCTACAACGTGCTGACATGAGGAACGTTTCCAACCGATTTCTGATACACAAACAGCAGTTGACCGGTGTTGCTGGTGAAACGTTGTTGTGATGACTCGTGTAAGGAGGAGAAATCACGTTTCCGACTTTTTTTTTTTTTGTTTATGCGAACCGCCAGGCGACGGGCGCGCATCGCACGTTTAAGGAGACGCGGCCGGCCCCACAGGTCTCCGAAGCGGGGCAAACGCCGCGCGCTTCAGTATACGTAGCCGACCCTCAGCCAGACGAGGCCCGGGAACTTTGGTAAAGGTCGGATTGTAGCCTATCGCGATTGCAGCTTATCGTATCACGACACTGCTGCTCGCTTTGGTCGAGATCCAATGACTGTTAGCAGAATGTGGAATCGGTGGGTTCAGGAGGGTAATACGGAACGAAGTGTTCGATCCCAACGACCTCGTATCACTAGCAGTCGAGATGACAGGCAGCTTATCCGCATGGCTGTAACGGATCGTGCAGCCACGTCTCGATCCCTGAGTCGACAGGTGGGGACGTTTGCAAGACAACAACCACCTGCACGAACAGTTCGACGACGTTTGCAGCAGCATGGACTATCAGCTCGGAGACCATGGCTGCGGTTACCCTTGACCATCCCGGTTAACGCACATTGGAAGCGTGTATTCGTCATCGCCATACTGGCGTATCACCCGGCGTTATGGTATAGGGTGCCATTGGTTACACGTCTCGATCACCTCTTGTTCGCATTGACGGCTCTTTGAACAGTGGACGTTACATTTCAGATGTGTTACGACCCGTGGCTCTACGCTTCATTCGATCCCTGCGAAACCCTACATTTCAGCAGGATAATGCACGACCGCAAGTTGCAGGTCCTGTACGGGCCTTTCTGGATACAGAAAATGTTCGACTGCTGCCCTGGCCAGCACATTCTCCAGATCTCTCACCAATTTAAAACATCTGGTCAATGGTGGCCAAGCAACTGGATCGTCACAATACGCCAGTAACTACTCTTGATGAACTGTGGTATCGTGTTGAAGCTGCATGGGCAGCGGTGCCTGTACACGCCATCCAAGCTCTGTTTGACTCAATGCCCAGGCGTATGAAGGCCGTTATTACGGCCAGAGGTGGTTGTTCTGGGTACTGATTTCTCAGGATCTATGCTCCCAAATTGTGAGAAAATGTAATAATATGCAGGTTTTGGAATAATATATTTGTCCAACGAATACCCGTTTATCATCTGCATTTCTTCTTGGTGTAGCAGTTTTAATGGCCAGTAGTGTATTTAGTGACTACCCTTTAATTGCCTTGATGAATCTCAGTCTTCTTACAAAAGGGAATTAATATTGGATATGACAGTTTTATAAAGTTCTGTATGTGGTAATTTTACACTAAAATGTATCCCTCTTTTTGTTGCTTTCTTTCCAATTTCATCCACTTTATCATTATTTCTGATTCCACAGTGTCCTTTCACCCAAATCGTCTCTATGGTTTGTCCTTTACTGTTATATGGACTGCTCTGTTCTATTATACAGTTGGTATAGCTATTCAAAGGCTCTCCAGTTTCTTATTGACTCTGAATTTAAAACATACAGATAATCAGTGACCATCAAAATTTCTGTTTGGAACTATATGTATAGCGTACTTTAGTGCTTCGAGGACAGCAACCGATTCTGTAGTAAAAATTGATGTGTTTTCTGGTAATTCATATTTTCTGTAGTTTCCTGATTGTTGTCAATAAAAGGCGCAGCCTACATAGCCGTTGAAAGTGCGCTTTCATCTATAAGTGTAAATGAAGACATAATCTGGCCACTTATTTAGCATTTCCCTATACGTAGAAGTTTACTTTTTCTTTTATCTCAGTGGAAGAAATAAATAAACATCTGTTCCTCGCGATTACAGACACATTGTTGGAGCGTTTAAGCAGAGGGTAGCCAGTGGGCAGTTGCGTGTATACCACAGTATTCATGGATGTGCTATAGGAACAATTTTTCTCAGTCTCATGTTATACGTCGAAATGTATAGAAGATTAACGACGGGTGTATAATGGACAGAACTGCAATTATTTGCCGTAATTCAAAATAATATTTTAACGTGAAGGTTCAAATAATAATAGTAGTAGACTGTTGTGTGTGAGCCGGCCGGGTGGCCGAGCGGTTCTAGGTGCTACAGTCTGGAATCGCGCGACCGCTACGGTCGCAGGTTCGAATCCTGCCTTGGGCATGGATGTGTGTGATGTCCTTACGTTAGTTAGATTTAAGTAGTTCTAAGATCTAGGGCACTGATGACCTTAGAAGTTAAGTTCCATAGTGGTCAGAGCCATTTGAACCATCTTTGTCGTGTGTGATGAGTTTAATATGTTGTATATGGAGCAATAAATAATTACTATTTGCACGGTAACTGTGTTGAAACCCTGTCAGACACGACCCTTGATAAGCCATCTTCCTGGCTAACCACCCCAATGAAAGGAAAGAAATCTAAGTTATGGTTCAAATGGCTCTGAGCGCTATGGGACTTAACTTCTATGGTCATCAGTCCCCTAGAACTTAGAACTACTTAAACCTAACTAACCTAAGGACATCACACACATCCATGCTCGAGGCAGGATTCGAACCTGCGACCTTAGCGGTCGCGCGGTTCCAGACTGTAGCGCCTTGATCTAAGTTATGAAAAGGCGGCGGTGGGTGATGGTAAACAGCTCATATAAGCATGAACGCTAATTTAAAGGCTATATTACACGGCGACGTGTCGCATTACCACCAAACAGGGTAGTACTGCAGTGTAATACGCGCCTCACATCTCGACGCTTCCGAATCGCTCCTCCTATGTCTTTGTTCCCACACGTTAGGCGGCAGGCACATCGCTAGCAGAAATAAATGTTGCAACAAGTAGCCACCAGTTAAATGTTTTCCTACTCAAGCTGTGTTTATTAGCAGTTCGTATATTACCAGCGTCTTCGGTATTCTTAACAGCAATGATCAATGTATTAACCAAACTGAGCGGCTGGGTATCTACCTCAGAAATCAGAAATTACAGTGATGACACTGATCGTAACCAGGGTAACTGGCGACCGGGGAAGCTTCGTCCTTACCTCCCTCCTGTCCCCGCTTCCCACCCTCCCCTGTCTGTCGACAGCTCCCTCCTTTTAAAAAATCCTTATTCGATTATGGAGATGAACAGACTTTACAATGAATTAAAAAGAACACATTCTGATAATTATTTTTTGAACGATACAATTCAAGACACGGAACGACAACAAATCTCTTTGATTTAAACAATATGAAAAATCATTTTTCATTGTTTCATTCCCCATCAATGCTAAGGCGTGACAAAACAACAAATGCAAAATATACTCTTTAGACTTTTGTTGCGGTAGTTCACTTGGCCTAACCAGAGTGGCTCCATCAACAATAATAATCGAAAAGAAGGCACAAGAATAGGTAGGTCTTCTGGAACTGTTGCTCAACACAGTCCAATACGATTCTTCTCATGATTTTCTGTCACATATCTCCGCCCCCTTCCCATTTCAGAGACCTCCAGTCCGTTCCATTCTTCTTCTTCTTGTTCTTCTTCTACTACAACTACTTCTGCTTCGTCCTCTCTTCCCTTTTTCTTTTGCTGTTTATCAACTTTCTCCCTTCACAAAACAGCGCTCTCATGGAAACAGCAGCCAGAGCACTCTCTATACCCCAGTAACGCCACAGGATACCAATAGTAATAGTACACAGACTACACGTAACCATATGATTCAGTGCTCAATGGTAGGCAGTTAAAAGTTCTCCAACTCTACAAGGCGTATCCGCAACCATTTCAATCTTGAAACACATTATGTCACATTAGAATACTATAATCATGTTGCATACAAGTTCAGAGGGCAATAAAACAAGAAGTTTCAATCGAGAAAGGCCTCTTTCAAGGCCATTCGCCCGGTGCTCTCAGGTCCATATTATGTGTGACTTTTTCTTTATTTATTTTGGCTTTAGGCAATGCGCACGGCAATTACTATATCTATACAGACGTAACAGTGATTCCGAGTTAAAGTAGCCTCGCAGAATCAGCATAACATTGTGTTTAATGCAATATATTAGACAGATTTAGTAAGTCACACTTAAATTACATACAAGTCTACTATTAGAATAGTTTCATATGGAGTACCTTATTCATGGCACTTTGAGTCTTCGTTTATATATGTCAGTACTTTTTAAAAGAATATACAAAGGTATAGTACAGGGTGATTCAAAAAGAATACCACAACTTTAGGAATTTAAAACTCTGCAACGGCAAAAGGCAGAGCTAAGCACTATCTGTCGGCGAATTAAGGGAGCTATAAAGTTTCATTTAGTTGTACATTTGTTCGCTTGAGGCGCTGTTGAGTAGGCGTCAGCGTCAGTTGATGCTAAGATGACGACCGCTCAACAGAAAGCTTTTTGTGTTATTGAGTACGGCAGAAGTGAATCGACGACAGTTGTTCAGCATGCATTTCGAACGAAGTATGGTGTTAAACCTCCTGATAGGTGGTGTATTAAACGTTGGTATAAACAGTTTACAGAGAATGGGTGTTTGTGCAAAGGGAAAAGTTCTGGACGGCCGAGAACGAGTGATGAAAATGTAGCACGCATCCAGCAAGCATTTGTTCGCAGCCCAGGAAAATCGACTCGCAGAGCTAGCAGAGAGCTGCAAATTCCACAATCAACTGTATGGAGAGTCCTACGAAAAAGGTTAGTTATGAAACCTTATCGTCTGAAATTGGTTCAAGCACTGTCTGCAGCTGATAAGATTAAAAGAATCGATTTCTGTGATTTTATCCTTGCTCAAATGGAAACAGATGAATTTTCGTTTCAAAGATTGTGTTTAGTGATGAAGCAACTTTCCACACTAACGGGAAAGTCAACCGTCACAATGTCTGTATATGGGGCACTGAGAATCCGCGGGAAACGACTCAGTATGAACGTGACTCGCCTAAGGTGAACGTTTTCTGTGCCATTTCAGCCAATAAAGTTTTTGGTCCCTTTTTCTTCGAAGGTGCTACTGTAACTGGACTACAGTATCTGGAGATGTTAGAGAATTGGCTGTTCCCTCAGCTCGAACAAGAAGCACAACAACTCATATTTCAGCAGGATGGAGCGCCACCACATTGGCAGTTATCTATCCGTAACTACCTGAACGTCAACTACCTGAGGCGATGGATCGGCCGCCAGGCGGCCCGTGACAGAGCACTTCATCACTGGCCTCCAAGAAGCCCTGATCTTACCCCCTGCGATTTTTTCTTATGGGGGTATGTTAAGGATATGGTGTTTCGGCCACCTCCCCAGCCACCATTGATGATATGAAACGAGAAATAACAGCAGCTATCCAAACTGTTACGCCTGATATGCTACAGAGAGTGTGGAACGAGTTGGAGTATCGGGTTGATATTGCTCGAGTGTCTGGAGGGGGCCATATTGAACATCTCTGAACTTGTTTTTGAGTGAAAAAAAACCTTTTTAAATACTCTTTGTAATGATGTATAACAGAAGGTTATATTATGTTTCTTTCATTAAATACACATTTTTAAAGTTGTGGTATTCTTTTTGAATCACCCTGTAGTTTGAGTCTTCATACATAAAAGTAAGTTCTTAATGTATGCACATGAAGGTATAAAGCATTACTCAAAAACTGCATGTGCTGGAGTTTTTGTACAAAGCATAACTCTGTATATCTGCATCTTCTAAGCATTCCGCTATCAAATTGTACTTACTTACATCGAATCTGTAGAAACTCTTTGACATTTGTAATCTTTGTCTTGTAGTTCGTTAGCTACTGTATCATCAAACAACACAAAGCCAAGTTATAGACCAAGAGAAAATCGAAACTACTCTCTCTGGTCAGTAAACAAATCTATAATCATATGACCCTAGCGAGTGCAATTCCTTTCTCTGAATTTTTAAGTAACTGGCCGTTGTGTTAGGCCTCTGTGCATTACGAAGCCATCGTCATAGTGAGATCAACAACTTTGGTATACAGTAGTTAGTATTTATTATTAGTGGGTCGCCTAACCATGGAAAAGTTGTAGGAGAATAAGGTATCTTGAAATCTAAGTCAAGACAGAGTAAGAGATATGTATTTCTTCTTAATGATTGATATAATTCACATAAAATCAATATCGAAGAAATTTGTCTAAAATCTCAAATTATATCGAAGACTGGATAGAGAAAACAATAATATATCCTCAACTGGTCAGTTTACAAATTCAAAGTTAATGAGACAAAAGAGTGGCCACAAATTACAATAAATCAAGCGACTTAAGTACCGTGCTAAAGTAAGTAAGTAGCAAGGTGCTCAGAAAACGAATCGCGCTACCACAATTATGACGCTCGAATTTCCACAAAAATCAACTTGTGAGCACCGATGAGCATCAGACTGAATCTTACACAAAGCCAAGTTATAGACCAAGAGCAAATCAAAACTACTCTCTCTGGTTATTAAACAAATCTATAATCATATGACTCGAGCGAGTGCAATTCCTCTTCTATGAACGTTTAAATAACTGGCCGTTGCGTTAAGCCTCTGCCCAGAATCTTAACTCAAGCTCTCAACTGCTCACTTAAAGACTCTCCATGGACGACTCCCACTCTTGGTGCACAAAAAGTACATTAATAAATGTAAGGTTGATACTCCTCAGGAACATTATGTCCTCGATCGATCAGTCTTCGCACCAAGGACGGTGGCAGGGGTGATTCATTGGATTGGCTACTACAAAATTTGAGTACGAAAGCAACCAATGTTACCATACTAGTCGAAGCGCGCCACTTTATTGCTGAGATTCTTGCCACTCACGGTTGCCGTCGAGATAAGCAGCCTTCTTGGGTGTAGGTTTGAAGTCATAATGAGGGATTGCTGTTAGACGGAACTGTCTTTCATTTCTAGGTGAGCTATTCCTTTATAGAAAATTCCATGAAATTCTTTTATCTGAAGCGACTGGTCGTCTAAGTCTTTGTTCCCTGATTCTGTGATGGTGTCCAATATGTCCAAGACACATCTGTTAGTGTGCTTGTCGAATTATGGAATTTATAACTTCTGTAAAACATTTTGGTAGTGCATAAATATGGGCATAACTGTCAGTATTCCATAACAAATAGCTTCCCTAATGACCAGTAACTCTGCTGTTTAGATAGAGGTTTCACGTGAAAGTGGAATTACAAGATGGGATCAACAAGTTTCCTTCTGAGGACGTTGCAGCAGCGTAGACACAACGTAGCGCGAGTCTGATGCGGGTATACAGGGTGATCATTAATAAAAGCGACAAACTACACGGACGGGTTCTTGACTGCAAATGGAGGAAAAAAGTTGCTACGATTATGTGTCCGGGAATGCATCGTTGCCATGATAGATGGCTCTGACGAATGAAAGTGCCTCTGACCATGTGCGATGTCCGTTTTCCCACAAATGACGATTATGCAGCTTGATGATGCCAGTTCTGGTAAAAAGGTAGCTACGTCGGTAATGAAGACTGACGACAGAGATCCCACAATTGTGATCCCTGGTGCAAAAACCGTCGACAAAATTCTTCCAGTAGAGGGATATCCGCTGCTGACGATCATTGCTCTCATTGCATGTGACAGGGATAGTAGCGATTGGCATGCAGCTTACACACAATCTTACTTTGGCTTACACCATGTTGTCGGGACACTCGCTCGGAGCTTGGACTAGCATTCGTCTCAATATCGTGTGGAACTCAATCCTCCAAATCTGGTGCACGCACAGTCCGCCACCCCCATGCACGACCATCTGTCTGAAAGGAGCCATGATCATACAAACGCCTAAAACGGCTCGAAATGTTGCACGATGAGGCTGGTGTCTGTAACAGTACTGACAGGGTTGTCGATTCCTATCGGACGAGGATGTGCAGCAAGCAGTTACGGACTTCCTCATAGCAGGACCCTGTGTTTTACCAAATGGGTATCTTCAAACTGGTCCGTCAGTGGCATGATTATCTCAATGCTCACGGCGATTTTTCCCGATTGGCTTACCAATTCTGGACTGTACAGCCTACGAACAAAAGCTTTTTGGACGTCCTTTACATTTTATATTGGCATTACAGGAACCGAGCAAAGGCCCCGCTGCCTCTTCTATTTTAGAGCCATCTGATTTCATATAAATACACTGTGGCCAATATACGGGGGTGAGTCAAATGAAAACCTTAAATATTTGTTAAAATATTATTTGTTCTGCACAAGTGCTACAAAGCTGTATCACTTTTCAACATAATCTCCCCCACGCTCAATGCAAGTCCTCCACAGCTTACAAAGTGAATAAATTCCTTTAGAAAAAAATTGTTTTGGCAGTCCGCACAATCACTCATGCAACGCGTGGCGTACCTCTTCATCAGAACGGAACTTCTCCCTCCCATTGCGTCTTTGAGTGGTCCAAACATATGGAAATCCCTTGGGGTAAGGACTGGTAAGTACGGCGGATGAGGAAGACACTCAAAATGCAGGTCTGTGATTGTTGCAACTGTTGTACGGGCAGCGTGGGGCCTTGCATTGTCATGTTGCAAAAGGACACCTGCTGACAGCAATCCACGTCGCTTTGATTTCATTGCAGGCCGCAGATGATTTTTTTAGGAGATCTGTGTAGGATGCACTGGTGACAGTGGTCCCTCTAGACATGTAATGCTCCAAAATGACGCCTTTTTCGTCCCAAAAGAGAGTCAGCATAACCTTCCCTGCTGATGGTTCTGTTCGAAACTTCTTTGGTTTTCATGATGAGGACTGTTGGTGGAAGTGAACCCAGGTTTCGTCCCCAGTAACGATTCTTGCAAGGAAGCCATCACCTTCTCGTTCAAAGCATCAAGTTCTTCGCAAGCATCAACACGTCGTTCTCTCATTTCAGGAGTCAGCTGCCGTGGCACCCATCTTGCAGACACTTTGTGAAACTGGAGCACATCATGCACAACGTGGTGTGCTGACCCGTGACTAATCTGTAAACATGCTGCAATGCCATTCGGCGTCGCTCGGCTGTTTTCCTTCACTATGGCTTCAACTGCTGCAATGTTCTGTGGAGTCACAACTCGTTGTGCCTCACCTGGACGAGGAGCATCTTCCACTGAAGTCACATCATTTGTGAACTGCCCACATCTCGTGGTCGTGCGGTAGCGTTCTCGCTACCCACGCCCGGGTTCCCGGGTTCGATTCCCGGCGGGGTCAGAGATTTTCTCTGCCTCGTGATGGCTGGGTGTTGTGTGCTGTCCTTAGGTTAGTTAGGTTTAAGTAGTTCTAAGTTCTAGGGGACTTATGACCACAGCAGTTGAGTCCCATAGTGCTCAGAGCCATTTGTGAACTTCCTACTCCATTCGTAGACTTTCTGCTGTGACAAACATTCATCACCGTACTGAACCTTCATTCGTCGATAAATTTCAATAGGTTTCACACCTTCACTACGCAGAAACCGAATAACAGAACGCTGTTCTCCCCTGGTAGCAAGTCGCATGTGGGGCGGCCATCTTTATACTGATACTGCGACGGTATGTATGTATCTGCACTATGCTGCCGCCTACAGGCCATTCTGCACGCTGTTTGTAGCACGCTTACCAACTTACAGGATAACGGCGCGAAATTACGATTTGTTATTACAAATTTAAGGTTTTCATTTGACTCACCCTCGTAGTTCAATAAATTGCTCTAATTCGTAACTGACGTCCTTTCCGTGACTTGAACGGTGTGGCAAGTATGACAAAGGTGATGTCAAACGGGTATTGAAAGCAAGGTAATTTCTGGTACTGCGGTGTTATTGGTAAGAGATTTCACGATTTCCCGAACTTCTTACGAGCAAGAGGAGTTTTCTTCGTGCTTCTCCTGCGAGGTGCTTGTGTTAGCCTCAAGAATTTGGACACTGCTTTTGTGGAGTTATGGTAAGGTATCAATAAACGACTCAAGAGAAATGCGTCTGACAACATCTGTCTTCATATCTTCAGTGGTAATTCGGAAGCTTGCACTGTATTGTGTGCGACTCCACGAATACTAGATTTGCCTTAAAACCTGTCAGCGCAAAACTTTAAATTTCGAAGCAGCAATCTTACGTGGATGACATCAAGCTATGTGCAGCAAATAAAGGATAACGAAAGAGAACGTCAGCCATGTCTGAAACATCTTCGACTGTCATTGTTATCAATCGAATTCGAATGTAAATCGTTGTACTTTGCACATCAAACTAAGGGAGAAAATGAACAACCTGTAATTATTTATAAGAGTGTAATATAAGTAATTCAAACTTATTCAAATGTTTTGCAGTACAGGCTGCGACGCAGGAACGACGACATACACATGTACGGGTGTGACCGTGGGTCGTACACGGATAGCCAAAGCAATTAAGACGACCACTCGCGTAAACAGGAAATCTGGCTTCGAGTCCCAGTCCGGCAGAGGTTTTCACTGTCGTCATTCCCTTACACTGGTGGTGGTTGTTCGTATTCGCAACTGCGATTACATTTCATGAATCTAAAACTGTTGTAAACGAGTTAGAGCACCAGACTGGAAATCTCACGTCAGTAGCTACATTTACGACTTGGTGGAAATAATGAAAGCCTGAAAAGAAAAGAAAACCTTTCAGCTAATGGGGTGAAAGGGGCACTTGCCTATTCACACAACGAAGAAGTAAATGGCCTTGCAAAGGAGGGAAACTGGTCCTTATGCAGTTTCCTCATTCCTACTTCCTTGTCATTTCAAGAACAGAAGCATACTGTGGTGTCACCGCCAGACACCACACTTGCTAGGTGGTAGCCTTTAAATCGGCCGCGGTCCGGTAGTATACGTCGGACCCGCGTGTCGCCACTATCAGTGATTGCAGACCGAGCGCCGCCACACGGCAGGTCTAGAGAGTCTTCCTAGCACTCGCCCCAGTTGTACAGCCGACTTTGCTAGCGATGGTTCACTGACAAATTACGCTCTCATTTGCCGAGACGATAGTTAGCATAGCCTTCAGCTACGTCATTTGCTACGACCTAGCAAGTCGCCATTATCAATTGCTATTTATCTTGTGATGCATGTACCGTCAGACCGATGTTCACCAATTATGGATTAAAGTTAAGTATTCCAGAAGCTACGTACTATTTTTGCTCCTATAAAGACCTTGTCCTGTTCCAGACCTCACGCCATCCTCCGTGAGCTTAAATGCGTGCCTTTCGGCTACCGGTTATAGTGGATTGGCTGTCTGGCCAGTCCACAACACATACAATTAGTAGTACAAGCCGTATCGAACACTGCAGCACGAAAACGGGTTCCCGTGCACCAGACCAAGAAAAACATGGTTCAGTCAGAGGAATCATTGGACGAGACACGTGACATAAATTACTCAAGTAAGATTGGAACATGCGTGTTTTGCTTCACACTCTCTTACGTGCAGTGAACACAAGAAGACGACTGAGACCCAAACCACCTCAGACTAAAGTTCCTTCACTAAACGTCACAGTCCGTAGTATTGTACAAGACGGAAAGTCATCGAATGAAATAGAACTTATATCTGGCGGTCCTCAGGGAAGCATCATAGGCCCTCTCCTGTTCCTAATCTAGATAAATGATCTACGAGACAATCTGAGAAGTCCCCTTAAATTGCTTGCAGATGATGCTGTTATTTACCGTCTGCTAAAATCACCAGGAGATCAAAACCAACCGCAAAATTATTCAGACAAGATATCTGTATGGTGCGGTAAGTGGAAATTTGCTGTAAATAATTGAAAGTGTTAGGTCATCGACATGAGTACTAGTACTAAAAGGCATTCGTTAAATTTTGGTTGCGCGGTAAATCATACAAATCTAAAAGTTGTCAGTTCAACTAAATACCTAGGGTCTTCATTTACGTAGGTCATCCACACGAGTATCAGTACAAAATGGAATTCGTTAAATTTTGGTTGCGCCATAAATCATACAAATCTAAAAGTTGTCAATAGGGTTTTCATTTACTTAGATGACGATGTGGGGAATGCGAACCAAATATTGTGTTTTGTTAGCACACCGCTGAGAAGAAGCAACAGGTATACTAATGAGACTTCCTACATCACGTTTGCTGCGCGGAGTGGCCGCGCGGTTTGAGGCGCCATGTCACGGATTGCGCGGCTCCTTCCGCGCAGAGGTTCGAGTTGTCTCTTACTCATGGGCATGGGTTGCTCTTAGCATAAGTTAGTTTAAGTGGTGTGTAAGTCTAGGGGCCGACGACCTCAGCAGTTTGGTCCCTCCCCACACTTTTTTTTTTCCATTACGTTCGTCCGTTCTCTTCTCGAGTACGATTGCACGATATGTGGTCATTACTAGGTGGTACTGACGGAGGACACCGGAAAAGTTCAGAAAACAGCAGTTCGTTTTGTATTATCGTGAAAAAGGAGAGATTGTCACGGATATGATACGTGAATTTTAGTGACAATCATTAAAAAAGGCGTTTTTCGTTGCAGTGAGATCATTTGAAGAAATTTAAATCGCCATCTTTCTGCTCCAAATGCGAAAATATTTTGTTGAAGCTCACCTACGCAAGGAGAAATAATCATGAAATAAAATGAGTGACCTCACAGGTCGCAGGGGAAGATCTAAGAGTTCACTTTTCCCGCACTCTTTTCGAGACTGGAACGATAGAGAAATAGTCTGAAGTTGGTGTGATGAACACTCAGTCAGATGTTCAAGTATTAATTGTAGAGTAATCTTGTAGATGTAAATCAACTGCCGCACCACTTCGCTTGTCTGAAAATATCCACGGTAATATAGTTTTCTTGAGATGTAGCTCGACCTGTCGGATTCTACTTAAGATGCTTTGTCACCATGCCAGCATTGACCGAGTAAGTGAGATACAACTTCCGTACCTCTCACATATGGCTGTTGTACTGCAGTTCACGTATATAGGTTTTCGAACTTTCTTGCCTCTACGTTCCATTTTATTGGCGAGGAAGATGTCTCTTTCGCCTAAATGTTCAACACAATACGGGACAGTGCACAATGTAAGTGAAAGTATTATCCTTCCATTTCTCTCTAGTAATCGAGAGACTAAGGTCTACCCGCCAGGTTAGCCAAGAGCGCTAATGCGCTGCTTTCTGGACTCGGGTAGACGCGCCGGCCCCAGATCGAATCCACCTGGCGGATTTACGTTGATGGATGTGGTTTTTAGACGGTTTTCCCCATCCCACTAGGTGAAGACCGGGCTGGTCCCCATGTCCCGCATCAGTTACACGACTCGCAGACATTTGACAACGATCGCACTAATTCATCGCTTACACTAGACACAGACAACTGTGGTACACTAATTCCATCCCGGGGGGTACAGGATAGCGACAGGAAGGGCATCCGGTCACCCTCCGACACTAACATCGACAAATCCATAGAAACAAGGCCGACACCGCGTTGAAGTGGGACAAAGGCCCACGAAGATGTGATGAATCAGGAGACTAAGGTCTGAGTTCAGAGAAATGGTAATACAGTATCTGCACCAGCTAGAAGCGATCTTTGCAATCAATATTTTAACTCTTATATCGTTTACAAACTGCGATTATCTTTCAGTTGAAGACGATATCCTACAGTTTTTATTGCTGTATGTAAAATATTTAAAAAAGGGTAAAATAATGTAAGTAGGCTGTTTAGGTTTTTATATTGGTAACGCCACGTAGCGCTCTGTACGAACATCACTGGCTGTCCTCCGTGCAGTCTGTGGCTGCTTTGCATTGTTATTCGCTATTGTAGTGTTGGGCAGTTGGTTGTTAACAAAAAATGGTTCAAGTGGCTCTGAGCACTATGGGACTTAACATCTATGGCCATCAGTCCCCTAGAACTCAGAACTACTTAAACCTAACTAACCTAAGGACATCACACAACATCCAGTCATCACGAGGCAGAGAAAATCCCTGAAACCGGGCGCGGGAAGCGAGAACGCTACCGCACGACTACGAGCTGCGGACTTGGATGTTAACAGCGCGTAGCGTTGCACAGTTGGAGGTGAGCCGCCAGCAGTGGTGGATGTGGGGAGAGAGATGGCGGAGTTTTGAGACGGATGATCTGGACGTGTGTCCATCAGAAAGAGTAAATTTGTAAGACTGGATGTCATGAAGTGATATAGATATTATGACTTCTGAACACTATTAAGGTAATACGTTGTTTGTTCTCTATCAAAATCTTTCATTTGCTAACTATGCCTATCAGTAGTTAGTGCCTTCAGTAGTTACAATCTTTTATTTAGCTGGCAGTATTGGCGCTCGCTGTATTTCAGTAGTTCGAGTAACGAATATTTTTGTGAGGTAAGTGATTCAAGAAAGGTAAAGGTTATTGTTAGTCAGGGCCATTCTTTTGTAGAGATTATTGAAAGTCAGATTGGGTTGCGCTAAAAATATTGTGTGTCAGTTTAGTGTTGATCAGAATAAGTAAATAGACAAATGTCTGTGTACGTTCAGTTCTGCTCAGCTGTTTGAAGATCAAATAATGTAAGAGGTTTATCAGCACAGTCACTCATAAATTTTTCTAAGGGGACGTTTCAATAATTACACAAAGAAGCCGACACTATTTATTAGTTCCCATTCCGATAAGTTCTAGACTCTTTGAATTATCAGACTTGTAAATTAATAGATAATTTCGTTAGGCTTTGCTAAGAGAATATGTAATGATACTTTAAGTTTATACTTAATGCCCAGTTGCTTGTTTGATTTGAATATCTTACGTAAAAGCTTAATTTTGAATGAAACGCTGTTCATCGTCTTCATATTCACAATTACAGTGTGTAGATATTCATTTTAAAAATTTCACTTTGTCCACGCCCTGCATATAAAGTAATTACAATTTATACGCAGTTTGCAGAACATTCAAGGAGTAAAATCCAGATGTTAAAATGGGTAACACTGATGAACACGTAGCTGAATGAAAGCTCGTTAATCCACCATAGCTCTGTCTATTGACACGATTGCAGAATATCACTGCAAGTTTCGTAACATTTTTAGTTGCATCTTCTGGTGCATCTATTGATGTTACATGTAGTTACTATAGTTTACGACTGACCGGGTTGTAATGGCGATGCCGACTCGCAATATCCTCAGCAACTGTGAAAATTAAAACATGCGTCCACCTCTGGTGTGTGTCGTATCGACACACTGGTCGGCATCGACCATTACACCCGATCAGTTGTAAACTATGGTAACTACATGTACCATCACACCCGATCAGTTGTAAACTACAATGGCTACGTGTAACATCAGTAGATGCTCCAGAAGATACTACTCAAAAGGTTGCGAAACCGGTATGGCAGTCTACAAGAACTTTAATACATACAGTGAAGTGGAGTAACGAGCTTTCAATCAGCTTTATGTTCATCACTTTAGCCGATTTTAACATCTGGATTTTACTGCTTGAAAGTTCTGTAAACTGTGTATAAGTATTTTACCTGGGTGGTTGCCCTTGGTTTGGAATTATCTGCAACTACGATTTCATTCTGCCCGGTCAAATGTAGGCGGAGAGGTTAACGAACGCTCTACAAGGGACACAAAATACTGTTGACGGCAACACTAAGGGACGTGATATACCCTACCCCACCCAGGCACTTGGCTCACTGACATACTCTAGGCGTGAGCTATGCTCCCCTTGCCCTCTGCTCTGCTCACTGATCACTGACAGCAGAGGAACAGTGTGCTGCTCGTAAAGTCTTTTCCTCTTTTCCCGCAACACCACAAGACTACTGACAAGCTTACTACTGGTAACTTAGTCACACTGGCCGCGATGTCCACTGGCCGCATTAAAGATGTAAAACATTTGTGGAATAAAGATAATGCTTCAGTTTTTGAACTCTTTAAGGCTGGTCAGCCAAAATATTCATAATTTTAGACATAGAACCTATGGAATTACAGTGACTGATTATCAAAGAGAATAGAAGCTTTCGAAATGTGGTGCTACAGAAGAATGTTGAAGATTATTTGGGTAGATCCCATAACTAATGAGGAGGTATTGAATGGAATTAAGGAGAAGAGAAGTTTGTGGCACAACTTGACTAAAAGAAGGGATGAGTTGGTAGGGCATATTCTGTGGCATCAAGGGATCACCAATTTAGTATTGGAGGGCAGCGTGGAGGGTAAAAATCGTAGAGGGAGACCAAGAGATGAATACACTAAACAGATTCAGAAGGATGTAGGTAGCAGTAGGTACTGGGAGATGAAGAACCTTGCACAGGATAGAGTAGCATGGAGAGCTGCATCAAATCAGTCTCTGGACTGAAGACCACAACAACAACAACTTTTAAAATAGTCCAATACGCCTAGAATAAAAAAGGAAAGCGAATTGTATTGTCAATATTAGTTTCAGAAATATATGTGCCAGCTTGATTTACCGTGTAAGTGCTGTCCGGAGAATCCTCCTCAGATTAGTTAAAGATGTTTCCGTCACCATGCTCGCCCAGCAGCGCGGATTTGAATGCAGCCACATTTCACACAGCTTAATTCGGCGTTGTCCCTGATTCTTGTCGCCGATATTACTTTAGAACTTATTTATTTCTTCAGTTACACATGATCATGGGAGTCCGCACACATCTATGCAAGGGGGCGGGGGGGAGGGGAAGATTCTAAAACTGCCATATTTTATGTAAATGAGTTGGTAAGTATGGAGATGTGTTATTCCACAAAAAGTAAATTTTATAGGCGAAACAAAAAACTTATTCTTTCAGGGAAGACCGATGGTTATCCACTCACCTCTAGAAGTTTACGAGAATTCTGTAATGAATAAAAAGTACTCTGCGCTCCAAACTCCACATCCGCTCACCTCCCAGACGCTTATGCACATGGCTCGTGTTATATAACTCTTAGTCGGCTAGGTAACCCTGTTAAAATCTATAGTTGAATATCCAACCGCAAGTGGCGTGATCTGCCTATTTTTTATTCAAGTCTACGAAACATTTTAATACTCCCTCCTTAAAATACGCTGACGATGATTTCAAACCTACTTACCTCTAGACCATGAAAATTTTACTAACCATGATTCAGATTTTTTTCTTATTTCTCCCCGGTTCTTATTTCGTACTATATATTTCAAGCACCAATCATAATGGCAAATATCGTAGACGACAATGAGTCAGAAAAGTACATAAATTTGTATGATGTACTCTATTGGCCATCACGCCACTTCATTGCACTTTCTAACGGCAAATAATCTTTAGAGGAGGAGGCGTAAGGTACTGACATAGAGATTAAATTTTAGTGCGAGACGTTCTTTATAAAATGCACAGAAAGAGCAGGTCCAAGAAACGTATTTCGAGTGGCGCACAACCCCCAGTGAAGGTCGTAGTCTTCTTTTTATATATCTTTCGTAAACCCGAGTACGTCAGTGTACCCCGAACGTAATAAGTTGTCCAAATTCTAGAAGTAGTACATTTAAGCGTAAAAGTTGTAGACTAAATGCATACAGTGTGTCACCTATTGGCTCAGAATCACGTTGCGCATCAGAGGGTCTCTATTCAGTAAATGTAAGTACTTTATTCTGTCTGTAGTTTACTTAAGTTTGTCTTTAACATTGAAATGATGATTCAAAAGATTGCACAAAAAACCTCATAAAACCGTAGTTAAACTACTGTATAGTTGTTAGTGGGGACGTGGAAAACACTGCAATTGCTTGCAGAATATATTCGAATATGAACATGTTTGAAATTGTAGAGCATTTTTACTAAGAACGTAAAATAAACCATTAAAAATATAACATAGAATAACAAGTAAGAAATTCATGACGAACAGAATCAGTACATAAAAAATACTTAAAAAGTGTCGATGCTGATACTTCCCGGCTTGTCTTGACACACAGTCTTCGTCCTACTTTATAGATTGATAGATATCTCATTACAGACAGGTTGATGAAAAATCGAAAATGTATTGCGCATGCAACCATAATCATTACCAGCATTAACGAATCGGCTCTGTTCCGCAACAGAATGTGACTTTCATTATTCAAAAATATCAAGTATGCAATGTTCGTAATAGAAGAGGAAAATCAGGTCCCAAGTGCTACGTGCTTTGCACTACGTTCTTTAGGCAAATCTGTAAGACATAGAGTGATATCATCAGCGTATAACACAGCATCACTTTCCTAAGAGTTACAGGAACACAAAGGCACCGAGGAAACAAATTGCACTGTGAATTTGCAGCTTCCTTTTTTTTTACTTCCTTCTCTCTGCTTCAGGGAAACATTTGGCATCTATGAAGGAACATGGAGATTGGCAGTAGCGGCGAGTTTGGCTCATCACTCCATGTGACTAAACCGAAATTACATCCAGGTCATTCACCCTCTCGATAAATCACGGTTTGTTCTTCATTCGCCAAAGCACATAGTCACTTCACTCCACTACCCATGTAAAACAGTTGAAATTTCACAATTGACTTCTTGGCGGGGAGGAAGCTCGCAAATGTTATATAACACCCACCGACACCTACATCGATTGGTATTTTCTAGTACAGCGCAACGCACATCGGAGTATCAGAGGAAGTGGTTTGCAATTGCCACCTGAATTGGACACTTGTAAAACTCAGGCGATATTCACGAACCGACATATATGAGTAGCGTTTGCAATGTGTTTATGTAAGTCATCAACTTCCATTGTTACGTAACGCGGGCTCACAAACTGACTCTAACAGAGTTCGATCGGAATACCCGTAAAGATATCCAGCTCCGGAAGGCGGAGTATAGATCGCGTAAGTGCGTAAGCGAACAGAGGCTTTTGCGAGCGGCGTACCTGTTTCAAAGTGACAATTGCAGGACGTCGTGCACACACGACAGCTGCCTGGACGGTGTGGCACTGGTTCCAGCGCTGGAAGCCGCAACGGCACCTCGCGCATGCAGCGGCCACGATGCCAGCGCCGCCAACAGGACCTGCCGGCAACTTCACGTAGCGCTGCAGCGGCGCGTCCGCACAACGAGGCCTCAAGGACAGGTCGGCCGCGGTATCCTTGGCTACTATAGGCATACACGTACAGCCAGTGAGTGGCACGTATCTTCCTTCTGTTTCAGATTTATTGTCGGACATAATTTGTTTTTAATTGAGCAAGTTTCATATATATACCGGGTGATCAAAAAGTCAGTATAAATTTTAAAACTTAATAAACCACGGAATAATGTAGATAGAGAGGTAAAAATTGACACACGTGCTTGGAATGACATGGGGTTTTATTAGAACAAAAAAAAAAGAAACTTCACAAAATGTCCGACAGATGGCGCTGGACACCAAAACGTCAGTGACTGCGCATGACAATCGTGTATAAAAGGAGCTGTAATGAGAGAGAGAATCGGATGCGAACGGACAGGGTCCACCTCGCCCTCTACGCTGATGATACGGCGATGTACACGCGCAGCATGAATGCAGCTCTGCTCCAACGACGCATGCAGGCAGCGGCTGACACACTTAGTCAGTGGGCCAGGAGGTTGCGCCTCAGCTTCAATGGGGCTAAGACGCAAGCCCTCCTCATCACCAAGCAGCGTATCCCAGCCGACCTACCGCAGATCACCATCAGGGGAACCGCTGTACCTTGGGGCAATACCGCTAAGTACCTGGGTGTGCCGCTGGATAGAGGGCTCACATGGAGATACAATATCGACAACATCGTCAAAAAGGTCAGGGGTAGAATGACTCAACTCAACCCCTTTCTCAATCCGACACCTGCGCTCCCGCCAGAACTGGGTGTTGCGCTCTATCTTACACTTATACGCCCGCTTATCGACTACGCCGCTGTGGTTTGGGGCAATGCTGCAGCGACCCACGTCGACCGCCTGCAACGCCTTCAGAACGTAATTCTACGTCTGGCATTGCACCTCCGTCTGGACTTCCCGATGGACGACCTTAACCGAATCTCCAACATCCCTACTGTTCGGGACAGGTTTCGTCAGGCTGCCGGGCTCTTTTACGAGAAGACTGCGCAGTCCGAAAATCCGCTCCTTCGAGCCCTGGGCCACCAGGTGCAGCGTCTTAACGCAACCAGATGGCCTCACCTGCTTCGCGACCACTGAGTTGCCAGCACGTCCAGAACACCGTCCCAGCAGACTGACAGGACATCCAACAGGAAGTCAGGCCACATCGCACGCTACGTCAGTTTGGAGGAATAGCCTTCCGGCTTAGACTCCACCGACCCAAAGGGGCTCCTCTGTCCCTGTCAGGCAGCAGCAGCAGCAGCAGCAGAGAATCCGATGCGCCAGCAGTCGCAGCATGTTGACGTTACATGAAAAGGCGCTTTTAGTGAAGCTGTATTATCAGAATGGGGAATGTGCTAGTTCAGCGTTACGATCCTATCGCCATAGGAAGGGGATTCGAACAGGTAAAGGTCCGTTGGCAAATGCAGCTGTGGCGAGAATGATTTCGAAGTTCGAAGCCATGCGTTGTTTAGACGAAAGACCCCGTAGTGGCCGACCGAGCACGAGGCGTAATGCTGCTGAGACAGTCCAGGAAGAAACAGAGACTGTAGCGGGTTCGTCTATGCACGGGGAAGTCAGCGCTCGTGCAGTCGCACGTCGCACCGGCATTCCATACACTACTGTTTGGTTGACACCTACGCGTACCCTCCGATACTATCCGTACAAAATCCATCGGCATCATGAACTGTTACCTGGCGATTTAGTGAAGCGGAGGGCATTTCCGGTGTGGGCGTTTCAAAAGATGGCGGAAGATGACGATTGGTTGAGTAACGTGTTGTGGACCGACGAGGGTCTGTCAACGCCCACAACTGCAGAATTTGGGCTACCGAAAATCCTAGAACTGTCGTGGAAACTCCATTGCACGACGAGAAAGACACGGTATGGGTTGGATTTACCACATCTACCGTTATCGGGCCTTGTTTCTTCGAGGAAATGCGTGATTCTGGCTTTGTAACTGCTACCGTGACGGGTGAGAGGTACGCCGATAAGTTACAGAATCGCATAATCCCCAGCCTGGCTGATAAACACCTGCTGCAACGTACGATGATTATGCAGGATGGCGCTCCACCCCATATTGCTAGACGCGTGAAAGATCTCTTGCGCGCGTCGTTTGGTGATCATCGTGTGCTCAGCCGCCTCTTTCGTCATGCTTGGCCTCCCAGGTCCCCAGAACTCAGTCCGTGCGATTATTGACTTTGGGGTTACCTGAAGTCGCAAGTGTATCGTGATCGACCGACATCTCTAGGGATGCTGAAAGACAACATCCGACGCCTATGCCTCACCATAACTCCGGACATGCTTTACAGTGCTGTTTACAGCATTATTCCTCGACTACAGCTATTGTTGAGGAATTATGGTGGACATATTGAGCATTTCTTGTAAAGAACATCATCTTTGCTTTGTCTTACTTTGCTATGCTAATTATTGCTATTCTGATCAGATGAAGCTCCATCTGTTGGACATTTTTTGAACTTTTGTATTTTTTTTTCTAATAAAAACCCATGTCATTCCAAGCATGTGTGTCAATTTGTACCTCTGTATCTACGTTATTCCGTGATTTATTCAGTTTTCAAATTTATACTGACTTTTTACAAAGGAGAATAAAATATTTTTTAAAAAAATCTGTGGGACCATCCCTATTGAACATGGACGAATATGAAACACGGCAGAACTGCTGAGCTTCACGTAATAACTTAAAATCGTTGCAGACACATCAACAAGCACCTCTTTATACCCACTTCCAACCTTGTACTAGTTTCCACAGGGAAAATGATGTGGATGACAGCAGGATACGGCTGCTTGAATGGAAGGACTAAACACAAGCTGAAGATATAGCAAAAATATATTTTTTATTTTGGCAAAATATTCCAAACATGCAGTGGTAACACGCATAGAACGAGTAACTAAATCGCTCTGCAGAACAGGCTCAGCAATCTGAATCACTCTCAGATAACACAACCTTAAAACACAGAACCAGAATAAATGCTTAGGCAGATTTTAATTAAAGGCAACAATCCACTGGACCTAAATTCAAAAATGCAAAAAAAAAAAAAAAAATCAGACTAATAAAACTTACAAAAAATTTAGATACTTAAAAATGTACTTCAGCGTAAGATCAACAGGACTTAAGGTTCTGCAAAACATATAGCAGCATGTGGCACGTTTACAGAACCAACCTTTCGTACTCGCGCGACTCAACTTGTTCTGGATAAACTTCAGATGTCCATAAATTATTTGTTCAATTATTAGATGAAATTAATTTTCTTACTATGGCACCCTTGATACCTCAGGGACAATGTGTGACATTGCCATGACGCGTTCGGCTTCTTAACTGTTCTAAGCTCGCAACTTCGCGGGGAGTAACTACCATCAGAATTAAAAAGTAGATTAAGTTCATTTAAATACACCAAATTGCAATTATTATATATACCCTTACTTCTGCTAACCAGCAGATCAGTGTGAACAAAGTAATCAACACTTACGCTTAATTTTAACACAATCACTAATAATGGCATAAAGGGAAACTTTAAATCTTAACTTTGAGCCAATGATCACATCAGGGAAAAAATTATACTGACCAATCTTTAAGAGGTGAATTAAAACTTCTCAAAATTTTAGGCAAATATTCAATACTGAGCCACTTTAAAATATTGACTTACTATTATGTTTCCCCATACTCTTTAAATTTATGAAATTCAGCATATTTTATCTTGCAAACTTTTCTGAAAATTATGTAATTTTTTGATAGGAATTCTTTATAAAACTATCCTTACTATTTATTTAAGTGAGAAGCAGTGAGGATAACACAGTTTTAGAAGTTTTTGTTGGAGCGGTAAATCTGAAAAAAAACAGGCAGTGCAACAACATTAGACCTTCACATGGTGTATTACTTTTCCTCTTCCTTGCTTTGCACAACACGTAACTTCTGAAGGGTGTTTGCTTGATGGGACTCAGTGGGGATAAACCTAACAAAACCGGAAAACGATTGCGTATAACTTGCAATGTATCGAAAGAAATTGAGTATGTTATACATCATCAAATAGTCCGAATTCCCAGTTTTCCAATGGTATATAACATTTCATGCCACCTAGAAGATTTCGGTCTCAGAGCCGGCAATGTAATAACGGACTTCTGAAACATACGGCCGGCTATGAGGCAGCTGTGTAAGTCAGTGGGTTGGACAGCGAGTAAAACCTTTTTAAAAGACCGTCCTTAGCTCAAGGGCATAAGTTTCATAATTAATAACACCCAATTATCAATTATTAAGCAAGAAGTTCCGTAGAACATGCCACGCTGACCGGGACTAACAACCCGGGCACAGCGAAGCCAAACCAGATAATATGATACACCGACGTGAGATATAAGAATGCAGTGCACTGCATGCAAGGGGACTTTAACGGTAACCGCTAATGGTCGGAACTGAAGAAAAACATCCGGAACGAAAACGTTCAAATAAAGCAGCTCATCAAGAAACAATAATGGTCGGCAGCGCGGTGAACGAAACCCGAGCGAGACTGAGCGACGTAACAAACGTCTCAGCAGAAGTCACCGCAACTCACACGGACTCAGCACCGAAGGCTGAGGTACACCTCGGATTACCACGACGAAATCCAGTTCCGCCATTCGGCGCGCTCCTCTTGCGCTGCACTTCCGACACCAACTGACTGTACCCTGCATGCAGACAAGCTCCACACATCCCCCACACAGTGAGATGATCTATGGCCGATCTCCCACTACTGTATAACGATCTTGATTGTTTCAGGAATGGAGCGGTTGCAGCAACTGGGACACATCGTCATCGCTTGACACGGTAATGATGCATGATACCCATACTACCAACCTTGCATGAACTATCGCAGCTAGTAAGCCACTACTGCTCTTACTACCCATCCCACTGTCGCAGAGGTTTTTTTCCCACGGCACGAGCCTTGGCACTTTTTTCCTCTGCTCTTCAAATTGCTACCCTCACTCGCGTTTGGTCCACTATCTATAACCTGATGGACCGTGTTAATACGTAGTCTTACCCAGACGCACGGACAACATCACAGCCCAGCATCCTGTGATCCACTTACTAGATAACTAACATGTTGACGGAGGTGACAGAAGAACTTTTAGTTTTGTCACCACGTTGGTGCGGGCGTGGAGGGGCCCCATCTCCTTATCTCCTTTTTTTTAACCGACTGACTGCCCCAAGCGACCACCACAGGCCGGGCTGACTGCTTCCCGCGAAGCTTCGCCATGACCCCTGAAGGGTGTCTACATGAGCATCATCATCATTTTGTTTAGTAATTAATTTAATGTATCCCCTTTTGGCTTCTCAATTCCGGGCGCAGACAGTAAACTACATAAAAAAAAGACTGAGCATCTGAGTATGCCTATAGTGGCCACAATGCATATTACCTTTATTTCACCTAAGATTTTTGATAATTATCGGAGCCCCACACGTACATGCAATACATCTGTATGCAGCATGTCAGTACTTACATCGTTTTCTCCTTCACCTGATGAATGAAAAGCATGAATGAGAGTGTAAAAGGTTAATTTCAGTACCTATCTAGATCTACGGGAGTGAAAGTAGTCTGCAACTGCTGCATAGTAGCCAATCCTATAAAACATGTACCAGGAATCAAATAGGTTTCTGTTCGCCTTGGACGAAGCTCTTGTACAGGCTGGCAGCACACAATAGGGAGCTATCTGGGCACTTCCGGAGGAACGGGACTCGTGGGTTCGAAAAGAGTTCGCTCAACAGTTCTCCGGGAGGCGCGAGACGGGTGGCACCGGCTAAGTGTGGGTGTGCCTATTCATAGTTCTTTCATTATCTCATTTTTGTAGATTTCAGCTCCAGTCAAAATTAACATCTTTCTCTCATTGCTCATTGAGCCGTATACGGAATGTTTCTGGTTGATTTCGGAACATTATAACCAGTTGCACTTCGCCACGCATGCTAGGCATTGTTCTACCCTACCTCTGTTCAGACATGTAGATTCGTTACTTATCTTCCCAGTTCAATCTGACTTAATTCGTAGGTGATCTCACGAGTGTAGTATAACTGAACAGATTTCTGGAACGTCGCTAATTTCGATTTCAGTTCGAAATCTAGTTTCCACATGTCTCTGTTGTCTCAGCACGTATTAAGTACGGATGTGAGAGCCTTAATTTCGCAGATCGTGACTCACAGTAATGTATCCTGTCCAAATTTTATCAGCTATTCTGAATTTTACCACTCACTTTATGCAGAATTTTTGTTTGTGGAGACCACGTGTCCGTCGATTGTGAGAATCGTTACATGTCACAGCTACTGATTCTCGGGGTAAAACTTCCAAATTAGTTTCAGAATTGCTTCTATGGTCCAGCTATTAACAGTTTATTCTTATCGATGAATTCTTGCTCACTTGCTTCGTGCACTCAAGCAAAGGGAACGACCGTTTGCCAACCACGTGCATACTGGTGAAGTTTTTCTTTATTTGTCCTTAATATCTGTTATACGTGTATATGTGCTTGAATATCGTCATTGAAAGATTCCACTTACCCTTCCATAACTAATAATTAATGATAAATCGTACTGGGGTCTCTAATTTTGTAACTCAGCCGAGAGTGTTATGTGTTACTAGTTGTCTAGCTTATTAGTTTGCTCAGTTTTTCTTTAATAAACGTGATATTTTTTACCAGAACACATGATTACGTTTTCCGTCGCAAACTTCCGTTTTCCGTCCTACTGCTATCCGTTGTGCAACAGATAAATATTTATTCAACTCACCCAATGATGCCCTCTTAAGACCCTGCCAGACGAAAGAGTCCAGTGACAGACTTACTACACGCATGGGGAAAAATATCTGGCCAGAGGACACGGCCGTTACAAAAACGGAATGCATGGATCAGAAACTTTGGCTCGAAATGTGGCAGGAAGCTCAAAACAGAGTTCCTGCCCGTATCCGGGGCATAATACCGGCAATGTTCAATCAATACATTTGCTGCATGATACCAATCGTATTCTTACTGATCACAGCGCCACAAAAGCAGAGTTACTGAAAACTGTTTTCAAAAAATGGCTCTGAGTACCATGGGACTTAACATCTGAGGTCATCAGTCACCTAAAACTTCGAACTACTTAAACCTTACTAATCACACACATCCATGCCCGAGTCAGGATTCGAACCTGCGACCGTAGCGATCGTGCGGTTCCAGACTGAAGCTCCTAGAACCGCTCAGCAAACTGTTTTCCGAATTTTTTCCACCAAAGATGTGATAAATATTTCAGAATTTTGATCGAGAACAGCTGGCAACATGAGTGACGTGGAAGCAGGAAGAAATTAAGATTAGAGGTTAACATCCTGTCTAAATCGAGGTCGTTAGGGATTGAGCACAAGCTCGAATTGCGAAAGCAGCGGGAAGGAAATCAGTCGTGCCCTTTTCAAAGGAACTACGTAATTTGGAAGAAGACGCCCTCTGTGTAATGAAGCAACATAAGTAACTTAATAAAGACAGATCTTCCTGTCCAGACCGTATACCAATTACGTTCGTTTCTGAGTATGACGACGAAATAGCTCCATTTTAGCAGTCACATACAACAGCTCGCTCGTATCTAAAGACTAGACAGTTGCACAGATTACACCAGCGCACCATAAAGAAAATGGAACTTACCTTCCGAATTATACACCCATAACAATGATATTGAGTTGTATTAGAGTTTCGAACATATACTGCACTTCATCATAATGAAGAACATCGAGGCAAACGGTTTATTGACACATAACCAGCAAGTGTTCAGAAAATGATATTCATAAACACAACTATGTCATTATTCATACAAAGTAATACGTGCTACCGACAGAAAAACTCCTGTTCTAGATTTCCAGAAGGCCTTCGGTACCCTTCCTCACAAGCGGCTTTTCCTGCCAGAAGGGTCACAGTTAGCAGTAGTTGACGGAAAGTCAACCGGAGAAACCGATGTTCTATCTTGGACTACACAAGGACGTTTTAATTCGTATAATTGATTTAGGAGACAATCTGAGCTCCTTTCCTGGATTGTTTGCTGATGATATCGTATGCTGTCTAGTAAATTCATCACAAGATCAAAACGAATTACAAAAACATATAGACACGATATCTGCTTGGAGTGAAAAGTGATAATTTACTCCTAAACAATAAACATGTTTCGGACTACATGATTCCATTGGCTTTGCTCCAGGTTTAGTGCTCCTCCCACTGCTGAAGGATATTTGTATTCGTCTTGTGGCGCTTGTCTGTCACATAGGTCATTCCTCTTCAATAATTTGTATCACATTCGAGGTACATATTTGTTAGTGTATTTACAGGTCGTGCTACGAGTAGCGGGATTGACCTCTATCCTATTTAAGATCTAACATTTCTTCTACACACGAATCAACGTGATGAAATTCTCTTAGACGAGAAGGAAATGTAAGAAGTAAATAGCAGAACCGTACGCGGATTATTGCCTTCGTTATGATTTTTCATAAAGCAGCAGATAATGAACAGAACGAGGCCGGGTCGTAAGAAGGGGATTCTAAGAAAGAGATGAAGTAGAAAAACAACAGTAATAGGTGCTATTTCTGACCTAATAGTAGTCGAGATGAAGTGCTTGAACTGGGGCATCTCAGACCACCATGTGAGTCAGTCAAAAGTCCCGAAATCTTATAAATCCACAACAAAGATATCTGCTATCTGAGGCTGAAAACATATGTCTCAAAACATGCAAAATACTGTTCCATAAAATTTCGGGCGTGCAGCCGCATGATATCAGCATAATCTAATATTTCGGCTGAATACCGTCCAGCCATCTTCAGAGTGAGCCAATGTGACTAACGCTCCGGCCTTTTTTTCCTTTATTGTTATTTTAATCACCTCATACAAGGCGGGCTGTCAGCAACATATTACGCTGCTCTTCAGCCGTGAGTGGTACAATAATATGACATATAGGTGGCACAGATAAGACAATAAAAACGGCGGGCAAAAACTGTAGACACGAAAAACAATAAACATGAAGCCGTTCACGCTGGACGAGGAAAAACACTAACACTTGTTGACACGGCGCACATAACACGGATGACTGCGACGGCACACGTGAACAGTGGTGGCGTGACGGCGAAAGAACACTAAACACAAAACGAAGGCACACACACGAGACACTGATGGCGATGATCTCCGGCGCGCGAATGTCCACTGAGCGTGTACGAGTCCGGGGACCTGCCAAGAGAGGAGGAGGGGGGGGGGGGAGAGGGGGGGGAGAGGGGGGGGGAGAGGGAGGGGGAGAGCAGAGATACCACGGGCAGGGGAGATAGGGGGAAGGGAGGAAGAGGGAGGGGAAGCCCGGGGGAAGATGGGTGGAGGAAAGGGGACGGGGGGAAAAGGAGAGAGAAGGGAGGGAGGGTGCCTAGAGGAAAAGACACAGGAAATGGGGGGGAGGAACAAAGTTGCTAGGAGGGGTAGATGGAGGTGAGGAGGACATCATCAGGGAGGGGGAGCTGGCGGAAGCCACCTTGGGAGAGAGAGGGTAAGGAGGGTAGATACGCTCCGGCAGTTGCTCCGTCTTCGTAAACCCAAGGACCGAACCCACTGCGTATGCGGCCAAAGATACACAAGGGGCCACTGCGTTTGCGGCCAAAGATACACAAGGCGACAGAGACGTTGATAGGCAGCAAAGAGGTGTAACACATGAATGGAAACTAAATCTATGGCTTCGCAGTCGATCCACATTGTGATACCAATGTGTTACGGAGAGCTGCACCGTCGCAACGTCTTTGTGGTTTAATTACAGAAATTCCCTGATTCCATTATTTGTCCCAGCTAAAGCCGCTATCTCTATTAATTAAATTCGTCACCAACCGAATTTCAATTGGTTCTTTCACTATAGAGCCCCAGAAAGATGAAGTAAAGGCTAAAATTTCGACATTACGATGTCATCAGGAATCTCAAAGGTCTTATTTGTTGTTCCTGACCTTCAATTCCCTTTCTAAAATTCATTCTTGGTTTCCTTAACTACCTGTTATATACAGACTGAATAGTATTGGAGCGAGGCTTCAATCATTTCTCATTCCATTCTCATTATTCCCATTTTATGTCTTTCGACTCTTATAACTGGAGTACGGTTACTGTAGAAGTTGTGAATAGCTTTCGCTCCCCTTATTTTATCCTTGTACCTTAAGAATTAATTTAATTAATAGATATAGCGGCTTCAGCTGGGACAAATAATGGAATCCTGCAAATTCTGTAATTAAGTCACAAAGTCGTCGCGACGGTACAGCTCTCCGTGACACATCGGTATCACCGTGTGGGTCGACTGCGCAGCCATAGATTTAATTTCCATGCATATGTTACACCTCTTTGCCGCTTATCAACGTCTCTGGCGCCTTGAGTATCTTTGGCCGCATGCGAAGTGGTTCGGTCCTCGAGTTTAAAAGGACGGAGCAAGTGCTGGAGCGTTAGTCACCTCGGCTCACTCTGAAAATGGCTGGACGGTATTCAGCCGAAATATCAGATGAAGAAGCCGAATTTATGCGGCTGCACGCCCGAAATTTTATGGAGCAGTCTTTACGCCGCGAAAACATGAAGATGTAATCCAAAATACTAATTATAGTCAAATTTCACTAAAAGCAGCTGCTGACAAGTGTGTTACCGAACTATCTGTTTAATGAGTCATTGTTGCAAAATACTGACACGAGCTGTTTGCAGTTAATGGTAAATTGCCAGAGACCGATCACTTTGAGTTAAGGAGAAATGTAGGAACACAATACTGTCTCTACGACTAAGTTTACAAGATAGAATTAAGAAAGGCAGACCTAGGTTTATAGCATTTGTAAATTTAGAGGGAGTATTGAGGATGTTGACTGGAATATACTCTTTGAAATTCTTAAAGTACAAGGATAAAATGTGGGGAGCGAAAGGCTATCAACAACTTCTACAGTAACTATACAATAGTTATAAGAGTCGAAAGACATAAAATGGAAATAGTGAGAATGGAGTGAGAAACGATAGAAGCCTCTCCCCAATACTATTCAGTCTGTATATTGAGCAAGTAGTAAAGGAAACCAAGAACGATATTTGGAAAGGGAATTCAACTTCAGGAATGAGAAAATAAGACCTTTGAGGTTCCTGATGACATCGTAATTCTACCAGCGGCAGCAAGCACTGGCAATATCATCTGAACGGATTGGCTAGTGTTTCGAAAAAAGGTTATAAGACCAACATCAACAAAAGTAAAACAAGCATCATTGGATGTGGTAAAAATTAAATCAGGTGATGTAGAGGGAATTAGATCAGGGAATGAGATATTAACTGAAGTAGGTAAGTCTCTACTGGACACCCTTTCTGCAACTTGTGTGTTATCCTCACTAGTTACAGTCTGGCTCACCGCAATAGTGACAAGTAGATTTCGTCTCACGGTTATGTGTCAGCATATGCGACTCGTATTCGGAATGACGACGGTTCCAATGCGTGACCGGTCATGCAGATTTAGGTTTTCCATGATTTTCCTTTAATGTTTCATGCAAATGCCAGGATAGTTAAAGGGTACGGCCATTTTCCTCCACCATCTTTAAAAAAACAATCCGAGCTTGTTCTCTGTCCCTAATAACCCCGTTGCTCGTTGGCGGGACGATAAACCCTAACTTCCTTATCCTACCTATCACACCCCATACTGGTTTTGTGACGAACTGGTTTTTAGTTTTCTTTGTGTGTGAGCGCGCGCGCCTGTGTGTGTGTGTGTGTGTGTGTGTGTGTGTGTGTGAGAGAGAGAGAGAGAGAGAGAGAGAGAGAGAGAGAGAGAGAGAGAGGGGGGGGGGGGGGAGGGGGGAGGGAGAGGGAGTGGGGGAGGACGGCGGGAAGATGACTACATCTACGTCTGTACTCTACAAACCACTGTGAAGTGTAGAAGTGCATGCAGAGGATATGGTCCATTGTATCAATTGTTAGGGCTTTTTCCATTCGCTTATGAAGCGTGGGAAGAATGACTGTTTAAATACCTCAATGTGTGCTGTATTCAATCTACTCCTGTCCTGACAATCCCCATGGGAATAGTAGGTAAGGGGCTATAGCATATTTCTAGGGTCATCACTTAAAGCCGATTCTCGAAACATTTCAGTAAACCTTCCATCTATCTTTAAGAGTCAGCTGGGTCAGTTCTTTCAGCATCTCTGTGACACTCTCCAGCGTGTCAAATAAACCTGTGACCATTCATGTTGCCCTTCTCTGTATGCGTTCAATATCACCTGGTAGTGTGGTAGTGCTGCTTCATGCGGGCCCCACACAGTTGAGCAATATTCTCGGATGGGTGGCACGAACCATCTGTAAGCAACCTCCACTGTATTGCCCTAGTATTTTACCAATAAGCCGAAATCTGCTGTCTGCTGTAGTCAGGACGTAGCCTATGTGATCATACCATTTCATATCCCTATAAAGTGTTACAGACGTATCTGTGTGAGTTATCCGATTCCATTTGTGACTCATTGATATTATACGATGGGTTTTCAATAAGTAAAGCAACACATTTTCTTCTCGAAGAATTTGGTTTAAAAAATATGGGTTTTGTGGTGGGAGATCGTGCAATATTCCCCTAAAGTTTCATGAAGCTCTGAGAGGTGGCGCCCTTACACGTAGCCTTCAAATGGAGGTGCGTTCCAAGCAGAGAGCTAACATTGAGTTTCTTTTGGCGGGAAACAAAAGCACCGCATATTGTCAGAGGTACTTGCAGAATGTCTACGAATACCTGGTAACGAACAAAAGCACGTTGAGTCGTCGGTCGAGTCATCTGTCATTGGCGCAGAAAGGTCGCACCAACCTGTCCGATCTCCAGCGTGCCGGCTAGCTGCACAGCTGTTGCTCCTCCTATATTGGAACGTCCGGACACTCTCATTTGAGGTGACCGACGAATCAGAATCAAACATCTTGCTACTCAATTGGACGTCTCTGTTGATAGTGCTCACAAAACGTCATTGAAATGTTCTTCCCCAGTAACCTGTAACACAATTGTCGATATTACCTATAGTGGTCTTCGCTAAATTATTTTTTAGTTTTACTTAATGTGACTTCTGTATAACTATTATCTTTGATGTAACATCGATTGAAATGTTTCATTCTTTATTTATGATAGTTTATGTAATTGTAAATAATCTGTGAACGTAATATCAAAAGTAATGTGCTGTAAAAGAGGTAGTCGGTGGCTAGCAGGTGATACGCGAGAAGAACTGTAAGATTAGACAGTATAATACAGCTTTGAATGTGGAAGTAATGCAGCTTATTACACTGTGCAACAATCAAAATGTAAATCAAATGAAAATAGCCAATTCCTATCAGTTCTAGTGTGCTGATCGCGAATATTACACAGACAATTCAAAATTTCCTCTAGTTTTCATTTTACACAGTTTTATTACGGCGAGATAATTATATACGAATTTTTATGTTACGTTTAAAATCAAATATTATAATGGTTTGTTAGTTATAACTAGTAACAATGGATTATATTATTGTCCCTGGTCTTACTTGTGTGCAATATTTTGGATATAAACATTTTGATACCAATTTTAATGATATTTTTATCTCTCTCCTCTTCAACTTCAGTGACTTTATTAACCCATGTAATAATTTTTGCACATTTCTTTCCAGATTAACTACCAGTTGTTCAAGTTGAGTGCTACTGAAGTGAACAAAAATGCCACGAGTTTGTGTTCACAGTGCTGACACATTTTGCTATGTGTGTGGAGAAGTGACATTTGCTTTGCAAATACAGCAAATAACTCAGTTGATTATAAAAGCTTACAGTTGTTATTTTGGGTGCAAAACAGATGAATGGGATAAGCCCTGGGTTCCACATGTGATCTGCACCACTTGTGCCTGCAACCTCAGGAAATGGATGCATGGGAAAAGACATGCCCTTTGCAGTGCCTATGATCTGGCATGAACCAACTAACCATGTCACTGACTGCTACTTTTGTATGGTTTCTTCTATCATGAAGGGAATACCTAAGAAGAAGAAGCGGACAGTGATCTATCCTAACATTCCATCTGCCATACGTCCAGTTCTACATGGGCAAGAATTGGCAATACCTGAACCACCGACTGTCATAAGGGATGTTCCCGATTATGTGTATAAACGTCAAGCCAAGCGCCGGCCGGTGTGGCGCTTCAGTCTGGAACCGCGTGACCGCTACGGTCGCAGGTTCGAATCCTGCCTCGGCCATGGATGTGTGTGATGTCCTTGGGCTAGTTAGGTTTAAGTAGTTTTAAGTTCTAGGGGACTGATGACCACAGATGTTAAGTCCCATAGTGCTCAGAGTCACAGCCAAGCCAAGCGAAAACGGTCATCTTCTGAATTTATCTCTGAACAAAATATGTAACTGTATATACTGTCCATATGGACATTTACCATTTGTAATCCTTTATATACATTTGTGACAAGTTAATTTATATATTTTCTTTTGTGCTTTACGTAGTTCTGCTACAAAATACACTTACAAAATCTTTTCATTCATGCAATATTAACTTAATTTTTCTTAATATTTTACTTTTGTACTTCCAGAGTGGAACTGAAATTTATCAATGCATAACACATAACATACTTCAATGAATTATTCACTTAAAATTTGTTATGCTGAATCTTGGAACATAAATGCTTATTTGGTTAGTGAGTCATTTATACAAAAATGTAGATTACTTTTTTTTAAAAAAAACTAGAGCTAAATATTTATGAAGATGATGATTTTGTATCATTTTATACTGAAATAAACATAACTAACTCAAAATTATGCAATTTACAAGCTCTCACTTCAAACTTGTTGTTCAGTGTTATTCACGGCATACTTTGGTTACCGAGCGAGGTGGCGCAGTGGTTAGACACTGGACTCGCATTCGGAAGGACGTCGGTTCAATCCCGCGTCCGGCCATCCTGATTTAGGTTTTCCGTGATTTCCCTAAATCACTCCAGGCAAATGCCGGGATGGTTCCTCTGAAAGGGCACGGCCGACTTCCTTCCCCATCCTTCCCTAATCCGATGAGACCGATGACCACGCTGTCTGGTCTCCTTCCCCAAAACCAACCAACCAACCATACTTTGGTTAGCTCTGCACTATGATAAATCCGACGCCAAGAAAAGAATTTTGGGAGCTCGTCACACAGGAAGAGTCGTGCTTACGTTTGCTGCCCTTTTTTTGAATAGCACAGGAGATCGACGCTGCCACCACCATCTCACTTTAGCAGTTGAGTACTGACTGCTTGGGCCAGACGTATGGTTTCGTTTTCAATAATAATTTTGTGTTTTGTAAACTTTGTGTTTAGCCACCATATTTGATCCTTAATCATTTACCTAGACAGTGTCCTATCCCAAGTGCCACGATAAATCCGAGTTTTTTTTTGAATAGCACAGGAGATCGACGCTGCCACCACCATCTCACTTTAGCAGTTGAGTACTGACTGCTTGGGCCAGACGTATGGTTTCGTTTTCAATAATAATTTTGTGTTTTGTAAACTTTGTGTTTAGCCACCATATTTGATCCTTAATCATTTACCTAGACAGTGTCCTATCCCAAGTGCCACGATAAATCCGAGTTGTTGTTGTAGTTGTTGTTGTTGTTGTTGTGGTCTTCAGTCCTGAGACTGGTTTGATGCAGCTCCCCATGCTACTCCATACAGTAAAGCTGCATTCCCTCGGGAAAAATTACGGCTGTAGTTTCCCCTTGCTTTCAGCCGTTCGCAGTACCAGCACAGCAAGGCCGTTTTGGTTATTGTTACAAGGCCAGATCAGTCAATCACCCAGACTGTTGCCCCTGCAACTACTGAAAAGGCTGCTGCCCCTCTTCAGGAACCACCTCTCAACAGATACCCCTCCGTTGTGGTTGCACCTACGGTACGGCTATCTGTATCGCTGAGGCACGCAAGCCTCCCCACCAACGGCAAGGTCCATGGTTCATGGGGGGTATCTTGTTTTATTGAACTGAAAAGCAATTACTTTCCTTAACAAAAGGTAACAAACCTTGTGTAGCTGTAAAGTATATACTAATTATTTAGTGAGTCTAAGCTTTAGAATACTTCATGTAGTTTTCAAGAATGGGCGGTTAAAGCATACATTTCAAAGTTTATTGTAATTGAAATAATAGTGTTCACAATTTCATGTGTACTATAGTCCACAGCGTTTCCCATTTCGTGTTGTAACTAAAGTGTACGGCCACGATCTGAATATACCGATAAATAAGTTTGTGGGTTGCCATGCTGGTTGTTGAGCAAATTTAAATGTCATATTACAATAATAGCTATCAAAAATAAGCAACTGGCTACAATTATTGAAACTACGCTAGATCCAGTTGCCACGTATTCCATTTGAGCTAAATAATGCAAGATAGTGAATATTCGTAGAGAATGCAAATAATTATCAGCACAAAAGGTACTATTATTTCATAACTAATTCAATAATAATTTCTCATATTTAAACTGGCAAAAGGACCTCTCGTCCATGCTAATAGTTCTCAACCATTAGTAATCATTTACAAACATTTATCACCATTATCCTACAGTAATGTACAGATAGAAAGTGTTATTGAAAGCCAGATGTTGCCTGAACACATTAATACTTCTCCACTGTAGTCCAAGTTAATTCATTGGAACATTACTTGCTAATCCGTACTACTACTGTCTTGTATCTTATCAGCGAAACAGAAGTTTAGTATCAAGTAAGGTCAATCCACATAGTTAACTTCCTTTATGAAACCTGCTAGTACTGAGGACAACTTTGCCTAATTAGGCTGGCGACCGTTCTTGTTACGCAATGACAGTTTGCTTGATTACCAATAAACCTTGGTTAGATTCCCGTTTGTTTTGCTATTGTTTCCTCACAGTAACAATACTTCCAGAACAGAAAACTAATTCGACACGTTTCCATTACACACAGTCACATTCACAAAACTTCTCACACATTATCGGTATACTGCAAATTTAGTAGGATCCGGTAGTGTTATACGTGGCGCTGCGTGACAGGGCCTTCTTTAGCTTACTAAACAGTCAAATACAGACCATAGCATGTGAATTTGAGCGCAAAACGAAAGTATTACAACCACTGAATGTCCAGCGGCACGAACCTGCAGTAAATATAATAAAACAAAAATATTGATAATAATAAAAATAATAACGGGAGTTTAGAAAGTAAACTGTGAATCATATTCAGTATTAAATGGATACAAAAAAAGTACTAAATAAAAGTGAGCAGAAGGAGACAGTACGGGGCGTACCGAGAAACATCATGGAACCCGATAGCAGTTGCCGAAATGAGTACACAGGTGGCATCACAAACGGCAATTGGCTTACGTAGCATCCCACGTGTATGTAAATGATCAGATTGAGATGATGAGCCCATCACAAGGAAAACAAGAACTAAAGGACGGAACAAACGTAAAAGAATACGTGGAAGATGGTGGTTATGCGACTGAAGCGGTTGACATGTTCAGTCCACCACAAACAGGAAAAGAACCGATCGAGAAACATGAGGTAGAATCATAACATCAAGGTAGAGTACAGGAAGAGAGTGAAAAACCGATGAGCACGAATGACATGTTAAAAATTTTATCTACACAAATTAAAGTAAAAGGTAGCAGTATTAAAGACACATTAAGGCACAATTTAGTGGTCTTGATAACCAACTTAAAAAACGGTGTGTAAAAATTGTAAACAGATCGAAAAAGTAGACAAAAATTAGGCGTTTTGAGGATTGTAGTCAAAGATACAAAACTTGAAATAAGTATCATAAATACCAATGCTGCCACTCTGCAGGGACAATCAATGATGTCTACGAAAGGTTTGATTTAGAAATTACAGAGATCCAAGAAATGGTAGAACCTTTAGTAGTAACGAAAGTGGACGAAAAAGTTTTCGGTCTGAAAAGTACACTCATGCTCATAAATTAAGGATAATGCTGATACATGGTGAAACAACGCTCTGGTGGACGGTTTGCGGGTTTAAATCACCTCGGGGTATGACCATGCGATGAATTTGACCTGCGGTCGTAGCACGGTGGCGCTAGCAGCAGTCCACATACGCAGAGGTGTGTTGATGCATGTCATAGTACGGTGCAGCGAGTAAGTGTGCAGGCGTTTTCAGACGTGCTAATGGTGACTGTGTGTTGAAAATGGCTCAAAAAACACATATTGATGACGTTATGAGGGGTAGAATACTAGGGTGACTGGAGGCTGGTCAAACAAAGTAGGTCGTAACACGGGCCCTTCGTGTGCCACGAAGTGTGATCTCAAGATTATGGTAACGAGTCCAGCAGGCAGGAAACGTGTCCAGGCGCTACAGTACGGGACGTCCACAATGTACAGCAAGAAGACCGATATATCACCATCAGTGCCCACAGACAGCCACGGAGTGCAGCAGGTAGCCTTGCTCGCAGAAGATATCAGGCGAATGGAGTGGCCTAACTGTTCTCGAGACCTAAACCCCGTCTAGCACGTCTGGGATGCTCTCGGTCGACGTATCGCTGCACGTCTTCAAACCCCTACGACACTTCAGGAGCTCCGACAGGGACTGGTGCTATGGGAGGCTATACCCCAGCAGTTGCTCGACCACCTGACCCAGAGTATGCCAACCCGTTGTGCGGCCTGTGGATGTGCGCATGGAGATCATATCCCATATTGATGTCGGTGTACATACGCAGGAAACAGAGGGGTTGTGTATCACATGTATTTAGGGACGGTTTTCTCAACTTATCACCAATACCACGGACTTACAGATCTGTGTCGTATGTGATCCCTCTGTGCCTATGCTATTAGCGCCAGATTTGTGTAGTGACACGTTGTGTGGCACCACATTCTGCAATTATCCTTAATTTATGAGCGTGAGTGTAGAAATGGATAACAAATACAGAAACGAAATATCACATTTGAGGAGCCGGTAGTATTATACACCCTACAGCCCGAATCTCGCAGCTTCCGACTTCCATCTCTTTGGTCCAATGAAGGAGGCACTCTGTGGGAAACAATATGTGCATGATGGGGCGATTATTGATGCAGCGCGATATCAAACAGTAGAGCAGTACAATGCGGACAAACAGGCCCTCACAGCCAGGTGGCGTTAGGTCGACGCATTGACGGATATTATGTCCAAAAATAGGGTTTTGTAACCTAATGGGTGAGGAATAATATGGTGTACTGGAATCCCAAAAAGAAACAACCTGTTTTCAGAAAAAAATGTGTTACATTACTTATTGAACGTCCATCATAGTCAGAGGTTATAATATTTATTCGTTTTGTGAAATGCACATTTCTACATATCTGAACATTCAGAGCGAGTTGTCAGTCTTTGGACCACTTTGCCATCTTTTCAAGGTCTTAGTGAATATTTGTGCAGCTTCATTCAGACTATACTTCATCGTAGATAATTGCATCACATGCGAAAATTCTGAGGTTGCTGTTAATACTGGCTGTAATATCAGTAATATACAAGAACAGTAAGGGACCCATCACACATCCCTGTGGTTCATGCGAAGTTACTTCTAGATCTGTAGCTGGTTCCCATTCAAGATAATTTGCTGCGACCTCTCAATCCAAGAAATCCTCAGTTCAGTCACAAATTTCGCAAGACACCCCATACGATCACACTTCTGATATTGTGCGTAAGTGTGATGCTGAGTGAAATACTTCGAGGCTGCCATGCGAGAAAATTCCGAGTTGGGTTTCACATGATCGATGCGTTCGAAATCCATGCAGACTGGCATGAAAGAAGCCATTCTGTTCGAATATATCATTACGTTTGAGCTCTACAACAAACGGATGTCAAAAATATTGGACGGTAAATTTGCGGATCACTTCTACTACCCCTCTCGTAGATGGATGTGATCAGTGCTTTCTTCCATCCACTCGGCACTGTTTCTTGTTCGAGAGATCTGCGGCAGATTGTAGTTAACAGAGGAGCTAACTCAGACGCGAAGTGGGTATAAAATCAGATAGTGATTCCATCGGACCTTCGTGCTTTCTTCACTTCTAACGATTTCAGCTGTTTTTCAACTCCACTGACAAAATATCTGATTCACTCATCTTTTTAACATCGCGAAGATTAAATTGTGGCAGCACTGCTGGGTAGTCCTTTGTAAAGGAACATGTGAAAACAGAGTTAAGCATTTCTGGTTATACTTTGCTACTCTCAATTTCAGCTCCTGTCTTGCCCACGAGGGACTGCACACTAACTTTCGTGTCACTAACAGCCTTTACATCTGACCAGCATTTCTTTAGATTTTGTGAAAGCTTTCTTGACAGAATTCTGCTACGGCAGCCACGGAAGGCTTCACGCATTGCTCTCTGGCCAAACGAGTGTCATTCAGCATCTCTTTATCTATAGCCCTGTGCTTTGGTTTATGCAGCAGTCTCCGTTTCTTTAGAAGTTTCTTAATAGTGAGTGCATACCACGAGGACTCCCCCCCCCCCCCCCCCCCTCCCCCATCCTGAACTGTTCTACTGTGTAGATTTCTACCCAGTGCACTGATTTTGGGGTGGGCCGCGACGATTTCCTCTCAAGTGCCAATCTCTTCATCTCTGAGAGCACTTACACTTACGGTCCTCAATTTGTTGTGTAAATACTGCCCAAACTGTTGTACAGCGTATCGCGGAGGGTACTCCGTACCAATATTACCAATTGAAAAATCCGTTCGTGTACTGCGGGTGGGAAGTCTGTATACAGTACCATCGTACGTGCCATAATCGCTTTTATCTTATTCTCACGATTCGTAAGCGAGATATACATTGGCGGCAGCATAATGACTATACCATCTTCTTCGAAGCCAGCTTGTCTAAATTAACCCGACAGGGTTTGGCGAGAGCTATGTTGTCTTTCTTCCAAGGATTCGCATTTAAGCTTTTCTGCTGGACTACCGCATGAGCTGTATTGATCTTTTACTATCCTATCAGTACGTCTCTGAATTTCGTCAATGTTCGCTACCACGCCTCCTTCATAAAGACTTCAAACAATGTTACAATATTCTGAAGTTGATCATGCTAGCGCCTTTTAAGTAATTATCCTTCACACATACACACATACACACACACACACACACACACACACACACACACACACACACACACACAGCTTTTTCTCAGAACCCTACCAACAAATCTAAGCCTTCCATTCGCTTTCCCTATTACTAATTTTGCGTGATCAGTCAATTTCATACATCTTCATAGTACTACCCTCCAACACTTAACACGGTGTGATGCGCTATTAATATTCATTACATATAATCGTATTCTATCAGGTTCATCGTCTTTCTTATAGACATTATCTTACATTTATCGATACTTAAAGAGAGTTGCCACTCGTTGTACCAACCGCAAATTTTGTCCAAGTCTTTCTGCATTCTCTTACGACGGCCAAACAGCGACGGTTTTTATGCGCAATAGCATCGGCACCAATTTCACATGTGAGCGATTCGTCCAAAATTTTGAAGTACACGAAAAGCTTTTTAATGTTCTCGTAGCTAGCAAAGTATTTCTTTTTAACTACGAAAATAGCAATTGTTAGCTTATATAGTAGATGTGTTTGCATTTAGAGGTGTTGAATGCGGTACAGAAAACGATATTAAGTTACTGGAAAGCCCTAGTAAAAAAAAAAAAAAAAAAAAAAAAAAAAAAAAAAAAAAAAAAAAACCGTTGCACCTCTCGCCAAAGCTCGATGAGGATACCAGAGCTTGATTTGCAGTAATTTCAACACACAACAAAGGATATTTCACTCAATATTCCCTTTACTGCTAACCTTGTAGTTTTATCTTCACCACAGTAGTGCAACAGGTTATAGACTGGTATAATCTTACAATACAACAGTTCCTCTGAGAAAGATACTAATTGAACGAAGATTCACCGTCAACAGATCACGAGGAGAAATTTAGCTTTATTCTTTAAGAAGTTATTCAAATATAACAGAAACGAATTTACTTTGTTATAATTAACTGCGCGCGGGGTAGCCGCGCTGTCTCAGGCGCCTTGTTACGGTTCGCGCGGCGGCCCCCGTCGTAGGTCCGCGTCCTCCCTCGGACATGGATGTGTGTGTGTTGTTCTTAGCTAAGTTAGGGCAAGTTAGATTAAGTAGTGTGTAACTTAGGAACCGATAACCTCAGCTGTTTTGTCCCACAGAACTTACCACAAATTTCCAATTTATAATTAACTAGCTGTTCCCAGCCACGAATTGCTATGGCTCAGAGTGAACACATGGAAAAGACAGAAAAGAGAAATCACAGGTTTTAATCTCCTTTTGCCCACGTATCTGTCCATCTCGTCCTTCCTCTCTCTTTGTCCATCTCCTCTTTCCCACCCTCTCTGTTCATCACCTCCTGGCCCCTCTCTCTCTGTCCATCTTCACCTCCTGAACACGGCAGCTTATTGTAAAGTGCAGAGACACTTTATTCAGTCACAAACACGGGACCGCGGACGCACAGGCGGCGGTCAAGATCGGGTCATAATCGTGTTGACAGCTGAAATCTGCCAGTTTCATGCCATGATGGTGTTGTCTGTGGACTTCCACCGGCCGCTAAGGTGACCGCGTGACCGGGAAAACCCGTCCGTCGGGCAGCACAGGCTCTTTGTTTCTAATCGCCCCTTTTCGCGTCCAGAGCAATATCAAAGCTTACCCCAAAATTAATAAATATTTAACCATATGTATCACTGAAGAGCCAGTAGTCTGGAAAGGATGGACGATTACACGTGTGAAGACCCGTCTTCGACATTCGCATCAGTTAATAATTATTGTAAGTTAACTGTTATAAATAACACCTGAACTGTAAAAGTGAATTTCTCCGCAACGCATTATCCGATTGCAATAGACGTAGTGTCTACGGATACATCTCATAGAAGTTCATCGGGCTTTGATGGTAGATTTACAGGAATTCTGCACATATTTAAATGAGAGGCCGAAAACTGGATTTTCGCAATTAAAAACAACATTTCTTAAAAAATAAACAGAGAAACATTAAAAGTAGCGGCACTACTGTACGCTTCAGGTATATAGGAAATTATTTAACGTATAATTGAAATTATTCGTGAATATTTACACATATAAATCCGAAAATGGAGGAAAACCATAGAATTTTTGTTTATAAATGGGCTGTGCCATATAAAAGAAAATTGATAGCAGCATAATATTTCTCGGAAAATTTCTGTGTGATTTTACGTATCATATGTGTATAAAAGGTTAAAATTGAGAATTTCAGCAATTTTCATGTTCAGTAGTTTAACTGACTTCAGTGGGGATTGACTGAGGTTTTCTGCTCTCCACTATATCTGTTCATCTCCTCCTCCCTCTCTCTTTGTCTATCTCCTCCTCCTCCTCACTCCCTCTGTTCATCACCTCGTCTCCCCTCTCTCTGTCCATCTTTTCCTGTCCCCTATCACTCCTCCTCTCTCTTCCCCTCATACCTCTCCCCTTTCTCCATCTATCTTCTTCTCCTCTCTTTCTCTCTCTCTTCATATCCTCCTGCCCCTGTCTCTACCCTCTCTGTCTCCGTCACCTCCTCACCTTTTCCTCACCTATCTGTCCCCTCTCTCTGTCCATCTCCGCCCTTTCCGCTTTCTATCCCGCCTACCGTTCCTGCCTTTCTCTGATCTTTAGTCTTGTTTAGTGTTATTGCAGATTAAGATACTGTAGCAGAATCGTAATCATAAGGCAATAAGCCACAAAAATTTCCTGTTTGCTGACTGAGATTTTTCGTAACAATGTTTCCCCTTTATGTTATACATATGTCCACTTGAATGTTCGTTATAGCATTTAGTAAAAATTTTAGTATACAGGACAAGAACTTTTCGAGATTATACTATATGTTTATTTAAATATAACATATATTTACAAAGTAAGTTTGCAAAAACACACACATATTCGAATTCAGTGTTGCATAAAACTTTCGAAGCAAGTGGTGAACTAACAAACATTTATATTTTTATATAGATTTCCCCTAAGATTATTACATATATATTTATGTATTACACGTGGAGCCCTAGAAGGTATATAAAAACATTTGTGTAATCAAATGCAATAATGCGTCGAAATTTGAAAGCAATCGGTGAAGAACTTTCATAGACTTAAGATTTTGAACAAATGAACATTTATATTTTTATTTAAACAGATGTTACTGTTCGTTTATTCAATACCTTAAATTTCCGGAACTTATCCGCTGATTGCTTTCAAATTCTGACTCATTTACATTTAAATATGTGCATGTTTCTATACTACCCACTAGACAGCCTCACGTTCGTTTGTTCAAAATCTTGAATCTTCGAAGTTCTTAATCGTATCCTTTGAAATTTGGACACTACGTTACATTTCAATACGTGTATATTCTTATACACTGGCAGGAGGGTCATATAGTATATAAAAATATAATGTATACATATAACATTTCTATTTATCACATACGTAATATATACATTTACATACGATATGGCGGTTCAATGGGTGCGTAACGAGTGTTATAATTTCAAAGCAGTCGAAGTACACGATTCTGAACAAACGAACATTAACATTTTCAATTTAATCAAATATGGGTTCTTGATGAAACATTGTGAATTAACTAAACAAACACTGTTTTTCCCTTGTTTCATAAATTCTGTTATGGTTACGAGTTATCAGCCAATTTTAAAGTATGTTACTGATTCTTCGGAATCTGATCCTTTGGAATCAGTAATCTACTTGAAAATGGGCTTATAACCCGAAATCTAGGTTGTGTAGTGTTGTTGTTGTGGTCTTCAGTCCTGAGACTGGCTTGATGCAGCTCTCCATGCTACTCTATCCTGTGCAAGCTTCTTCACCTCCCAGTACCTACTGCAGCCTACATCCTTCTGAATCTGCTTAGTGTATCCATCTCTTGGTCTCCCTCTACGATTTTTACCGTCCACGCTGCCCTCCAATACTAAATTGGTGATCCCTCAATGTCTCAGAACATGTCCTACCAACCGATTCCTTGTGATTCCGATTGTGCCACAAGCTCCTCTTCTCCCCAATTGCCGGCCGGAGTGGCCGAGCGGTCAAAGGCGCTACAGTCTGGGACCGCGCGACCGCTACGGTCGCAGGTTCGAATCCTGCCTGGGGCATGGATGTGTGTGATGTCCTTAGGTTAGTTAGGTTTAAGTAGTCCTAAGTGCTAGGGGACTGATGCCACAGCAGTCAAGTCCCATAGTGCTCAGAGCCATTTTTTTTTTCTCCCCAATTATATTCAATACCTCCTCATTAGTTATGTGATCTACCCATCCAATCTTCAGCATTCCTCTGTAGCACCACATTTCGAAAGCTTCTATTCTCTTCTTGTCTAAACTATTTATCGTCCACGTTTCACTTCCATACATGGCTACACTCCATACAAAAACTTTCAGAAACGCCTTCCTGACATTTAAATCTATACTCGATGTTAACAATTTTTTCTTCTTCAGAAACGCTTACCTTGCCATCGTCAGTCTACATTTTATATCCTCTCTACTTTGACCATCATCAGTTATTTTGCTCCCCAAATATCAGAACTCCTTTACAACTTTAAGTGTCTCATTTCCTAATCTAATTCCCTCAGCATCACCCGACTTAATTCGACTACATTCCATTATCCTCGTTTTGCTTTTGTTGATGTTCATCTTATACCCTGCTTTCAAGACACTGTCCATTCCGTTCAACTGCTCTTCCAAGTCCTTTGCAGTCTCTGAGAGAACTGCAATGTCATCGGGAACCTCAAAGTTTTTATTTCTCCTCCATGGATTTTAATACCTACTCCGAACTTTTCTTTTGTTTCCTTAATTGCTTGCTCAATATTGAGATTGAATAACATCGGGATAGGCTACAACCCTGTCTCACTCCCTTCCCAACCACTGCTTCCCTTTCATACTCCTCGACTCGTATGACTGCCATCTGCTTTCTGTACAAATTGTAAATAGCCTTTCGCTCCCTGTATTTTACCCCTGCTACCTCCAGAATTTGAAAGAGAGTATTCCAATCAACATTGTCAAAAGCTTTCTCTAAGTCTACAAATGCTATAAACGAAGGTTTGCCTTCCCTTAATCTTTCTTCTAAGATAAGGCGTAGGGTTCTAACATTTCTACGGAATCCAAACTAATCTTCCCCGAGATCGGCTTCTATCAGTTTTTCCATTCTTCTGTAAAGAATTCGCCTTAGTATTTTGCAGCTGTGACTTATTAAACTGATAGTTCGGTAATTTTCACATCTGTCAACACCTGCTTTCTTTGGGATTGGAATTATTATATTCTTCTTGAAGTCTGAGGGTATTTCGCCTGTCTCATACATCTTGTTCGCCAGATGGTAGAGTTTTGTCAGGACTGGCTCTCCCAAGGCTGTCAGTAGTTCTAATGGAATGTTGTCTACTCCGGGGGCCTTGTTTCGACTCAGTTCTTTCAGTGTTCTGTCAAACTCTTCACGCAGTATGATATCTCCCATTTCATCTTCATCTACATCCTCTTCTATTTCCATAATATTGTCCTCAAGTACATCGTCCTTGTATTGACCCTCTATATACTCCTTCCTCCTTTCTGTTTTCCCTTCTTTGCTTAGAACTGGGTTTCCATCAAAGCTCTTGATATTCATGCAAGTAGTTCTCCTTTCTCCAAAGGTCTCTTTAATTTTCCTGTAGGCAGTATCTATCTTACTCCTAGTGAGATAAGCCTCTACATCCTTACATTTGTCCTCTAGCCATCCCTGCTCAGCCATTTTGCACTTCCTGTCGATCTCATTTTTTAGACGTTTGCATTCCGTTTTGTCTGCTTCATTTACTGCATTTTTATATTTTCTCCTTTTATCAATTAAATTCAATATTTCTTCTGTTACTCAAGGATTTCTACTAGCCCTCGTCTTTTTACCTACTTGGTCCTCTGCTGCCTTCACTACTTCATCCCTCAGAGCTACCCATTCTTCTTCTACTGTACTTCTTTCCCCCGCTGCTGTCAATTGTTCCCTTATGCTCTCCCTGAAAGTCTGTACAACCTCTGGTTCTTTCAGTTTATCCAGGTCCCATCTCCTTAATTTCCCACCTTTTTCCAGTTTCTTCAGTTTTAATCTACAATTCATAACCAATAGATTGTGGTCAGAGTCCACATCTGCCCCTGGAAATGTTTTACAATTTAAAACCTGGTTCCTGAATCTCTGTCTTAGCATTATATAATCTATCTGATACCTTTTAGTATCTCCAGGGTTCTTCCATTATACAACCTTCTTTCGTGATTCTTGAACCAAGTGTTAGCTATGATTAAGTTATGCTCTGCGCAAAATTCTTCCAGGCGGCTTCCTCTTTCATTTCTTAGCCCCAGTCCATATTCACCTACTACGTTTCCTTCTCTCCCTTTTCCTACTCTCGAATTTAATAGTCACCCATGACTATTAAATTTTCGTCTCCCTTCACTACCTGAATAATTTCCTTTATCTCATCATACATTTCATCAATTTCTTTGTCATCTGCAGAGTTAGTTGGCATATAAACGTGTACTTCCTGTACTCCTATTTTTTTATTCATTATTAAACCTACTCCTGCATTACCCCTATTTGATTTTGTATTTATAACCCTGTATTCACCTGACCAAAATTCTTGTTCCTCCAGCCACCTAACTTCACTAATTCCCACTATATCTAACTTTAACCTATCCATTTCCCTTTTTAAATTTTCTAACCTACCTGCCCGATTAAGGGATCTGACATTCCACGCTCCGATTTTGTCTTGTGACAGCCAGAGCGAGAGCGCCAGCAGCAGCGAGTACTGTTTGTATAAAGCGTTTTTGTACTTATTTGCTGTGCTTAGCTTTTAAATAGTTTTTCTGGGAAAACCTAGCGTAGTTCTCGCGTCTCGTATTTCAGTGAGTGTTTCTTGATTATCAGAGTAGCTCATCAGAAGATTATCTTGGGAATTTGTCACCGTATAGAGTAGGGTAAACATAGTCATGTGTAGGGACTGTGGTTGTTGTGAGCGGACGCAAGGAGAATTGGCCACTCTTCGGGGGCAGGTGGAGGCTTTGTCTGTTAGGCTCATCGAGCTCGAGGCGCAGGCGTCGGCTCGTAGTGGCGTTGGGGCAACTGTGGTGAGACCTATGCCTACTTCGGTGGCCTTGGAATCACATGGAACCCCTGATGTCGCTGCGTCTTCCGGCAGTGAGCATCTTACCGGTCAGCCATCACTCCAGGGTGAATGGCGGACAGTGGTGGGCTCGCGCGTGCCTGGCCGAAAGGCGAAGCTGGGATCTGGCCGCGTGGCAGCTGCCTTACCCCTTTCCAACAGGTACGGGGTACTTCCTAGTGGTGATGACATCGTTTCCGAGCCACCACAGGATGCCTCGCCTGTTGGGCCAGTGGCCGATTCTCCGGCAAGGTCCCGACAGTCACAGAGGGCGGGCCTATTAGTTATAGGGAGTTCCAACGTTAGGCGGGTTATGGAGCCCCTCAGGAAAATAGCGGGTAGGTCGGGGAAGAATGCCAGTGTGCACTCGGTGTGCTTGCCGGGGGGTCTCGTCCGTAATGTGGAGGAGGCCCTTCCGGCAGCTATTGAACGCACTGGGTGTGACCGGCTGCAGATAGTAGCACATGTCGGAACGAATGACGCCTGCCGCTTGGGTTCTGAGGCCATCCTTGGTTCCTTCCGGCGGCTGGCTGATTTGGTGAAGACAACCAGCATCGCACGCGGAGTGCAAGCTGAGCTTAATATCTGCAGCATAGTGCCCAGAGTCGATCGCGGTCCTCTGGTTTGGAGCCGTGTGGAGGGTCTAAACCAGAGGCTCAGACGACTCTGCGACTATAATGGTTGCAAATTCATCGACCTCCGTTATTGGGTGGAGAACTGTAGGGCCCCCCTAGACAGGTCAGGCGTGCACTACACACCGGAAGCAGCTACTAGGGTAGCAGAGTACGTGTGGCGTGCACACGGGGGTTTTTTAGGTTAGAGGGACCCCCCCTTGGGCGAAACGATAAAATACCTGACGGCTTACCAGAGAGGACATTATCATCGTTGATAAAGAACGTCCGTCCTCAGAGACCAAAAACAGGAAAAGTTAACGTAATATTGGTAAACTGCAGGAGTATCCAGGGCAAGGTTCCTGAATTAGTATCTCTTATTGAAGGAAATACTGCGCATATAGTATTAGGAACGGAAAGTTGGTTAAAACCGGAAGTGAACAGTAACGAAATCCTAGACACAGAATGGAATATATACCGCAAGGATAGGATAAACGCCAATGGTGGAGGAGTATTTATAGCAGTAAAGAATTCAATAATATCCAGTGAAGTTATTAGCGAATGCGAATGTGAAATAATCTGGGTTAAGTTAAGTATCAAAGGTGGGTCAGATATGATAGTCGGATGCTTCTATAGACCACCTGCATCAGCAACCGTAGTAGTTGAGCGCCTCAGAGAGAACCTGCAGAACGTCGTGAAGAAGTTTCGTGATCATACTATTGTAATAGGGGGAGACTTCAATCTACCAGGTATAGAATGGGATAGTCACACAATCAGAACTGGAGCCAGGGACAGAGACTCCTGTGACATTATCCTGACTGCCTTGTCCGAGAATTACTTCGAGCAGATAGTTAGAGAACCAACTCGTGAAGCTAACGTTTTAGACCTCATAGCAACAAATAGACCGGAACTTTTCGACTCCGTGAATGTAGAAGAGGGTATCAGTGATCATAAGTCAGTGGTTGCATCAATGACTACAAGTGTAATAAGAAATGCCAAGAAAGGAAGGAAAATATATTTGCTTAACAAGAGTGATAGGGCACAAATCGCAGAATATCTGAGTGACCACCATCAAACGTTCATTTCTGAGGAAGAGGATGTGGAACAAAAATGGAAAAAATTCAGAAACATCGTCCAGTACGCCTTAGATAAGTTCGTACCGACTAAGGTCCAAAGCGAGGGGAAAGATCCACCGTGGTATAACAATCATGTACGAAAGGTACTACGGAAACAAAAGAAAGCTTCATCATAGGTTTAAGAGTAGTCGAATCATAGCTGATAAGGAAAAGCTGAACGAAGCGAAAAAGAGCGTAAAGAGAGCAATGAGAGAAGCATTCAACGAATTCGAACATAAAACATTGGCAAACAATCTAAACAAGAACCCTAAAAAGTTTTGGTCATATGTAAAATCGGTAAGCGGATCTAAATCCCCTATTCAGTCACTCGTTGACCACGATGGCACCGAAACAGAGGACGACCGAAGAAAGGCAGAAATACTGAATTCAGTGTTCCGAAACTGTTTCACTGCGGAAAATCGTAACACGGTCCCTGACTTCAGCCGTCGCACGGACGCCAAAATGGAAAATATTGAAATAAACGATATCGGAATTGAAAAACAACTGCTATCACTTAGTAGCGGAAAAGCATCCGGACCAGACGAGATACCCTTAAGATTCTACAGTGATTATGCTAAAGAACTTGCCCCCTTTCTATCAGCAATTTATCGTAGATCGCTGGAAGAACGTAAAGTACCTAGCGACTGGAAGAAAGCGCAGGTCGTTCCCATTTTCAAGAAGGGTCATAAATCAGATGCGAATAATTATAGGCCTATTTCGCTTACGTCAATTTGTTGTAGAATAATGGAACATGTTTTGTGTTCTCGTATTATGACGTTCTTAGATAATACAAATCTCCTTCATCATAACCAACATGGATTCCGCAAACAGAGATCATGTGAAACTCAGCTCGCCCTATTTGCCCAAGAAATTCACAGTGCCGTAGACACTGGCGAGCAGATTGATGCCGTATTCCTGGACTTCAGGAAGGCATTTGATACGGTTCCGCACTTACGTTTAGTGAAAAAAAATACGAGCTTACGGAATATCGGACCAGGTTTGTGATTGGATTCAGGATTTCCTAGAAGAAAGAACACAACATGTCATTCTTAACGGTTCAAAATCTGCAGATGTAGAGGTAATTTCGGGAGTACCGCAAGGAAGCGTGATAGGACCTTTATTGTTTACAATATACATAAATGACTTAGTTGACAACATCGGTAGCTCCGTGAGGCTATTTGCAGATGACACGGTTGTCTACAAGAAAGTAGCAACATCAGAAGACTCGTACGTACTCCAGGAAGACCTGCAGAGGATTAATGAATGGTGCGACAGCTGGCAGCTTTCCCTAAACGTAGATAAATGTAATATAATGCGCATACATAGGGGCAGAAATCCATTCCAGTACGATTATGCCATAGGTGGTAAATCATTGGAAGCGGTAACGACCGTAAAATACTTAGGAGTTACTATCCGGAGCGATCTGAAGTGGAATGATCACATAAAACAAATAGTGGGAAAAGCAGGCGCCAGGTTGAGATTCATAGGAAGAATTCTAAGAAAATGTGACTCATCGACGAAAGAAGTAGCTTACAAAACGCTTGTTCGTCCGATTCTTGAGTATTGCTCATCAGTATGGGACCCTTACCAGGTTGGATTAATAGAAGAGATAGACATGATCCAGCGAAAAGCAGCGCGATTCGTCATGGGGACATTTAGTCAGCGCGAGAGCGTTACGGAGATGCTGAACAAGCTCCAGTGGCGGACACTTCAAGAAAGGCGTTACGCAATACGGAGAGGTTTATTATCGAAATTACGAGAGAGCACATTCCGGGAAGAGATGGGCAACATATTACTACCGCCCACATATATCTCGCGTAATGATCACAACGAAAAGATCCGAGAAATTAGAGCAAATACGGAGACTTACAAGCAGTCGTTCTTCCCACGCACAATTCGTGAATGGAACAGGGAAGGGGGGATCAGATAGTGGTACAATAAGTACCCTCCGCCACACACCGTAAGGTGGCTCGCGGAGTATAGATGTAGATGTAGATGTAGATCCGTAGAACGCCAGTTTTCTTTCTCCTGATAACGACGTCCTCTTGAGTAGTCCCCGCCCGGAGATCCGAATGGGGGACTATTTTACCTCCGGAATATTTTACCCAAGAAGACGCCATCATCATTTAATCATACAGTAAAGCTGCATGCCCTCGGGAAAAATTACGACTGTTGTTTCCCCTTGCTTTCAGCCGTTCGCAGTACCAGAACAGCAAGGCCATTTTGGTTAGTGTTACAAGGCCAGACAAGTCAGTCATCCAGAATGTTGCCCCTGCAACTACTGAAAAGGCTGCTGCCCCTCTTCAGGAACCACACGTTTGTCTGGCCTCTCAACAGATACCCCTCCGTTGTGGTTGCACCTATGGTACGGCTATCTGTATCGTTGAGGCACGGAAGCCTCCCCAACGCAAGTCAATGGTTTAAAAGGGGGGGGGGGGAGGGGTTGTGTAGTAACCATAATAAAATTTGTGATACAAGGGAAAAAACAGTGTTTTATTAAGCAGAATCAGCGGCGACGTGCGAAAATGTGTACAGCCCCGGGATTCGAATCCGGGATCTCCAGCGCAGTAGACAGCTGGGGTAACGACTGCGCTATCCGGGACACAACGTTAGCTCACCTGCACGGACTGTCCCCGTACGATCACGGTCGATCCACACTCCCCTATAGCGCCAGCTATCCGCAGTCCCTGCCCTTTATATTCGTGGTCACTTCTTAGAGATTCCCACAGGAGGTCGGGCGTAATTGTGCATTCGCATTGAAGAAAGTCGATCCGTTGCCCCCGCCAGGTTTATCAATTATTTGAATGCACGGTGTCTGTTCCTTCGAAGTACAGACACTACTCAGATACAGCAGCTGTGAAATACTGTTGTAAATTGAAGAGGGATCACTGCTGTCTGCGGCGGGTTCGAATACCGGTCCCGTTTACATTTTCGTTCATCGTCGCTGACTCCGCTTAATGTCCCGCTGCAGTTGACAGTAGTGATCCCTCTTCAATTTACCTAAAATGTAAATAGATCTGACGCTGTCTTTTGTAACTTCATTAACGTTATTTGCCATCACGACCATCTTCCATTGTCTTTTGATCATTTAGATTTCCACAAAATTATTTAAAGTAGGATACTGTTTGTGATTTTAGGATGAAGAATTTAAGAGATAGTGTTTTAAATAACTGACTCTACTCCATATAGCCGTATGAAGTTTGGAGTGTAATATTCAGTATTGTTCTAAACATTTAGATGAAATAAATGTTCTTCCCTTGTTTATCGTAGCTGTTGTATTGTTGTAATTGAAGATAGCAGAATGATAATTTGGTAGGCTCTTCACACCTCCTTTGCGATGGAATTGATGTATTACTACCATATTGCTCGCGGTAGCCAGTTTTCTTGCTGTAGCGTTGGCTCCAAATTCCATCATAGATAAATGCTGGATAATCTTGTTTTCCAAAACTTGCAATTTCCAGAGATGACTTTACGACACAAATACCGCTGCCACATCAGCTTTCACTCGAATATGCACAGTTTCAGCACTCAAAAACATTACTGTTGCTAGACACGTAACTGCTACCTCCGCCCATTACGCTACCCAGCCTGCGACTATCACGTTCCACGGCACCCTGCTCCAAGATCACTCAGAGAACCACGGATTGAAAACAGAAAGCGGATTCTTTACCTTTACCAACTTTATTATCGTATGATCGAATCTTGGTAAGTATTAGACGACGTGGTGCGGAGCCGAGCGCCTTTCGGAAACCTAGGAATTACCTCTTCACCACCATCTACTGTTTGCAAGACGGCGTGTGTGACAAAAGCAAGACGCGGTTCACACGAGCTGTTTTTCTCGAATGCGAACTCATCCTTTGAGAGGATCTCAAGCTTTCTACGGTTCCGTCTAGTCGCTTGCAAGTTGTTGCTCGATGAACATATTGTAAGCCTTCTATGTAACTTATCTATGTGTGAAGCACTCAATATTCTTTTTTCAAAAGTTTCTCCTCGTTCAACGTGTGCTTTAAATATACTATTCAACTGTTGAGCAAAACTAACTGTTGGCTGGCCCCATGTTGCGCATGCGAACATTGTCGTGAAACAAAACTTTAAATTTAATGAAACGAAACGCTAAATTTGAAATAATGAAAATGATTTTAATTAAATCCCAAAAGAAACTAACCATGTATACTGTGAAACTTAATTAACTGAAACTCAGTGCTGATGTACTGGGGTTTCTAATTAAACTTTCCCTGTTTAACATGTTATAACACAGAAACTAATTACCGTACCAGAACCGAACTTGGTAGCATTAACAACAAGGACATGGGAAGCGAAATCAGTTCAATTGAAACATTTTTAACGTGCTGCTACCGTACATCATACCATTACATATGATACAATTACTGCTACAATAGGGGCTCAATATGGCAACCATCAGTACGCAAAACAGCCGGCCGCTGTGGCCGAGCGGTTCTAGACGCTTCAGTCCGGAACCAAGCGGCTGCTACGGTCGCAGGTTCGAATCCTGCCTCGGGCATAGATGTGTGTGATGTCCTTAGGTTACTTAGGTTTAAGTAGTTCTAAGTCTAGGGGACTGATGACCTCAGATGTGAAGTCCCGTAGTGCTTAGAGCCATTTGAACCATTTGAAGTACGCAGAACAGTCTGAAAGCAGGATTGCATTCTGTACAGCAGAACGAAGCAAGTCCGTAGGCATGCTGGCTACCTCTCTTAATATGCTGCGCTTCAGACCAGCACATGTGTGAATGTACCCTTGGTAAACCCTGTTCTTCAGGTAGCTCCACAACCAGAAACGACATGGAGTGAGATCAGATGACGGTGCTGGCCAAGCATTTGGAAACGATCGGCTGATAATTCGATCTTTTCCAAAAGTGTTTCGGAGAAGCAGGTGAACTTCACGCGCGGTGTACGGTGGGGCCCCATCTTGCATGAAAACTGTTCAGTTCAGTGCGTCTCTCTCGCCTGTGGGGCGGGTATGGCAAGCTGGCGAAGCATATCGTAGTGACGCTGACCAGTCACACTGCACCTATTTGGTCCCTGAGTGCCAGCCCGTTCAAATAAGAATGGGTCAATATGAACGTAGCCCTGAAGCCACACCGTACGGTGACATGTTCACCATACAGAGCAACTTCATGCACAGTGACTGGAGGTGAAAAACGAGCTTCGTCTGTCCATACAGGGTTTGTATAAAAAGTAATGAGACCGACATTTTGCTGACACGACTGTCCTTCGCAGCGCGCCCTCGCCCGCGCGTAAACGCCTGCGGGCTCTTGTTTCGTCAGCACCGTGCGTTGAGTGGACTCGTCGCGAAGTCGTCGGTCGTGGCGCAACATGCAGCAAACGATCGAGCAACGTTACGCCATTACGTTTTGTGTGAAATTAGGAAAATCGGACACAGAAAGGTAGGATATATGTCGGCAAGCCTACGGCGATGATTGCCTGTCAAAAGCCCAGGTTTTCATGTGGGCCTAACCTAGCCTAACCAGCTTTAAAGAGGGCCGGGACAGCGTTAAGGACGAGGACCACTCCGGACGTCCGTCAACCAGCAAAACAGACGAAACCATCGACCGTGTGCGCGTTTTATTGAACACCGACCGTTGGATGAGTGTCAGGATGATAGCAGACGACCTCGGACTTGACAAAATGACAGTGCACAACATCATCATCAAAGATTTTCGGTGAGGAATACCTGCACCAAGATGGTCCCGTAGATTTTGTCAGATGTTCAAACGCAAGCATGCACGGACGCCTGCCAAGACAATCTTCAGAGTCTTGAGGCTGATTATGAATTTTTAGATAACGTTATCACCAGATACGAAACCTGGATGTTTCAGTACGACCCGGAGACAAAGCGAGTGAGTGCTGAACGGCGCACTGCAGCATCTCCACGTCCAAAAAAGGTTCGCATGAGAAAATCGAAGGTGAAAGCCATGCTGACTGTGTTTTCCAACGTCAGGGGAGTGGTTCATCATGAGTTTGTGCCACAAGGCCAAACTGTCACCGGTGCTTTTTATCGCGAAGTGCACAAGAGGCTGAAAGTCAGTGTCCATCACATGCGGTCAGCCATTGCCAATGATTGGAAACTGCATCATGACAATGTGCTGAGTCACACCTGCTTCATGGTGGCCAGCTTCCCGGCGAAGAAAGGGATTCCAACGATTCCCAAGCCCCCATACAGTCCCGATGTGGCCCTGCCAGACTTTTTTTGCTCCACAATCTAACAACTTCCCTGAAAGGCATAGGACCCTAGAGGAGGTCCAAGCAGCCACGACGAGGGCTTTGAAGGCAATCTCACATTCAGCATTCGCGGCAGCATTTGAAGCGTGGAAATCTCTCCTGCGGCGGGTTGTTGACTCACAAGGGTCATAAATTGAAGAGTACTAAGTGTTTGCAGCAATATCTACAATGAATTTTGATTCACAATCTCAGTCTCATTACTTTTTATACAAACCCTGTATGATAGGCCAGGGTCAGTTCTCGTCAGCTTCAATCCTTGCAAGAAAGTGGAAAGGGAAGTCAAAACGTCGTTGTGCGTCCTGTAGTGCAAGCTGCTGTACGATATGGTTCTTGTATGCATACCATTTGAGAATAGTTCGAAGTACCTTCCGTAGTGTGGACCATGGATGTTCAACTGTCGTGACACAGTAGCGCACTGCTTGACGATCGCGAATTGTGCACAGCGTTGTCTACAATAGCAACAACGATTTCATCAACCACCTGTGGTGCAACCGGTCGTCGGTCTCTTCCCGGAGCGATGCTAAGTTCTCCAGTTGATTCGAACTTCCTTATCATGCTCCGCATAGCAGATGGAGAAAGAGGGCCCTTCCGTAATCCCTTCACATACGATTTTCCCGAAGTGCAGCTGCAACATTACTGTTATTTTGATAATAGAGTTGCACCAATAATGCCCTGCGCCATTTCTTCAAGCTCATGTTGACACGTCAACAAGTGAACTGCGACTGGACCGACGGTGCGTCACACACCTGACTGATCACGGCACCTGCCTAGCCATAGTTGGAACTGGACGGTAGCGTTTTCACGGTTGGAAATCATGCACCACATACTCTGGACATTAACGCTATCAAGTTTGGTGCTCATGTATTAATTAGTTTCTGTCTTATAAAGTGTTAAAAAGGGAAAGTTTAATTCTAACCACCCAGTACGTTGTGAAAGTCACGTAACATGAAGTGCAATGTCTGACTTGAAATATCCACAAAACAAAATACTATTCAACACGATAAAAAAATAACTGTTTAATACAACCAATATTGTTCACTGTAAAATAATTTGCTAACTTACCACAACACCTGCAGATTTTGACTACGTAATGTTTGCTCACAAGAATGCAAAGCGAGATCTCCCTTGACATAAAAGCAACTTACATCTTGCTCAGCGTGCTATTTTGTGTTTGGTATGCTGACGTTCTCGAAAGCACGTTGCAGTCAGGAAACTCAGCAGCTAAAGAAAAATGATCTCTAATTCTCCTTCCTTGTCGGAAACAATCTGTGGCTGCGTTTGGCGTAAGGTGAAATACATACACAACAAAATATTTTAAACTTTTACTAAGAATGTTGGAGGAGACTTCAAAGCAAATCGTTGTTAAAAAATTAAAGTCTGATTATTGTCAAAAAACAACTGTACAACATAAGAAGATTCATACACTACTGGCCATTAAAATTGCTACACCACGAAGATGACGTGCTACAGACGCGAAATTTAACCGACAGGAAAATTATGCTGTGAGAAGCAAATGATTAGCTTTTCAGAGCATTCACACAAGGTTGGCGCCGATGGCGACACCTACAACGTCCTGACATGAGGAAAGTTTACAACCGATTTCTCATACACAAACAGCGGTTGTCCGGCGTTGCCTGGTGAAACGTTGTTGTGATGCCTCGTGTAAAGAGGAGAAATGCATACCATCACGTTTCCGACTTTGATAAAGGTCGGATTGTAGCCTATCGCGATTGCGGTTTATCGCATCGCCACATTGCTGCTTGTTTTAGTCGAGATCCAATGACTGTTAGCAGAATATGGAATCGGTGGGTTCAGGAGCGTAATACGGAACGCCGTGCTGGATCCCAACGGCCTCGTATCTCTAGCAGTCGAGATGACAGCCATCTTATCCGCATGGCTGTAACGGATCGTGCAGCCACGTCTCGATCCCTGAGTCAAAAGATGGGTACGTTTGCAAGACAACAACCATCTGCACAAACAGTTCGGCGACGTTTGCAGCAGCATGGACTATCAGCTCGGAGACCATGACTGCGGTTACCCTTGACGCTGCATCACAGACAGGAGCGCCTACGATGCTGTACTCAACGACGAACCTGGGTGCACCAATGGCAAAACGTCATGTTTTCGGATGAATCCAGGTTCGGTTTACAGCATCACGATGGTCGCATCCGTGTTTGGCGACATCGCGGTGAACGCACATTGGTGTCAGTTCTAGTATAATATATTTGTCCAATGAATACCCCTTTATCATCTGCAATTCTTCTTGGTGTAGCAATTTTGATGGCCAGTAGTGTACACTTACAAAATTCTCTCATCACAAAAATTACAAATATTTCTATCAGTTGGGTAATTTGTGACGGAAGGAAAACAAAGAGATCGCATTCACACAAATCATCAATATTTTTAGTTACCTACGGAACGTAGATTTCCTTCAGTTGATAATTCTTAAAACAAATCACTCCATTCTTTCTCGTGCATGGGTTACCTTGAAATATATCAGTGTTATGAGCATTTTCATATACACTATGCGGCAGTGAAAACGGCGATCTATGTACACTCGAAAACGAAATGTAATGACAACGAGTTCTGCCGCCCGCAATCCTAAGCTTTAGCGTTTTGGGGAGTCAATGGAGTGGTCAATGAGCATGGGGTTTTCTCTGTGAAAGCTTCTTACGAAACAGTGACACTTACGTATGAGAGATCAGTACATTTGCTCTCCAGCATAACAATCCAGTTCCTCCTTCTTAAGCAATGAAAATAATTTCGGCAAAACTGGTTAAATATTAAAGAAGAGTCTTTTAAATTACAAGTTCTTTTATGTTTCAAAAGAAAACCGTCTGTGTACTTCAAAGAATATTAGACGTCTGGAAAAAGACTTCGGGAAGAGTCCAACACGATGCGTTTGAACATTTACACAGCATCTTACAGAATTTGTCGTTAGCCTTTGAAGAATACCGTACACCGAGCTTTAATAGGAATCATACAATATTTAGGAATCGCATACTTTCGTCACAAATTAGCGAAAGAGACTGTGTTTCTTTCAGGATTTTTTTAAGAAGTTGGAAAAATGACCTGATCTTGGCAATAACAAAATTACGAGCAGAGAGGTTAGCTATAATCTTTTAAGTTTTGTATAAAAAGCCCAAACTTTCTATGCTGATTACAAAAGAATCTTCAGAGGCTGTGTGGAATGTAATTCCATACCCAGAAAGTAGCAGAATGACGTAAACTACATTTTGAATTATTAGGCTTTTTTTTAAAAAAATCCGATGGGGAACTATGCTGTCGTCGCTACCTACAAGTTGGTTGGACGTCGACAATGTTCGCAGTTAACCACAGTTACTTGACTTCCTGTCAGTACAGTCACATATTAAGACTTCCAGTTCTTCCAGAAGTGGTGAATAAGCACCAGCTGTTTTGGTTGGCAGGAGAGCCAACACCGTGTTACTAGGAGGAGGCCGAAAGGCACGCGTTTTAGCTCACGCAGGCTGGCGTGAGGTCTGCAACAGGACAAGGAAATTAGAATTTAGAAAAACGGAAGTAGCTGGTGGAATACTTAACTTTAATCCATTAATGGTGAACGTCGGTCTGACGGTACATGATTCACAAGATCAATAGTAACTGATAATGGCGCCTTGCTAGGTCGTAGCAAATGACGTAGCTGAAGGCTATGCTAACTATCGTCTCGGCAAATGAGAGCGTATTTTGTCAGTGAACCATCGCTAGCAAAGTCGGTTGTACAACTGGGGCGAGTGCTAGGAAGTCTCTCTAGACCTGCCGTGTGGCGGCGCTCGGTCTGCAATCACTGATAGTGGCGACACGCGGGTCCGACGTATACTAACGGACAGCGGCCGATTTAAAGGCTACCACCTAGCAAGTGTGGTGTCTGGCGGTGACACCACACCAGCTTCAGAGGGCTACTTGCCTCAACTTTCTGCTCACATGTCTGCCATCTTCCTGCATCTGGCTACCAAAAATTTGCATGCCATGGGCACCTGCACTCCAACAGACCGGTTGGTGCCTTGAATCTCCATCACAGTCTGGAAATTTTGGCGATCATACAACGATCGTCCATTAAGAAACATAAAGAAACCAACATGTAGGCCAATAAGATTTTTTCCCAGCACCTTGTATTTCATTTGGAAGACTTGTAGCTCTTAACTAGTATCTGCTACTAGATTTTGCAATGTATCCTAGAAATTGTTTTACTATTATTATCATCGCAGGTGTTCAGACAAACTAACAAGGTGAGCAAACACTGAAAAAACTTCCAAAAGTGATGATGTAATTCTTAAACAGGCATTTACACACATACAAGTGTAGTGTTCCAAGAATGGGACAAGTTGTCGGTCGCGACCTTAAGGTAGGAATCATCACAGCATTTGTCTGATATGTAAGTGACGACGGGCTCTATTCCTGAATACGTCTGGTAATTAAACAATTTATATGCATATACAATTGCGACCTTGCAAAGCTTTCTGAGTATCGTTCCGCGTCATGATGTAAAAAACTATAGTGTAGAAACAATCGTTTCGGTCACAGTTACAGCGCCTTCTTCTGAGTCTACTTATGTGCTTTAGTTATTATTATTATTATTATTATTATTATTATTATTATTATTATTGTTATTGTTATTGTGCAGTGTTTCCAAAGTACTGCCACCTGTGTGGCTGGACACCTGGGGTGGAGATATATATATATATTGTTGTGGTCTTCAGTCCTGGGACTGGCTTGATGCAGCTTTCCATGCTACTCTATCCTGTGCAAGCTGCTTCATCTCCCAGTATGTACTGCAGCCTACATCCTTCTGAATCTGCTTAGTGTATTCATCTCTTGGTCTCCCTCTACGATTTGTATCCTTCACGCTGCCCTCCAATACTAAATTGGTGATCCCTTGATGCCTCAGAACATGTCCTACCAACCGATCCCTTCTTCTAGTCAAATTTCTCTTCTCCCCGATTCTATTCAATACCTCCTCATTAGTTACGTGATCTATCCATCTAATCTTCAGCATTCTTCTGTAGCACCACATTTCGAAAGATTCTATTCTCTTCTTGTCCAAAATATTTATCGTCCATGTTTCACTTCCATACATGGCTACACTCCATACAAGTACTTTCAGAAATGACTTCCTGACTTAAATCTATACTCGATGTTAACAAATTTCTCTTCTTCAGAAACGCTTTCCTTGCCATTGCCATTCTACATTTTATATCCTCTCTACTTCGACCATCATCAGTTATTTTGCTCCCCAAATATCAAAACTCCTTTACTACTTTAAGTGTTTCATTTTCTAATCTAATTCCCTCAGCATCACCCGAATTAATTCGTTGATGTACATCTTATATCCTCATTTCAAGATACTGTCCATTCCGTTCAACTGCTCTTCCAAGTCCTTTGCTATCTCTGACAGAGACGTGTTTATGTATGTGTGTTCATTCGGCTTCAAATCGACGTCATTACGGAAGATCTTGCAGGAGGGTTCGCGGTACCAAAACCCTGTGCCACAGTGCAGGTGCCATGGAGCTGACATACTCAAGGTGCCTGAGTGTCGAACGAAATGCTTCAACTTTGTTGAGGTGTTTCATAGTGGATATCCTAATCTGTTCCCTCAGGACGGCATGTCAAGTTCACTGCTGAAGTCCTGGATCCGGACCCAACCAGGTGGACGGAGTATGGCCCGAAAGCGCCGATTCTGGACTGCCTGGAGGAGGCGTAACAATGAGGGGCAAATAGCGCCTCATTTCGAGTAACTGTAAATTAGCATCGGAATGACTGTAGCAGAATAAAGGTGGAGATTGACTCTGGACCGTAGTTCCATACTGTCCAGTATATGGTAGATCTATTGGAGAAGATGTAGCAACTTTATTCGTTTCTCTGGTACATGTGTTAGTTTCTTCTCCTAGATAATACCAAGATATTTAACTCTGTGAATCCAGTTCAGTGGTCGAGACTGTGCAGAATCATGCGGTTATGGAGACCGGAGCATTGTCACGTAAACATCACGGCCTTCCTCTTTCCTGCATTGAATTTAATGCAGTTTCAGTCTCAACTTCCTTCGCCGTAATTTCGGCCGGGAGATATTTTATGACGGCCTTGAGCATCTTCTCACTTGGAGGTTCTTGTGTATACAACGGAATTTTTGCGTTTTGGAAGAACTGCAGTGCTGTCTATTGGTCCTGTATCGTTTCTAAGTGGTAATTGATCGATTCCTCTTTATAGATGGCCCTGATTGGTCCAGCCACATGTCTCTTCAGTTCGTTGTTCAGCGAAAGATGTTTGCCGCGTACTGTATGGACGGATTTTCGTCAGAGAAAATTTAGGTTGTAACCTCCCAACAGAATTATTCCGTAACCTCCCAACAGTAAAATAATATTCACATTTAGCGTAACTACCCAACAGTGAAAATATGTATCGCATTAACATTTAGTGTAACCTCCCCAACAGAAAACTTCCGTAACCTACCAATAATACAATGAGACTAACCTCTCAATAAAATTGTGGCTCAATTATAACCTTTCAATAATTGACTGTGAATTTAAACTGGTAAGTTTTGGACGTCAGCAGCGCTGCGTCATGGCCCTGAAAGATCATACTGAATAAATTGAAAATTCTTACCTCAATGAAGTCGCCGGATAACGCGTATATATCTGCGCCTATAAGAAATTTTTCTGGCACAGCCCAGTGCAATGCTGACCGATGGATTACTCATGTGTAAAAGAAAAAACGATTTTTCTTTACAATAATGGGGATGACCATGGATTGGAGAAATTAGTAAATTCTTTAAATTGAGATGAATGATTGTCAAAAGTTAATTTTCATAAGAAAGATTATTATTAAGAGATTTTCTTAAAACACTTACACGGGACTTCATATAACAATACTACATATGCGCGAGGCTGCTTTTACCTTATACTACATCGCTCAGACACCGCCATCGCTCCCCACGACCGGCCCAGCCAACTCCATACACACGACTGCCAGCTACTACAAACTACTACTGCTACAGACACTGCTCTTACTGCATAAACACTGCTCTCTGGTCTGAGATTCTCTTATAGCTTACATGTCGCAGGCAGCACGTGAGCAATTCATCGAAATTACATCTGCTCGAGTGCGCTAGCAACAAATTCCTTAATCATGGACATCGTACAAGGTGGCTGCCTTACTCCAGAGGTGGAAGGTGGTTGTGCGTCTGCCGTTCCTGGTGAGGCGTCAATTCCATTTATTCGCCCTCCAGTTGCAAGACAGCGAACTGGTTGGAGGCTGGCAGTGGAATTTGTCGCTTAGCGTTATCAGGTGTGTTTTGTGAGTTCCTCCTCTTTTGTTTGGTTCGTTTGTTTCGAATAAACTAAAAAACCTTCGTCTTCATGGTTGCCCAACGGGGATGTTCCGAATCAGATTCGGTGGTAGATATTGGTGTGTGGTGCCTCGGCGTGATTTCGCCGCGTCTAGTGACCATATCACGCGCCAGTTAGTCTCGTCTTCTTTGAGCGTCGTTTATTGTTGGCTGTGTAATGTTGTTATACAGTGAGGTGTGTGTGGAATGGGGTGTATCTTCCTAGTGTGACTATCCTTCCCGTAGAGCAGTGGCGGGTTCCAGACTTCGATCGTCGACGTGGAGGACGTGGGTTTATCGGCCGCGGCCGGGGCCCAGGACCTGCGCTGTTGTCCATTCGCGCCATTCCAGAAGTTTGCCGTGTTCGCAGCCTTGGTCGTCGTCGCCAAATTTCCTTCGTGCATGGTCGTTATCACCTTAGACGCGGCGGCCAGTGGGGCATCAGGCGGAGCAAGCACCGCCAGACAGCGAGCAGCAGACTGCCTCAGCCGCGCGCTCGCTCCGAACCGCTCTCTTGTGCGTAGCGTACCCGAATACACTGCAGTACTACCGCTGTGCTCAATCCAGTTCCAAAACCTGCTGACGTTTTTCAGCTGTGCGGAGTCGTTTATACACTACTGGCCATTAAAATTGCTACGCCAAGAAGATATGCGAAGATATGCAGATGATAAAAGGGTATTAATTGGACAAATATATTATACTAGAACTGACATGTGATTACATTTCCACGCAGTTTGCGTGCATAGAAGCTGAGGAATTAGTACCCAGAACAACGAGCTCTGGCCGAAATAACGGCCTTGATACACCTGGGCATTGAGCCGAACAGAGCATGGATGGCGTGTACAGGTACAGCTGCCCATGCAGCTTCAACACGATACCACAGTTTATCAGCCGGCCAAAGTGGCCGAGCGGTTCTAGGCGCTACAGTAGGGAGCCGCGCGACCGCTACGGTCGCAGGTTCGAATCCTGCCTAGGGCATGGATGTTTGTGATGTCCTTAGGTTAGTTAGGTTTTAGTAGTTCTAAGTTCTAGGGGACTGATGACCTCAGAAGTTTAGTCCCATAGTGCTCAGAGCCATCTGAACCAACCACAGTTCATCAAGAGTAGTGACTGGCGTATTGTGACGAGCCAGTTGCTCGGCCACCATTGACCATACGTTTTCAGTTGGTGAGAGATCTGGAGAATGTGCTGGCCAGGACAGCAGTCGAACATTTTCTGTATCCAGAAAGGCCCGTACAGGACCTGCAACATGCGGTCGTGCATTATCCTGCTGAAATGTAGGGTTTCGCAGGGATCGAATGAAGGGTAGAGCCACGGGTCGTAACACATCTAAAATGTAACGTCCACTGTTCATAGTGCCGTCAATGCGAACAAGAGGTGACCGAGACGTGTAACCAATGGCACCCCATACCATCACGCCGTGTGATACGCCAGTATGGCGATGACGAATACACGCTTCCAATGTGCGTTCACGCGATGTCGCCAAACACGGATGAGGCCATCGTGATGCTGGAAACAGAACCTGGATTCATCCGAAAAAATAACGTCTTGCCATTCGTGCAGCCAGGTTCGTCGTTGACTGCACCATCGCAGGCGCTCCTGTCTGCGATGCAGCGTCAACGGTAACAGCAGCCATGGTCTCCGAGCTGATAGTACATGCTTCTGCAAACGTCGACGAACTGTTAGTGCAGATGGTTGTTGTCTTGCAAACGTCCCCATCTGCTGACTCAGGGATCGAGACGTGGCTGCACGATCCGTTGCAGCCATTCGGATAAGATGCCTGTCATCTGGACTGCTAGAGATACGAGGCCGTTGGGATCCAGCACGGCGTTCCGTATTACCCTCCTGAACCCACCGATTCCATATTCTGCTAATAGTCATTGGATCTCGACCAACGCGAGCAGCAATGTCGCGATACGATAAACCGCAATCGCGACGGGCTACAATCCGACCTTTATCAAAGTCGGAAACATGGTGGTATGCATTTCTCCTCCTTACACGAGGCATCACAACAACGTTCCACCAGGCAATGCCGGTCAACTGTTGTTTGTGTATGAGAAATCGGTTGGAAATTTTCCGCATGTCAGGACGTTGTAGATGTCGCCACCGGAGCCAACCTTGTGTGAATTCTCTGAAAAGCTAATCATTTGCATATCACAGCATCTTCTTCCTGTCTGTTAAATTTCGCGTCTGTAGCACGTCATCTTCGTGGTATAGCAATTTTAATGGCCAGTAGTGTACTTTCTCATTGCTATTCACTGAGCATGCCTTTACGTCCTAAATTTAGGCTGTCGTTGTTATGATTGGTCACTTGAGGCAGAAGGAGCCGGGACTCTAGTATAACAGATTGCTTCTGTGGTGGGAGTGGAGACCTGCTGTTCTGTTACTTCTTGCATTGTTTTCTCTGACTCGAGCTCACCCACGAATAAGGCGTGCGCTGCAGTTTTCCTCTTGCAGGACGCAGGCCTCGTGGCGGCAGTGGCTTGCCGGAGCGCTCGCGTCACGCATTGCTGGGTGCGGCCTGTTGGACTCTGCGGGCTGGCAGCCAGGACGGGACAAGCCTCTATCCATCCTCTCTGTTCATGTCGTTAGGATGGCTTCTCTCAACGTCAAACCTGCCTGCTCGGCCAGTATTAAATTTGACTACTTTGCAGCAGTCCTGCCAGTTTTCGGCCACTGCAGACTTTCTGTGCTGTTCTAGACTAATGTAGCGCTCGTGTTCTGGTATGCGCGTTGCTATCGAATCCATGAGTGCTTCGACAAGTGAAATTTGCGCCCAACCATAAATCTGTGAAATCTGCGCCCCATACCTGGTCGCTTTCTGTCACGGCTTAACTGCGCCAAGATCGTTGTAATTACTCTAAACTATCTGCTCTCCAGACGCGGCCGAAGTGCGCCCCAATAGTAGCCGACTGTCTCAACAAACAGCTTTAGCGTTTCTCTAGCTGTTCCAGAGCTGACAACGTGCAACTTGTGTATTTCTGTCGCAATAATTCCAGTAAGGAAGTTTCAACTACCATTCGCGATAAGCAATGTTGCCGCTTTGAAAGTTATTGTTACATAGTGAAGATAACGAAAGAATAAGGGACAGTCACGTGGCGCTGTTTAAGACAGAAAGCAATCCGTTGCCGAGGAATGCTTAAAATCAAGATAATGATGGTGTTTGGTTTATGGAGCGCTCAATTGCGCGGTCATCAGCGCCCGTACAAAATCCCAATTTTTATACAGTCCAATCTAGCCACTGTCATGAATGATAATTATGAAATGATGAGGATAACACAAACACCTAGTACCCCCCCTCCCCCCCCCCCCCGATAAAATCCCAAATCCGGCCGGGAATCGAGCCCAAGACCCGCGATCCAGAGGCAACAACGCTAGCCACTACACCACGAGCTGCGAATTTAAAACCAGAGACCCGACGGTACTTTTTTCACTCGACCATCAATGTGGAGCTCCGTATGACGTTCGGTTAAAAGTAAGGAAGACCTGGAACCATACAAAAAAGGGCACGAGAGGAAGAGACGTCTATTTACAAAATATATTCATAAGAGCTGGGTTGCCTGCATAATCGAGGATATGATTTTGTTTCTGTCATGCCAGAACAGCGAGCAACGAAAAGAACTATCAGTAGGCAAAATTACAGGAAAAAGAGAGAGATTCGCAGACAAGATAAGAAACTAATCTCAAAACAGAGTTACTAGCTATGAATGATGACGATTTTCTGATAAGCGACGACAAATTAGGAAAAAGGATAGTAGTTTTTAGCAGAAGAGCAGGAAAAGAGGTTCTAAGAAGTAAACAAGACTTCCGTACGAACGGTACGTTCAAGTGGTGTAGCAAAAAATTTTCGCAAGTATACACCATTCACACCGACTTTGGGAGTATAAATAATGAGACAAAGATACACCCACTTGAAACTTCCTGACAGATTAAAACTGTGTGCCGGACCGAGACTCGAACTCTGGATCTTTGCCTTTTGCGGGCAAGTGTTTTACCACCTTTTTCTTTTTTAACTCGGGATCTTTGCCTTTCGTGGGCAAGTGCTCTACCGTTTTGCTTTGTTTTTTTAATGGAGATATCAGAAACAGAAACCTTTATTATTCACAAAACCGTAGTACATCCTTATACATTATAGCTGTCCTGGAAGGAACCTCGCTGCCGTTCTACCATGCAGCATGAAATAACAACAAGGTCAAAGTGGGGCCATCTCTGGCACTCTTAAAAAAATTATTTGTATATATTGCAATAAAATTCAAAGAAACATTCCAGTGCTATTTGTGCAATCGCTAGTTCTTCCTGGGTCGCATACTCGCGTAGTTTTCCTTTGCTGATCACTTTACTTGGTCGGTTACACAACGACAGCACCGCCGCTCATCTTTGCGCACCCGTCATACCCCCAAGTATACGGCGAGTCCGCAAAAACCGTCCTAGAAAATTTGCATACCAGTCCCTGTACTTTCGTAGCCGTAACAGATTTGTGTGGCCATCTTGCGAGTATTGCCAGTAATCCTGTACGTTCAGTACACTCAGACACGTGTATCTATATGTGTAATGGACCGTCACACCTGTGATCCACGCCACTGCATTCGTCTTACGGCGTGGAAAATGCGTTTCCTCTGAACAAAATACTACGTCGGAAGATATTGCTGTATATACAGGGTGAGTCACCTAACGTTACCGCTGGATATGTTTCGTAAACCACATCAAATACTGACGAACCGATTCCACAGACCGAACGTGAGGAGAGGGGCTAGTGTAATTGTTTAATACAAACCATACAAAAATGCACGGAAGTATGTTTTTAACACAAACCTACGTTTTTTTAAAATGGGACCACGTTAGTTTTGTTAGCACATCTGAACATATAAACAAATACGTAATCAGTGCCGTTTGTTGCATTGTAAAATGTTAATTACATCCGGATATATTGTAACCTAAAGTTGACGCTTGAAACCTCCGACGTTCAGTTGCGTGTTGTAACAAACACGGGCCACGGTCGGCGAGCAGCATCTGCAGGGACATGTTTACGATGACGACCGTGTTTACGAGTGTGGCTGTAGTGCACTGTTGTGGTTTGGTCTAGCTATCGCAGTGTCCGCATGTAGCGCTTGCTGCTATTGTTATTCTGCATTCGTCTCCGCACGCAGACCAACTGTGATACCAGACATCTGCGATAGTGTAGTGTTGTAGGAACTGTGACCATGGTGTATTCGAACTCTGAAAAGGCGGAGATGATACTCATCTATGGCGAGTGTCGACGAAATCCAGCTGAAGCCTGCAGAGTGTATGCAGAACGGTACCCGGACAGAGAGCATCCAACGAGCCGCACATTGCAAAACATCTACCGCCAACTGCATGCAACAGGTATGGTCGTAGCACGCAAACGGGTCCGTAACAGGCCCGTCACAGGAGAAGCGAGTGCAGTTGGTATGTTAGCTGCTGTTGCCATGAACCCACACATGAGTACACGGGACATTGCGAGAGCCGGTGGACTGAGTCAAGGTAGTGTCATGCGCATACTGCATCGTCACCGCTTTCACCCGTTTCATGTGCCGCTACATCAGCAATTACATGGTGATGACTTTAATCATCGAATGCAATTCTGTCAATGGGCATTAACAGAGAATGCGATGCAGTTCTACCTGTTTACCGATGAAGCGGGGCAGTGAATCTACGGAACATGCATTACTGGTCCGTGGACAATCCTCGCTGGCTCAGACAGGTAGAGCGACAGCGACCGTGGACTGTAAATGTATGGTGCGGAATCATTGGCGACTACCTCATTGCTCCTCACTTCATTGCAGGGGCCCAAACAGCTGCAACATACATCGCGTTTCTACAGAATGATCTGCCAACGTTGCTCGAAAATGTCCCACTGGAAACGCGTCGACGTATGTGGTATCAGCATGATGGTGCACCTGCACATTCCGCGATTAACACTAGGCTGACCCTTGACAGGATGTTCGACGGGCGTTTCATAGGACGTGGAGGACGCATAAATTGGCCATCCCGTTCTCCTGATATTACACCTTTGGACTTCTTTCTGTGGGGTACGCTAAAGGAGAATGTGTACCGTGATGTGCCTACAACCCCAGAGGATATGAAACAACGTATTGTGGCAGCCTGCGGCGTCATTACACCAGATGTACTGCGGCGTGTACGACATTCATTACGCCAGAGATTGCAATTGTGTGCAGCAAACGATGGGCACCACATTGAACATCTGTTGGCCTGACATGTCGGGACACACTCTATTCCACTCCGTAATCGAAAACGGAAACCACGTGTGTACGTGTACCTCACCTCTCATGGTAGTGTACATGTGCGTCAGTGAAAAAGACCAATAAAAAGGTGTTAGCATGTGGACGTAATGTGCTGTTCCAGCCTCTTCTGTACCTAAGGTCCATCACCGTTCCCTTTGGATCCCTACGTAATTCGGTGCTCTCCGATACACACGATCGAACAGCGGAGGATTGGTACTCAAGCGTCAACTTTAGGTTACAATATCTCCGGATGTAATTAACATTTTACAATGCAACAAACGGCACTGATTATGTATTTGTTTATATGTTCAGATGTGCTAACAAAACTAACGGGGTTCCATTTAAAAAAACGTAGGTTTGTGTTAAAAAAACATACTTCCGTGCATTTTTGTATGGTTTGTGTTAACCAATTACAGTAGCCCCTCTCCTCACGTTCGGTCTGTGGAATCGATTCGTCAGTATTTGATGGGGTTTACAAAATATATCCAGCGGTAATGTTAGGTGACTCACCCTGTATAGTGCGTCGCATGAATGCCGTTATCTTCCTTTTTAGAGTCCAGGCAGCCAACGCCTCGCCGCAGACCAGCTGGTGGTCGTCTGTACCCAGCATGCCGCGTTGCTGACACATGGGCGTACTTTTCGTTATTCGTTGGGTATTTCCGGTTCACTACAATGTATCATGTTGACTGACTCTGGTAGGTAGGTGGGGGTGGTGTACCGTGCGCCACTCCACGTGCCAATTAAAGGCAGGATGTTTCGGTTACACCTTGTTGCGGGCGATCTGTCGAAGAAGCAGATTAATCGCTCTCGAACGTAACTGTGTTCAAGGATGAACGTCCGCACATACGTTAATGGAGCGATATATGGCCGACACTGACCGGGCGAAGATGTGATATTGGTACTAGTTCTTCGATGATCGTCCCCGTAAGCGAGTAATTCCTGTTGCGCCACCGTTTTAGCATAGTATTAATATATATGGCGCGCGCTTTCTCGTGTATGTTCACTAAACCGACGCCCCCTTCTCGCGCTGGAAGTGTTATCGTGTTGAACTATACCTTAAAGAGCTGTCCCAGGCTTACATAGTACCCAAAAGGCGGCTGAATCCTCATAGCCACTGTGGCACATCATGGGAATGAGATAAAGGTTGACGAGTGACACTCGCTGCAGCATATCCATCGACCGTAGGGCGTTTAGTCGTGCTGACGCGCGGACTCTCAGCAGCACCCTTCGGTAGTTGTCCGCAGCCGTTCCCGCCGTCTCCTTATCAAAGGTGGTACCCAAACATCAGGGGTTTGCACCACAGGTAAAGGTGCTTCCGTTCCTTGTTGAAGTCCACGCCATACATGCATGAATTGTGATTTTAGGAAGTTGACCTCACTGCCAGCTGCTGTATCATAGTCTGTAGCCAATCTAGTGCTGATCGAGTCTCCACCTCATTCCGGGCGAGGAACACAATTTCATCCGCGTATGCTCTACATTTAAATGATAGATGCCGCAAGGAGATCCCGGCAAGACGGCAGCGAAGGCCTGCGAGGCACGGTTCTAAGGCGGATCGACGTGGGGCAACCCTGTCCGACTGATCTTCTTAAAACACTCAGTTCTCCCTCCGTTGATCACCGTCGCTGATCTGGCTCCGTGCAACAGCCGCATCACAGCATTGGTCAATAATGGCGAGACACCCATCCTGTTCATCACCGCCGCGAGGTGCACATCATCCACTCGATCAAAAGCATGATCGAAATCTACATCAACCAGAGCCCCCCGGAGGCCGCATGCAGCCGCGAGGGCGACCACGTCACGATAGTCTGCTATGGCTGCGTGGATATCACTGATACCGCCAAGACAAGTCTGATCGGCATGTATTCGATACGCCAGCGACGTCTTGATACGGCTGCCCAGTATGCGCATAAAGATCTTGTAGTCACTATTAAGGAGGGCAAGGGGCGATAATCCCAAGGTCGTTTGCCACCACGTGGCTTGGGATTGGGATCATGATCCCTTCCGTGAATTTTATGGGAACCGATACTTCTTGCCGAAGAAGCTCATTAAACATGTATAACCACATCGGTGTCATAATGGTCACAAAGGCTTCGTAAAATTCCAACGGGAATCCGTCTGGACCTGGGGGCTTGTTAGAGGCCCCTCGTGTAATCGCTTCCTCCAGCTCCTCACACGTAATTTCAGATAACACCTCCGCTTCCCCATTCACACGCGTCACGTATGGGACCTCTTCCAGGACGTTCCCCAGCTCCCCCTGTTCCCCCCCGTCACTCGCATACAACCTGCTAAAATGATTTGTGAACGCCTGTGCTCTGCCCTTTTGTGTTGAAAAACGGCGGCCATCGCCGAGAACGATCTCATGAATTAATATCCTTGTCTTCCTTTCCTTTACCATACAATGCATCGAAGGAACTTCGTTGGGCTGGCAATCCTGCTACCTCGCGCGTATCATTGTACCCGCCATCCGTAGTGTCGCAAGTTGTACCAGCTTCGTCTTGACTCGGTGGACGGGCGTCTCGCGTTCTCGTGTAGGTGGTTGAGGGAACAGTTCCCGGAGGTCCGTAAAGTAAAAGTCAGTGGTCGTGCGCTGCCATCAAGAAACCGCCTTCCCATCACCTATGAACGTCCTCCGTAAAGCTGGTTTCGCGCACTCGATCCACCACTGTAGGACAGAACCGCAAGAATTTCGTCGACCAGCGATGCCATGCGTCCTCCATCATGCGTCGGCATTCTGCTTCACGCAGGTGGAAGACGTTCATGTCCCTGTTACCCTTCCGTCTCCATACCTGCTGTCTAGCAAGGGTAACCGTACAAATATATGCCTCATGGTCTGTAAACGCGGTCGGCCAGATTTCTGAGTCCACCATCGACATTGCTAACGCCCTCGAAACGTAGATCCTATCCATACGGGTCGCGGAGTGGCTTGTAAAAAAACGTATATCCTGGTTGGTTGCGATACTTCAGGTCCCAAGTATCGGCTAATTCCATTCCGTTGACCAGCTCCAGAAGTTCTTGGCTAGGAGTATAGTTAGGATGTTGGTTCTTTCTGTCGAGCACACAATTAAAGTCTCCACCGAGTATGCAAGCATTTTATCGTCCACAGAACAACGATGTAACCTCATGGGCGTAAAAATCTGTTGTGGCCCTTCTCTTATCCGAGCCCGGCGGTGAGTGTATATTGATCAAACGAATTCCACCTATGGTCACGACCGTACCACGGGGAGAAGGCAAATACTCTACTTCGTCTGCACGTATCCCTTGCTTCAATAGTATCGCAGTGCCAACGTCTCTCTCGTCACATGGGGAACAGTAAATATCGTAACAGTAAAAGTCCGAGGTGGAAGGCATTCGAACTTCCTGCACAGCGCTATGTCTAAATCCGCAGTCTTTATCATGTCACTGAGCATCTTAATATTTACCAGCGTCCCAATGCTATTGATGTTAACAGACCCTATCCGATTAGCTTGTTGAATGGCTCTCAACGCAGACAGGACACCTTACGGTAGCTAGTTCTTACACACGCAGGCTGCTTTCTATCTAACGTCCCCAGCCTTCCCTTCATATGGTCTGCCGTTATTTCGTGCACTCTTCCGGTCTTACACCGGGAGAGTGTGTGGGAGCAGTTCCTCCAGCATCATCTGTTCCCCATGGGGGTGGATCTTCTCATCAGTCCCCTAGCTTCCCATCGTTGTAGTGCGTTGTAGGCCCGTAGCCTCCTCAGTAGCCTGTTGCCATCGATCGAACTTCTCCACTTTTTCTGGAGCATCGACATCGGAAGGTCGTGTGCCATATCCATGGTGGTCTGCTCTGTACCTGAAAACGCCTCAGCACTGCCTGCTGGATCTGGTCGGTCGTTCTCCACTGTGAGGTGGTGATTGCTGTTTTCGTTGCCGATCCTCGGAATCGCGGCATGGCCTCCGGATGTTCGTAGGGGACGTAGGAATCGCACGCCGTCCAATTATCGACATCTGTAAGTGCCTTATCTGAAGGGGCCGCAAGCGACATCGAAGAGAGCACATCCTGTGACTGCTGCAGGCGGTCCAGCGCAACGTCGTCCTCCCGTGACTCGCCACATACGTTTCTGTCGCGCGGCCTACGTCATCGCGTAATGCGGCGACATTGGTCATGGAGAACACAGTCGGATGCGGCGTGAATGGTGGATCATCCCATGGCAGCTGTAAAAACGTTCGTTGAGTACACTCAGAACGTACGTGTCCAGAGCACGCCCTTGGTTTTCCGTCGTAGATGACAATTGTACTACAACGAGCGATGTACAAGTTTGACGGAACATGCTTTCGGAGTTCGATCCGTATTTGTCTGACGCCATTGAGGACAGGATACGTTTTGAAGCTCGCCCATTTTTCAGCCACATGGGATAGGGCAGTTCCGTAAGGACGCAGGACGTCTCTCACCAATTCTGGCACTTCGAATGGAAGCTCAAAGACGCGGATCGTGCGTAGTCCCATGCCGGCGTGTTCAACTGTAACCGCTCCAACATTCCAGTCCGAATGACAGAAATTAAGTCCGTGTCAGTGTCGGAGCAGTAGTTCGTCACATGCCGCTTCATTGATGAGCTTGACACAGACCACGCTGCTGACTATAGATAAGTGTATTCCAACTAGAACGTCAGGTTCGATTTTTACGTCGTCCCGTAAATAACGTACTATCTCGTAAGCCTTTGGTCGAGAATATTCGTTAACAAAACTAGATTTCATTGTCGATTTGCGAAACAACAAGGTCATGATTCGTTGTATATATTACCGCGGCACACCGCTGTACACTTAACGTAAACACCTCTAGCGCACACGTGCGGCAGAGACGTAAACACCGTCCGAACGGATGCGCCGCTGAAGGCTGACGGAAGAAAGGACTTTGTGGAGACATGGCTTTGCCACAGACTGGGGGATGTTTCCAGAATGAATGTTTTAATCTGCCAGGAAGATTCATATCAGCGCACACTCCGCTGCGGAGTAAATATTTCATTCTGGATGAACCCAGTAGCCTTTGCATTATTGCCCAACAAAAGAAAAAAGACATATATCAGTCTATATCCGTCTTATGTGAAATTTGGTGGTCGGCCGCGGTGGTCTTGTGGTTCTAGGCGCTCAGTCCGGAATCGCGCGACTGCTACGGTCGCAGGTTCGAATCTCGCCTCGGGCATGGATGTGTGTGGTGTTCTTAGGTTAGTTAGGTATAAGTAGTTCTAAGTTCTAGGGAACTGATGACCACAGATGTTAAGTCCCATAGTGCTCAGAGCCATTTTTTTGAAATTTGGTGGAAAATATGCCAGAATGGAATGACCGTGGATTTCGAATAAGCGGCGATTTCTGCGATGAAAGTTACATTACCGGCAGCCGAAGCGCATGGCTCTTATTTCCACATGAAAAGGTCTCTGCGGAAGAAAGTGAGAGACCTAGGACTTATTCACAAATACAAATAAAATGAAGAAGTGAGACTACAAATTCACATGTGTGTGAAAGCTAAATCTCTTACGATAATACCGGCCGGCCGTGGTGGCCGTGCGGTTCTAGGCGCTCCAGTCCGGAGCCGCGCTGCTGCTACGGTCGCAGGTTCGAATCCTGCCTCGGGCATGGATGTGTGTGATGTCCTTGGGTTAGGTAGGTTTAAGTAGTTCTTAGTTCTAGGGGACTGATGACCACAGCAGTTGAGTCCCATAGTGCTCAGAGCCATTTGAACCATTTCTTACGATAATAACAGTCGACGCGATGTGAAACACCATACGTAAAATCTGTCTTCGCTAAGTTGTTATGACGATGAGTGAAGATATACTGAGCTAAAATTAAACATATCAGTGGAATGTAATATTTGTTTCTGTGAGTGAACTTGTCATTCACTTTATAAAGCTCCAAAAAACATACACATACTTTAATGACATAAAGATAAGATTCATGAGCTATTTAAATGGTGTTGACTGTCTTGGCGATATTCGCTGCGATCAATTTCGAACTTGTGCAGAGGTGAACGAAGAATTCCCTGTTTGGTTACCTACGCATCCAATATTTTACTCCGGTTCAGACAGACGTATTCGCAGTGGCGTAGCTAGATAGTTTGGTATACGGTTCAGATTTTAACTTTTCACCCCCCCCCCTCCCCCCGAATTGCCAGCCTCAGAAAAGCATAAAATTCAACATTTGTATGTATGAGTTTTTTCATATGCGTGATTAAATAATCAAAGTATAATGTTAGATGCTTAGTAAACAGTTTTTTTATGGATGAAAACGAATAAGTAAAAACACGCGCACACACACACACACACACACACACACACACACACACATAGTTAACTAATTATCAAGAAAGCAGAACACGTAACCGAAGATTTCCTCAGTGGCAGGTGACTAGCACGTAGCTTAGAATTTTTTCGTTCTTTTTCGGCCGCAAACATTGAAATTGTCTTATCAGTATCAATATTTTAGGCAGACCATTTTTTATTGACTAACTGCTAAATTAGACAATCGTGTCTGACTCATAGGGGACCCAACATAACTCTTAATTTAACTTTTGAAAAAAGGAGGAAGTATTCTCTTACATAACGCTATCGAAACACACAAAGTTAAGGAAAATCTTAGCGATGATAAAGTTGGGAACTCTTTCAGAAAAAATCTTCTTAGCCGTGAAGTTTGTGTAAGGAATCTCGTGATAATTTCAACTGTTTTTTGTATATTCGTGGAGAGTTTCGTTTCTGATGTTAAATCAAATGGTTCTGAAACAACATCTGACATACGTTCCATGGTTTTGCAACGCGTATCTATTTCTTGTGCACTCTTAACACTGATCGTCTCAGTCCACAGCACTCTGTATGGTATGGCTTCAAAATGTGAGCCCAGAACCCTCTAGGAGGTGACCCACAGCTATTCTACCTGCCGGGCAAGGCGCTCAGCGCACCCTTCCTCGACCTTTTCACGGCTCAAATTTCACTGGGAGTAAATTTCAGTACACCGTTGCTGTCGGCCTGCCGGTCACCAATGTATAAACTCCTCCACGCTGATGTTCCAGCATGCAGTTCGTGGTGTAGAGTAAAATGTCCAACAGTTAGTTTCCATAGTATGCGTGTGAGGTATTCTTTGCTTTCATTGCGTTTTTGTGACGGATAAGGATGTATAAGAATGGCGGGCTGGCTCTTTCCTGGATGCCCCTTTATCCTCTAGCGTCTCACCTACAGCGAGATGTTTGCCCGGGTAGAGAAATGAGACTTGCATCCACAAGTGATTTACCCGCATTCGCACCAGCTTTTACAAGCCTTTTACCCGCACCCACATCTGCGAGTTTTACGATTAACCTGTTCCGCACACCGAAGGTCTGTTGGTGAGATTGGCTCAGCGCAAATTTTTGTCCGCTGAAGTCGTACCTCGCAATTTATAGTCCATTGATTAAGAACAATACTGGGTGTCTGTGAAGTCCGCTATTATTTCAAAACATCATAAGCTATTACAGACAGTGCATGGTGGTCGTCTATATAAGATTTAGCTGCTCCAAAAGTTTTTTTTTTCTGCTACGACAGAATTTGAGTGTGCCCGACTAAATGACTGTGCGTGTTAAGTGCCGCTTTGGGGCGGGGAGTTGCGCTGGCCGCAGATCGGATCTGCCCGGCGTGGTGACGACGAGGGTTGGTGTGCTGGCCAGCATGGATGTTGTTTTTAGGCAGTTTTCCACATCCCACTAGGTGAATACCAGACTGTTACACAAGTCCCGCACAAGTTACGCGATTCGTAAACATTTAGAGAACTTCCGTTCACTTTCACATGAGTAACATTATACAAAGGCAGCTTGGAGTACACATATACTGTCCGGGAGATAAGGGGGTGGCGACAGGAAATGTATCCGGTCACCCCTTAAAAATTAACACACTTTATTGTGTCACAACGAACGTTGGGGGCGTCTCCGTGTCCTTATCTGTGTGACACTACGGTAAATCATTTTATTTGTGTTTGTTTTTATTGGCTGTCCTTAACCAATTTTTAAAACATAGATTACAAGGGTGATACCTTTCCTATGTAGAACAACCTGAATATGTTGCTTTAGTGCAGCGAAACCGCTCCTTAATGAATCGTTGCTTAACCGCTCTGACTGTCCGTGTTGTCGAGCTGTATCTTTTTAAGATTAGCTAACGGAGGGAAATCGTGTAAATCATTTGTATCTGAAGAGTGTAAACTTTGTTCTGAGTATGATGGTATTTTAACTATGTATCGTATTTTCTGACGGGGAAATTGGAGACCAGCCATGCGAGAGCAAGTAATCACCTAAAAACCACACTCAGGCTGAGTGGATTACCAGTCCATGGTGCAGTGCGGACTCCTCCCAGGTATGCCTCACCTCTCTGCCTTCGGAAGGTAGGCCAGTGCGAGTTGCGCTATACGGGTAAGTATGTTGGCCGCCGTCGTTTACAGCTGGTTTTAACAGCGTATAAACGGAATGTAGTGCAGCGAACAACTCACCAATGTAATGCCGGACGACAAGAACAGATGAATAGGCCTACTCCCAAAGGTACTTCCAAACAGTGAGGTACAGAAGCCGCAGATTAATAATTACGCCTCTGCTCACTGCACGAGGGAGAGCAGAAAGATTATTATGGATGCAGGAACCCCGGCACGTGATAATAAAGGCGTGGCGAAGGTCTGGGCTAATGAGTCGTCGTAGACATTCATATGTGCTCATGACAAGATACCGGTAACCACGTGAGTCGATGTATACCACTTCCCAACAGGGCATTGTCCAGGCAGATGGTGGACGTGTTCTCGAATAGGGGCGACTGTTATTCGTGATGGAATAGGGCCCCTGATACGTCTGTCTTCGCCTCATTGGCAAACTGTAGAGGAACCCGCATCCATGTCATCTGCATACTTTTTTGTTTATTTTCTTCACCAGACGTGTCCAACTCGCGGCCCACGGGCCTCACGTGTCCCTGATCTATAAACTGAGGTATGAAAAGTCATGGCATAGCGATATGCACATATATAGATGGCGGTAGAATCGCGTACACAAGGTATCAAAGGGCGGTGCTTTAGCCGATCGCCGGCCGGAATGGCCGTGCGGTTCTAGGCGCTACAGTCTGGAACCGCGTGACCGATACGGTCGCAGGTTCGAATCCCGCCTCGGGCATGGATATGTGTGCTGTCCTTAGGTTAGTTAGGTTTAAGTAGTTCTGAGTCTAGGGGACTGATTACCACAGAAGTTAAGTCCCATAGTGCTCAGAGCCATTTTAACCATTTTTTTAGCGGATCTGTCATTTGTACTCAGCTGATTATGGCTACACGATGGGACTCAACAGACTTTTTGAACGAGAAATGATAGTTGCAGCTAGACGCACGGGACATTCAGTTTTGGAAATCATAAGGGAATTCAATAGTCAGACATCCAAAGTGTCAAGAGTATGGAAAGAATACCAAATTTCAGGAATTACCTTTCACCATGGACAACGTAGTCGCCGACGGCCTTCACTTAACGACCGACAACAGCGGCGTTTGGATAGAGCTGTCAGTGCTAACAGGCAAGCAAACTACATGAAAGAACGGCATAAATCAATGTGGGACGTACAACGAATGTATCCGTTGGGACAGTGCGGAGAAATTTAGTGTTGATGGGCTACGGCAGCAAACGACCGACGCGAGTGCCCTTGCTAACAGCAGCATATCGCCTGCAGCGCCTCTTCTGGCCTCGTGACCATATCGATTGGAATCTAGACGACTGAAAAACTATTTTCTGATCAGATGAGTCTCGATTTCAGTTGTTAAGAACTGATGGTGGTGTTCGAAGTTGGTGCGGAGCCCACGAACCCATAGATCCAAGTTGCTAATAAGGCACTGTGCAAGCTGGTGGTGGTTCCATAGTGGTCTGGACTATGTTTACATGGAATGGACTAGGTCCTCTGGTGGAACTGAACTCACCACTGACTTTAAATGGTTATGTTCGGCTACTTGGAGACAATTAGCAGTGATTCATGGACTTCATGTTCCCAAACATGGATGACATAGCAGACTTTTGTCACCTCAGTGTAAGACCGCGCAAGCTGACATTCGCCGCAATGTCTGATTGGACCGACAGTAAATAAGAAATGTCTTTACGGTCGCTCCCATCACCCTCCGAATCGAGTGTCAGCTTAGTCTGCGCAGACAGTAGATCATTCGCGGCCTGCGACAGTTTGTGGCAATATTTATATGTAATATATAGAATTTTTCCTGAAATTCAAAATTGCATATAACCCAAATGTTTGAAAACTTTAAAATATGAAGAAAGAAAAATTAGCTGCTTATCTAGCCAAATGTAACTTTCTAATGCTCCTATATAAACAGTAAAAATCATTTTAGGAATGGGGAATGAATTATAATCAATCTATTAATCGAAATTATTCTGGTAATTGATTATGGGTGTATTGGTACTTCTGTCACGCCAGTTAACTTAACGTGATCGGTTATCCTTATGGTTAATTATTTTAATTTTTCCTTTTTTGCTTTGTAGTTCTGTTGACAGTTGACTTACTCATCGTGTAAGGTCGTTAGAAGTCGGAATATTTCATGTCGATTGTGTTTTGTTCACGATTTCTGACAACATCACCGATCTTAGGCTTATTTCACATCAACCTGGCAGCCAACAAGCCGGTATTTTTGCCGGGACGACACGGGACCTACCGCCTCTTCACACGTACCAGGCAACCGCACGGCATGGCGTGCCGCCCTTCCGGGTCTTGTGCATATCCAGTTGACCTCGACTTCAAATCGAGCACGACCAGGTATCAGCGTGATATGTCTTGTACAGACGTTTTAAAAGCAGAAGAAGAAGAAAAAGAAGAGGTGGAGCGCATTGGGTCCATCCACTCAATATGAGAAGAGACGAAGTGGGTGCATTCTTAGCTCTTTTTGAGGAATCAAGGGGAGACGAAGATAAGTTTTTTTAATTATTTTTGGATGATTTTACAAACTGTTCACGATCTACGTGCACGAATGAAGAGTTCAATTCAACGCCTTTATACATCCTTCCGAGAACGTATTCAGCCTATACAAATGTTGGCAACTACAGTCATGTGAGTGGGAAAGAAAATAGCTAAAATTTAAAAAAATTATTATCCTGAAGGATGTACACTTTTGTTATCACCTTAAAAAATTATAACACTGGTTAAACATTTTCACAATCAGTAAAACAGTCAGCGTGCCAAGCTATTTGGTCTCTGCGTTATGAATGTATGCCTCTATCCCCCAAAGACGAATTTGAAAACACTGCTGGAAAATTTGAGCAAAGAGCAAATTTTCCTCACGGCGTTGGAGATGTAGATGGAAAGAACATTCGCGTCGTCCATCCACGATCCATGTAACTCAATGTACTACAATTACAAAGGATATTCATCTACAGTGCTGATGGCTCTGGCTGACTCTCACTATAGATTTATTTACATAGATGTCGGCAGTTATGGTAAAGAGACTAGCTCTACTATATTTAAAGAATGTTTTTTGTGGAAATCAGCGATGGAAAAACTGGTAATTCCTGAAAACAAGTGGCTTCGTATTACAGTAAGTCCAAAGGTACCTTATTTTTTTATTGGTGATGAAGCGTTTGGACGTCATCATCATTTTCTACGAATATACTCTGGGGATCAATTAACAGTTGCTAAAAGAGTATTCAATTATCGCCTGTCAAGAGCCCAGATGTACGTAGAATGTTGATTTGGGATACTGTCTAATAAATGGAGGATTTACCACAGAGATATAAATTTAAAACCTGATTTTGATCTTGACATTGTCAAGGCGTGTGTTGTTTTACTCAATACCATTGTTAAAAAAGAAGGCTACAGATCCCTAACTGGACTTGAAAGAATAACAAGAAGTGAATGTAATTGCGTAGGGTTCTGTGGCCAGAGTCAGTCGACATAAAAGTTTTCTGGGTATCGTACCGCGTCATAATGTATAAAGATACTGCTGTTGGAGAAAAGCAAACGTTTCGGCCTCGGTTGCAGTGGCCTTCTTCTGGGCCGGGTAAATGAGAAATAAGCCTTACGGTGGTGGTGAAGTCTTGTGATGTGTGCATCAGTTCAGATATAAATAACATAAGAAGTCTGTTTGAACATGAACATCACTATGATGTGCTTTCTTCAAACTTTGTTACTTTTGTCGTAATTTATATTAGTTTCAATACAACGGGAGCATAGCTCTACAGTGGTAACAGCAAATATTTACATCAACCTGTGATCAACCGAAAATTATCTCCTCTACAATCCTGGAAAGACAGTGAGGCAATGTATCCTGCTGTGCATTGTGTGACTCGTAAATATCTGAATAGTGGCTTCTTCTTTCCCTTCTGAAAGGCTGTTTTCTAAGGCAGGGAACAAAGCAACAGCTTGCTGTTCAAAATGCGTCATTAGTGGAAAAAGATTACGTAAATTAGTGTTCCTTTGTTCACTTTCTGAAAGCTTCGGGTGCTGGCAATCATATTCACTGCGGTATTTATCTTAAAAGCAACGATATTAATTAGCATTACTAATAAATATGAAATAGACGCACATTTGTCTTAGAAATAAAAGATAGTAATTATGTATTTCATGAAACCTTTCTTAGTTACAAAAAGAGAAGAGTAATAACGCCGCTTTATTATTGTAGAACAAACTCTTTTATTATAAAAATAATTTTATCGGAATGCTTTATAGACCTAAAAATGAAGACGCACTGTAACTAACTCGAACAATCGATTATTGAGATACAATTATTCGATATGATTAACATATTTATATAAATAATCGAAAACGTCAATTAATCTACTCTTACTCGTAATCGTCCACCCCTAGCCGCTGTTTCTTTGCTATTTCCGCTCATTGTTAAATACTCGGTAGTCTGCAAAAAAAAAAAAAAAATGAAGTTGTGTGGTGGTGGTGGTATCTTGGGGCTTATGGGCGCTCAACATCGAGGTCATCAGCGCCCTGACACACATTAAAAGGAACGAATGTGGACAGACCTAAGAAAACTAAAGCACACACTCAAAGAAAGCAGGAAAAGAAGGAAAATGCTACATAAGAACGTAAAACCTAAGGAAAGGGGAAACATAGCAACAAGAATGTCCCAGGAAATTGTTATTGTCTGGCCACTTACATAAAATATGGGCGAGCTTGTCACACAGTGAGCAAATTAAAATCCTCTCCCTAAAATCTTTGTAAAAACATTTGACAGGGCACAGAACTTTAAAACTTTAACCACATTCGTCCGAGTGTTGCCTAAAAGAGACGGCAGGTCATCTGGCAAGTCAGCCGCGACCCGCTGGTCAGAAAATAAAACGCAATCCAATAAAACGTGGCGCACAGTGACCTGGACGCCGCAAGCACCACACATTGGGGGTCCTCTCGCCGGAGCAGGAAGCCATGCGTCATAGGGCTGTGGCCTATTCGAAGCCGAGTGAGGAGAACCTCGTCCCGTCGATGGGGCTGAAAGGAAATACACCACACACGCGTTGTGGGCTTGACTATACGGAGCTTATTGTCAGTCACTTCCAGCCACTCATCCTCCCACCGACGCATGACCCGTGATCTCAACAGCGAGGTGAGTGCGTGCAAGGGGATAGCACACTGAGATACTTGTGGGGCGAGACACGCCTCCTTGGCTGCGAGATCTGCCCTTTCATTCCCAGCAATGCCAACATGCCCCGGGACCCAGCAGAAAGCTACAACCTTCCCCAGTCGCTGTAGTCGGAGGAGGGCATCCTGGATGGTCTGGACAATTTTGTCTGCCGGATACAAACGTTGCAATGAGTGAAGGGCACTGACTGAATCGGAACAGACAAGAAATTTAGGAAAGGAAGAATGTCTCATGTGCTCCAGTGCCCGCAAGATCGCAAACAATTCTGCATCAAAGACAGTAAAAGTCTGAGGCAGTCGGACCTTGAGGACACGATATGGAAAAACAACTGAGCAACCAACAGAATCCACTTGTGTCGACCCATCCGTAAAAACAGCTACATAGTCGTGGTGCTCAGATAAAATGGCAGAAAACGCTGCATTAAAAACGGTGGCAGGAGTGCAATCTCTCTTGTACAGCAATAAATCTAAAATCACTCCGGGCCTCTTCAGTAACCAGGGTGGCAGGCGGTTAAAACCTTGGATTTGGGGTTGTACAGACTCCACACCGAGGGACTCTAGTACACGTTGCACACGGATCCCAAACGGCAACGTAGCCCGGGGACGGCGGTAAAAAAGGCGGTCCAGAGGTGGATGGGCAACAAGACGTTGAGTAGGCGTGCTGGGAGCTGCAAGGAACTTATAAACCCGGCGCACCAGCAGGAGCTGCCGCCGGATGGTAAGTGGCGGTTCGCCAGACTCAGCACAGAGGCTGGGTACGGGACTGGTCCGATAAGCACCCGTGGCCAGTCGGATCCCAGCATGGTGAACAGCGTCAAGGATCCGCAAATAAGATGGCCTCGCTGACCCATATACTGTGCACCCATAGTCCAGCCGTGAACGCACAAAAGCTCCATAAAACTGTAGGAGACGCGCCCTGTCCGCGCCCCAAGACCTGTGGCTGAGGTACTTGAGGATGTTCAGTGCCTTCAGGGTTCTGGCTTTCAAGTCATGTAGGTGTGGCAGCCATGACAACCTGGAGTCAAAAATTAGGCCCAGAAACCACGCTGTGTCTCTAAAATGTAGGACAGTATCCCCTATATGCAAGGCAGGCAAAGTAAAAAGATGACGAAAACGATTAAAATGAACACAAACACACTTATCGGCAGAAAACCGAAAACCCGTCTTTGCAGCCCACTCCTCTAACCGCCGCACTGTTAGCTGCAACTGACGGCTCACGGTTGCAACACTGGAGGAGGAACAGAAAACAGCAAAGTCGTCCACAAATAGGGAGCACTGTACTGGACTCCTCACTGTAGACGTTATACTGTTGATGGCTATGGCAAAGAGGGTAACGCTTAAAACACTGCCCTGGGGGACACCGTTCTCTTGCTCAAAGCGATCAGACAGTGTGTTACCAACGCGGATCCGAAAAAACCGCTGAGACAGGAAAGACCGAATGAAAATCGGGAGGCGGCCACGAAAGCCCCATTGATGCATTTGTGCAAGAATACAGTGTCTCCAAGTAGTATCATATGCCTTACTGATATCAAAGAAGATACCGATACAGTGATGCTGACGGAGAAAAGCCTGCTGAATAGCCGCCTCTAGGAGGGTCAAGTTGTCGACCGCGGACCGAAATTTTCGGAATCCACACTGAAAGCGGCTAAGGAGCTGTCTGGTCTCTAACAGCCAGACCAGACGCCGGTTAACCATCCGTTCCAGGGTCGTTCCGACACAGCTTGTCAAGGCGATACTACGATAACTACCGGGACATGTGCGGTCCTTTCCTGGTTTGAGGAGAGGGATGAGAATTGCCTCGCTCCACGAGGTGGGGAACACTCCTGTCTGCCATATGAGATTAAAACATTCGAGGAGGATTTCCTTTGACGCCGCTGGCAGATGTCGAAGCATGGAGTACCGGATGCGGTCGTAACCTGGTGCAGTGTCAGAGGTCTCAGTAAAGGCCGATTCAAGTTCCCACATGGAGAAAGGGGAATTGTAGGCCTCAGAACTGTTCGCCCGAAAGTCCAAGGTCGCTCTTACGACAGTCGCACTGTAGCGACGAAACGCTGGATCCTGATTTGCAGTGGCAGTACTTTGTGCAAAATGCTCTGCCAGCGTCTGAGCAATGGCTCTGGGTGTCGTTTGGAGGCATCCCTGGTTCAGGACAGCAGCTATTGGTAAACGGCTATGTTTACCGGAAATCCTCCGGATGGCTTCCCATACTCTTGTGGAACAAGTGGAACGGTTGATGGAGTCCAGGAACTCCTGTCATGACCTTTTCTTGCTCTCTTTAATGACACGGCGTGCCCTGGCTCTCGCGATACGAAAGGCGGTAAGATGGACCGTTGTTGGGCGGCATTTAAATCGGCGAAGAGCCGCACGCCTGTCAGGGATGGCTGAACGGCACTCTTCTGTCCACCAAGGCACAAGGCGCCGCTTAGGAGTGCCAGAAGACTGTGGTATGGACAGGTCAGTAGCATGATGGACCACAAGCGTGATGTGATCCACCCATTCCTGTACGTTATTGTGGCGGTCAAAGACAGTCAACCGAGTGAACAGTGGCCAGTTAGCCCTGCCAATCATCCACGATGGTGGCCGCTGCTCCAGCAATACACCATCCAGGAGATGAATGCGGATAGGGAAGTGATCGCTGGAATGAAGGTCGTCACTGACCTCCCAGTGAACAGAGTCGGTGAGGGTTGGGGAGCAGAAAGATAGGTCAATGGCTGAGAATGACCCTGTAGCAGTAGAGAAATGAGTCGGAGTACCTGTGTTGAGGATGCACAACACTTGAGATGTTAGGAGGCTCTCCAAAATTCGACCTCGAGCGCAAAGAGAAGTGGAGCCCCACAGGACATGATGGGCATTGAAGTCTCCCAGGAGGAGAAATGGGCGGGGGAGTTGGTCGATAAGATCTGTGAGAGCGTCTAAGGTCATTGCATCCAGAGGGGGTAAATAAAGGGAGCAAACGGTAAGCCTCCGAGGTGAATGAATTTCAACTGCAACTGCTTGCAGGTCAGTATCCAGGGGGAGAGCAGAGGAGTGGTGGTCATTATTGACAAACACAGCGACTCCGCCTTTGGCCCTTTCTCCAGTCAGGTCATCTTTGCGATATGACGTATAGCCCCTTAGTACAGGAGCATCAGATGGTTTTAAATGCGTTTCCTGTAAACACAAGCACAGGGGGCGTTGCCGTGCTAGGAGGTTCAGTTCAACCACATGTGCCTGGAATCCATTCATGTTCCACTGTATAATGGGAGCCATCTATCAGGGTGGGAGTACCTTCATTCTCACATTCTGTCGGGGAGGAGAGCCCACAACAGGTGGAGGCTCAGTTTTCGGGCGAGATGATTGCCCCAGTCTGACATCAACCTCCATCGCCTCAGAAGAGGAGTCCAGAGAGACGTCAGAGAGAATGACATCCACATCAGGAGACTGTATAACTGCAGTCTCCTTTAGTGGGCGAGTCTTCACCTTTGTCTTTGGCTTCGATGTTCTGGCCTGAGGTGGCATTGGAGCCAAAACCTCAGAAGCAGTAGGGGGTGTAGCAGCGCTGGGCAGTGCACAAGACTGGACCCGGGAAGGGGCAGGAAGTTCCATGATGTCAGCTACCACGGCCTGGTCAGAAGGCCGGGGGGGGGGGGGGGGGAGGGGGGAGAGCAGCGGGCTTCACCTTCACAGGAACGGCAGCAGCACACGTACATTGACAAGCGCAGGTGCTAGTGCTGACGGTAGCAACCTCCGTTTGTGTAGCGGCATCGGTTTTCAAGACTGGTTGTTTGAGAACGGAAGAAAAGGAAGCAGCGAACGTGGGCGGCTGCATGGACTTGTAGATTTTCTTTGCCTCACCATATGGGATGCGTTTTGTAGCTTTTAGTTCCTGGATCTTCCGTTCCTCAAGGAAAACTCCGCATTCCCTACTCCACACAGGGTGATCCCCAGAGCAGTTGACACACTTGGGAGGAGAGGAGCAACCAACTCCCTCATGGGCGGCTTTACCACAATTCCCGCAAGTGGCTTCCCCTCTACAGCCGAGAGTAGTGTGTCCAAAGTGTTGGCGTTTAAAACACCGCATGGGGTTGGGGTAATAAGGCCGTACACCGAGACGTAGGAAACCTGCCTTCACATACTCTGGCAATTTGGTGCTGTTAAATGTAAGGATAAATGAGTCAGTCTTTATGAGAGCACCATCCACCCGTTTCATAATGTGTTGCACGTCGACAATTCCTTCCCGGGACCATTCAGTCTTCAGTTCGTCTTGGGGAATGTCAACGAGATCTCTGCAAGTCACAACACCCTTGCTGTAGTTCACGGTGTTGTGAAATTCTGTCTCTATCGCTAACTCCCCAAGAAATTGTGCCTTCTGAAGGTTCTGGACTGCTAGATGTTTCAACTAACAAGGTGCCATTTCGCAAGCGCTTTACAGATTTTAATGTGCCAGCAATACCTTCTAAGCCCTTCTGTATATAAAATGGCGAAACTTTTTCAAAACTCCCATCTGCTGTTTTGCGAAAGTCAGATGGTATATCGCCAGACTGATACGTTCTACGCACCAACGTGAGTTTGTTACCACTTACCCCAATGATTTGTTTTTCTGTATTCCTGAATTTCCCTGAACATTTTTCTGTTTCCTTCTTTCATGTATGAACTTCATATTTCTTCTGTTATCTATGGTTTCGCAGTTGCCTTCCTTGTACCTACATTTTTATTCCCAACTTCAGTAATTGCCGTTTCTAGCTATTTCCATTCCTCTACAACTGCACTGCTTACTGAGCTATTCATTTCCGCAGTATGTATAGCCTCAGAGAACTTCATTCCTCCGTACTTCTGTGACCCAGTTCTTTGTGCACTGATTCTTCCTGACTAATATCTTAATCTTCAACCTACTCTTCATCATTACTAAATTGTGATCTGAGTCGTATCTGCTTCTAGATACGCCTTACAATCCAGTATCTGATTTCTGAATCTCTGCCTGACAATGATGTAATTTAATTGAAATCTTCCCGTATCTCTCGGCCTTTTCCAAGTACAGATCCTCCTATTGCGGTTCCTGGACAGATTATTCGCTGTTACTAGCTGAAATTTATTGCAGAACTCAATCTCTGTCTTCTCTCATTCCTAGGACCAAGCCCATAATGTCTCATAACCCATTCTTCTACTACTTCCCTGCTACCACATTCCAATCCCCCATGACTTTTAGATTTTTATCTCCATTCAAGTACTGAATCTTCGTCTTCGGCTTGCAACGTTTGCATATATCCCTGAACTATAGTTCTTGGTGTTGGTTGGTTGTCGATTCTGATGAGAAAAATCCTCACTCTCTGCCCTACCTTTCTGTTCATAACGAATCAGACTCCCGTTATAGCCCTTTCTGCTGCTGGTGATTTTACACTATACTCATCCGACCACAAATCCTCTTCTTCTTTCTATTTCACTTCATTGACCCCTATTGCACCTACATTGAGTCTTAGCATTCCGAACACACTTTTTCAAATACAAAACGTAGAAAATGTATATATTCCGCACAGTCTACTGGCTTTCATAATCCAGAACAATCTTTACGCATGCTAAACCCATTGTGGTGAACTCCAACACAACTCTGACGCGCTTGGGGCCACAAATACTGAATATATGTTGAAGAACGTTCTGGGACTGGTAGTAAATCAAATTAATATTAAGATAGCTTCCGTTATTGAAATTGTTTACCAGTTATAATTTATATATTGTTTTATGACAATAATTATGTAAGTGAAGATTTATAGGCCTAATGTTAGTTACAAAGGTTACTAATTTTGAAAATATGAAAAATAGAAACGTCCTTTTGTTTTATAAAACCAAATTCATTGTCTATAGTGAAATTAATGAAGCTATAAATGCAGATAGATACTTTTGTTTTCATGTAACACTGAACAATAAACATTTTATATCCAATGTAGACGTCTTTTCAGATAATATAGTTTTAAAATTGTGGCTACTAATTTTCATGGTGTAAGATAAATACCTGATAATATGGCGATACATAAATACTCAAAATATATTGACAGAAAAATTGTATTTGTCAGTCGGAAATCTATATGTCCATCTAAAATTAACAACTATATACTGTGCACAAAATGTCTGATAGATGTCATCATATATAATCGAATAGGTTAAGTTCGTCCGTACTCTTCATTGAATGTTAGACTGTATGGGCAAACGTAATAGGAACGTTCGTCTCAGTTGAAAATGTGATTTGCGTGGCGCTCGAATTTTACAGTTAGATATGGTGTATGACGCAAGCGTAGACATGATAACTGAGCAGCCAATGAGAGGGGCCGGCCGATGTGGCCGAACGCTTCAAGGCACTTCAGTCTGGAATCGCGCGACCGCTACGGTCGCAGGTTCGAATCCTGCCTCGGGCATGGATGTGTGTGATGTCCTTAGGTTAGTTAGGTTTAAGTAGCGCGAAGTTCTAAGGGACTGATGACCTCAGATGTTGTCCCGCAGTGCTCAGAGACATTTGAACAATTTTGAACCAATGAGAAGCAGCATCGGTTGTACGTCACCAACGGAACTTAGGACTAGCCGTATTGCATTAAGCCACACGGAGTGGAAGACTGTGTTTGGTGGTTTTTATATTGTAGTGAACGTGGTATGAATATAAGCTGTTTCAAAGTACGATCACATTGGGGATCTCTCGAAAATGTATCTATATTTTTTTTAGATGATACTAAAATTTCAGGAAACAACCTCGTATTGGATGATTTACATGTTACAACTTGCACGTTATGAAAGTATAATGTTTCAGTTCCAAGGCAAAATGATGACTTGTCAAAAACGCGTCGTTTTTGGTACAGTTTCTCATAGTTAAATGTCAAATAATGACATATGTGGTTACAGCCTTTAGAATTTTATAGAAATTGTATACCATGCAACCAAGGCGCTGCCGTTATGCTCGTAAATACTGTAGCGTAATAGATAGCGTCGCGATCTTCGAAAATGTCCGCCTCGCTAGCTGCGGAGTCAGCACAGCAGATTGCTAACTGAAGAGGCCAGGATTCTACTCGCGGCCGAGTCGGAGATATTTCCTCCTCCGCTTGGGGACTGGGCGGTGTGTGTCCTTACATTCGTATCGTCATTACTGACACGAAAGTCTCTTCAAACTCACTGTCCTATTAACTTTCAACTATTTGCCCTAACGTTTTCTAAAGGATTCTGAGACTTTCTTACTAACGTAACAGAAGTATCATCTGTAATAATTGGTGTTATGTGTAGTAAACAATGTACCCACTGCAGTTCTTGTTACATAGGCCAACGACTGGAATGTTTTCCGAGTGGCCAGAAATCTTAACGTGTCTGCCAGTCTGTGTCATAAAGTAGACACAAGTTACACACTGGAAGTTTCTGCTGCTATACTTCATGCAAAAGACTTTTCCAATCCCTTAGTTTTATATACTGCCACGTCTTTTTCAGCGATGGCTAGTAGCTTCGGAAAGATTATCTTCTTCATTCGAATGAAGATACGAACCGAATCTCGATCTTGAAAGTTATGTGATGAGTCCGTTACTCCAAACTGATGGTAGCCAGTACAGTATCGAGAATGTGGGTATGACGCGTGCGGAAAGTCACATTACACATTACACTTTAACAATATTTAACTTAAAACAAATACGTGATGGAGATTCAACTGAGTTAACAAATAAACTGTGCTACTACGTATCTCAGATCGTTTTACAGCATGACTCAGTGTTCCTCTACTAGCAATTTGCTGTTCAAACCATCGGCACGTCCCAAATCTTCTTCGCGGTTTTCTTCGCTCCTCTCCGCCGGTCGCTAAAAGACCTAACTCAACTATTTTACGCCCGTCCATTTTTGTACCGTTTGTCTACTGCGCCAGATGCAGCCAAGTGCCGCTGGAGAGTGCTGCGGCCGCAAATCACGATTAGGAGCACGTTACGTTCCGTGAGACGTGGCTGTTCGCTTCACCCAGCAAGCAGCAACCTCGACTGAAGTCACGTCTGGGGCGTGCTTCGTGATGAGACAAGCGTCCCGTGTGACGACCTCTTTACAGACAGGATTGTAGTGAACGCCGATAGTCAATCGACCTGGAATGTGGGATGGTAATCGGTTCAAGATGCATGGGTCATAGCATTTAAGAATTATGTAAGTATTCGAGTTTCCGGGGTCAGCAGAGTAGGATGGAAGTTACGTATCGCAGAGACTATGTTTCCGCATCCGGAAACCATCGCACAGGACGACAACATCTGTTTTACGAACAGACGCTACGTCACCTCCGAAGAGCCATACGGGGCAATCGCCTTATTGAGTGTCAGCTGTCACTATCCCTTTTCTGTAGGGAGAGTACATAGATAAATGTACTAACAGTGGACGAACACTGCATCATCCCTTGCCTCCCCATGAGTTTTGCCTGAAGTTTAGTGTGGCTTGAGAATCACAGAACATAAAACATATTTCGGCAACCGTTTTAGGATACCATCTAGATTGTTGTTGTTGTGGTCTTCAGTCCTGAGTCTGGTTTGATGCAGCTCTCCATGCTACTCTATCCTGTGCAAACTTCTTCATCTCCCAGTACGTCCTGCAGCCTACATCCTTCTGAATCTGCTTAGTGTATTTACCTCTTGGTCTCCCTCTATGATTTTTACCCTCCACGCTGCCATCAAGTACCAAACTGGTGATCCCTTGATGCCTCAGAACATGTCCTACCAACCGATCCCTTCGTCAAGTCAAGTTGTGCCACAAACTCCTCTTCTCCCCAATTCTATTCAATACCTCCTCATTAGTTATGTGATGTACCCATCTAATGTTCAGCATTCTTCTGTAGCACCACATTTCGAAAGCTTCTGTTCTCTTCTTGTCCAAACTATTTATCGTCCATGTTTCACTTCCATACATGGCTACACTCCATACAAATACTTTATCTTCAGAAACGCTTTCCTTGCCATTGCCAGTCTACATTTTATATCCTCTCTACTTCGACCATCATCAGTTATTTTGCTCCGCAAATAGCAAAACTCCCTTACTACTTTAAGTGTCTCATTTCCTAATCTAATTCCCTCAGCATCACCCGACTTAATTCGACTACATTCCATTATCCTCGTTTTGCTTTTGTTGATGTTCATCTTATATCCTCCTTTCAAGAGACTGTCCATTCCGTTCAACTGCTCTTCCAAGTCCTTTGCTGTCTCTGACAGAATTACGATGTCATCGGCGAACCTCAAAGTTACAGCTGTAGAAGTTCCTAATGCGGAGGATTGAGTAATGAATGAGTGCGGGATTGCTAGTATCTTGTGTACCTCAATTAAAAGAATATACTAGCTGTTGCATGAAACATTCTAGAAAAATCTATGAGCCTTTGGTAGTCGAGGTATCTGACATTTTATCAAAGCCTGACGCACGAAGGACATTTCAACACAGAGTCTGGCGGTTTTCAGATGAAACACAAAAGGTTATGCTTAGATTCGTGGGCATGGATCAAAACTTGGGAGCCATCATCACACTTTATAGTCCAACTAGCAAACAAAACACATGAAAGATAGTTATAAAAGTAGTCCACTATTAGTAACATGAAATGGTTTTCAGAGTAATGCTCTGGTAAACATGGGGTTTCTTAATAACCAATAAAATTACAGCTTGAGTGGTTCACTGATGTAAGGCCGGACGGTATTCAGTAAATTGCATAACAATTCTACGAGGCAGCTGCTCGCCATCATCAGCTGTTGCTGCCGCATTGCTGTTGTAGGTCTCCAATTTATGCACTAGCTTGTTAGGAAAGTATAGGTGCCAAGTGGTGGAGCTACAACGTTACCGTAGAGGACGCCGACATGCAGAGCCCCCTGCCAGAGAAACAGGCCACGATCTCCACAGGTGCGGCGCAGGAAAGCACGAACCCGCAAGCCGATGACCACAACGCACGCGCGCGGGCGAAGTGTTGGTGCACGTTTTAACTGTCCTGCCTTCGATACCGCAACTGTATTGCCTTGTTGCATTCATTCGTCGCCGGCCTTTGTGGCCGAGCGGTTCTGGAACCGCGCGACCGCTACGGTCGTAGGTTCGAATCCTGCCTCGGGCAGGGATGTGTGTGATGCCCTTAGGTTAGTTAGGTTTAGGTAGTTCTAAGTTCTAGGGGACTGATGACCTCTGATGTTAAGTCGCATAGTGCTCAGAGCCATTTGAACCATTCGTTCTTCTGCGGCCCATGTTGCCTTAGTGCCGACAATGCTGGTTCCCATGCTTTGCTCAGCTGAAATCCCGTACCTCTGTTAATCAGATCATTAATTTTATGTATTTCGATTGCTTCTTTAATAACAGAGTCTCAGTAGGTGGAGGTGGACGAGAAGGTCTTAGTCTCTCCGTACTTCACGTCGAGCCCCATGTCAAGACAGTGTTTTGCAGCCGCTGATTTTCCTCACTGACGCAGTCTGCTGTGAAGTCTACGTTTATTACATCTGACTTCAGCATTGCGACACGTCTGGTCAATGTAAGATTTCCCATACCGGGACGGGATTTTACATGTTCCTGGTCACCTTATGCCTAGGTCGTACCTAACTGAAACCAGCGTCGTTTGCACTCGTGCTAGAGGGCGGAAGACGCACTTTATTCGATGTTTCATGAAAATCCTGTCGATCTTAAAGGGCACGCAACCAACATAAGGTAGAAAAACCATCCTCGTGGTGTTTTCCGTTCCCCCTGGCTGCTCTTGAGGCTTAGTGCGAGCTAGCCGAAACGCATTGCGAATCGGTATAAACACAGAGTGGAGGTGACTAAGCTCTCTGTTGATAAGCTCTCTAGATCTGAGGTAGCTGGATTTGAGGTCCTGTGAAAGAGTTTGTAGCACATTACTACGTTGGAAAGAATGATGACAGTTTATACCTCGTAGATACAGGTCGGTGCATGTAGTTATACGAAACACTGCGATTCACTGAGACGCGTTCTTTTCTACGAACCACGACCTCCAGAAACGAGAGGTCTCCTTTTTTCCCCCTCCAAGGTGCTCGGTTCGAGACAGTTAAGATGTTCCAAGAATGAAGGAAGCATTGGTTGGTTGGGTTAAAGATTAAAGGGACCAAACTACAAAGGTCATCGGTCCCTTGTTTCATAAAAACACAGAGCAGAATGAAACTATCCACCAGGCAGGCGAAGCACTAAATGAAAAATTCTGGGGGAAGAAAAGCTCCATAGGCCATTGTAAGACAACACGGAAAACAGAGCACAGCAACAAAAACAACATAGAGAACAAAGGCAGAAGGAATTAAAACTGCACAGCAGAGGACTGTGGCTGGCTGATCACGAAAATAATAGGATGAGCCAGCCACTCTGCAACACGTTAAAACCTCCAGCCTAAAAGTTTAGGGCGGAGTCGAATCACAACACAAAACTAAAAGAGAGAGCTCAAAAGAGGGTGATGTAAAAAAAAACTTAAATGGACCTATAAAAGCCGCTTGCGCGAATAAAACTTAAAACCCGATCTGCCATAGAGACATTGTCACCTAAAAGAGATGATAAAGCACCCTGGAGATTAAAAGTTCGCCTGAGGGCGGTTAAAAGAGGACAGTCCAACAATATATGGGCCACCGTCATAATCGCACCACAGCGACAATGAGGGGGGTCCTCTCGACGCAGCAGATGACCATGCGTCAGCCAAGAGTGACCAATGCGGAGCCTACAGAGAACCACAGAATCCCTGCGAGAGGCCCGCATGGAGGAACCCCACACGGTCGTGGCCTCCTTTACACGCCGCAGCTTGTTGGGTACAGACAGGGTGCGCCATTCGTCTGCCCACATCCCAAAGACCCGACGGCGTAACACCGATCGGAGATCAGTTGCCGGGAGGCCGATCTCCAACGGCAGTTTGCGGGTGGCTTCTTTAGCTAACTTGTCGGCGTGTTCGTTGCCCGCTATCCCAACGTGTCCCGGGGTCCATATGAACACCACTGAACGGCCACGTTGTTCAAGAGCATGAACGGACTCCTGGATGGCAACAACAATGGGATGGCGTGAGTAGCACTGGTCAAGAGCCTGGAGAGTACTGAGAGAGTCACTGCAAATGACAAAAGACTCGCCAGTGCTGGTACGAACACGCTCAAGGGCACGAAAAATAGCTGGTAGCTCTGCGGTGTAAACACTGCAGCCGTCCGGCAAGGAGCGCTGGTCGACATAGTCCGCATGAGCGTAAGCGTACCCCACACGGCCATCAACCATCGAGCCATCGGTATAGATAACCTCCGAGTCACGGGATGCGTCGAGGAGAGCAAGAAATTGGCGGCGCAAGACTGCAGGAGGAACTGAATCCTTTTGCCATTGGGAGAGGTCCAGCTGAAGCTGCGGCCGACGTATACACCAAGGTGGTGTATGTGGGCGGACCTGAAAAGCAGATGGAAGAGGCAAAGACTCGAGTTCACTAAGGAGTGAACGAACACGGATCCCAATGGCGTGGCCTGATCGCGGCCGCCGGCGTGGAAGATGGACTGCCGCATCGGCGAAAAGGAGACGGTAGTTAGGGTGACAAGGAGAACAATGGACGTGGGCTGCATAATTGGCTAAGAGTTGTTGACGCCGAATGTGGAGCGGAGGAACCCCAGCCTCAGCAAGTAGGCTATTAACAGGACTGGTGCGGAATGCTCCTGTCGCCTGTCGAACCCCACAGTGGTGAACGGGGTCCAGCAGTTGCAACGCTGAGGGCGACGCTGAGCCATACGCCACACTCCCATAATCCAGTCGGGACAGCACAAGGGCTTTGTAGAGCTGCAGCAGCGTGTTACGGTCTGCACCCCAAGTTGTGTTGCTGAGGCAGCGGAGGGCATTCAGATGCTGCCAGCACTGACGCTTGAGCTCACGAATATGTGGAAGCCAAATAAGCCGGGCATCGAACAGCAATCCCAGAGCTCAGGGTGGGGATGGACAGTGCGACGCCGACAAAAGTGCAGAACACAAGTCTTCGCAGGAGAAAACTGAAACCCATGGGCTAGGGCCCACGCCTGCGCCTTGCGTATGGCTCCCTGCAACCGACGTTCTGCAACACCAATGGTGGAGGAGTTGAAAAATATACAGAAATCGTCAGCATATAACGTAGGTGAGACAGACGACCCTACTGCTGCTGCAAGGCCATTAATGGCCACAAGGAAAAGGGGCATGCTCAATACAGAGCCCTGTGGAACACCGTTCTCCTGGATATGAAGTGAACTATGGGATGTGCCAATTAAAACGCGGAATGTCCGAACAGATAAAAAATTCTGAATAAAAATGGGGAGAGAGCCCCGGAGACCCCACCCGTGCAACGTGGCGAGAATATGGTGCCGCCACGTCGTGTCATATGCTCTGGAGAGGTCGAAAAAGACGGAGACGAGGTGTTGGCGCCTGGAAAAAGCAGTGCGGATTGCAGACTCAAGGAAGACCAAAATATCGGCGGTGGAACGGCCCTGACGGAAGCCGCTCTGACATGGAGCCAGAAGACCCCGAGACTCGAGCAGCCAACACAGCCGTCGACTGACCATGCGTTCCAGCAGCTTGCACAGAGTATGTGTTAAGCTGATGGGCCGATAACTATCCACAGTAAGCGGGTCCTTACCAGGCTTCAGCACCGGAATGATGGTACTTTCTCGCCACTGCGACGGAAAGACACCATCACCCCATAGGCGGTTGAAGATGGCAAGAACACATTGCTGACAGTCCGGGGACAGGTGTTTGAGCATCTGATTGTGGACGCCATCTGGCCCAGAGGCTGTATCGGGGCACTGTGCCAGGGCACTCTGGAGTTCCCACAAACTAAATGGGGCGTTATACGCCTCAGGGTGGCGAGAAGCGAAAGAAAGCCGTTTGCCTTCCTCCCGGCGTTTGAGTGCGCGAAACGCAGGCGGGTAATTCTCCGACGCAGAGGCCCGAACATAGTGCTGTGCGAAATGCTCGGCGATTGCATCGGCATCGGTGGATACTGCCCCGTTCATGGTAAGCCCTGGGACACCTGTAGAGTACTGCAATCCAAAGATGCGCCGAATCTTCAGCCACACCTGGGAGGGGGAAGTACGGGAACCAATGTTGGAAACGTACCTCTCCCAACACTCCTGTTTCCGCCGTTTGATAAGTCTCCGTACCTGAGCACGGAGACGTTTGAATAAAATGAGGTTCTCCAAAGACGGGTGCCGCTTATGTCGCTGAAGAGCCCGCCGACGTTCTTTAATGGCGTCAGCGACCTCTGGAGACCACCAAGGCACCGACTTTCACCGAGGGCACCCTAACGAGCGAGGAACGGTACGTTCCGCAGCGGAAACAATCGCTGCAGTCAGTGTCTCAACCGCCACATCGATGGTACCATGGAGGAGAGAGTCAACAGTGGCAGCAGAGGAGAAAGTGTCCCAGTTTGCCTTGCTAAATGCCCATCTAGGCGAGCGCGCAAGGGAGCGACGCTGTGGTAGTGAAAGGAAGATCGGAAAATGGTCACTACCACACAAGTCCTCGTGGACTCTCCAGTGGACCGATGGTACAAGCCCTGGGCTGCACAACGACAGATCTATGGCCGAGAACGTGCCATGCCTCACACTGAAATGTGTGGCAGCGCCAGTGTTTAAGAGGCAGAGGTCGAGTTGGGAGATGAGATTCTCGACCTCCCTGCCTCGGCCAGTAACCTTCGTTCCACCCCACAGGGGATTGTGGGCGTTAAAATCCCCCAGGAGAAGAAAAGGCGTGGGGAGTTGGGCGACAAGTGCAGCCAATTCGGTCAGGGAGACTGTACCACCTGGAGGGAGATAGACACTGCAGACGGTTATGTCCTGGGTAGTCCTTACACGGACAGCCACAGCTTCCAATGATGTTTGAAGGGGCACAGGAGCACTATATACAGAGGTAAGGACATACACGCAGGCTCCACCTGACACACAATTGTGCTACGGTTGCAGTAATAGCACCTGTATCCACGAAGGACAGGGGTCCGCATTGCCGGGAACCAGGTTTCCTGGAGGGCAATGCAGAAAGCAGGTGTCAGGCTTAGAAGCTGCCGTAGCTCAGGGAGATGGCTAAAATAACCGCCACAATTCCACTGGAGGATTATACAAAGCGTGTCCGGTAGGGGCATTCAGGCACTGAAAAGGCAAATTACTTGGCAGGGTCACATGCTGCCACCGACTGAGCGACGGACGTCACTACAGCCATCGTTTCTGAGGAGACGGCGAGATCCAGGTCATCAGGGGACGCAAAGAGCTCGACCTCGTCCTCAGAGGCTGAGCTGACAGGGAGCGTTGGTGCGGGAACCACTGGGTCCTTATCCTTCTTGGAGAGCTTCCTCTTTTCTCTCTTGTCTTTGGGAGGAGGGTTGGCATGCTGGGAGGGCTTTCCTGATGCATTATCAGGAACAGAGGAAGAGCGTGAAGCCCTTCGACCAGCAGCTGGTGGCTTCTTCAGCCACTGGCTAGTGTCTTGTGAGACACTGGGGAAGTCCTTGGAAGGGACTCCCCCAAGGGATCCCTTCCGAACAAGTGAGGCCGGAGGAGGCTGTTGCATCTCCGGCTGAGCAGCCGGAGAGAGCTGTCGCTTCCCCGGCTGAGGAGCCGGAGAGGGCTGTCGCCGCTCCAGCTGAGAGTTGGGGACTAACGTCCCCGGTTGCTTGGGGCGCACTGCTCCCAAACTCGGTGTTTTGGGAGCAGTGGAAGAGAGAGCGGCCTGTCCCAGCGGTGGGGCAGACGTTACTTGATTTCTCTATGGACCAACAGAGAAGGTAGTCTGTGCAGGAGCTGGCGGCGGCAGTGTGACGGTAGCATAACTCCTCAACAGAGGTGTAGGGGTGAGTCGTTCTAATTTCTTCTTTGCCTCTTGGTAACTTAAACGGTCCAAGATCTTAATTTCTTGTATCTTCCGCTCTCGTTGGTAGTCTGCACAGTCTGGTGAGCAGGGAGAATGATGCTCCCCACAGTTAACGCAGGTGGGAGGCGGAGCACATGGAGCATTAGAATGTGGAGGTCGTCCACAATCACGACACATGGGGCTGGAAATGCACCTGGAGGACATGTGTCCGAATTTCCAGCACTGGAAGCATCGCATAGGGGGCTGGACATAGGGCTTGACATCGCACCGGTATATCATGACCTTGACTTTCTCAGGCAAGCAGTCGCCCTCAAAGGCCAGGATGAAAGCACGGGTAGCGACCCTATTATCCTTCGGCCCCCTAAAGACACGACGGACAAAGTGTACACCTCGTCGTGCCAGGTTCTCACGTAGCTCGTCATCAGACTGTAGCAGAAGATCTTTATGAAAAATAATCCCCTGGACCAAATTTAAGGACTTATGGGGAGTGACAGTAACGGGGATGTCACCGAGCTTCTCACAGGCGAGTAATGCCTGGGACTGCGCAGATGAAGCTGCTTGTATCAAAATGGCCCCGCTCCTCATTTTGGAAAGAGACGCCACTTCCCCAAACGTATCTTCGAGATTGTGCACGAAGAAAAGAGGCTTAGTCCCCAAAAACGAATCCCCATCAGTTCTGCTGCATACAAGGTATCGTGGCGAATACGGCTCCTGTCTGTCTGCAGCCCTACGTTCCTCCCATGGTGTGGCTAGGGAAGGGAACGACTTCGGGTTATATGTCACATCGTTAAATTCCACCTTACCACGCTTAGAGACATTGGCGGTCGGACGACCACCAGATTGAGATTTCACCCGCTTCATTGCGGGGCATCCGCCCCGATGCCACCCACTCCGACCAGGGGCTCTCCCCACGGGCGCCACCCAGCCACAGCAAAGGCCACCTGGCAGGATGGCCGTTGCCGGGAGTCCCGATGCCCCAGAGAGACGAGCATCTACTCCTTGGCTTACGTGGGGCGGTGTCAGCTCAGGCATCGGCAGTACGATCCCTGTGTTGTCAGGGGGCTACAACCTAGAGGGTACATGACGACCCCACCACAACGGGCTGGCTACCGTGCTGGATTTTGGGTGCCATGGGTAGTCCATAGTGATCGTGGGTGCTGGTGGTGACGCACTAAGGGCGGTACTTACACAATATACCAGGTGTCTATGCCCAAAATGAGGGATGGAGGGTGCAGGTACGAAGCCAAGACGATCAAGAGTGCCAAGGTCGTAGGGCACAGAGGACTGATGGTGCACCACGTAAGGTGTCCTTCCCCAAAAGGCTCGTACTTCTGTGGAATTTGGAAAAATGGAGGTCAAACCCTAATGGGGACCATCACATTAAGGCCAAAACGTTTGAGACTCCTTTTAGTCGCCTCTTACGACAGGCAGGAATACCGCGGGCCTATTCTTACCCTCGAACCCGCAGGGGGGAAGGAAGCATTGCTTTGCGATTGACCATGCCACAAAATTATGATCTGTATACTTCCAAAGCCGGTGAATGAAGTGCATGGTCGTCAAGACATCGATTAAAAAAAAAAAAGTTAGCTGCTTTGGGAGGCAGGGGGCTAGCCATAGCAACACCGTGTGTTTGCTCAAAATATTAGTAGTTAAATAAAACGTACGTCAAGGTGAGTACATGTCTGAAAAGACATAAGACGTCCTCTTCCAGCTTAGTTCCTATGAGTTGTAGTTAGTCTACCAGAGGCACTCGTCGAAATTCACTAACACGTCAGTCGGTTCACGGTGCAGGTTTTTCAGTCGCCGTACAAAATCTTCTGACTTTCGTAAATGGTGTTTATATTTCCCCACCAACTGGCTCAAAAAAGAAGCCAGAAGTTTGCTAGGTAGTATGCTGGAGCTCCTAATTGCTCACGGTGGAACGAGACGGAACCTCCCCGTTATGCAACTTTGGCAGAACGTAAATTCGAGGTAGAACAGATGCTCGAACGCTTAAGCTCTTTTTGAGATGCTCAGGAAATTCGCTGAATTTGAGTCCTGTGGTAAATCCATCCATTTGCCAAAATATGATATTGCAGCCCGAAAAATAGAAGCTTTCCCCTACATGCGGGTAAATTTAACGTTTCTGTGTTCTCTATTAAAGACCAGAGTGTTTTTCTTTTCTCGGTGTTCATCTTTTGCTTCGGTGCGAGCGTCCTAGATATGGCCCTGCAGGTCTCTTGCTTATTTCTTCAGCAGTCTCCCTGGGAAGTTTCAAGACAATCTGCTCAGCGGAGCTGATAAAATCTTTGATGAGCAAATTCTTTGGAGTGGGCGCAAACTTTAGTCTCTTTTCGAACACTGATATTCCAGCGTCACTCAGTGGTTTCTCCGTGAAATTAAACACAGTGCATCTGCGTAGTTTATCATCTTACGGTGATAGTTTGTAGGCGATGGAACGAGCAAGTTTGACACACTACAACCTCCTTTACCGTGCCGCGCATGCAGAGACTATGGCCCGTTATAGCCCTGCTCCCTAGTGATCGCGCTTTTCTAGCAAACCAGCGCATAAATTATGGGTCAATAGCACCAGAAGATGACGAGCAGCTGTGGTGTAGAAATATGGTGTAGTTTACACAACACCATCTGAAATAACGACTGTGAAACACTTAAGCAGTTACTAGGGTGAATCAAATGAAAACCTTAAATTTGTAATAACAAATCGAAATTTCGCGCCGTTGTCCTGTAAGTTGGTAAGCGTGCTACAAACAGCGTGCAGAATGGCCTATAGGTGGCAGCATAGTGCAGATGCACACATACCGTCGCAGTATCACTATAAAGATGGCCACCCCACTTGCGACTTGCACCAGGGAAGAATAGCGTTCTGTTATTCGGTTTTTGCTTAGTGAAGGTGTGAAACTTATTGAAATTTATCGACGAATAAAGGTTCAGTACGGTGATGCATGTTTGTCACAGCAGAAAGTCTACGAATGGAGTAGGAAGTTCGCAAATCGTGTGACTTCAGTGGAAGATGCTTCTCGTCCAGGTGAGGCACAACGAGTTGTGACTCCACAGAACATTGCAGCAGTTGAAGCCATAGTGAAGGAAAACCGCCGAGCGACGCCGAGTGGCATTGCAGCATCTTTACAGATTAGTCATGGGTCAGCACACCACATTGTGCATGATGTGCTCCAGTTTCACAAAGTGCCTGCAAGATGGGTGCCACGGCAGCTGACTCCTGAAATGAGAGAACGACGTGTTGATGCTTGTGAAGAACTTGATGCTTTGAACGAGAAGGTGATGGCTTCCTTGCAAGAATCGTTACTGGGGACGAAACCTGGGTTCATTTCCACCAACCAGAAACGAAGAGAGCGAGCAAGGAATGGCGCCATTCCTCATCACCAAAACCAAAGAAGTTTCGAACAGAACCATCAGGAGGGGAGGTCATGCTGACACTCTTTTGGGACGAAAAAGGCGTCATTTTGGAGCAACGTGCCTAGAGGGGCAACTGTCACCAGTGCATCATACACAGATCTCCTAAAAAATCATCTGCAGCCTGCAATGAAATCAAAGCGACGTGGATTGCTGTCAGCAGGTGTCCTTTTGTAACACGACAATGCAAGGCTCCACATTGCCCGTACAACAGTTACAACAATCACAGACCTGAATTTTGAGTGTCTTCCTCATCCACCATACTCACCAGACCTTGCCCCAAGTGATTTCCATATGTTTGGACCTCTCAAAGACGCAATGGGAGGAAAGAAGTTCCGTTCTGATGAAGAGGTACGCCACGCGGTGCATGAGTGGTTGCGCAGACTACCAAAAGAATATTTTCTAAAGGAATTTATACACTTTGTAAGCTCTGAAGGACTTGCATTGAGCGGGGGGGAGATTATGTAGAAAAGTGATACAGCTTTGTACCACTTCTGCACAATAAATATTATTTAAAAGAATATTTATTGTTTTCATTTGACTCACCCTCGTATCATGTCGGGAAAACCTCAAACATCACAATGAAGTTACTACCCCTGTAACCCAATTTTTCGCCAACAGGTGCCTTAATGTTGTGTATTCGTGGTTTTTATGAGAACTGCGCATCATGTCTCCACTGGATGTTTAAGACAGTTCTTTCGGGTTTCCTGTTCCATCGGGCAGTCAGTTTGTTTACACGATGGGCAGTACATCCAGGACTGTTATAGAGCCAAATACCAGTGAATACCGTTACTGTTCAGGCAATATGTTTATCTAACTGATCGACAAATTCATGTGCTATCGTGTATCTCCCTGAAAAATGCGTAAGCTACTGGCAATATTTTCGCCGCGCAGGGTAGCCGTGCGGTCTAGGGTGCCTTGCCGCGGTTCGCGCGGCTCCCCCCATCAGAGGTTCGAGTGCTCCCTCGCGCATGTGTGTGTGTGTGTGTGTGTGTGTGTGTGTGTGTGTGTGTGTGTGTGTGTGTGTGTGTGCGTGTGTGTTCTCCTTAGCGCATGTCAGTTTAAATTAGATTAAGTAGTGTGTAAGCCTAGGGACCGATGCCCCAGCAGTTTGGTCCCGTAGGGACTTACCACCATTGGCAATATATTCAGTCGTTTTGATTCCTCATTTTTCTTTTGTTTTGGACCGCGTAGTTACACGTTATCGGCAAAAAAATAAAAGCAGTCTTCCGAAAATAGGTTGCGGTGTGAGGCCAGTAGTTGCAAAATAAATCGTTGATTTCAAGAACTTTTGTTATGTTGATATGTTTGATCTCCTATAAGTAAGTGTAAGTAGCCATGAATCTAAATTAGTTTTCTTATAAACGGATATTCTCAAAATCCTGTACTTTGTTCCGTGACGATTTCAAAATGTTAATACACTCCTGGAAATTGAAATAAGAACACCGTGAATTCATTGTCCCAGGAAGGGGAAACTTCATTGACACATTCCTGGGGTCAGATACATCACATGATCACACTGACAGAACCACAGGCACATAGACACAGGCAACAGAGCATGCACAATGTCGGCACTAGTACAGTGTATATCCACCTTTCGCAGCAATGCAGGCTGCTATTCTCCCATGGAGACGATCGTAGAGATGCTGGATGTAGTCCTGTGGAACGGCTTGCCATGCCATTTCCACCTGGCGCCTCAGTTGGACCAGCGTTCGTGCTGGACGTGCAGACCGCGTGAGACGACGCTTCATCCAGTCCCAAACATGCTCAATGGGGGACAGATCCGGAGATCTTGCTGGCCAGGGTAGTTGACTTACACCTTCTAGAGCACGTTGGGTGGCACGGGATACATGCGGACGTGCATTGTCCTGTTGGAACAGCAAGGTCCCTTGCCGGTCTAGGAATGGTAGAACGATGGGTTCGATGACGGTTTGGATGTACCGCGCACTATACAGTGTCCCCTCGACGATCACCAGTGGTGTACGGCCAGTGTAGGAGATCGCTCCCCACACCATGATGCCGGGTGTTGGCCCTGTGTGCCTCGGTCGTACGCAGTCCTGATTGTGGCGCTCACCTGCACGGCGCCAAACACGCATACGACCATCATTGGCACCAAGGCAGAAGCGACTCTCATCGCTGAAGACGACACGTCTCCATTCGTCCCTCCATTCACGCCTGTCGCGACACCACTGGAGGCGGGCTGCACGATGTTGGGGCGTGAGCGGAAGACGGCCTAACGGTGTGCGGGACCGTAGCCCAGCTTCATGGAGACGGTTGCGAATGGTCCTCGCCGATACCCCAGGAGCAACAGTGTCCCTAATTTGCTGGGAAGTGGCGGTGCGGTCCCCTACGGCACTGCGTAGGATCCTACGGTCTTGGCGTGCATCCGTGCGTCGCTGCGGTCCGGTCCCAGGTCGACGGGCACGTGCACCTTCCGCCGACCACTGGCGACAACATCGATGTACTGTGGAGACCTCACGCCCCACGTGTTGAGCAATTCGGCGGTACGTCCACCCGGCCTCCCGCATGCCCACTATACGCCCTCGCTCAAAGTCCGTCAACTGCACATACGGTTCACGCCCACGCTGTCGCGGCATGCTACCAGTGTTAAAGACTGCGATGGAGCTCCGTATGACACGGCAAACTGGCTGACACTGACGGCGGCGGTGCACAAATGCTGCGCAGCTAGCGCCATTCGACGGCCAACACCGCGGTTCCTGGTGTGTCCGCTGTGCCGTGCGTGTGATCATTGCTTGTACAGCCCTCTCGCAGTGTCCGGAGCAAGTATGGTGGGTCTGACACACCGGTGTCAATGTGTTCTTTTTTCCATTTCCAGGAGTGTATGTTAACAATCCTGATCCTCATACAGCTAACTTCCGTCTACAGCAGAATACTAGAGCATATTCTAAACTAAGAAAGTATGACTTTCGTGGAAAAAAACAAGTTTATTTCAAGGAATCAGCAGCGCTCCAGTAAAAGAAAAAAAGAATACTCATATGATACCCCGCTTGCGTTATTTATACGCGACATCTTCTGAAAGTCGTTTCAGAAGATGTCGTGTATGAATAACGCAAGCTGGGTATCATGTGAGTGTTGTGAACAATCATCGTTGGTGAGCAAGTAGATTTTATCTTCATAGATTCCTAAAATGCTCTATACTGTTTCACATACAAACTAAATAAAAAACGCACCACGAAGGAATTATTCGAATGGTGCGGAAATCGATAGATGTGATGCAGACATACAGACAAATAAGTTACTACAATTTCAGAAGAACTTGGATGATTTATTCAAGAGAAACTGCTTCAGCAACTGCCCTTATTGCATTATGGGTAGATTTGTCCAACCATCTCGGGATTTAGATTATTTAAGGCGCCAATTGGACAGAATTTGGCACGATAGCCCTCAGGAGGACTCCCAACAACTCTTCAATCAGCGCCAAGCGGAGTAACTTCCTGCATGAGGGGCAGAGGTGAACCAACGCGTTATTGGCTTACTCAGTTTGTGAATCTCTTTCCCCTGAATAAATCATCCAATTTTTCTGAGATTGTAATAATTTATTTGTCTGTACTTTTTTGTCTTAGAGAGTACATGAGTACTCGCCAAGATATTATCATACGAAGTGTCTCCGAAAATTTGTGATTGCCTCGACGACCACTTGCCCAATAAGTCTTTAAAATAGAATATAAGATAAACATGAACAAAAGTAAGGCAATAGTAATTGAACGTAGCAGAATTAAATCAGGCGAAGCTGATGGCGTTTGTTTAGGAAATGATACAATAAAAGTAGTTTTGTTTTCTGGGCAGAAAGATAACTGATGAAGGCCGCAGTAAGAAAGACATAAAATGCAGACTGGGAATAGTAAGAAAAGTTTTACTGAAAGAGAGGAATTAGTTAGCATGTAAAAAAATTAAGTGCTGGGAATTCTGATTTGAATTTGTCTCGAGTGTTGACTTGTATGGAAGTGAAACGTGGACGATACGCAATTCAGACAAGAAGAGAATAGAAGCTTTCGTAATTTGGTGGTGTAGAAGAACGCTGAAAATTAGACTGCTGGGTCGAATGAGGAATGTGGATGAACTGAATAAAATTGGGGAAAAAAGGAATTTATAGCACAACTTGAGTAAAAGAAGCGATCAGCTGATAGGACACATCGTGAGGCATCAAGGAACCGTCAAATTCTTTTGTCCTTGGGCCGAGAAATCGCCATTACAGGTGGATGAACCAACGCATCTTGGGCAACAGCATAGAATAGAAAAAGCAACAGAAAAAAGTTTCAGGGGAGGAATTTAAAAAAAAGTGGTTCAAATGGCTCTGAGCACTATGGGACTTAACTTCTGAGGTCATCAGTCCCCTAGAACTTAGAACTACTTAAACCTAACTAACCTAAGGACATCACACATCCATGCCCGAGGCAGGAATCGAACCTGTGCCGTAGCGGTCGCGCGGTTCCAGACTGTAGTGCCTAGAACCGCTCGGCCACTCCGGCTGACTGAGGAGTTAAAAACTGAAGAGGAAGACCACGGTTTTAATATAGAAAGCAGATTTAAATGGATGTATGTTGACATGGTTGTGCAGAGATGAAGAGGTTTACACATGGTAGAACAGAATGGAGAGCTGCATCAAATCAGTTTTCGAACTAAAGACCACCGCGTATATTCCACAGAAACGGAAGTCCTACCGGGTGTGCTCCAAGGAATCGTAATAGGACGTAGAAAGTTTTCAGTATACGAGTGCACAGACGATTTATCAGCCAATATCGGCAGCACTACGAGATTGTTCATTAACGCTGGATTTACCTACTGGAAGCTATCACCGTTGGACGATGGTAAGGAATTGGAGGAAGATTAGAATAAAATTTCCACGTCATTTAGTGAATGGAAGTTGTCTTCAAATGTGCATAAATGTAAGATAGTGCCAACAACAAAGTGAAAGAACCATATAAACATCGTATGATTATATAATTGGTGGTTAACATCTTGAGCCCGTCACATCGTACAAGTGTTTACAGGCAATACTCAGAAGCGACATGAAATGGAACGATCAAATAACATCGTTATAAGATGGAGAATGAAATAGTAGTTTTCTTGGAAGGGTTCTGGGAAAGTTCGGTGGATCTGTAAGGGAAATCGCATACAACACGGTCGTCCGACCAATTCTAGAATAGTGTTCCAGTGGTTGGAGTCCTTATCGAGTAGGCATGGAAACAGACATCGGGTGAAATCCGAGACCATCAGCTAGGATTGTTACAGGTCAGTATAATGTACCATAAATGCTCGGAGAACATCCTTTGAGGAAAGACAAAGCACTCCTGAGACCCTGTTGCGTTATCTTAGAGAACTCATGTTCGAAAGTAAATGTGCGACAGTTATGCTGTCACTAACATATATGGGCGCTGATGACCACGCTGTTTAGCGCCCGTAAACCTCAAACACACACACACACAAACACACACACACACACACACACACACACACACACACACACACAAACATCTCGCGTAGGTACTAGAAGGGAAGATTGAGAGAGAATAGGATAAATACAGAGTCATACAGACAGTCATTCATCCGTGACCCTGTACCCGAATGGCATTGACTGTACAGCAGATTCCGGAATATTTATGTTAATATAGGCATAGATCAGACCATCAGCTGTTACGTCGAGTGAGACGTATCACGCGACAATGTGAATGAGGCTCTCTGGCAGCGTTAAGTTATTCTTTACACGCTGTTCACTGCTTTTATTCATATTGCATGTTTTATATTCAGAAAGTCGTTAGTTCTCGCCATCCCAGCTACTTTTTGTGTAGCATTACATGAATCACTGTAATCTGTTCTACCGTAGGTACTTCAGTTTTGCATAAAAGAGAATACATTGTTCATACGTGACGAGAGACTCACTTCTCAACACTTTTATGCACACAGAGAGCATTAGATTTTTTAGCATTACGCGTAATAAACTTGAAGGGCAATGCAGATGTGCTGCACGTTAATGACATGGTGCTTTACATGATGAAGAACGGATACTGACTGCTCTAATTTCAGGGCATCGCATAGTTCCACGTGTGACAGTTTCTAGCAAATTGTTTATCCTTGTACAGCAGTGATTGCAAAATGGTACGCTTAGGCCTTGATAGCTGTTTAAGGAAAACACGAAACACACCTGTACTTTTGAGCTATGACTGGAGTAAACTGTGCATCGCGATAAAATTAAGTATGCAGAAGGAAGGGCGAATATTTTCCATATTTTAATAGGTAGTGATAATGAAATAACGCAAAGGGTACTGATCTCTGTCTACAAATTATGGGGAGAGAAAGTTATTCTTTCGGGTACCTGGGGACATTGGCCTTCAGTGGCTCGAACTAACTGACGTGGCAGCCAAGGTAGCAACTACCAAAGTCTCGTAGCTCTATGTGCAGGGCCCATACAATCCATCAGCTCACCTTTGAGGAATATAGTGATGAACAGTTGAGAAAAAGTGTTTAGGTGATGGACAATAAGCTGCGGTGGGTGAAGTCATAAGCTCGGCCACCGTATGGCTTCCTTCAGCCTCTGAGACGAGATTACGTCCCTCTCACCCACTTGCAGATAGCACACCGCCTCCTCTGGGGGAGGGGGTGCTTTGGTGTACATAGTTCATTATCCTGCGTTTTAATCGACTGAACGCGAGCATAGCTACTCTACCAGCAAATATCTACTCTCAATTTTAGCAATGAAAAGATGGATGTACAAATTTTCGAATTCAATGAAATATTCGATATGTTTCTTCAATTACTGACTGCGGAATAGGAGGCATTTTGACACAGTATCGGGGTAGTTTGTCCACCTAACTACTTTTTTTTTTTTACATTCGAGAGTTACTACACTGACGGAAATCGATAGTGTTACACCGCGGACACCTTGACCGAACGCTACCAAACTTATATGCCAGAACTTCAGTGCCTGTGAAATACGTTGGCTAAAATTTAACCCTTATGCAAACTTATTTTCACTACACATAAAAGCCTTTCAAACAGTTGAAGAATGCTGTGAGTACACGGTGGCCATTACGTGTGTCTCACATGACGCGAACTTCATAGGTGGAGATCGCAACACAGCATGCCTAAGGGACGTGAACGTTCAGCTTATGATCATCTTTCAGACGCTGAGAGAGAGAAGCACTGGCAAGAGAGACACGGGAGCATCACACCGACAGATCACACAGACAGCTGACAGCAGAATGAGTGGTGACGAGATGGCCTCAGTTGACAATTTGGCGAGTAGATTAAGCACAGGTCTTCCATAACGACTACACCACGAGAAGATCATAGGATTGTCCGGCTGGCTCTGACGAATAGAAGGATGGCCACACCTGACATCCAGGCAGAGTTTAAAGGCAGAGTGTCGTCACGAACCGCCTGGAACAGACAACTGGAACTAGGTTGAGATTTCGAGCTGCCATGTGTTCTTTACCGCTGACACCATGTCACAACTAGTACACATAACACTGTATATATCCAGAGTCAAGTGCGACACTGAATGGGACTCTGTGGCGATGAGTGACGATTCTGTGTGTGGCGTCCAGATCGACGACAACGTGCCCGCAGACGATCTTGTGCAAGGTCAAAGGATGCAGCGACTGTCGACACATACACCTTTCAAACGCCTAGAATCATGGTTTGGAGAGCTATTGGATATGACAACATGCTTTATTGGGTAATTTTTGAAGGGTGGTTGATTGTTCACTAGTATATGAAAAGAAAGTTAAACCCTGTCGTCATACCGTCTATGACGGGGGCACCAAATGGCATATACCAATAGGGTAATGCACTCACATTGCAGTTCTCACCACAATCCGCCTTGCGGAATGTACGAATCCCTGACTTGCTTGTCTACTCCCCTGACTACTCACCCATACAACTCATTTATTTTATTTTTTATTTATTTATTTATTGTTCCGTGGGGCCAAAATAAGGAGAAGTCTCCATGGTCATGGAACAAGTCAATACATGAAATTATAACACTTTATTAGAAACAGATAAAATGAAATATAAAAAACATATTCAGGTGACAAGTAAGTTTAAATAAAGAAAATCAACAATGTAACACTGGAATTTGCTAAATTTTTTAGATTTTCCAGGAGCTCCTCGACAGAATAGGAGTGAGCCATGAGGAAACTCTTCAGTTTAGACTTAAAAGAGTTTGGGCTACTGCTAAGATTTTTGAGTTCTTGTGGTAGCTTATTGAAAATGGATGCAGCAGAATACTGCACTCCTTTCTGCACAAGAGTCAAGGAAGTGCATTCCACATGCAGATTGGATTTCTGCCTAGTATTAACTGAGTGGAAGCTGCTGACTCTTGGGAATAGGCTAATATTGCAAACAACAAACGACATTAAAGAAAATATATACTGTGAGGGCAATGTCAGAATTCCCAGACTATTGAATAGGGGTCGACAAGACGTTCTCGAACTTACTCCACATATAGCTCGAACAGCCCGTTTTTGAGCCAAAAATACCCTTTTTGAATCAGAAGAATTACCCCAAACAATAATACCATACGACATAAGCGTAAGAAAATATGCGAAGTAGACTACTTTTCGTGTTGAAGTGTCACTTATTTCAGATAATGTTCTAATGGTAAATAAAGCAGCATTTAGTTTCTGAACAAGATCCTGGACATGGGCTTTCCACAACAGCTTACTATCTATCTGAACGCCTAGGAACTTGAACTGTTCCATCTCGCTTATAATATGCCCATTCTGTCTGATCAAAATATCGGTTCTTGTTGAATTGTGAGTTAGAAACTGTAAAAACTGAGACTTACTGTGATTTAACATCAAATTATTTTCCACAAGCCACGAACTTATTTCATGAACTACATTATTTGATACTGTTTCAATATTACACACAAGATCCTTCACTACCAAGCTGGTGTCATCAGCAAACAGAAATATTTTTGAATCACCTGTAATACTAGAAGGCATATCATTTATATAAATAAGAAACAGCAGTGGCCCCAGCACCGACCCTTGGGGAACGCCCCACTTGACAGTGCCCCATTGGGACTGAACATCACTACCACTCTCAATATTGCGGAGAATTACCTTCTGCTTTCTGTTCTTAAAGTAAGAGGCGAACCAATTGTAAGCTACTCCCTTTACTCCATAATGGTCCAACTTCTGCAGTAATATTTTGTGGTCAACACAATCAAAAGCCTTCGTTAAATCAAAGAAAACTCCTAGCGTTCGCAACCTTTTATTTAATCCGTCCAAAACCTCACAGAGAAAAGAGAATATAGCAATTTCAGTTGTTAAACCATTTCTAAAACCAAACTGAACATTTGACAGCAAATTATGTGAATTTAAATGCTCCAGTAACCTTGTATATACAACCTTCTCGATAACTTTAGCAAACACCGATGGCGTAGGAATAGGTCTATAATTGTCAATATTATCCCTGTCTCCCATTTTATAAAGTGGCTTACTACCGAGTACTTTAATCGGTCAGGAAACCGACCACTCCTAAAGGAAAAGTTACAGATATGGCTAAGTACTGGGCTAACATACATAGAACAATACTTCAGTATTCTGCTAGATACCCCGTCATATCCATAAGAGTTCTTGGTCTTTAGTGATTTAATTGTTAACTTAATCTCCCTCTTGTCAGTATCATGGAGGAGCATTTCAGGTAACAGTCTTGGAACACTTTTTTCTAAGAGCGCTATATGATTCCCTATTGGGACTAGGTTCTATTTAGTTCACCTGCTATATTCAGAAAGTGATCATTAAATACTGTACATATATGCGACTTATCAGTAACACGGACATTCCCGCTACGCACTGATTCTATATCCTTGACCTGTTTCTGCAGACCAGCCACTTCCTTTACGACTGACCATATGGTTTCAATTTTATCCTGAGACTTAGCTATTCTATCTGTATACCACATACTTTTTGCCTTCCTAATAACATTTTTAAGCACCTTACAATACTGTTTGTAATGGGCTGCTGCATTTAGATTCTGACTGTTTCCAACGTATTGATATAATTGCCACTTTGTTCTACAAGATATTCTTATCCCTCTAGTCAGCCACCCAGGCTGCCTGTTTGTGCTAGTACCCTGTTTTGAACGTTCTAATGGAAAGCAACTTTCGAAGAGCACGAGAAAAGTCTTGAGAAAAGCATTATATTTATCGTCTACTGTATCAGCGCTATAAACATCTTGCCACTCTTGTTCCTTTATAAGGTTTACAAAGGTCTCTACAGCAACTGGATCAGCTTTCCTAAACAGCTGATGACTATATTTAACACGTGTTGCAGCACAAAAATCTTTTAGAGTTAAAATTTGTGCATCGTGATCTGAAAGGCCATTCACCTTCTTGCTAACAGAATGCCCGTCTAGTAATGAGGAATGAACAAAAATGTTGTCTGTGGTTGTTCTACTGTTCCCTTGCACTCTCGTTGGAAAGAATATGGTTTGCATAATATTATATGAATTAAGGAGATTTACCAGCATCCTCTTCCTTGCACAATCACTTATACAATTAATATTGAAGTCACCACATATAACTAACTTTTTGTATTTCCTATAAAGTGAACCAAGAACCTCCTCTAGCTTTAGCAAAAATGTTGTGAAATCAGAGTCTGGGGATCTATAAACAACAACAGTTAGAAGTTTAGCTCCATTAAATTTAACCACACCTGCACAACATTCAAACACCTTTTCACTGCAGTACTTTGAAACATCAATTGACTCAAATGGGATTCCGTTTTTCACATACATGGCTACTCCCCCACACCGCAAAGATCTCCTCGAAAAGCTGCCAGCCAACCTGTACCCTGGTAAAGGAAGCCTCTGTATTATCTCCTTATTTAAGAAGTGTTCAGACACAACAATAATCTCAGAGTCAACATCTATAAGCAATTCACTAACTTTATCTCTAATACCTTGTATATTTTGATGAAATATACTAATTCCCTCATTACTCGGATACCTAAGCTTTGTCAAAATGTTTACATTGTTAGAGAGACTTCCCTTAAGCAGGTATATCTATCAGCTGACTTCAATCTAAAAAAGGTGCAGCTCTAACACCCACTACTGTAGGAATTTTCCCATGAGTGATCCCACCAACCCCACCTATGCTGTCACCTATAAGCTTTGCTAACCTTCCCTTCCCATGCCTGTTGAGGTGCAGACCATGTCTAGTGAAACCCGTCCTGCTGATAGACTCCGCCGACACCACTGAAATGTGACCCATGCTTTCTGTCATCAGCACACCCCCAAGTCTCATGTTATTACGCCTGACGGCTGTATTAAGATGAGGCCGATCGTGACGCTGAAACAGTTCCACGAAATGCACATTCGTGTTGCCAGTGTGAGTGGCTATTTTTTCCAGGTCACCATCTATGTCATACTCCCCATCCCTATCAATACTATTACCAGCCCCACCCACAATCACTACCTGATCCTCTTTAGTAAAATCCCTACATAACCCCCTATGTTAACTGTCACCTGAGCCAATCCTGCATTAGGCTTCACAATGCTGGTGACCTGGTACTCACTCCCTAGCACTTCCTGCAACTGCTGGCCTACACCTCCGCCATGAGTACTACCTAACAGCAGAACCTTCTTCTTCCTCTTCGACTTAGCAACTGTTCTAGCAACCGTAACTACTGAGGTCTACTGCATACTTCCTGCATCTACAGCTACTAGAGATTCCTCTCCACTAGACTCTGACAGTTGGTCATATCTATTGTAAACACCAATAGTAAAACTATCTAAAATAATCTTCTCCTAGCAGATCTCTTGCCAACAGCCAGCTCCCATTCCCCAACCCCCTTCTCCCTCCTCATCCTATCTAGCTCCTCCTGTGCGTTTTTCAACTGCACGTGAAGGGCACAGATCTTACGCTCCTGCTCCTCTATCAACTTACTCTTGCTACATAACCTACAGTTCCAGGAGAGGATCTCACCAGAATGCCCACTGGCTTCCCCACTGCATTCCCCCCAGTGAAAATACTTCGAACAAGTCTCACATCGCAATCCACTACTCACGAACCTACGGCAAAGCCCACACTTCTCAGGCTGTGTTCACACTGCCGGCCGGGCCGAGCCGAGCCTGGCCGGGCCGCCGCCCGCTTCGATATCAAACACATGGTTTTGAATTGCGGTGTTCACACTGGCGGCCGGGCCGCGCCGACACGGCGTGAGCCTCCCGGAGCCGAGCCGACGACATTCCGAGTGTTTAATATTGCCGGCGCGAGCCGAGCGCAGGCGCGAGCCTGTGGAGCAGCACTACAGCTTCTGCAGTACACGCATCACACGTCTCCCTTCTGCTTTCATCACAAGTGTGACTGCACACGTCTTTTATTTTAAGATGTTACCTCACATTTCACAATCAGTGAGGAAAAATTACGTTATTATGATGATACATGCGAAATTACTTTTATTTCATTTATTTAATCTACCGTATTTACAGGCATTTACAACAATAGCTTGCCAGCGATCGCGGCATTGCCGCCACTGAATAGTTCGCATTTACTTGTAAACGGAGACAGATATGAGTGTCACTGAGGGACGGAAATGTGTCCCTACCAGATGATAATGCATTGTAAAGTCATGCTGTGGCAGTTCCTTATCAGTGGAAATAGAACCACTGAGTCAAAGGGCATTATCTCAAAACTCTTCGCCTATCAATCTGTCTATCTTACAAGGTAATGAAAAGAATTCTGTGAGGTCATCAGTGGCTCCACATGATGAACCATCACAACTGCCAAGCGCTGCATCATGAAGAAAAAAGAAGAAACAAGTTGGAAAATTCTGAAGGAGTATTTCTGCGATTCTTCGTTGAAGGCACAGCAAGACATTACCCAAAATGACGAAGCTAATTACTTCCTAATGATTCTCAGGAGTCCCATAAACTCTCTTCCCCTCAGAGGTTAGCGTTTGTGAAATTTAAAATACAAAAGCATGACTACAATTAACTGGAGGTAGCGAATGCTGTACAAAGTTCTACTGCAAACCAAAAATTTTGTACTAACGAATCTTACCTTATCGTTATACACAATTTTTCTTCTGCTGTTATACTTCTGCGAAAATTTGTGTTCTGTTTAGAAATTTTGTCTTGAATGTTCTGCAGCACATACTGAAATGTATTATGATTCATTCTGTAATTAGAATAAAATTTTTCAGGATAGTTTTTAAGTTCGTCATATAAAGAAAAAAACTCTCCTAAATGTCTGTCGCTATTTATGGGATGAATCCATAACCTCCTAGTTCTTGTGTACTTCAAAACTCGACGAGTTACAGCAGATTCAAAACAATACGAATAAAAGAGTGAAGACATTGTTCTACACGACAGCACAGACTAGGTAAAGGCGAGCAGCTGTTGGCTGCAGCTGCGTTTTCTACTGACTTGCTTGTCAGCTGTCGAAGGGTGGGGATTTTTTAAAATTTATTTATTTGGCCTCCGGCAGCTGACATCCATTTAGCCAAAGAGTGGGGATTACCTTGACAGTGCAGCGCAGCCCGCCAAGGAAGAAAAAAAAAAAAACAATGAAGAACAAGGAAACGCACATCTGTGTCGATGTACAGTAGTTTCATTAACTCTCCATTATTTTTTCTGTTAAAGTAGACAACGAGACTACAGAATTGCGCTTCAGTTTCTGCAGTAAACGTATCACAAATCTCCAGTTTGTTTTTGTGATTAGTTTTACACCACTGATCACTACTAATTAATTTTTTTCTGTCCTGCATTATATGACTACATTAAACCAAGCTGTAACCGCGCGAACTCCGTGGCTTGCGGACGCGGCACTGACGCCACTGAATATCTCGCATTACTTGTGACCAGAGACAGATATCAGTGTCATTATCATTTCAAAAACTTTTTGGTACTTTTAGCTACATTTCATTCGCAACAATGTATGGTCTAAAACGGATCTAACAGTAAGCTACCCGCTACATAACTTTTTCACTACAAGATTTGTAAATCAAGTGCACAACGTTGACAAATAGCATCATTTCACAATGACTGTTAAGAAATATGAAAAGATAAATGATTCAATACAAAGCTAAGATGTTACACTAGCACGTGTACAAAAATAAGATTTTTTAGCCGCATACTTTCTTCAAAATCGGTTGGGAAGCGTTACGAAACTAAGAAATCACGCGAAACGAAAAGTAGACTTTTTCTTTTTTCACGACGTAAGTAACGCTTTTAAGGAAAAAATGAGTTCATAAAACGATGTGGCGCAGTCTTATATACCGCTAAGAATTTTTAGAACATGAAAATCGGAGAAGTGGATTTTCCCCCATTTCGCCGACCCGGCTCGGCGCGGCGCGCAGTGTGAATGCCCTACACGTCGGCCTGAGCTGGCTAGGCACGAGCCGAGCCAGTACGCGTCAGCCCGGCCCGGCCCGGCCGGCAGTGTGAACGCAGCCTCACTCATGGTAAAATTTTACTTTTTTTTAAGTTCCGCTACTACAATAAGAAGATGTTAAAACCTGACTACAATAATCACAAACTTACTCTACAAGGGAAGTAACTACTATTATTAACAGTATTAATAAACAACAAATGTGAATATAACAAAAGACTAATACAGAAAGAGAATCAAACGTCTAATGAGACAGTAACGAAGCTGAAAAAAGTTCCCAAAAGGTTCTTCTGAAACTATTTCACCAGAAAACACAAAAAACACCGGTTGAAGACTACTAAAGTTCCTAAATAAACCATTATACACAAACAATTAATCAGTACTTAGCTTTCGATGCGCCGCTACAGCTGCAACTGGTCAGCGAGGAATGTAAACACAGCTAAGAGGTTACGTTGCTCGATACGAAACACTCACAAATATCACGTCACAACACAAGAAAGGCAGAGGCAAATGAAGAAACCACTAACAAGTCACTTAAATCGTAAATATTATCACAAAAACCGTTAAAATATGTGTCTGAAACGTAAAAACGTATGAAAACATGGAGAGCGATCTCACACGCAGTCACTTGCTTATGACGTCACACCAAAGATTGCCACCTGAGGCATGATGGGAAGAGGTATACAAGTCTCCAGCCAGAAATCTTCAACTAACACAGCATGTATTTCAGGTGTAAAAGTAAATTCCTCAAAATGATATCTGGAGGTTGTTTACCTGCATTCACAACGAATACAAGATTGTACTCGTGTTCGTGAGGAGGTTCCGCCTCATATTGCCTTTGATGATCCCCATAAACATACCCTCTAGCGATCCTTTCAATGATATATGATACATCCGTTCACATTATGTTCATTTGCGATGTGTGGTATATTTCGTATGAACGAATTTTCAGAAAAGCTGCTCTGTGTCAGAAGAAACCTCTAATAAGTGAAACTTCCTGGCAGATTAAAACTTTGTGCCGGACCTGGTTCGCAGGAGAGCTTCTGTGAAGTTTGGAAGGTAGGAGACGAGGTACTGGTGGAATTAAAGTTGTGAGGACGGGGCCTGAGTCGTGCTTGGGTAGCTCAGATGGTTGCCGGCACAGTAGCCCAGCGTGTAGGGACAGAGGGTTAGCTGCCATCTGTAATAAAAAAAAGGGAGTTCACCGATCAACAACGAACTAAAACAGGTGTCTTACGAAGTCCGCCCCGAGCGGATACAACGAACTAAAGCGAACAAAATGGGATTTAAAAAAATAAGAAAAATAAAAATAAAAAAAGTTGGTAGAGTACTTGCCCGCGAAAGGCAAAGTTCCCGAGTCAGAGTCTCGGTCCGGCACACAGTTTTAATCTACCGGAAAGTTTCATATCAGCGCACACTCCGCTGCAAAATGAAAATCTTATTCTGGAGGCCTCTAATAAGTGGTTTGCCTGTTATTGAGAAAATGTCAGTATCACTGACTTTGTTTTATTTCGACATAAAATAGCACTAAACGTTGTCAACTTGTCCCTGAATCCACTTAAGTTTCATCTGGCAGGACAGGAATGGGATATTCACTATGCAGGTTTAACTGGTAGAGATTTATTTACGAAGCATGGTGTAGTAATTGACTACGCTAGAAAATCATGCGGATCGCGGGTGGGCCAGTTAAACTGTACATGGAGACAGAAGTGCAAGACCCAAATACACAGTTGCAAAGGCCTAGAAAGCCACAAACAGGTTCTGAAACTGTGAAATGTGAGTCCAGTGGAGGTCATAGTTCTTTGAGATGCTCGGGGGAGCCAGTAAACTAAGGTAAGCCGAAGAAAAGGTGACGTAAACAAGATACTGGCAGACGGCTATGTCACCGGTAGCCAGATGTGTCACCGACGGCCAAAGGAAACTACAGCTCCTATGGCAGACAAGGTGACCAAAATAAAGCTGGATTTTAAGGCTAAAGGTAGCAGACACTAATCTGAGAGAAAGCATTTTTGAGAAACAAGAGTTTCAGGACGGCGGGTATGAGAAGCTCTTGTTTAGTTAGTGAGTTAAATAAATGAAATTGGAAGAAGCTCCGCAATTTGGAACAAGTCCAAAGCAGACTGTGTGTAAGATGGAAAAAACCTTGAGTGTTGAAAAAAATCGAGAATCGGTTTGTTACAGTCAGATCATTTAAATGCCGTAGAGAAGTTGTCCATAATAGAGGTATGTTTTGCGTAAAATAATATATTTCATCTGACAGGAGATAAGTTTACATATGCAGATACAATTCGGCATCAAATGAGATTATTTCGCGAAGCAGATGAATGAGTAACTTGCTCTCGCTCTTCAGAGCTTACAGCTTTTAGTAGACCGTACACCCATTATATGGATAAAGGAATGGCAATGGAACTCCGCCCTGCATCCTCCACATTCGAAAAATTGATGAATTCAGTAATAATTGGCTTTACAGTTAAAAAAAAGATTATTTGCTTGGATAATGTAGTAGTTACTGGCAAGTTGTAGGTAGATAAACGTGAATTTTTAAAGAAAGAGGTCACGTACACGGCACACGTGTTATCCGAAGATGGGTTAAAGCTAGAGTAAAACAACCAAAGAACAGTGGTAGAATATCCCCAGCCCTCAAATTGTTGGTATTATAGAAGTTTTCTTAGTGCCTTAAGTAACGTAGCAAAACCCCTACGTGATTTATTGAAACAGGGTGACAAATACGACTAGGGCATCAAGCAAGATAATGTGTTGCAAATTTTAAAATAAAAACTGTCTAATTCCTCTATAATACAGGGTCCAGAATTTTTCCAAAAAGTCTATAATTACGACTGACGCTAGTCAGGATGCGATTGACATGTTTCTTAGCCAATGGGAGGTCGGTAACACGTCCAGAACTGTGAACAATGTAGATTGTACAGTTGAGAGACAGTTACTGGCTGTAGTTACGGCGGTAAAGCATTTCAGACAGAATGTGTTTGGCTGTAAGTTTACTATTTGTACAGATCATAAATTGCTACAGTGAATCGAAAATGTTTGGAATCGGTCCTCACATTTAATGAAGTTCAGACTGAAATTAGAGGACTGTGATTCCAAAATTGTATACGAGGGCAAAAACAACCAGGTGGCTGAGGACTGTCGAGAATAAAGGAACTACAGTCAACTGATAGCAGAACTGGGCAAATGAATATGAGGAAAAGCCAGTAGTCGAGAAAGGGCAGGAGATAACTGCTGAAGAAAAAGACGAAATTTTATGGTTGTTCCATGACGCGACCCATCGGTGGTCATCAAGGGATTGTGAGCAAATACGATCGAACCAGGAAGTATCAGACATGCTCCAGTATGCATAAAGATATTCAGAACTATACTGGGAAGTGTGTTAGTTGCCAAAAAAACAAGATAACGTAAGTAAGACAAAAATGGCGTTAATTATAGCACAAACACCAGAAGGGGTGTTTTGACAGGCGTGATATTGATATCATCGGTCCCTTGACAGTAACAGAAATAAGAAGTGTATGTTAATATTTCAGAATTATACTTACTTATAGTTATACTTTTAGTTATACTTATAGTTATGACATCTATGTACTCGAATTACAAGAGAAAATGAGACAGATTCACCAATGCGCCAGAGTTTATAATCGTAACAGAACGGAGAGAAGAGGAAGATGCAGATTGCTCGCGTCCTGGTGTTTCTGGAATTTGGAATACCATTAGTAGTACAGAGTAACAATGGTAGCAATTTTTTGAGTAACACATCAAAGAGAGTATGCCGATTGTTAATGATTGGTAGGGTGCAAAACTCCTGTTACAATCCCCATTCAAATGAACAATTGGACGGTGGTGGTGGTAAGTTCCTATGGGACCAAACTGCTGAAGTCATCGGTCCCTAGGCTTACACACTACTTAATCTATCTTAAATTAACTTTGCACTAAGGACAACACACACACCCATGCCCAAAGGAGGGTTAGAACCTCTGATGGGGGAAGCCACGCGAACCGTAGCAAGGCCCCTAGAACACACGGCTACCCCGCGCGGCAACAATTGGAGAGATCACACTATAACGGAGTTCCTGAGGCACTGATTCAATAGAGCTTCAATTCACGGCGTTTGTGGAGCATAATACACCCCATGGCCCCAGGAATTATACACCACATGAGTTTTTTTTTTTTTTATAGAGAGAATGCAACATACCAGCTATATTGCAAAGCGATTCCACAGCTGGTACTTATAGTTATGATGTCTATGTACTCGAATTACAAGAGAAAATGAGACAGACCAATGCGCCAGAGTTTATAATAAAAATTAAGGAGTACTATGATAGAAACCACAACTCAAAAGACTTTAAAACTGGTGATCAAGTCCTATTATAAGATGAAAGCGTTACAAGAGGCGGAAACCATAAGCAAGAAATACAGTGGCGTGGTCCGTACACTGCAGTCAGAACAAAAGGCCCAAATGTGGTCATTCGTTGAAAGACGAACATAATTTAATGATGCCTGCTAGTAGGTTAAAGGAGTTCTACTAAAACAGAATGTTTTCTTGAAATTTACCTGAGGAAACTGACGGGAATGTTGTACCTGATGGGCTGTATTGCAGGCGTACACCCCTGAAAATTATCAAGATTTTAGTATAGAGAAGTTTCCTCCATAGCCGGGATTATATTGTGATAGTGTTGGTAAGGTACAAATCTAAATTGTGACTTGGAAAACTGTTAGCTATATAAATTTTAGAGAATTTCAGGAAAAAGCTGACGAGACAGAGAAGAGAGACTGGCACATTTATCTGAAGGATATTTTTTTAAAAAGTTAACAAGTTTGAGAATAATGAAGAAGTACAACTGTAAAATAAGACTTACAATGGCACGTAAAATAGATTAAGAAGTTGCTAGGTGTAATTGGATAACTAACATGAGACGAGACCCGTAGGAAATGAGATGTCTTAAATTTCGCGAGAGAAATTACTGAAATATTATTTGGGGCATTAGGTGGACAAGATGTCTCATATTTCAAATCAAAGATCGATTTTATTGAAAATGAAAGAGGGCAATTGCTTAAGCTGACCAACGAGCAAGAATCAGTAGTCAAGGCAACGTTAACAAATCAGTCACGCAGTAACTAGCCTTGCATGTAATGAGGACGTGATTACTAAGATACCTACATGAATGAATATGCTAACAGCACTGATCAGAAAATACAGCACTTAGCTGTGATCACTGTTGTTAATGAATATTTAATACAGTTGGTATCGATACACGCTGAGTCAGAAAGCGAAACTGAGATGTTAATTTCTGCCATAGTAAACGCACAGAAAGGAAAACTGGAACCTCAAATATTTTGTCCGGTGCAAATAGTTATTTACTTGCAATGAATTCGAGATGATATTAAGGGCAAGAAGTCTCCAACAGAACAGAGCAGATATGAGTTACTAAGCATAACTAATGTTGCAGTTATGCTTGGCCATGTATTAAGTTATGTATTGAATGTTCCATTAGTGGAAAATGAACTGTTTAATTTGTACAGAATATTACCCTACCTTCCGAAATGGACGGAAGTTTAAATTTATTCACGTACATACAAGAGGTACAAATGGCTCGGAGCACTATGGGACTTGACAGCTATGGTCATCAGTCCCCTAGAACTTAGAACTACTTAAACCTAACTAACCGAAGGACATCACACAACACCCAGTCATCACGAGGCAGAGAAAATCCCTGACCCCGCCGGGAATCGAACCCGGGAACCCAGGCGTGTACATACAAGAGGGAAATATTATTTGTTAACTGACGAATCCAAGCGTCACTGGGAATATGAACTGAGGAGGGATGCGTGATCGACTAGTCCATGCAATTCTTGCAAAGCGGCTGAGCCAGGGTGCCGTAGTGGCTAAGGGATCTGTCACGTGAGCAGAAGACCTGGGTTCGATACCACCTCAGTAGGAATTTTCATTCGTCTCTTCAGTCTGCATATACAGGGTGGTCCATTGATCGTGACCGGGACAAAAATCTCACGAAATAAGCGTCAAACGAAAAAGCTACAAGGAACGAAACTTGTCTAGCTTGAAGGGGGAAACCAGATGGCGCTATGGTTGGTCCACTAGATGGCGCTGCCATAGGTCAAACGGATATCAACTGCGTTTTTTAAAATAGGAACCCCCATTTTTATTACATATTCGTGTAGTATGTAACGAAATATGAATGTTTTAGTTGTACCACTTTTTTGCTTTGTGATAGATGGCGCTGTAATAGTCACAAACATATGGCTCACAATTTTAGACGAACAGTTGGTAACAGGCAGGTTTTTTAAATTAAAATACACAACGTAGGTACGTTTGAACATTTTATTTCGGTTGTTCCAATGTGATACATGTACCTTTGTGAACTTATCATTTCTGAGAACGCATGCTGTTACAGCGTGATTACCTGTAAATGCCACATTAATGCAATAAATGCTCAAAATTATCTCCGTCAACCTCAATGCATTTGGCAGTACGTGTAACGACATTCCTCTCAACAGCGAGTAGTTCGCCTTCCGCAATGTTCGCAGATGCATTGACAATGCGCTGACGCATGTTGTCAGGTGTTGTCGGTGGATCACGATAGCAAATATCCTTCAGCTTTCCCCACAGAAAGAAATCCGGGGATGTCAGATCCTGTGAACGTGCGGGCCATGGTATGGTGCTTCGACGACCAATCCACCTGTCATGACATATGCTATTAAATACCATTTCAACCGCACGCGAGCCATGTGCCGGACATCCACCATGTTGGAAGGACATCGCCATTCCGTCTTGTAGCAACATCGGTAGAACATTACGTAGGAAATCAGCATACATTGCACCATTTAGATTGTCATCCATAAAATGGGGGCCAATTATCCTTCCTCCCATAATGCCGCACCATACATTAACCATTCTGTCAACGTCCTGTAATTTCGCGAGTGCCCAGTGGCAGAACTGAGAACTGTACACGACGTTCAAAGTCGTCGCCATGCAATTCCTGATGCATAGAAGGTACAGGTACAGGTGCAATCGATGTTGGTGTTTTTGAGATCATCGATTCTCGCGCAATTTGTCTGCTACTGATGTGCGGATTAGCCGCGACAGCAGCTAAAACACCTACTGTGGCATCATCATTTGTTGCAGGTCGTGGTTGACGTTTCACATGTGGCTGAACACTTCCTGTTTCCTAAAATAACGTAACTATCCGGCGAACGGTCTGGACACTTGGATGATGTCGTCCAGGATACCGAGCAGCATACATAGCACACGCCCGTTCGACATTTTGATCACAATAGCCGTACATCAACACGATATCGACCTTTTCCGCAACTGGTAAAGGTCCATTTTAACACGGGTAATGTATCACGAAGCAAATACCGTCCGCACTGGCGGAATGTTACGTGATAGCACGTACTTATACGTTTGTGACTATTACAGCGCCGTCTATCAAAAAGCGAAAAAAGTGGACCAACAAAAACATTCATATTTCTTTACGTACTACACGAATATGTAATAAAAATGGGGGTTCCTATTTAAAAAAAACGCAGTTATCCGTTTGACCTATGGCAGCGCCATCTAGCGGGCCAACCATAGCGCCATCTGGTTTCCCCCTTCAAGCTAGACGAGTTTCGTTCTTTGTAGTTTTATCGTTTGATGCTTATTTCGTGACATATTTGGCCCAGTCACTATCAAAGTACCACCCTGTATACGCCTTTTTGTTTCGTTCTGCGAGTTCCCGGCGCTCACTCCAGTAGCTTGTTACTGGTTCTGCGATGGAACTATAAAAATGGATTTAACCTTTAAACTTATTTTTTATAACTAAAATGCAGGATGCAAAGTGCAAAATGTCAAGAGAACTAAAGTCATTAACCACGAACGTATAAAATGTCATCTTTAGCACCAAGATGTTTCAAATATAATAGAAGCCAGATTGCAGATTTTTTCCATGGGATGGAGAGGTCATGTATTAACGAGTTGTTGACTTATGTATTGTTAAGCTTAAGGCTGTTGAAAGCCAGTAAGGACACTCCAAGGTAGGAAACGAGAGATACAATGCAGAGAGCAGAAGTGGTGGTCACATTTAGGTTACCAGAGGTAAACAGTAACGGTGGAGGTCTGCGAACTTGTAGACGCTACTGGCGCCTGTTCCAGGATAGTAATTTCAGTTCAGAGAATTAACTGGTAACTTCGAACACGGTCTATAAGCTGTTGTAATGTGTGACAATGGATGGTGGACGCAGGCACATCTCAGCACACAGGCAGCAAGCCTGATAATTGCACCAACAACAACAACGTCAGTGGATTCATACAGGTTAGAGTGAAGTAGGAAGTAAGTAAAACTGTTGGAACAGCCACTTACGAGAGCCCTCAGGGCGGGCCAGTTGACGCAAAACGCTGTTGTTGCCGGCCGTTATAGGGAAGACGGAGACGTTTAGCTTTCAGCAGAACGCTGTTGCTACCAGACATGGGCCGGCCGGTGTGGCCGAGCGGTTCTAGGCGCTTCAGTCTGGAACCGCGCGACCGCGACGGTCACAGGTTCGAATACTGCCTCGGGCATGGGTGTTTGTGATGTCCTTAGGTTAGTTAGGCTTAAGGAGTTCTAAGTTCTAGGGCACTGATGACCTCAGAAGTTAAGTCCCATAGTGCTCAGAGCCATTTTGAACGAGACATGGAGCGTCCCTACCTGCAGAGTACTAGATGGGAAATGACCAGAATGTGGTCGGCCTGAGGCACCAGGGAGGTGCAGAGTCACATGTCAGATTGGACGATGGAAATGGAAATGAGCGTTTGGCGTCATTGACCGGGAGTCCCCGTGCGTGCCAGTTCCGACCGACTTGGTGCAGGTCCTATTACATTCGACGCCACATTTGGCGACCTGCGCGCCGATGGGGATGAAATGATGATGAAGACAACACAACACCCGGTCCCTGAGCGGAGAAAATCTCCGACCTAGCTGGGAATCGAACCTGGGCCCGTCGGACGGCAATCCGTCACGCTGACCACTCGGCTATCGGAGCGGGCGATTGGACGATGCCTGTAAGTGACGATGGACTGGCGGGTTAACCATAGATATGGAGAAACAGTGTGCTGCCACAATCCCTTAATGGATTTTGGTCAAAAAAATCGATTTTTCAAAAATATTATTTTCTTGATTCACACAGTTTAATCTATGTTGTGTGTGAATTTTATCGTGATAGCAGCCTTAGAAATGCCATCAAATTGTTAACCTGATTGTTCAGAATCTTGTTCAGAAACTAAATGCCGCTTTATTTACCATTAGAACAGTATCTGAAATAAGTGACATTTCAACACGAAAAGTAGTATACTTCGCATATTTTCATACGCTTATGTCATATGGTATTATTTTTTGGGGTAATTCTTCTGATTCAAAAAGGGTATTTTTGGCTCAAAAACGGGCTGTTCGAGCTATATATGGTGTAAGTTCGAAAACCTCTTGTCGACCCCTATTCAATAGTCTGGGAATTTTGACATTGCTCTCACAGTATGTATTTTCTTTAATGTCGCTTGTTGTTAGCAATATTAGCTTATTCCCAAGAGTTAGCAGCTTTCACTCAGTTAATACTAAGCAGAAATCAAATCTGCGTGTGGAATGCACTTCCTTGACTCTTGTGCAGAAAGGAGTACAGTATTCTGCTGCATTCATTTTCAATAAGCTACCACAAGAACTCAAAAATCTTAGCAGTAGCCCAAACTCTTTTAAGTCTAAACTGAAGAGTTTCCTCATGGCTCACTCCTTCTATTCTGTCGAGGAGCTCCTGGAAGAGCTAAAAAATTAAGCAAATTCCAGTGTTACATTCTTGATTTTCTTTATTTAAACTAACGACTTGTCGCCTGAATATGTTTCTTATATTTCATTTTATCTGTTTCTACAATCGTGTTATAATTTCATGTATTGACTCATTCCATGACCATGGAGACTTCTCCTAAATGTGGTCCCACGGAACAATAAATAAATAAATAAATAAATAAAAAACTCTGCACTGCCGTGACTCCTACCCTTTTCCGACCTTCGGGAAACTGCTTGCTTCAGTGGAATTTTTGTCAGTGTGAAGGCTATTTTCTTTCGATATCTTTGGCTGACACATATATCTCTAGCTTCTCATAACGTAAAAGATGCGAAACAGAGAAAATGAGGTCCAAAACATTTTCTTCTCATACTTCTGCATCACATAAGCTTACCTCAATTTTAAAATCTTCCATGATACTCATCCTCCAGGTTTCTCTTCTCTCCTCTTCGAATCTGTCTGGCCTGTATTTGCAGGTAAGACACTGATCTGTTAACTTTCTTGACCCTGCTCTCATCGATGGTGTAAAATGCTTTTGTTCTAAACACACCAGGATCTATATCAGCGCTTCAATTCTCCCATTATTTCCGTTATTGTAACATAAAACTCATTACCGGAACTTGTTATGAATGCAATTAAGCCCACATTCAGGTTTCTTGCAAACCCTAATTTATTGAGGAAGTTTCTTCACGAAAAGACACAAAATTCAAATGAAAGCCTCAATAATTTAATTTGTAATATATGCTCAAAAAGGACATTCTGTGAGCTCAAAATAGGTGTCTATGATGTAGTTTCATGTTATAATAACGGAAATAATGGCAGAATTGAAGTGCTGAAGAAAGTTGGTATAGATCCTTGTGTGTTTACAACAAAAGCATTGTACACCAGTAGGTCAAGAAAGCTAACAGATCAGTGTCTTACCTGCAAATACGGGCCAGGCACATTTGAAGAGGAGAGAAGAGAAACCTGGAGGATGAGGAGTATCAGTATGGAGGATTCTGAAACTGAAGTAAGTTCATCACATGTAGAAGTATGAGAAGAAAATCTTTGAACCTCATTGTGGTGTGCGTACTGTAAGACATTCAGTACACACACCATCAGATTATTTGACTTGTCGCTCTAAGGAAGTAGGCGAGTGTCAGCAATATGTTTCGTGGTCTTATCGTGGCGTGTTTATCTTCTGCCGTTAGGTCAGAAGATAGAAATGCCACTTGCACGCTTAGAGTAGCAGATTGACGGCGACCAACTTTAAACAGAACTTGATTAATTTTCACACACATTTATTAAAATAATAACAAGCATAAAAATTACTTAACTTGGTTCTGGTTTGCTATTTACAATTGACAATCTGAAGTTCCTTTGGTATTGATACGTTAATCTTATTCTCACATATATCTCTGATACTTGGCAAAAGTGTCTATACATTTATCTTCATGACTATGTACAGGAATATGGTAATCTTATTCGGCACAGACTGAAACTTTACTATAGACTGGTACAGACAAATGTAGAACTCGTACAGATTGGTGCAGACTCGTAGAGCCTAATGCAGACTGGTGCAGACAAAGGCAGACTGAGTAATTGGAGGTCTGTACATTCGTTATAATACCTCGTGCATCCATGTATCAATTCGCGAGTGTGATCCGCGAGGAGAAAAGATTCTACGTTAGCAGCAATCTCATTGGCTGCGTTACATATTAATACGCAGATTGGCGGAAGCAGAATTTGGTCCGTCTCTATGGCAGCGCCATCTCGTAGTGTGGAGACGCACGAGCGCTGCACCTGCATTGTTGTGCTCAGCGGGACACTCTCTAATGGGAAAGTTGTGTACGCGCTGACTACGCGAAACTATGTACACAACACTAATTTTCTCTGTTTTACATTTTTTTACGTTATTAGAAGTCTTTTCTCAAAAAGTATGTGCGCTAATGCTATGAAATTTTCAGGAACTGTTCGCAACGTGTTTCTGTCTCCACGGAACTAAAAAATACGAGATCCTACGATTAGATTCTGATTTTTAGATGATTGTATGTTGAAAAAAAAGTTAATTTTGGATGTGCAAAATTAAAAACTCTGTTGATGATACAGTTTGTACCATAAATTAATAAATGTAGTTCAGTAGTCTTATAACCTTCTCAGGACACTATAATATAATTTTCAGATTAATTGCATGATTAGAATTTGAGTGAAGGCTTTTTATAAAAAAAAAGACAATAAAAAATTAAAAATCCGAATTTCTGGCAAAATATTAATCCTGCATATTTTATTATATTTTCCCGTTAAAACACAGCTTTACACATGCAAAATTTTAGATTTGTACATTAATAAATGTGGCTGTAATGATTTTTTAAATAAATGTTGACATTTTCCGTTACATCCCTCTTTTAAAACCCATGATTTTTGTGTTCAATAGAGTTTCAGTCTGATCATTGGAACTCACACTACGTGTCGCTCGTTGCCTTGGGTAAGCTCTGATTAAGTCTGTTTTCTCAGTTGGAGTACTGCACTCAATTTTCGTTCTTTAGAATACTGCTAGTAATGGCTACTTCTGTTAGCTCTCGCCCCGCGGAATCAGACACTGATCTTTATTGTCCAACTATTTGCATCCTTTGCTCTTCTAGTGCATAGGATTAGCCTACAGTGCAGTGATTAATCGGAAAGGAATCAATAAGTTTATCCAGTCCCTTGGGCCTCCTGCGAGTATTCTACAGAGTCCTATGTCCGTGCGTCTTGTAGGTGCCCTGAGGCAGTGTTCGGCGCTGATCCGAGCAATCAACCTGCCATCACTGGAAGTCTGTGTCTCTGTATTTGCTCCTAATCACTCGGGAATTTCAGGCTGACCTGTAACCCCGTATTTCACTATATACTACGTTAGGACACGCCAGAATGTGACGTGCTGTGAATGTAAAGCGCTCTTTTCCCTTACTTCAAGAGCAATTGTTTCAGTAAGCTTCATACTATATAGAATTTTACTATTTGTAATATCTATTTGTCATATAATTTCTTGCAATCTTTTGCGTTTCACTTGGTGTTTTAAAATTTTTATCACTGTTAATAACAGCTCTGAGGTGACAACTAGCCATCTCATACACTTTACAACATGAAAGGAGACTGTATTACCTACGTAAACTAATACTAAGTAAATTCTAGTGTTTACTTGAACCTCATTTTGCCACGTTTGCAGTCTGATATACTGTACGATATATGCTGTATAGGCTGCAATAAAGTGTAAGCGTAAAAATATATTTTTAAATACATTATCTTTAGTGGTGCAAACAAACTCACTAAATGATTCGACTTAGTTTATACATTTGATTTCAGATCTCTACAACACATAAAACGCAATTTTAATTCCACGTTTTAATTACTTTTAAAGTCGAACTAATGTTAATGAAGTGGCTACCTTCATTTATGTTTAAACTGTTCACAGGAATTGTCCATAAGTTTGCGGGTGATGAACGGTGCATTGAACTTTGCTTCTGGTGATATCTATCTTCGAATTGTCCAACCTTTCCAGGACGACATGTGATCTATTCTCATGGCTTAACACTTCGTAATTCTTTTGCATAATTGGCCCTGTACTGAAAATTTTCCAGTTTGATATATGATGTTTGTTTATTGTAAGACTGTTTTTCGAGGCAAATAATGGCGTATTTGGCAGCATTAATATTGTTGAATGTGGGATAAACTGAACTGTGCGACTCACATAGCCATAACAACACGTGAAGTGGTGATGGAAGTCTTGTGTTTTGGTGATAAATTATATGAAATGCTTGTGTAACAAAAACGAATGCAACAGCAAAAGAAATAAATGCTTTAATGCCTCACAAAGGAGAGAACCCCGACTGCAGCATCAGATAAACCATGACAAGCACTATAATGTGTGGTAGATATAAAGCGACCATTATACGCAACTAACGCCATAGTGTGAGAAAAGAAATAAACAAAAAATTCCCACTGAAGATAGCACATAAAATGCTGAAACATGTTTAGGTAACAACAGAACTATAAAATGGTGTCTTGCGTAAGACACAATTGCTTTCCAGTTTCTCTTACCAAGTACAGAAAACAAGAACTACAACAGCCAACAGATGATTATTGCATTGCGATCAGACACTGGGTGCACGGTCGATTTCTTGAAGCGACTCAGAAACACATTTTCCCATTACACAAGGGCTATCCAGTGCAAGCTGTTATAAGGAAGTGTTACTTTTCCTCGTCTCTGATTGGCTAGTTTTTGAGAGCAGAGATTCCATGATTGCCTGATGCGTAGGAATGAACGTGCGTGGACAAAAACATAGTGTGAACGTGTGCTGGAAACAGTACAGATGTTATTGTACTTTAGATGAATGTGAGTTTTTCTCAAAGTGATTGTGAGTACAACTACACATTGCACAATGATAATGCTAGTGATAAATAATAAGTAACAAAATATTACTAAAGAATATTCAAATACGCTTTGCCAACAGCCAAGCAGCATATTAAACGTACAGCGATCCTCAGAGCAGTCAAGGTGAGTGCTATCAACGGACCTACGAAAGTGCGATATTTTCTGCTGTAGGAGGCGCAAGGTGAGTGGAAAGAACTTAAACGACGTGTACCTACCTTTTACACGTCCAGCTGCGATGCTCCAAGCCACATCCTTACATTTTGGCTCAAATTCGAGTGAAGCTTTTATGGGCTCATCTGCACGCGAAAGCGATAATGTAATTTTTTTCGCGCTGTCAAAGACATGATATGAAGCGCTATCGATAAACAATATGTAGTTGCAGTGAAAAAACAACAAATGTTTTAATATAGTACTTCAGCCTTTTCTCACGCTACTTAGAATGGTGAAATAATCTGTTTTTGTATGGACGCATTTTGTGATTGCTCCGTAACTCCAGACATTTTGCTACATACCGAACATAGGCAGATTTAAAGAGGCGCATCGACATACTCATTTATATTAATATAATGCCAGGCAACAATTATTATTTAGATGTAAGCGTCTGTTCATAATTTATGTGCATATGTGAGATCTTGAATATATATTTCATTAATCTCTATGTCTTTTTTATTCATTTTAGTAGTTTTAACAATGATGTAAGCGGCTGAAACATGGGAGAGGTTTGTGTGCAAATCTGATGTAAAATTATAAAGTCCTAGCATAAAAGAACCATAAGTCAATCTTCACGGCAAATTTAGTGCAAGAAGTCCACTATCTTGTTTTGGGAACTTGCAAGGCACACGGTAATGCAAAAATACTTTGTTAACGCACGACCTCAAACACCAATGCCATTGTTCGCACGCCAGACAATGTGTGAGCGAATAATATTGTTTAATCTTAATACTTTGAAATATTATTAATTATCTGATCTGTATTCTCATCCTCGCACGCAGAAGCAATATTATTATTTACGAGGGTCTATTTCTATCCGCAGCAGCGCTACGATCGCAGTTCCGAGCACGCGTGGCAGTTACTCTGACTCAAAGGGAAGGCATGTGCGCCATTTTCAGATGGCTGCTGCCGACATGTGCTTCGTAGTGCTTCTTTATAATGTCAGCCTTAATTGAAAATGTCGCTGCGTGTGAAATCAGATCTGTGATTCGTTTTCTAAATGCAAATAAAGTTAAACCAAAGGAATTTCACCGGAAAATCTGCGAGGTTTACGGACAAAATTATATGAGCGATTCAATGGTTAGAAGGTGGATCAGACTGTTCAATGAATGACGTGATCAAGTGCACGATGAAGAACGAAGAGGACACCCGTCTGTGGTTACTGATGAACTGGTTCACACAATTGAAGATTAAGCACAACCGTAAGTTTACACTTAGTGCCCTTGCTATGGAAGTTCCGCAAATCTCACGCTCACTAATTCATGAAATTGTTACTGAAAAACGGAAATTTCGAAAACTTTGCCCGACCTCACACGACGAATGGGACCAAACGACTCTTACATTAATTTCACTGGGACGCGTTTGTTCATCCCCCGTACAGCCTTGACCTCGCTCCTAGCGACTTTCATCTCTTCTTACACCTAAAATCTGCCCTTGGTGGTCAACACCTCAACTATGGTGATGAGCTGAAAGAACATGTTACCACATGGTTGAATACACAGGCGGCAACCTTCCATGAAGGAGGCTTAAAACAACTTATGGCACGCTATGACAAGTGCCTACAAAATTTCGGAAGCTATGTAGAAAAGTAGTTTAACAGTTGCAGATTTTTGTACAATAAATGTTTTTACTGCATCTGTATACGTTTTATGTAACCAAACGGAACTTACTTCATGGACGACCCTCTTATATTATTTATAAACTGTTGCAATTTAGTGCACTATCACGCTAGCAGGGCGACGAATCAGATCCGAATCATTGAGCGAGGCGTGCAAACAGCACTAGTTATATACACTAGTTAAGTGCTTACACTGCTTGTCAGTCCTACCCCCTCCCCCCTCTCCCTCACGGCGGTGTAGTTTCTTATGTAGCCTCAGAGTGTTACACGGAAACTACTAAATCTCGAAATCAAACAGAGTGCCCACATTCACAAACCTTTGGGCAGATACCGTATGGCGTTTGGTTGCACAAAATAATAATTGCTAAATTCGAGACTGGTGAGTAACCATGATATGCAGAAATACGGGAATAACAACAGGAAAGAGAGAGAAAGCTCCATTACAACTTCTGTAGATGTAAGTTTATACTGGAAAAAAGGTACCTGATCACCCGATGACAGAGCAGAGTAACTTTAAATATTTCGCGGAAGATTGAAAACTAACGAAAGAGATGCAAACAACACCAGATGAGTGAAGATAGCCAATGCCTTTCGCAGGATTCTTCCTTTATCCAAGAGAAAATTCACCTCAAAGCTATCTAAACTAAGCCGTAACAACACTTCGATAAAACCGGTTTCTGCATGGTAGTGAATGCCTCAGAATGACAGGTAAATCGGGATTAAGAGAAGCCGAGAAATTATAGAGAAAAATCCTCCGCAAAATCACTGCCATTGTTACTGGTCAAAGAACGTAGCTGGACAGTACAGATTACGAGGAGAAGTGTTCCAGGAAAATGACATTAACGGAGTCGACTACAAAAAGCACGCAAAACTTTTATGGAAAGAAGGATGATAAGAGGCTGACAAAATAGATTTTTAAGATACTTGACAGCAGACATAATCTTTCCGGCAAATGATTTAGGGTGATTAGAAAAGAGATTAAATGAGATGAATTAACTCGAGAAGGCATCTCACACTGGACAAATTACAGATTAGAGTATCCCCGTCAGCGGACACCACGTTGGAGGCAGAGGAATGGCCAGCATAGCGCCGTGGAACAGTGCAGAGGCCTGCCACGGAGAGCACACGTGGCGCGTGGTATGAGTAGACTGCTGCTGGAGGACAGTGGGAAGCCGAACGGGCCGATACTACGCCGAGTTCAACCGAAGCGGGCCTCACCTTACGCATCATGCGCACTGTTGCTGCTGAGATCTCAGTGAACAGCCGCCCGCGCCAGCGATGTGGTGAGTTACCCCCGAGCAGGTCTCTACGAGGGTTCGGTGGTGGTGGTGGTGGTGGTGGTGGTGGTGGTGTGTTGGGGCTTATGGGCGCTCAACATCGAGGTCATCAGCGCCCTGACACACATTAAAAGGAACGAATGTGGACAGACCTAAGAAAACTAAAGCACACACTCAAACAAAGCAGGAAAAGAAGGAAAATGCTACCTAAGAAAGTAAAACCTAAGGAAAGGGGAAACATAGCAACAAGAATGTCACAGGAAATTGTTATTGGCTGGCCACTTACATAAAATATGGGCGAGCTTGTCACACAGTGAGCAAATTAAAATCCTACTTTGACTCGCACGACGAGTTTTCGTTTCGTGCGATACTGCAGTGCCTTTGTTATTCCGAATTGCGATGCAATGTTCATTTGGGCATGCATGCCCAAAGGAACAGGCACTGCGGTGACCGCAGCCTTTATGAAATACATGGAATGTATTCGCAATGGCGAATATGGACAACCATCAGCTGTGTAATGGAATTACGACAGTGAAAATTTGTACCAGACCGGAGCTCGAAACTGGATTTCCCGCTTATCGCGAGCGGTCGTCTGATCTTAGACTATCCGAGCACGACTCACTGCCAGACCCAAACTTCCATATTCCCTTAAAACGTCAGAAATGAAAATGCTTATTGTCCAGATTACCCGACATGCGAACCAAAGATGACTTGCTTACCCAATGGCAGACGAATGCAAAAACTGGTAGAAGCCGACCTCGGGGAAGATAAGTTTGGATTCCGTAGAAATGGAACATGTGAGGCAATACTGACCTTGCGAAATATCTTAGAAGATAGGATAAGGAAAGGTAAACCTATGTTTCAAGCATTTGTAGACTTATGAAAGCAGCCGGCCGGAGTGGTCGCGCGGTTCTAGGCGCTACAGTCTGGAAACGCGCGACCGCTACGGCCACAGGTTCGAATCCTGCCTCGGGCATGGATGTGTGTGATGTCCTTAGGTTAGTTAGGTTTAAGTAGTTCTAAGTTCTAGGCGACTGATGACATAAGAAGTTAAGTCCCATAGTCCTCAGAGCCATTTTTAACTTATGAAAGCTGTTGACAACGTTGACTGGAATACTCTGTTTCAAATTATGAAGGTGGCAGGGATAAAATACAGGGAGCGAGAGGCTATTTACAATTTGTACAAAACCAGATGGCAGTCGTAAGAGTCAAGGGGCATGAAAGGGAAGCAGTGGTTGGGAAGGCAGTGAGACAGGGTTGTAGCCCATCTCCGGTGTTGTTCAATCTGTATATTGAGTAAGCAGTAAAGGAAAGAAAAGAAAATTTTGGAGTGGAAATTAAAGTCCATGGAGAAGAAATAAAAACTTTGAGGTTCGCTGATGACATTGTAATTCTGTCACAGACAGCGAACGACCTGGAAGATCAGTTGAACGGAATGGACAGTGTCTTGAAAGGAGGATATAAGATGAACATCAACAAAAGCAAAACGAGGATAATGGAATGTAGTCGAATTAAATCAGGTGATGCTGAGGGAATTACAATAGGATATGAGACACTTAAAGTAGTAAATGAGTTTTGCTATTTGAGAAGCCAAATAACTGATGATGGTCGATGTAGAGAGGATATAAAATGTAGAGTGGCGATGGAAAGAAAAACGTTTCTGAAAAAAAGAAATTTGTTAACATCGAGTATAGATTTAAGTGTCAGGAAGTCGTTTCTGAAAGTATTTGTATGGAGTGTAGCCATGTATAGAAGTGAACATGGACGATAAATAGTTTAGGCAAGAAGAGAATAGAAGCTTTCGAAATGTGGTGCTACAGAAGAATGCTGAAGATTAGATGGGTAGATCACGTAACTAATGAAGAGTTATTGAATAGAATTGGGGGGGGGGGGGGGGGAAGAGGCATTTGTGGAACAAGGTGACAAGAAAAGGGATCGGTTGGTAGGACACGTTCTGACGTATGAAGGGATCACCAATTTAGTACTGGAGGCCAGCGTGGAGGGTAAAAATCGTAGAAAGAGACCAAAAGATGAATACACTAAGCAGACTCAGAAGGATGTAGGCTGCAGTAGTTGCTTGGCGATGAAGAAGCTTGCGCAGGATAGAGTATCACGGAGAGCTGCATCAAACCAGTCTCTGGACTGAAAACCACAACAACAACAATGAGGATGACCAACACGATCTGACAACAGTCGTCCGCTCGGCCCCTACCCACATGGATAGGCCTGTGGCCACGCCGTGGGCTGAAACGAGATTCGTATGGAAAGGTGACGTTGTGCCAGTGGTGTGTCGATGGTCGTTGTTGGGAGCATCACTGTCAGTGTACCTTTCTGTGTCCCCACATGAAGTTGCAACAGTGGTCATTTCAACGACAGCCGTAGTATTCAGACGCCGTCAAGGAGCCCATCTAGATATTTGTCTTCCTGCAAACCATATCGTTTCCCAAAACCAGGCACATGGCATGGCTGTACGATCCTACACAGCTGAGCAAACGATCTGTCTGTCCACTCGAACACTAGTCACACATGTTGTTGAGTTTGGCCCACCTGAACCCATCGATTCCACATTCGCATGATAGTCGTGGAACCCCGACATATGCGAGCAGCAGTATCTCTAAGCGATAATCCGAAATCTTTGCAGGCCACCATCCTGTCACTGACGAATTCCGGCACCTGCTGGAAGACGTTTCAATTTCTTGAACAATGCGTAATACGAACTTCTCAAAAATAAACAACAAGAATGAGAAACCCACTGCGTAATTTGTCTTTATGAAATTGAAATGATCACGTGGTATTATAGGTAGAGAGAATCCGTCTGCAATTGTTCAGCCCTAGGTGCAAGTCTCTCTATTTTACGCCACTTCAACTACTTGCACGTCGAGGAAGATGAGATGAAATGATTAGGACAACAAAACACCCAGTCCCCGATTAAAGAAAATCTCCATTCTGACCGTCAGTCGAACTCGGAACTTCATAATCTGGAGACGGTGACATTAATTAGTTGTGGATGATTTTTCCTTACATGCAAAATGTAAGACAGCTACTCATAAGGTTTTAATTATCACTTTGGAAAAAAAGGAACGAGATGTAGCCATGGAACATGGTGACACTGTTACGCCTTCTCTACGTATTCACCCTTCCATGTGACACGTTTTTCTTAATGGTGGATCACTTGGCGGAGCTCATGGAAGCAAAAATCTGCATTTTGGCTGCTTAGGTGAATGTGGATTGAGGGTAAACCAAACAACGACAAAAATATTGAACAATAGTGGAAATGAGGTTAGCATTGAACTTAATATCATAATTATTCATTAAGAAGTAGGAAAGATGAAAGACTTCTCGTACTTCAGAAGCAAAATATCACACGACAGACAAAGCAAGGAGAACATAAAAGGCAGACCAGCCCAGGCAAACAGGGCAGTCTACTACTATCAAACGTTGGTTTCAATGTGACGAAGAAATTTCTGAGAGTTCACAGTCTTAGACATAAAACCTGACCGCCAGATAGCCGCCGCAGAGTAAGTCAGAGTCGTTCACTCAAGGCGCCCAATAAAACCAGCCAACCCTCAGAATTCTGAGTCCAGCCATATGCATGATCTGGCAACACAGCAGGATGCAGAAGTGCCTTGAGCAAGTGTCGTCTTTTCCTCAAGCTGTCACAGTGGTGTATTAGTTCGTGGTAGTGGTAAACGTTGCGTAGCTTAGACACAGCGTCACGAGTTCCAGTCCACTCTTTCCCTACTTTTTAAACCTCATTTCGGCTGTCTGGTAAAGTTATTAGTCTGGTGAAACTTCAAAGATAATACATTCCACTTTCTAATCCCTCAGTAATAGCAAAAACTTGCAAACCAGCTCGTAGCGGCGTCAAGTTCGGAACATTTTGCTCTCGGGAGTTAAGATCGTCCTATTGCGGCTCTCGGCTACCGGCAGCACGAATGTCAAGTGTCGTCCGAACAGTTGGACTAGACGCAGAGCTATAAGTTTATTTAACAACTCTCATTTTCTTGTTTGAAGTTCTGGTATTTATCTTGTACTTACCTATCGGATTTTGCATACTTCAAATTTATGAGCGTTTTTATAGTTGTAAAATAGTCACAAGTCAAAAAAAATTACTGCAGTTTCGACATTTCTTCTTTCGAGTTCAACAGAGAGGTGAAGGCAGCGGTGACAGACCAATCCTTTCTGTTGTGTATGGAGCGAGATCTCTTGGGCAAAACACGTCAGAAAAGGATTTTCTTGTTTCGAGAAAGATAGTTTTGGCACGAATGATTTTCAACGTTTAAGAAGTCTCTGTAATTGCCATATGTGATGAACTACGGCCATCTGACCCTCATGCGACATTTGTGTTCATTAGGCAAGTTTCAGAAGCTGGATTTAGGAGTACTGCGTGCTCTAACTCAAAGCAACAAAAAACTGACTGGGTGAATATTGCTATATATTTGCTTGAACGTCATCAGCTCGCTCATTGAGCATTTCTTTACAGTACAGTTGCTGGTGACGAGTTATGATGCGTTTACACTTCTTCAGCTGAATCCAGAAGATGAATATACTCCGACAAAAGGTAGAGCGAAAATAATGTTTTACATTCGGTTCCTCAAAAAGGGTGCTCTGGGCTACGAACTAGTCCTCAAGGGTATGTCCATCACAGCTGGTATTTGTTGCCAACAACAGACACACCTTTCGGTCACAGTGTAAGAAAACAACGAACAAAACAGCATCACTTGTTGCTACTATACGATAGTGTAGTCTACTGAGTTCACAAACAAACCCGTCCAGGACCTTGTTTGGGAAGTCATTCCTCACGCACTTATTCTTCTCAGATGTTTACCTTTCCCATTCCTTGTCGAACAACAGTCAAGAAAACTCCTTTCTGTACAAAAATCCAGTTTAAATTTGGTTTGAGACATCTTTAATTGAAAACCACTTTGATAACCGTATACCGACAGGCTATTTCAATAAAACTTAAAATATTTGTAAGACGAGTGTGTCTATATCCGCACGATTTAGGAAGATATTACCCACATTAGACTTCGAAACAGTCTATATTTACTTGATGTCCTGCGTCATACGTAAGTAGCATGGAAACGCAGCAATTCATAAATAAAATTGTGTAATCACAGTTACCAATCTTAATGCCGGTAGAAGCGGAAGCAGGCAATATCAACTGTGCAACATCATGAGTTTTCGCCCTTACATTACGGTGTGCTGGGATTAGCGAGAAGACTTTTGATGGAGATGTGTTCTTAGTTCTTCCTTACTGATTTTAGACATGGCTGCTTGTATCTTTGTCACAGAAAGACTAAAAATCTGGTCTTCAACGAGACTGGAACCCCGATCCAAAGCAGCCTTCACTTTACAAGGGTCCACATTATCTCAAAGTTAATGTTGGACTGCGGAGTTTGTGCCTCTGTTATTCCACGTGACGGCTAGGACAGATAAACTGCAATGACAAAGCAAGATTATTTACAATTTCCGCAAGGAATGAGTTTCATATATTCGAAATCATGAACTGATAACCTTTTGTTATACTTTAATTTAAAATCTCTCCGTTTACTCAATGGAAATGTCACTAAAAATCAAGTGAATTTAGCAGGATAACTCTGTGCCATCCAGGAAGTAACTTGTCACCCAAAGAATTGCCAGTATTATTCGACGTTGTTGCCAAGATTTATTTATTCTACCAGCAGGAAGAATACCATGCAAGCTCTTGCTTGCTTTGATCATAAATATATGACTGAGTGAAGCTAATGTTATTATTATCTTAACATAAAGAAAAATATTATCTTGTCAGTAACTTTCAAATAGTGAGCTACATCCTTAATTTATATCAGTTACTGAATTTACTCATGGCACATTTGTTGCCTGTGCACTCTTTCAGAACTGAAATTAATAACCAAATTAAGTAATTTAATAAGATTGAATCTTGAATTGTTGGTGTAACCCTGTACCACCACAATAAAATAAAAACAGCGAATAGTAGTTCTGGAGAACCAGCTGATAAATGTTACACAAAAATAACAAGCACAAAACAGTTAAGGAATGCTGTTTGAGAGCCAAAGCATACATTGGGGTGGAAGCTATACTAATTCACTGCATTAATCCCTTTTATAAAGCAATCTGACTTTGTTTACATGGCACCAATGTGACTCCCAACTCAACTGAAATGGAATCAACTGCCATCAACTACACCACAAACTATGGTTTACCCGAGAACAGGGAGCTTTGAATACCATTTAACAACCCTAAGCCGCTGCAGCAATACTTTTACGCTTTCACTTCGATTCAGGCGGCAGCAGAAATCGGACGCTGTGGGCGAGGAGCGACGCGCTGCAGCAGCTGTATTGTTCTGACGCGTCCACGAAAATTTTCGAACTACGGGGACCGGCGTTCTGATTATTAGAACACGGGAAACTTCTGTATCAGAGCCCTTGAGATCCCAGCAGATTTCAGTTTCACCCACTCGCTGGTCTGGGCAAACCAATTTGTCTCACAGGCACGACGGCGCATGCTGGTATTGTCAAACGTGAGAAGGCCGACTCAGGACGAATAAGTTCTCATATCCGGGATCATTTGTAGTTCCACCGTCGGTACAGTTCGAAACTGTCACTGACTCTTAGTCCACCACAAGCTGCAGACCACAAGTCCCACCCACCAGGGAACGACCCCAGGGGAGGACCAGAAGACGAAGAAGGCAAATAACCACAACCACTTTCCACCAAGCCTCGGTACGGGAGCCGAATTATCAAAAACGAAACCGCCTCCACATTGCACAAACCAATCGAACTATCCTTTGCTCATTGAATCTCGTCTTTTGACCGATTCGTTGGCCTGGTAGCCAATAAAGACACAGCGCCGCGGTTCCCACTCAGGGGGAGCAATCCTCTACTTCGCTTATCCTGAGAGGAGCCAGTCAGCGACTCCAGATCTCTCCTGTCTGAAAAAAGAAGATTTTAGACTAGGGAGGCGTCATTCTCACGATAAGCATGGGCACATTTTGGCAAAAAAATGTAATTGATCAGGTCCACGATCCCTTTAATGGAGAAATGTGACCATTTCCAGTTTCAAAAGGAAGGCTATTAATTTTCCCAGACAATCATTGCCATGAAATATACGGTTTTGGCGCTCGCTAAAAGAACCTGGGGGCTTCCTGGAGATACAGCCTCGCTTCCACTAAATACCTACACCAGCTGCTCTGTCCGTATTATCCTAGCTTTTAACTTGAGAATTCACACGGTCTTACGACCTTCCCACCATTTGCACGAAAGCTGATTACAACAGTCTCGCTTAAGTGGCTTCCTCCACCCACTTTTCGCCATCCAGTCACCTTTGCGATGGACTGCCGCCTGCCCCAGATAATATGTTTTGCGATCTGGCACCCTTCTGCCAGACCCTAAGCGGAAGGAGGAGCGGGCTCCGGCCACAAGTCCCTCTGCAGGGAAGATCCACCGAGCGCTGCTGCCTAGAATCACTCACACAGCCAGGTCGCTGAACTCAGCATTTATGGACCCAATTCATCTCTCTCCCGGTTCCTGTCGCCTCCATTATGGTAATTTGGGTACACGTTTTCTACAGGTTACAGATGCAGCTATAAGAACATACTGCCCACAATTTCCCCATGTAAAAATGTCACAGACCATACATAATTCTGAGGGACAGTGAGATCATGGCCTAAAATATTAGTGTTCATCTGACTGACATTGTTGTTAAAGTGAGAGAGTGGCACGCCATCTCTCAACAAGTCGATGAGTTCCTTGAGTGAGCTAGGAAGTGACTACAGCTTTCGCCGGCCGCGGTGGTCTAGTGGTTCTAGGCGCGCAGTCCGGAACCGCGGGGCTGCTACGGTCGCAGGTTCGAATCCTGCCTCGGGCATGGATGTGTGTAATGTCCTTAGGTTAGTTAGGTTTAATTAGTTCTAAGTTCTAGGGGACTTATGACCACAGCAGTTGAGTCCCATAGTGCTCAGAGCCATTTTTGACTACAGCTTTCGCCTTCAAAGACACAACCGTCAAGTGCTGGAACACCCAAAGTATGTGTCAGTAAGTCTTGTTTTTATTTCTGTAACTACGTTTAGGAACTAGAGCATTGATTGCAAAATGAACATCGTAAATTAATAACTGCCACAACTATTTGTGTTTCTCTGTCTTAAGCATAGTGGCAACTGAGCAGCTGAAATTTGAGACATACAAAGAAGCACTCCGAACTCAGTTCTGAGAAAATTCTCTGCTAACTTAAATTCCGCTCTTCAGGCGAGTTTTCCTAAGCTTTTACCCACGCTGATTGTTTTCGCAGGCAAGATATATTCACTGAGTTGAGCAGCTTCTTCCATCCTTTGATTCAAGCTGAGAACATTCTCAGATAAAGTATATACTCTGAATCGAGCTACTTCCCTCAACACTTTACTCAAGCTGAGAATACACCCAGGTGAACTGTATTCTCTGAATGGAGCAGTTTCGACCACACTTTTACTCAAACTGTGAACAATCTCAGGAGAATTATACTCTCCAAATCGAGTAACTTCTCCCACACCTTTAGTCAAGCTGAGGATATCCTCCTGTGAAGTATATTCTTTGACCCAACCAGCTTCTCCCTCTTTGTTCATCAATCTGAGAATATACTCTGGTGTAGTATATTCTCAAACTATTGTAGGTTCTCTCATCCTTATATTCATGGTGACATTATTCTCAGGTGAAGTATATTCACCCGCTTGACCAATTACTCCCACACTTTTACTCAACCTGAGATTATTCCCGGCAAAACTCCAACTCAAGCAGCATCTGTCATGCTATTACCCAAGCTTAGAACATTCTGCATCAGATGATACTGTTCTAAAGTGAAGTATACTCGCTGAGTCAAGCAGTTTCTGCCACCATTTCATTCAAGCTTCTGATATTCTAAGGTGACGTATATTCTCTGACAACGGCAGCTGAGAAGTGGCACGCCACTCTCTCAGTTTAAAACACTGTCAGTCAGATTAATATTCACATTTTAGATCATGATCTCGGTGTTCCACTGTACTATGTTTCCACTTAAGGTTGGAGCAGGTGGATGACGGTTTGTGAACATTTTACCTGGGCCAGGCTACAGTCCATAACCAAGGTGGCCAGTTGACGGAAAGCGGGTGGAGGAAGCCACTGAAGAGAGACTGCTGTAATCAGAGCTTTTGAGCAAACGGTGGGCATGTCATAAAACTCTTAGCATTCTCATGTTAAAAGTTGGGATGATATGGAGAGAGCAGCTAGTGTATGTCTTTAGGGAGGCGAGACTCTAACTCCCCTGACGCCAGAAAGTCGCCAGGTTCTTTAATTGAGCGGCAAAAACAAATTCCACAGTCACGACTGTCTGGGAAGCTTAACAGTCTTCTTTCAGAAATTGGAAATGGTGGGTTCGGAAAGATTACATCACTCCATGAATGGGGGACTGTGGTCCTGTCCAGTTAGACGTTATTTGCCAAAATATGGCCATGCTTAATTTGAGAACGACGCCTCCCAGGTCTAAAATCTTTTTTCAGACAAGAGAGATTTGGAGTCGCTGATTGTCTCGTCTCACGAAAAGCAAAATAAAGGATTGCTCCCCCTGCGTGGGAACCCCGGTGCTGTGTCTTGATTGGCTACCAGGCCAACAAAACAGTCACGGAGGAGATTCAATGAGTAAAGGACACTTCTATTGGTTTGTGTAATGTGGAGGCGGTTTCGTTTTTGCTAATTCGGCCCCCGTACCGAGGCTTGGTGGAAAGTGATAGTGATTCTTTTCCTTCTTCGTCTTCTGTCCTCCCCTGGTGGGAACTTCACGTCTTTCCCTGGTGGGTGGGACTTGTGGTCTGCAACTTGTGGTGGACTGAGAGCCAGTGACAGTTTCGAACTGTTCCGACAGTGGAACTGCATATCACCCCGGACATACTGTGAACTTATTCGTCCTGAGTTGACCTTCTCACGTTTGACAATACCAGCACGCACCGTTGTGCCTGTGAGACAAATTGATTTGGCCAGACCAGCGAGTGGGTGCGACTCGCACTGAAATTTGCCGTAATTTCAAGGGCTCTGAAATGGAAGTTTCCTGCGTTCTAATGATCAGAACATCAGTCCCCGTTGTTCGCAAATTTTCGTGGACGCGTCAGAACATTACAGCTGCTGCAGCGCGTCGCTCCTCGCCCACAGCGTCCCGATTTCTGCTGCCGCCTGAGTTGAGGTGAAAGGATAAAGTATTGCTGCACCGGTGTAGGATTATTAAATGATACTCATGGCTCTCCCTCCTCTGTGAATCATGGATTGTGGCGTACTTGGTCATAGTTGATTCCATTTGAACAGAATTGGGCTTCACAGTGGATTCATATAAACAAAGCGTGATTGCGTTGTAAAATGGATTAATGCAGGGGAGAATTTGCATAGCTCCTGCCCCAATGAATGCTTTGCCGCTCAGGCACCATACCTTTCCTGATATGTCTTTTTTTGTAAATTTATCAGCTCGTTTCGTTATAAAAGAATTAATAAAAACTTATTATTTTTATAAACTTAAATACGCCACTGTTCTCATTCATGCTCTCCCAACTATTCACTGTTTTTATTTCACTGTGGTGATACATAGGTACATCAGCAATTCAAGGTTCAGTCTTATTAAATTAGTTAATATGAATATTAATTTGAGTTCTGAAAGTGACCACAGACCTAGGCAACAAAAGTGTCATGAGTAAATTCGTTAATGTCATACACAAAAATTGAGGGTGTAGCTCACGTTTCGACGGTTATGGAAAAGATAATACTATTCTATATAAAGATGATAACATTTAGTATCACTCAGACATTAAAGCAAGCGATGGCTTGCAATTGGCGCCCCTTGGCCAGGATCTCGAATCACAGCACTTTTGTCAGGTAGTTAGTGCGTTAACTTGCGGAACAGGCTTGTTTTTTTTCAGTTTGGCTCTAAGCGTCTTTTTTTGTAGTATATTATAGTCATTTTAATTAAGTGTATGTATTGTCTGTGTCATCTATTTTTGTTTCTCATTGTGTCTTGTCAGTGACCTCTGCGTCACTTCTAGTCTGATGTTGCGCCGTTGCTAACAAATGGTTCAAATGGCTCTGAGCACTGTGGGACTTAACATCTGAGGTCATCAGTCCCCTAGAACTTAGAACTACTTAAACTTAACTAACCTAAGGACATCACACATATCCATGCCTGAGGCAGGATTCGAACCTGCGACCGTAGCGGCGTCGCAGTTCCAGACTTAAGTGCGCTGCTGACAGTGTTGTGCAAGCTTTTGTGGAGCTAATTTGTTTGTGGGGATGTGTACGTCATTTGAGAATAGCTTTCATGGGCTTCGACATAAATGTGTGCGTTATTTGAAAGAAGGCCGGAGCAGAGACGTAGTGCGTGATGCATTAGAGTTGGAAACTTGCGGAAGTAGCAATCGATTTGAATGCTTACGAGAAGCAAAGCTCGTGCGTGTGGTGAGAAAGGCTGCGCACTCGTGAAGACCTAAATGGAACACGAGGCAGCCATTGCTGCTCAACAAGATAGAAAGGCGGAAGAAGCTCATTTAAATCACTCTGAAAACACAGAACAAATGTCAAATGCGGAAGACTCCGGCGATGATGTTTCGGTTCATTCAGGAAATGAAAGCAAAAACGATGTCGAGGCAGGTCGTGTGGGTTCTGTAAACACAGAACGGCAAAGTAACGCTACGATATCGCGGGCAAGGCGTCATAAAGCAGTTGAATCGCGTGCTTCTAGTCCAGGATACGTTATTGAAGTACGCAGTTAGACTCGATCATTCAGTTTATGTAAGAAGCACAGAAGAGGCAACAGGAGGAGGAAAAACATAAGAAGGAATGGGAAGAAAAGAGACGACAGGAGGAGGAAAGACAGAGGAAGGAATGGGAAGAAAAGAGACGGCAGAGAGAAGACCAGAGGCAGGAGATCCTCAATAATGAAATTGGGGAAATTCAGAAGGAGCAAGACAAGGAGCAAAAGAGACAGAACCAAGTAATGAAAGAAATTTCGGAAATTCGAAGGAGGACTTCCGAGTTGTCAGAAACGTAAATCAGGTCAGGAATGAAGTTAAGGACGTAAAACCAGAGGTTGAAGACATTAGCAAAACGTCAGACGAGACGCGAGAAGTAGTCGTAGAGTCCAGACATGAGGCTAGAACAGCCAGACTAGTAGTACGAGATGCGCATAAAAATGGACAAAATGGCGCGAGATCAATCAGCGCTGGCAAAGGTCGAAGTGAACCTCTCAAAAAGAGAATCTCGGACACAAATAGATTCACGAGATAAATGAGAAACTGAGTGTTTAATCTAGTAAAAGGGGCTTAGAAGAAGGAATCAGTAATCTGTTAGAGACTAACAAAGAACTTTCCAAGATGACAGGGACATTGAGCTGCATAACAGTAGTGCTCATTCGGATTGATCCATGACTCCACGCTCATGTAGTGTGATAGCCTGTTAGTGAAGTTGTACTGTAGTATTTGTATTAAGTATACTTGTTGAGTGTACTATGAAAAGGTAAACAACTGTAATTATCATGGTAAGGATATGGGAAGTAACTGCCAAATGATACAAACAGCATTGTAGTAGTGGTAGGTGCCTAGTAAAGTTGAACCCAAATGGCATTAGCTGGGGCATCAGTGCATTTTGTTGGTGCAGGTTGCCTACATCAGAGGCAAGTATACATACATGGGCAAACCTATTGTTCTCCTTTGATTGACAGGTCCTCAACCTTTTTTTTTTTTTTTTTGCTTAGAGGATTATGATCCCCTAGAAATAATCCTCCCTTTTGATTGACAGGTCCTTAAACTATTGTTCCCCCACCCCTCTCCCTCCTCCTCCTCCCAACCCCACAGAAACCTCCAACTCACCTCAAAATGGTTCAAATGGTTCTGAGCACTATGGGACTTAGCATCTGAGGTCATCAGTCCCCTAAGACTTAGAACTACTTAAACCTAACTAACCTAAGGACATCACACACATCCATGCCCAAGGCAGGATTCCAACCTGTGACCATAACAGTCGCGCGGTTCCAGACTGAAGCGCCTAGAACCGCTCGGCCACACCGGCCGTCTCCAACTCCCGTCGTTCCCCTCACTGCGACAGGTACACGTTCAGGCCTCAGTTATTCGAATAGTCCACTCACAATCTATCAATTTGATTAACTACTTAATTAAACTGATCAATTAATTAATCCCTTGGTAAACCCCCAATCCTCTCCTCCCGTCTACCCCTCCCATATCTGGAAATTAGCGGTTCTGTGCTGGAGAGGAAGGATCTCACGACAGGAAATTCAGTTACGTAGCAGAGGGCATATTGATTATTTATAAAAAATCCAGGGATTGGGTATTTCTTGTTCATCATTCTGTGCTGTTTGGGAAGCAGCAGGTCTTGTAAAATTTATCAAAAAGAAGTAATTGAATTGATCGCTTTTTTATCCTGACTGTGGAAGGAATACCGTCATAAAAACCCATCACATGTACTTACACTGTTAAAAATCTTTTGTCGCAAAGCATGCACCATCCACTGTTCCGCACCCAGAGTCAGCTCGCACCACATGTGCAGACTGCCCAGAGTTGGGGTGCACCAGGAGCCCCAGTGCAACGGAGTGTCCATCAGTAGCAGTGCCACACACCAGTGTCCAAGAGGTGGCCACTCAGGCCACACGTCTGACAGACCGGAACCCTTGCTAATCCTGGCCCAAGAGCACCTGAGAAGTTCCTGTAGAAACAACTGCTCTCTCGCTCTATCTCCTCATGTAGTTCCCCACTGCTGAGTCTGCACTCGCCGTCGGTCGTGGTCGGACTGAACAGTAAACAAACCTGCCTTTACCTGGTAAACTGCTGCAGAATACCTATGCACGTGAAAACTCCTTCCAAGGCAAATAACTGATTGGGATTTTTTCCAGAAATACTTATGAAGTCAATAAATAATTAATTTCTGGTCACGTGATCATGATGTAGGGGATATAAGGCGAGAGCGGTAGCTCACCACTCCCAGTCGCAGTCAGTCTCTAGAAGAAAAAGAACCGTGAAGCTTCACCAGCAGTCGAGATCCTCATCAGCCTCTCCATCGCAGAAGAAACGTAAAAGTAAGTACTCATTACATGTCGTTGCTACTATTACTGCATGAAGCAGTCCCCTTTCTTTGTTCACCTCTATGTCGCTGCCTTTGGATTCTTATAGTTTCTTCTTCTTCTTCTTTGTTCAGTGGCTGTCTGAGCCAGCAGCAGCCACCATCGCGTCGTTGGGACTTGCAGCGAACTCTGGCCTGTCAGGAACAGCAGCGGTGGTAGAACAGTTGGATCCTGTAACGCACCTGACCAGCATGCAGGAGCACGACAGTGAGCTGCTATTATCCATCCCGCTCATTGATTTGGACACTCAGCAAGTCTCCGAGTCTCAGAAGAACTGTGCTGGGGGCCCTACACCACACAGAGGGGGTCCCACGTATGCGCCATTCCAGAACACTCTAATGTTACTGCAAGGACAGAGTGTTGATGTGGTGGGTGAGAAGCTGCTGATTCCTTCCAGTGCTCTACTGCTTTTCACTTCAACTTACAATTTAACAGCTAAATTTCGCATCGTATAGGAAGGTGGCCCTGTTTTCAGCCGTTCTGCGCATCGCCCACCGTAAACTGCTAGCAGCCAACAAGATTTATTCTGTCTCCGAGCGGCTAGCCGCGAGATACAAACTAGACTGCGAGACTTTCCCTCCCTCATGCTGCGCTGTTGACGTATTTCGTGACAATGGACTTTCATTCACAGAGCGAGCGAATTATTCTATCAGATGTCTATGTTACCTTCTTGTATCAGTACATCTGCGTATACGTATCAGTAAACGTTTTAGTGTTATTTCCGAATGAATATGTCAGGTGCAGGCAAAAAGCAATTTCAATTAAATTGTGTGCCTATGCAGTATCACCTTAGTTGTGCGACTGGGTCCGTGATTTCCGGTCAGAAAAGTCATAGTATTATCGACGGAAAATCATCGAGCGAAACAGGAATGATGTCTGGCGTATGCGAGAAAGTGTTGTAGACCTCCTTCTGTTCCTGACCTAATCAACGGATTAGGAGACAAATCTGAGCAGCTCTCTTAGAGGGTTTGCAGATGATGCTGTGTCTTACCGTCTTATAAAATCATCAGATGATTAAAACAAATTACAAAACGATTTAGACAAGATAACTGTATGATGGGAAAAGTGGCAGTTAACTCTAAATAGTGAAAAGTCTGAAGTCATCCACATGAGTACTAAAAGGAATCCGCTAAATTTCGGTTTGCAGGATAAAATACACAAAAGGCTGCTAATTCAAGTAAATAGTTAGGGATTACAATTATGAATAACTTGAATTACAACGATCACGTGGATAATGCTGCGTGGAAAGCAAGCCAAACACTGCGATTTATTGGTAGAACACATAGAAAATGCAACAGGTCTGCTAAATATTACATATACCACGCTTTTCCACCCTCTTGCCGGCCGCTGTGACCGAGCGGGTCTAGGAGCTTCAGTCTGGAACCACGCTGCTGCTACGGTCGCAGGTTCGAATCCTGCCTTGGGCATGGATGTGTGTGATGTCCTTAGGTTAGTTAGGTTTAAGTAGTTCTAAGTCTAGGGGACCGATGACCTCAGGATGTTAAATCCCACAGTGCTTAGAGCCATTTGAACCATTTTTCCCCCCTCTTCTGGAGTATTGATGTCTAGTGTGGGATTCATAGCAGACAGGACTGATCGTAAAACTTCAAAGAAAGGCAGCTCGTTTTGTATTCTCGAAATGGGCAGACTACCAAGGATATGATACGCGAATTGGGGTGGCAGTCATCAATACAAAGGCGTTTATCATTATGGCAGGTTCTTCTCATGAAATTTCAGTCGACGGCATTCTCCTCAGAGCGTGAAAATGCTTTGCTGGCGTCCACCTACACAGGGAGGAATTATCGCCATAATAAAATAAGAGAAATTAGAGCTCATACAGAAAGATTAATGTGCTCGTGTTTTCCGAGCGCTGTTCGAGAATGGTAAGGTAGAGAAGTGGCTTAAGAGTAATTCGATGACCCTGTGCCAGACGCTTAATTGTGAATTGCAGACTAATCATCTAGATGTAGATGCTTAACAAGTAGTTGTGGAGGCTCACATCCCGCATTTATAACGTTTTCAAATGTGAACCTGAAAGCGAGACGCGTATTTTTGACATTTTGAAGACTCAAAAACGAACTGTAGAAACACCAGTCGGCATGAGAACAGGACAGAGAATAGTAAACAAAAGTGTCGTAGCTGTAGAAACCTCAGGAAAATTTGTTTTCGTGTCGCCTGGAAAGCATCGAAATCGAAAGATACCTGTAACATAAATAAATGGTTTTGACAACGACAATTTAAAGCGCTCCGTGTTTGAAATGTATATAACAAGAGGATACCTGACGTCGCAATATCTTGTTACAGTTACGCTTGAGCAAATTGGCTTCAAAGGTAGCGCTTTGTCAATGCAAAGAATTTTAAAAGATATTGGTTTCAAAAATATTAAGGCGCGAGTTTTTAATTGAAAGAAGTGACACTGAAGCAGCACGAACCACGTACCTTATTAAGATGCATGATAGGAGAGGAGGAGATAGTTCTACAGTGTATTACCCAGATGAAACATGGGTGAACCAGAATCATTCCATGAATACCTGCTGGAAAATCAGTGATGATACTGTCGGTTTTAAAGTTCCCATAGGAGAAGGTTCACTGATACGTACACTGCATGCTGATTTGGTTTCTGAGAGTAAACTTGTATTTAGGTCTAAGAAAAACGGTTACAGAGAACAGTCCAAGTACGAACTCCAGGAAAGGGGATCTTGTGCTCTGGCTGAAAAATAAAAATACTCCGGACAAATAAACCAGACTCGTGATGAACTCCTGAACCTCGTTAATTTATAAAAGTCGGCCGATAGGATGTACAAATTTGACATTCTTGCATGTGACTGTTGTCACACAGTTTTGCGTTTACCCACGTACCACTGTCAGTATAATCCGATAGAACTAATTTGAGCGCAGGTTACACGTTCTGTGGGGAAAAAAAGAAAACGTTCGTGATAACAGACACTGAAACGCTTGTGCCTGAAGCAATGGACAGCATCCCCTTCAGCGTGGCCTCACTATGTTCGGCACGCTGAAAAGTTTCAGAAATAAGACTTTAACAGGGAGGTGAAGATAGATACAAGCCTTAGACTTATCCTAAATTTACGATCAGATGGTTCGTACATGCGCTCGGATAGCAGATGGTATGAAAATGTAGATTTTGAAACAAAGTGAAGTAATCATCTTTAATTGTTTAAAAATGTTTTTGTCAATATACCAATTGCATACATAGTACATGAGGACTTCCTACTTTTTGTTGATTAGGAATATGTAGCCTGTGAAATATTCAGACTATAATATTCAATCCATTTCCCAAGAATAAGTTAAGCTTTCGTCAACGTGTTGTATGCTCTAATTACTCGCGAGAACGCGGTCAGATAAATTCGTCAAAAACTCCAATACTTCGACAAGTAAACTCCAGCCATTTCAAGGCACGAATTGGAAAATACCTTAAAATGAAAGGGAGGTTACCAGTCGAGTTACCGGTCAGCATTCCGTAAAGTTATTACAGAAGATGTTTAATTGTTTGCTTGTTCAATAGATCACAAATGCGCTGTCCCACAGTAATGTACAACGAATTAGTTTAATTACAATGCATGTTGACATCGAAAAATATGATAACATACTGGCAATTTTTACGATAGTCTTTTGCACTAAATGTTGCTACCAGTAATTCTTTTTTACGCCTAGTGATTTACATTGAACTATAGTGAAATACACCCTCACAAGAACGTTATTTACATTTTAAAAAATTATGTGGAGTAGAATCAGTTGCCAAACAAAAATAATGATTTCGGTTTGAGTTTTAAGTTTATTTTGCTGTGTATTAAATTTTTACTTATAATATAATCCAAATTATCACAAATGGCAATAATTGCAACCAATTTCGATTATCTTGTCGTTAGACAATCGTCGTTTTGAGAAAAGTTGTACCTGACGTCTTCTCGTAGCTGCGTCAGCTGTACAATGCACTGAAGGCAAATGAACGGACTTGGTTGCCCGCTCTCTGCCGCCACGCATGCGCAGACGTCATCGCCTCCACACTTCCCTATCGCTCTGCTTCTATGCGCGGAAGCGCCTTCCTCCGGATGCGGGCTGTAGGGGTTCAAAACGGTTAAATATTGGTATAGAAGCAACAGTGGACAGTGACTGGCTTGTTGTTTAGAGACTGAAAATGCCTCGAGAAATGTTAAAGTGCGGTTTACGGAGCTGGAATGGGATGAAGTGTCATTCGGAACATTACATCAACCAACAGATGACTTCTGAGTATTGTCCATCCCCGAACATTTATTGTGCAGGTCTGACACTTTCTATAACATCATTGTACGACGGCGTGACATTCACGGTGAGATCTGGAAGTCGATCCATTTATCTACAAACTTGTTCGGTCTACAGACGGTGCTACCCCTTGTGCTGGAAAGACTGAATCGTGGGCTGTCGTGTGTTCAAACTGTGTATAAAGACATCGTGAACTATCTCCGTACGTTTACGATGTACGCAGATTATATAGAACAGAGCACTACATCAAATTGGCAAAAAAAAAAAAATTCCTCCCATCAATTTGAGAGAAATATTTGCTGAATTTACTGTATGCAGGGAACAGTTATTTGGGAAATACAGTAAAACATGAACCAGTTGCTTTTGTTGTTGTTGATATAATGCAGCCTATATATCATTGCTGAAATGTAAATAAAATAGATATAGTCGCAAATCTTTGTTACTTTTCGTATTTAACTACCCCATCATTCTATAATGTAAGGTGTAACCATTGCAGCTCATTCGGTAAGATGATTGCGCTATAGTAGCTGTATGTACTATTATTATTTTACAAGCGTTCATTTCTTCTATAAAAGCCCATTGCACACATAAACCAGACGTATTCGGTATCATGGCTGGGTGACTGAAGCATCAGGACTTTGTTGCTGATGACTGTTCCTCTGAAGATACAAAAGAAGACCTAAAGAAGAAAAGCAAGAATGAAATATGCCGTTCTGCTAATATACGCGCAATTATTGTAAGCCTATCCAGTCGTGGCAAGACTAATGTCCTCATGACGCTGCTAACACAGGAAGATGGAGTCCCATTTCAACATGTCTATGTATTTTCAAAAACACTAACTCAGCCCAAGTACCAGCTACTACAGAAGATACTGCGCGATTTAAAAGGCGTTACATACACGACACTCGGTGAAAGCGGTGATAACCACCCCTCCCCCCTTCCCACCCCGTCCTCTTGAAAAAGTAAAGCCAAACACTGTCTTCATATATGACGATGTTTCTGTGGAAAACCAAGACCAAATTCAAAAATATTTGTGTTTCGGTCGTCGCATGGTTGCTGATGTGTTTCATCTAAGTAAAACATATTCCAGTATCCCGAAACAGTTGGATATGGATAATGCAAACCTCATTATAGCCTTCAGACAAAGCAATCTGAGTTTAAAACACATTTACCAAGCACATGTGGGACCTGACATGTCGTTCAATGGTTTTGTAAAGATAGGTGCCGATTAGTGGAATCATTCACAGTATGGGTTTCTCGTTGTTCATAAAACAAGAAAACTGCATGATGGTAGGTACAGACGAAACTTCCAATAGTTTATACACATAGCCCGCTAAGAGGGTTGAGTACATGAGTGTACGCTGCGCCATGGACAAATTTGCGCGCATGTCTAGCTCTCAACCCGACAGAAAGGATGTACATAGACAGAACATTCGCCTTTACATGGATGCGAAAACACAGGCTATCGTGCATAAAGTTGAGGTATGTGCAGGGAGCTAGAGACGTATTGCTGGACTCTTCTGAAAATGGTCAACAGATTTAATAAATTAATTAATGAAATCGCTAAGACACTAACCGACTTAACTGAAAAGGTCGAGGCTATTGAGGGGAAAATAGACGTAGAGCCTTTGTTCTCACGAAGGGGTAGCAGGCACCTAATACGAGGAAGAGCGGACATATAAAGCCTCAGCTGGCCGCTGTGACCGAGTGGTTCTAGGCGCTACAGTCTGGAACCGCGCTGCTGCGTCGGTCGCAGGTTCGAATCTTGCCTCGGGCATGGATGTATGTGACCTCCTTAGGTTAGTTAAGTTAAAGTAGTACTATGTCTACGGGACTGATGACCACAGATGTTAATGGATTACAGCCATTTGAACTACACTCCTGGAAATGGAAAAAAGAACACATTGACACCGGTGTGTCAGACCCACCATACTTGCTCCGGACACTGCGAGAGGGCTGTACAAGCAATGATCACACTCTCGGCACAGCGGACACACCAGGAACCGCGGTGTTGGCCGTCGAATGGCGCTAGCTGCGCAGCATTTGTGCACCGCCGCCGTCAGTGTCAGCCAGTTTGCCATGGCATACGGAGCTCCATCGCAGTCTTTAACACTGGTAGCATGCCGCGACAGCGTGGACGTGAACCGTATGTGCAGTTGACGGACTTTGAGCGAGGGCGTATAGTGGGCATGCGGGAGGCCGGGTGGACGTACCGCCGAATTGCTCAACACGTGGGACGTGAGGTCTCCACAGTACATCGATGTTGTCGCCAGTGGTCGGCGGAAGGTGCACGTGCCCGTCGACCTGGGACCGGACCGCAGCGACGCACGGATGCACGCCAAGACCGTAGGATCCTACGCAGTGCCGTAGGGGACCGCACCGCCACTTCCCAGCAAATTAGGGACACTGTTGCTCCTGGGGTATCGGCGAGGACCATTCGCAACCGTCTCCATGAAGCTGGGCTACGGTCCCGCACACCGTTAGGCCGTCTTCCGCTCACGCCCCAACATCGTGCAGCCCGCCTCCAGTGGTGTCGCGACAGGCGTGAATGGAGGGATGAATGGAGACATGTCGTCTTCAGCGATGAGAGTCGCTTCTGCCTTGGTGCCAATGATGGTCGTATGCGTGTTTGGCGCCGTGCAGGTGAGCGCCACAATCAGGACTGCATACGACCGAGGCACACAGGGCCAACACCCGGCATCATGGTGTGGGGAGCGATCTCCTACACTGGCCGTACACCACTGGTGATCGTCGAGGGGACACGGAATAGTGCACGGTACATCCAAACCGTCATCGAACCCATCGTTCTACCATTCCTAGACCGGCAAGGGAACTTGCTGTTGCAACAGGACAATGCACGTCCGCATGTATCCCGTGCCACCCAACGTGCTCTAGAAGGTGTAAGTCAACTACCCTGGCCAGCAAGATCTCCGGATCTGTCCCCCATTGAGCATGTTTGGGACTGGATGAAGCGTCGTCTCACGCGGTCTGCACGTCCAGCACGAACGCTGGTCCAACTGAGGCGCCAGGTGGAAATGGCATGGCAAGCCGTTCCACAGGACTACATCCAGCATCTCTACGATCGTCTCCATGGGAGAATAGCAGCCTGCATTGCTGCGAAAGGTGGATATACACTGTACTAGTGCCGACATTGTGCATGCTCTGTTGCCTGTGTCTATGTGCCTGTGGTTCTGTCAGTGTGATCATGTGATGTATCTGACCCCAGGAATGTGTCAATGAAGTTTCCCCTTCCTGGGACAATGAATTCACGGTGTTCTTATTTCAATTTCCAGGAGTGTATTTTATAAAGCCTCACGCTGCAGAGGCGTCTGATTAGAATACACCGAGGTGTCGACGAAGCAGAAAGTCATTCAGACGCGGAAAGCCGTTCTAGAGAAATTACAGTTGCTAAGGTCAGGGCATATGAATCAACAGCAAACACTGTAAGAGACGTTTAAACCGGTTACTAAATCTCTCAGGCAGCTCTCAGCAAAAACAAAACAACACAATAATGATGCTGTTGCCATTGACTAATTCATTATCTGTCACACCTCTGCCCAGATAGATACGACATTCGGCGTCAGCAGAGGAAGAGCGTACATGCTGGGTACGCAGCTTATAAATGTAACTGGTGTTACAATACAGATTGGTGATAGGCGATTTGAGAGAAGGCCTGGCTTAGTGAATCATATTTTTCTAAGACCCATGAAAACGGGCCGTACATTATTCAGTTCATGATGGGGAAACGTACCGTGAAATGCTGCATTTGACTGGCGTACATAAAACTACAAAAAGCCAGAGCAATAAGAAATATAAAACCATTATAAAACCAGTACCTTATGGTGAAAACAACAACAACAGCAGCAGCAGCGGCGGCGATGGTATTGACACTGATCATAAAGCAGTGAACAATCGAATCCCGCAGTCTACGTATTATGGGCCCGCCCGGTTGGCCGTGCGGTCTAACGCACGGCTTTCCGGCGGGAAGGAGCGCCTGGGCCCCAGCACGAATCCGCCTGGCGGATTTGTGTCGAGGTCCGGTGAACTGGCCAGTCTGTGGATGGTTTTTAGGCGGTTTTCCATCTGCCTCGGCGAATGCGGGCTGGTTCCCCTCATTCCGCCTCAGTTATACTATGTCGGCGATTGCTCCGCAAACAAGTTCTCCACGTACGGGTACGCCACGCAAACATAGAGGTTGCACTCGTCTGGTGTGAGACGTTCCCTCGGGGGTCCACCGGGGGCCGAACCGCACAATAACCCTGGGTTCGGTGTGGGTCGGCGTAGGAGTGAAGCGGACTGCGGTAGTCGTCGTGGGGTTGTGGACCACTGCGGCTGCGGCTGGGACGGAGCCTCTCCCTCGTTTCTAGGTCCCCGGTTAACATACAATACTCCACCGAGCTAATAGATCGACTACGTCTGTTCATGGCATCAGCTGCTAAAGGTAGTACAGTTCATTCGAATGACGTTGTTTCAGTAAACTCTGAGCTTAGGAGAGAGGTATCATTGAATAAGTATGGAGACGGTAGTTCGAAAACTGCACAAACCAGCACGCAACACATACCCTCACAGGCATGTTATGATTAAATGTTTAGATTAGGCTGACCTCGTATATATGAAGGAATATTTACATGACAATAATGGATTCAAATACATTTTAATCGTTATTGAGACATACTCCAAATTTGTGTGGGCACTACCCGCTAAAACAAAAACGGGGAGAAATGTCGCAGATGTTTTTGAGCGTTGGCTGCAGACAAGGACGAATTGATGCCCGGACGACCTCCAAACCGATCATGGTGGAGAGTTTTACAATAGGTGTTTCAAGGTCGTGATGTAGCGGTGTGGAATACATCACTACTCAACATTCATCCACCTGAAGGCGAGTATCGTGGAACGTCTAAACAGAACAGTAAACGGTCAAATGTGGATGGGTTTTAATCTCGCGGCTCATACAATTGTACAGATATCGTCTCAGAAATAATTGCTGAGTGTAAACATAGCAAAATAAAAATGAGACCAAACTATGTTCGTGGTAATGGACACAAGGATGCAGTGTACTGTCACATGAAAATGCTGGATCCACGTAAACAGAAATTTAATGTGGGTGATTTGGTAAGTATCTCAAAACACAAGAGGGCATTTGAGAAATCATTCTTACCAAACTGGTCCACAGAGATACTTACCGTTTCCAAAGTGCGGAGAACAAATCCTAGAACTTACATCTCAAAGGATAGTGAAGGTGAAGAAACTGCAGGTCCTTCTACACCGAGGAAATGCAGAAGATGTCAGAAACGGATGTGTTTCTCGTGGAGAGAGTCATAAGACGTCTGGGAAATAGAGCACTAGTTAAATAGCTTACTTTTCCTGCAGCACAAAACAGCTGGATTGACGCTGATGATTTGCTGTATAATGGGGTGCATAAAGCACAGTAGCATAACATGCATGATGGGAGATGCATTAGAGGAGGTGTTGGTTTTATAGACAAACTGCCAGTGGAATTACACATTGCGGGATATAAATAATGCGGATCTGGAACAAAGCTTCAAAAAGGGGATTAATCTGCTCGACGATGCGTGTATAGAACACGACATTGCATACTCTGCAAATAAAGATCGCCCAAGTCGTTCATTGCAGGTGGGATTTCACCTGATAAGGTGAAGGCGATACGTAGAAGAAAGGACATTGATATAGGTCAACGCATTGCAGCAATTGCAGTTGATAAAACCATGGGTGGAAAAATTAAGTTGGGTTTAGAAGTGATGAATTTGAAGCGAGTAATGTATGCTGCACTTTGTGCACTGAAGAAAAAGAAGAAGAAGAAGAAGACATTGAAGAAAAAGAAGGGGAGTTTAAAAACTGTATCCTGACAACAATATACGAAACTAAAAGTGCTATAAAGCAGATGTGTGCGGAATAAGAAGAGGATCGGCTAAAGAACCTCGAGTTCTACCAATACCAAAGACATCAGGTGGTTTTCTTCCATTTCTCATCCCAGCCCTCTCCGCTCTCTCAGTCGTGGTTGGTAATGCGGCTGTTGCCAGAACAGTCAAGAACGCGCAAAGTTCTCAGAAACAGCTAGAAGAAGCAAGAAGACATAACCGAATGATTGGAGCAGCAGGCATCGGAAAAGAACTGTACCTTGAACTATATAGGAAAGTGAAGTGTTGGCAGCAGTGCCAACACCGTGATGCTAAAGGAGGCCGAAACGCACGCTTTTAAGCTCACGCAGATTGGCGTGAGGTCTGGAACAAGGTAAAGGAGTTAATAGTAGCAAATAAAGTACGTAGTTTATGTAATACTTAACTTTAATCCATAATTGGAGAACATCGCTCTTGATGGTACATGTTTTATAATTTCAATATTAACTGGTAATGGCGCCTTGCTAGGTCGTAGCAAATGACGTAGCTGGAGGCTACGCTAACTATCGTCTCGGCAAATGAGAGCGTAATTGTCAGTGAACCATTCCTAGCAACGTCGGCTGTACAACTGGGGCGAGTGCTAGGAAGTCTCTCTAGACCTGCCGTGTGGCGGCGCTCGGTCTGCAATCACTGACAATGGCGACACGCGGGTCCGACATATACTACCGGACCGCGGCAGATTTAAAGGCTACCACCTAGCAAGTGTGGTGTCTGGCGGTGACACCACAGAAAGGACTTGTCTATTCATAAATTTAAAAAAAAGAGCCCATTAGCAATCCTACCAGATCGGCCACTCACAAATACTGATCTCCTTAAGTCTGTTAGAAAAAAATTTAACATTCCAAGATTACGTGGTGTGTTTATGCGGGATACCTAAGGCCATGTGGAAAACTGGCGAATGTGGTATTGTGAGTTTAGATGTTGCTGGAGGTCCCGGCACCCACCGGGTGCTATGAAAAATGCAAATACCGTCTACTATTACAACTTATTTGCTGACCTGCAACCGCCAGAAGAATAACAACGCTACTTCCCTCGCAGAAGACGTGTGTTCTACAATTTCCGGCGCTATCAGGACTTTAATACAGACCTCTGCGGCCATCTATGCTTCATCTTTCTCTTGACGTTTACAACGAAGAAGAAGAATATATAAGAAAGGGCTTTAAACATTCTTTCATCAGTTGAGGCTCAGATACAGTGTCGTACACTTTGATTTTAAAAGAACAATTATCTGTATTACTTGCAAATTACTTCCCACCAACTGATTTGAGCTTTGGTGAATAGAGTGTTGCATTGATTGAACTGGAGATGTAAAACAGAATTCCAAATATCACCGAGGCTAACAACAAACTGCATCTGGATATTAATGGTGAAAAAGATATTGTGGAAATAGAACCCAATGCATGCGACATCGACGATTTAAACACAGTCTTAAAACAGTCTGGAAAAGGTTTTGAGCTACGTGTAAATATCAATACATTTAAATCTGAAATAAAGACTGTGAATGCAAGGACTGATTTTAACCAGAAATTTTCAGTAGGACGCCTACTGGGTTTCACAAAAGAAAAGGTTTTGAAGAAGGATCTTAGTAAATTTTACAAGTCAGATGAAACTGTTGGCATACTGCCTGTCAACACAATCCGAGTAGAATCTAACATTTCAACGAACTCCTATCTCAACGACAGTGTGATTCGTACTATTCGCGGATTCTTCCTCTCAGCTGCAACACGGTACAAGATTGTTGAACCTTCACCAATTCAATACACCTTTCAGTGGCAGTTCAGACATTGGACTGTTTGGAGTTGCGTATTGCGGACCACAATAATCAGCTTGTCGATTTTCGTGGCGAGGAAATCATTTTACGATCTCGTCTATGGCACGATGGGCGTACGGTATAAAACCAGTGCACTCAATCCATAGTATGTCACTTCGCTCCCGATAACACGTGCGAGCTACGAGTTCCTTAAATCGGTTGAGCTGAAACCTCGCAATGACGATCCCACTCAATGTAACTAGTCCAGTAGAGTACCTTGAGCGAATTATACGCTAGCAATACTTCTCGCATAAACCTTATGCTTCAACCACATTTAACAAGAATTATGAAAGTAGGATTATCATCCAGCACCAAGACGGGCTGACGCTTCCGTGCAAGAGTGTCATAATGTATATTCGGAGGGATCAGTCAAGAAAACACAAGGCAGCGCTACAGTGGGATCCAAGCTTTTACGTTACGCTTTTGTATTTCTGTTTCAAGAGATACGGTATGAACCCAATGGATCTGAGATCGACCGTACACACAATGTCGGCATAACATCAACCGTTAAAACATATCTCTACATCATCCATGGGTTTGAATGGTTTAGAAAATGCGGTCTGTTTCATAGAGGCGATCCGGCGGATAGAACAGTTGCAGACTACAAACGATTTAGTGCATACATACCTCTAAAAATGCTTGTGCGCTACTTTGAGGCCATGAGGCAGATTATTGTGAATGCTAAACAGGAACTCATTCTGGTACGGAGTGCGATGGATAATAGCTTGTACATTCAAGGAGTTCAATATGAGATTATGTACAAAATCAGCAAGATAATATGGAAAATGCTTCACATCATTGTATCAGATGAGAAGCTTTAGAAGCTTCTAAAAGTTCTGAATCCCAGTACATTCCGCTCGTGGGAGGTTTACGAGTAAACAGTGCTACCGACTGCAAGCAGACAAACAAGATATATTAAAAGCTCTTTGCAGCTGGATTCATCATATTTGCGTTTAGACTTATAGAAGAGGGAATATAGAAAATGACTCCATTGTATTCGACAATTGCAAGTTAAATAATTCCAGAGTCTACCTGAATTCAAGATTCTACTCGTATGACAATTTACACCTGCAGTTGGATCAAAATGTATACAGTCGAGCATGTGACATGTATGTGAGGTTTCGTACTTCTTACTATGAAAATGCTGAAGAAGGAGGAAGGTGTCTACTCATCCACGGAAATTCAAGGAGCTGGTGCCAATCGTCGTAAAAGACTGCTCGAAACAGAATGAGATAATTAAGTCTGGATCTACAGATGTACGAATTGAATTTGAATCTTCGACAAATTTCCCGGAACACTCTGCAGCACATGACCATGTGATCAACTACTGCCTACTCACCGGTATTGTACAACGAGCTGCATAAATGGTTCGCGCCATACATAGAACATTCCACAATGGCATCTCAAGGTGTGAATAGCAAATCAGACGCTCTGTGTTTCTATGATGATGAGTGCAGACAGTTCGTATTTAAAGACGTTCCATTCGTTGCGTACACAGAAGATGCCGGACTAAAGGAGGCATTCTCAGCAAAAATTGCGTCACCGAGGTCTTTCAAGGACGTGGAGTGCGCTAAAACACGGAAGAGTGCAAAGTGGTTAACACATTTCTACCATGGAATTCGCTGGAATGATCCTGGCATATTCTATAAAGATATGGAGACATCGCTTCGTTTATTTGATCACACGGATACCATCATCTACATGAGGGGGAAGAGGAAGGAGAAGATCGCATGGATGAGTAGAATCTTCAAATTTGCCCCTGTACAAGGCCTGAATTCTACAGGTGTCCTGCTCTTCATCAATTCATAAAGAGAAAGGTGTGTGGAAATAGTGTTACTGTGCCTGCTTACGAAAGTTATTACTTTTAAGTTGGATGAGAAATAAATGAATTTTTATCTCACAACCTCTGTGTTCTTCTTTCAACCCCGTTCCCCCTTTGAAAGTGTACAGTTTTACCTAGATACTATGTCTGTAGCATATTTCATGCAAAGGAGATATAATTTTAGACATGAATGAGATTTTCACTCTGCAGCGGAGTGTGCGCTGATATGAAACTTCCTGGCAGATTAAAACTGTGTGCCGGACCGAGACTCGAACTCGGGACCTTTGCCTTTCGCGGGCAGAGGGAAAATCTCATTCTGGATACATCCCCTAGGCTGTGGCTAACCCATGTCTCCGTAATATCCTTTCTTTCAGGAGTTCTAGTTCTGCAAATTTTGCAAGAGAGCTTCTATAAAGTTTGGAAGGTAGGAGACGAGGTGCCGGCAGAAGTAAAGCTGTGAGGACGGGGCGTGAGTCGTGCTTGGATAGCTCAGTCGGTAGAGTACTTGCCCGCGAAAGGCAAAGGTCCTGAGTTCGAGTCTCGGTCCGCCACACGGTTTTAATCTGCCAGGAAGTTTCAATTTTAGACATGTTTGCTATTTGTCTTTGGAAGCGGACGCGATCACGTGTTTCCTGCTCCCATAACCCAACACATGCTGCACGATAGGCGTAATTCCATGCAATCATTCTATATATTTTCCTATTATCCATCTTAAATTTGTTCTCCTTAATGGCACTCATCTTCAAAAGAACTAATGTCATCTGAAACCTGTACAGCCTGGCTTCGTGGCGCCCTCCATCGGTAATGCTGGAATTCAGTATGGTGTTGGCCCACCCTTAGCCTTGATGACAGCTTCCATTCTCACAGGCATACGTTCAATCAGATGCTGGAAGGTTTCTTGGGGAATGGCAGCCCAGTCTTCGCGGAGTGCTGCACTGAGGAGACGTATCGATGTCGATCGGTGAGACCTGACACGAAGTCAAAAAACGGCTCTGAGCACTATAGGACCTAACTTCTGTGGTCATCAGTCCCCTCGAACGTAGAACTACTTAAACCTAACTAACCTAAGGACATCACACACATCCATGCCAGAGGCAGGATTCGAACCTGCGCCAAGTCAGCGTTCCAAAACATACCGAAGGTGTTCTATAGGATTCAGGTCAGGACTCTGTGCAGGCCAGTCTATTACAGGGATGTTATTGTCGTGTAATCAACTCCACCACAGGCCGTGCATTATGAACAGGTGCTCGATCGTGTTGAAAGATGCAATCGCCATGCCCGAATTGCTATTAAACAGTGGGAAGAAAGAAGGTGCTTAAAACATCAGTATAGGCTTGTGCTGTGACAGGGCCACGCAAAAAAACAAGGGGTTCAAGCCCCTCTATTAAAAACAAGACCACACCATAACACCACTGCCTCTGAATTTTACTGTTGGCACTACACACGCTGGCAGATGATGTTCACCGCGCATTCGCCATACCCAAACCCAACCAACGGATCGACACATTGTGTACCGTGATTTGGTACTCCACACAACGTTTTTCCACTGTTCAATCGTCCAATGTTTACGCTCCTTACACCAAGCGAGTCGTCGTTTGCCATTTACCGGCGTGATGTGTGGCTCATGAGCAGCCACTCAACCATGAAATACAACTTTTCTCACCTCCCGCCTAACTGTCATAGTACTTGCAGTGGATCCTGATACAGTTTGGAATTCCTGTGTGATGTTCTGGACAGATGTCTGTCTATTACACATTATGACCCTATTCAACTGTCGGCAGTCTCTGTCAGTCAACAGACGAGGTCGGCCTGTACGCTTTTGTGCTGTACGTGTCCCTTCATGTTTCCACTTCACTATCACGTCGGAAACAGTGGCCCCTAGGGATGTTTAGGAGTGTGGAAATCTCGCATACAGACGTATGACACAAGTGACACCCTATCACCTGACCACCTTCGAAGTCCGTGAGTTTCGCGGAGCGCCCCATTCTGCTGTCTCACGATGTCTAACGACTACTGAGGTCGCTGATATGGAACACCCGGCCGTAGGTGGCAGTACAATGCACCTAATATGAAAAACGTATGTTTTTGGGGGTGTCCGGATACTTTTGATCACATATATTGAGATTAAAATTCAGTTCTTGAGGTACAATAAAGTTCTTGAGCTGCAATTTGTCTTTGCCATCCCAATGCAGAGATACTTTTAACTTACATGTTACAACAGTTACACTGCTCGAGAATAATTTTTACAATTTTTTTTATTTCTAGTAGTACTGGGTGAGAATGTTCACAATTTTTACCAGATATAAAAATTTACATAAAAAACAAATATGAAGATACTTTTTGCTGCAACTAAATTCCATAGTCCCAGTAGCATAGTTTTTACAATATTTCTGATAGTCTGTGCACACTTACAATCTGATTTCCACATCCCCAATAGCAAAGATTTTTACGATAATAATAATTCTAATTGACTGTGAGCTATGTAGATATAAATTCACTGAAAAACTAATATAACTTGGATGGCTACTGGCAAGTGAAAACATGGTGGGTAGATACATACTTACGTGTTAATAAATCAATATACAAGTATTTTTTCTGTTTACGGTTTTTTCAATGTTTATATTTTTTGTTTATGCTTTTTTGACTTCTTTCAAACACTTATATTTACATAGTACACATAAATATTTACACCACAGACACACGAAAATACTTACACTATGGTAAAAGGGTCATACAACTACTCTGCATATACTCTCTCTCTCTCTCTCTCTCTCTCTCTCTCTCACACACACACACACACACACACACACACACACACACATACATTCTCTCAGAGTCCCCCACCCCTTCCTTCACTACAAGTGAGCAGTGTGAGCACGGGAGAATTTCACAAATGTCCCTCTCATCCTCGTGAGGCGAAATGATTTTAGGCTGCAGCACAGTGTACACCTCATGTACTCTCGACCGTATACTAGCCTGCCGTACCACATGTGGCGGCTGTTGTGCAGCACCGCGAACACAACTGTACAGGCACCGCAAACAGTCTTCGTTAGAGAGGGCTCTCGATGCCATACGATGCACATCCTTAGCCCGCCTCTGGGTGGCATCTTGCAATGTGCTATAAGCATACATTTTTGATGGCATACTTAGAAACTGCACAATTGCCAATCCATTCGCCTCGTCCTTCATAAGGTCGATAACCTTCTTCTCCTGCACAACAGTGCCATAAGGATTATCGGCCGTTTATGAGGACGTGTCGAATTCATTATGAATAATGTATCTCCGCTTATTCCCCACTGTTGTCAGCAGTTTTGGGGTGGAGCATTCTCATTACTTCATATGGACCTCGTTCTTCACCCAATAGATGAAGCTATCTGTATCCATATAAAGTAATTTAGGATTGGTGAAATGAGTTTTCCCAAACTTTTAATGAAAGTGTTACATGTGGAGTCTGGAAAGGTCTAGTATGCACATCCCCACGTAACTCGGTTTCCTAAACTCTACTTCAGACTCCACCATCTGCACAGCAACAAAGTTCCCGCTTAAAATTTGGTCTGGCAATGCATTTTCTTAAGTCATAACGCCCATCCCATTCGATTCAAACCAAATTTCACGCCATTCTCTTAAATTATCCATTGTTTTACCGAAAATTGAATTATTCATTAATTTGTAAAAAATCTTTCTCAACGTCACAAGTCGTGGGATCTCTCTGTCTCATATTCAAATCAATACACTCCTTCAGCGAGGGGGACTGCTTGAAGCAGACAGCCTGAGTGATTCTAACCAGATCCATCCCCATGCTGAGACAGTGCTGGGGATTACGATGATGAATAATGTATCTTCGCTTATTCCCCACTGTTGTCGGCAGTTTTGGGGTGGAGCATTCTCGCGAAACTACTTGCTGTGGACACAGTGGCAAATAGGCGTGCTGTCATGCAAACTAATAGTGTATGTGAGTTCTGCCTCCACCACATTCATACCCTACATCAGAATCAGCTGTCATACCCCCTCCACCCCCATTATTTTTCCACCTGATCCCTTGCATTCGTCTTTGGGAACCCATCGAATCTCACCAATCGTCAGTGATTGTTGTACGGCGTGTCCGCATAAGTTACTTACATCCAGATACATTATGTAACCCGAATCAAGGGAGGCATTGAACCTGTCATCCATCCATGGGATATTTGCCCTCGCACGCGTAATGGACACATTGGCAAAGTCCCCCACAGATTCTTCGCTCAAAGAAAGGAAATATGTCAGCATCTGTCAATAATTCGATGCTGCACTTCGTTTTCTTGAGCATTGCATCCCAAGACAACCCAGGTGCCGTGTAATAAGAGGCGGGAGCCAGATAATATGTGATCATGCATAGACTTCGGAATTTCTCGAAAACGTCCGCAAGCAAGCCCACGCCTGTGCCCATGTAAAGTCATGCATACTGTCCTAAAGTGGACATGTTTTATTCGCGCCAGACATTCACGGTATGCTCATACTCTGCATCCGTTGTGGCATCGCCTGTAAGGTTGCTGGAGGATGCAGTTATGTCGGGTAGTCTGGTTTTTATGAGTTTCGTCATACTATCCATATACTCATATTGGAAAACCCCCTAGTCGGAAGGTAAAACTTTTCCTCGTCGGGAAATGCAGCTCGAGTGATATGAATATCCCCGCGAGGTAAAGTTTCAATGAGTTTCTGGAGTGGCGCGTGTATAAAACGTGGCGTATCAACGAAGTGGAGTGTAATTCTTTCAGAATGAAATTTTCATTCTCGAACTCGGGACCTTAGCAATTCGCGGGCAAGTGCTCTACCAACTGAGCTACCCAAGCAGAAATCTCCGCAGTATCTTTTTTTCGAGGAGTGCTAGTTCTGTAAGGTTTGCAGGAGAGCTTCTGTGAAGTCTGGAAGGTAGGAGACGAGGTACTGACAGGACTGGAGCTGTGTGGAGGAGGTGTGAGACATGCTTGCGTAGCTCTGTCGGTAGAGCACTTGCCCACGAAAGACAAAGGTCCCGATTTCGAGTCTCTATCAGGCACACAGTTTTGAACTGCCAAGAAGTTTCGTACTTCTTTCGTTTGAAAAATGAAATGTGTTTATCGACCCTCTCACTGACCTGATCTTTCTCCATGTCGAAATCAGCCAAGTGCTGAACTAGAAAGTGAGTGTCATATGCGCTTAAGTTATGGAAGAAAACGGGTATGTGACTTGGTATCTGGTACATCAAATTACACATATTGTGAGCTGCACCGTGCAACTGCCCTGTAAGATGACAGTGGTCCCCACGAGGAGTTTCCGCATTTCTGTCTAACGGCAGACCACAAATATAACACTCAACCAAGTTAGTGTACAATCTTGATTCTCCTTCGATTTGGTCATGGAACCGTTGTCACTGTACAGCTTATCAACTTCCCGTGAAGTTTTACGAGCTCAGTGAGCAGCCAAACCGCAGGATTATCCCCCCCCCCTCCCCCTCTCCCCACATAAGATTTGTAGCGGTTAAGACTCTAATCACAGGGCGATAAAATTTGGTACACTGCCGCATATGGTACGTGTTTTTCTGTAAAGATGGTATGTGAGGTCATAGGGTCACCTTCATAGTGGGCCACAGGATGAGGAGGATTCAAAGTCAGCGTACACTACAATGGGTATCACTCCTGTTGGTGAGCATTTTTTAAACGTTATGATTTGTTTTGCTCAGAAGGCATAATGACATATACCGGGTTTTTGAAAGCACAGTCTACTAGATGTGGCACTGATAACTTGTCTGAGGAAAAGTAATTCAGGCACCTTAAGCAAATATGCGTTTTATGTTCATGTTTACTCAACTGAGAGAATAGGAGTCGGGACATGTCTTTGATCTAAACATAATGACGATTATCACCTACAGAGAAGAGTAGCATATTTTCATGCATCTTATGCTTACCAGCAAATATTGAGAAATGGAGGGGGCCGATGACAATAAGCTTGTCCTGACTCATCTGGCTTGCTTTTCTTCTCTAGGTCATAAACATGAACCAATATTCTGTTATTCTGCACCTCAAATTTAGGTGTGTCCTGGATCTTGATGGGGAACACGGTACCATTAAAGTTATTTATGAATATCAAGATGTCTACACACATCAAAAGAAGTTTTGCATCACCCCAGTTCCCACAACTCCTGAAGATAGACGTTGACTGTGGATATTGTATCACAGACACTATCCCTTTGACCAGAGATGTCACTAAACCTGCCCAAAGATGTAAACAACCATGCATGAGCAGCGCCTGTTAGATGGAGGGGGTCCAACAGCCGATCAGTTCCAGTCATCCCACCAGGAAGGAGTACATGCCTCGTGTTGTCTGTAGTTTAACCATGCCTAGACGGTCAATACCGCAGTTCGATCGCGTCCGCATTGTTACTTTGTGCCAGGAAGGGCTCTCAACAAGGGAAGGGTCCAGGCGTCTCTGAGTGAACCAAGGCGATGTTGTTTGGACATGGAGGAGATACAGAGAGACAGGCACTTTCGATGACATGCCTGGTTCAGGCCGCCCAAGGGCTACAACTGCAGCGGACGACCGCTACCTACGGATTATGGCTCGGAGGAACCCTGACAGCAAAGTCACCATGTTGAATAATGCTTTTCGTGCAGCCACAGGTCGTCGTTTTACGAGCCAAACTGTGCACAATAGGCCGCAAGATGCGCAACTTTACTCCCGACGTCCATGGCGAGGTCCTGCTTTGCAACCACGACACCATGCAGCGCGGTACAGACGGCCCAACAACATGCCGAATGGACCGCTCATGATTAGCATCCCGACGAGTGTCGCATATGCCTTCAACCAGACAATCGTCGGAGACGTGTTTGGAGGCAACCCGGTCAGGGTGAACGCCTTAGACACACTGTCCAACGAGTGCAGCAAGGTGGAGGATCCCTGCTGTTTTGGAGTGGCATTATGTGGGGCCGACATACGCCGCTGGTGGTCATGGAAGGCGCCGTAATGGCTGACGTGAATGCCGTCCTCTTACTGTGCAACGTTATTGGCTGCATACTGGCGAGGAATTCTTCATGGCAGACAATTCGCGCCTCCATCGTGCACATCTTGTGAATGACCTCCTTCCGGATATCATCATCGCTCGAATAAAGTGGGCAGCATGTTGTCCAGCCATGGACCCTATCGGACATGCCTGGGATAGATTGAAAAGGGCAGTTTAAAGACGACGTGACCCACCAACAACTCTGAGGGATCTACGCCATACCGCCGTTGAGTAGTGGGACAATCTGGACCAATAGTGCCTTGATGAACTTTTGGGTAGTAAGCCACGACGAATACAGGCATGCATCAATGCTTGCACGTGCTACTGAGTATTAGAGGTACCGGTGTGAACAACAATCTGGAGCACCACCTCTGAAGGTCTCTCTGTAAGGTGGTACAACACGTAATGTGTAGCTTTCATGAGCAATAAAAAGGGTGGAAATTATGTTTATGTTTATCTCTATTCCAATTTTCTGTACAGGTTCCGGAACTCTCGGAACCTAGGTGATGCAAAACATTTTTTGATGTGTCCATTCTGGAAACATCCCCCAGGCTGTGGCTAAGCCATGTCTCCGCAATATCCTTTCTTTCAGGAGTGCTAGTTCTGCAAGGTTCGCAGGAGAGCTTCTGTTAAGTTTGGAAGGTAGGAGACGAGGTACTGGCAAAGTAAAGCTGTGAGGACGGGGCGTGAGTCGTGCTTGGGTAGCTCAGTTGATAGAGTACTTACCTGCGAAAGGCAAAGTCCCGAGTTGGAGTCTCGGTCCGGCACACAGTTTTAATCTGCCAGGAACTTTCATTTTTTGATGTGTATCATATTGAGATGTGCGCCTTGGATTCTGTTTTATATTTCTTTCACAAGCCAGGATGACCATGCAAAACATGCCTGATTCTGTTGATTTTTGACTTCAATACATGCCCTGTTATCAGCTGCATGTTTGGGTAGCTTGATATAGCTAAACCCTCCACTTAACGGATCATAGAGATGTGTATGGATGTCCAAGGGTAGTATTTGGCTGAGTGCATTAGCTGACCCTCTCACTTCCTTCTAGGAAAACTGGGTCAGTATAGCACTCAAGACTCACTTTACAAAACACTCGACGATTGACGTGCTCCACGTTATAACGCCATTTTCTGTCCAAAGATAATGAAGATATTCAACTTTGGGGAGGTGCAACAGTTCGATGCAAAGCACTGCAACACATTTAACGGCGGTGTACTGTGTATGACTGACTACCTTGATGAGCTCCTTTTTATGACAGGAAGGGATGCACTTAGAAAACTAAAAGGGTCGCGATACCGTAGTGCTGGGTTCGCGATCCTCGTGGACGAGATGCGCCCTCAAAGGCGTCTTCACTCACTATTATAACTGCTATATGGTATCACGGACCTGGTGTCCTTCACTAAAAGGATGGGAGAGGGAACTTCCACACTAGCCACAGAATAATCTGTATTAATAATACTATAATTAAAACTAGGTGACGCAGCTGCTGCGTGTTGATGTGTTGAGGGATATGTGCTGTACCTCAAGAGACTGGCGAGAATGTGATGGTGGAGGAGGAGGAGACGCTGCGGGACCGGGCCATTGCGAGCAGCCTGGTTGCTGCAGCCCTGATCCGCTAGCCTGAGGGAAGGTGGTCCATGGAAGCCAGGGTGGTGCTGGGGTGGTTGCAATGGCTGCGGCGGAGACGGGAGTGGCGGCGGCGGCGGCGGCGGCGGCTTCAGTGGCAGCGGCTTCCCTCGCAGCGACTAACGGCGTCCTTGCTGGCGAAGACGCCGCACAGGATCTCGTTTCGATGTTATAGGCTTCACAGCCCCTGGTATCTGAACCACGCCGTATTGCGTGAATTTCTCCCGTGACACAGCCGCTGTAAAATGAAAAAAAAATTAAGTACAGCGTTGTAGACATCACTTGCTGCCGCTGCTGCAGCAAGGAAAGAAAGGATACTGATTACTTTTAAGCAGAGTGAATATGTATTGCCTGTTTCGCTCTGGTTCCTTGGCATCTCCCTCATCTCCTCATGACGAGACCAAGGTGGGCTTCCATCTACCCCACCCATTATGGCATTTCGTCCTCGCCTGAATTTGGGAAGAGCCGTCTGTACAGCTCCCCTTTATCGCCTACAACATGAAGGGCTTATTTCAATAGTGGTACAAGTCCATTTTTGTTCATTCTGAGATACAGAGTCCTAAAGTTAAATGAGCGCTGACAAATCTGCAGTTGAGATACCAGAAATATTCAAGTATACATATTTGAATATGTCTGGTGTCTCAACTGCAGATTTTTCAACGCCCGTTTAAGTATATTTAAGCATATATACTTGACTATTTCTGGTATCTCAACTGCAGACTTTTTGTGCGCTCATTCATCTTTAGGACTCTGTGTCTCAGAATGGCCAAAAATGGACTTGTACCACTATTGACATAAGTCCTTCACATAATGATCTACTAATAAAAACTTATACACACGAAAACTACAGGAAACAAATATATATTTTTTTAGAATATACACTCACATGAGATCTGCGATGCTTCCTGCATATCTCTAATACTCGTACATACCCCTCCCTGTCCTCCTTTGTCTGCCAGAAAATCATCTACAACAGCAAAGAATATACACCATATTACACATACGATGAAATGTAATTACATATACACAGTACTAAGGAAATGAAAATAATTAATGGCTATATATACAGAAACAATACGAAATTTTTAGTGAACTACATCAACAACAACATATAACGTAAATCATGAGAAATATATACATATACTACTTATGATGATATTGCATCCGCTGTTGGACCTCTGCCTCCAGCTATTCCATCATCGTTGTATGTATGCTGAAACAACAAGGAGAAATCAACACCTAAATCTGAACTTTATACTGTGAAACATTTTATGAAAATATACACTGCGAAATCCGACCTGATGATATGAAATTAAATATATATGTACCTGGTAATTCCCAATGCCTTAGACGTTTGCCGCCACTGGCATTGGCAATGCCGCCGTTTCTTTCTTTCTTTCTCAAATAAACCGGTAGCATGCATGCACACACACATACACACACACACACACACACACACACACACACACACACACACACACATACACGAGAGCGAGAACAACACTGTCAAGCTGACCCCACTGCGGACAATAGCAAATGAGAGCTACTGCACCATGACCAGGATTTATATAAACACCATCCCCCACACCCGCTATTTCACCCAGGCAGCCAATAGGAGTGCGGTATTCTACCCGATCTGCAGAAGATGAATGCTGGTGTGAGCACACACGAAAAGTTGGTGCTTGTCTGGCCGGGTATAAGTTTCGGGCGCTCGTAGATTCAGCAAGAAAACTATGCTTCCAATCTGCACATGATCCTGAGGAGAGCTGCATTCACTGACGGACGCACCGCCAATTTGCGGTCATCAGTTACGATTGTGCCTCGTGTAGCAAACTACTGTGATAGTGTATTAATTTTTTTTCATGATGCACGATCGTCATCAGAGTTTCGGCGTGCTGTATTTGCGCTCATTTATTACAGCAATGGATTTTTTTTCCGAGTGTATATTGCCATAATGCATTTCTCTTCCACATGCACCTGGGAAGACAGTGCAGCGCTCTGTGTTTGAGTGCATTTGAAACAATTTGTTTAAATCAACATTTGCAAATGTTCTGAGACGATAAACACTGTACCTAATTCTGTTATACATGCAAATATTCCAGAGGTTTCACAGGTGAACCACAATTCTTGTTAGAGTCTATGGTGATATGCGTCGCAAAATTTAGGTAAAGTGTATTTAGAGATATATTCAACTTGATTTAGTAACTCCTGAAATAGCTCATGCTCAAAGACAAGGTTCTTTACCACAAAAACGAGCAAAGTGTCTCAGGGATGGTTTCACAAGAGAGTTACGATCTTTTCTTTTAGAGTATGCGTTCAAGTGTGGTGGTGGTGGTATTCTTCGGAATTGTTTAAATATTCTCACGTAATTTGCAGAGCTCTACCTTTGTGCAGTGATACATTTAGTTCCTGTGGCATCTTCAAATTATGTATATGACAATATTCCGCAACACCACATGAAATAACTCCTGAAGCAGTTCATGAAATGCAACACAAGAAAGTGTACCAGGAAGGCTGGGGCAGTTTAGAGTCCATGGCGGAATGTATTCTCAGACAAGTATTTGCCTCTGAAGGACTCGCGTGCGCCATTATTCCACATAGGTTTACCAGGTAAATAGGTAAATGCAGCTTTGTTTGCAGATCAGTCCGACCACGACCAATGGGGCATGCAGGCCTGAGAGTGGGGCACTACAGGAGGAGAAAGAGAGAGAGAGAGAGAGAGAGAGAGAGAGAGAAAGAGAGAGAGACAGACAGAGAGCGAGAGAGCATGTGTTTCAACAGGAATTTCTCAGGTCCTTTTGTTTTGGGACAAGCGTAACATCCGGTCTGTCATTTGCAGGGCCCAAGTAGCCACCTCTTGGACACCGGCATTTGGCGTGGTGTGAGGTGGCACTGAGTGTGAGACAGTCGACAGGGCACGTTTCGCAGTCGTAACATTTTGAACACTGTAATTACGTGTGATGGTTGTTTCATGAATGTATTATTGCACAATTGGGATAACAAAAAGTGATCGTTTCAATTACTTCTTCTCGACGTATTTTACAAGACCTGCATCTTTCCAAACACCAGAGACTGATGAGCAAGAGAGATCCACACCTGCAAACTGAATTTTCTATAAATAAACAATATACCGTCTGCTATATAGTTAATGTCCTCTTCTGAGATCCTTTCTCTCCACCACAGAGCCGCCAGTTTCCAGGTAGGGGAGGGGGAGAGGGGAAGGGAGGAGAGTATTGGGGAGGAGATGATTAATTGATCAGTTTAATGAAGTAGTCAATCAAACTGATAGAGTGAGGGGGGGGGGGGCTATTCAAATAACTCAGGCCTGAAAATGGAGTTTTCCGTGGGGATTTGGAGGAGGAGGGGGAGAGGGAGGGGTGGGAGAGCAATAGATTAAGGACCTGTCACTCGAAGGATTAACCCAGGGGGTCATAATCATTCTTGCAGAACAATAGATTAAGGACTTGGCAATCAAAGGAGGACAATAAGTTTGCCCCTGAACGTATACTTGCCCCTGATGTAGGACATACGCACTAACAAAGTGTACCGATGCCGCCTACTGGAATTTTAGCTACATTCCGTTAGTTCTGAAGGAGACATTTATCCACATATGAGTAAAACGGTAGATCATGGAGCTCATGTATAACAAAATGGTTGAAATATCTGTAAGGACCACGTGTGGCAGCAATTATTCGGAGGTTTCAAGGTATGGTTGAGCACAGTAGGACATATTGCGAGTACCGGTCCTATCAGAAGGAGACTCTCGGTTTGCTTCAACTCCCACGCAAACAACGACACTGAGCAGGCGCACCAGGTCAAGGAGAGTGAAATACCTTGACTGTGTGAGGGCGTAATAAGACAAAGTTTCAGTGTATGTAGTGACAAAGACGCGTGACTGTCTCCACGTGGCCGGCCGCGGTGGCCGAGCGGTTCTAGGCGCTTCAGTCTGGAACCGCGCGACTGCTACGTTCGCAGGTTCGAATCCTATCTCGGACATGGATGTGTGTGATGTCCTTAGGTTAGTTAGGTTTAAGTAGTTCTAAGTTCTACGGGACTGATGACCTTAGATGTTAAGTCCCATAGTGCTCAGAGCCATTTTCTTGTCACCACGTGAGCTACATCGAGGAAGCCTCTTGCCAAAAGATCATCTCCATTTGTAACGGCGTCAGTGTGCAGTCATATATATCTTATCATGTCGTACTAAATTATCACTGGGAAAAGACGCAGTGTGAGCTGTATCCCGAATACGCACAAGTCAGGGAAAGATGCCACGCGCAATGAAGTATGCAAGGGGCAATTACAAAAGTAAACAGAAAGGGGTGTCATAGTTGAGCGTGTGTAAGTTTATACGGGCATGAAGTATGTAAATGATTGGTATGAGGCTTGTGAGAGGCCCAATATGGGCAACCCTCCACAGGTGCAGAGGCTTGTAAGCCGAGAACTATTTACCAAGCACGATGCAGTACGACACAAGAGCAATAAAGGAATTTCCACTAGGAATTAGGCACAAGCAGCTGTTAAGTGACACTTATTAGTGTGTTGTAAGCGCCTGCTTGCGATGTAATAAAAAATAATCAAGTCACATGCAAAGTTTAAGAAAGTTATATTTAAACTGATTATACACATATACGAGGCAATGACATCTTACGATATATAAAGTTACAATTGTTGTTTAAATGATGAATTCTATGCGACTATTCTTCCTGGCAAATTGTTTAATTACATCGTCAATAGGACAATCAATGTCAGTATGAGTGTTCAACAGAGCTAAGCCATTAAGACGATCCTCCTTCATTGTCGACCTCGGCCATGTCTTTGAACGCCGCAGTGTTGAAAAACTTCTTTCTACTGTAGCAATAGATGCAGATAGACAAGCAAATATTTTGTACAGCATGTGCAAAGTAGGATAGTCAGATCTAGGAGAAACAGACAACGCTTGCATAATAGAATCACGATCATTAAGGGCGTAGATGCTCGTTTGCTTGTATTAAAAAATCTCTCCCATTAGTCTCTTTTTAATCACAAAGAGTGATTCATCTTCAAAGAACGGTAGTCCAGTTAAGTACTGATTCAATTTACGTGCCAGAGCATTGCCGTTGTGTTTCAGCAGTTGTGAGGGCAAAACTATGTTGAATTTTAAATGATAAATATTTTCTTCAGCAAAACGTTCTCTCATGTCAACAGTAACATGGTCCAGTGTTGAAATAAAAACTGCTCTTTTCCAATATGTCGTAGCATCACCATTGTGATCGCAGTTTCCCCTATGTCTTTGTCTGCCTGTAAGACTCTCCTGAGGTTCATCGACAATGTTTCCACTACAATCACTGTCTTTATGGATGTAAACGAAACCCAAAAATCTTTCGTGTCATTTGCCGTCACCATCAACATATCTTGCAGCTAAACTCAGTTGGCTGATGTGAGCTATGTCCATAGTCTCATCGAAGATTATGCTGTAATAACGAGAATCTTTGGTTTCCTCCAGTATTCTCGATAACATCACTGTTTTGCAGCATGAAATAAGTTCGTTACACGTTGTTTTACTTATGTAAGTGGCGTTCGCTTTAGTGGTCTGATGTTTTAGTTGCAAGTCTCCAGAGTCAATTCTAAATTTTAGAAGAGCTCTAAAATCTCCCTCTTTGCTCACTACACTTTCTCGACCATTTTCGTTTTCTAATACGCAGAGGAATATTTTGCTTTCCATGAAATACGATTGTCTTTATTATAGGTACAAGATGGTTTCTGTTTTCCCTAATGCTTTCCATTCTCTGTCTTGACAACTGATTTATCACCTCATGTTCACGATTGTCTCATGTCGTTAAAAATAATTTCACTACATACACTGAATCTTTCTGTCTTATTACACCCTCACACAGTGAAGGTATTACACTTTCCTTGGTCTTGTGCGCCTCCTCAGTGTCGTTATTTGCGTGAGAGTTGAAGAAAACAGGTAAGCTTCTTCCGATAGGAGCGGTACTCGCAACGAGTCCTACTATGCTTAAACATAATTTGAAGCGAAACTTCCTGACAGATTAAAACTGTGTGCCGGACCGCGACTCGAACTCGTGACCTTTGCCTTTCGCGGGCAAGTGCTCTACCAACTGAGCTACCCAAGCACGACTCACGCCCTGTCCTCACAGCTTCACTTCTGCCAGTACCTCGTCTCCCACCTTCCAAACCTTACAGAAGCTCTCCTGCGAACCTTGCAGAACTAGCACTCCTGTGTCCTTGCCATGGAGATAATTTGAAACCTCCGAATAATTGCTGCCTCACGCGTCCCCAGTACACATGGTCCTTAAAGATATTTCAACCATTTTGTTATACATGAGCTCCATGCACTACCATTTTACTCATGCGTGGGTAAAACATCTCCTTCAGATCTGTCTAACAGTATGTAGCTAAAACGCCATTTGGCTTTGCCTTTACTAGGCATCTACCTATACTACTATGCTGTTTGGATCATTTGTCAGTCATTTCCCGTGTCCTTACCATGACAATTATGATTGCTTACCTATTCATAGTACACTCAACAGCAACATATACATACTACGACACAACTTCAGTAACAGATTATCGCACTTTTATCGGTGTGGACTCACGGAACAGACCGAATGAGCTTTATTGTCATGCCATTCACTGTTCTCATCATCTTGGAAAGTCCTTTGTTAGTCTATAACAGTTTACTGATTCCTTCTTCTAAGCCCCTTTTACTGGGTTAAAAAATCAATTTCTTATCTCATGAATCTATTTGTATCCGAAGTTTCTCATTTTGGGAGGTTAACGCTTTGTTAACTTCTAACATTTCGATTAACTTCTCCTCTAATTGCAACACCCCTACACTGCATAACGACATCGTTCTGCATTTGCTGAACTGATAATGTAGTCGCGCCCTACCTGCTGTTCTTTTTATCTGATCCAGTTATCCCTGGCGTATGTTCTTCAGAAAGTGCAATCTGCTGTTCAGTTCGCCGAAGCCAGCCTGCCTCCACCGACTACGCGTTACGCCTAGTTGTGAGCACCCAGGGCAGCGAGACACACGGGCCGTGGAACGAACTTGTGACGTCACACTAGGCGGCTTGTTCGTCACACTTCGCGAATGCTCGGCTCTGTTCAGGACCCACGGGAAATCAATGTTTAACTAAATAGGAAACCCTTAATTTTGTTGTGTGCTGTCAAGAACTTCCATGCACCTAAACGCGCAGTCAAGAATTATTAAGCTCGTCTGAAATAACTACACGCTCCCCGGCGGAGACGGCTCCTGGAATTCGTAAGGCCTGCAGCGTCATGTGCTGTGAAGTATGCACCACGGCCTGTGCCTCGGTGAGCACCTGAATCTGGTTTGCCCCGTAGCGAGGGAGCCGGCGTAGTGCGTGACGTCCCGGTTTGATTAGGACGCTGCAGGCTCGAGCAGATGTTCATCAAAATCCATTCTAGTTAACCTTGCGTCAACCTCACATTCTTCCATCCACCTGAATAATTCCTTACACCTCCTACATTATTTGCTTAGCGTTTGATTTGTCATTACGCATGTCACTCCCATTGGTATTGTATTTAAGACATTGTAAGCGCCCTTTTAATGGCGTTTCTTTTCAGACTGTTGATTTTCTGCGTGTGAGAGTCAGAATAAAGCACATGAACAGTGTAATAGCGACAGAGCCGCAGCACAAAGCACTCCATATGAGCGCAAGAATGCACGGAGCAGGACTCACCTGCGCTGCTACGTCACGTATCCATACGTAACGCAGAGTTATGGACAACGTTCTAGATATACCTCAAATATGTTTTCGTCAGATCTCTATAAAATGACACGCTACATGAACTTTCTATTACGTACCGATTCTCAGCTTCAACTCACCCCAGCAAGGAGGACCAAAACCGGTTCCACTAGCCTCGTATCGTTGATTTCTGATCTTTTTGCACTGAACTTGTCCCAGTCAACTTGCACGCCCCACTTCCTGATATTCACCTATGAAGGCGACCACTTATATTTACAGGCTTCTAAAGTAAGCTTATTGCATTCTTCCGAAGGAACGGTAAGTAAGTAAATCTACCGTAGTCTACCACAGACTACGATAAGTAAGTGCAGACTACGGTGGTTTTCCTAGTAGCTTCGTTCAGTTAAGGTGGTGCCTGAGCTGCCTGTACTTGGGTGTGTTGCATATCTATTAGGCGTCTCCTAATGTATGCGGTCAGTGTTTTATTAGATTCCCCTAAAAACCAGACGCGATGAACTACCTAGAAACTGAGTCAGGACATATAAAGGGCCAGGTAACCAACGGATTATTTTTGTTCTGTATAGTAATCCTACTGTCTATTACTTAAAAGTAAACAATATTTATAGCAAAACTGAAATCGTCAACATTTAATTCAGTTTACACTCGAAAATCGTTGATTTGTAATGTGAAACAGAGGGATGCTGTAGTAAAAGTAAAGAAAACAATATAAATTTATGACATAGTGCTAGAAAACGCAGTTTCCTCAACAAAAAGGTAAAATAAAAAAACTGCAAAACACAAAAACATCAAACATTGCTTCAATACTTCGCCGAACTTACATAAAATATATTTTTGTTATTTATAAACAACTTTCGCATTTATCGATGATAGCAGGAAACTCTTGTATCTGATCATGATCGAGAACGTTCTGGTGATCACATACCTTATGCGCTTCCATGTAACCAAAGTACATCTTACATACACACACACACACACACACACACACACACACACACACACACATAGAAGGGCAGAAGTTATGTGATCAACTACTTTTTATTAGTTACAAAATGCAATTTGTATTCTGTAAGGATATGAAATATACAATGGACTAACACTGAAAGATACGAGGTTCTAATATGTTTCTTTCTCTTCCACTTACGTTTCATTCCCTACGAATTCTACCAAGACTACTGGGTAATGCTATCATTTATTGCTTCATTTATATAGTGTACCAAAACTATGTAACTGTAGATCATATTCGACAATCTCTAACAGAGTTAATGCAGTTATTTTAACCGCGTCAATTCTCTTAAAGAAACTGTGTGGTCTGCGAGCCTAATAAAGACGACAACTGCCGCTGGAGAGCGCTGCGAACGCAAATCACGTTAACGATATCGCCCCGTGTCCTAACGGTGCTGGCTTTCGTGAGGTCGGATGTCCCGTCCCCGTCCATCTCAACGTTAACTGCCTCACCCCCTATGAGGACGGCTTTACGGCTTTCAGACACACTAGATGTGCAAACTGTGAATTCCAGTATTACTATCATCACTCTCTCCTGGTTGCCCGGGCAACCACCCAGAAACACGTCATCTAGCAAACCAAAGATATTGTAGTCGTTAGCAAAGAATGTCCAACACAGTACCGATCCCTTAGCACTATGGTGAACGACTGTGAGATCGCACTGTTTGTAGAGGATACTAAAACACCTCCCAGCCCTCACACTGTCGTTGCGATTCACGAGCATTGGTTTGTCGCTGTTGGCGTCTCTGTCGCGGACCTATCAAGTCACTTTGACTGACAGTGGATTATTCTTCAACAGGTCCTCCTGCGATATAGTCACAACCACTATCAAATTATCTGCCCAACTAACATAAGCACGTAACACTAGTATCAAATCGTTCCTAGTTTACGAGCATGAAGCCACATTGTTGTTGGCTCTCCCCGACAACCTGCCAGTATCGGAAATAATATCGGAGAGCGTCTTTTGAAATCCATTGAGGATTTATTAGTTCGGGAACAAGGACAGATCACTCTTCAACGTGCGAGTGTGCACACTGCCGAATGGAACTCTAAGGATTATTTTCACCGTGTAATTATCTCTTGTGCAACATCTGTCCCTTTAACGCTGATTATTGTCTGTTCTTTTATCTGCATTGCACAAGCTTTGCAAAGCGCAGCCTCTGGCAATACCTGAACAGCAGTTGTCTGGCGAGTATTATGGATTAACCATTTCGAGATATTATATCTATCAAACATGCCCCCCCCCCCCCCCTCTGTTAGGTTATGATTTAGAAATTAGGCTAAACACAACCGTCAGTTTTAAGAACGTAGGCTTCCGCGGCCGGTGTCATAGTGATTAAAATTCTTCTGGGTATTATGCCGCGTCATTGCTAAAAACTAACAACAATAATAAACTAAACCCGACTTTTCGGCCGAATTGCAATGGCCTTCCTCAGTCGTTCGGCTGAAACGTCGGTTTTAGTTTATTATTGTTGTAAGTTTTTAGCAATGACGCTGCATAATACAGAAGAATTTTAACCACTACAACCATTAGTTGTTTAGTAATTGAAATACTCTGAGGTCCCACATGTCTCGTATTATGGGAATATATGATGGAAATCTAGTAACAAGGAGTAGCAAACAGTTAATGATGTTTTAATAATGTATGAGATCTAAATACAAGAGCAATTTGTAATATATCAATTAAAGGCAAAGGTCCCGAGTTCGAGTCTTGGTCGGGCACACAGTTTTAATTTGCCAGGAAGTTTCATATCAGCGCACACTCCCCTGCAGAGTGAAAATCTCATTCTGAATATATCAATTATTTCAAAAGGGAGTTTTGCCATACGTTGGTACTGATTGTGATACAACCACTCTTTGATCATTCACTGTAAACTACGAGCAGTTTGTGCCACTATTATCTGCAAAAGTTTGGCTTTTATACTGACATACTCGTACACTACTTCACTGATGTGCCCCGCCCCCCCTAACTGAGTGTTGCAGTCTCCTGTGAGGCCTGTTCGTTGCACCTGCCGACTCTTTCTCGGCAGCAAGAGCGCCCTTGCTCTTGACCACAATCCTCGTCCGCCTCCAGTAGCTGAGTGGTCAGCGCGACAGGATGTCAATCCTAAGGGCCCGGGTTCGATTCCCGGCCGGGTCGGAGACTTTCTCCGCTCAGGGACTGGGTGTTGTGTTGTCCTAATCATCTTCATTTCATCCCCATCGACGGGCAAGTCGACGAAGTGGCGTGAAATCGAAAGACTTGCACCCAGAGAACGGTCTACCGGACGGGAGGCCCTAGTCACATGACATTTACATTTACCACAATCTCCCATCACTGCGCCCAGGCACTGCACAGCCTTCTCTCGGCCGTCGCCCAGCCAACACCTTCGCCTGGCCAGCTGACGACACCCTTTGCCTGCGCTCGCGCCGCCCCACTGGCTGCATGCGCCGTCACCATCATGGCGCCGCCTTCGCTGCGACAGCAACGCATCAGCCCACAACGAAGAGCCACTTTTTCTTTAAAAGTCGTCGAAATCGAGTGGCCTGAGGCTCCTGTATGAAATTTGTATAATATCGCTGTTAGTGAAGTTTGTAAATGAAAACAATGTAATCCGTGCCTCTCTTATCATTTTTTTGAGAGTTATTTTTTTTAATTCGTTATTTCCCGCACTAAATTAAGTCCGCTTACTAAATATCGGACAAACATCCAAGGGAGCCCATCACTCTGATACCTATTTCACTTCTTAACTTCAAGTTTACACCTGTAACCAGGGTCCTAAGCAAGGGGGAGGTGATGCGCGAAGTGAGCATTTTATGTGGCGACCGAAAGATAAAGGGACAGAGAAATGTAGATAGCGATATACTTCAATGAATATTAAATCTGAAATGTTAAAGTTGGAATGAATGTTACGTAGATGTTAAGTTAAATGTTAATGTTAATGTACAAAGAAGTTTTCCCCCTTAATTAAAAATGACTTTAAATGGATCTAAGCTTTCAGGGTTCTCTAGATATGCCAATGTTTTATAAGTTTACTTGTGTCATGTAGGTTCGTTGAGCCGCCGTAATGATCAAATGGTAGTGGTACGAAGCTGTAGTCTCCGCACTCCGCACCGCTGCTGTTGCAAGCCGCTCTCCTGAAAGGCTTATACACGTTCATTTTTCGCGTACACTCGTAGTACACTCTGGGATGTGTGAATGTAGTCGTCTCAGTTGGTAAAATACAGTTCCAAAGCAAATATGGCCTTTCGCGACGGAACAGGACTGCCTGCAAGCTCAAACTAATTCTCACAATGCCGCAGAGACGAATATCTAATCGCGCGTGTATGTAAACTCGGTGCACAAATTTCCAAAGTTGTTAAAATGATGAAATTGTTCAAAATTGAAATGGCTCCAAGCACTATGGATTCAAAATGGTTCAAATGGCTCTGAGCACTATGGGACTTAACAACTGAGGTCATCAGTCCCCTAGACAGAACTACTTAAGCCTAACTAACCTAAGGACATCACAGACATCCATGTCCGAGGCAGGATTCGAACCTGCGACCTTAGCAGCAGCACGGTTCCGGACTGAAACGCCTAGAACCGCCCGGCCACAGCGGCCGGCTGAAATTGCTCACCTTGGACTAAATATTTATTCATACGATAGTTCTCTTTAACGAAACTATTATTTCTATTCACTCAACATTACGCCTCAACGTTAAAATAAACTTAATTCTCTAAGTAATTCCGTAACGACCGAGCGAGGTGGCGCACTGGTTAGCACACTGGATTCGCATTCGGGAGGACGACAATTCAAGCCCGTGTCCGGCAATCCTGATTTAGGTTTTCCGTGAATTCTCCAAACGCTTCAGGCAAATGCCGGAGGGTTCCTTTGAAAGGGCACGGCCGACTTCCTTCCCCATCCTTTCCTAATCCGATGACCTCGCTGTTTGGTCCCCTCCCACAAATCAACCTCCCTAATTCCGTAACCGGTGCCGTGCAATAATACAATTATATCCGCTCCGACAAAACATCTTCCCACTTCAGTATCTCAAGCCATAGTAAAATGTATTAATCCAGTGTCAAGGATGCTGTACCAGCAAAGAGTAGTATCGCCTACACCGAGTTTATTAACGCATTCATTTTCTTTCGTTGCAGCAAATACGTTAATTATCAAACGCGCATAACGCAGATTTCGTTGAACTGCAGTCTGCGCCTTTAAACACCGTCAGCAAAGCTGATGTACACAATCTGTCTCAAAATTATCACAAGTCTAATCTCTTAAGTCGATTTGCGTCATTACAAGCAGACAGACTGAAAGATTGATACAGGGTCAGTGGACAATTTTTTCCGGAATTTTATTTTGTTTCATTTCGTTGTGTAAAATTTCGTCTTGTGTGAGAATTGTGGCTCGGCCTGTGTCGCTGCGGCACCGGATGCTGCCAGATACACACCGGCCGACTATCGGTTCACGTGGGCGGCATTCCCATAGCGGACACTGCTGACAGGGGACGCTATTATGCGAGAATTGCTGACCGAGGGACGCGCAAAGTGCACCTAAATGGGTTGGAAATGGTCACGTGGGGATGCAGAGTGGCTGACGTGAGTGCCCCGGTACCACTGGCTCGGTCTCTTGCCGGCCAGCTGTCCTCCTGACCACACCTTTCCCCGGCTGCTGCCTTTTTTCGGGCAATGTGCTCCTTACTCTGGCTCCGGCAGCTCTATGTAGCCGCCGAGTTCAACACATCCCTGCCCCTCATAAAATAGGTTTGGAACCAATAAAACAGCTCTTTTCAACCCGCAAACCGTATGATTCTAAATTTCTGTGGAAATTATTCTGACACACTGGAAGCCCACTTTCTGCTACCATCCAACCACGGACTTACCGAGTACGGTACATCATTGGTCGGCACATAGTTCAGGAGATATGACGTCGTAAACACTGAAATGCGTGAAAAGGAGCCGTGTCATCCGTAACATTTTAATTTATTATTTATTTATCACCTCCTTTATCCATGGAGAAGAAATAAAAACTTTGAGGTTCGCCGATGACATTGTAATTCTGTCAGAGACAGCAAAGGACTTGGAAGAGCAATTGAACGGAATGGACAGTGTTTTGAAAGGAGGATACAAGATGAACATCAACAAAAGCAAAACGTGGATAATGGAATGTAGTCGAATTAAGTCGGGTGATTCTGAGGGAATTGGATTAGGAAATGGGACACTTAAAGTAGTAATGGAGTATTGCTATTTAGGGAGAAAAATGACTGATGATGGTCGAAGTAGAGAGGTATAAAATGTAGACTGGCAATGGCAAGGAAAGCGTTTCTGAAGAAGAGAAATTTGTTAACATCGAGTATAGATTTAAGTGTCAGGAAGTCGTTTCTGAAAGTATTTTTATGGAGTGTAGCCACGTATGGAAGTGAAACGCGGACGACAAATAGTTTAAAAATGTTCAAATGTGTGTGAACTGTTATGGGAATTAACTGCTAAGGCCATCAGTCCCTAAGCTTACACACTATTTAGCCTAAATCATCCTAAGGACAAACACATACACCCATGCCCGAGGGAGGACTCGAACCTCCGCCGGGACCAGCCGCACTGTCCATGACTGCAGGGCCTGAGACCGTTCGGCTAATCCCGCGCGGCGGACGATAAATACACTCCTGGAAATTGAAATAAGAACACCGTGAATTCATTGTCCCAGCAAGGGGAAACTTTATTGACACATTCCTGGGGTCAGATACATCACATGATCACACTGACAGAACCACAGGCACATACACACAGGCAACAGAGCATGCACAATGTCGGCACTAGTACAGTGTATATCCACCTTTCGCAGCAATGCAGGCTGCTATTCTCCCATGGAGACGATCGTAGAGATGCTGGATGTAGTCCTGTGGAATGGCTTGCCATGCCATTTCCACCTGGCGCCTCAGTTGGACCAGCGTTCGTGCTGGACGTGCAGACCGCGTGAGACGACGCTTCATCCAGTCCCAAACATGCTCAATGGGGGACAGATCCGGAGATCTTGCTGGCCAGGGTAGTTGACTTACACCTTCTAGAGCACGTTGGGTGGCACGGGATACATGCGGACGTGCATTGTCCTGTTGGAACAGCAAGTTCCCTTGCCGGTCTAGGAATGGTAGAACGATGGGTTCGATGACGGTTTGGATGTACCGTGCACTATTCAGTGTCCCCTCGACGATCACCAGTGGTGTACGGCCAGTGTAGGAGATCGCTCCCCACACCATGATGCCGGGTGTTGGCCCTGTGTGCCTCGATCGTATGCAGTCCTGATTGTAGCGCTCACCTGCACGGCGCCAAACACGCATACGACCATCATTGGCACCAAGGCAGAAGCGACTCTCATCGCTGAAGACGACACGTCTCCATTCGTCCCTCCATTCACGCCTGTCGCGACACCACTGGAGGCGGGCTGCACGATGTTGGGGCGTGAGCGGAAGACGGCCTAACGGTGTGCGGGACCGTAGCCCAGCTTCATGGAGACGGTTGCGAATGGTCCTCGCCGATACCTCAGGAGCAACAGTGTCCCTTATTTGCTGGGAAGTGGCGGTGCGGTCCCCTACGGCACTGCGTAGGATCCTACGGTCTTGGCGTGCATCCGTGCGTCGCTGCGGTCCGGTCCCAGGTCGACGGGCACGTGCACCTTCCGCCGACCACTGGCGACAACATCGATGTACTGTGGAGACCTCACGCCCCACGTGTTGAGCAATTCGGCGGTACGTCCACCCGGCCTCCCGCATGCCCACTATACGCCCTCGCTCAACGTCCGTCAACTGCACATACGGTTCACGTCCACGCTGTCGCGGCATGCTACCAGTGTTAAAGACTGCGATGGAGCTCCGTATGCCACGGCAAACTGGCTGACACTGACGGCGGCGGTGCACAAATGCTGCGCAGCTAGCGCCATTCGACGGCCAACACCGCGGTTCCTGGTGTGTCCGCTGTGCCGTGCGTGTGATCATTGCTTGTACAGCCCTCTCGCAGTGTCCGGAGCAAGTATGGTGGGTCTGACACACCGGTGTCAATGTGTTCTTTTTTCCATTTCCAGGAGTGTATAAATACTGCAGTGGTTTTGTTCGTCCAGGTCATTAATTTAAAGAATCGGAAAATTATGTCTATAATACATGCGGTTGAAGCAGCAGAAACTTAAATTATCTGTTGTTCTACTTCATTCTTAAATGCTGCTGAAACACTATGTTTTAAAAGTGCTTAAGCAGGGCGAACTTTCATTTTACAGTAATGCCGTGTTCTTATTTGATTTTCTCCTACGACCCAAGTAATGTCCGTTTTTCTCCATTGCCAAAATCAAACAGCTTTGCAACAGGCTCCGTGAAGATCTTAGGAAGTAGGAAATTACTGTCTTCGACGACTTGTTTGGGAAAAATAATGGTTCACGTTTTGTGTGCAGTGTCACAGATGAAGCTGTAGCGGCAGCTTTTCTTCTGTGAGAAGACTGTGAGAGGTACTTCTCATCTTGATATTTTGTAGTTGTGGTTGTGGTTTTTGTAGTTGTGGTTGTGGTTGTTCCCACAAATGCTTTCTCAGATCCTTCAGAATAAGAGCTACATCTGGGATGAAATAGAGTTTTGTAACACCATTCTCGTGCGTCATTTGAAATTGATTATATGTGAAATGAAGCTAATAAATGAAAACAGGTATTAAAATGTAATATGATACGGAATTCAAAGCTCTTACATAACTGTATAACGAATAAAGTAGACTAAAGAAGTCCGTAGTTTTAAGCGAAGTGGACGGGAAGGAAAAAGAAAGAAAGAACTTGCTTGGAAGGAGGATCGACTCGTAAACCTTGCATTTGTAGTCCAGCAAGATGCACATTATTCTAACGGTGATAAAGTACTGTAGACACTAAAAAATGAAATATATAAGGTGGTCTTTAAGTAATTACAGTGATACAAATGTTTATTTATTTCAGATAGCCTAGAAAACTCGTATAGAACTGTATCTTTGCCTTCAATTTGATGCAGTCGTATTTTGCATCTTTCCGCAATCCTCTGACTCTGTGGAATTCGAAGACATCTGCTACCAGCCTCTGCCCTCGAATAGCGGTTTAATGCACAACACTCACGGCATTCTTACCCACAGCGAAGTTGCCACGTTTTGTTAGTCTCTTAATTTCATGGAAAATGGATCTGTTTGTTTCACACGCCCCTTGTTACTGAGGTAACAACTAATTAGATCAACTCTCCCACTTAATCTCATGTACTACTTGGCTCCAAAATGGCTGCCCTGTACCCACTGCTGATATTCAGCGACAAAGCAGCCTTCCATTTATCTATAAAGGTTAATCGCCACAATGTGAGATTATGGGGCATTGACCATCCTCATGAAATTGTAGGCATGAGCGAAATTCACCGATGGTTCCCTTTTTGTGTGCAGTGTCACATATGAAGCTGCAGGGGGCGCTTTTCTTCTGTGATAAGACTGTGATAGGTACCTCTCATCTTGGTATGTTGTAGTTGTGGTTGTTCCCACAAATGACTGCTTATTCCGAGAATTTCATCGTCCAAGAAGACGGGTCACCCCTTCGTTGGAGCATCGATGTTCGACCCTACCTAAACGACGAACTTCCTCATCGATGGATTGAGCGTAGTGGTGAAGATGATGTGTCTCTGTTCTCTTGGCCACCCAGTTCACCTTGTGACTTTTTCCATTGGTGGAGCATGAAATACCGTGTTTACGTACCCCCACACTGGGTCAACTCAGAGAATGCATCACTGCTGCAGTGATGACCACTGACGGGATGTTGTTACATAAGCTATGGAACGAACTTGTGTCATGTGATCAGAAGGGCACTAGTAGAACATTTGTGGAGCGCAAAACGTCAAATTGCTGAATCTACAGTTTTATTCATGCATCAATCATATTTGAAAATCCAGTAGTATGGAAAATACAGAGCTCTGAAAACGAATTAACCATTTGTAGTAGACCTGTAGATCAACCGCGTGCATTCAACAGGGAGGTCTGCAAATCTCAATTCTGTGCAGTAAACATGGAATGCATTGAGGAAACGGGTTTTAGCCCATCAGAGCCATCAAGGAATGTAAGACATTTCCATGTACATCAGAAGACTACTCTTCAATTAACATTTAATCGTTTGGCATGGGGTACTCAGAAGCACTTTCAGACTCTTTCTCGACAGTTTGGTAAGCACCTGGGAAACATGAACATCTAAAGTTTTCTGGACGAGATCTGACTCCTCTTATTTTACTACGATCATCATTAATCTCTATGTAGGTGGAAGTCAACAAAATATTCTCGCGTTACGAGAAGAAAGTTGGTGATTATAATTTCGTGAAGAGATTCGCCGCGACGAAAAAGTCTTTGTTTTAACGACTGCCATCCGCTCGCGAAATATATGCGTGACACTCTCACAAAATGAGCTGCCCTTCTTTCGACTTTTCGATGTTGTTTCGAGCACTTTCCCCATTAATTTTTCTGGGTAATGGTCACAGTTTAACATGTTCGGAATTGTAATGCCTAGGTAATTATCTGTATTGACAAACTTTAATTTTGTGCGATTTATCACGTAATTGAAATTTTATCGATTTTTTGTTACTCGTGCACACTTTCCGTTATTCAGATTACACAGATATTGTGTCTAAATCATGTTACAATTCGTTTTTACTTATTGATGACTTTACCAGACTGCAAACGACAACATCATCTGCAAACATTCTAATAGGAATGCTCAGATTGTCTTCTTAAATGTTTATATAGATTAGGAACTGCAGAGAGAGCCTGAGAGCCTGTAATGCTTGCTTAAGGAATCGTAGATATCACTCTTGTCTCACACTGCAACTTCCAGTCAACTACTACAAACTATGATTTTTCTCACAGGAAATGACGAATTCACTCACATAACTGAGGCGATGTTCCACAGACTAGTTATTTTATTGAAAACCGTTTGTAAACAACGGTTTAGATAGTGTTCTGAAAATCTAAAAATATGGTATAAACCTAAGATCCTTCGTTGATAGCACTGAATCACTTCGAGTGAATAAAGAACAAGTTGCGTTTTACAGGAAAGTTAATTCCTGAATCTGTGCTGGTTATGTATCCATCATTTTACCAGCAGTCGGTCACATCGCTACCAAGCATCTGCAGCATCTAGGAGTAACTATATTCCCTACTAAATGCTTCGTTTTTGAGAAATTAAATTTTCACTTTTGTTACTTTTCTTAAATATGGTTTTTTTTTTTTGCTTGAGGATCCCTTAGTTCGATATTTGGGGCACTGTTATACGCCAAACGCGTTGTAAATAACTTTCACCTCCTTACGCATTTATTATGACGTCTTGTGCGGAAAATACGCTTTCATTTCTTGATAATGGCTAATTACTGACACCAATGTGCCAGAATTAAATAATCTGTCAATAGTAAATGAATCTCCCTGTCGAGGATACTCCACAGCGCACTTCGAGTCAGTTGTCAATTTATTGCCCCTTTTTCACACAGCAATTGGCCGACTGGACAACACTGTCGGTCTAGAATATTCTCAGCTATTTCTTTCTTTATTATTAAGCGCTCATTCTGTAAAGAGTTGACTTAATAACTTAGAAAGTGATCCTTTTTCGCTTTTGAACATTCTTCCACAACACAGAGAACAGCGGGTAGTTTTTTTAACCAATTAATTGAAGGCTGAATCATAAACTTCCGTCACCAGTGAGGTCATTATAAGATCAACTAGTGGGAAACCGGTCATGGAAATGCGGTGTCCACGTGTCCACGTGCCTTAGAAGTTGCTGGGTAGGAGCAGGCCCACTAAGAACTCCACATACCAAGAGAAGGTACTTCCGTTCCCAGTTGCTACATTATACAGTGTGTGTCTCTTCTTACAAAATATAGGTAACAACCTCATTCCATTTAATACCTGTCCATTTGTTTCAAGTTTTTTGCCCTCAAGTGATATTTAGCCATACTTATTTCACTCGTTTCTGAAATCATCCAACAATTACCACGTGTTACGGTTCTGTACCTCAGTCAGTAAAAACAGAACCCTTATGGAGTCTTACTGTTGTCCATCCGTCCGTCTGTCTGTCTTTCTGCCCGGCTTTTAAGAACTCTTTTTCTGAGGAATTGGTAGACGTTTTAAGTTCAAGTTTATGTCACGTATTAAGGCCAATGCTCTCTTATCAGTGCAAATATTTTAAGCTTCTAAATCAATTCAGCCAAAAGATACGACCGTTTACGTCAAATACTTTGGTACTCTAAAACTCACACATCAAAACCTATAGCATAGTTCCCGTTAATCTACACTACTGGCCATTAAAATTGCTTCACCAAAAAGAAATGCACATGAAAAACGGGTAATCATTGGACAAATATATTATACTAGAACTGACATGTGATTGCATTTTCATGCAAACTGGGTGCATACATCCTGAGAAATCAGTACCCAGAACAACCACCTCTGGCCGTAATAACGCCTTCATACGACTGGGCATTGAGTCAAACATAGCTTGGATGGCGTGTACAGGTACAGCTGACCATGCAGGTTCAACACGATACCACAGTTCATCAAGAGTAGTGACTGGCGTATTGTGACGAGCCACCATTGACCAGACGTTTTCAGTTGGCGAGGGATCTAGAGAATGTGCTGGCCAGGGCAGCAGTCGAACATTTTCTGTATCCAAAAAGGCCCGTACACGACCTGCAACATGCGGTCGTGCATTATCCTGCTGAGTCCGCAGCTCGTGGTCTTGCGGTAGCGTTCTCGCTTCCCACGCCCGGGTTCCCGGGTTCGATTCCCGGCGGGGTCAGGGATTTTCTCTGCCTCGTGATAACTGGGTGTTGTGTGACGTCCTTAGTTTAGTTAGGTTTAAGTAGTTCTAAGTTCTAGGGGACTGATGACCATAGCTGTTAAGTCCCATAGTGCTCAGAGCCATTTATCCTGCTGAAATGTAGGGTTTCGCAGGGATCGAATGAAGAGTAGAGCCACGGGTCGTAACACATCTGAAATGTAACGTCCAGTATTCAAACTGCCGTCAATGCGAACAAGAGGTGACCGAGACATGTCACCAATGGCACCCCATACCATCACGAATACACGCTTCCCATGTGCGTTCACTGCGATGTCGCCAAACACGGATGCGACCATCATGATGCTGTAAACAGAACCTTGCAAACGTCCCCATCAGTTGAATCAGGGATCGAGACGTGACTGCACGATCCATTACAGCCATGCGGATAACATGCCTGTCATCTCGACTGCTAGTAATACGAGGCCGTTCGGATCCAGCACGGCGTTCCGTATTACCCTCCTGAACCCATCGCCGGCCGGAGTGGCCGTGCGGTTCTGGGCGCTACAGTCTGGAGCCGAGCGACCGCTGCGGTCGCAGGTTCGAATCCTGCCTCGGGCATGGATGTGTGTGATGTCCTTAGGTTAGTTAGGTTTAATTAGTTCTAAGTTCTAGGTGACTGATGACCTCAGAAGTTAAGTCGCATAGTGCTCAGAGCCATTTGAACCATTTTTGAACCCACCGATTCCATTTTCTGGTGACAGTCACTGGATCTCGACCAGCGCGAGCAGCAATGTCGCGATACGATAAACCGCAATAGCGATAGGCTACAATCCAACCTTTACAAAGTCGGAAACGTGATGGTACGCATTTCTCCTCCTTACACGAGGCACCACAACAACGTTTCACCAGGCAACGCCGGTCAACTGCTGTCTGTGTATAAGAAATCGGTTGGAAACTTTCCTCATGTTATCACGTTCGTAGGTGTCGTCACCGGCGCCAACTTTGTGTGAATGCTCTGAAAAGCTAATCATTTGCATATCACAGGCCTGAAAGCGATTCAGCTCCGATGACGAGGTGAAAGAAGAGGTTCATAACTTTCTGAACAGCATGGCGGCGAGCTGGTATTACATTGGCATACAAAAACTGCCACAGCGTTTACAAAAATGCATAGTCAGAAATGGTGATTATGTCGAAAAATAGCTAAATGTTCAAGCTGTAAACTGATATAAACCATTGTAGAAATAAACAGGTCTATGTACTTATAAAAAAATAGCAGACCTTACTTTTGAGATTACCCTCGTACATAAGACAAAAACATTTTTGTCGTTCTTCATCCGTCTGTTCGTTTGTCTGTCCGTGTGTTACGACCCTGTTTGCTATTGAACAGACTGGCGTATCAAGTTCAAATTTATGTCACGTAGGCCTACTAAGGTCTACGGTCCCTTAGCAGTGTAATAATTTTAAGCTTCTTAGTCAATGCAAGCAAAAGCTGCGGCTATTTATGTCACATATTTCGATACTCAAAAATTCACTCATGAATGATGATCCTATAGGTCCGCAGCTCGTGGTCTCGCGGTAGCGTTCTCGCTTCCCAAGCACGTGGTCCCGGGTTCGATTCCCGGTAGGGTCAGGGATTTTCAACTGCTAAGAGATGACTGGGTGTTGTGCCGTCTTCATGATCATCATTCATTCTCATTACGATCGGAGGAAGGCAACGGCAAACCACCTCCATTTGGACCTTGCCTAGTACGGCGGTGCGGGTCTCCCACATCGTTCCTCTACACTCTGTGAAGGAACTTGAGACTTCATTTCCATAACCTATAGGTTATTTCCCGTTGACCTAGAATCAACATATTTGCAAAGAGGCACAGTTTCACACTAAAAGTAAAGGAAAAAAATTCGAAAATTGTTAATTCGTAATTATCTCACACGAACAGAAAATATTTTTATCATTTTTGTCCATCTTTCTGACTGTCTGTTAACATCCAGTTTCCTCTACAACAGGCTGGCATGTCAAGCTCAAATTTATGTCACATACTTAAGCTTTCGAAATGTGATGCTTCAGAAGAATGCTGAAGATTAGATGGGTAGATCACATAACTAATGAGGAGGTATTGAATAGAATTGCGGAGAAGAGGAGTTTGTGGCACAATTTGACTAGAAGAAGGGATCGGTTGGTAGGACATGTTCTGAGGCATCAAGGGATCACAAATTTAGTATTGGAGGGCAGCGTGGAGGGTAAAAATCGTAGAGGGAGACCAAGAGATGAATACACTAAGCAGATTCAGAAGTATGTAGGCTACAGTACGTACTGGGAGATGAAGAAGCTTGCACAGGATAGAGTACCGTGGAGAGTTGCATCAAACCAGTCTCAGGACTGAAGACCACAACAACAACAATTTAAGTCTATGATTCCTCGGCGGCCATTTGTGACACATATTTCGAAACTTTCAAACCCACTCATGAAAACCCACTGGGTACTTATCGTTGACCTAGAATCATTAAATTTAACAAAAATGGTTCAAATGGTTCTGAGCACTATGCGACTTAACTTCTGAGGTCATCAGTCGCCTAGAACTTAGATCTAATTAAACCTAACTAACCTAAGGACATCACACACATCCATACCCAAGGCAGGATTCGAACCTACGACCGTAGCGGTCGCTCGGCTCCGGACTGCAGCGCCAAGAACCGCACGGCCAGTCTGGCTGGCCGTTAAATTTAACAAGGAACAAGGTTTCACAGTACAGGTAAAGGGAAAAATCCGAAAATCGTTAATTTCTTATAATACAACACGAACTATTTCTTTTGTCAATTTTTATCCGTCTGCCTGTTTGTCTGTCCATCTGATAAGATCCTTTTTTTTTTTCATGAACAGATTGGCGCATCAAATTCAAATTCACGTCACGTACTAATATCTATGGTCTCTTGATGGCGTAAAAAGTTAACGCTTCTAAGTCAATGCAGTCAAAACATTCGGCCGTCCATTTTACATATTTTGAGACTCGCAAATTCATTCATCATAACCAATAGGTTACTTCCTATTGACGTATAATCATGAAATTTGGCAAGAAGCAAGGTTTCACAGCACAAGTAAATTAGAAATCTTAAAATAGTCATCATCATCATCATCATCATTTAAGACTGATTATGCCTTTCAGGTTCATTGTGTGGGTTCCTGTAGTCATGTCCTAGTTCATGAACCACGGGAAACGTATAAGTGGCCAAGTAAGTGGTCCCGACAGTCGGGATACCAGTTACTTTGGAATAAGGCTGGGCATCTCGGACATATTCTGAGTCGTGGTCACCTTTGTGCTCATACGGCAAAGATTACCAGATCCACCGGTTAGTCCCTCAGCCGTTAGGGGTAAAACCCAATGGGACTCGGGGCAAGTAAGGCTAGCAACCTGCTTCCCTGGTACTTTAAATATGATGCTGGCAACAATCAGAGCAGAATGCCTCGGACCTTTGGAGGTGACGGAGTCCCACCTCTAACTAACTGACTAAAATAGTCATACCAAATAAAAAAATAATTTTGCCATTGAAATATACATTGCATTCAGCATCAGTCAGAAGCTTAGTAGATGAACATTACTACATGCAAACATAAAAAATAAGTTTTCTCGCTTCTTTTTGTATGTCCGTACCAGCCTGAGAAACTACTGTAGAAGTTTGGATGCGCTCTTGGAATTCACGGGACCAGTGTCTTGCTAGTATCAGTATTGAAAACACACAAAAATCGCTGCGAGTCTCGATTTCCAGGATGGATTAACTACACTACTGTGTGAGCGACATGTGGGTGCTATTCTGTTATTCTGCGCAACGGATTAACCTGAGATGTACCCTTTACACTGTAGCTCCTGCAAGATGCAATTTCCATCCCTACACTACTCAAGAAGTCAGACAGACGCTCCTAACGTTCTAAAGAGAAATGCCTGAAAAACTTTCAGCAATAAATATCTTCTGGAGACGTCCGCTGTAAGGAAATGACACAAAAATTCACTAAATTTCTTACGTAACTAGTGGGATACTTGGGTACTGGAGTAGTGCTAGTTAGTGTAAGAAAAACGTGAAACAAACGAAAATTATTATTGTTTTTGTAAAAATTCTGAGAAATCACAATGGCACGTTTAGTTAGGAACTGAACAAGTTATTTCCGGGTTCTTTTCGGAATGTGAAGTTATCTCTTAAGGATAGGATTCGCTAGTGAAATTTCTATACAAAATATAAGATTGATATTGACTTGGCAGAATGGCTGAGAGCCGCGCCTATTCAACTTGAATAATTATCCGTTAGAATGTTGCTAGGTACGGTCGAGGCTGTCGCGTGTGAAATGCTGTGAAGTGTACTGTTGTGGAGGAAATATGCAGTTCACAAGAGCTGTAGCGCACAATACCGTAAGCTGCGATGACTGCTGTCTGCGCCATTCGCTGCTGACAAATAAGATAACTCTCGTTCTGTCTGGATTGACCTTCGCCAATCAAACTCTCCCTACGCCTTGATGAAGTCAAGGAATCCTATCCGCCCCTAGTCTAACTACTGGCGTGGTACACCGGTCAGAAAACCAGTCCACCACGATGCCACTCAAAAATTTGCTCGCAAGCGTTTAGCTATAACTCTGCCTGTTCACACCGGACAATAAGTGTGGCGGCCAACACAGTAAACAACGCTTAATCGCAAGGACTCAATATAGAGTCGCACTCCGATTTGCTCTCGACAGAGGTGCTCTCCCAGTGAAGTACTGAGGAGAGACTTGTTCCTCGCTCTTTGAGTACACGTACGAGCGCACACGCTCTCGTTACTTGTTCCTCGCTCCAAGAGCGACAACGGAACGGCCCCTCTCCACGCCAGACGCCAGTCTCTTCCATTACTCCTTCAGCTCAAGGTGTCAGGAAGGTCGTATGCCAATCAGCATTGCTCTTCTAAAACGGGAGAATGACGTTTCGTTTAAGGCGACCAATCCGGAAATCTGTAGCATCGACTTTTGACGTTTGCTGTCTCCCTGTGAAAACCTCTGAAACTGTGTGCTATATTTGTAAAGAATGCGTAGGCTGGGCTCTCCCACACAATGTAGCGGAATTTGATTTTAAACCGAACCCGGGGTCGTTCTCCCTTTCACTCGGGCAAATGCTGTCTGCTCTACGGGCGGTCGCGGGGCCGACGTAGATAGGTTGCCTCATCCTCTGAAGGGACCGGCATCCTGGAGTGCGGTTTGCCTCTCCCGAACTAAAAGCTTTTGTGACCATCGTGTCTTGAATGTGTGTGTGTGTGTGTGTATGCCAGCCTCCAGTATTTCAACCTCGGAGCGCGCTTGCGATTTACTTGTTATTTGCATACTTTACATGAATTCATACAACATTGAATTTATCTTATCGAGTTTGGGTTCGAATGAAGCGTCTTGATGTGCAGAATATGATTGTGAGGGCGGAAAATGTAAGCAATGAAGGTCAGGAGACCACGACATCTTACAACTGGCCATTAAAATAGCTACACCAAGAAGAAATGCACATGATAAACGGGTATTCATTGGACAAATATATTATACTAGAACTGACATGTGATCACATTTTCATGCAATTTGGGTGCATAGATCGTGAGAAATCAGTACCCAGAACTACCACCTCTGGCCGTAATAAAGGCCTTGATACGCCTGGTCATTGAGTCAAACAGAACTTGGATGGCGTGTACAGGTACAGCTGCCCATGCAGCTTCAACACGATACCACAGTTCATCAAGAGTAGTGACTGGCGTATTGTGACGAGCCAGTTGCTCGGCCACCACGCTTTCAATTGGCGAGAGATCTAGAGAATGTGCTGGCCAGGGCAGCAGTCGAACATTTTCTGTATCCAGAAAGGCCTGTACAAGACCTGAAACATGTGGTCGTCCATTATCCTGCTGAAATGTAGGGTTTCGCAGGGATCGAATGAAGAGTAGAGCCATGGGTCGTAACACATCTGAAATGTAACGTGCACTGTTCAAACTGCCGTCAATGCGAACAAGAGGTGACCGAGACACGTAACCAATGGCACCCCATACCATCACGCTGGGTGATACGCCAGTATGGCGATGACGAATACACGCTTCCAATGAGCGTTCACCGCGATGTCGCCAAACACGGATGCGACCATCATGATGCTGTAAACAGAACCTGGATTCATACGAAAAAATGACGTTTTGCCATTTGTGCACCCAGGTTCGTCGTTGAGTACACTATCGCAGGCGATTCTGTCTGTGATGCAGCGTCAGGGGTAACCGCCGCCATGGTCTCCGAGCTGATAGTCCATGCTGCTGCAAACGACGTCGAACTGTTCGTGCAGAAGGTTGTTGTCTTGCAGACGTCCCCGTCTGTTGACTCAGGGATCGAGACGTTGGGATCCAGCACGGCGTTCCGTATTACCCTCCTGAACCCACCGACTCCATATTCTGCTAACAGTCATTGGATCTCTACCAACGCGAGCAGTATTTAATGTCGAGATACGATAAACCGCAATCGCGATAGGCTACAATCCGACCTTTATGAAAGTCGGGAACGTGATGGTACGCATTTCTCCTCCTTACACGAGGCATCACAACAACGTTTCACCAGGCAACGCCGGTCAGCTGCTGTTTGTGTATGAGAAATCGGTTGGAAACTTTCCTCATGTCAGCACGTTGTAGGTGTCGCCACCGGCGCCAACCTTGTTTGAATGCTCTGAAAAGCTAATCATTTACATATCATAGCATCTTCTTCCTGTCGGTTAAATATCTCGTCTGTAGCACGTCATCTTCGTGGTGTAGCAATTTTAATGGCCAGTAGTGTCTGTACATATATAGGCCTACATCTGCATGGAACCCTACTCGCACTTCGCCAGTTTTTCTTTCAGGCAGCCTAGTTACCTCACTGATTTCACTGAGTCTGTCCTTTCCCACTCTCCGTAACTATAACAGTGAGAACTACATTTCATCATCTGTTGATTCCAGTTCGAGCATAGTTTATTTTACGTTACTCCTAACATTTAGCAAAAAAGTCAGAGAGTCCTTTATCTCGTCGTCGAACTACATACTAGTATACCACCCATATTGATGGTTTTTCTACGTTGGAAATACGTTTAGCGTATAAATCTTTATTTCTCATACGCGATATATGAAAAGAGTTTAAAGACAGAATCGATAATATGCCTGGAAACGTGGGCTAACTCGTTCCAAAAGAAAACAGTATCCTTCCTTCTTCCCTATAATCAAACGATTACCATTCTCAAGATGCATTTCCGCCTGCGCACTGTGTGCCTATACACAATGTGCCTGCCCTAGGTATGCGTCTGTCTGCAGTTTTAAGGCCTGGCTGGGGTCCCAGTTACAGTCTTTACAGAATTTGCAGGTGTGTTATTTTCCTTTTAATTATTATACACCGTAGAAAAGAAACTGTACCCAGTGACTGGAAAAATTGGTAGATCATAACAGTCTACAAGAAGAGTAACAGAAGTGAGCTACAGCAGTACCGTCCTTCCTCACTGACGACCATCTATTGTACAATCCTACAACATATTCCGACTCAAACATAATGAGGTTATCGAACACAATGAGCTCCTCATGTCAACTAGCGTCCATTCCGAAAGCTTCGAGCCGGCCACGGTGGTCTCGCGGTTCTAGGCGCTCAGTCCGGAACCGCGCGACTGCTACGGTCCCAGATTCGAATCCTACCTCGGGCATGGATGTGTGTGATGTCCTTAGGTTAGTTAGGTTTAAGTAGTTTTAAGTTCTAGGGGACTGATGACCACAGATGTTAAGTTCCATAGTGCTCAGAGCCGAAAGCTTCGACAACAGTCCAGTCAACGAAGGAAAATTGGAGGAAAAAGTTCGTTTAGTGGCAAATTTTTGTACAGTGGTAGAGGTGCGTTTCGCGAACAACATACAGTATGTTGACGGGTAAGGTGTGAGCGTGGAATGGGGCAAGGGCTTTTAAAGGTCACTTTATTTAGGTTTTGCATCACTATCTCGAAAACCATGACTTCAAGCGAAAAAGTTTTCCTGTTTAAAATTAAACTGCATTTAACTTCCTTCACAACATGATCTATTTATTTATTCTCTTGGACCAATAGTTTCCACGTTGCAACGGACGGAAAAATAACAGATTACAAACAGTGCTTTACTGGTGTAAAATTAACGTGTATTGTTAAACGAAACGGGTTAAGAACAAATAGTAAATGTGTGTACCATATGTAAATGCAATAGAACCATATTAAGTGATAAACTGTGTTTTGGTGATGCAACATGGCGGAAAGAGGGAGGAGGTGAAGATTAGAAGCACGAGGGAAGGTAGGTCTCCAAATTGTGGTCGTGCACTTCCCGGCTTCATAGGCCTACAAACTGAAGAGCGAGCAGGCAATGCCTCATTCTCTCTACCGCACTGCGTCACAAAAAGCAACTACGGGGTGTCTCACAAAGTTATGTCGAGCTGTACTCAGCAAACCTTACGAATCATTGGCGGCGCAGTATTAAGATATGTGTTTCTTTTCCACAAAGTGCATTAACGCTACATGGAATACAGAAGTGAATTACTAATAATACTAACGCAAGAAGCCCTCTACATTCCTAGAGGGAAATTCTTAGTCGTCCTCCACGGTAACTTGTAGCGTTCTCCCGGGAAAGGCCATTTCTTCCACCACGATCACTGCTCGTCTTTCAGTGTACAGAGAGGCTACACCTCTCCAGCATTTCCTATGCAGGTCTCTCAAGTGACTAAACAAAATAACTTAACTGAGCTCATATTTATATAGCGGAATTATTTTCAGTTTATTACGTGAGTACTTATTTGCGTTTGTTCAATCAGCCATTACGAAAAAATGCTTACCAGCTGGAGCTATCAGGAACTATCTCACCGAAGAGCCTGCCACAAGCATAACATGCTGCCGGTATGTATTTGACAACGTCGATTTCATTGTCTTCACTATCAGTGGCTGGAAAACTTTTCGCAGACTAATGGTATCAAATGCATCATCCCAGCCTCAGCTGTCTCAAGATGTGAAGCGGCATAAAGGCTTAAAGTTGCTCCCTCTGTAACATAAGTAGGTCAACTAGGTCTCAACACAAGTCAAGCAATGCTTTACAGCAGATTACTGTCCTCGATTTAAACATGATCAGACATACAGACATCAAAAAATGTTTTGCATCACCTCGGTTTCGAGAGTTCCGGAACCTGCACAGAAAATTTGAATAGACGTCAACATAAACATCAATTCTGCCCTTTTCATTGCTCATGAAAACCACACATTGCATGTTGTAGCACCATACAGCGAGACCTTCTAGGTGGTGATCCAGATTGCTGTACACACTGATACCTCTAATACCCAGTAACACGTCCTCTTACATTGATGCATGCCTGTATTCGTCGTCGCATACTATCCGCAAGTTCATCAACTCAATGTTGGTCCAGATTGTCCCACTCCTTAACAGCGATTCGGTATAGATCCCTCAGAGTGGTTAGAGGGTCACGTCGTCCATAAACAGCCCTTTTCAATATATCCCAGACATGTTCGACAGAGTTCATGTTTAGAGAACATGCTGGCCATTAGTCGAGCGATGTCATTATACTGAAGGAAGTCATTCACAAGATGTGCACGATGGGGCCGCGAATTGTCGTCCCTGAAGACGAACGCCTCGCCAATATGCAGCCGATATGGTTGCACTATCGGTCGGAGGATGGAATTCACGTATCGTACAGCCGTTATGGTGCCTTCCATGACCACCAGCGGCGTACGTCGGCTTCACATAATGCCACTCGAAAACAGCAGGGAACCTCCACCTTACTGCACTCGTTGGACTGTGTATCTAAGGCTTTCAGCCTGACTGGGTTGCCTCCAAACACGTCTCCGACGACTGTCTGGTTGAAGGCATATGCGACACTCATCAGTGAAGAGAACGTGATGCCAGTCCTGGCCGGTTGCTGTGGCCGTGCGGTTCTAGACGCTTCAGCTGGAACCGTGCGACCACTAGGGTCGCAGGTTCGAATCCTGCCTCGGGCATGAATGTGTGTGATGTCCTTAATTAGTTAGGTTTAAGTAGTTCTAAGTTCTAGGGGACTGATGACCTCAGATGTTAAGTCCCACAGTGCTCAGAGCCATTTGAACCATTTATTGAACAAATCCTCAGCGGTCCATTCGGCACGTTGTTGGGCCCATCTGTACCGCGCTACATGGTGTCGTGGTTGCAAAGATGGACATCCCATGGACGTCCGGAGTTAAGTTGCGCGTCATGCAGCCTATTTCGCACAGTTTGAGTCTTAACACGACGTCCTGTGGCTGCATGAATAGCATTATTCAACATGGTGCCGTTGCTGTCAGGGTTCCTTCGAGCCATAATCCGTAGGTAGCAGTCATCCACTACAGTAGTAGCCCTTGGGTGGCCTCAGCAAGGCATGTCATCGACAGTTCCTGTCTCTCTGTATCTTCTCCATGTCCGAACAACATCGCTTTGGTTCATTCCGAGATGCCTGGACACTTCCCTTGTCGAGAGCCCTTCCTGGCACAAAGTAACAATGCGGACGCGATTGAACAGCAGTATTGACCGTCTACGCACGGTTCAACTACAGACAACACGAGGCGTGTACCTCCTTCCTGGTGGAGTGACTGGAACTGATCGGCTGTCGGACGCCCTCCGTCTAATACGCGGTGCTCATGCATGGTTGTTTACTTCTTTGGATGGGGTTTAGTGACATCTCCGAACAATCAAAGGGACTGTGTCTGTAACACAGTACCCACAGTCAACGTCTATCTTCTGAGGTGATGCTAAAATTTTTTTGATGTGTGTATTTACATCTACCTTGCAAGATATACTGTGAAGGTGTGGTAAGCTACTCAACTCAGTGCAGCCCACTCTACAGATTCCAATAGTTCCCGAGTGGAAGAGATTTATGCCGTCTATCCCTCACACAATTAATGACTACAGAAAAGCAGTAATTTTCTCGTTTTTCCTGTATTCATCACCAAGTAACTGCAACAGATTTACATGCCTTGACAATACGCTGTCAACGACAGACAGCAGAAAGATGCCATATTTACCAATCCACTCTCTTTCTCACCAGCACTTCATAGGTCACTAATAACATCACACTTACAAATTATGCATTTCTCATCCATTGTTTACAGAAACATATTTTAGATAAAAGCTCGCTTGAAAACTGCAAATAAGTACTCATTTAATAAACTGAAAATAACTCCACTACATAAGCACGAGGTCAGTGAAGCTAGAGCCATAGTTTCAGCATGATGGTGCATCCCCATACTTTAGAATCAACGTGTGTAACTATTTAAATGAAGCGTTTCAATGGAAATGGATAGATCTTCAGTGAAAAAGAAGTGTTTGGCACGAACGTGATTCGAACATTGGCGAGTCTGTATATTTGTTTGCCACTGCATTGTCTCGCCTCACTGATCTAATGGACAGCCCCAGCACAGTGCAGAGTCCATGTACGTGTTCTCTTACAGTGTTGTCAAGGCCTCGTTTTTTAAACCGTAATTCTATTAAATCTATTGGCAGGACTAATTTTTGCTACGTACACTTTCATCTTCAGTTGGGATGAGGAATCGCATACCAACTACCAAGTGCGGCATTTTTTCTTCACCCTGTTCATTAAATATACTACAGTTTGTGTGTAAGTATGTTTGTTACTCCTTCACACTGAAGCCGATGGACGTATTCAGATGAGCTTTGGAATGAGGATAACGCATACCCTGTATTAACACATAGGCTACCTTTTATTTCGCTAAAATCACTCTTTCCTTGGAATGGTCAATGTGAGTACTGTTCCTGTGGGATGGGTAGTGTGCTAAAAAGTCGTCCATGAAAGTTAACTGTGAAATGAATGCATTAATTTTAGCGTTGAGATTGGTTTTTAACTGTTTTGGCAAAAGAACTAAGTACGTACTTACATCTACGAGAGCAGAAATATTGCTGTAGGATAAAATGACCACTAAACTCTATAACAGTGCAACGTGTTGTTGTTGTTGTTGTTGTCTTCAGTCCTGAGACTGGTTTGATGCAGCTCTCCATGCCACTCTATCCTGTGCAAGCTTCTTCGTCTCCCAGTACCTACTGCAACCTACATCCTTCTGAATCTGCTTAGTGTATTCATCTATTGGTCTCCCTCTACGATTTTTACCCTCCACGCTGCCCTCCAATACTAAATTGGTGATCCCTTGATGCCTCAAAACATGTCCTACCAACCGATCCCTTCTTCTGGTCAAGTTGTGCCACAAACTTCTCTTCTCCCCAATCCTATTCAATACTTCCTCATTAGTTATGTGATCTACCCATCTAATCTTCAGCATTCTTCTGTACCACCACATTTCAAAAGCTTCTATTCAATTTTTGTCTAAACTATTTATCGTCCATGTTTCACTTCCATACATGGCTACACTCCATACAAATACTCTCAGAAACGACTTCCTGGCACATAAATCTATACTCGATGTTAACAAATTTCTCTTCTTCAGAAACGCTTTCCTCGCCATTGCCAGTCTACATTTTATATCCTCTCTACTTCGACCATCATCAGTTATTTTGCTCCCCAAATACCAAAACTCCTTTACTACTTTAAGTGTCTCATTTCCTAATCTAATTCCCTCAGCATCACCCGAACTAACTCGACTACATTCCAGTATCCTCGTTTTGCTTTTGTTGGTATTCATCTTATATTCTCCTCAGAGACACTGTACATTCAGTTCAACTGCATTTCCAAGTCCTTTGCTCTCTCTGACAGAATTACAATGTCATCGGTGAACCTCAAAGTTTTTATTTCTTCTCCATGGATTTTAATTCCTACTCTGAATTTTTCTATTGTTTCCTTTACTGCCTGCTCAATATACAGATTGAATAACATTGGAGAGAGGCTACAACCCTGTTCCACTGCCTTCCCAACGACTCCTTCCCTTTCATATCCCTCGACTCTTATAACTGCCATCTGATTTCTGTACAAATTCTAAAAAGCCTTTCGCTCCCTGTATTTTACCCCTGCCATCTTCAGAATTTGAAAGAGGTTATTCCAGTCAACATTGTCAAAAGCTTTCTCTGTCTACAAATGTTAGAAACGTAGGTTTGCCTTTCCTTAATCTAGCTTCTAAGATAAGTCGTAGGGTCAGTATTGCCTCACGTGTTCCAATATTTCTACGGAATCCAAACTGATCTTCCCCGAGGTCGGCTTCTACTAGTTTTGCCATTCGTCTGTAAAGAATTTGCGTTAGTATTTTGCAGCTGTGGTTTATTAAACTGATTGTTCGGTAATTTTCACATCTGTCAACACCTGCTTTCTTTGGGATTGGAATTATTATATTTTTCTTGAAGTCTGAGGGTATTTCGCCTGTTTCATACATCTTGCTCACCAGATGGTAGAGTTTTGTCAGGACTGGCTCTCCCAAGGCCGTCAGTAGTTCCAATGGAATGTTGTCTACTCCGGGTGTCTTGTTTCGACTCAGGTCTTTCAGTGCTCTGTCAAACTCTTCACGCAGTATCGTATCTCCCATTTTATCTTCATCTACATCCTCTTCCATTTCCATAATATTGTCCTCAAGTACATCGCCCTTGTATAGACACTCTATATCCTCCTTCCACCTTTCTGCTTTCCCTTCTTTGCTTAGAACTGGGTTTCCATCTGAGCTCTTGATGTTCATACAAGTGGTTCTCTTATCTCCAAAGGTCTCTTTAATTTTCTTGTAGGCAGTATCTATCTTACCCCTAGTGAGATAAGCCTCTACATCCTTACATTTGTCCTCTAGCCATCCCTGCTTAGCCATTTTGCACTTCCTGTCGATCTCATTTTTTAGACGTTTGTATTCCTTTTTGCCTGCTTCATTTACTGCATTTTTATATTTTCTCCTTTCATCAATTAAATTCAATATTTCTTCTGTTACCCAAGATTTCTACTAGCCCTCGTCTTTTTACCTACTTGATCCTCTACTGCCTTCACTACTTCATCCCTCAAAGCTACCCATTCTTCTTCTACTGTATTTCTTTCCCCCATTCCTGTCAATTGTTCCCTTATACTCTCCCTGAAACTCTGTACAACCTCTGGTTCTTTCAGCTTATCCAGGTCCCATCTCCTTAAGTTCCCACCTTTTTGCAGTTTCTTCAGTTTTAATCTACAGGTCATAACCAATAGATTGTGGTCAGAGTCCACATCTGCCCTGGAAATGTCTTACAATTTAAAACCTGGTTCCTAAATCTCTGTCTTACCATTATATAATCCATCTGATACCTTTTAGTGCAACGTATGTGCATGAAAATATTTCGTAGCACATATAATGGTTGGTAAACGCATTGGATTGTAATATTATCGGGTTTCATAAACAGTCAGTTACTTTCCTGTTTGGATTTGAATAATTTATAACATTTTGTGTGTATTTTGTTTGCTTCTAGGGCCTTGATAGTTCAGTAGAATTAACCTTAGGAACTTGGATTGTGGAAATGTACTGGATTGTGATATTATCGTCATTCATGAACACTGACTCGATTTCTTTCTTTGGATTTCAATGACTCATATTTTATTTGGTGATTTCAGACGTTTCTAGAATATCAAAAGTTTGCTTTTGGGACAGTGACGTGGCTTTTTTGGTTAGATTTGAGTGATTTGTAGTCTCTCTGGTGATTTTGTTGGTTTGTAGAATATCAATAGTTTGTTTCTCGATCAGGTTTGCCGTTTCTTCTCTTCGTTTAAGTGGTATTTATTTTGGATTACCGATTACGTCATCTATTTCGTTGTATTGTTGTTAGTGTAGTTAGTTATGGATTAGTTTGTTACGGTTAGGTGTCCTATGGCAGCAGTTCCTCAGATGCGTATTACTGTTTAAATTTCTAATGACTGGCAAGCAGAAGTCGAATCTTTTACAGACCACACAACGAGCTTCAAATATGAAGATAGCTAGATAGTAGCAACCGTTAGTTCATGCTGAACACTGGAGAACTGAGCAGGGGGAACGTCAGGCAAATGCTCGAGCTGTTGAAACCTCGGCGCAGGCTGATGCTCGACGTCAGCAGAATGGTGAATGCGTTTCAGCTGAGACACCAGAGCAGGCAGGAGAATGCAGCACGCATGGCCTCTGTGTGTGGCTCTGGAAAAATCGAGGAGGAAGACGCACGGCGATCACGGTTGCTCAGTGACAACTTGAACGTCAGCGAATATTTGCAACGAGTACCTGGAGATTTTTAAAAACGTGCTTTCGATTATTATCCAACTTTAGATTACACTAACCAAAGGCTCATTAAAATTGATGTTGAAAACAAGGCATGCAGATTTTGTGGGGCACTGAAATGGATGGAGGAAATGGCAGGGATGCGTTGCTCTGCGGCAAGATATCGATTCCAACATTAGAAGAGCCAGTCGATGCTTTAAAGAAATTATTTTCTCGGGAGGCTGAAGAGTTACAGCGTTTCCTAAACCGTATAAAAACGTATAATTGAGCTTTCCACAGGACTTCCTTTGGGGCAGACAGAATCTCGCCATGCCTCGGTTTTCACGGACCTTTATGATCCAGGGGCAAGTGCACCATAAAATAGGATCACTTTTACCTCTGTCCAACGGTCAAGCAAAATTTTTACAAGGTCACTTTATGAATGGTTCAAATGGCTCTGAGCACTATGGGACTTAACTGCTGTGGTTATCAGTCCCCTAGAACTTAGAACTACTTAAACCTAACTAACCTAAGGACATCACACACGCCCGAGGCAGGATTCGAACCTGCGACCGTAGCGGTCGCGCGGTTCCAGACTGTAGCGCCTAGAAGCGCTCGGCCACCCCGGCCGGCCACTTTATGAATGACGACGAAACGGAGACTGGTAGATTTATGTCAAATTAATCATGGACTTGAAATATGAAAATATACTGGATATGCAAAATGTTGTGAACAATCACAATGCGTTGCTGCACGAGTTTAAAACAGCTCTCGAGAACATGCCTGACGAGAGCTGCAAGGGGGCTCCTTGCGGATCGCGTGGAGAGCTGGCAACACACGCTTCGCAAGGTCGCATGCATCGACCCCACTGCCCCGCAGGACGTTGTCCTGCACAAGCATGACAACTTCCTCACCGCTACTACGAGGCTCCACAGTATCCCACTGTGTTTTGGATAGGGTGATTTGGTTGGTTGGTTGGTTTGTTTAAAGGAGGGGGAGAAGGGACCAAACTGCTAGGTCATCGGCCCCCTGTTCCCGGTAAAATAATTACACAAGAGAAAGAAGAAAAGGAAGGTGATGTAGAGCACAATAACAGGAGAACGACAGGACAACCAACACTACTATGGACAAAACAGGAATAGAAAACCACAGAGAGAAGCAAGAAACAGGTAGAAAGGTGTAAAGTAGGCTGTTTAGGTTTTTATGTTGGTAACGCCACGTAGCGCTCTGTATGAAAATCACTGACTGTGCTGTGTGCAGTATGTGGCTGCTTGGCATTGTTGGAATATTTGCTGTTGATGTGTTGGCAGTTGCCTGTGAACAGCGCGTAGTTTTGTGTAGTTGGAGGTGAGCCGCCAGCAGTGGTGGATGTGGGAAGAGAGATGGCAGAATTTTGAGAGCGGACGATCTGGACGTGTGTCCATCACAAAGAGTAAATTTGTAATACTGGATATCATGAACAGATATATACAGGGTGAGTCACCTAACGTTACCGCTGGATATATTTCGTAAATCACATCAAATACTGACGAACCGATTCCACAGACCGAACGTGAGGAGAGGGGCTAGTGTGATTGTTTAATACAAACCACACAAAAATGCACGGAAGTATGTTTTTTAACACAAACCTACGTTTTTTAAAATCGAACCACGTTAGTTTTGCTAGCACATCTGAACATATAAACAAATACCTAATCAATGCTGTTTGTTACATTGTAAAAAGTTAATTACATCCGGATATATTGTAACCGAAAGTTGACGCTTGAAACCTCCGACGTTCAGTTGCGTGTTGTAACAAACACAGGCCACGGGCGTTTCATAGGACGTGGAGGACGCATAAACTGGCCAGCCCGTTCTCCTGATCTTACACCTCTGGACTTCTTTCTGTGGGGTACGTTAAAGGAGAATGTGTACCGTGATGTGCCTACAACCCCAGAGGATATGAAACAACGTATTGTGGCAGCCTGCGGCGACATTACACCAGATGTACTGCGGCGTGTACGACATTCATTACGCCAGAGATTGCAATTGTGTGCAGCAAATGATGGCCACCATATTGAACATCTATTGGCCTGACATGTTGAGACACACTCTAGTCCACTCCGCAATTGAAAAGGGAAACCACGTGTGTACGTGTACCTCACCCCTCATGGTAATGTACATGTGCGTCAGTGAAAAAGACCAATAAAAAGGTGTTAGCATGTGGACGTAATGTGCTGTTCCAGTCTCCTCTGTACCTAAGGTCCATCACCGTTCCCTTTGGATCCCTATGTAATTCGGTGCTCTCCGATACACACGATCGAACAGCGGAGGAGTGGTACTCAAGCGTCAACTTTAGGTTACAATATCTCCGAATGTAATTAACATTTTACAATGCAACAAACGGCACTGATTATGTATTTGTTTATATGTTCGGATGTGCTAACAAAACTAACGGGGTTCCATTTCAAAAAACGTAGGTTTGTGTTAAAAAACATACTTCCGTGCATTTTTTTTATGGTTTGTATTAACCAGTTACACTAGCTCCTCTCCTCACGTTCGGTCTGTGGAATCGATTCGTCAGTATTTGATGTGGTTTACGAAATGTATCCAGCGGTAATGTTAGGTGACTCACCCTGTATATGATGATGACTTTTGAACATTATTAAGGTAAATGCATTGTTTGTTCTCTATCAAAATCTTTCATTTGCTAACTATGCCTATCATTAGTTAGTGCCTTCATTAGTTAGAATCTTTTATTTAGCTCGCAGTATTGGCGCTCGCTGTATTGCAGTAGTTCGAGTAACGAAGATTTTTGTGAGGTAAGTGATTCATGAAAGGTATAGGTTATTGTTAGTCAAGGCCATTCTTTTGTAGGGATTATTGAAAGTCAGATTGCGTTGCGCTAAAAATATTGTGTGTCAGTTTGGTGTTGATCAGAATAAGTAAAGAGCGAAATGTCTGAGTACGTTCAGTTCTGCTCAGCTGTTTGAAAATCAAATAACGTAGAGGTTTTCCAGCACTGTCATTTATAAAATTTTTCTAAGGGGATGTTTCAAAGGATAAAATCAAGAGAGCAGATGACCGTGGCTGGCCGAACATGAGAATAAAAAGGAAAAGCCAGCCACTCTGTGACACATTAAAAGTTCCAGCCTAAAAGCATTAGAGTGGAGAACAAAAAGGGACAAAAGACATTCGCAAAAACTTATATAGAATGATAAAACCCACCGTCACGTATAAAACGCAAAAGAAATTTGCTGATGAGGCGTTGTCAGCTAAAATTAATGGCAACGAGTCCGGTAACTGAAGAGTCCGTTGCAGGGCAGCCAAAGAAAGCTCACCAAGACATGGTTCACTGTAAGACGAGCGCCGCACTGGCACTGAGGTGGGTCATCAGGGAGCAGGGCTAGCCGTGAGTCACCCAAGCGTGGCCAATGTGGAGCCGATAGAGAACCACAGAGTCCCTGCGAGAGGCCCACGTGGAGGACAGCCACGCATTCGTAGTCTCCTTAATGGCACGCAGTTTGTTGTGCATACTGAGGTTATGCCATTCCGTCTCCCAAAGCCGCGAAACCTTTCAGTGTACTACTGAACGCAGGTCAGTTGCAGAGAAACCGATCTCCATAAGCGATTTCCAAGTAGCCTGTTTGGCCAGCCTGTCGGCAAGTTCGTTGCCTGGGATTCCGACTAGACCTGGGGTCCAAACAAACAACAGTGAACGGCTGGACCGTTCTGGGGCATAGATGGACTCCTGGATGGTCGCTACCAAACTATGACAAGGATAGCATTGGTCGATAGCTTGTAGGCTGCTCAGGGAGTCAGTGCACAGAAGAAACGACTCCCTAGGGCATGAACGGATGTGCACAAGAGCACGAGATATAGCCACCGGCTCGGCAGTGAAAACACTGCAGCCATCGAGGAAGGAATGCTGTTCAATATGTCCTCCATGAACATAGTATGTCCTCCATGGACATACGCCAAGCCGAGGTGAACATCAGCCACCGATCCGTAGGTGTGAACGACATCATGGCCTCGGTACAAATCAAGAACGACAGAAAGTGGCAGCGGAGAGCCGTGGGTTTAACGGAGACCTTAGGACCATGTGAAAGATCCAGACGAAGCCGCAGCCTAGGTGTACACCATAGAGGTGTACACCATAGAGGTGTACACCATAGAGGTGTACACCATAGAGGTGTACGTTAATGGACCTCAAGTGTAGATGATAAAGGCAAGGACTGCAGTTCGGAAAGAAGGGACAGGACACGAACTGCAATTGGAAGCCCTGACCTGGGCCGCCGATGAGGGAGATGAGCCGCCGTGGGTGGGAAAAGGAGATGGTAATTAGGATGCGCAGGAGAACTATGAACGTGTGCAACGTAACTGGCGAGCAGTTGTGCACGTCTAACCTGCAATGGAGGGACTCCGACCTCCACCAGGAAGCTGGTCACCAGACTCGACCTAACAGCTCCTGTCACTAGGCGAACGCCACAGTGGTGCACTGGGTCGAGTAAACGCAATGCTGAGGGCGCCGCCGAACCATAAACCACAATCCCATTTTCAAGGCGGGATGGAACAAGGGCTCTGTCGAGCTGAAGCAGTGTAGAGGGATCTGCACCCCAGTTGGTGTTGCTCAGGCAGCGGAGGGCATTGAGGTGCTGCCAGCTGCTTTAGCTGACGAAGGTGAGGAAGCCAAGTCAATCGGGCGTCGAAAACCAGTTCTAAAAATCGATATGCCTCCACTACAGTAAGTGGACAGTAATTAAGGTGAAGTTCTGGTTGCGGATGAACGGTACGACGCCCACAGAAGTACACACCAAACGACTTCGCAGCCGAAAACTGGAAGCCGTGGGCTAGAGCCCGTGACTGCGCCTTGTGGATGGCTCCCTGTAGGCACCACTCAGCAGCACCAGTACTGGAATAGCAGTACGAAATTCAGAAGTCGTCTGCATACAGAGAAGGTGAGACGGACGGCCCTACAGCTGCTGCTAGACTGTTAATGGCCACTTGTCATTTCCTGTCAGAGAGGTAATAGTTCGTAGTAATTGACGGAAAGTCATCGAGTAAAACAGAAGTGATTTCTGGCGTTCCCCTTTGCTGTTCCTTATCTATATACACAATTTTGGAGACAATCTGAGCAGCCGTCTTCGGTTGTTTGCAGATGAAGCTGTCGTTTATCGACTAATAAAGTCATCAGAAGATCAAAACAAACTGCAAAACGATTTACAAAAGATATCTGAATGGTGCGAAAAGTGGCAGTTGGCCCTAAATAACGAAAAGTTTGAGGTCATCCACATGAGTGCTAAAAGGAACTCGTTAAACTTCGGTTACACGATAAATAAGTCTAATCTAAAAGCCGTAAATTCAACAAAATACCTAGGTATTACAATTACGAACAACTTAAATTGGAAGGAACACATAGAAAATGTTATGGGGAAGGCTAACCAAAGACTGCGTTTTATTGGCAGGACACTTAGAAAATGTAACAGACCTACTAAGGAGACTGCCTACTCTACGCTTCTCCGTCCTCTTTTAGAATACTGCTGCGCGGTGTGGGATCCTTATCAGATAGGACTGACGGAGTACATTGAAAAAGTTCAAAGAAAGGCAGCACTTTTTGTTTTTTCGCGAAATATGGGAGAGAGTGTCATAGAAATGATACAGGATTTGGGCTGGACATCATTAAAAGAAAGGTATCTTTCGTTGCGACGGAATCTTCTCACGAAATTCCAAACACCAACTTTCTCCTCCGAATGCATTATTTTGTTGACACCGAGCTAAATAGGGAGGGACGATCACCACGATAAAATAAGGGAAATCAGAGATCGTACGGAAAGATACAGGTGTTCGTTCTTTCCGCGCGCGACAAGATATTGGAATAATAGAGAATTGTTAAGGTCTTTAGCTCTGCCAGGCACTTAAATGTGATTTGCAGAGTATCCATGTAGATGTAGAAAGTCTGGGCTCTTTGCTCAATACTCTCTTGATACTGGCGATGGCCGCATAGTAATGGATACGGGAGGCTTAATACGTTTTAAAAGCCGCTTCTGCTGTGTTGTAAGCTCGGAAGATAACCTAATTAACGAAGTTTTTCCGATATTAAAGCACAACTTGAGCAACGAGGAGTGGTTGTATAAAAGAACAATATTGGCGCCCAAGAATGAATCAGTGGGAAATGTCAATAAAAAAATTATTCATTAGGTACCCGGTCACGCGGCCATCTGTACGTCAGTCGATACATGATAAAAGACGATGCTAGTACATAGCCTGTAGACTCATTAGAGCTGTCGGGGGTGCCATCTCACAAGTTGGAGCTGAAGGTGGGTGTGCCTATCATACTGATGCATAACGTGGATGCCCCACGATTGTGCAGTGGCATGTACAAGGCCACCTTCATCACTAGCGAAGCCAAAGGGTAGGTGGTACTGATGCCACGAATTCCAGTCGTCCCAACAGACTTGTCTTTCGAGTTCAAACACTTGCAGTTCCCTTTGAAAGTGGCCTTCTCGATCTCAATAAGTAAGAATCAAGGGCAAACGTTAAAAGTGGCTGGTATTCATCTGGGCACACCATATTTCTTGTGCGAGTAGCTCTACATTGGCTGCAATGATGTATCGACAGCCTTAAATATCTTCATACGCAGATAACAAGAAATCTTGGAACGTTGATTATAGTGACTTATTATAGCACGTTTCTGGCTCTTCATACACACTAAGACAGCTATGACCTTTCCCGCACTACACATTTCGCATATAGTCGCGAAATTATTTACTTCTTTTTCTGGCACATTTTCCAATTCGCTGCTCGGTGGCGCAAAACATTTTTCCTGACGTAAACGAGTGAGTTGTGAGCGACATATATTCTGTCAGCTTCTCCCATCATATTAAAATCTTATGGCTTTTTTTCGGTTTTCGGGGCCGCAAGTGCCTCGATCCTCAGTATCTTCAAGCGAGAAGGTTTTTGATGGCGCACACGTGCGGGTAGAGAGTTTTCGCATTACCATTTCTCTGTAAGTAACTGTTTAACAGCGGTTAACACCGCGCGGCGCAGCTTGTGATACATGAGGTGAGCTGTGGAAGTGTCAGTATAACTTTGTGTAACTTCCTGTAGTTGCTTTTTGTGTCGTAGTTCAGAAGAAACAATGGGGAACTGGCTGCTCGCTCTCCATTTGGCAGACCTATGAAGGAGGGAAGTGCATGGTCACAATCCGGCGACCTATCTTTGCTCACACTCCTAACATTCACTTCCGCATTTCTCCTGGACACAGGTGTGTTACACACATTTATCATTTCTTCTTAATCCACTTCATTCGACAATAAACATCAACTGTACACCACTACAAACTATTTTTAATAATCTGCGATATTTCTATCCCTTACAACATGGGAATTATTAGTCCCAGAGAAAAAGTGAGTAGGACCTTTCTTGCAGAAAATTTAATTTTGTCCTGAAAAAAGATTTCGCTAGAAGCCGCGTATTTCGAGATAGTCAAGAAAAACCTAAAAAGTGACCTTTAAATACCCCATGCCCAACCTCCAGCACCCAGCTCCGACCCCGACCCCATCGCTCACACCCCACCGGTCAGGATTTTTAGTATGTTGTTCATGATACTCCCCCATACCATTGTACAAAAATTTGTGACTACACGAATTTTTCCACAGTCGACATTGTTTGACCTTCCTTGAGTGAGCTACCGTAAGAAACCTAATTTGCACTTTTCTTACATGATATGCTGAAAGCCATGGATTAAGGGAATCAGGTAGATGCAGAATTTCTTGGCTTTTGTAATGCATTAACTCGGTATCACATTAACGTTTATTAACTAAAGTACGAATACAGAGCAAAACATTATTACTACTGTTCTGCGCGACACTGAACACAGCCTGGTGGCGTTGAGGGTACGTGACACAGTAAGGAAAGTATGTAAACGGAGCAGAGGTGAATGGAGACATTTATCGACGACGCGGTCCAAAAATGAGGAAACCCACTGACATAAGCGAATTTGACAAAGGGAGACCGATATGACCTGGCGTCTGAAAACAGGCAACTGGCAAATGGCGGTGCTGTTGAACGCTGTAATCATAAGAAGGCGACAAGGTGTTGGACGTCTACGTCTCTTCACAGAACATCTACATCTACATCTACATCTACATGGTTACTCTGCAATTCACACTTAAGAGCCTGGCAGAGGGTTCATCGAACCATTTTCATATTACTTCTCTACCATTCCACTCTCGAATGGTGCATGGGAAAAAGGAACAACTAAATCTTTCCGTTCGAGCTCTGATTTCTCTTATTTTATTATGATGATCATTTATCCCTACATAGGTGGGTGTCAACAAAATTTTTTCGCATTCGGAAAAGAAAGATGGTGATTGAAATTTCGTAAACAGATCTTGCCGCAAAGAAAACCGCCTTTGTTTCAGTGACTGCCACCCGAACTCGCGTATCTTATCAGCGACACTCTCACCCCTATTGCGCAATAACACGAAACGAGCTGGCCTCCTTTGCACTTTTTCGATATCCTCCGTCCATCCTACATGGTAAGGATCCCATACTTCGCAGCAGTATTCCAGCAGAGGACGGACAAGTGTAATGTAGGCTGTTTCTTTAGTGGATTTGTCGCATCTTGTAAGTGTTCTGCCAACAAAGCACAGTCTTTGTTTCGCCTTCCCCACAACATTATCTATGTGGTCTTTCCAATTTAAGTTGTTCGTAACTGTAATTCCTAGGTATTTAGTGGAATTGACAGCCCTTAGATTGGTGCGATTTATCGTATACCCAAAATTTATCAGATTTCTTTTGGTACCCATGTGGATGACCTCGCACTTTTCTTTGTTTAGTGCTAATTGCCACTTTTCGCACCATACAGAAATTCTCTCTAGATCATTTTGTAATTTGAACTGATCGTCTGATGATTTTACTAGACGGTAAATTACAGCGTCATCTGCAAACAATCTAAGGGGGCTGCTCATATTATCACCTAAATCATTTATATAAATCAGAACGTGAAGTCAGAGGCTTACCATTGTGGAAAGCAAGACAGGTGGCGATGTGTGCCAGATCTGACGACAGAGATCAGTGCTGGTGCAGGCACGAGTATTTCGGAGCAAACAGCTCAGTGTACATTCTCGAATGCAGGATTCCACATGAAAAGACCCCTACACGTCCTCCTGGTAACCCAACGGCACCGTCAGTTGTGATCGCAGTAGACACGGGATCATCGAGACTGGACCGTGGAAGAATGGAAACGTGTCAGCTGGTCGAATGAATTACATTTCTTGTTACACCAGGTCGATTGTCATGCCTGGATACACCAGCCTCCGTTGACTAGCTGCACGAAACATGCACTGTGCCATGCCCGCTGTGACCGAGCGATTCTAGGCGCCTCAGTCCGGAATCGCGCTGCTGCTGCGGTCGCAGGTTCGAATCCTGCCTCGGGCATGGATGTGCGTCATGTCCTTAGATTAGATAGGTTTAAGTAGTTCTATGTTTAGGGGACTGACGACCTCAGATGCTAAGTCCCATAGTGCTTAGATCCATTTGAATTTGAACCACTGACGTAGCCCAGTGGGGCAGTGTTGTGCTATGGGACACAGCTGCAGAAATATCCATTTGGATCTCGATAAGATTTCAAAGTGGTACAACGATTGACAGCTTGCTGTAAGCTTTTGTTTACTGGCGGGACTTCGGAGTCACAGCAGACTCTCTGTGGCACTAGACTTGAAAAGACTGAGAGGTCCCATTCCATTCAGTTTTTGCTTCCTACAATGGGTGTCAGTACGGTCTGCACGCCACTCCATAAAACTTGCGAACTGTGAACAGTTCTCTCTTAATTATGTGATCTGAAGACAGTGGTAAACTGGGGACATGTGAATTACAGACAGAGGATTAGTCATCCAGTTAGCGTTACTTGGGAGACACCATAATGTGGTTGGCTAATTGTCTCCCATATTCGCCACCGAAATTAGAGCTAAAACATCAGTAAACAAACACATCACTGACAAATATTAAATAGTTAAAAACAAGTCGTTCAGTTTCTTCTACAGTCCTTGGAGCAAAATCTTGAAGCTAACCCTTTTAACAAAACCGAATCGATCGATGAGTCGTTTCCTCAAGTCTTCCATCTGCTCTGGTAAAAATACTTCCTTCTCAAAAGTTTTTTTTTTTTTTTTTTTTTTTTTTTTTCGCTTGGCGCTATTCGCACTACTGATTTTCACGTATGTGTCTTACACCTCAAGCATAATCTCCGCAAGACAGTAGATTGAAGGATTGGCAGAATAAAACAAACCCTTCAGTTTAGAACGGAAAACTGCAGAACTATTGGTGGCACAGTTTCAGGAGGGCGAGTGTTCAACCAAGATAGTTGGCGGAAACAAGGCTTCAGGGGTACATACCTGGCGAAAAGGCAGTCAGTAAATTTTACAATTGTCAGGTTCTGTTTTAACATGTGCTCCACGTCTTCCCACACTCATTCATCAGGGATAACAGCCATTAACTCATCAGTGAAGCACTATCACCTCATCTGGAGTCAGGAAAGGCAGCCTGAAGAAGTTTTTCAAATAATAAGTCTCTGGCGTGTTGGGAGTTGCCTTATAAGTTTTCCATACGCCTAGCTCCTGTATCCTCCGTCACAAAGACTAACAGCAGCCAATATGTGAATTTGGCGAAACGCTGTTCACTGCTCCATCAATGACAATTTCAAAATCGATGAAAACATCTTACTGTTGGGTGTTGTAGGCACGAGAATTATACACAACATGTTGTAAAGCTGTCGTGTTTATCAGCAAGGAGGACGAATACAAGTGACACAGACACTACCTTTCAGGCCATAAATGGTGAGTGGTTGTGTGAAGTACCATGGGCAACTCTTTAATGTACCATCCACATTTATTTGCGGCACATCACTCAGTGTCTTCAAAGTATTAGATGTTGAAAATATAATGCTTGTAGGGGGGGGGGGGGGGGCAAAGGAGGCACAGGCACAATTTTGGGGGCTGATTGTTCTATGACTCCCCTGGGGGTTAATCCTTCCTTCAGAGAAATAGCCCACCTCCTACCATCCCCCTTCACCCAGCGTGAGTGTACCCCATCTATCCCCCTCCCCCACTCCAGCATTAGCATTAGCACAGCACCCCCTGCCACTTCCCCCAGCATGAATGCAATTTTGAAAGCTGACAAACTAATTGATTTATGACCCTCCCCCCCCCCCCCATTGTTCTGTTGAAGGGGTGGCTGATACATCCTGCCAATCTGACAAAAATGGTGGCAAATTCATCCCACTGTTGGAAACAGTCCATCAAATTGACTGACTAATAATTTGCAGGAGCAAGGTGAAACTCTTTCTAAATACATAATGCGCAATGACACAAGCTCCCCCCTCCACTAGCTGGTTGTCCTCCACACCACAGCACCACATCGACTGCGGGATCGCAGAGGACTGGTGCCGGAGCCTGGACAGTCTGCCGCCATGCTGACTGCTAGATCACATTGCATACAGAAAAACCACTGTCAGAGCCGCACAGTCCATTGACGGGAGCCACGAATTCCGATACAGGTCTGAGCAGACACACATGCCTACGCGCCCAAGGGACCTACTTTAATTCTTATGGGTGGTGGGCAAGAGCTGACTAGACAGAGTTTTTCTATGTAGCTTACTGTTCAGCACAGGCGAATTCACAGCTTTCCATCGGCCAAGACCCAGTGACCTCTCCTGCCGTTGGCCACGGCACACTCCAAGACAAGCAGGGGCACCTTGGCTGTAGACTTCTAACTGCAGTTCCACCCCCAACATAGAATCTCCCCAATTTAAAAGATCCACTTTAGCCAATCCATACAGGGAAGATGTCGTCTATACACCTTGTATTTCTCGTGCAAATTGTAGATTCCTCCCTTTTTTCGAGGACAGAAGAAATCAGAGCATGCATGCATTTTCACATAGCTAAATTATCAATATTTGTCTTGAAAATCGAACAGTACAGCATAGGTTACATTTCCTCTAAATATTCTCTCATAATTCCAATCCCAAAAGAGAACAGGTGTTGACAGGTGTGAAAATTAGCGAACTATCAGTTTAATAAGTCACGGCTGCAAAATACTAACACGAATTCTTTACAGACGAATGGAAAAACTGGTAGAAGCCGACCTTGGGGAAGCTCAGTTTGGATTCCGTAGAAATGTTGGAACACGTGAGGCCATACTGAGCCTACGACTTGTCTTAGAAGACAGATTAAGGAAAGGCAAACCTACGTTTCTGGCATTTGTAGACTTAGAGAAAGCTTTTGACAATACTGACTGGAATACTCTCTTTCAAATTCTGAAGGTTTCAGGGGTCAAATACAGGAGCGAAAGACTATTTACAATTAGGCGGTTATAAGAGTTGAGGAGTATGAAAGGGAAGCAGTGGTTGGGAAGGGAGTGAGACAGGGTTGTAGCCTATTCCCGATGTTATTCAGAAAATCTTTCGAAAGGCTCTAAGCACTATGGGACTTAACATCTGACGTCGTCCCCTAGACTTAGAACTACTTAAACCCAACCAATCTAAGGACATCACACACATCCATGCCCGAGGCAGGATTAGAACCTGCGACCGTAGCAGCAGCGCGGTTCCGGACTAAGGCGCCTAGAACCGCTCGGCCACAGCGGCCGGCTGGTGTTATTCAATCTATATATTGAGCAAGCAGTAAAGGACACAAAAGAAAAATCTGGAATAGGAATAAAAATCCGTGGAGAAGAAATAAAATCTTTGAGGTTTGCCGATGACAATTCTGTCACAGATAGCAAAGGACCTGGAAGAGCCGTTGAACGGAATGGACAGTGTCTTGAAAGGAGGATATAAGATGAAAATCAATGAGGGTAAAACGAGGATAATGGAATGTAGTCGAATTAAGTCGGGTGATGCTGAGGGAATTAGATTAGGAAATGAGACCCTTAAGGTAGTAGATGAGTTTTGCTATTTGGGGAGCAAAATGACTGATGATGGTCGAAGAAGAGAGGATATAAAATGTAGACTGGCAATGGCAAGAAAAGCGTTTCTGAAGAAGAGAAATTTGTTAACATCGAGTATAGATTTAAGTGTCAGGAAGTCGTTTCTGAAAGTATTTGTATGGAGTGTAGCCATGTATGGAAGTGAAACATGGACGATAAATAGTTTGGACAAGAAGAGAAAAGAAGCTTTGGAAATGTGGTGCTACAGAAGAATGCTGAAGATTAGATGGGTAGATCACCTAATTAATGAGGAGGTACTGAATAGAACTGGGGAGAAGAGGAATTTATGGCACGACTAGAAGGGATCGGTTGGTAGGACATGTTCTGAGGCACCAAGGGATCACCAGTTTAGTGTTGGAGGGCTGCGTGGAGGGTAAAAATCGTAGAGGGAGACCAAGAGATGAATACACTAAGCAAATTCAGAAGGAGTAGACTGCAGTAGTTACTTGGAGATGAAGAAGCTTGCACAGCATGGAGAGCTGCATCAAACCAGTCTCTGGACTGAAGACCACAACAACAGCATTCTCTCAGCTGGTAAAAAAATCCATTATTATCAGCTTAATATCCCTTACATGCTACACTATAGGACTAAAATATTAAATTCGTTTTTGGGTCATGATGGTGTCCTAAAAGAACGCTCTATCTCTATCACAGCACACCTCCTCGCCTTCGAATTCTCTTAACGCAGTCAAATAGCGGCACAGAGGAGTTGTAGATATCAGGTATTACTTTATAAAATCGGTAAAATAGATAATTTTATTACAACGGCCATATCTCGCTATGTAGTTGGTATATTGAAATTTCGTTAAAAATCTCATTGCATCGAAAAAGTGCCTGATTACCGGTACAAATCGCGAATCATATCCACTAGTCTCACCCTCATTTCCACTATTCTGGCGGCAAGCCACTGGTGTCAAATTGATTGAATGATTACTTAAATTTGTCATGAGAGTTCATTTTCATGGTTAGTAATTTTTTTCTGCAGTCAGATTACACTCTCCAGATAATCGCTACAGACACTTCTGTGGCATCAATAGGGGCTTCCAACATATTCGGTTGTCACTTCCTTTGAGTGTCAAAATGAGTGGTAACCAATGTCAAATAGCAAGAGATATCCAACGGTAATTATGTTCTGTCTGTCAGTTCCCTTGTCATACTGGTGGAAGTAAGTCACTTAGAATTCCGGAATACTACTCCCGAACTAATCCTGCTAAGACCTCTCTGTTTAGGGGGTAGCAGCATATTTCACTCTTCTCCAGGCTCCATGATGCCGCCGCCCCCGTCCCTGCTACTGCCACCACGTCGAGCGCAAACAGCTGCCATTGCCACTACCGAATCGCTAATCTCCACCCCCACATTGGGGCTGTAATGGTCCCAGCCACTGCTCACCGTGCTGGACAGTTGTTAATAATTCCAGACTTTCAAAAGTTGTTCTATCCATGTCGGAAGGTAAATACCAAAATGTTGAACAACGTGCTTCCCCTCCTCTCACCTGTAACCAAAACGTGTTTTCGAAGTACGTCGGGAAGGCTGACACCATAAACAATAGCAAAATAACTGTCTGTTGGCCACCCCATCCAAAGACGTGTATAAGCCTGCAGACCAGGATTTCCCTCAGAATACAGCCCTGCTGAAATTTGATATTGATTCCCACTAAATTAGTGGGTGAATGGTTTGAGAATAAAATGGGACTCCATGGAGGGAAGGTGATATGCTCTTGAGAAACACTCCAGCTGACGGCAAAAGGTTTCTACTGCCACCAACATACATTTCATGTAAGGACCATGAAGATGAGAGACGAGAAATTAATGCTCATAGGGAGGCAAATAGATAGTCTCTTTTCTCCTTGCTCTATTTTTAAGTGGGATAGGAAAGGAAATTACAACTAGTGGTAACACTCTACCATACTATCATGGCCTGCAAAGTATGCATACTGATGCAGGTGTAAATTTAGCCTACCCATTAAGATGTTAGTCCATCTATTTATAGGTACACAAAACTCGTGGAAGAACGTTGTCTCTTATTTATGAAGAAAACAAAAGAGAGAACTTTTGCTGTTTGTGTCTCAGTAAAAATCTTCATATTACCCCTAATTTTCTCACTGCAGCCACTTCATGTGACATATGTGAGAGGTTGCAATACGTTTACCGACAATATTTAGAAGAAACGGTATAGAGCTCATCTCGCAACCCCCCCTTTCGTCGGAGTATCGCTACCTGACATTCTGATGAATCATCCAGTCTTCTATATGTAGCATTTGAGTTCGCCTGATTTCGACGAGTAAGAGATGTTCCCCACCAATTCACAGACCCCTGCTAGCACTGTTTCGTTAGTTATGAGGCTGCCTAGTACTCCACTCATCACTGGCTTGATACAGAGCTATCACAACGATAAAAATAGCACACTAACGTGCGGAAGAAAAATCACAACCATGCAGAATATACATGGACTGCGCCTACAATTCATCGATATCGAATGACTGTAAACATTCCCCTGTGCGCGTTCTATTCACTATTTTCGTGTTCCTAAGATTACTACGCTAGAAATACAACAGTGCAATGGTGGCAGGGTCTTCGTTGGTAGCATATCGTTTCGTCAGAAATATATCATCTTTTTTCAAATGGAGCATACTTCCATAATACGAATCTAACAGTGTCATAGAGCTTCCAATACACTATCCATTGAATCATTTACACCGATGCAACAGCCTTACACCGCTACGCTTGATTCAGAGCTACTGCAAGAGGGAGATTTGAGACTCAATCACAGCATTGCGCATTTTTTACCCCCACGTGCTGTTCGGTTGTAGACAGACCATGCCGACCGTTATACTGTATTCCGCCTAGAGAAAGAACATGGGCATAGGCACTGTTGTGTGTGTGTGTGTGTGGGGGGGGGGGGGTTGAGTTCACTTGTTCGGCATATATACATATTCGTGATTCGTCATGTCTGCTTGTTCTGCTCTAAAGTGTCTGACAGCCTTCAACTTCTTGATACGAGAAGTAGTCCAACTGATGAACACTTTCATGTGTGTGTGGTGGCTTTAGCAGCTTTCTACGAGGTAAATTTGTAAAGTACATCTCTGTCAGGGCTGATAAACCATGTCTCTTACATGAGGATGACAATGCGATGGCAGTAAGAATACGACTAGGTAAAAACATCAATAATGCATCTTAAGACCCATGATCAAACTGTTTATGTTGGAAATGGCTAAGGTTAGAAATTGCTGTTCTGATAGAACAGCTGTCTGGAATATCCCAGTAGCTGCCAGTTCTTACAATACTTCTTCCTATAGGCTATGTTTAATTCCTTAGAATTTCAGCTATCTATACACCACCTCATCAGAAATCCACTTTCCTACAGCGACTGTGTCACGGACTCTTCCAACTTCTTTAGGTATACGATAGGAAGAGCCTCGAAAATGGTCATATGTTAGAATAAACTGTGAAAAGCTGTTCCAGAAAGTGTAACTCTTATACCTCTCAAGGGTAACGGTATAGGGGTGGATGTAGGTTAGAAATAGTATTCTTCATCTGAGTGGTTGGAATGTCGCATGTGAACAGTATGCTAGAAAAAGTGCTAACTCTCTCTGCCGTTGAAACAACTGAACTCTGAAATTCCATCTCGTGTGAAATGTGGTAGCAGGAAAGTATCTAAAGACCTACAATCAAACCATATATTTTGTAAATGGCTGACCTTAAAATTGTTGTTAGGGTGGAGCAGCTGTCTGGAAAATCGCAGTAGCTACCAGTTCTTACAAACTTTTCCCCCATGGCTTATGCTTATTTACTTAGAATTTCAAACTTTTAGTCACCACTTCATTGGAAAGCTACCTTCCTGGCAGTGACTGTGTCCCAGACTCTTCCTGCTTCTCGAGGAATGTGATACGAAGACACCTCCGCCAAAAAGAAACTTGTTTTTAAACCCTGGTTTATAACTGTGGAAATGGACTGTTCGAAATTAGAATGGAGTCTATATGCATATAAGCGACATGAGCTCTTCATGGAACGTTTGTTCATGGCGGGAGGGTGTACCACACATAGCACCACTGTATTTAAATAGCCCTGACAGACATTTGGAGATTGAATTACACGCATCTCATTCCATTGCACCACTGGATTTTTGATGTTTCTCCCTTTCTAATCAAATTACATTTATAACTCAGAAGGGGATATATATGCACGTATCTCGCATGGAAGACTGTAGTTTTTAATGATGGGAAGAAGCACAACACACAGCAGCACTTTACTCAAGTAGTCTTGACAAACATTTGGTAGCTATGTTACAGACATCTGATTCCATTGCTTCGCTATTTAAGTACAGTGGTGCTATGTGTGGTACACCCTCCCGCCATGAACAAACGTTCCATGAAGAGTCGCTCATGTCGCTTATATGCGTATAGACTCCATTCTAATTTCGAACAGTCCATTTCCACAGTTATAAACCAAGGTTTAAAAACAAGTTTCTTTTTGGCGGAGGTGTCTTCGTATCACATTCCTCGAGAAGCAGGAAGAGTCTGGGACACAGTCACTGCCAGGAAGGTAGCTTTCCAATGAAGTGGTGTATTCCATCACACACAGATTAATTTCGAAATCAGGATGGAATCTATATGCACATATATGGCACGGAAGACTAGTTTTAATGGAACATTTATTAATGGTGAGAGGGAGTACCACATGCAGCATTACTATACCTAAATAGCACTGACTAACGTTTGGAAACCATGCGACAGAATGTCGCAAATAATTCTTTTTGTATGTTTTGAATTCCACATTTATTGCACGCAAAACCTGTTGGACTATGTATACCATCTTGCAATTAACTTTCGTTGATTTAGAATGACTGAAATCACGAACAGCACGTCTCCATCTCAATATTTCCACTATCTTAGGCAAAACAATACAACTTCCTGCAGACCATATATGAAGGGCAAGTCCATATTTGTTCATTGAGAGATACAGAGTCCTAAAGTTAAATGAGCGCTGAAAAATCTGCAGTTGAGATACCAGAAATATTGAAGCATATGGCTTCTTGGTAGAGATGAACCTTTCTTTCTGTTTGTTTGGATCTTTAATTTCAGAAGCGTTACAGACAGAAAAGTGGAGGTAATGGACTTGTACCACTATTGAAATAAGCCCTTCATATGTTCACGGTTGCTTTAGAAATACGTCCTGCGATTACTCTTCAGCTGTTAATTTTAACGCAGTGCACCAAGCACAATGAGTACTGATGCATTGACATTGCTGCTGTCGAAGACGGGGCTGTCAAGACAGATCTTTTACTTAGCCATCAACTGCCCCTCGATACATACGTCAGTTTGCCGCACAGCTTCCCCCACTGTATTTGAACTAGTTCCATCTGCGCACCTCACCATAAATTCTCAATTTCCACTGTAACTTGGATGACATTATCTGTTGCTATCCTGACACAAACAAACATAGACGCATGTGTTGTAAATGACACAAACTGGTGAACAATAACATCGAACTGACAGCTCGACACTACATACCTGCTGTCTGCCAGTCCTGTGAGCCCAGATCTGTTCATGTTACATAACTGATCTGTGAACCAAAACGACCATTTGGATGCTGCTAGGATCATATAAGTGGCCGTTCTCCATTCAAATATGTGATGGAAAGAAACATTTTTGGGAAAGACGAAGTGCTTCTCCCGGAAACATAGGTGTGGACTGGGGTGTATATGAAACTACATTGGTAATTTTTACTCGATCAGCGCGCGAAAGTGATATAGTTGGTTAACCGATAATACTGGTGTGATGTACCCTCCACCATGCGCTGTACAGCCGTTTGCAGTCTATTTGTTTTAGATGTGTGCTGCTCGTAGATGATGAAGTTGTCTGCAAACATGCGGTAGGGCCTGTGGTGGTGGTGTTGGCAGTTGACCTTAATATAACTAAATCTATTGCACATTAGGGGCCCTAAAAGGGCCTTTTAGGCGGGAGACTATGAGCCGGCTCAGTGAGCTGAACTGATTTACGTAACGGAGTCCAATGAGAGCGTTCACACGATCGCGCGCGAGCAGGTGTTTCGGCTCTGCAGCTGACACGCTGGCTGTAAAGCGAATCGCCTGCTACTCGCACTACAAGAAGCCTAACGCGTGCATGCAGAGCGTGAGAGCCAAACAGGAGACTCTCGGCGTCCACTGCTAGTCTGTTTTTCAGCTGGCAGATTGTCACGCCGAAAAAAATGGAGAAATACGTTTCTATATTTAACGTTGAACAATTTATACATTACATTCAGGCATGAGCGGCAATTTGGGATTCCATAATAAAAAAAAAAAAAAGGCTGAGGCATGGAAGGAAGACTGTCGGATTTATAACGCCAAGTATGACATGATGCCCCAGGAGGAGAAGAAAGTGATAGGTAAGAATTTCGTTTGCATAGCTTACAACATTTTTTTTTTTCAAGATAACCCATTTGTGATATGGTACAATTTCATTCCCTCTATGTAGATCAATAAGTATTTTTATGAATAAAAGCACACAAGCACTTAGGACGTTTTTATTTAAACTTCGTGTGTTTCTATTTACAATGCATAAAATATTCTGCTAAGAAGCCATGGAACACGCGGGTAGTTAAATTAGTTTGATATTTTCTTCCGTCGGTTCTTGGAAGAACAGTTTCATATGAGTTTTATTATGCAATAGCTAAAATACAGCTATGTAAAAATGCCACTTCAAATTTTTAATCATGTAATGAAGTAATGAATACGAGTTTTCATTCAACGATATGAGGCTTAACTACTAAATTTAAAAAAATAGAAAAAGAAAGAAAGAAACAAAAAAAAAGCAGAATCGAAAATTAAAATGTTTTTACTTCTGTAAATTAAGTAACAAAATTTCAATACTAATTTATAATCTGTTGTGCTATATGATGAAACCTACAATTATGGATAAAGGGATGTAAGGCGAAAGGTTAGTGCCCATGTGCCGGCCGAAGTGGCCGTGCGGTTAAAGGCGCTGCAGTCTGGAACCGCAAGACCGCTACGGTCGCAGGTTCGAATCCTGCCTCGGGCATGGATGTTTGTGATGTCCTTAGGTTAGTTAGGTTTAACTAGTTCTAAGTTCTAGGGGACTAATGACCTCAACAGTTGAGTCCCATAGTGCTCAGAGCCATTTGAACCATTTTTAGGGCCCATGTACCATCATGTGTCATTTCCTGTTACTATAGTATGACATAAATACCTCTGAGACAGATAGGCCTTTGGCGATCAGCTTCAGTTAATTACAACATGGACTGGATAAGGTATCCGATCTCAATAACAGGGCAATAAAAACAGGTAGACCTTTATTAATAAGTCAGCTAACCCAAATTGTGAAATAGCTCTTAATTTAATTAAAAGAGAACAAGCAGGCCTTCAGTAATAACAGCTTCGGTTAATTAAAATTACCAAACAGAAAACAGGCAGGCCTTCAATGATAACAGCTTCAGTTAAGCAAAATTATCAAATAAAGAATAGGCAGGCCTCCAATGATAACAGCTTAAGTTTAGTAAAATTACCAAATACCAACAGGAATGCCTTCTTTAATAACAGCTTCAGTAAAGTAAGACTACCAAACTTAAAACAAGTAGGCCTTCATGAATAACTGCTTAATAAACCAAGAGTTTGAATTGCCTTCTCACAAGGGTTGCACCATATGGCTTAATACGCAAGGAGCACAAGACGACACCAAATAGGAAGGCCAAAAATGATTACAAAGAGAGGAACAGACATCCAAGGCCCTTTTCTGTTGGGTGTAGACTGGCAAAAGAAATATTACCACAGGAAGATTAATTGCGCGAAAGCAACATTAACTAGCCAAACGGTATAATAACTAGCCAAACGGTATACGCGCATCATTGCAAGATACCAACTCTACAACGCGGGCAAAACACCCGAAAGAAAAGTAGGCTGCCAAACCCAATTACAGAGCCTCTGAAATTGTAAATTTTGAGACGCTGGCACCTCCTAAGCCTATATAATTAACAGAGCGGTGACGTCTGCAATGCCCGAAGTTATCTCGAAACCGGCACGTGTACATGAGAAAATTACTTATCTGGTGTGGTGTTCGAAGCCTTTTGACAAGGAGGTCGGCTAAAACTCAACCATCTAGGCACTGCGTGACGATGGGGAAGGGGGGGCAGCTACAACAAAGAAGAAACACAGTGGCTCACACGTTTTAAGATACCCTGTTAAAAAACAACCAAGGCCAGTATCGACTCAGGAAAAGCAAACAACAGATACAATTCAAGGAACCAAATGTTGGTGAAATAGATCAGCGAAGAAATAGCAATTACCGCAGTAGACTTATAGGTATCAATAAGAAAATAACATTTAAGACCTCAAAATCTGAACCTTAACTGAAGTTGACTAATCGAAGCTGAAACTTGCCGGTTCCAAATGGGGTCCAGAATTCAGCACAGCAAAACTGGTTTCAACTCCCTCATCGGTGTGCAACATCCCAGAACTGGCTGGCCAGGCTACGCACGAAGACGGCACTCAAAGTCGGCCATGGATTCAAATCGGCCCACAAATACGCCCAGCAACAACTCGCCGGATTACGTGCCCAAGACGCTTGCGCAAGTGCTCTCCTTAGACGCCGGGCGGACCTCTCACAGCGTCCTCCTCGTCATTACCACTCCCCAACTCGTCACGCCAAAAGATGCCCCGTCCCGCAACAACAACCTCGATCAAACACCTTAGTGGCCTCAAACCAGAGGGACATCACACGACAGATCGAGCTAGTGGCGCGAGGAATTCGAAAGGCGACACCAGCAACCCTGCCACGACTCAGATGATAATTGAGTGGTATACAGGGTGGTCCATTGATAGTGACCGGGCCAAATATCTCACGAAATAAGCATCAAACGAAAAAACTACAAAGAACGAAACTCGTCTAGATTGAAGGGGGAAACCAGATGGCGATATGGTTGGCCCGCCAGATGGCGCTGCCGTAGGTCAAACGGATATCAACTGCGTTTTTTAAAATAGGAACCCCCATTTTTTATTACATATTCGTGCAGTACGTAAAGAAATATTAATGTTTTAGTTGGACCACTTTTTTCGCTTTGTGATAGATGGCGCTGTAATAGTCAGAAACGTATAAGTGCGTGGTATCACGTAACATTCCGCCGGCCGGTGTGGCCGAGCGGTTCTAGGCGCTACAGTCTGGAACCGCGTGACCGCTACGGTCGCAGGTTCGAATCCTGCCACGGGCATGGGTGTGTGTGATGTTCTTAGGTTAGTTAAGTTTAAGTAGTTCTAAGTTCTATGGGACTGATGACCTCAGAAGTTAAGTCCCATAGTGCTCAGAGCCCTTTGAACCATTTTTGAACGTTACATTCCGCCAGTGCGGACGGTGTTTGCTTCGTGATACATTACTCGTGTTAAAATGGACCGTTTACCAATTGCGGAAAAGGTCGATATCGTGCTGATGTACGGCTATTGTGATCAAAATGCCCAACGGGCGTGTGCTATGTATGCTGCTCGGTATCCTGGACGACATCATCCAAGTGTCCGGACCGTTCGCCGGATAGTTAAGTTATTTAAAAAAACAGGAAGTGTTCAGCCACATGCGAATCGTCAACCACAACCTGCAAAAAATGATGATACCCAAGTAGGTGTTTTAGCTACTGTCGCGGCTAATCCGCACATCAGTAGCGTACAAATTGCGCGAGAATCGGGAATCTCAAACGTCGGTGTTGAGAATGTTACATCAACATCGATTGTACCCGTACCTTATTTCTATGCACCAGGAATTGCATGGCAACGACTTTGAACGTCGTGTACAGTTCTGCCACTGGGCACAAGAGAAATTACGGGACGATGACAGATTTTTTGCACGCATTCTATTTAGCGACGAAGCGTCATTCGTCAACAGCGGTAAAGTAAACCGGCATAATATGCACTTTTGAACAACGGAAACTCCACGATGGCTGCGACAAGTGGAACATCAGCGATCTTGGTTGGTTCAAATGGCTCTGAGCACTATGGGACTCAACTGCTGAGGTCATTAGTCCCCTAGAACTTAGAACTAGTTAAACCTAACTAACCTAAGGACATCACAAACATCCATGCCCGAGGCAGGATTCGAACCTGCGACCGTAGCGGTCTTGCGGTTCCAGACTGCAGCGCCTTTAACCGCACGGCCACTTCGGTCGGCCCAGCGACCTTGGCGGGTTAATGTACAGTGCGGCATTATGGGAGGAAGGATAATTGCCCCCCCCCTTTATCGACGGCAATCTAAATGGTGCAATGTATGCTGATTTCCTACGTAATGATCTACCGATGTTACTACAAGATGTTTCACTGCATGACAGAATGACGATGTACTTCCAACATGATGGATGTCCGGCACATAGCTCGCGTGCGGTTGAAGCGGTATTGAACAGCATATTTCATGACATTTGGATTGGTCGTCGAAGCACCGTACCATGGCCCGCCCGCACGTTCACCGGATCTGACGTCCCCAGATTTCTTTCTGTGGGTAAAGTTGAAGGATATTTGCCATCGTGATCCACCGTCAACGCTTGACAACATGCGTCAGCGCATTGTCAATGTATGTGAGAACATAACGATAGTCGAACTACTCGCTGATGAGAGGAATGTCGTTACACGTTTTGCCAAATGCACTGACGTTGACGGACATCATTTTGAGCATTTATTGCATTAATATGGTATTTAAAGGTAATCACGCTGTAACAGCATGCGTTCTCAGAAATGATAAGTTCACAAAGGTACTTGTATCACATGGGAACAACCGAAATAAAATGTTCAAACGTACCTACGTTCTGTATTTTAATTTAAAAAACCTACCTATTACTAACTGTTCGTCTAAAATTGTGAGCCATATGTTTGTGACTATTACAGCGCCATCTATCACAAAGCGAAAAAAGTGGTCCAACTAAATCATTCACATTTCTTTACGTACTACGCGAATATGTAATAAAAGATGGGGGTTCCTATTTTTAAAAAAACGCAGTTGATATCCGTTTGACCTATGGCAGCGCCATCTAGCGGGCCAACCATAGCTCTATCTGGTTTCCCCCTTCAAGCTAGACAAGTTTCGTTCTTTTGTTTGACGGTTATTTCGTGAGATATTTGGCCTGGTCACGATCAGTGGACCATCCTGTATAAGATACTCCCTAAGTTTTACACACGTGAGTACTGCGACGTGCGTTTCCCAACGTCACTACTGAAATATTCAACAAACTTGTTCCTTATACATTTTTCAGTGCTTGATCCGCAGTTGGTAATCATTTCACTGTTGAAATCACTGGAACCTTCCGACGGTAGTATCTCTTTCAACTGATGACCATCACAAACTCTAACAAAGTTGTGAAGCACAACAAATGCTTTCACACTATTTTCTGCGACATCAAGTGAGACGTTCAAAGGTCTGTGGAAAATCCGCCATTTGTTAGACAATAAAGTACACTCTATAAATGGCCTCGCCCTAGTGAACCGATACTTGAGCGCTCTCCTCTCCAACTGTAAGGCTCTAACTGCAAACGCACACATTACATTAAGTAACGTACGAATGCCTCATCTCCAACAAATACGAATGGCATTTTTGGTTCAGCTGTCCCAGTCAGTGCACATCGATTTGGCAGATTCTGTGTCTCTTTCTCAAGTTTACTACCAAAAGCTGAATTTTTAAACAGAGACGAATCAGAATTTTTTCCATATCCGCCAATGTCTCATCATCATCATCATCATCGTTTAAGACTGATTATGCCTTTCAGCGTTCAGTCTGGAGCATAGTCCCCCTTATAAAATTTCTCCATGATCCCCTATTCAGTGCTAATATTGGTGCCTCTTCTGATGTTAAGCCTATTACATCAAAATCATTCTTAACCGAATCCAGGTACCTTCTCCTTGATCTACCCCGACTCCTCCTACCCTCTACTGCTGAACCCATGAGTCTCTTGAGTAACCTTGCTTCTCCCATGCGTGTAACATGACCCCACCATCTAAGCCTGTTCGCACTGACTGCTACATCTATAGAGTTCATTCCCAGTTTCTCTTTGATTTCCTCATTGTGGACATCCTCCTGCCATTGTTCCCATCTACTAGTACCTGCAATCATCCTAGCTACTTTCATATCCGCAACTTCAACCTTATTGATAAGGTAACCTGAATCCACCCAGCTTTCGCTCCCATACAACAAAGTTGGTCGAAAGATGAACGGTGCACAGATAACTTAGTCTTGGTACTGACTTCCTTCTTGCAGAACAGAGTAGATCGTAGCTGAGCGCTCACTGCATTAGCTTTGCTACACCTCGCTTCCAGTTCTTTCACTATATTGCCATCCTGTAAGAATATGCATCCTAAGCACTTGAAACCGTCCACCTGTTCTAACTTTGTTCCTCCTATTTGGCACTCAATCCGTTTATATCTCTTTCCCATTGACATTACTTTGGTTTTGGAGATGCTGATCTTCATACCGTAATCTTTACATTTCTGATCTAGCTCCGAAATATTGGCTCAAATGGCTCTGAGCACTATGCGACTTAACTTCTGAGGTCATCAGTCGCCTAGAACTTAGAACCACTTAAACCTAACTAACCTAAGGACATCACACACATCCATGCCCGAGGCAGGATTCGAACCTGCGACCGTAGCGGTCACGCGGTTCCAGACTGAAGCGCCTAGAACCGCACGACCACACCGGCCGTCCTCTGAAATATTACTTTGCAAACTTTCAATCGAATCTGCCATCACAACTAAGTCATCCGCATATGCGAGACTGCTTATTTTGTGTTCACATATCTTAATCTCACCCAGCCAGTCTATTGTTTTCAACATATGATCCATAAATAATATGAACAACAGTGGAGACAGGTTGCAGCCTTGTCTTCCCCCTGAAACTACTCTGAACCATGAACTCAAAAAAAAAAATGGTTCAAATGGCTCTGAGTACTATGGGACTTAACTTCTGAGGTCATCAGTCCCCTAGAACTTAGAACCACTTAAACCTAACTAACCTAAGGACATCACACACATCCATGCCCGAGGCAGGATTCGAACCTGCGACCGTAGCGGTCGCGCGGTTCCAGACTGTAGCGCCTAGAACCGCTGGGACACTCCGGCCGGCCCGTGAACTCAATTTACCGTAAACTCTAACTGCTGCCTGACTACCTATGTAAAGACCTTTCATTGCTTGTAAAAGTTTGCCTCCTATTCCATAATCTCATAGAACAGACAATAACTTCCTCCTAGGAACCCGGTCTAGATTTATAAAGCATAGATACAATTCCCTGTTCCACTCGTAACACTTCTCCATTATTTGCCGTAAGCTAAAAACCTGGTCCTGACAACCTCTAAGAGGCCTAAACCCACACTGATTTTCATCCAATATGTCCTCAACTAATACTCGCACTTTCCTTTCAACAATACCTGAGAAGATTTTACCCACAACGCTGATTAAAGAGATACCTCTGTAGTTGTTACAATCTTTTCTGTTTCCATGTTTAAAGATTGGTGTGATTACTGCTTTCGTCCAGTCTGATGGAACCTGTCCCGACTCCCACGCCATTTCAATTATCCTGTGTAGCCATTTAAGACCTGACATTCCACTGTATTTGATGAGTTCCGACTTAATTTCATCCACCCCAGGCGATTTATTGCACTGCAATCTATTGACCATTTTCTCCACTTCCAAAAATGTGATCCTATTTCCACCATCATTCCTATCCCATTGTACATCGAAATCTGAAACATTACTGATCGTATTTTCACCTACATTGACCAACTCTTCAAAATATTCCCTCCATCTGCCCAAGGCATCAACAGGATTCACCAGCAGTTTTCCTGTCCTGTCCAAAATACTTGTCATTTCCTTCTTACCTCCCTTTCGCAGACTGCTAATTACACTCCAGAATGGTTTTCCAGCAGCTTGACCCAAAGTCTCCAACCTGTTTCCAAAGTCTTCCAAGATTTCTTCTTGGATGCTGCAATTATCAATGTCTACAGCTGAAAAATAATAATTAGAATCACAGATGGCGAGAAGGACAATAGAAAAGTAGCCTTTATAATTTTAAAACATCTAGTCTCCCTCTTCCACGTGTTTCCTGTCTGTTGCCCCAATACACTTTGGATAATCAGCTGCTGCAAAAATCCCTCTGCAATTTCTTCCCATTTTCCATTAATTGGTTGGGCATTGTGATGTCTCTCATGTGGACCCTAATCTTGAAGCACACGTTGTTTATTATTTTTAGATATTATTATAATTGCAAGTCTGAAGTTGTTGCAAATTTGTCATGGTAAATCCTGATCCAATATCCCGTAAAAATATAAATACTAATTTCAAAAATTGAAATGCATTTTAGGTTTTTATTCTGTAACCCTTTCTACGTTGAATTTAATGAAAGATCTACAAAAAAATGGAAAAATATGAGACTGTCTTTTGCGAGAGATTTTTATAAGACAAAATATTTGGAATCAGACTCTGCTTAAGGGGAAGGGCGGAATATACTTATGCTAATATTCTTTCGTTTTATACCCTAATTTTGAGAAACAAACCGTAAGTAATGTTGCAGTTTTTTCAGTTGTCCAAGTGTTTTCTCTTGTAATATTCGTGCTAATAACGCGCAACAGCGTTGTGGAAATAACAGACAAGTAATTTCGAACAAATATTTAGCAGTGCAACAAGAACGAATGCGTGTCGATCCAGGACGGTATCAAACATTTCTGATGATGAAGATTAGTCGCAAGATGCAGGGGAATGTGAAGAGGGTCAGTGACATGAACAACATAGTGAGGCTGCCGATGAACACAGACCATGGAAGAAATGGAAGCCTAGCAGCACAGATGGAAAGTAGTCCGATAGCCATAAATTTTGTAATGTTCTACACGAAAGTATCGAGTGACGGGAGCGTTCAGACGAGCAGCCTTTAGACGAGGAGAGAATGGTTTTACTATCCTTAGTTAATGACTTAAGAGATATCCCTAAAGACCCGAAATTGCAAGCCCAATGTGAACTGATACAAGTACTCGCTAAGTACAGAACATCACACCAGTCTCCAGTACCATTTCTTCCCAATCAAGTTTCGCGAAGTTTTCCACAACACACAAGTCAACCTTTCCAGCCATACCAAACTGTTTTGCTACAGAAACGCCACATCAAAAGACACACTGGCCACAATCATCTCAACAGATTTATGAACTATAAAACCACTGTCGCCACATTCCTCAATCAACACTGCCCCAGGGACTAACATCACGTGGCAGTTCTTCTATCTCCCCTTCCAACTCATAGATCTGCTCTGTCACATCACTGAAATGAATAGATTGTTCAGCACATTGCAGTCTATATATAACAAATCAGAATGTATTTTGACACCATGTGGAGAAAAGAAGCGACAATAACATTTTTACACTTCAGTGCATTATTTCATTTCCTTGTTGCCTTAGAGCCACGGCAAACCTCTTCTCAAGAGAAATGCATTTTCTCATGTTGGTGTCATGTACACTGAAATGTGATTTCGAAATAGCAGAGTTGGTCAAACGATGATACTGACATGCGATAGAAATTAAAAAACATTTGTGGATCCTTCCGACTATCGTCATATAGACAAACAAATGCACCCAATCCATTGTGGTGTTATTAATAGTGAAATGGTACAGTACCGCCCGACATTGAAAATAGGTACAACATACTTCATTATTTTTGTCAGAACAACACATTTTTTTTGTAAAATAACTCAATTTCAATTAATACAGCGAAGCCGGATACCAGTGTGGGAAAGAATGACAATTTATTTATTTAATTGATCACATGTGCACTCCCACAAAGTAAATCCCTACATCCAGTTTGGTGAGATCTGTGAAATGAATGAATGTATGGTCGTCTGCTAACCACAGATAGTGAATGTGAATATATGATCATCTTTGAGACGATCCTTTGGCCACCTTTGGTGGGACCAAAGAGATGAAATTTACCTGAGCTTTGAGCGCCTGAAATGTGGCTGACCAATACGGTAGCATGGTCTTCCCCCACCTCAAGATATGTGCGAGATGACCTGGAGAACGGCCATATTTCAGCACTCTGCCGCTGGATCTTGTGCTGTTAAGACCTGTTTTAGTTGTGCTCCGTAATGACGAAAGAGTGGAGACATGGTATGCATGTGGAATATTTAAGAGTAGTTTGAAATAATAATTTCTCTATTTCAGGAACTTTTGTGGGGAAAATTAAATGTCAGGCAGGTAATATTAATGGGATTGTAGTAATCTTCGGAAGTGACCAACGGTCACAATGAAACCACGTGTAGCAATAGGTTGAAATACTTCCGTGTGCTTAAGTTAAGCTGAATTACTAGCGTGTGTACAATAAGTTGAAATATTTAAGAAATAGCGTGTGTACCATAAGTTGAAATATTTAAGAAATGGCGTGTGCAGGACTTGAAATTAGAGACGAGTACTTCCACGTGGTGAGCACTGTGTGAGTCTTAAACTGTGTGTGAGACAAAAGATAAAGAGAAGTACTCGTCCATGGTATCAGTTGAGGACTCGCGTGTGTGATGAATACGTTCTTAATATTACTTTGCGTGATATGATTCCGTGTGACGCTAGATTCAAACTCTGAGAGAGAAGCAAGGTGAGTCGGCCGTCTATCCAGCAACACCACTTGGCTTGCATTGCACAGGAAGACGTGCATATATCTCCAGAGTTCATAGTAGGAAAGTAGAATTACGAAGTGGGGCAGTGTCGTGTGAAACTGGGATAAAAATTAATTGAAGTGGGAAAGCTGAAAGTGATAATGTTGTGACTATTCTCTGTGTAGTATTTCATATTGTAGTGTGGTGTATGTCATGTAATTTGGGTATGTGTGGTTTGCATGGGAGAGTAGCAAGGTAGTTGCAAAAGATTAGTGGATTATGCTTGTGCCTTCTGTACTGCTCGGTCTGGAGGATAGTTTCGTGATGATGATTGTGCGAGTCGAAGTGTGAGAAATAATAAAAGATCCACCATCCTATCCAGAAAGTGCACTGTAGCGTTAAATAATTACGAGACCATAATATAGAGATTCACCAATGTAAAGCCATGCCCACTGGGCGGAAGTTCTCATGTGTTATTGTTGTAGGTTATAGAATTTGTGTGTTTAGGTTAGAGAATTTATCGGAATAAATAAGATAGTGAAAAGAAAAAGATTGGTGGACTTTTCCTTCGAATTGTATGTTGTCATGATGTCCCGAATTTATAATGTGTGCGCCATTCATATTCAGTGTGGTGGCCACGTGTTGACAAAAGCCGTTAAATAAAAAGACAAAAAGAAAATGTGGTATTGCCAGTGCGTAGTGTACAGTCAGAGTTCTGTAAATTACTGATAGTCAGATGCGTGTTTCCGTTGCGTATTAATCATATAGGAGGATAACTTGTAACTTAAGTGTGAGTTCTAGAGTTCATGTTACTCGATAAATAAGAATGAATCCACTCGCTTGGCAGACCACTCATCTTGCAGGCCTGACTGCTTGATGCCACAGTATGAGCAAGGCATGTGGGTGCCTCTCAATAGGGCGACACCACAACTTCCTCCTTGTCCTCCTCTTCCTTTCTTTTAACACAGCCAGAGCTGCGACAGCGGCAGATTCTTGCACTTGCAGCGTATTGCGAGAATCACTGGCTGGGAAACAACTGTGGTGTGGGGTCAGGCTCGCGTGACCTGCTGGCTTTGCTACAGTGAGCGGCTCGCTACAGTCGGCTCGCAGTCTCCCGTCTAAAAGGGCCCTAATAGAACTATGAATCCAGTGCGCTCATCAGAAGCGTTAACTGCCGTAAAATGCCTACCAGTCGGCATCTGGAGCGAGCTGAAGCAGAATGCTCAGATCAGATTCGGATTCATTTGCTTGAATCTTAAAGGAAGCTAACCAAACACTAACAACTGACAAGTGGATGAGCTAAAACAGGAGAATATGTCAGGCTCAAATTCATCTGCATGGATTTTTAAGGGGATGTGACCCGCTCGCTGTGATAGTGTGACCACAAATACTGTCGGTACGTCAGCTAGAGGCGTAAGAGGAACTAAGATGACTGGAGCTACTGGAGGAAACGTTGACATTGATTTGGTCTGGCTTGTACTTGATGGTTACTTGGTTCTTGATGTACGATAGTTGAATAAGTATCTAACTAAGGTGTTTGCTTCTAAATAATTAACTAGCACTATGCATACTACCCACCTGGATTTACTCTGCTCTAAACGAAATGCAGTAACATGGTCGGGCCAGCCGATGTGGCCGAGCGGTTCTAGGCGCTTCAGTCCGGAACCGCTCGACCGGTACCGTCGCTGGTTCGAATCCTGCCTCAGGCATGGATGTGTGTGATGTCCTTAGTTAGGTTTAAGTAGTTCTAAGTTCTGGGGGACTGATGACCTCAGATAATAAGTCCCATAGTGCTCAAAGCCATTTGGACCATTTTTTATCGTGGTCAGTCCACTATCGAAAAGCACGTGGTGGTAAACAAACAGCAATGCTATGATTAAGTCCCGAAACTCCCCCTACTCTCGCAGTAGTTCTGAATTATGCATGGAGGTGTGAGGCAGTTGCACTGATGTAAATAGTTCAACGGATAGTGTACTGGAAGTTATATGATACTGCTAACTTCATATTATGGAGATATGCTCAATTTGAAAAAAGCTGAAGTATTTCTCACGAAAAACTAAGCTGTCAACGATGATTCTGACACTGTTAAACATTCGTATTTCTAGCGTAGTAAACATATGATAAGGGAGATTAGGACACATACAGGGGATATTCATAGACAGTCATTCGAAATCGATGAATTACAGGCGTCATGTTTCTGAATTTCTTCGTGCAATCCACGTGTACTCTGTATGGTTGTGACTTTCTTCCCGTAAGTTAGTGTGTTATGTATCTTGTTGTGATAGCTCTCTACCTAGTCAGTGACGGGTGGAGGACTAGACAGCCGACCTGTTGCAAACTGACGGGATTTCGAGAGAACTAAAGGGGTCTGTGACTTAGCAGCGAACATTTCTTGTTCGTCGAAATCAAATGCTAAATGCCTAACACTGGATGATTCGTGAGAATATGGCATGTAGACAATACTCTGACGAAATTGCAGTTGAGGCGTGAGATTTATACTATTTCTTCTAAGTATTTTGAGCAAACATATTACAACCTCTCTCACACCTCTCGCGAAGTGACTGCAGCGAGAAAGTTAATGGCTAATACGAAGATTTCTACTGACAGACTATCAGCAGCAACAGCTGTTCCGTGTTTTATTTTCTCGATAAATACGAGACAACATTGTTCCGTGAATTTTGTTGCCTCTAAATGGATGGACTGACATCTTAGTAGCCAGATTGTACTCGAATGCTACACATCGACGAGTGGACAGTTTGTGAGAACATGGCAGGTAAGCGATACTATGACAAAATGGGAGTTTTTCAAAGTACTGCGGGCAAACATGTTACAACCTCTCACATACGTCTCGCAAAGTGACTGCAGGGGCTAATACAAAGATTTTTACTCAGATGTAATCAGCAAACAGCTGTTCCTTATTTTGTTTTCCCGATAAATGGGAGGAAACATTGTGTGCCTATAAACGGATGAACTGACAGCTTAAAAGATAGACTGGACTCGAATGCTATATATGGAAGAGTGGAAGATTTGTGAGAGTGTGGCAGGTAACGGTGGTTGAGAGGTGAGCTCTATACCGCTTCTTCTAAGTATTGTGGGTAAACATTTCACAACCTCTCACATATGTCATATGAAGTGACTCCAATGAGAAAATTAGCGGCAATATGAAGATTTTTATTGAGACACAATAAACAGCAGAAATTCTGTCTTTTGTTTTCTCGTTAAATAAGAGACAACATTCTTCTGTAAGTCTTGTGTGCCTGTTAATGGATAGACTGACATCTTAATAGGCAGGTTAAATTTGCATCTTGATCTATATGCATACTTCACAAGCCATCGTAGGGTTACGAAACTTTTTAACGAAATTTCAGTCTCCCACCTGATGAAGATGAGGTCCCATACTCCGAGGAGCGTAGGAGACGATGCGGGAGACCCGCACCGCCTACTAGGCAAGGTCCTAGCGGAGGTGGTTTGCCATTGCCTTCCTCCAAACATAGGGAGAAATTGCGATTGTAATAAAATCAGCTCTATTACCGAATTTATAAAGTAATACGTAGTATTAACCTGATATTTGCAACTCCTCTGTTCTGCTCTTTGGCTACCTTAAGAGACTTCATACAAGATGAAGTATTTGGCTACCTTAAGAGATTTCGAAAGTGAGGAGCCATCCTGTGACAGAGGTAGAGTATGCTCTTAGCACTCTGTCATCAGCCAATGATGAGTTTAATATTTTAGTGGTGCAGGACATAGCAGATATTAAGCTGATAAGAACATATTTTTTTATCAGATGAGAGAATACTTAGAGCAAATATAGCCTGTGCCATACTGTTGTACACGATTTTCACAACTAGTAACGATATAATGATACTTCAGTGATGTGAAAATGCGTGTATGCTCCGATTCCTTCTGTCTCCGTAAAAGGGAGCAATCTTCATTTTGTGCTAGAAATACACAGCGTATGGACAACAACTTTCCTATCCCAGACTGGATAAGGTGGATTTTTAAACTGGGAAGGGTCTATGTTTGGGGAGGAATTGCAGTTAGAAGTATATCCTCATGCTGCCCCTGCTTGTGTTGCAGTGTACTGTGGCCAACGGCAGGCGCGGTCACAGGGCCTTGGCCGATCTGAAGCCGTCGCTTCACCTTTGACAGCCAGTTAGGTACACAGAAAAGCTCCGGTGAGTCAGCTCTTGCCCGCTGCCCATTGAGTCAAGCCCCGTTGGCGGCAGTCACGGCGCACAGGGGGTCTGGGTAGCGAACTGACTACAATGGTGGTTGACTGGCGACAAAAGCAGAGGCATGAGTTGCATGTATTCTCCAACTTTTAAGTGGAAATTTGAAAAGGTTCAATATGAGGAGTGTTTGCGCTGGATGATTATTCCCCCCATGTAAATTGATCGGTTGACAGCTGGGTGGTCACAGTGACAGTCTGTCCATCCTCTGACTGTCTGATACAGTCAACGTTTGGATACTGGGAGATGGGCACACAACTGTCGGTGTGGACCGCACGTGTTTGGCTCTCTAGTCCTCTCCTGGCCAGTGTGGCCATGGCTCCTGGCACTCCTGCGGTCGGCAGATGGCAGTGCTTTGTGACATTTTGGTCTTATGTCAAAGCGGTAGGTGGTTCAAAACAAAATGTCCAGACACTCTGTGACCAAAATGGTACTGAAACAGAGGATGACAGACTAAAGGCCGAAATACTAAATGTCTTTTTCCAAAGATGTTTCACAGAGGAAGACTGCACTGTAGTTCCCTCTTTAGATTGTCGCACAGATGACAAGATGGTTGATATCGAAATAGATGACAGAGGGATAGAAAAACAATTAAAATCACTCAAAAGAGGAAAGGCCGCTGGACCTTATGTTATGGGATACCAGTTGTAAGTAGGCTGTTTAGGTTCTTATATTGGTAACGCCACCGCCACGTAGCGCTCTGTATGAAAATCACTGGCTGTGCTGTGTGCAGTCTGTGGCTAGTTTACATTGTTGTCGCTATTGTAGCGTTGCTCAGTTGGAGGTGAGCCGCCAGCAGTGGTGGATGTGGGGAGAGAGATGGCGGAATTTTGAGAGCGGACGATCTGGATGTGTGTCCATCAGAAAGAGTAAATTTGTAATGTTGGATATCATGGACTGATATATATATATATATATATATATATATATATATATACACATTATGACTTTTGAACACTATTAAGGTAAATACATTGTTCGTTCTCTATCAAAATCTTTCTTTTGCTAACCATGCCTATCAGTAGTTAGTGCTTTCAGTAGTTTGAATCTTTCATTTAGCTGGCAGTAGTGGCGCTCGCTGTATTGCAGTAGTTCGAGTAACGAAGATTTTTGTGAGGTAAGTGATTTGTGAAAGGTATAGGTTAATGTTAGTCAGGGCCATTCTTTTCTAGGGATTTTTGAAAGTCAGATTGCGTTGCGCTAAAAAAATATTGTGTGTCAGTTTAGTGTTGATCAGAATAGGTAAAGAGCGAAATGTTCAGTTTTCCTCAGCTGTTTGAAAATCAAATAATGTAAGAGGTTTATCAGCACAGTAATTCAATCAGTTTTCTAAGGGGACATTTCACAGTTCGATTTTACACAGAGTACGCGATGGAACTTGCCCCCCTTCTTGCGCGGTGTACCGTAGGTCTCTAGAAGAGCATAGCGTTCCAAAGGATTGGAAAAGGGCACAGGTCATCCCCGTTTTCAAGAAGGGACGTCGAACAGATGTGCAGAACTATAGACCTATATCTCTAACGTCGATTAGTTGTAGAATTTTGGAACACGTGTTATGTTCGAGTATAATGACTTTTCTGGAGACTAGAAATCTACTCTGTAGGAATCAGCATGGGTTTCGAAAAAGACGATCGTGTGAAACCCAGCTCGCGCTATTCGTCCACGAGACTCAGAGAGCCATAGACACGGGTTATCAGGTAGATTCCGTGTTTCTTGACTTCCGCAAGGCGTTTGATACAGTTCCCCACAGTCGTTTAATGAACAAAGTAAGAGCATATGGACTATTAGACCAGTTGTGTGATAGGATTGAAGAGTTCCTAGATAACAGAACGCAGCATGTCATACACAATGGAGAGAAGTCTTCCGAAGTAAAAGTGATTTCAGGTGTGCCGCAGGGGAGTGCCGTGGGACCGTTTCTATTCACAACATACATAAATGACCTTTTGGATAACATCGGAAGTTCACTGAGGCTTTTTGCGGATGATGCTGTAGTATATCGAGAGGTTGTAACAATGGAAAATTGTCCTGAAATGCAGGAGGATCTGCAACGAATTGATGCATGGTGCAGGGAATGGCAATTGAATCTCAATGTAGACAAGTGTAATGTGCTGCGAATACATAGAAAGAAAGATCCTTCATCATTTAGCTACAATATAGCAGATCAGCAACTGGAAGCAGTTAATTCCATAAATTATCTGGGAGTAGGCATTAGGAGTGATTTAAAATGGAATGATCATATAAAGTTGATCGTCGGTAAAGCAGATGCCAGACTGAGATTCATTGGAAGAATCGTAAGGAAATGCAATCCGAAAACAAAGGAAGTAGGTTACAGTACACTTGTTCGCCCACTGCTTGAATATTGCTCCCCAGTGTGGGATCCGTACCAGATAGGGTTGATAGAAGAGATAGAGAAGATCCAACGGAGAGCAGCGCGCTTCGTTACAGGATCATTTAGCAATAGCGAAAGCGTTACCGAGATGACAGATAAACTCCAGTGGAAGACTCTGCAGGAGAGACGCTCAGTAGCTCGGTACGGGCTTTTGTTGAAGTTTCGAGAACATGCCTTCACCGAGGAGTCAAGCAGTATATTGCTCCCTCCTACGTATATCTCCCGAAGAGACCATGAGGATAAAATCAGAGAGATTAGAGTCCACACAGAGGCATACCGACAATCTTTCTTTCCATGAACAATACGAGACTGGAATAGAAGGGAGAACCGATAGAGGTACTCAAAGTACCCTCAGCCACACACCGTCAGGTGGCTTGCGGAGTATGGATGTAGATGTAGATGTAGACTGTGAGTGTGTGCGATCAGGTTTTTTTTTCTTCTGTAGATATGTTTCCTGTAAGATGAATATGTTCTGGTGGTGATGAGTAGGGACTCATGTGGGGAGAGATTCTTGTGTTATCAAATGTCAGTATATACTAGAGCTTGGATATATTTAGTGTTACGGTATTTGTGGCGGAAGCTTAATTACCTGATTTGCAAAATATATGTGCATGATCCTCAAACCTTGAAAATATTATGAAGAAGAATCATTATAAGGTGGTGGTGAGTGTTTTAAACGATATACAGAGGGATCCAAAAAAATGTATCCACTGTTTAAAAGTCCATAACTGGCAAACTAATTGACGGAGTTGTCTCATCTTTCGTAGTGTAATAGTTTGCAGTTCCGGCAATCGCCACACAAGCGTTGTACACCCCACGATTGCTACACGCAATGAACGAGGGCGACCCAGATCGTAGAATGGAGTACTGCGAGTGGTTTACTAACATGGTGCGCAACGATGAAGAGTTTGCAGAGATTATTGTGTGGTATGATGAGGCACAGTTCAAACTCAATGGTACAGTAAATCGCCACAATTGCATCTACTGGGCCCCCGAAAATCAGAACGTCCATGTAGATAAAGCCGTGAATTTGCCAGGAGTAAATGTGTGGTGTGGGTTGTCTTACCAGGGCTTGATTGGATCATTCTTCTTTTACGTCACAGTTACCGGTCAGGTGTACCTTCAGAAGCTTCAGACATCCATTTTACCTGCCATCCGAGACTTGTATGGAGACAGAAGAGTTTACTTTCAACAATATGGTGCCCCAGCCCACTAACAAAATCGTGTTAGGGCGTATCTCGATGAAAATCTAACAGGAAGATGGATAGGCCGTAGAAGTGCTGTGAAGTATCCACCACGTTCCCCAGACCTAACTCCTCTGGACTTTTACCTGTGGGGAACACTAAAGGACGTCGTTTATCGACAAAAGCCACGCGCATTGGATGAACTTCGAAAATCCATAGTACATTCATGTGCAAATATCCAACTGAACACGCTGCAGTCAGTAGTTCGTACTGCAGTTCGGCGGCATCGTTTGTGTGTGGATGTTAATGGTGACCGTTTCAAATATATGTGATATCTTTAAGTTGGCCTTTAAGCTACACTTTCACCAAAAATGAGAGAAGTCCGTCAATTAGTTTGCAAGTTAAAGACTTTTAAACAGTGGATACATATTTTTGGACCCCTCTGTATTTCACTTTGGACAACCCTCCCTTCAACAGTGTCTTAGATTTAATTTGGAAGTGACCAGAAGTAGGTGGGCACTATACCTGCTACATTCGACATCTCGTGATGGAGCAGAGCAAGTTAAGTTCTATGATTCGCTGATTCAGCATTAGCCAATAGGAATGCAGTATTATGAGGTTTAGGTGTTTGGGCACATTGGTTCATGTAGGTGTTCACACAAACAGCAAGTAACCACTTGAGAGAGAGAGAGAGAGAGACAGGAAGCGAGTTTGGAATTTCCTGCTCAAAGGAATCCCATCACCTTATGCTTCGTTTGAGGCTACGATAACAAAGGTAGGTTCCTCAAGCAGGTAGGCATGTGTATCTACTAGGATCGGTATTGGAACACGCGGCTCCCCTCAGTGGACTGTATGGCCCCTGACAGTGGTTTCTCTGCATGCAGTGCGAACCTACAGTCAACACAGCAGCGGACTGTGCAGCCCCTAAAAGCAGTCCTCTGTGTTCTCGCAGTCAGCGTGGGGCTGTGGTGCGGAGGACGGCCAGTGAATGGCAGAGGGTACTTGTTTAATCAGACGTTACATGTTTATACATAGCTTCCAAATTATTAGTCAATCAATCACTCTGATGGACTGTTTTCAAGATTGGGACGAATTTTCTGCACTTTTTATTTATCTTAGCGGAAGGACATAAGGTATGATTATCTCTTCATTCAATTTAGAGACGTATCAGCCACCCCACACCACTTAATAGAAAATAGTGGGTCATAAATAAGTCAGTCAGTTTGATCGACAGCTGTCAAATTGCGCTCATGCTGTGGTAAGGAAAGGGAGAGGGATGAGAAGCGCTTGTGCTAGGGAACGGGGTGGAGAGGGATGAGGAAATTTCTCAAGATGGTTTATCCCCCAGTGGGTCATTAATCATAACTGTGCTAGTTTCCCCTTTGCCCCACTACTAATGAGGTTGTTCACGTCATTATGCATCATCAAAAACTGTTCGCCACAATTCGTCATCATAATGAGGAGCTTAATATTATAATAAATTTCTTGTTTGCCAGGGGGCAATTTTGGTCGACTGCAAATCACGCATAATTTATGTTTTACCGAACGCGGCTTTTTTCTTTCTGTGTCAGAGTTTCGATATCACCCTTCTCCATCAGCTCCTGACGTGTTGACGTACTCAACCTGCATAAAGTCTCTTGGAGTGCTTTTCTTGACCAACTTTCGTTGGTTCAGCTCTTGGCTTATTGGTTTTTCAAGATTATGACTGACATTGCTGCCCGCGAAATCTGTTGTCCGAAAAAAATGTGAAACATGTGCATAAGTATTTTGGTTATACGTTATTGTAAGTTACTTTCATAATATAAATTTTTGTAAGTTATTTAGACATTACAAGTTAGAGGGGCGATTATTGGATTTGTCGATAAGCCAGTTCGATCCTCTGTTCACTTGGCAACATAATGAAGTGGGACATTGGGACATGGCTTCTTGCTACGTGAAGCAATACTGCAGGCGTACACAAACAAAACTAGCTCTCATATGTTCACTGAGGTAAATGATAATTTCCATGTAGTTACACTTATACATACTATGCTAATTTTGACAAAATATCGATACAGTAGCCGTGTAATATTCAATTACAACTTTAAAGTATGATTGAGAGTTAGCATTCCCGTCTGGCCTGGGGCAGTGACTTGACAAGTTGAAGTCACATTGTCTTTTGCTTGCTTTGCATTGATGTTTACAGCTTTTTTGCTTTCAGGAACTTTTGTAAATAAAAACATATCCTTGCTGACGACAATATGGCATTTCATTTTATAAAAAACAGTAGGAATAGTGCGTGTGTTGTAAAACATTAGTGAACTTAGTAAGAGTTAGTTTTGTTTCAGACTGTGGCTACCAGTGACAGAAGAGGTCTAACAGGCGACGTAATTCGTATTCAAGTAGTAAATTGTCCAGGTGATATTGATTCCCCGTCTGATGTCGTGATGAGAGCGAAGTTGAAATGCTGCGTTGCACTCTGTAGAATAATAGTGCATAACTCTTCAGGTGCGTGCTAGTAGATCACAAAAATTACAGTTACTGAACTAAGTGCTAATGAGGAAGAGGCAGTCAGTGAAGAGAATGTTCAAACTGTATCTCCTCCGGTACTCGCTAGTACTTCAGTGAATATGGACGGACAATTATGCAGTTCGCGTTTTTGAAATTATCGTGGAAATTAAATATTCAGTGTAGCCAGTGCACAGAAAGATGAAGATTGAGGAGGGGCTACTGACAGTTGTACAAGTTTATGATGAACACATGGGTGGCGTAAATAAAATTGACATGGTGAGGTCTCTATTTGAAATAGACAGAAATTTTTAAAAAAGAACTGATACAGTCTGTTTTATGCAACTGTGGAAATGACCCCTGTAAATTCATATATTTCATACTGTGACGTAAAAGGAACACTGCACTTGGTCTGCTCACATTCTGATAGCAAATGTTCAAAGAGCTGCGAAGGCCCGAAAAAGATCAAAAACTTCTCTTTCTACTCCAAGGAGAAGAAACGCGACAGTTTCGGTATCAAACGACATACGCTTTCAGAATATAGGATCTGTCTGGCTGCCATTTCTCAGTTCAAGAGGTACATATAAACTTTGCTCATATGCAAAGTTGAAATCTAGACCCATTCAGACTGTTCAGGGGGTAATGTGTGTGTGTGTGTGTGTGTGTGTGTATTTTAATGAAAAAAAAGAACTGTTTTTATAATTATCACCAGAAGCAATAATCCTTGCTATATGATTTCTTGGGGACTTTTCAGTCCTTTAATGCACTTCGCCTGCTTAATCCTCTTAGGAGTTACAAGTCCTCGAAACATTTTATGCATTTTAATGACTATGAAAGTTTCCCCTCTTCTTTTAATATGTGTTTGACTGTATCTAGCTAGGACTATTTAAATGGTAACGGATAACGACTGAACAAAGAATAGCATGGATGAGTCACACTGATTTCTTTTAGAGAGAATTCTCGATAAATTTTCTATAAATTTAATCAGACGAAAAGTAAAAAAAAAAAAAAAAATTATGTCCATAAGGACCCGAAACATAGCCCCTCTTTATCAATTCCTGATACCGTCGAGGAAGGTATGTGTATAAGCACATTGATATGGTTTGATGAACATTAAAAGATAGGTCTATAACTGACTTGAATTAATTAGCATTGGATATCCGCACATATAATTCGCTTTGCCTTTTGGTGTGTCCAACACTGAATGATACAGAATAAGTTTAAATTTGCCTTACGGCGTGACTAAATTTAATTGAATAAATAAGTACATGATTTCATGGGCATCGAATGTTGAGATGCAGTCCGATTTGTGGAACTCTCGGGATAACAGGCTTATCTAATTTCACAATTACATGTGCACTCTTATGTACTCCATCACACGAACGCATGCTTTATATGACTTTATGGGAGGAAATGTTCTAAGCACTGGAGGAGCAATCGCAACAAGCGGTTTGGCAATTGGGACTACAAAAACAGGTAAATTTCATGCAAGCAGAAACATTACGAAAAGTATTATGTAATTGGGGGTACTCCAGACTGACAACAGGTAAAAGAAGACTCATCTTATTCAACACCACGTGGTGATCATTATAGCTTGCACAGAGGGAATCATTACGGTGGGTCCTGTCCACCTATATCGCTGCACTGCAGAAAAAGACAAAAATTTGTTATACAGATATTAGGTGACTTACCGTCTGTGAGATGTGTCACACTTGAAACTACTCTCCTAGTGGCGACAGGCCACGGAAAATACCAGATCTTGTTGTGTGTGGCAGTTTAATATGATCTACACACACTATAGTAATCTCCCCAGTTTCTATACTGCTTCATTACATATTTTACTCATTATCATTGTGAGGTAGGGAGACCCTTTCTCCTCATCTACACACGAAGCGGTCGATCGAAATGACCACTAAATAATGAATATTGATCCCAAGAGAATGTGACGTAATATCAAATATCGTGGGTGCATCTCAATAATCTATAGACTATATCGCAGACTACCCAGTGTAGATGTACCTGCTGCTTACAGACAACACATGTGATGGGGGTAAACAACCGATCTTATTAATTCCATCTTAGATTACCTTCAGAAAAATATCCGATAAATTAAAACATTCTTTCCTAACGTAGGGTAATTAAAGATGAAACTTAAGAAACAGAACAGTATGAATTTTCCCTAAAGCAAGGACGGAACCCACGTCTCAGCAGTCAGCCCTGAACAAAGTGAGTGCTTGAGGCCCTCTGAAATTTACTTAAAATAACTCAATGAATGAAATTCAACGTGAATACAAGACTAAAATCGCCGATCTCATTACTCGTGATATTGTCCAGGTACTAATGACTCTTTGTGAAGTGAATGTTCACAAGTCCAGCACAGCCCCAGACATAACATCTCTCACCTTCGAAGCTCTTGAGGCATTGTGATCGCTCTTCTTCTGAGCGTTCTCCGGCTCCGCTTTCCGACGGGAATGGGGCGAAAATTCGTACTTGTTACCAATTCTGGACCGCACCATTCGTTTCTGTGAATCGCAGATTCCTCCTGCAGTTCTACAGCTACTAAGTTGGTAGCACAATCCAGCACCTTTCTCTCTTTGCCTAAGAAGGCGCCATCTTTAGATCAGTGAGATTTCCACAATTACTCAAGATCCACACCAGGAGGTGGAAAGATGAGGAAAAGGGACGGATCTGCATCATGATTAAATAAATAACATCATATTTGCATCCTCCCTTACCTGAGGCTCTAAATGTTCAGTAAAAGATGAAAGGGAACACAATTATGAGAGACACTCTGCATTACTGATTGCAGTACATTACATTGTTACACAAATTAAACAAGATTTTAAGCGATGAAGCCTACAGTTTAAATGGAAGCGGGTCTAACTGACCTCTTCCAAATGCTGTTGGGATTTACAATTCCTCTGAACATTTTGTCCATGGTAATGTCTTTTTATCATTTTTAAATAAAATAATTTGCTATTAATTCAATAAGAGTTCATCAAGTATTAAATTAAAAACTTTAAATGCTGATTTTATATTTTTTACAATTGCAGTAAATAAAGGGTTAAATGTAGAGAAATGTGAACTTCTTTATTTCACCAAACAAAAAAACTTCATGTCCTACGACTACAATATCAATGGTTCACAAATGTAATCAGTCAACTCACTAAAATGAATGAGGGTGAGAATCTTCCTGACACATTAAAATTGTGTGCTGGGCCGAGACTCGAACTCGGGACCTTTGCCTTTCGCGGGCAAGTGCTCTACCAACTGAGCTACCCAAGCACGACTCACGACCTGTCCTCACAGCTCCAATCCTGCCAGTACCCCGTCTCCTACCTTCTAAACTTGGTAGAGCACTTGCCTGCGGAAGGCAAAGTTCTCGAGTTCAAGTGTCGGCCCGGCACACAGTTTTAATCTGTCAGGAAGTCCCACATCAGCGCACACTCCGCTGCAGAATGAAAATCTCATTCTGGAAGGTAGGAATGTTCCGGTTTATGAAATATAATGACCATAAATAAGCCCACTCATAGGTAAGACAGACGTCAGCCATCGGTTCATTGGTAGAATACTGGTAAAATGCAGTCTGTCTACAAAGGAGACTGCTTACAGCTTACAAATCACTTTTGCATCTCAATCTTACAATATCCTTCAAGTCTGTGCAACCCATACCTATTAGGAGTAACAAGAGAAATTGAATGTATACGAAACAGGAATGTTCCGGTTTATGAAATATAATGACCATAAATAAGCTCACCCATAGGTAAGGCAGACGTCAGCCATCGGTTCATTGGTAGAATACTGGTAAAATGCAGTCTGTCTACAAAGGAGACTGCTTACAGCTTACAAATCACTTTTGCATCCCAATCTTACAGTATTCTTGAAGTCTGTGGAACCCATACCTATTAGGAATAATAAAAGAAATTGAATGTATACGAAACAGGGCGATACGAATTGTCATAGGTTTGCTTGATTCAAGGGAGATCGTAAAGCAAATGCTGAAAAACTTTAATTAGCAGACGCTTGAAGGAGGAGGAGGAGGAGGAGATTAGCGTTTAACGTCCCGTCGACAACGAGGTCATTAGAGACGGAGCGCAAGCTCGGGTGAGGGAAGGATGGGGAAGGAAATCGGCCGTGCCCTTTCAAAGGAACCATCCCGGCATTTGCCTGAAGCGATTTAAGGAAATCACGGAAAACCTAAATCAGGATGGCCGGAGACGGGATTGAACCGTCGTCCTCCCGAATGCGAGTCCAGTGTGCTAACCACTGCGCCACCTCGCTCGGTAGACGCTTGAAGATGTTATTTGTCGTTGTCGTGGTCTTCAGTCAGAAGACTGGTTTGATGCAACTCTCCACGCTACTCTATCCTGTGCAAGTCTAAAAATGGTTCAAATGGCTCTGAGCACTGTAGGACTTAACATCTGAGGTCATCAGTCCCCTAGACGTAGAACAACTTGTACCTGACTAACCTAAGGACATCACACACATCCATGCCTGAGGCAGGATTCGAACCTGCGACCGTAGCAGCAGCGCGATTCCGGACTGAAGCGCCTAGAACCGCTCGGCCGCAGCGGCCGGCGATTGTGCAAGTCTCCTCATTTCTGAATATCTGATGCAATATACATGCCTTTTAAACTTGCGTACTGTATTCATCCCTTGGTCTCACTCCTACAGCAAATTGACAGTTCCTTGATCCCTCAATTTGTCCTATGTACCGATCCCTTCTTTTAGTCAAGCTGTGGCATAAATTTCATTACTCCCAGTTCGATTAAGTACATCGTTACGGCTGCCATTTACCCATCTAATCTTCTACTGCACCACCTTTCAAAAGGTTCTGTTCTCTTGTCTGAAATGTTTATCTTCCACGTTTCATTTCTGTAAAAATATGAACTCCCGATGAATACCTTCAGAAAATAAATCTTAACACTTAAATTTATATTAGTCACTAACAAATTGTTCTTTTCCAGAAATGGTTTTCTTGCTACAGCCTGTCAGAATTTTATATCCTTTCCACTTCAGACATCATCAGTTATTTTACCTCCCAAATAGTTAAACTTATCTACTCCATTTACCGTCTCGTTCCCTAATCTGCTTCCCTTAGAATCGTCTAATTTATTTCGACTAAATTCCATTACCCTTGTTTTACTTTGGTTGATATCAATTTATAACCTCTTTTCAACGTACTGTCCATTCCGTTGAACTACTCTTCCAAGTCCTTTTCCATCTCTGACACAATTACAATATCATTGGCAAGCCGCAAGGTTTTTATTTCTTCTGCTTGAACTTTAATTCTCTTTCCAAGATTCTCCTTAGTTTCCTTCACCGCTTGCTCAGTATACAAATTGAATAACATTGGGGATAAGCTATAACCCTGTGTCACTGCCTTTCCGATTTCTGTTTCCCTTTCATGTCCTCCGACTGTTATAATTGCAGTCTAGTCTCTATACAAAAATGTCTACAAATGACTTTTCGCCTCCGGTATTTGATCCCGGTTACACCCAAAACTTCAAAGAGTGTAGTCTAGTCAACACAGTGAACAGCTTTCTCTGGATCTTCAAATGCTATAAATGTGGGTTTGTCTTTGCTCACCCTGTTTTCTAAGATAAGTCGAAGGATCAGTATAGTCTCAAGTGTTTCTATATTTCTCTGGAGCCCAATCTGATCTTCCACGAGGCCGGTTTTTACCAGATTTCCAAACGTCTGTAAATAATTCTGGTCATTATTTTGCAACTATATTTATTAAACTGATGCTTTGGTAATACCGATAACTTTCCACACCTGTCTTCTTTGGAATTGGAATTATTACATTATTACCATTATTATTATTATTATTATTATTATTATTATTATTATTATTATTATTATTATTATTATTATTGTGAATGATTGATTGCTGCATTATTACATTATTATCATTGTTATCATTATTATTATTTCTTTCTTGTCTCAGACGTTATGTCTGGTTAAAAATGGAAGGTGACGCAGATCTTGATCAAGCGTGACTTCCTTTTAACTGTATGGTATATGTTACATTGCATTTAGGAACTTTCGGGTAATTGAACATGTGTCAATAATTACAGATTTCTGTAGTTGTATATATAAGTTTGGATGTAGCTGTATTGCATTGATGTACTGGTGGATATTGTGTGGTATGACTCCTGTAGTTGATAGTATAATTGGTATAATGTCACCTTTATCCTGATGCCACATGTCCTTGACTTCCTCAGCCAGTTGGATGTATTTTTCAATTTTTTCTCTTGTTTTCTTTTGTATATTTGTTGTATTGGGTATGGATATTTCGATTAGTTGTGTTAATTTCTTCTTTTTATTGGTGAGTATGATGTCAGGTTTGTTATGTGGTGTTGTTTTATCTGTTATAATGGTTCTGTTCCAGTATAATTTGTATTCATCGTTCTCCAGTACATTTTGTGGTGCATACTTGTATGTGGGAACATGTTGTTTTATAAGTTTATGTTGTAAGGCAAGCTGTTAATGTATTATTTTTGCTACATTGTCATGTCTTCGGGGGTATTAAGTATTTGCTAGTATTATACATCCGATTGTGATGTGATCTACTGTTTCTATTTGTTGTTTGCAAAGTCTGCATTTATCTGTTGTGGTATTGGGATCTTTAATAATATGCTTGCTGTAATATCTGGTGTTTATTGTTTGATCCTGTACTGCAATCTTGAATCCTTCTGTCTCACTGTATATATTGCCTTTTCTTAGCCATGTGTTGGATGCGTCTTGATCGATGTGTGGCTGTGTTAGATGATACGGGTGCTTGCCATGAAGTGTTTTCTTTTTCCAGTTTACTTTCTTCGTATCTGTTGATGTTATGTGATCTAAAGGGTTGTAGAAGTGGTTATGAAATTGCAGTGGTGTAGCCGATGTATTTATACGAGTGATTGCTTTGTGTATTTTGCTAGTTTCTGCTCGTTCTATAAAGAATTTTCTTAAATTGTCTACCTGTCCATAATGTAGGTTTTTTATGTCGATAAATCCCCTTCCTCCTTCCTTTCTGCTTAATGTGAATCTTTCAGTTACTGAATGTATGTGATGTATTCTATATTTGTGGCATTGTGATCGTGTAAGTGTATTGAGTGCCTCTAGGTCTGTGTTACTCCATTTCACTATTCCAAATGAGTAGGTCAATATTGGTATAGCATAAGTATTTATAGCTTTTGTCTTATTTCTTGCTGTCAATTCTGTTTTCAGTATTTTTGTTAGTCTTTGTCTATATTTTTCTTTTAGTTCTTCTTTAATATTTGTATTATCTATTCCTATTTTTTGTCTGTATCCTAGATATTTATAGGCATCTGTTTTTTCCATCGCTTCTATGCAGTCGCTGTGGTTATCCAATATGTTATCTTCTTGTTTAGTGTGTTTTCCCTTGACAATGCTATTTTTCTTACATTTGTCTGTTCCAAAAGCCATATTTATATCATTGCTGAATACTTCTGTTATCTTTAGTAATTGGTTGAGTTGTTGATTTGTTGCTGCCAGTAGTTTTAGATCATCCATGTATAGCAGATGTGTGATTTTGTGTGGGTATGTTCCAGTAATATTGTATCCATAATTTGTATTATTTAGCATGTTGGATAGTGGGTTCAGAGCAAAGCAGAACCAGAAAGGACTTAATGAGTCTCCTTGGTATATTCCACGCTTAATCTGTATTGGCTGTGATGTGATATTATTTGAATTTGTTTGGATATTAAGTGTGGTTTTCCAATTTTTCATTACTATGTTTAGGAACTGTATCAATTTAGGATCTACTTTGTATATTTCCAATATTTGTAGTAACCATGAGTGGGGTACACTATCAAAAGCTTTTTGGTAATCAATGTATGCGTAGTGTAGCGACCTTTGTTTAGTTTTAGCTTGATAGGTCACCTCTGCATCTATTATCAGTTGCTCTTTACATCCTAGTGCTCCTTTGCAACAGCTTTTTTGTTCTTCATTTATAATTTTGTTCTGTGTTGTATGTGTCATTAATTTCTGTGTAATGACTGAAGTTAATATTTTGTATATTGTTGGTAGGCTTGTGATGGGGCGATATTTAGCTGGGTTTGCTGTGTCTGCTTGATCTTTAGGTTTCAGATACGTTATTCCATGTGTAAGTGTATCAGGGAATGTGTATGGTTCTGCAATGTAACTGTTAAATAATTTAGTTAGATGTAAATGTGTTGAGGTGAATTTTGTTAGCCAGAAATTTGCTATTTTATCCTTTCCAGGGGCTTTCCAATTGTGAGTAGAATTAATTGCTTGGGTGACTCCATGTTGCAAAATTATCACTTCAGGCATTTGTGGTATCATCTTGTATGTATCTGTTTCTGCTTGTATCCACTGTGCATGCCTATTGTGTTGTACCGGGTTTGACCATATGTTGCTCCAGAAGTGTTCCATGTCTGTTATGTTTGGTGGAATGTGTGTGTTATCTATTGTCTGGTTTGTGTTGAATGTTTGGTTTTGTTTCCTTCTATTTTCACTTTTTCATTATTATTAATATTATTATTATTATTGTGAATGAATAATTGTTGCATTATCAATATTACTTTAGTATGCATATCTGCTTGCCCTGCACAGGCACAATTATGTACAATAATAATTATTGTAATTTAAAAAATGGATTGAACACACTGACGATGCCAGTTGTATGGAAAACATACTGAAAGGCAAATAAAGATTCTATTCTAGTCTATTCTATTCTATTCTTGAAGTCGGAGTATGTTTAGCCTGTCTGATACACCTTGCTTATTAGGTGGAATAGTTGTGTCATGAGTGCCTCTCCAAAGAATCTCAGTAATTCTGTGGGAATGTTTTATACCCACGGACCTTGTTTCTATTTTGATTTTTCAGTTCTCTGTGAAACTCTTCTCGTAGTATCATATATCCCTTCTCACATTCACGTACTTCCTTTTCTCTTTGTATAATATTGTCCTCAAGTTTGCTTTCTTACACAGATCCCCTAAACACTCCTTCCACTTTCAACTTTTCCTTCTTTGCTTGCCATCTGAACTCTTGATGCTGATATAGTTGCTTCTCTTTTCTCCAAAGGTCTCTTTAACACTGCTAAGGGTGCCATCTACCTTTCCCCTAATCAGTCTTTCATTTGTCGTCTAACCATACCTGCTTAAACATTTTCTATTTTCTGTTAATCTCAGTTTTTAGACGTCTAAGCTCCCTTTCGTCTAGTTCATTTCCTGCACTTTTATATATTTTCTGATAGTCAGTAAACTTCAAAAATCTCCTGTGTTATCCGAGGATTTCTGCTAGGGCTTGTCGTTTTATCTATGTGATCCTTTGCTGCCTTCACTAATTCACTTCTCAAAGCTATCCATTCGTCTTCTTTTGTATTCATTTCCCCTGTTTCAGGCAAACGTTGTCTAATGCCCGCTCCGAAAGTCTCAATAGGCTTCGATTCTTTGAATGTATGCACGTCCGACCTCCTGAAATTATTACATTTTCGGATTTTCTTCAGTTTTAATCTGCAGTTCATAATGACCAATAAATTATGGTTAGAGTCACATCTGCTCCTGGAAATGTCTTATACCAGAAAATGAAATCTGTGTCGTATGATTATATAGTCAATCTGAAGGGGTGTCCTTAAGTCTCTTCCTTTATTATTCATAAATAAAGTGTTAGTGACGATTGAACGATGCTCTGCACAAAATTCTATCAGGTGGCTTCCTCTTTCATAACTTTCCCCCACTCCATGTTCTACTTCTGTTTTTCCTTCTCTTACTTTTCTTACCATTGAATTCCAGTCATACACTACAATTAAATTTTCATCTCCCTTAACTATGTGAATAATTTTCCTCATCTCATCATACATTCCTTCAAATTATTCCTCATCTGAGGAACTATTTAGCATATAAAATTTGGCTGCTACGATGGCTGTTGGCTCCGTGTCTATCTTGGCGACGGTAATGCGTTCACTATGCTGTTCAGATTATTGCTATTTTGTTATTCTTTATTAGACCTACTACTGCATTCCCCCCAATTGATTTTGTGTTGATTATCTTGTATTGATGTGATCAGACGAGCTGTGCTTCCTGCTCCCACACTTCCCTAAGTCCCACTAAATTTAACTTCAACCTAGCCATTTCCCTTTTTTAAATTTTCTAATCTACTTACCCGATTAAAGGATTTAACATTCCAAGCCCTGATCCGTAGAATGCCACTTTTGTGAGTAGTGCCCGCCTGTAGTCTCTAGAGAGGCATTATTTTACCTCTGCAATATTTGTTGCTATTAGGAGGCTATCATTAATAAGTCATACAGTAGAGCTGCAGGCTGTCAGAAAGGTAATGGCTGTAGTTTCCACTTACTCTCAGCCGTTTACAGCACCAGCACAGCAAGGCTAACGTCAGATGGTCAATCATCCAGATTGTCACCACTGCAACTACTGAAAAGGCTGCTGCCCCTCTTCAGGGTAAGTCTGGCTTCTCCACAGATACCCCTCCGATGTGGTTACACTGCGACACGTCTATCTATGTCGTTGAGGTACGCGAGTCACATAACATCAGCAAGATTCATAGTTCTTGAAGATAAACGCAAATTATCCCGCGAAAGGCTGCTATAAAATTTCAGGAACCAGTATTAAGTGACGAATGTAGAGATAATCTTCACCCCTCTGTGTATCACTGACGTAGAAGCCCTGAAGATAAAATTAGCCCAACTACAGTACGCAGAGCGTACTATGAGCATAGGCATCGAAGCAGTCGTTCTTCTCGCGCCCCGTATGCGTTTGGAACAGTAACAAACTCTGGCACGTCGTATACAAATGCGGTCACGGTGTATTCCAGGATTAAGGTGTTTGCCTTGACAGTAGCAACTGGCGCGGCAACTGGTTTTGTTTTGTGAGACAGAGGACATGGAAGGAGGAAGCGCAATAGCCGGCTAAATGAATACATTTTGCATCTTAATGCACGAGGAAATATAAACGGCTGCGTACGGAAGTAAGGTCGATTTTCTAAAACTTTATTTGTATGTCAGTGAGCGATTTGTAAATGAATCTGTCCATACTGAAAGCGCCTCAGCCCAGTTCAATGACTTTCAAGTAAAATGAAAAAAATGTAGTTCAATTGTCTAATAATGTCTTCGAAGCTTTAGAAAGCTACCCAGTATTGTAGTCAACAGTACGCTTAAAACATCTGGTTTTATTTATTAATTTAATTTAATCGCATGGCTAGGGCTCCCCATCGGGCAAGCCGTTCGCCGAGTGCCGGTCTTTCAATTTGACGCCACTTCGGCGACCTGCAGTCGAAGAGGATGATGACTTTTTTTTTTTTTTTAATCGTTGAGTTTGGTCGTTACGGACGTCACTTAGACATCCGTTCAAGTTTTGTGGTTGATCCTTCCACTCAGTTTTTTATTACAGAGGCCAACCGGCTCTCTGACCGAACACGCTGAGCCACCGTGCCGAGAAATCTCATTTTGTTCTATACTGTTCGTTGAATCTGTTCGTGGCGGACGTCTGATGACAGTCGTTCAGGTTGTTCGTTGTTCCGTGCACTCAGTTTTATTATTACCGAGGGTACCTAACCCTCTGACCGAACGCGCTGAGCTACCGTGCCGGCTACCATTCAGCTACCGGGTGCAGACAAAAATATCTGGTAATATCGCATTATATCCAAACGTTAGCTTAGTATGACTGAGTAAAAATTATGGACCGTACGATATACACTGCCAGAAAAAACCGCAACACAAAAAAAAATTAATGTAGAGTTATGAAATTTCGGGGATACATTTACCTAGGTAACATATTTAAGTGATTAGCATTTCAAGATCGCAGGTTAATGTAAGCGCGAGATAAGTCATTGCAAATGTGTAATGTTGGTAAATTAATAACCAGTGTAACCGTCAGAATGTTAAATGCAAGCATGAAAACATGCATCCATTGCGTCGTACAGGTGCCGGATGTCAATTTGTCGGATGGAGTTCCATGCCTGTTGCACTTGGTCAGTCAATGCAGGAACGGTTAATGCTATTTGTAGATGACGCTGGAGTTGTCGTCCGATGATGCCCCACCTGTGCTCGACTGGGACGGATCTGGTGATGAAACACGCCACGGCAGCATGGCAACACTCTGTAGAGCAGGGCTTAACAACTGGCCGGTTTTGAGCGCGAGTACTCGCGTCTGCTCAGGCACGTGCTCGCGAGCAGGTGCAAGGTCGCTGAGTAGGGAGGGAGGGGAGGGAGGGGAAATGCGCGCGCATGTATGAATAGGACCGCAGCGTGCCTATTGAATTCGAGCCGACTGTGTAACGTTAAAGGTACTACGATCAGCTCTAACAGTCACTTCCCTGGTTAAGAATCATGTCAAGTCGCCGTTGTGTAACCCCAACCATGCGTTCGCAGTTCAACCTCCATTGGGAGGAATTGTATCTGTTTACAGAAAAAAATGGTGTTGCAAAATGTTTAGTATGTCACAAAACGCTGAATTCTTTTAGGAAATTTAATTTGCAGCGACATTATGTGTCGTACCACGCGAAAGACTACGGAAGTGGAAAATGTGATGGACCAGGTCGTGCACAGGAAGTTATTAAACTTAAAAGGAAGCTATCCGAAGAAGATCTGGATGACGAAGAAAAATCAACTGAGGCAGCTCTCAGAGTGAGCTACAAAATTGCTTTGTTTTTAGCAAAATCCCTGTGCCCCTTCACTGATGGTGATTTAATAAAAGATGTTTGGTAGTTGCAGCGGAACATTTGTGTCCATCTCAAGTCGAACAGTTTCGGATTGTGCCATTATCTGACATGGCCATTATGCGTCGCATACAGGACATGGCAGACGACGTCCAGAGCCAGCTAGAAAATATCTATAAAGATTTTATGGCGTATTCTCTAGCTCTGCACGAAAGTGTTGATATCACTGGAACAGCGCAGCTTTCCATATTTATTAGAGGTGTTAATAGAGATCTTCAGGTGAGGAAGGAGCTCCTCGATGTAGTAGCCATGAAGAACGCTACAACCGGAGGTGATATTTTAAGTAGTGTTGAAGAAAGTGTTGAAAATATAGGATTGTCGTGGAATTCTTTAGTTTCAGTGTCTACAGACGGTGCATCAGCGATGACAGGGAAAAAATTAGGTTTCGTTGCGCTGTTGAAGGAGAAAATGCAAAAACTGACCGTGCCGAATGAAATAAGGGGCGTTCACTGTGTGATCCACCAGGAAAACTTATGTGCAAAGAGTATCACTCTAAAAAATGTGATGAGTGTTGTTGTTCGTACAACCAATTATATAAGGAAGCATGGGCTACAACACAGACAATTTAAAAGCTTTCTTGAGGATGTAGAAAGCCAGTATGGTAGCCTGCCTTATTACAGCGAGGTCCGCTGGCTTAGTCATGGCGAATTATTAAATCGAATTTTTGCCTATTGGATGAGATAAATATGTTCATGGAAATAAATAACATGTGTGATCCTGAATTGAAAGAGCCTTCATGGAAATGTGATCTCGCGTTCTTAGCAGATTTAACTAGCCATCTGAATGCTTTGAACATTTCACTACAAGGTAAAGATCTGCTAATAACTCATTTCGTAGATCGAATACGAGCTTTTAAAATGAAATTGACACTTTGGGTGAGTCAGCTGGAAACAAGAAATCTAGCTCATTTTCCTAAATTATCATCCATGCAAGATGATCACAAAGACTGTGAACGTTATTCACATAGTTTAGTTGCCCTTAAGGAAGAATTTGATCAACGCTTTCAAGATCTGACAGCACTAGACAGTGATTCTGATCTGTTCTCCTCTCCATATTCAGCGAATATTGAAGAGATTCGTCCTGAGCTGCAACTAGAAATTATTGACCTGCAGTGTGACAGAGAATACAGAGATAAATTTCAGAACAAGAAAAACATTTTGGAATTTTACAGACACTTCCCTCAGGATAGATTTCCTCATTTGCACAAACTGGCGGCTACAATAATATCAATGTTCGGTTCCATGTATGTTTGTGAATAACTGTTCTCTGCAATGAAATGTAACAAGACGCGCCTGAGAAACGCATTGTCTGATCGAAATTTAAACAGCACGCTGCGCCTACGATCACAAGAACAATTACTCCGAACATAGACGCAATTGTAAAGGGCAAAAAGTACAAGATAACAGAGAATCCCACACTTCAGTGACACCTTTTATTGTGCAACAGTTCACAAATTAATACGAATGTAGAGGCATACACTAAGCTAATAAAATTATGTGGCACATGTACATTCTCCTTTATTTGTTTCGTTTGTCACAGTAATAATTCGTGAGTGATATCCCTGCAGGTGGCCGCAGATTTACATTGACTGGCGGCAGCTGTTGTGTGCCCCACGTGACTCTCCCCACTCTCCGCTCTGGTCCAGTAGTGGGAGTAGCGTGCTCGCGCGCTGCTCCGGTACTCCGGTAGTGGGGGTAGCGTGCTCGCGCTGCTCCGTGCTCGCGCCTTGCTGCTCACAGCTTGCTCCGCGAGCACGTATGTTGTGAAGCCCTGCTGTAGAGCATGTTGGGTTACAACGGCAGTATATGGGCGAGCGTTATCAGGTTAGAAAAAAACCCCTGGAATGCTGATCACGAAAGGCAGCACAACAGGTCAAATCACCAGACAGACATACAAATTTGCAGTCAGGGTGCGTGGGATAACAACGAGAGTGCTCCTGGTGTGATACTAAATCGCAGCCAAGACCATAACTCCAGGTGTAGGTCCAGTGTGCCTAACAAGCAGACAGACCGGATGCAGGCGCTCACCTGGCCTGCTGTAGCTAACACACATCTATCATTGGCACCGAAACACAATCAACTTTCATCAGAAAACACCAATAGACCTTGGCCCTGCCCTCTGAGCTCTCATCTTGACAGACTGAAGTCACAAATGGCGGTGATTAGGGGTCTGTGCGATGAACATTACAGGGCGTCTCCCTCGGAGCTGTCCTTGAAGTAACCAATTTGTAACAATGATCGAAGCAGATTAAATGAATTAAAATTTGTGCTGCGGCCAGGACTTTTTTTTTGTAATCTCATTTTCTTCGTTTTCGTATATATAGAGGGCAGCTAATCCTCTGACCGAACACGCTGGGTTACCGTCCCGGCATTTCATTTTGTTCGCTTTCGCTCATTTCATCTGCTCGAGGCGGACGTCGTGAGACACCCGTTTAAGTTTGTCGTTGATCCAATAACTCAGTTTTTTTATTACAGAAGGCAAAACCCTCTGACCGAACACGCTGAGCGACCATGCCGGCGAATCTCATTTCGTTCGCTTTCGTTCTTTGCATCTGCTCGGGGCGGACGTCGTAAGACACCCGTCTACATTCGTCGTTGATCGATTAACTCAGTTTTTTTTATTACAAAAGGCAGCTAAGCTTCTGACCGAACACGCTGAGCTACCGTGCCGGCGTGACTCGAACCCGTGTCGTCTTGCTTGTCAGGTAGAAATGCTAACCATAACACCACCGCAGTACGATGGTCAACATTGCTGCACGAACTACCTAAGGTGAGTGCCCTCCCCAACACAAACTTCTATTCATTTTTCCCTTACATACTGTCACTACTGCCAGGGCTCTCCGATATTGGCAAGCACCCCATCATTGGACGTAATGGGACGTCCTTGTACCATTGGTGATCTTGTAGAGCGTATAATTAAATGTTTCCCTGAGACATTTACGTCTATTTTTATTATCTACGATAATGATCGAAGCAGACGAAATGAACTAAAATTTTTGCTGCCGCCGGGACTCGAACACGGGTCTTCTTGCTTGCTAGGCAGATATGCTAACAATTACACCATCGTAAGAAGACACGGCCGCAGCACTAATTTAGTACATTTCCTGTGCTTCGATCATTATCGTAGATAATAAAAAGAGACTTAAATGTCTCAGGGAGACATTTAATTATAAGATGGATTTGCAACAGTTCGTTGTGTCACTGTGGTGTCAACTGCTGCTCAGACTGCTGATGCAGATGCAGTATACGTTGCGCGGGAGCCACACGCCGAACACGATGATCTTCTCTTCCGGAAGTGCCACGTGGTCGCCCAGAGCCAGACTTCTTGCGACCGTCCACTCGCGTGACCACCGCTGCCAACTGTCATGTACATTGGCTACGCTCCTGTCAAATCTTTCTGCAGTATCACAGAAGGAACGTCCAGCTTCTCGTATCCCTATTACAGGACCTCGTTGAAACTCAGTGAAATTCTGATGATGGCGTTTTTGTCGCCTTACCGCGACCCAGAAGCGTTGGTGAACACATATTCACAGTAAGTATGAAATAAATTACAATGCCGTGTATTTTCAGATATTACCGTTAAATATAGAATCCGTGAGATAACACTGTCTGTACAATCTGTAAGCTGAAGAGCGAGCAGAGCTTGTTGTGGGAGAAGAAGCTTTCCTACCGTACAGGCGCACTGAAAACGTTTCCCGCCTGTCAGTTTGGGGCACTGTGTGGTGATTCTGCTGATGTGCATTTGTAACGTTTGTTGTATTTGTTACTAATTTCTGTATTCTGCACTGAAGCGCTAAAGAAACAGGTATAGGCATCTATCTATCTATATCCGGATCCCGCTCCAGCTACTGCCGGATCTGGGTGCTGACGAGTCCTCTCCATCTGCCCCCGTCCTCCCACCACTTTTCTTCCTCCACTTGCTGCCAGGTCACACCTCTCCTTTCCACAGATATTCTCACTCCCATTTTCCACAGCGTTCTTGGGCGCCCTCTAAGTCTTTTTCCATCCATCTTTAGTTCTTCCATAATTTGTGGGAATCTCTGCCCATGCATCCTCTTAACATGCCCATACCATCTTAATCTCTTTTTTTCAATTTCTTCTCTCATACTTTCTTGTTTAAGGTCCCCTCTAATCTCTACATTCCTTACTCTGTCCATTCTTGTTTTTCCCTTAACTACTCTGAGAAATTTCATTACCCCTGCTTACAGTCTGCTCCAATCCCTTTCTGTCATTGTCCATGTTTCTCCACCATAGGTGACAATAGGGAAGTAATAATTCTTATACATAAGGAGTTTAGCTTTTTCTGAAACTTCCTTATTCCAAATCAGGTGTTTTATTGTTTGGTATATATTACCTCCCTTCTGTAACCTCCTATTAATTTCGTTGGTTATTCTTCCATCCCTAGATATTTCATTCCTTAAATAAGTGAAACTTTCTACCACTCTGAGGGGTTCTCCATTCAAGGTAATATTTCCGTTGATCCCTTTCTCTCTTCAAATGGTTGAAATGGCTCTGAGCACTATGGGACTTAATATCTGAGGTCATCAGTCCCCTAGAACTTAGAACTACGGTACTTAAACCTGACTAACCTAAGGACATCACAAACATCCATGCCCGAGGCAGGATTCGAACCTGCAGCCGTAGCAGCAGCGCAGTTCTGGACTGAAGCGCCTAGAACCGCTCGCCACCTTGGCCGGCTTTCTCTCTTCCAAATATCATTACTTCACTCTTACCTTTATTTATTTTTAATATATTTAATATATTTTTGATATATTTATGATATAGGCATGCTTATTCAAATACAGAGATATGAAAACAGGCAGATGGCTCAAATGGCTCAAAGCACTATGGAACTCAACATCTGAGGTCATCAGACCCCTAGGTTTAGAACTACTGAAACTTAACTAACCTAAGGACATCACACACATCTATGCCCGAGCCAGGATTCGAATCTGTGACCGTAGCAGCAGCGGGGTTCCGGACTGAAGCGCCTAGACCCGCTCGAACACAGCAGCCAGCTAAACAGGCAGGATACCGTGCTGCGGTCAGAAACGCCTGTATAAGATAACAAGTGTCTGGCACAGTTGTTAGGTCGGCTACTGCTGCTACAATGGCAGGCTATCATGATTTAAGCGAGTTTGAACGTGGTGTTATAGTCAGTGCACGAGCGAGGCGACAGCGCATTTTCCGAGGGAGCGATGAAGAGAGGATTTTCCCGTACGACCATTTCACGAGTGTACCGTGAATATCAGGAATCTGGTAAGGCATCAGATCACTGACATCGCCGCGGCCGGGAAAAGATCCTGCAAGAACGGGACCAACGACGATTGAAGAGAATCGCTCAACGTGACGAAGTGCAACCCTTCCTTACATTGCTGCAGATTTCAGTGTTGGACCACCAACAAGTGTCAGCATGCGAACCATTCATCGAAACATCATCAATATGGGCCTTCGGAGCCGAAGGAGCAGTCGTGTAACTTTGATGATTGCACAACATAAATCTTTACGCTTCACCTGGCACACCAACACCGACATGGGACTGTTGATAACTGTAAAAATGTTGCCTGGTTGGACGAGTCTCTTTTCAAATGGTATCGAGCGGATAGACGTGTACGGATATGGAGACAACCTCATGAATTCATGGATACTGCGCATCAGCGGGGGACTGTTCAAGCTGCTGGAGGCTCTGTAATGGTGTGGGGCGTTTGCAGTTGGAGTGATATGAGACCCCTGATACGTCTAGGTACGACTGACAGCTGACATGTACGTAAGCATCCTGTCTGATCACCTGGATCCATTCAAGTCAATTGTGCATTTCGACGAACTTGGGCAATTCCAGCAGAACAATGCGACACTCCACACGTCCAGAATTGCTGCAGAGTGCCTCCAGGAAAAATCATTCAGCCCATCTAATTGTCGTTATCTCTTGGTGTCTCTCTGTCATTGTCTCCTTTGTCACAGCCACAGTCCCCTTCGTTCTATCCTACTAATACAGTCTCCTTTCACTGTCACTGTCTCCCTCTTACTCTCGCTTACTGCCAATATCTCATTCATTCATTTCTACTGCTGCTGCCTTTTCTCACTGTCACTATGACTCTCTTTCTCAATGCCATTGTCATATACTCTGTCTCTCATTATCACTGACTCTCACCCACATCCACTTTCTCTTTCTCTTTATTCCCCTGACCCTCCCCAGCACTGTCTCCATCACTATTTTCCTAGCACTGTTCTTTCACTGTCAACTATGTTGCACTGCCACTGTATTCCACTCTTTCTCTCACACTGCAATTGTTTCCTTCGTTCTTTCTATAACACAACCACCATTTGTTACTCTTCTGTCTCTTTGCGACTGCTGCTGTCTTCATCTCTCCCCTGCTGTCTTCATCTCTCCCAGCATAAAAAAGGACGAATATGTTTGCATGTCAAAACTTTTGGGATAAATTTTAAAGATGATGAGGGAGGTAAAATGAGGTAGCTGATACGTCACTCTTCAGTCAGAGTCTTTTAAATAAACAGGAGTATATTCCATTTTTGTGCCACGATAGGAGCATTTTTCTGTTGGTTCCTTCTTTTCCTTGCTGCAGCAGGGCATGTAATTCATGAGAAAAGAAATGTATTGTCAGTAAAACTTGTATAGTTTGTAATGTAATGTATTATTAATCTGTGGACCTGCAAACGACGGAGAGTCTTCGTCCCACCGTAGCCCTCAGCGGCTCACAACCCCACAACAGGCCACAGCAGTCCACCCACCCCACCGCAGCCCCACACAGAACCCAGGGTCATTGTGCGGTTCGGCCCCCAGTGGACTCCACGGAAACGTCTCATACAAGACGAGTGTAACCCCAAATGTGTGCGTGTTAGAGTAATTGTGATGTACGCGTATGCAGAAACGGTGTTTGTGCAGCAATCGCCGACACAGTGTAACTGAGGCAGAATAAAGAGAGCCAGCCCGCATTCGCCGAGGTAGATGGAAAACTGCCTCAAAAACCATCCACAGGCTCACCAGCACACCGGACCTCGACAGTCAACACTAATCCGCAGAGCAGATTCGTGCTGGCGACCGGCACGCCTTCCTGCTCGGGTAACAGTGCGTTAGACCCGCGGCCAACTGGGCGAGCTATAGATAATTTACTTACTTGGAACTGAAATAACGCAGCACTAATTTTTCACCTCAGTCCGGAATTTATGTGCAAAAGAATTTTGCATGTGCTTCTGTACTACAACACAGGGTTTCCAGATGTCACTTTATAAACTACGTTTTCACCTCAAACTGGATTTTACGAGCAGAAATAGTTTATCTTTGAACCACTGTGTGTTGGAAACGGATAAAGATGTTAAGAAACTTTTCAAGTTGGTTCGAGATCGGGATCTTTGGAATATGTTGAAAAATTTCAGCCATTTTTGTGCACAGCCGGCTTGGAATCCTCCATTAGGATTTGGTCTGCTGATCTCGGCAAAACTATTCTAAAAGCCTTTTTTCAGTTTTCCGTGGAATTGCCCGTGAAATAATGGTGCCTCCATAAGTCCCATCAAACCCATCGCAGACCATACCAAATGAAAAAATGAACCAACTGATTTGCACCATTATCCTAAGCAGGAGGAAGTGCACAGTATTCATATTTTGAGCCCATACAGTAGGACAGTGACACTAAGACGATCCCTCTGACGGCCCCTAGCCCGGGGGCTGTCTAAAACACTTGACCCTACTTGCTTATTACCAGTAGAACCCGAAATGACCACAGGAAAACATCGCTTTTATGCACGGCTTTTTGGAACGTATTAGGTCTCACGATTTCACAGCATACCGATTCCCATGTAGTTAATAATGGTAAGAGCCGCTCTTCACTTTTGCATGCTCGGTCACGCAATTCTTCCAACAATATCCATTTCTGGTCTCTTTTTGGACCTCCGTTTAGTGCCCGTCAAGTCAAAACGCAGAAAAACTTCCATTTTTTTTTATTTTACGTCACTTTCTTTTATTGCTAAGTAACAGTCTGTGTCACTTCACAACAACGTATGAAAAATGGCAGTAAGCCACTCACTCGTTGCCTGAAAGATATGAAACAGCGGGTAGGAAGGAAGTAAATATGGGAGGCAACTGTCTTCAGACTTGCCACTGGTATACAGAGAAAGGGCTTCAGTCGCGGGCTTCGAGTTGATTATGTCTGCCACATAGCAGCTTTTTTATCCAATCATTCATCTTTTATCATCATAAACATCAATGTCCGATTGTTCCATCCTATGTTAGGAGTGCACCAAAGCCCAACTTCTCTCCAGTCTTTTGTAATCTTTACACCGCTGACATGCTCGCAGACCATCACATCCGGTCCATTTATCAAGTACGCCTATGACATTCCCCCCTTAGCCCTTTATCAAATCCTCCAGAAATTAGAACAGTCCCTTTAGTAGCATCTCAGTCAGTTCACCTACTGGTACAACCAGTGGCTCATCAGCATATCGCATCCAAAACTCGGACAATAATTTTAGAATAAACAGCTCCAGCTTCCATCTCTATGACTTTTTCCTAACCATTTACGACCGTCTTATCCCATTGACTAACACACTAAAATATCTCAGACTCGGCCAGAAAGTAACATCGAGCACCCGCCCACTAATTATCCAACAGAAACCCCACACTATTCCACTAAAACTGGCGAAATACCGAGTCTGCATCTCACCATCATTCTCGATGTCTGCAGAGCCTTGTTCTATCCTATGCGCTGCTAAGCGAATGTAGCTCCACCAAATTTCTATGACTCTCTCCAAACTTTTACCATCTGTTCACCCTTACATACATGAATCCCTTACCAGCTCATCACATTACCCTTCCTTCTCATACGCACTGAACATCTACGCTACTGGCCATTAAAATTGCTACACCACGAAGATGACGTGCTACAGACGCGAAATTTAACCGACAATAAGAATATGCTGTGATATGCAAATGATTAGCTTTTCAGAGCATTCACACAAGGTTGGCGCCGGTGGCGACACCTACAACGTGCTGACATGAGGAAAGTTTCCAACCGATTCCTCATACACAAACAGCAGATGACCGGCGTTGCCTGGTGAAACGTTGTTGTGATGCCTCGTGTAAGGAGGAGAAATACGTACCATCACGTTTCCGACTTTGATAAAGGTCGGATTGTAGACTATCGCGACTGCGATTTATCGTATAGTGACATTGCTGCTCGCGTTGGTCGAGATCCAATGACTGTTAGCAGAATATGGAATCGGTGGGTTCAGGAGGGTAATACGGAACGCCGTACTGGCTCCCAACGGCCTCGTATCACTAGCAGTCGAGATGGCAGGTATCTTATCCGCATGGCTGTAACAGATCGTGCAGCCACGTCTCGATCCCTGAGTCAACAGATGGGTACGTTTGCAAGACAACAACCACCTTCAGGAACAGTTCTACGACGTTTGCAGCAGCATGGACTATGGGCTCGGAGACCATGGCTGCGGTTACCCGTGACGCTCCATCACAGACAGGAGCGCCTGCGATGGTGTACTCAACGACGAACCTTGGTGTATGAATGGCAAAACGTCATTTTTTCGGTTGAATCCAGGTTCTGTTTACAGCATCATGATGGTCGCGTCCGTGTTTGACGACATCGCAGTGAATGCACTTTGGAAGCGTGTATTCGTCATCACCATACTGGCGTATCATCCAGCGTGATGGTATGGGTTGCCATTGGTTACACGTCTCGATCACCTCTTGTTTGCATTGACGGCACTTTGAACAGTGGACGTTACATTTAAGATGTGTTACGACCTGTGGCTCTACCCTTCATTCGATCCCTGCGAAATCCTACATTTCAGCAGGATAATACACGACCGCATCTTTCAAGTACTGTACGGGCCTTTCTGGATACAGAAAATCTTCGACAGCTGCCCTGGCCAGCACATTCTCCACATCTCTCACCAATTGAAAACGTCTGGTGAATGGTGGCCGAGCAGCTGGATCGTCACAATACGCCAGTCACTGCTCTTGATGAACTGTGGTATCGTGTTGAAGCTGCATGGACAGCTGTACCTGTACACGCTATCCAAGCTCTGTTTGACTCAATGCCCAGGCGTATCAAGGCCGTCATTACGGCCAGAGGTGCTTGTTCTGGGTACTGATTTCTCAGGATCTATGCACCCAAATTGCGTGAAAATGTAATCACATGTCAGTTTTAGTATAATATATTTGTCCATTGAAAACCCGTTTATCATCTGCATTTCTTCTTGGTGTAGCAATTTTAATGGCCAGTACTGCATGTCTATCGCATACATCCATTCGACTCCTACAGCAACATTGTTTTTATCTAATTTTCAATCCTGGTATGCCGCCACTCCTATCACACTCCACGAACCCTACACTTCTATACTCTCTATAGCCTCTCCAAATGCAATTTTAACAGACTCTCTTTCCTAGAGAATGAATATGCCCCCAATTTACCCTTCCTAACCACACCGTACCTTTCCCCAAATGATGGTTCCACGTTCCCTTCTCATCCTCTCAGGCGCTCTCCTCCTCAAAACTGTAACTTGTCCTCCATCCTAGTTGTACCCACCTCAAATCCCGTGTATCCGCCAGTTCCTCATCTCCTACCTTTCAAACTCCATAGACGTTCTCCTGTGAAACTTGAAGGAGATGAGATACTGGCGGAAGTAAAGCTGTAAGGAAAGGTGGGGGACAGGTCAGCAGTTGTGCTCGGGTGGCTCGCATGGTAGAGCACTTTCCTGCAAAAGGCAAAAATTCCAGGTTCGAGCCTCGGTCCAGTACACAGTTTCAATCTGCCAAGAAGTTTCACATCAGCGCATACTTCCCTGCAGAGTGAAAACTGATTGCGGAAACAACTCCCAGGCTGTGACTAAACCATGTCTCTGCAATACTCTTTGTTCTAGGAGAGCTATTTCCGCTAGTTCCACAAGGGAATTCTGTGGAGTTTGGAAGGTAGGAGATGAGATACTGATAGAAGCAAGGCTGTGAGGATGGGTCGTGCTCGAGTAGCTCAACTGGAAGAGAATTTCCCCTAGAAAGTTCCCAGGTTAGAGCCCCAGTCTTGTACAGAGTTTTAATCTGGCAGGAAGTTTCACATATTTCACATCAACATTCACTTCATCACAGAGTGAAAATTCATTCTGGATGTGGTATAGTCGTTTACAGAGATGCATGTAGAGGTAGATATGTTGCACAGAACTCCCACAGAAAAGCCAGTAAAACTACAATCTGTGTGCCATCACGACACACCCTGATTCAGTGGCAATTTAAATGCCGCGCCAGTGTGACAGTGAAGGTTGGTGCTGAGTTTTGCCGTGTGGGGTGCTGATAGTGCTCTCCTCTGGGAGTCTGTTCTGGAAAACACGAATTTGGGATACGAGCAGAGAGCTGCACTCGCGCGAGGATAATGATTCGAAGGTCACAATGTGATGGCAACGTAGTTTAGAAGCCTAAGCTCTTGGACCTTTGTGTTACTGTATTGTCTGGATACCTTACAGGGCTGTTTACCCAAGCCGATCGGGAGCACAGAGCGAAAGAAGTAAACAGAGCCACTGGCGAGAGCGACGGAAAGAGCAGAGTGCAGACCGCGTCGGCCGCCGGTCCCAGCCATCAACGCATTTTTGTAAATTTTGTGGTAAGTTCCTATGAGACCAAACTGCTGAGGTCATCGGTCCCTAGACTTACACGCTACTTAAAGTAACTTCCGCTAAGAACAACACACACACACACACACACACACACACACACACACACACACACACCCATACCCGAGGGAGGACTCGAAGCCCTGATGGGGAGAGCCGCACGAACCGTGGCAGGATGACTGAGACCACACGGCTAGCCTGCACTTCGTCACCGCGTTCTGACATGGCAGGTTTTGATAGATTAGATTTACTTTCATTCCAATTGATCCGTAGTGAGGAGGTGCTCCAGAATGTAGAACATGTTAGAAAAACAATAATACATGACAAATATTTACAACTAAAACAAATTAGCTAATGTACCTTCCACAGGTCCCAAGTGGAATGATCGTCATTCTTTTTTTAGTGAACGCTATATGAAAGGATCATTTTACAATACTCATTTACTAAGATCACATTAATGCATTTGTACAAGATTTACAACACTCATTTACTAAGATCACATTAATGCATTTGTACAAGAGTGAGTGACTTTAATTCCTTGAAAAGGTTATTCTTATTCTAGTATTGTTTCCATGAACTGAGATGTTTGTTTGAAAAAGTGATATATTTATAATGACAAATTCTATTAAGGAATAAATATATTGGGAAGCAGTAGTTAGTATCCCTAGTTCCATAAACAGGCCTCTGTAAGATGTTCTTGAGTTCATATGACATATAATTCTTATTGCACATCTTTGTGCCCAGAAAACTTTAGCTTGGCTTGATGAATTACCCCAAAAAAATAGTCTCATATGACATTATGGAGTGAAAGTAACCACAGTATGCCAGCTTCTTCATTTTTATATCCCCTATGTCTGATAGAATTCGCATTGCAAATAGAGATTTGTTTAGACACTTCAGCAGTTCTGTGGAGTGCTCCTCCCAGTTGAACTTATTATCATTCTGTAATCCCAAGAGTTTAACACTGTCCACTTCTTCTATCTGCTTGTCATCATATGTTAGGCATATACTCGTGGGACACCCCTTACAAGTTCTGAACTTCATGTAGTGTATTTTTTCAAAGTTTAGTGACAAAGAATTTCCTAGGAACCAGTGATTAATGTCCACAAATATTTTACTAGCCGATCTTTCTAAGACTACACTTGATTTGCTATTTATTGCAATGTTTGTATCATCAGCAAACAAAACAAACTTGCCATCTGTTAATGTTACTGATGAAACGTCATTGATATACACAAGAAAAAGTAAGGGCTCTAAGATGGAACCTTGTGGGACCCCACACGTAATTAGTTCCCAGTTGGATGATGCCTGATAGCTTAATACATGTCTCTTTCCTAATAACACCCTTTGTTTCCTGCGAGAGATATAAGATTTGAACCATTTTTCAGCATTACCTGTTACACCATAATATTCTAATTACCTTAAAAGGATATTGTGAATTACACAGTCAAATGCCTTTGACAGATCACAAAATATACCAGTTGCATGTAATTTTTTGTCTAATGAATTAAGTACATTTTCACTGTAAGTATAGATAGCCTTCTCAATATCAGGACCCTTTAGAAATCCGAACTGCGACTTCGATAGCATGTTATTTGTGATAAAATGGTTATAAAGTCGAGCAGCAAGTAGATCTAACAGCAGGCCCACAGAACCGCCTTGTTTTAATGCTGCAAGGGAGGATCTATACCTTTTTATTGAACACGATGGTCGTGCAAAATGTTTGTGTGTCACAAAGTATTAAACCGTATAAAGAAATTCAATTTAATATATCATTATTCAGTAAATCGCGCGGTAGAGTACGAAAAATATGCCGAAGACGAAAGAAATCGAATAATCCTTGGATTGAAAGCCAGCGTTTCAAACGAAGTAAGCTACCACTTAATAAGTTTTGTTTGTTGCAATGGAAGGAATAAAACAAAATTGCTTCATTTCAATAATTACCACATCAGTTTTGAGAGCTTGTGCTACTATTATTTGATAAAAATATTTCATAATATTTGCCGGACGTTGACCATGCTGGAAGAGACTCTTCTGTGAAAATTAGCTACATTATTTATTATCAGTCAGCAAATAGCTTCAGATGAATTTATTAAAGAGTGCCTTGTAATAGCGGCGGAAGAGCTGTGCCCACATCCGGTTCCTCACCTACAGTCCGTATTACGTTCTCGAACCACTGCAATGCGCCGAACTGAAGAATTAGTAAAAAATTTGGAGGCTCAGCTGGCAATGAACATTAGAAAAGTGCTCCATTTTCTTTGCCTTTGGATAACTCTCTCGACTTGTCAGACACAGCACAGCTAGTACTTTTTATTAAGACAGTAATCAAAACGCTGGAAGTTTGCGAGATGTTAGATCTCATCCCATTGAAAGACACGACAACAGGTCAAACAGGACAATACATCTTCAATGGATTCGAAGTGGTTATAGAGAAGTTTGGTCTCATTGGGAATTCCTAAGTTCCACAGCAACAGATGGTGCTCCAGCTGTGACCAGCGAAATCAGTGGCTTAGTAGGGCGCATCCAGAGAAATATGCAGAATAATGATCTCCTCATTACCCATATACATTGCCTGGTTCAGCAATAACATTTGTGTTCCAAAAGCGTAAAACTGAATCATGTAATGAGCTTGGTTGTGAAAATCACTAGTTCTATTCGAGCAAAAGGATTCAATCATCGCTAGTTCAAAGCATTTCTGGGAGATGTCAGTTGCGAATATGGAGATTTACCTTATCACTGTGAAGTTCGCTGGCTCAGTCGTGCAAAAGTTCTGGAGTGCTATACCACACTATACTGCGCTACTGTTCTTGGTAATTAGAACCAAGCTAGGTTTGAATCACCCCCAATTAAATTCCTTTATTGGATTTTGTGTAATTTATCGAAGCCGCCAAACAGTTAATTATTATGATTATATGACCGTGTGCTTAATGGAAGAAAGGCTTTCGGTTTTTCTGCTGGTTTCGGGGGTATTTCAACCGAGTGCGGCTGTTCTGAGATTGAATAGTGGAAATGATAGAAAGTTTGTCTATTATTAAGGATCACAAAAGTTGCAATGTACAAACTGATATATATTTCCCACTAACACACAAATGCTGAGGCAGTTGCTACCTTCGCCTTACACGTCTAATTACGGTTATATCTTTTTATTGACTGCTGATTTTCAGTACTTCATCACACGCAATGCTGATGGTTAACATTCACAACAATCCTCACTGCAATCCATGGTTGTTGCTGGCCGACGCGAAACACGTAATTCGGCACTTGTCACTTTCTGTTTCATATCACTCGCGAATCGGTATTAGTGAGGGTCAACCCCACGACGATCAGGGGGACGTGCTCACTCGTCAAACTCCGGTGAATTTTACCGTTTACAACTCACTCGACCACCATTCTTGCCCGTCTTTCCCGCATTACCGCTCACTCTGCACTCTTCAGTACCACATCTCGCTCAACACTTGTCTCACTGCCTCCTGCAGCGCTTGACAATCGACTCCTGTCTACTATCGACCTGGGCGTCGGACACTAGCATCTATGTTCGTGGGATCACGGGTCCCTTACAGGTTCCACATTTGTATGGATAGTTAGCCCTTGGTACGCTGAGGTACACCTCAGGATTCCCAGGGGCTGTGCTGGTGTGCCACCCAAAGTGCAGAAATTGGAAAATGGCCGTCAGAGTCTCAGTAAATCGTCCCTGGTCCACTCCCAAGGCTCATATCTTCACTGCCTGCGGAAGGTTGTTGGAGATGGATGTTCTGCCATCGTGCGTCTCATTGTCCTGATGTATTGCCCCTTCTTGTTTGTCTCTCAGCCAAGGAGGCTTGCAGTCCATAGCCTTATAGGACGGTTGCCCAGAAAGTAATGCACTGCATTTTTTTCTCACCCAAAAACAATGCTACAAATGTGAAATGTTATGTATGTATTATTTGAAGTCTCCTGAGTAAGTGCGCCATGTTCCCGTCACGTCCGATAGATAGCGTAGCTGCAGGACAGTTTCAAAATAGCATCTGTAGATGATGCCCATTACAAGCAATCTGCCGTCACTGAATTTCTCGCTGCAGCAAAATAAACTGTGGGGAATATTCACAAACGCTTGTGCAAAGCCTATGGAGCATCTGCTGTCAACAGAAGTACAGTTAGTCACTGGGCACGCAGGGTGAGGTCATCAGAAGGTGGTTTGGCAGAGCTCCACGATTTACAGCAGTCGGGGACACCATCCATGGCTGTCACATCTGACACGCAGTGACTGGTGTTGTCATTCGCAAGGACAGTCGCATTATGACTCAGCATTTGGCACTGAGTCTCTCAATCTGCAAAGGAAGTGTGGATGCAATTATCAGCACTCTTGGATGGGCAACTACATGTGTGAAATGGAGTAATAGTCATGATATTGATCAGCACAGCAAACCTCCAAAACTAGTCCATTACATATCAATATTCCCCGAAGAATATTGTAAATCCACACCATGGGACAAAACTCTTTCATGCTATCTATGAAGCAGAGAACAAGTAACTAGTACAAACTTTAATTTTGATAATAGTACTTTAAATATAAGCATATACAAATGAAACAATGGTAAAACCAGGATGGAATGTAACAATACGAGAGAAGGAAAGTTACTGCTCACCATGTAGTGGAGATGCTGAGCCGCGATAGGCACAATAAAAATATTCACACAAACATAGCCATTAAGGCCTTTGTCAGCAGTAGACACACATACACACATGCACACACACACACACACACACACACACACACACACACACACACACACACACGCAAACACAACTTGCACATTCATCTTCAGTCTCAAAGAGCTGAAACTACAATGCGAGTAGCAGCACCAGTGCATGATGGGAGTGGCGACTGGGTGGCGGTAAGGAGGAGGTTGGGGAGGGGAGGGGGAGGGATAGTATGGTGGGAGTGGCAGAGAGTGAATTGTTGCAGTTTAGACGGAGGGTAGGAGAGAAGGTGCGGAGGGGGGAGGGGTAAGTAGCGGAAAGGAGAGAAATAAAAATAAAAATAAAAGAAATTAAAAGACTGGGTGTGGCGGTGAAATGACGGCTGTGTAGTGCTGGAATAGGGAGGGGGCTGGATGGGTGAGGACAGTGACTAAAGTAGCTTGACGCCAGGAGGGTTACAGGAACGTAGGATGTATTTTAGGGAAAGTTCCCACCTGCGCAATTCAGAAAAGCTGGTGTTGGTGGGAAGGATCCATATGGCACAGGCTGTGAAGCAGTCATTGAGATGAGGGGTATCATGTTTGGCAGCATGTTCAGCTACAGCGTGGTCCACTTGTTTTTGGCCACAGTTTGTCGGTGGCCATTCATGTGGACAGACAGCTTGTTGGTTGTCATGCCAACATAGAATGCAGCACAGTGGTTGCAGCTTAGCTTGTAGATCACATGACCGGTTTCACTGGTAGCCCTGCCTTTGATACGATAGGAAATGTTAGTGACCGAAGTGGAGTAGATGGTGGTAGGAGAACGTATGGGACAGGTCTTAGATCTAGGTCTATTACAGGGGTATGAGTCATGAGATACGGGATTGGGAGCAGGGGTTGTGTAAGGATGGACGAGTATATTGTGTAGGTTGCTGTGGAATACCACGGTAGGAGAGGTGGGAAGGATAGTGGGTAGGACATTTCTCATTTCGTGACGAGAGGTAATTGATACACCCAAGGGCAAAAACTCTGAAAAATCTTTGCTAGGAGTGGCTTCATGTGTATTTTACCCAGCTAGCATGTTAACTAATGATGTCTCTACCCTGGAAGGTTACTTATACAGTAGTTGTGCATGACTATTCTTCTGACTAGCTAACATACCACTTACTTCATTGCTGAAGTTTGGAATTTCGCTGACTTCATCCTTATGAATAGAACAAACAGCCAATAAATTCAGGCTCTCCTGAAACATGCCATTCCTGAACAAGGTTTTAATTTTTTTTTAAGTGCTGAAGCTGCACTCTGCTTTTGCTGTTGGAACACGTATAAGTAGTGAAATTTTCATGTTTCATGCACTTCAGTGAATTATGCTTCAAAGGAATGTTCCATATGAAAAGTAAACAGCTCACAAACTGATATAATGCCTTTAAACATATCATTACGATAAATAACTGACAGTGTATTTTTTCAATTTATCATGGGAAATAAAGGGACTTAATGAAAAATTTTTGACTAAAGTGGCTGGGAAATGTTCTTCAAAAGAAGCAAACTTTTTTGCCTTTTTTGCATCAGTAATTTCTGATCTGCTGAATACATGAGAGTTTTGGAATTTTCCTTTCACTTGGTTGGTCACAGTGTCATATACTTCTTTGGCATCTGCTCTCAGATTAGGTTCAGCGGTACATTTGAAATGTTTTCTTAAAGGAGCAAAACCTTCATCTTGAGAAACTTGATATCTTCAATGTCCTTTTGTATTTCAGGAACAGCTTGCTCAAAATGGCATAATGCATTTGATATAGTAATAGCATTTGCACACAGCATTTGAAACTGTATTATACAAAATATCAACATTTTTCATAATCTCATAGAAAAAATTTAGAAGGAACAAAGTAGTCTGGATTGTGAAGTAAATTTCTTAAAGCAAAAGCTTTTCTTATTGTAATATCATCCCATGAACTTTCTCCCTCAATCTTATCAAAATATTCCAATAAGTGTAATTTGTTTTCTTGAACATTAGTCACTCCATGATATTGGAAGTTCCATGTAGTTGAAGATAGTGAATGAACTCTTTTGTTGCACAATGTCCATAACAAATCACTTAACTTAGGCAATGAAGAGAAAAATGTTGTAAATCCAGAAATATTTGTGAAGAACAACCTAACAGACTTTATGTTGTTATTGCAAGCATTCTGAATAACAAAATGCATTTGGTGCACCTAACAATGGACATACTTGGCATGAGGGAAAGAGTACTCTGCATCAGAGTCTGTACACCATCACGTCTGCCGCTCATTACTGAGGTGCCGTTGTATGCCTCAGCAATGGGTTTCTCTTGAACACTGAAAGATTCCACACTTCTTTTTAAGACCTCACTAAGCCAACTTGTTTTCTTATCATTAACACATTTTCAAAGGAAAGGACTCTTTCAACAGGTTTATTCCCCTTAATATACCACAGTACAAATTGACTTCTCCCTGTAATATCTGTTGTTTCATCTACCTCCACAGAAGAAATGTGGAAGCATTAATGTCTTTAATCAGCTCTTCAATTTAAACTTGATACATACATTAAATGTTCATTTTGTATTGTGTGTGACATATATTTACACACTTGAGTACTAGAACTGCTTAAGTGGTCATCTAAAACAGTGTCAAGATTTCTTAGGAGAGATAACAAATCTATGACATTGCCATGGTTTGCTGACTTCCATTTTTCATTGTGAGCCCTTAGTACTAACTCATGAGTTCCAGAAATCATAAAGCACTCTACTACTCTGTTTAATATGTGTGTTCTTTGTAACTAATTCATTATGTTTCTGAGCTGATATTTTATATGCTGAATCAATCTAAGCAGCAATTTTAACTGTGCCAAATATTTTGTATTTGCAAGCACTTTCTAAATGTAGTCCACTTTATTTGTGTTTCTGAATTCATTCACTTAAATGCTTTAGATCTTTACAGCCAATTGTTGTCCACAATCCTTCACCACCAAATAACACACTATAGAAATAAAATGTTTCTTGTTTTAACCAAGACATTTCACAGAACCACGGGTTTCAGATAGTTCTCTCCTTCTTTCCAACAAATTGAGATGTTAAGAAATCTTTTGACTGATGCACACCTAATTGTGTGATTTCCAGCTTCCATACTTAATAAATGAAAGGGCTTTTCAAGCAAACAATATACTTTATTCATTTTAAAATCATTGTACGAACACACAGCTCCAGAAAATGGGACACTACTGAAATGTGACCTTGTTCACTGTTTCCCACATTTCCCATTGATGAATAGCAGTAGGAGGGGGAGGGGGAGGGGGGGACTGTAGTAAGGCATGTGATGGCAACTACATTTAGATGGTGCTGCAGGCTCAAGGTGGCTGGGCCCAAACATTGTGAAGACTTGTGTACAGATGGGCAAGGGGAGGAGAGGGGAAATGCAGCACAGACAGCAGGTTGCAGGGAAAGAGGGGTATGGGTGAGGTGGTCCATCCACCGGGAAAACTTGAGGCTGGCTCTAAACTTCACTAGGTGAGGGACGAGGTCAAGAAAGGGAAACAGCTCAGTCTCATCACTTCAATTGCAGTTTTAGGAGCTGCGATGTAGGGGGAGTAACGGCCATCTGCCGCTGGCCCAACAGCATAGCTGGAGTGTGGGAAAATGGGGGTACACATGCAGTGGTCAGTCCACCAGGCTTGTGCTTGCTGGTCTGCAGCTTTGCTTCGGTGAGGGGTGAGGTGCAGAAGAGAAAACCACTTGGTTGTGTCACTGTGACTGTGGGCCAGGAGTGTGGAGAGACTAAGGGGCTACAGGCCAACTGTTGCAGGCCCTTGGCTATTGGTAAATGGGATGGGGCAGGAAAAACTACTTCTCATCATTGCAGAATGGTACACTTTGTGAGTGTGTCCAGCAGAGAGAACTGAATCCGATTATGTCAGGTTTCTGTCAGTCATACTGCTCCACAATCATGTCATACTCAAACTGCTTGATATAAAACTTTAAAAAATGTATCACAAAAATTTTCATGTGTCCAGTCCCTTCTGGCCCTGTAGAATGACCTGCCCCTGACATACTTGCATTAATTCCTTTTCAATAAGTCTGTTACCTAAACTATAGTATAGTGTCACATGAGATGTGCTACACACACCGCCAACAAATCATTTACAAGTCATCATGCATTTCATTCTACAATATAATATGCCTTTTCATCACCAGTCATTACCAACAAGTGTGCTAATTAAACAATAGTATTGTGTCACAAAAGTGCAATGATGTGCTATACAAAATTGATTTACAAACTTAAAGTTGGTTAGTCATATGAGAACAGTATGATATATACAGAGTGACAATTATAGAATTATGTGGTGAAAAAATGTAAATTAATTTCAAACTACAGCATGCACACACTGTATTCAACATGTCAACATCACTACAGATATTCAGATTAAGGGTATGACATGTTTGACATGCCTGCCATCATTGGTGACGATGTGGTGCAACTGAATAGCAAAATCCTGCATGATCTGGTGAAGTGTTAGAACATCAATGCTGTGGATGACTCCTGAATGGTTGTTTTCAGCTCATCAGTGGTTTGACATTATTGCTGTACACCTTGTCTTTAATATAGCCCCACAAACAGGAATCGCATGTGTTCAGAACCAGAGAATATAGTGGCCAATCGAGGCCCATGCTAGTGGCCTTGGGTACACTAGAGCCAGAATGCGGTCTCCAATGTGCTCCTCCTTAATGTCAGACACTATCCTCTTTCGATGGGGTCGAGAGCCATCTTGATCTTGTCAAAATCAGTGTCATTTTGGATAACTGGGATGAAATCATCTTCCAAAACCTTCACACACCATTCAGTAGCCACTGTGCCATCAGGGAATATTGCACCAATTATTTTGTGACTTCACATTGCACACCACACAGCCACCTATTGAGGATGAAGAATTTTTTGATCAGGATATGCAGATTCTCAGTCCCCCAAATGCACCAATTTTGCTTATTGATGAACCCATCCAAATGAAAGTGGGCTTTGTCACTAAACCAAATCGAATAAACCATACTAATTCCCATCATCCTCCATGGCCAACTGTGCAATCTGAACATCCTAATGGAAACTTTTCAGAAGTTATGATGATTTTATTTTGTATAGTTCAATAATTGTCATCCTGTACATAGAATATGTTTGTATGTCAATCTCATTCATTAAGCAAACATTACATATGAGCTGAAGTATTGTATCAGCCTTGTTCACTCTACGGAGTACATACTATAACTTCACCTATGGGTGGTAGATTTTTCATTATGTTGCAATTTTCACTATGCAGGTTAATTTATCAATTGTGGAACTTAACCATTATAAGAAATTATCTTTTTTGAGTGCAGATACATAACTGAATGGTAATAACCAAGTGCAGTTTAGGTTATCCAGACGAACTATATACAGTTCATTTCCACTCTTATTATCATTTGGAAAGACAATATAGTGTCAACATGTTCAATATTAATGTTCTGTGATGATTAGGTCACATATGCTAAAACATCATTAACATTCACACAGAATAAAATGAATAGAATGGATGTAGAATGAATTGCAACCCTCTGGCACAAGTTAGATTAGCAATCACACTTCTTGTATAGGCTTCGCATAGATGTTTGCAAAGTGATATCTCCCACTTACAAAGTGAAAAATAGTACTAGAATGGCTTACTCATGTGTTAGCTTCCCAACGGAGTCTTGTTTAGCTGTTTTGTTTTAATGATTTGTATTAGGTACTCTTAAAAACTAGTAACATGTGAACTTCAAGACAGTATAGATTATAACCCTCAAGAACATTTTTTGATTTCCAGAATGAGATTTTCACTCTGCAGCAGAGTGGGCACTGATATGAAGCTTCCTGGCAGATTAAAACTGTGTGCCAGACTGAGACTCGAATTTGGGAACTTTGCCTTTCGCAGGCAAGTTCTCTACCAGCTGAGCTATCCAAGCATGACTCACGACCCACAGCTTGAGGTCGGATTGAAGGAAGACATCCAAGCAGTTCAAAGGAAGGCTACTAGATTTGTTACCTGTAGGTTCAAACAAAACTTGAGTGTTACAGAGATGCTTTTGGAACTCAAACTGGAATCCCTGGAGGGAACGTGGCATTCTTTTCGGGAAACACTATAGAGAAAATCATGTGTAAGGACCATGAAGATAAGCTATGAGAAATTATGGCTCATATAGAGGATATCAGACATCCATTTTCCCCTCACTCTATTTGCAAGTAGAACAGGGGTGGAAATGACAAGTAGTGGTACAGGGTACCCTCCACCATGTAACTTATGGTGGCTTACTGAATATCTATTTAGATGTAGATAAAATAGAAAGAAACATTCCACATGGGAAAAATACGTTAAAAACAAAGATTCCATGACTTACCAAACGGGAAAGCGCTGGTAGATAGGCACTATAAAAAAAACACACAAACACACACACAAAATTTCAAGCTTTTGCAACCCACGGTTGCTTCATCAGGAAAGAGGGAAGGTGAGGGAAAGATGAAAGGATGTGGGTTTTAAGGGAGGGGGTAAGGAGTCATTCCAATCCCGGGGGTGGAAAGACTTACCTTCGGGGGAAAAAAGGACAGGTATACACTCGCGCTTACACACACACATATCCGTCCACACATATACAGACACAAGCAGACATATTTAAAGGCAAAGAGTTTCTCTGCAGGGAACTTCCAGTGACCCCTTGAGTCCATACCATGTCAAGCTGCTGCACTTCACTGGGCAAAAGGAGGTCCAACATGACATCAGGAGACATCCCATGACTTCTGTTACCTTCTTATATATCATATATGAAGCCTCAGAATCAAGGGTGAAACTTGGAGTACTTTTCTTGAATCCTGCTGAGAAAATACTAGCTGGTACTCAGCACCCAACAGTGCTCAGCACATACTGTACAGTACCTGCACCAGCATGGATCAGAACTGCAATAACATCTTTATTGCTACTATGTAGACCCTACAGTTCAGTGTATTCTCTGTGGCTGAAGAGCAAGCATTAGCTGGGCATACCTGGCCTAAGCAATCAGTCCAACCTCGATGTAGGGCTTCAGGGACAGGGTGACTATCTAAACTTCTTTCTTAGCAACATCCTAGTTGATTATTCTCCTGTAGATCTTAACCTGACCTATCATTGTTGAGTTATTTTGTCAATGTATCACATGGAATTAAAAGGAAGGAAGAAGATGAAATACAGTGCTTGCAATTGCATGGTAATCATGTATGTAACAAAGAGGGTTGCCATGCTAGTAAGTGAACAACTATCAACGGTGTCACCTGCCCTCAGTCAATGAGACATTGTGGAGATGTTTCGAGTTTAATCCAAGCCTTTGGTAGACAGCCTTGCAACCAGGAACTGTATAAAACCACCAGGGTTCAAACCACATATCTCCATGTGTAGCTGCATCATGCTAGCACATGTTAGGATCTCAACTAAAGATGCAGGTTCTATTACAAGAAGCTGAACTAGCATAACTACAAGGAACTGGAACTGGAAGTTGTTCTATTGAAAACTGAATGCAGCTGAAAGTGAACCACAAATGATGACCAAATCTGCGTATCACAGTATCAGTGACTACAGCTATAGCAGATGGATGAATGAAACAAACAATGGAAAGTCCATGATGAAATAACAACAATATTATGAAAAGGGTAGACTGTGACTCACCATACAAATAAGGTGCTGAGTCACAGACAGGCACAATGAAAGGAAAACTAAATATTTAAGATATCAGGCAAAAAGTCTTCCTTTGGCAATTGAAACCTCACACACATTCACATAAGCACTACTCACCCACACATGGCCACCGTCTCCAGTTGCTGTGGCCCAACTGAGATGAAAGTTATTTCAAAGGACATTCGTCTGTGTATGATGATTTTCATTGTGTACTGACAGAATAAAATGTTCTCATATTACTAACCACAACAATCCATTTATCTGCAGTGTTTCAGGAAGCTTTTTTTCTGCTCCCATTTTCTACTGGTGTGCCAGGCCTGCAACTAGCCAGGAGGAGAGAATATCATTCAAAAAAATTCATAGAAAACCTGCAGGCTGGTGCTGTTATTGTGACTGTATTACCTTAGACTTTATAAGTAGGAGTTATGCCTGTATTTAAAGTTACTTGTTTTATTTGTGTATGTTCATTTTTGTTATTAGGTAAATGCTTGATGATGACCGTGAGGCTGAAATTGGCCAATAACAAAAATATTACATAAATTTACAACCCCCACCAGAAAAAGTCTTCATTTACCTACATTTGTCACTAAGAAAGGATGCTGCTTTGAGGAAAGCTGCAGACCCTTCACTTTTATTATATAACCACTGTTTCTCCAAATTAATTGTATATACTGTATCACTTGGTATTTTTCAGACAAAATATTTTTTTACATCTGTAAATAGTGAGTTATATTTAGAATACAGTACCACTTGCCATCCAGATTTAAAACAAAGACTTTCACTACTCATATTTGATTTGATTTTTATTGATTCCCATAAATCTTTTTATGTGTTGTTATATATGGGTCACAGCTAGTAAGCTAACAGAACTTTTCAGTTTTATCATAATCACCTAATAGGTAGAAAGAGTGGCTAATAAGGCGTTTTTTAAAATTTTCTTTGGAACTGATAGTGATTCCCAATTTCTTCGTTGATGCTACATGGGAGCTTGTCAAAAATCTTACCACCCTAGTACATAATCCCAGAAAAGGATGTAAAGATAGTTAGTTGTTTATTCATCCATAGATGAAAGTAAGATCCAAACAGTAAAGTCAGCATACAGAACCCTCAATTGTGGAGTTCCCAAAGGAAGTATACTTGGACCATTCTTGTTTATACTATATATTAATGATAATGCACAGCCACAAAACTCCAAACTAGTGAACTATGCTGATGATACATCTCTTATTAGCTGGGGCTGTACAGAGCGGGCAGCATTCCGAAGCAACAAAGAGAACTTTGAAATGATCACAGAATATCTAACAGTGAATAAGCTTACACTGAATAAGGACAAGACTGTAGTAATAAAGTTCTTGCTACATTTTAATAATACTCATACTCAATCACTTTCTACAGTTGAAACATCTGACAAATGAAATTTTTAGGCATATTGATTGATGAACATCTTACATGGAAAGAGCATATCAGCTCCATCTGTAAAAAGGTTTCTCGTAATATTTACTTACTAAAATGTCTTGCAAATATAATAGCTCCCCTTGTCCTTAAACAAGTGTATTATGGGTTAATACACTCACATCTGTAATATGCGATCGAGGTCTGGGGTGGGGCACCCACTGTCTATATGGATCGCATTTTCAGACTTCAAAACAGAGCAGTTAGGATAATTGCTAATATAAGCAAACGCCAGTCCTGTAGGGACTATTTCAAAAATTATAAATTACTGACATTGTATGTATTTAAGACCATAATGTTTGTAAAAGAGAATGAGGAAAATAGTGTAAAGAACAGTGACACCCATAATTTCAATACTCGAGCCAAAAGTGACTATCATAGGATACGGACAAACAAAAAAGCTACAGACCACAGTCCATATGTAACTGGGAGACAATTCTATATTAAGTTGCCAAAAAATATAAAGCAACTCCAAGGCAATCTTTTCAAGGGCAAGTTGAAAAATTTGTTATAGAAAGATGTTTATACTCATTAAAAGAATTCTGAGCTGCAGTACTGTTAGTTTATTCTTTTACATACTGCAGTATATTAGTGGCAGTACTGTTATAATTGGTTAATTGATGTATATAATCATTATATGTATGGAGTGATATATAATGTGCTAATGTGTTTGTAACATTTTTGCATGGAATGATATACAATGTGCTACTTGACGTATATATTTATTCTTGGAATGACATGATATTGATATAATTGTACAAAAAATGACAATGTCCAAGACTGTAAAGTTAACATGGACAAATAAACATTATTATTATTATTATTATTATTATTATTATTATTAATATCATTTACAAAATGATATTGGTATTATATCTTAACTGAAAAAAGGAAACAATTTTTAAGAAACTTAACCAATTCATGCAGCATTATCTTAGAGAGGTCTGGATTAAATTTTGTTTATTTTTATATATTGTGTTTTATAGCTGGTCACTTTCCTAAAATTCTCCCAATAAACTGATGTTGACCATTTGCCTTTCCTACTACAGTCCTTACATGCTCATTCCGATTCATATTGCTTTGCAATGTTTCATCTAGATATTTAATAGATGTGACTTTCTCAAGCAGCACGCTACTAATATTGTGTTCAAACATTATGGTTTTGTTTTTCCTTCTCATCTGCATTAACTTAAAATTTTTCTATATTTAGAGCTAGCTGCCACTCATTACACAACTAGAAATTTTATCTAAGTCATCTTGTATCCTCCTAGAGTCACTCCATGACAACACCTTCCCATACACCTGAGCATCATCAGCAAACAGCCACAGACTGCTGCTTACCCAGTATGCCATATCATTTATATAAAAAATAACAGTGGTTCTATCACTCTGATGAACACTACTACATTCACATCTATACTCTGCAAACCACTGTGATGTACATGGCAGAAGGTGCATCCCATTGTATCAGTTATTAGAGTTTCTTCTTGTTCAATTCACATATGGAGTGTGAGAAGAACAACTGTCCGAATGCCTCTGTGCAGGCTGTAATTATTCTAATCTTATCCTTACGACCCCTATGTGAGTGATATATAGGGGGTTGTAGTATGTATATGGAGTCATCACTTATAACCGGTTCTTGAAATTTCTTCAGTATGTCTGTGACACTCTCCCGTGGATTAAAGAAGCTTGTGACCATTTGTGCTGCCCTTCTCTATACAGGTTCAATATCCACTGTCTGTTAGTCCTGTCTGGTACAGGTCCCACACACTTGCACAATATTCTAGAACCAGTTGTATGAGTGATTTGTAAACAATCTTCTTTGTATATTGCCTGCAATTCCCCAATATTTTATCAATCAATCAAAGTCCACCACCCGCTTTACGCATGACTAAATCTACGAGATCATTCAATTTCATATCCCTAAAAAGTGTTACATGCAGGTATTTGTATGAGTTGGACAATTCCAACAGTGACTCATAGATATTGTAGTCATAGGATATTACATTTTTTTGATTTTGTGAAGTGCAAAATTTTACGTTTCTGAACTTTTAAAGCTTCTTTCAGACAGAACTTTATTATAGATAACTGCATCATCTTAAAAAAACTGACTTTACTATTAATATTGTCTGAAAGTTCATTAATATACAACATGAACAGCAAGGGTCCCAATACACTTTCCGGAGCACACCCGATGTTACTTCTATATCTGATGATGACTCTCCATCCAAGATAACATGCTACGTCCTCCCTACCAAAAAGTCCTCAATCTAGTCACAAATTTTAATTGGTGCCTGTATGACTGTCCTTTTGAGAGTAAGTACAGGGGCTAACTCAGCTGCAAATTCATTATAGAATCTGGCAATGATTACGTTGGGCTCTGGAGCTTTGTTCAGTTTTAATAATTTTAGCTGTTTCTCAACACCACTCACACTAATACTTATGTTATTCATCTTTTCAGTGGTCTGAAGATTAAATTGTGGCAATTCTCCCTGGTTTTCTTCTGTAAAAGCACATTTGAAAACAGAGTTAAGCATTTCAGCTCTTGCTTTGTTACCATCAATTTCAGTTCCTATCTTGTTCGCAAGGGACTGGACACTAACTTTGGTGCCACTAACAGCATTTACATACTACCAGAATTTCTTTGGGTTCTTTGAAAGATCACTTGATATATTCTGCTACTGTAGTCATTGAACGCATCAGGCATTGCTCTAATGACAGCCAAACATGTTTCATTCAGCATTTTACTATCTCTAGCCCTATGCTTTGTTTTACACCTATTATGCAGTAGTCTCTGTTTCCTTAGAAGTTTCTTTGCAGTGACTATATACCATGAAGTTCCCTCCCATTACGAACTGTTCTAATGGGTACGTATCTATCCAGTGCATCACCAACAATTTTTTTTAAACTTGAAGTTGGGTTATTCCACATGCTCCTGTTCTGTGCTGAAAGTTTCAAGTTCCTCATCAAGATATTAACACTGCTGATTTTTTATCCAGTTTATTGAACATTTACATATTTCTGCTTGTTTTAGTTGTCCTTTGTACTTTGGCAATCATTGTTACCACAACCACATCATGGTCATTGATATTAGTTTCAATGTGGACATCATCAAAGTTGTCATGATAAACGTATGCCAAGTAAAGGGCCAATACTGTATAGTACTCTTTGTAAAACTGAACTGGGATCCATCAGGACCCAATGACTTATTTGCTTTCTCCTCTTTCAGTTGTTTCTCTACACCACTGATGCTTATTACTATGTCTTCCCTACAGGAGTCTTCAGCTCATGGACTAGTGGCTAGTGTTGCTGCCTCTGGATCATAGGTTCCCAGATTCAATTCCCAGTTGAGTTGGGGATTTTCTTTGCCTGGGGACTGGGTGTTCATGATGTTGTCATCATCATTCATGACAGTGGTGAGACTAGACTGTGCAAACATTGGGAATTTGTACAGATACTGATAACCACGCAGTTGAGTGCCCCACAAACCAAATATCATCATCTTCATCATCATCCATACAGGTGTCTGTGCAATGGTCAAATGACAGTATGTTTGAACAATTCTCCTCTTAAATGTGGTATCTTCCATTGTCACACTAGACTCTTTAAAGTCAATGGAAGGTGATTTATACAGGTTGGAAACAAGAGTGGTCCCAGTACTGATCCTTGTGGTGCTGCACATGTTTACTAGTTCTTAGGTTAGTTTCATGTCTGAGATACAATCTGTTAGTGAGACCCTCTACCTTCTGTTATAAAGGTAGGATTACATCCATCAAAGTCAGGTGCCATTAACACTGTAACACTTTAGTTTACCAACTAGGATTTCAGGAGTTGCATAATCCAAGGCTTTGGCAAGGTCACAAAATATATCTGTGTGATAATTTTTCTTGTTTGGTTCTATTACGACATCAATTGTGATGTCATGTACAGCTTTCTCTGTGGAGAACCCTTTACGAGAGGTGGTTTGCTTATCTCCGGTTTTGTAGATGGGTGTTGCTAAAGCGTACTGAAGTCTGTCAGGAGGTATGCCACGAGTCATTCATTTATTATGAGGATAGATTAAAGTTAATCCTATGAAATCACTGAAGATTTTAATATTCTACTAGAGATACCATCAGAGACAAAGAATTGTTACTTTTTACTGTCCTGTTGAATTGGGTAATCTCTATATGGATTGTATTTTTTTCAAACTAAAGTCTGTTGGTAATGCATAAAGTTCCTGGATGTATAACTCTAATGCATCTGTGTTTGGTTGTTTATTTTTGTGTGCAGTGTTTGCAGCCACTGTGAAACAGTAGCCTCATCACTGAATTTGTTGAGCAGTGTTTATGAAGTGCAATTATTTGTGCCAGAGCTATCTTCTAGGGTCTCAATTTTAATGGGCCATGATGTTTTTTTAATAATGCTCCAAATAGTTTTTGCCTTAGTCTTGGAGTGTATTTTTGAGCATAGTAAATGAGTTTTGTTGTTTTAATGACAAATTGAAGGATCTTATAATATTGCTGGTAATTTTCACTACTTCTTGTTCTCTGAATTACTCTTAATTCTCTCTTCCTAACAAAAGAGACTTTAATCCTAGGAGTTATTCACCATTTATGCTTGCTTCTGTTCTTTTGCCCTTATTTACTTTACGAGGGTGGTTTGGAAAGTTCTTGGAATTGAACAGAAAAAAGTACTTATATCACTGAAATTTTTTTTATTTCTCATTGTAGTCTCCTTGTAGATTAATGCACTTGGTCCAGTGATGTTCCAGTGCCTTGATCCTATCTCGAAAATGAGTCTCCTCCTGGTCAGCAAAATGGTTCTCAACTTCGGCTATCAATTCTTTGTTTGAAGTGAATCTTTGTCCACTGAGAAAAATATTCAGTTTTGGGAAGAGACAGAAGTCTGATGAAGCCATATCAGGTGAATACATTGGGTGTAATAACAATTCATACCTTAGTTCATGTAATTTTTCCATGGTAATAGCATATGTGAGCGGGCGTGCATTGTCTTGATGGTAGATGACTTTCTTCCTTGCTAAACCTGGCCTTTTTTCGCATATCTTTTGTTGTAATTTGTCCAGGAGGTTAGCATAGACTTCTCTAGTAATTGTTTGCCCAGCAGGGAGATAATCTACAAAAAGAATCCCCTTCACATCCCAGAACACTGATGCCATGGCCTTTCCCTTCAAAGGAATTGCCTTTGCTTTCTTTGGTGGCAGAGAATCAGCATGTCTCCACTGCTTTGACCATTCTTTTGTCTCTGAGGTATAGTAGTGCACCCAAGTTTCATCTGTAGTCACAAACCGGTGCAAAAAATCTTGTTCGTTTCTCCTAAAATGGGCCAAACATTGTTCCAATATCTCCATTCTCATGTGTTTTTGATCCAGCATCAAGAGTTGCAACACCCATCTTGCAGATACTTTTTTCATTTCTAATTCTTCAGTTAAAATGTAATATACTCTTTCATATATCTAAAAACAAAGATGATGTGACTTACCAAATGAAAGTGATGGCATGTCGACAGACACACAAACAAACACAAACATACACACAAAATTCAAGCTTTCGCAACAAACTGTTGCCTCATCAGGAAAGACGGAAAGACGAAAGGATGTGGGTTTTAAGGGAGAGGGTAAGGAGTCATTTCAATCCCGGGAGCGGAAAGACTTACCTTAGGGGGAAAAAAGGACGGGTATACACTCGCACACACACACACACACACACACACACACACACACATATCCATCCACACATATACAGACACCGTGTGTGTGTGTGCGCGAGTGTATACCCGTCCTTTTTTCCCCCTAAGGTAAGTCTTTCCGCTCCCAGGATTGAAATGACTCCTTACCCTCTCCCTTAAAACCCACATCCTTTCGTCTTTCCCTCTCCTTCCGTCTTTCCTGATGAGGCAACAGTTTGTTGCGAAAGCTTGAATTTTGTGTGTTTGTTTGTGTGTCTGTCGACATGCCATCACTTTCATTTGGTAAGTCACATCATCTTTGTTTTTAGATATATATTTCCTATGTGGAATGTTTCCCTCTATTATAACAATATACCCTTTCAGATATTCATATCATGCGAACAACTCATTGTGCTAGTGCTGACCTCTGGTGGTTATTCTGAGAACTTTTCAAACCACCCTTGTAGGTGATAACAAAACTCACAGTGCTGTAGGAACATATTTAAGAAAGAGTTAAGTTTTCCATTAACACTCACTGCCTTACAGATTTCTTCTCTACTTTCTTCCAATGAATTCTCTCCAAACATGTAACTGAATCATTGTTTATGATTCCACAATACAATACTTTTCTTTATGATCTGTAACTAACTGACTAGTATATTTCATTTTTAACATTTGACCATCATGGTCAGATAAACTATTGATTGTTGGTTTTGCAGCTAAATCACTGCAAGATTTTAGGTCTCAAAACAAATTTCAATAGCTGTTGCACCATGTTCTTCAATATTTGCAGGAAATTTTACTGTCAAAAATAATACAAAGCTGGTCATCAACAACTCTACATCCCCTTTTATTTATTTATTTATTTATTCATCCGTGGAACAATACTAACTGACAGAAAATCAAAATTAAAGTATCCACAAATAATTATTCTCCAATTAAGTCTGCATAACATTATTAAAACTTTTTCTGTCTTCCTCATGAAACTTAAGATATTTCAAATTGGTAACCTATAAACTGTCAATACTACAAACTTGTGTATTTTGTGATACAATACTGTGCACAATATTCAATAAGCTCTTCAATATAATATTTGTTCATTTGAAAGGACTGGAACTTAACTCCAATTTTTGCATATACGGCCACTCCCCCTTTCTCCTCATTAGTTCTACTGCAGTCAGCCTGTGTCCATCAAGATGAATATGTTCAATTTCAGTGACTTACATTTTTTTTATGATACTAGGATTTGTAGATGCCATTAAGAGTAAGTGAAACTTTGGTAATAGATGTGTGTGGTGTTACAAAACTTTTAACAAGTATATCATAGTTGTGACTGAAAACATGAAGTTGTCAAGTTCAGTAGATGCTGCCATGGAATAACTCAGACCAACACTTACTAATAATTTCAGTTATATGAATATGACCTCACCACACTAGTAGTAGTAATTCCCAACACAAAATATTTCAAATCAAAAACTTTTAGTAGTTGTGATGAAAATCAGAAAAGTTCAAGAGCACTCTTCTGAGTTTAATAACATAGTAAATTATTTTTGTAACTAATAATTTATCATTGGGGCATTCCCTAATTTACTAAAATATGCTAAAGTTAAGCATTTTTTCAGTAAATCAGATAAAACATACATCAAACTTCTAACCAAATTAACTTTTGCCAGCATTCTCAAAAATTTTATAAAAAGTAATATATAAGTGTCCTCTTAATCCATGTGACTACAAATAATATATGATCAAATCAAAGTTTGGGTTTATAAAGGACTCTGATACAGAGAAGGTTATTAGTAGATAACTTATGGAAGGCAGTTGGGAGTGCGGGTGGGGGTGGCAGGGGGGAGGGTGGGAGGTATGCCGGAAGTGATAAAATGCCGGTGGTTACTGATGTCGAAGGATACATTTTTTAAGACAGGAAGGAGAGGAAGAAAATGAGTATTAAGAGAGATTAGGGTCAAAAGAAACATTAAATAGCTAACCAATAAGCAGAGTTCTAACTCAGTCAGTAGGTAACAATAGTTATCCTTATTATACTAGAACACACAAGGATTAAAAAGTAAAATTGATGAACTATTCATTTATGTTGAAGAATTATATTCATGTAGCCCAGCTAACATAATCTGCTTCTGTGACCATAATATGACCACTTGTGTAGGTATTTTAAACATGTTAAACGTTTCAGGGTTTAAGTTAATTTCTTACTGCTGCAGAGCAGGTGTGGAGAGAGAAGAAGTTGCCACATTTGTTAGAAACTGCTTTAAGCTCAAGAACACTGATATTAAGAAATTCTGTCTACAGCAGCACCTAGAACCATGTGCAGTAGAATTCCTTAACAGATCCTTTACATACTAACTATATGCCAAGCATAGTGTAATGGAAAACTTGACGATTGGTGATAACAGAATTCAGCTGAACTATATGATACTCCAACTTGTAAAGCAGCTTCTGCCAATCAAAAATTGAAGAAACATTTATAGTGTTGCTAAAATAAAAAAAGCCCAGAAAATACCATTTATTCAGTCAAAATTAAGTTCAAAAGTTCCACAAAATTTACTCATTTTAATACATGTAGATATAATCAATAATTAACACAACTAACAAGTACCAAGAAATTTCCCATGTTCTTGTATGTTTTACTTTTTGAAAATACCTATTTATTTGAGAAAGTTATAATTGAAATACAAAATTTGTTTTGTTACTCTAAATTGATGGTCAACAACTCCCAAATTTCAACATTTATAAAATACATGCTGTTAACATTGTTCAGTAAACTTATTTCATAGTAAATAGGTTTCTAAAATATTAAAGCAACACTTTCACTCTGTTTTCCTTTAGATTTAGATTTAGATTTAAATTTATTCATTATCCATATTTAAGCATTACAAAATACAGTCGATGCATCTTCTGTGTACATACTAACATATACAATTAGATAATAATAACAATAATAGTATAATATAATGTGTATTCGGTGTGAAAGATATTTTAGATCATTATTGTCTCTAAAGATGGAGATTTTCCCATAATACTGCACATGATATATTTAATATAATGTCGCAGAAGAAGCTGTGTAACACAGTCACCATGGTGTAATGGTGATGGTACTAGACTGTTGCATGGAGTGTTGTAAGTTCAAAACTCACCTGAACTGTAAAATTTTAATTTCTATATTCAGTTCAAGTGCATTCTAGAAGTATCCACAAAAGTCAAGAATCATTGTACTGGAATGTTCTGTAACTGTATATATACCATATGTGTTCTGCCCGGAGGCAGTTCACTCTGCACTCTTGTATGTGCAAGTGCTGAATAAACCTGATTACATCTTCTTCTACGTGACATTATTCTGGTGGAGGTGCTGGGTAGTGGAACTTGTGATAGTGCACATTATCGATGACACAGTGGCTCCCATCAGGCCACAACTGAGCCGCCATTTACATGGCGAGAAACCCAAGTTCGAGCCATATTTAACAGATCGCAATCTAACGGAGACAGAAGAAGAATAGGACATTACAATGACAGCAACTGTGTGCCACCACATGAGACATCCTTCTGGGTTCTCTGGTGACAATGGCCAAGATCCAAACAAGTGGCTCAATGCATATGAGTGTACAGCCAAATTTAACAAATGGGATGACACTGTGTGTTTGGCTACATATTTTTGTACTTGGAGGGCACTGCCAAGCAATGGTATGAAAACAACAAGGAGAAGTTCACAAGTATTCCAGGAGGAATTATGCAAGTATCTCGGCGACACACAATGACAGAAGTGCAGGGCTGAAGATAAATTAAAGTGCAGGGCACAGCGTCCAGGAGAAACTACAGCATCCTACATTCAAGACATCTTGGATCTGTGTAAAATAGTGTATCCTAGAATGGAGGAGGAAGATATGGTTGCACATCTCATGAAGGGTGTTGCTGAGGACATGTATCAAGCCCTAGTCCTGAAGGAGGTTTTGACAGCAGACAACTTCATAAAATGGTGCCATTATATTGAGAGAATGCGTCAAAAAAGAATTACACACAAGTAGCTTGAACGGCTTCCAAACATCGTATCGATGTCTGTGATAAAGGAAGAAACTGATTTCACAAGTGCTCTTCATCAGACAGGAAGTTCAGAAGGCATTTGGATTGCACAGAAAGCAAAAAGGCTGAGACACTTCAAGAAGTCATAAGGGAGGAAGTGGAACAGACATTGAACCCAATCTCTTGTCCTTTATTTCCCTTTAAAACAGTGAAAAAGTCAAGACCCAGGCAAAGTTACATTCCTGCAATGCCGCATGAGTAACCTGTTTTGGGCACCAAGGAAAACTGACGTCTGGATGACACAAGATAACCAATCAGTATGTTTCCACTGCGGACAACCGGGACATGTGGTGCACTATTGTCAAGAAAGGTGGCGGATATTTGATGATGCCCGAGCCCGAAGACAGCAGACCGATCTTAGTGGTGCCCCAAGGTTGTTAATTATGGGTAGAGGGAAAGTTTTTCAATTGAGTATTGTGACAGAGATAAATTTTCAGTGCAACATTACATATCACATGATGACTGCCTACCATCTGCAAACTAACGGGCTTACTGAACGCCTTAATAAGACCATGGCTGACATCCTATCGATGTTTATCAGTGTTGAGCAGAGCAACTGGGATGAGGTGCTGCCTTTCGTAACATTTGCCTAAAACACCGCCAAACAAGACACCACAGGATTTATGCCTTTTTTCCTGGTGCATGGGCATGAGGCGACAACAACGATGGGCACTGTGTTTCCATTACATCCTGATGACGTGGACGATGACTACATCGGGAAGGTGTTAACCAGAGCTGATGAAGCTCAGTAGTTAGCTCGACTCCACATGCTGCAGGCTCAAAGAAATGATCACCGAAGGTACGACGTGAGCCAGCAGCCTGTTGTCTACCAGCGTGGTGAACTTGTCTGGATCTTCACTCCTGTCCAGAAGGTTGGTCTCTTTGAGAAGCTTCTCAGGAGCTACTTTGGACTTTATAAGGTTGTAAGACAGTTGTCTGATGTTACTTATGAAGTTGAAGATTTTGACCTCGACACAAGATGACGAAAGACCAGAGATATGATCCACATCCTTCAAATGAAACCCTATATGGAACCTGAAACCCAGGGAAATTCAAAGCTCCAGCAACAGGCAACAAGCAGAAAGGTGACGAAGAGCACAGGGGCAAAGAAAGTTCTAAGATGATCACCGCCAGGGTGAACATCAGTCATTGGGAGTTGGAGTATGCAGGACCAATTACTCGTTCCCAGACTATGATGACGTAACACCAAGACACTGTTCTCTTAATGAGGGAGAAATGTTGCACAAGAAGCTGAGTAGCACAGTCACCACAGTGTACTTGTTATGATACTAGACTGTTTCCTGGAGGGTTGTAAGTTCAAAACTCACTCGAACTGTAAAATTTTAATTTCTGTTTTCAGTTTGAGTATATTCTAGAAGTATCCACAAACGTCAAGAATCATTGTACTGGAATGTTCTGCATTCCTACCTGCAGATTTCATTGTTTGAAACTATATTAGTACTTCATCTTTAGGGCACATTTTGATCTCTTCACTTGTGTAACATGCTTTTTCTCTAGGTCAGTTCTGTGTGGTGCTTTTAAACATACTCACTGACACATTGTATGTCTTTACTTGCACCATATTAAATAGTTTTACCCGCATGTACTTGTAACTGTCTTAAATTTTTTAAGTTTACCAACTGTGATGTCAATCTTCTGTTTTAGGAGTGTGTTACATTGATGAACAGATTGTCACAGTTTTTGACTGTGTTTGTTTTCTTTTGTATTTATTCAGTAACTTGGTATAAAGAGAAGCATAAATATTGATATTTTCATTTTTTTGAAATATGGTCTGTGAAACTCAATATTTCTAACTCCACAGGTGCATTTGGTGCCCTTCTTTTGTGAAATGAGAACTTTTTCTGCTCTGGGGGAGTTATCCCATAAAGATAGCACATGTCAAGTGGGTGTGGAAAGAGACATAGTATGCACTGAGCAATAACTAATCACTAACACAAGACCTTAGTTTACTTAACAAATATGTCACACACGCTAATTTAGTACATATATAATTGGCATGATTCTTCTATGTTACTTTTGAGTGAAGATGGATTGCAAGTAGTTTAGCTGAAGAAATTTCATTGTTAGCATCTTTAATACATAAATCAAAGAGAATGTTTACAGTATTTTCATGATTAATATGCAATTCATTGATTTGGAACTACTTACTGGCTCTCTAAGATGGTCTGTACTTATCTGCTTTAATGTTTCTAAGTCTTTCCCAGCTGGAACAAAAGTGTTACCATCTGAATTGAGTGTGGATTTACACTACTTAGTGCTGGGCATGTTGTTCACCTACAGCATGTTTGACAATTTGTGTTACACATTTGTAGAGGTTGTAGAGGGAACTTAGTAGATGAAGTTTTCCATTGGAATCCATGTCTGGAAATGTCATCCAAGTGTCAAAGTTATAAGCACCAGTGCCTATAAATGTATGTGTATACAGAGTGATTCCACGATATTACAAACTTTCAAAGATGATGAAGGTGGATAAATTTATCAATTTGAGATAAGGGTCCCTGGTTTGGAAATGAATGAGTTGAAAGTTACAAGTGAAAATCATACTGACACCTCCGACAATGGAATACATGTACCAGTACTGTTGTTGCTAAGTATATAGGGTACACAACTTTCAGAGGAGGTACTAAGGACCAAGACAAGAAAAATGCACAGTAAACACACTTGAGGAGCTACAAGCCCTTGTGAATTTTCGCTAGTGTGAAATACATCTCCTCTATTGAACAAGTGCTCATAGCTCTTAAGATATACACTTTAGAGCCCACATTTGCTAGACACTTTTTTTTGTTTTGGTCCATGCTACCATCTCTGAAAGTTGCCTACCCACAATCTTAGCAACAGTAGTACCAGGACATGTATTTCACCGTCAGAGGTGTCAGAATGCTTTTCACTTTTAACTTTTGATTCATTATATCTGATACAGGGACACTTACCTCAGATTGATGTAATTACCTGTCTCCAATATCCTTGAAAGTTTGTAATATCATCACAGAATCACCTTGTATAAACATACGTTATCAAGTGCTGGCACCTTCAACTTTGACACTCAGTTGAATCATTAGATGCAGATTTCAGAGATGGGTTCTTATGTAAAACCTGATCTATTAAGTCCCCTCTACAATCTCTAGAAGTGTGTGAATGAACTGTGTAACTCCCTGTATATTATGAAGGGTAAAGGTCCAAACAAAGAACCTTGTGGCATGCCCTGCTTACATCCAAGACATTTGACCTCATATTATTGAACCTTAAAATTTATTTTCTGTCACTCATATAGGATCTGATCAGAGATAGTTCTGAGCCTCTAAAACCATAGCAATAGAATTTTTATAGCGGTATTCTATGGCTGACAGAGTCAAATGCCTTCCTGAGATCCACAAGGATAGCACTAATGGATAATCTTTACTCAGTAGCATTAATAACAAAAAGTAAGGGAAAACTGCCTGATGGTCATTACTTAATGTCAGTAATATGCTGATAGCATTTAAGGCTCAAAACTTAATCTTACTTCAAGTTTACTTCCTTTATAAATAAAAACAAATAGGCACAAGTGAAATCAAGTTATGAATAACACAACAGACCAGATTCCAATTCTTCACTTTCTACTCTCAGTCAACAGCTCACATTTCTTCTTCTCCTCTCTTGATAGTCCAATCTCCCTGTTGACCTCATGGCAGTCATCAGCCAATCAATTTAGTTCATAATCTAGCAGGGTCATACTGAAGCCATGACAAACTAGGCCCACGCCAAGGGCGCAGGCACAGAAGGAGCACAAAAACTGATTGAAAAAGTTCTGAAAGAATGACTATTGAAGTATATTGTGTCATGTGAGTTCTCCTAGCATTTGGGTTCCTATATTTTGCCTATGAGAAGAAGCCTTTCCCTCAGCCTGCCACTGTAAATGCATGCTGTTGTCACAGTGTTATTTTGTCCAAACAACATCATAAAGAAACAAGACTGGTTCATGAATATTCCTGCACACAAGTGACTTATCATTAGGCACTCCTCCCCATCCCCCACCCACCTCCCATGCCTTTTCCCCTGCACACTTCCATCCATGTAAAGTTTCTCTACTAACTGTGATACACGCTGTATACAAATCTCGCACTGTACTGGCCACCCATCTCAGCTTGGTGCCCAATCACCCACTAGTAATTGTGATACATCCTGTATGGAAATCATGCCAATTGCCCTGCCACAGTGGTAACACCAGTTCCCATCATATCACTAAATTTAAACACTGTCGGGCTTGGATAACACTCGGATGGGTGATCGTTCAAATCTGTTGCGAGCTGTTGGCAAGTGGAGTGCACACAGTCCTTATGAGGCCAATTGAGGAGCTACCTGATTGAGAAGTAGCAGCTCCAGTCATGAAAGCTGACAACAGCTGGGAGAGTGGTGTGCTGACCACATGCCACTGCATATCCACATCCAGTGATATCTTTTGCTGAGGGAGACATGGTGGTTGGTTGATATCATTGGCCTTCCGAGGCCTGTTGTTACAGAGTTAGTTAGTTTTGTATAAAAATCACTGTTGTGGTGCCTCTGGCACCCCTTGCAGATGGGTGACCAAAACAGAGGCTTGTGCTGCTTGGTCCTTAAAACAGTCCTGTAAAAAATTGACTATACCAGACAGATGCCTATGACTAACATAGTTTACTCTGAGGTGAAAAAAGTCATGGAATACCTCCTAAAACTGTGTTGGGTCTCCTTTTGCCCAGTGTAGTGCAGCAACTCAAAGTGGCAGAAACTCAACAAGTCACTGGAAGTCCCTTGCAGAAATAATGAGCCATGCTGCGTCTACAGCTATCCACAATCGTGAAAGTGCTGCCACTGAAGGATTTTGTGCACAAATTGACCTCTAAATTATGTCCCATAAATGTTCAATGGGATTCATATTGACGGGATTCATGGGTGGACAGATCATTTGCTTGAATGTCCAGAATTTTCTTCAAACCAATCACGAACAATTGTGGCTCTGTGACATGCTTGGAAATATGAAGTACATGAATGGCTGCAAATGGTCCCCAAGCAGTGAGACATAACCATTTACATCCAATGATAGGTTCAGTTGTACCAGAGGACCCAGCACATTCCATGTAAATACAACCTACATCATTATGGAGTTGCCACCAGCTTGCACAGTGCCCTGTTGACAACTTGGATCCATGGCTTAGTGGGGTCTGCACCTCAGTCAAACTCTACTGTCAGCTCTCACCATCAGAACTCGAGACTCATCTGACCAGGCAACAGTTTTCCAGTCATCTAGGGCCCAACCGATATGGTCTCAAGACCAGGAGAGGCACTGCAGGCAATGTTGTGCTTTTAGCAAAGGTACTTGCATCAGTCATCTGGTGCCATAGCCCATTACTGCCAAAATTCACCACACTATCCTGGTACATTTGTCATCTGTTCTACTTGATTTCTGCAGTTATTTCTTGCAGTGCTACTTGTCTGTTTGCACTGACAGCTCTACACAAATGCTGCTGCTCTCAGCCAAGTGAAGGCCATTAGCCACTGCATTGTCTGTGGTGAGAGATAATTTTGTATTCTTGGTGTACTCTTGACACTGTGGATCTCACAAAACTGAATTCTCTAATGATTTCTGAAAGGGAATGTCCCATACAACTACCATTGTGCATTGTAAGTCTGTTAATTCCAATCACGAGGCCATAATCGCATCGGAAACCTGTTCACATGAAACACCTGAGTTCAAAAATTACAGCTCTGTCAATGCACTGCATGTATGTGATATTACCACCATCAGTATGTGTGTGTATTGCTATCCCATGTCTTTTGTCACCTCACTGTAAATGGCACAATGTACTTGGTTCACACGGCTGTCACCTACGCAGTTCACTCATGTTCAGCAGTGGTGTTCTTGTGCTACTTTCCTATGGTATTGCAGAATCTCAAAGATTGGTAAATGGCTGCTGAAACCAGTATGCTATTTGCCAAAAAGCTTCCATTTTCTGCCAACATTTTTGATTTGTACAATCTGCTGTGTAACTAAAAAATTATTCAACCATATGACTCCTATTACTGAATAATAATATTATGGGGGCTGCTTTGTCTATGGATGGTTAATGAAACTTTGCACCTCTTGGCACCAGCACTATCAGCTTCTGAGTGGGAGGACTGAGCCCCAAAGGATAAAGAGAAATTTTTTCACATGTTGCTCACAGTACTTTACTATAACAATGATAAAAGATAACAGTGAATGATTAAATGCAGCAGTTGCATAAGCCTGTTGTGAGAACTATTAAAGGTCATCATTAACTTACAAAAAGTAGAATTTTTTTTCTTAGAAGTTAATTTAAAAACATACCAATGCAGTAATGAAAGCCAGTCAAGGAAAATTTAAAATTAATCAATTGCTCAGAGCAATCACTATTAACAAAAAGGAAAACTACCACTCCGGACAGCTATTCAAAGTTCTTTTATTTCCAAGTAAGGCAGAATCTGGGCCAATTAAAGAAAAATTTGACATTAATGGATCACATAGCCACACACATCTGATCTAATGTCTCACTTCTGGGAGGCGTAAACGATGTCTACAAAAATGAAACAGCGAGTGCAACGCGTGATCTTAAACAGTGTCTGAGGAACCTCACTCACACTAATGTAATACTGATCAATACTCCACATCGCTATGATCTTGTAAGATGGTCATGTGTCAACAGGGAAATAAAAAGTGCCAACAATCAGTTTGCAAAAATCTGCAGTCATTTTAAAAAATGTGAAATGTGTTGGTATAAGCAGTATTGGGTGTAGATTCCACACGCAACACGGACTTCACCTGAATGGCTTGGGGAAAGAATATATGGCAAACATGACAACCAAGGTAATAAAAAACCACCAAAATAAATTCAAAATCAAAGCAATAATTGCATCGCCATCGCCTGACTCCATAACGAAAACACTTCAAAAAAAGGTAAAAGCATTAGAACCATCATCAGCACCAGCAAAACATGTAAATAAAAGGCGAAATTTTAACAGAAACAACAGTGGACATTGATTTCAATGACAAAAGAGCTACAGTTCCTCATCATCTAAATATTATTTTAGACAAAAACAAGAAAAACGAGAAGAATCCAAGTTCACAAGGAAACACAGCAGTAGTGCCAGAACCAACTTTTGAAGTGTCAGAAACAGCATCACCATTGACAACAACAAATAGAATGCTGTTGGGCAGAAGAAATGCTGAGCCTCCTTCTCATCTCAACGATTTTTTATGTGTGGGCCTGCAGATAAAGAAGGGACAACAGTAGGTAGTGTCAAGTGTCTGCTCTCTCCTGTCTCAAGACAGACTCAAATGGATTCTCAGTCAGGTAACAGCACTAATAGAATGAAAAAGCAAAAGGGAGGCATCTCTTTCTTTCATCAAAATATAATGGGCCTATTAAACAAAACAGATCAACTTCTTATTAACATTAGTGAAAAGGGCAGTTTAAATAATGCTCAGGTTTTGTGCTTAACTGAGCACCATGTTACTGATAAATGTGCCTTGCCATCTATAGTAAGTTATAGTTTAGTAACATATTACTGTAGGGAAAGTAAAGACAAAGGTGGAGTAGCAATTTATGTTAAGGATAGTGTAGCATACAAAGCTGTAGATACTAAGAAATATTGTGTGGAACAACAATTTGAGGCATGTGCCACAGAAATAATAACTAAATTCTACACAATAATAGTGTTGGCTGTCTACAGGGCTCCTTCAGGTGGCATAAAAACTTTTCTGCATTCAATGGAACTCATTCTGTCAGGGTTACTTTCAAAAGCAAAGGATATTGTAGTTTTAGGTGATTTCAATATAAACTTTATGACAGAAAAAAAGAATAAAATTGACTTTGGGATTGTGATGACCTTACATAATCTGACATCAGTAATAAACTTCCCAACAAGAATTACATCCGAGTGCCAAATTATGATAGACAACATTTTTTTTAGATGTGAGTAGACATCAGAATTATACTGTCAGGTAGGTTATAAGTGGGCTTTCAGATTATGATGGACAAATTCTCTCTCTTTATGATGTTAATCTGTTCAAAAAAAGAATTTCCTGAATGGAAATTCATAAGAGTAATGAATGAAGAGGCAAAAGGAACTTTCAACCACAGGTTGCAGCAAATGGATTGGTCTTTAGTGTATAGCCATGATGATGTTGATACTAAATTTAACTGTTTTATAAATTAGTTCTGTGCTCTTTTTGAAGAAATATTTCGCAAAAAATGGGCCAGAAACAGTGCTTCCAATTCTGTAAGTAAGCCTTGGATTACAAAAGGTATAAAACAGTCATGTAAATCCAAAAGGGAAACTTATGCTGCAATAAGATGTAGAAAAATGGGATGTAGATGTAGAAAAATGGGAACACTATAGATTATACTGTAAAATTTTGAAGAAACTAATACAGAAATCAAAAGCCCTTTATTATGAGAAGAAAATAGATAATTCTAATAATAAAATAAATACAATTCGGAGCATTGTAAAAAAAGAAACAGGAAGAGATACAACAAGCAAAGAAGATGTAAATAAAATCAGATATGAAGGTACCCTACTAGGTAACCCCAAAACGGTGGCTGAGATTTTTAATAAACACTTCCCATCAGTAACTCAACAGATTGGTTGCAAGCCAAATGTTGATGAAGCTATGACTCTTTGTCAAGCAGTATATTCAAACACAATTTCAGAAATGCACCTTAATCCTGTCACTGTAGAAGAAATTCAAAAAATCATCATGTCTCTAAAAAGTAAGAACTCTGCAGGGGTTGATAATATATCTAGTAATTTATTGAAATATTCTTGTGTGTGGATAAGGGACATTCTCTGTCATTTTTTCAATGCTTCCCTTCAGAAAGGTGTTGTTCCTAGTAGATTTAAGTATGCCATTGTGAAGCCCCTATACAAAAAGGGTGATAAAGCTGAACTAACTAACTATTGACCTATCTCTTCACTGACAGCTTTCTCCAAAATTCTAGAAAAGCTAATACATGTAAGAATTACTGATCATCTCATGAAGAATGGAGCAAGAGCCAATTTGGCTTTCAAAAGGGCCGTTCAACAGAAGATGCAGTCTATGCATTGCAAATGAAGTCCTAGAAACCCCTAATGAAAAAATGCTAGCACTTGGTGTCTTCTGTGATTTATCCAAAGCATTTGACTGTGTTGATCACCAGATTCTCTTGCAAAAGCAAAATTAGTAGGAATAAGTGGTGTTGCAGGCAATTGGCTACAGTCGTACCTCCAAGACAGAAAACAAAAAGTTGTCTTGAATAGCTCGGGTGGACTATGTGACACTTCCTCAGATTCTGAATGGAGTTATATTACATGTGGAGTGCCTCAGGGCTCAATTCTTGGGCCATTATAATTCCTGATTTTTATAAATGATCTACCATCATGTACAAGCCTGCAATGTAAATTTACATTATTTGCTGATGATACCACAATTTTCATGAGCAGTAGAACAGACAACAATCTTGAGGAACTCATTAATCACATTCTCTCAAATGTGGTTAATTGGTTCAAGGTGAATGGTCTCTCATTAAATTCCAGTAAGACCAGCTTTATTCAATTCTGTACAAAAACAGAAAAAGAGAGAGAGATAAGTGTGACATGTGGTAATCAACCAATAGAAAGAATGGAAACAACAAAATTTCTTGGAGTGCACATTGACAAGAAAATGAAGTGGTCTTCATATATTATTGATCTCTGTAAGAGGCTTAGCTCTGCTACCTATGCTTTACGGATTGTCACTATATGTGTTGAACCTAACACTGCAAAAGTGGCATACTATGGCTATTTTCACTCTCTCATTCAATAGAGATTTATTTTTTGGGGCAATCAGCCATTAGCACAGAAAGTGTTCATTGCACAGAAACGAGCTTTAAGGACTATATGTGGATTGCGCCCAAGAGACTCGTGTAGAAATAGCTTTCGAAAACTTAAAATATACACAACTACATGCCAATATATTTTTTCTCTCATGTGTTTTGTTTGTAAAAATATAGAGATATTTCAACCAAACAGTAATTATCATGAGCATAACACACCGAGGAAGAATGACATACACAGCAAGCACAGAAATTTGACATGTGGAATAATCGGGTCTACTCCTGGATGTTTGTGTCACTCTGGCACAATATTTCGGCCATATTGGAGGATCTTGCCCAGTATTTACGCTCAGAGGGCACTGGGTGCTCTCTCTGCCATCAGCGCCCGCCTGGCACTGCCTGTAATGTGTTGTCTCTTTTGTGGCGGTGTTCGTAGCGACAAACACTTGGCTGTAGAAATGGCTTACGAAGTCACCGCCACACTTTTAATAGCGGGCCGACCGGTCCGCTGGAACAGTGAACAGAAAGATGAAAGCCCAAACACTCATATTAAATAAAAGTCGGTACTTATCTTTTATTTACGAAGATACACAAACACAGTAGTGAACTCGGTGTCTACAGAAATCTGTCTAGTTCGAGTCGGAGCGGCTAGGTCAGCGTCGGCTGACGACAAACAACAACTCTGCTGCGATGAACACACAACTGACTAGCAAGTACACAATTCGGTGGCGAGTATACAACTGAGCGGCGAATACAGAACTGTCCTAGCGCTCGCGACTCCAGCGCTTAAGAAGCCAGAAGCCAGCGGTGGCGCGCGCAGACTTGCGGCGGTTTCCTGTATCGCTGGCGCTGCTTATGCGGACGGCGTCCGTACTTTGATGCTGCCAACCTTTTGGCAGCGGGCTCGGTTGGCATTACTGGCTAGGATACAACACTCCTCCCCCCCCAAATCGCCGCACCGTCGTTGAATAATGACGTGGCGAGCGTCGACGGCGGGGGAGGGGTCCGGCCGCAGGCGTAGCAGAAGAGACCGGGGCGGAGACTGTTGTCGGTGGCAGTCCCCGGTCCGCACCCCAGCATTGGCTGCGCGGGGCCCCGGGAAACACCGACTGAAAACCGAGGTCAGGGTGCACGCCGGTGACCACGGGCGCAGCTTCTGGTACTGGACGCGACGGGGCATCGGGACCCACGAAGAGAGGCAGCGTCTCCTGACGCTGCGTCGACGGCTGCTGAGTGGGCGCCGGACAAGGCGCCGCGGTGTCAGACTCCTTGGGGGTGCCCAAGGAAAGCGGCTGCAGGACAGGCTGCACAGCCACCGCTTGGGAAGGCGGCCCGGCTGAGGGGTCGACGTCCATCAGCTCCGAAGGCGGTGGCGACTGAAGAGGGACCGCAGGCGCCGGAGCGACCACCTGGGGCGCTCCCGAATGAAGCTGCGCGGGAGGCATCAACGGGACGGGCTGTCGGCGTGGTAGCGGCGACGGCTGCTGCAGCTGCGCTGGGGGCGGCAGCGAAGTCGGAAGGCGCGGCTGGAACCCGCCGCGGACCAAATCTGTGGACAAAGAACGAGCGGCAGAATCCGGGCGGCCAGCGCGGCGCAACTGGTTTTGATGCCTCCTGTGCACCCCAGTAGCACCTTGAACAGTATAAAAACCGCGACCCTGGACACGTATCACGGTACCACGTTCCCAACGACGGCGACCGTGATAAACTCTGAAAAAAACGGCGTCGTTCCGCTGAAAACGCGTGCGATGCTCAGAAGCGGCGGGTCGATCCGGGGGGTGCAACAACCGTAGGAGGGTGCGATGACGACGGCCGTGGAGAAGCTCCGCAGGCGAAGGGCCGTCGCGTGGCGTGGTCCGGTACGACGACAGGAATGTGATGAGGGCCTGCTGACGAGAGTGCGTAGCACGAAGGCGGTCCATATGATCCTTGAATGTGCGTACAAAACGTTCCGCTGCACCATTCGATTGAGGGTGGAACGGCGGAGTAAGAACATGGCGAATGCCATTGGCAGAACAAAAACGTTCAAATTCAGCAGAGGTAAATTGTGGACCATTGTCAGACACTAAAACTTCTGGAAGACCCTCAATACAAAAAATTGAAGTCAACGCCTGTATAGTTCGTGCAGACGTTGTAGACTGCATGGGCACAACAAACGGAAAATTACTAAATGCATCTATCACGATGAGCCAACGAGAATTCCAATATGGACCAGCGAAATCAATATGCACTCGCTGCCAGGGACCGGCAGGGCGTGCCCACTCAAAATAGCGTTGAGGCGGAGCAGCTTGGTGTTCCGCACACGTCGAACAATCTGTAGACATCTGCGTAATCTGCTTATCAATGCCGATCCATGTACAATGACGGCGGGCAAGCTGCTTGGTGCGGACCACTCCCCAATGACCTTGATGCAACAAGTCGAGGACCTTGGATTGGAGCACTTGGGGAACCACTACACGAAGCTGGTCATTCTCGGTGCGTAACAGCAAAACTCCGTGCGAAACAGACAACAGATGACGTTGCGGATAATAGCGACGAACCACAGGATCCGATATGTCCTTTGCCTTGGACGGCCAACCACGTTGAACAAAACGTAATAGTAAACTCAGATGAGGATCCGTAGCTGTCTCACGTGCCACCTGACGATAATCAATCGGAAAATCCCGGAGGGATTGATGCTCATCGGCGTCAATCTGATGGCAAGAGTCTTCAGAGGAATCGAAGACATCATCCGCAGCAATCGGCAATCTAGAAAGCGCGTCAGCGTTTGCATGCTGAGCTGTAGGGCGATACAGTATCTCATACTGGTATTGTGATAACAAAAGAGCCCAACGTTGTAGTCTCTGAGCTGTCCGCTGAGGAACTGGTTTAGACGGATGAAACAGCGACGTCAGGGGCTTGTGATCTGTTACTAAATAGAATGGTCTACCATAGAGGTAGTGATGGAATTTTGTGACACCGAACACAATAGCCAACGCTTCCTTGTCCAATTGGCTATAATTACACTGAGCTTTGTTTAGCAATTTAGATGCGAACGCAATAGGACGTTCGGTGTTGCCGACTCGGTGAGACAACACAGCACCGAGGCCGAAAGAAGAGGCATCACAAGCTAACACCAGAGGCTTGTTAGGGTCGTAATGGACCAGACAACGATCATTCAATAAAGCCTCTTTAAGCTGCTGGAAGGCTGATTGGCAATCAGCTCACCACACAAACGGAACATTCTTACGGCGGAGACGATGCAACGGTGCAGCAATCTGTGATGCATTAGGTATAAACCTAATATAATATGTCAATTTGCCAAGAACTGCTTGCAATTCATGCAGATTGCGAGGGGCGGGCAAATCACGAATAGCTGCTAAATGTGACTGGGAGGGATGAATGCCTTGAGCATTAATAACATGGCCCAGATACTCCATCTCCGTAAGGAAAAATGAACATTTATCGATGTTGCAACGTAGGCCTGCCTGAGACAACACTTTAAACAAACACTCCAAATTACGGAAATGTTCAGCAGGCGTCCGACCGGACACAACAATATCGTCTAAATAGTTGCAACACGACGGCACATTAGCCAGAAGTTGTGACAAAAAACGCTGAAAAACAGCTGGAGCTGACGCACAACCAAAAGGCAAACGCAGAAAACGGAACAACCCCAACGACGTGTTTATGACAAAATACTGTTGTGATTGCTCGTCGAGGGGCAATTGCAAATATGCTTCACGGAGATAAATTTTGGAAAAGAAACGAGCTTCCCCTAACTTATCCATCAGCTCGTCCGGTCTAGGCAAAGGAAAAGAATCAATGACAGTCTGAGGATTCACTGTCGACTTAAAATCAGCACACAAACGTAACTTGCCAGACGGTTTCTTTATAATAACTAAGGGAGAAGCCCACTGGCTCGCTGAAACGGGTTGAATAACACCGTTGTTTTGCCAACGACGAAGTTCATCTTCTACAGGTGCCCGGAGGGCGTGAGGCACTGTACGAGCACGACAAAATCGAGGCTGAGCATTATCTTTTAACGTAATATGAGCGGCAAAGTTCGCAGCACAACCTAGTTCGTCTTTAAATATGTCACTGTATCGTTTACACAACTCGGTTATGCTGTCTTGAGGAACAACAACAGAATTAATTTGCAACACATTGTCTTGGATAGACAGGCCAAACAAGTCAAAACAGTCTAATCCGAAAATGTTTACACTGTCTGTAGCGCGGAGCACTGTGAATGAAACTGTTTTTGTATTGCCACGGAATGTGGCTGGCACGCTACATACACCTAACACAGGAATTCGTTCTCCACTATAAGTAGCCAAAGAATGTTTTGCCGCCGAAAGTTTAGGGCGGCCGATAGCCGCATACGTAGCACTATTTATGAGAGTCACAGACGCACCAGTGTCTAATTGAAAATTGAAGGTCTTATCCTGGATGCGTAGCTTCACAAATAGTTTATTACACTGCCTCTGGATCGGTGCAGTGGAGGCGGAAGACACAAAATCAGCGCGTTTAGCGCGCGTTCGCTGCTTACGACAACTCGTGGGTTGGGCGGGTGGAACAACAACTCCCGCTTCACTTGCAGTCTGTACATCACTTTTCACAGCGTTTGAATTACGCTTGGGTCGCATAGCAGAGGGCTGGGTGGGTGGCTTAATGCGAACAAGTTTATTACCCACACGAACCGTGGAAGAGTCTTTAAACGCGACCTTCTGGGCGGGCTGGCTTTGAAGAACATGAATATCCATGGGCTGGGCAGCACTAGAATTGTTCTTGCGTTTACGCAAACAAACAGTCTGGATGTGTCCTTTCCTTTGACAAAAGTGACAAACCGCGTTTCTCAACGGGCAACGTTCACGAGGATGAGCAAGAACACACTTAGGGCAAGACTTAACTTTACCATTTTGCACACGCGGCTGACGAATGTGTTTAACATGACGCGGCCGGCTAGTGTTTACAGTCTGACTCTGCCGCTGGGGCCGCGGGCGTGACCTAACTTGCTTAGCACAGGCAATTTGAGAAATACATGGCTGATCTAACTCACACTCAGCATAGTCAAAAGTATCTTGGGCTTCAATGATGTTCATCACAGTCTCTAATGACGGGTCAGGCAACTTTAAGATAGCAGCACGAATACGAGAATCTGCAATGTTTTGAGTAATAGCGTCTCGTAGCATGACATCACTGTAGGAAGCTCCACACACACAATTAAATCGGCACTGACGGGTGAGGCCCCGTAAATCTGTTAACCACTGTTTATGAGATTGATGTGGCAGTTTCTTTAATCTGAAGAACTTGAATCTGGCCGCTGCCACATGAACTCGCGACTCGAAATACTCAGCAAGCTTGTTAACAACAACGTCATAGTCTAAAGCTTCTGGCTGGGATTCCGGGAACAACTTACAAAGGAGTCGATAGATTTCCACGCCTGCAGTGGAAATTAAATAAAGCTGCCGCTCAGTACCTGTGATTTTGTAGACTGTCATGTGCGCCTGCAACTGCGCGAAATATTCTTGCCATTCTTCTCTGGATTCATCAAAAGCCCGGAACGGTGGTGCTGCCTGTGCTTGTTCCGTTTGCGTTGGAGGATTAGCCGCTTGTTTGGCGATTACTTCCACCAGACTTTGTATTTGCTGACTCTGTAACAAGATCAACTGTTGTAATTCGGCAGACATAGTGAACACAAATTAAACCAGCCCCCAAAAGTTTATCGCTATAAGTAGTAGAACAAGAACAAGTTGAACCAGCCCTGCACACGAGTTCGGAAGACCTCGTCGCCAGTTTTGTGGCGGTGTTCGTAGCGACAAACACTTGGCTGTAGAAATGGCTTACGAAGTCACCGCCACACTTTTAATAGCGGGCCGACCGGTCCGCTGGAACAGTGAACAGAAAGATGAAAGCCCAAACACTCATATTAAATAAAAGTCGGTACTTATCTTTTATTTACGAAGATACACAAACACAGTAGTGAACTCGGTGTCTACAGAAATCTGTCTAGTTCGAGTCGGAGCGGCTAGGTCAGCGTCGGCTGACGACAAACAACAACTCTGCTGCGATGAACACACAACTGACTAGCAAGTACACAATTCGGTGGCGAGTATACAACTGAGCGGCGAATACAGAACTGTCCTAGCGCTCGCGACTCCAGCGCTTAAGAAGCCAGAAGCCAGCAGTGGCGCGCGCAGACTTGCGGCGATTTCCTGTATCGCTGGCGCTGCTTATGCGGACGGCGTCCGTACTTTGATGCTGCCAACCTTTTGGCAGCGGGCTCGGTTGGCATTACTGGCTAGGATACAACAGTCTCTTCCCTGGTGCTCCTTCGGACGTCCGCGCCTGACTTGGTCACATCTGTGGCAGCTGTCTGAGGCCCATCCTGTGTTGGGCATTCTGTTCATGGTCCGCACCCACCTGGTTCTGCTCCTGAGGTTTTGGCCCTTCCCTGGTGCTCCCACAGACGTCCGCGCCCAGCTCCTCCACCATCTGTAGTCGTGGCAGTTGTCTGGGGCCGGACCCACATTTGGCATTCCGTTCGTGGTCCGCGCCCGCTTGGTGCTGCTCCTGAGGTGTTGGCACTTCCCTGGTACTCCCACGGACGTCTGCGCCTGCCTCGTCCACCATCTGCAGTTGTGGTAGCTGTCTGAGGCCCGTCTTGTGTCGGGCGCTCCATTAACAGTCTGCGCCCACCTGGCACTGCTTGTAAGGTGTTGTCTCTTCCCTGGTGCTCTCTCAGATGTCCGCACCCGACTTGGTCTCCATCTGTGGCAGCTCTCTGAGGCCCGTCGTTTGTCGGGCATTCCATTCACAGTCCACGCCGGCCTGGCCTTGCTCCTGAGATGTTGGCACTTCCCTGGTGCTCTGACAGTCGTCCGTGCTCAGCTTGTCCATCATCTGTGGTCTTGGTGGCTGTCAGAGGCCCGTCCTGCGTCGGGAGTTGCGTTCGCGGTCCGCGCCCGCCTGGGGTTGCTCCTGTGGTGTTACTACTTCTTGAGGAGTTTCTTGGTTCCTTTCATTGGGCCCTGATAAGCTCCAGAGCTGGACTCCACACCGAGCTGAGCTGGTAATCACTGTCTTGGTTTATTAGGTTGTCTGTGACCTTGATCCCGATGGCCTCCATTATGACACTGTCCCAAAATCTTGGAGTCTGTGTCACAATTTCGGTGTTGTTGTAGTCCATCGAGTGAGCAAGCTCCAGACAGTGCTCCGCAATGGCAGATTTGGTTGCCTGTCCGAGTCTGGTGTGCCTCTGGTGTTCTTTGCACCTGATGTCCACCTTCCTGGTTGTCTGGCCAATGTATGATTTTCCACACTGGCACGGGATGTTGTAATTGCCTGGTTTACGTAGCCCCAGGTCGTCCTTCACACTCCGTAGCATTGCTAGGCGACCAAGTCGGGTGTGGACATCCGAGGGAGCACCAGGGACGAGACAACACATTACAGGCAGTGCCAGGCAGGTGCGGATGGCAGAGAGAGCACCCAGTGCCCTCTGAGCATAAATACTGAACAAGATCCTCCAATACGGCAGTCTCAGGTAGCACCTGAAGAAGGCAACGAGTTACATGGCTGAAATATTGTGCCAGAATGACACAAACAATCAGCAGTACACCCGATTAATTCCACATGTCAAGATCTCGCCGGGAAAGCCTGAAGAGTTACACAGAAATTTGAGCTTGGTGCAAAAGGGCGTCCACTTCACTGGAGCAAAACTCTTCAATACTCGTCCTCCTGAAATAAAGACAGAGATTCATAACAAGAGTAAGTTTAAGAAAGCACTAAAAATATTTCTGCTAGAAAAAGCTTTTTACAGTCTAGATGAATTTTTTACTAAATAAATTGTAAAATTTTAATATTATATAATACAAATTGACATAATGCCACTAAGAATGTTATTTAACCTGAGCTCTGTATCTGTGTGTGCTCTGTATCTGTTTTTTGTAGTGCTTTAATGATTCTAAGAAAATATGTATTTTCTTTTTCTGTATTGCTGCCCAAAGAATTTACTGTATAAATTTTTATATAATTTTGTACTCAAATTTCTGTATGTGCTATAAGATTATCAGATAGTACTTGTAAAAAACTGACTCGTTCCACATCCTTGTGAATCCAACACAGTTGGACCTTTGGAACACGAAATAAATGAAATCAAATCAAATCAAACCATTATAAAGGCATACTTTAGTAAGTTAAATCCATCAGGGCAGCCTTGTAGACCAATATTAACAATCCAATATATAATTAGTAACAAAAACAATTAATTAGGGTCCGCAGCTCGTGGTCATGCGGTAGCGTTCTCGCTTCCCGCGCCCGGGTTTGATTCCCGGCGGGGTCAGGGATTTTCTCTGCCTCATGATTACTGGGTGTTGTGTGATGTCCTTAGGTTAGTTAGGTCTAAGTAGTTCTAAGTTCTAAGGGACTGATGACCATAGACGTTAAGTCCCATAGTGCTCAGAGCCATTTGAACCAATTAATTAGGAAACAAATGCTCAATAACAAGAAATTAGATGAGGTCATGGCTCAGATGAATCATCTAATCCATTGATGATAAATGAAAGAAGGGCCCAAAGAGATAATGTATTCTCAGATAATCAGTTAACTGATCGAAACTCCGTTCAAAAATGTAGTTAACACAACCATTACACATTTCTGGCTTAATAATTCACAGACTGCAAATGCAGTACAGAAGAAATATGCACTTACAATGACACTAAAATTGGTGGTAGTTTCAATGGAATAGATATAACATTTTCATTACAGCTTAATCCATTCGGGCTCAGACTCCTCACAGGTATTGGTTCAGTCACAGACCACCAGAGCATACAGGATACTAGGAAACTCATTCTAAACAAAGATGAAAACCCATTTGGTACTTGCATAACACGAGGAAAGCACAATAAAATTTTACAATCAGAACACTACATTTATATAAACAACAAAATATTACATAGCAAAGAATGAGATATGCACACAGATTGAGTGGGCCTTAAGATAAAGGCAGGAGCCAGGACTTGAGGTGAAGCTACTTAAAGTGATTGCTTACAATAGTATATTCTATTGCACATACGTGGTTAGAATACCTGCTAAATGTCACTCCACATGAGCAAGTCATACAATAGCAAGTGCAAGGTAAGTACCTACACAAAATGACTGAGCTTAAACAGTTGGCTGTTAGAAGACAGCTGCCAGCAAACTAAAACAAATTTCAAGTGCACCTAGTGCATTCCAAACCATCTTGGAATAGTATTAAACCTACTCCACACAACCCTAAAATATGGCTCGCATCAAATAAAATATTATATTTACTCAAAATCATTTGAGAATTACCACCCAATTTTAAAACAGCAATATTTACGACCACTAAATTTTAACCTGAATATGTGGGTCCCTTTAAATAACAGACAGTGCTTCACTTATACCACTAGATACTTTAACAAATAGTCCAATCATTATTGCAGAAAGCTTATAATTCGAGTTACTCTCTTAATAGACATCAAGTACTGGTAGATTCCATTAAACAGACAGCCATTATAATGCATGCCACCTGGGCAGGAAATGTTTAAACCAAGCCATTCAACACCAAACTTTTTTTTGCAAACACAGCCACAGATGTCACAAAACTTGGAAAACAAATCATTGTTTACACATTTGCCATTTCCAAAATAGAATCACAAGACCTTGTTTAAGCAAGGCAACAGTTTAAAATAGTTAAATTCCAGTATTGTAATGTCAGACTCACTTTCGATAAACAGAAGCCACCTGGCACTTTACAGTGATCATACAACTGTTGAGTTGTACACAACACCAAGAGTTACACTTTCAGCTTTGCTCACCAAACGACTTTGCTCACAGCTTCCTTTTTACCATACAGCAATTTAGACCACCCAAGGTGCACTTACTTTCAAAAGCCATTCTGTCCACCAGCAGTAGAGATTCCACAATCAGTCGCCAGCCCAGTGCAAAACCTATCAATGATTCATTTCTGTCCTCTCACTGACAGCCCGCACACATCATGCAAAATCCTCTCCCTTGAACCACCACTCCAAAAATGGCCCACTGTCCAACTGCCCACTGTGCTTTCATGTCTGCTATTTTAAAACCAAAAATGCACGCCAGACCCACTCTTAAAGATCCTCGTGATGGGTCATGATGATGGATAGTGGCCAGATACTGCTGGGTCATGGCCTGGCTGTGGTGGCAGCATCTCATGCAAGTCAGCACAGCTCAGTTATAATGTGTTCATCTAAATTACTGTTTCCAATCTCTCTGGAACCATTAACCCTGAGTAAAATCAAACATTAGCTATTACCTCCATCCCCATCTCCCAAAGTCATCAAAATTAATGCCTAACTACACTTTAGAATGAAAAAGAATTTTCCTTGAACAATTTTATTTTTTAAATGATGAAAGATAAATGATAGTTGCTGTAAGTGTGTTATTAAATCACAGACTAATGAATTAATACGACAACAATCTTTTTTATATAGAATGATGAAGCAGTTAACAGTACATCATGAGTGCTAAATACAAACCTACTCTGGAAAGAAAGCTAAACATTCATGTTGAGAATAGATGCTTCTTACAAAACACGGTTACCCTCCCTTGATTACTAGACTCTTTATCTCTGAACTGGCAGAAATTGGAAGACTTGAGACTGCTACTGTTTTGTGCCTAACCACTGCCATTATGTTTATTATAATCTGTGGGCTCTTCAACAATGTTGTTACATAGTTACTATTGCATTGTGCTGTCAATTAGTTCATTTATCCATTGTGAAGTGAATAATGTTAGCAATTTGTGTTCCACTGTGGGAACTACCTACAACTTTGAGAAGGCGTTTTCATGAGATATTTAAGCACATGTGATACACATGTCACAAGTGATGTCATAGATGTAGGAAACAAAAAATAAAGTATAGCCTATGTGTTGTGAGAGGACTACACATTCATTCCACAAGTCATTGTGTTATGTGGCAATGCTGGGATTTGAAAAATATAATGTAGAAATTGTTGGGACCTTATGTAATCAATGTTACATTCTTAGGAAACAAGGATAATAATAATAAGAATAAAGATAATAATAATAACAATAATAATAATGCCCTTTTAAAAATCGTGCACTTTCATCACTGAAACATAACAACACCCTTCTGTTTTTATACTGTGATCTTCAGTGATGGAAATGCAGGCAGAATAAAGGTTTTGAAGCAATTTGGAATTATGTCTGTCCAGAAGGAATCATAACTTCATAAAGACTGAGTCTCCAATGTGGAAATTATTGTAAAAAATACAACAGAAGCAGCAAGAGCCCTCAGATGTGGAAAGAGACTGCATTTGGTTGATGCTCAACAAGATAAAGATTACAAAGTTAAACAGTTTTAGGCTGTCTCTTCATTCACTAATGAGTTTTCCTGTACTTGAACTTTCAAGTGCAATATTTGAAAAATTATCTTTCTTTTTGCAAATGTTTCCCATTATTTCAGTAACTAATTAAGATAAAGGTCTGAAATTTTTACCTCTTATTGACAGAGATTGTGTATTCATGTATATCTGCAATGGTAGTGATGGCACTCATACCTTGATCATAATTTTTTATTAAATAAATTTTTGAAACATTCATTAAAAAATTCGTATCCTGATACCTAACAAAGTTAGATACTTGATATCAGGTTAGTGAATGTATAAGATATCACTGTATATCCTGGCAAAGTTTTGTGGCAAATTGCAAATTTTCCAATGTAACTTAGATATTTTTTTCCATTGAGTATTCTCCCACAAGTGAGGTCAGACTCTTAAAGCGAAAAATTATTTAGGTTTTACAACAACAGATCAAAGATGACACGAACCATAAGAACAGAAGTTGATAACGTAATTTCCATTAAATAATTGTTGTGACAGTGCCACGACATTTAACAGTGCCGCCACGACAGTACGCGCAAACGGCGATAGAGGCGCTCCGCAACTCGGCTGTGCGCGGGAGCGCCACCTAGCTACGAACGGCGCCGGCCGCATGTCACGGCACGGCAGTCGAATGAGAGATATTGAGTTGTTATCATGTAACCAGCTATTGTTCATAAGTGAATGTGTTTGAATATCCACGCAATTATTGGTGATTGAAGGTTATAACACTTATTGGCGACGAGGTCGGATATTTTCACTGCGTTGTGTATTTGTGTGTTCGTGACGGGACAGACATGGAACAGCTTAAGCAAGCGCTCATTGAACAACAAACACAGCTGACGGCTGCTATTCAGGCGTTGTCGACGTCGCTTACTCATTGTCTGTCTTCCTCTTCTCCGCCTCCATTCCCTCCTTACGACGAGGCCGCTGAAGACTGGGAGGATTATGAGAAGCGTTTGCGGCAACACTTCTTGGCTTTCGGCGCTGTCGACGCGCCTATGTGTAAGTCGTTATTTCTATCTTGGATTTCCCCACGGATCTATCAGCTGCTATCTCAGTTAGCCCCTCTGCGGGAACTTGCCTCCCTGTCCTTCCAAGAAATGTGTGACTTATTGTCTAACTATTACCGCAAAAACACCCACGTCGTTGCCGCCCGCGTGGCGTTCTACCGGTGTCGTAAACAGCCCCATCAATCTTACCGGGCTTGGGCGGCGGAACTACACGGTCTGAGTAGGAAATGTCAGTTTGTCACGGACACTCATCATGAGTCTTATGCTGATTCAATGGTTAGGGATGCTATTCTACGGCTTGCTCCTGATAAAGAAGTTCGGCAACGTGCCCTACAACTGCCAAACCCGTCGTTGTCGGAAGTTCTAAGCATCGCTCAATCCTTTGAAGTGTCTCACGCTGCTGGCGCGCAAAAAGACGCGTGGTGTGATGTAGGCGCTGTACAGTCAACTTTCGACACGGACAATTTGCCTGTTTCACAGGAGAACGAAGATGTGGCGGCGGTTCGCTCGCGTAAACAACGTCGCGTTGGGCCGCAACGCTCGCAGCGAAAACAGCAACCACAGAAACAGGTTTGTTCTACAGTTCCTTCTTGTCCACGTTGTTTCGTACAGCATGACAGGGCCACGTGTAATTCATGTAGGAAAAAAGGCAACATTGCTTCTGTGTGTCAGTCCCCTAAAGTTCCTGTTGACGAGGCATCGGACATGGATGTTAACTGTGTGCTTTCTCAAACAAATAAGTTGTTACTGTTCGTGTTCTGGATAACGACATTCGCATGCAAGTGGACACTGGCTCTGCAGTAACTCTCATTAATTCTTGCACGTATTTCGAGTTGTGCTCCTCTCCCTTGTCTCCAGTTACGCAAAATCCGAGAACTTATAATAAACAGAAAATTCCTTTCATTGGCCAGTTTGATGCTTCCACTGCCTACAAGTCTGTTGTTAGGCCCCTCACGTTTTATGTGGTGGATCATGTGGGCACTGAAAACCTGTTCGGTTATGATGCTTTCCAGTTGTTCAGGTTCTCCATTGATGATGATGTGCACCTCATATCTGAGGATATTCCATATCAACAGCTGGATGGATTGTGTTCTGAAATTTCGTCCGTGTTCTCTGCTGGTCTGGGTCGTGCCAAGGATTTTGAAGCCCACATTACTCTTAAACCTACAGCTCGCCCTAAGTTTTTCCGGGCACGCCCTATTCCGGTAGCGTTGCGTGCACCTGTCAAGGCTGAGATAGACAGGTTAACAGCTTCAGGGATTCTCCTTCCTGTTACCTCCAGCGAATGGGCATCGCCAATCGTGGTGGTTTCTAAACCAAACGGGAGTCTGCGATTGTGTGGTGATTTTAAAGCCACCGTCAATGCTCAGAGCCTCATTGACACTTATCCTCTTCCCCGTCCTGAGAAGTTATTTACCAAGCTCGCTGGGGGCCAGTTCTTTTCCAAACTTGACTTATCGGAGGTGTACCATCAGTTGCCGTTGGATGCTTCTTCCAAGTAATTTCTCGTCATCAACACTCCTTGTGGGTTGTATCAATACCAGCGGTTACTGTTTGGTGTCGCTAGCGCGCCGGCCATTTTACAGCGGTTTTTGGAACAGCTCACGGCTTCCGTTCCCGGCTGCATAAACTATCTGGATGACATTGTCACTGAGGAACACCTTCGCAATTTGCGTTCACTGTTTCGGGTTCTGCATTCGGCTGGGTTGAAGTGCAATCTGGACAAGTCACAGTTCTTCCAACCCTCCATTGTGTATCTTGGTTTCCACTTGTCCCGTGAGGGTATACGTCCTCTACGTCAGCACGTTGCGGCCATTAACGCTCTACCTCGGCCGTCTACGGTCAAAGAACTTCAGGCGTTTCTAGGCAAGATTGCTTATTATCACAAATTCATTCCATCCGCGGCGGCGGTAGCTCATCCTCTGCATCAGCTGTTACACAAAAACGTCCCTTTCTGTTGGTCCGACGAGTGTGAGCAGGCTTTTGACCGCCTGAGGGCTCATTTGCAGTCGGCGCCTTGTCTTGCCACATTCCATCCGGGTCAGCACTTGGTTCTGGCGACTGACGCGTCACAGTATGGCCTAGGGGCTGTTCTCGCCCATCGGTATGAGGATGGGTTGGAACGACCCATCGCCTATGCTTCCAAGACCCTCAACGATGCGCAACGGCGTTACTCTCAAATCGAAAAGGAGGCACTCGCTATCATTCATGATCCAAAAAAGTTAAGCGTTTTTTTGTATGGTTCTAAGTTTCACCTCATCACCGACCACAAGCTGCTGGTCTCTCTGTTCAGCCCATCGGCGTCGCTTCCGGATAAGGCAGCTCACCGCCTGCAACATTGGGCCTTATACTTGTCTCGTTTTCACTATGAGATTCACTATCGCCCCACGGCCCAGCACGCCAACGCTGACGCATTGTCGCGATTGCCGATGGGCCCCGACCCGGTTTTCGATCGTGATGAACTACTCTGTTTCCACATTGATGAGGAAGAACATCGTGCGGTCGAGGGTTTTCCACTCACAGGTTCGCAGCGCAGATCGCGTCGGCTACTGCGCGGGACCCGGTCCTACGTCAGGTGATCGGTTTTGTTCAACGGGGTTGGCCGGACAGGACCAAGGGCCGGGCATTGGATCCCCTTCGCAACTACCATGCCTTGCGCCTTCGTCTGTCTGTTCGTGATGGTCTTGTTCTTCTGGCCACAGATAGCGCATCTCCACGGGTCGTGGTGCCAGCCTCTCTTCGCAAAGATGTTCTCAAACTGTTGTATGAAGGCCATTGGGGGATTTCTCGGACTAAGTCCTTGGCCCACAGGCACGTTTATTGGCCCGGTATTGATTCGGACATCGCCCACATGGTCGCTGCGTGTGGTCAGTGTGCTCAACAACTGGCTGCACCTCGTACAATGCCCTCTCCATGACCTGATCCGGCGCAGCCATGGGAACGGGTGCACACTGACTTTGCCGGCCCCTTCCTCGGTACTTATTGGCTACTGTTGATTGACGCCTTCTCGAAGTTTCCGTTTGTTGTTCGATGTCCGTCGCCCACCACTGCGTCAACGACGCTGGCTTTGTCCAAAATCTTTGCGCTAGAAGGTCTTCCATCCACGATCGTGACGGACAATGGCCCTCAGTTCTCTTCGCAGGCATTCCGTGATTTTTGTACTGGACAAGGGATTAATCATGTTACAGCACCGCCCTTCCATCCGCAATCGAATGGGGAGGTCGCGTGCCTTGTCCGCACTTTCAAAAGCCAGATGAAAAAATTCCTTAGTGATTTTTCCACAGATGACGCTCTGTTGCATTTTCTGAGTTCTTATCGCTTCACGCCGCTGGGTGATGGCAGCCCTGCTGAACTCTTGCATGGCCGCCAACCGCGCACTCTACTGCACCTGCTTCACCCTGTCAGGCCTTGTGCTGTGTCCCCTAGTGCGGGAAAATACTCGGTGGGCGCCGACGTGTGGGCACAAGGGTATGGATCTCGCCCTAAATGGATTCCAGGGGTGGTCAAGGCTCTTCGCGGCCGCCGGCTTTGTGAAATACGTACGGACGACGGCATGGTTGTTCGCCATTACGACCAGATGCGCCCATGAGTGGTGGCCACGCCGGTGCCACCGCTCCTTCCTTCACCTCCACCAGCCCGAGAAGCCAGTCCTGTCGCTGCTGCCGATCTACCATACGTGTTGATGCAGCCGACGTCGCTACCGCTTCCGAGTACGCTGGAACCGGCCCCAGTCGCGACCCCGCCTTCTCCGGGACCCATCTCGCTGGAGCACACCCCCAGGTCCAAGACACCTATGGATGCTGCTCCGGAGTTTTCACCCATCATCTCGTCCAGGAGGCACGTTCCACGCACGAGCTTCCGTCCTGGACATTTTCGACCATACTCTCGTGTCTCTCCGCGGGATCTTCTCGGGGCCTCACAAGAGGCCATGGATGTCTCCGCACTGTCCATGTCTCCAAGGAAGTGAGTGTTTTTTTTCTTTTTTCAAGGGGGTAAAAGTGTTGTGACAGTGCCACGACATTTAACAGTGCCGCCACGACAGTACGCGGAAACGGCGATAGAGGCGCAACTCGGCTGTGCGCAGGAGCGCCACCTAGCTACGAACGGCGCCGGCCGCATGTCATGGCACGGCAGTCGAATGAGAGATACTGCTTTATCATGTAACCAGCTATTGTTTCTAAGTGAGTGTGTTTGAATATCCACGCAATTATTGGTGATTAAAGGTTTTAACAATAATGTTTTAAGTGAAAATGTCAGTTCTGATGGAGATGTTATTAGTTCAATAAGAATAAAATATAATGGACAGGTCCTATTTGTTCCCCTATAAATATTGTGTGATGTCTGTGAATGAATATATATCTTCCCTGACAAATAAACAGTCATGTTTTGAAATGTTTTTCCACTTATCAGCACTTTACCACACATAGATCAAGAACATGCATTATAAAGTTTGCTTTGGCCATTAATAAACTTCACTGCTGTTAGTTCCTCAATTCTGATGTTATTGTTCTACTTATTGTATCACAGATGGGAACTCATAGTCTGAATACAAGCTGAAATGAGAGTGCTGTGACATGATGTGATGGCCAGCTTTAAAGAATATTGTAGATGAGGTGGCTGTAGGGACACATTGAATCAACAGAAATCATACAATATTGTTAGCACAGCCCTCCACCTCGTATGAGAGCAGAAGTGAAACACTGAGTTACAGATTGCTGAAATATTATGTGTAACTGTTTTCAGAATCACCTTTTCTATTGGCATATTAGACCTGTTAAATACAGTGTTGTCTGCTGTCTAAAGTTGGTAGCAACGGGAAAGACATCAATACCAATTATTAGCTTTTGATTTAAATTGATGCCGCAGCCTACAGTAGTTACCTCACCAATAGCCCTCTTAAGGTGCATTTACACCTTTGAAACTTCCCCTGTGCACTAGGAACTTGCAGCCTTCACACATAGAGGCAAGGAGGCACATGTACTGGTGCAAAGCCATGCACATATCTGATTTGTACACATGGACCACTGTATGCAGACACAAGAGGCTTCTCAGTCAGACAGGGAGACATGTCCAAACGCTATGCGTCTATCTGCAGTTCTCTCCATTTGACACTTTGTTTCCCTATGTCTCACAGTGAAAGATTGTTATTGTCTGTTTCATATTTTCTCATTGTTGATTCCATGGATTATAAACATCGTGAAATGAAATGACTATCTACAATTCCCCAAAAATAAGAACATTGAAGCTACAAAGGCAAACCTGTGCAAAATAAAAAGCCTTTGTTTTTACTTCCAACAAACAGATATTGAAGAAGAGTCATTCTGGTGCCATTGATGTGCTGAAGCCTTCTTGGGTTCTTTACTAACCGCTTTTATTCATAAATAGTTTGCATTGGTGAGAGCAAATGAAAGATTACTGAAATCATCTTTAAAATTCAAATAGCTACTTTCACTGTCATATGTGTATTGCAGAACAGTATCATTGGCTCCAAAGCACCCAGTGTGGGAAATTCCACCTCGTTTCAGAATCCAACCACTCATTTCTACAGTTTGGAGGTTGAAGATAAACAAAAAATCGAATTAAATGCTTTTGACAAAAATAAGACCCTCCCTCCCACATCCACTGATACACATATACATGTGCATATTCAGAAATTAACACATATTAGTGTATTTGGGACAACACTGTTAACCACAACATTATGACCACCTACCTAACAGCTGGTACGTCCACCTGTGGCACATGTAACAGAGGCAGCAATGCATCATGGCATGAAAGCAATGAGGCCTTGATAGGTCATTCAAGGGAGTTAGCCCCACATCTGCACACACATGTCACCTACATCCTGCAAATTCCAGGGAAGGGTCAATGAGTTCTGATATCACATACAATCACATCCCAGAAGCATTCGATCGGGTTGAGTTCTGATGAGTTGGGGTGCCAGCACATTACTTGGAACCCGCCGCTGTATTCCTCGAACCATTCCACCACGCTCCTGGCCTTGTCACATGGTGCATTATCTTGTTGCCATCGAGAAACATAATCATCATGGCCATCAGGATGCCTTGCATACACCCCACTGAACCAATGGATGTCCATGTGAATGTTCCCCAGAGCATAATGGAGCCACCGCCAACTTGTCTCCATCCATCAGTACAGGTGTCAAGACCGGTTTCCCTGGATTTGCACCCTCCCATTGGCATGATGAAGAAGGTATCAGGGTTCACCAGATCACGCAACACACTGCCACAGTGCCGACTTCCAGTGGTGATACTCACTTGTCCATTTCAATCGCAGCAGCCAATGTCATGATGTTAATAATGGCACATGCTGGGGTAGGCGGAGGCCCATCATTAGGAGTGTTCCGTGCACTGTGTGTTCAGACACACTTGTACCCTGCCCAGCATTAAAGTCCGATATTACACTCCTGGAAATGGAAAAAAGATCACATTGACACCGGTGTGTCAGACCCACCATACTTGCTCCGGACACTGCGAGAGGGCTGTACAAGCAATGATCACACGCACGACACAGCAGACACACCAGGAACCGCGGTGTTGGCCGTCGAATGGCGCTAGCTGCGCAGCATTTGTGCACCGCCGCCGTCAGTGTCAGCCAGTTTGCCATGGCATACGGAGCTCCATCGCAGTCTTTAACACTGGTAGCATGCCGCAACAGCGTGGACGTGAACCGTATGTGCAGTTGACGGACTTTGAGCGAGGGCGTATAGTGGGCATGCGGGAGGCCGGGTGGACGTACCGCCGAATTGCTCAACACGTGGGTCGTGAGGTCTCCACAGTACATCGATGTTGTCGCCAGTGGTCGGCGGAAGGTGCACGTGCCCGTCGACCTGGGACCGGACCGCAGCGACGCACGGATGCACGCCAAGACCGTAGGATCCTAGGCAGTGCCGTAGGGGACCGCACCGCCACTTCCCAGCAAATTAGGGACACTTTTGCTCCTGGGGTGTCGGCGAGGACCATTCGCAACCATCTCCATGAAGCTGGGCTACGGTCCCGCACACCGTTAGGCCGTCTTCCGCTCACGCCCCAACATCGTGCAGCCCGCCTCCAGTGGTGTCGCGACAGGCGTGAATGGAGGGACGAATGGAGACGTGTCGTCTTCAGCGATGAGAGTCGCTTCTGCCTTGGTGCCAATGATGGTCATATGCGTGTTTGGCGCCGTGCAGGTGAGCGCCACAATCAGGACTGCATACGACCAAGGCACACAGGGCCAACACCCGGCATCATGGTGTGGGGAGCGATCTCCTACACTGGCCGTACACCACTGGTGATCGTCGAGGGGACACTGACATCCAAACCATCATCGAACCCATCGTTCTACCATTCCTAGACCGGCAAGGGAACTTGCTGTTCCAACAGGACAATGCACGTCTGCATGTATCCCGTGCCACCCAACGTGCTCTAGAAGGTGTAAGTCAACTACCCTGGCCAGCAAGATCTCCGGATCTGTCCCCCATTGAGCATGATTGGGACTGGATGAAGCGTCGTCTCACGCGGTCTGCACGTCCAGCACGACCGCTGGTCCAACTGAGGCGCCAGGTGGAAATGGCATGGCAAGCCGTTCCACAGGACTACATCCAGCATCTCTACGATCGTCTCCATGGGAGAATAGCAGCCTGCATTGCTGCGAAAGGTGGATATACACTATACTAGTGCCGACATTGTGCATGCTCTGTTGCCTGTGTCTATGTGCCTGTGGTTCTGTCAGTGTGATCATGTGATGTATCTGACCCCAGGAATGTGTCAATAAAGTTTCCCCTTCCTGGGACAATGAATTCACGGTGTTCTTATTTCAATTTCCAGGAGTGTAGTTCCGCCAGAGTTCACCACCTGTTTGCCTGTCCTGTTTTACCAATCTGCCCAGTTCAACATCTGTAATGAGGGTTGGCCACCCTACCACAAGACGTCTGGTTGTGGTTTCGCCTTGGTTTCGTCATGTGTTGAAGATACTCATAACAGCACCCCTCGAACACCCGACAAGTCGTGCAGTTTCCGAAACACTCATGCCGAGCCTCCAGGCCATCACAATCTGCCCAGGGTCAAACTCAGATAGATAGCATACCTTCCCCTTTCTACACATGGACAGCACACTCACTGATACTACATGCACCATGCGTGTGGCTGAGTAGCGGTCATTCCTCTCCAGGCGAAGCTGCTGTTGCCTGGACGGATTTATATCGATAGTAGGCCGATAGTCATGATGTTGTGGCAGATCAGTGTCCTGTCTGTAAACGTTGATCGTGAAATAAGCGTTTCATTTTGCAGAGAAAGAAAAGCCAGGTAGTCACAAACTTACCTTAATGTAATCATACAATGAAGGCATAAGAGGTATAAAATTCCGTGTACTTGTGGCAAGGTCTATATTGGTACTACGAAAAGAAGTGTGAATACGAGGCGTAAAGGAGCATAAAAGTCTTTGCCGACTGGGAAAAATAGATAAATCGGCCGTTGCAGAACATGCATTTCAGTCAGGTGACCATGTAGTTAAGTCTTCTGGGACTACAGTTTCAAGTGCTACCACGAACTATTATCCACGACTGTATAGGGAGGCTATTGAAATTTATAAACATGAAGATAATTTTAATTGAAAAGAGGAGGCCTTGAAATTAAGCGACATATGGACAGTGGCTTTACAGAATCGATAGGTGATTTTTATCTATGACGGACTATTATCGATAGTTACATTTTATCTTTGACTAGTTTCTCTCTGCTACTATGTGCAAGCTAGACCACGCCCACTTTCCTCGGTATTTGGGCCGCTCTCCGACGCCCGACTCGTCAGTCAGCAGGACCAGCCATACCTCTGAGGATGTCCAACGTAGTATTGGACGAAACGTTAGGAATAGAATAATTCCATGGACCACGGCCATATAACCCGGAAGAATTATCAACAACATTACCTTAATGTAGCTTTCATGGGATTTCACCAGTGCCTGGCAAACTCTGGGATGATGCTACATTTCTATGCAGTAGATACCTTGAACTGGAACTTAAAGCTGGGATAATTATCTTCGGTAGCAAAAATTCGAAGTGTCATACCGAACATCATCGCCACTGGTATAGCATCTCTGTGTTTTGAATTTTCCTTCACTTTCTTGTGGTCTGACTTAGTAGAGGCAGAAGACAAGGAAATGGGGCACAAAATGTTGGGTAGCAATAGCTCTAGGTTTACTCCTGTAGAACAAACGATGGAAAATTGAGCATTTCATAAAACGAGATAAATGTAGTATCCTATGAATGTAATATCAATGAGTCACTGTTGCAATCGTCCACCTCATACAAATACCTGGGTGTAACGCTCTGCAAGGATATGAAATGGAATTATTACACAGGCACAGTCGTGGGTAAAGCAGGTGGTAGACTTGATAGAACACTGGGGAAGTGCAGTCAGTCTACAAAGACGATTGCTAACAAGACGCTTTTGTGTGGCACCCATACCGAATAGGATTAACAGAGGATATTGAACATATACAGAGAAGGGCAGCACGAATGGTCATAGGTTTATTTAATCTGTGGAATAGCGACAGAGAGATACTGAAGGAACTGAACTGGAACACTCTTGAAGGTCCTTCTAAACTTTCTCGAGCAAGTCAGTTTCAAGAAATAGCTTTAAATTGTGACTCTAGAAATATACTACAATTCACTATGTATCGCTCACATAGGGATCGTGAAGATAAGATTAGAATAATTACTAAACGCACACAGCCATTCAATCAATAATTCTTCCCGCACTCCATACGTGAATAGAATGGGAAGAAACCCTAATAACTGCTACAATGAAACGTACACTCTGCCATGCACCTCACGGTGATTTGCAAAATACAGATGTAGATGAAAAACAGTGCTAAAAATTTTCAAGCCTGCCTAAAACGCAACCTCAGAGTAATCGATTACGTAAAGCCTGAAAATTACGAGACCCTTACCCCACACTCAGGGAATCGAAGTGAAAGTGATCACGTAACTTCCTTTGCAGAATACAGTTCAAAAAAATTAGGAACCTTAACTGAACACACCTCCAATCTGTAACAGAAATGCGCGTCATTAAAGTACTTCTTGATTTACAAATGAAATCAGAGACCTAAATCTAATGTCTGGTATTTCTTCATTACCCTCCAGCGAGTTATTGTAGGTTGCAGGTACATATACTGCAGAAACACTCCCTCTTTGCTTTACAAATTGCGGGTACCGTAACATCTAGCTTAGCCAGTAAATCGAATTCATCAACAAAAAATGTCCAGGTGTTTCAGACTCCATACCTTTAGCCTACTACCTTTCCAAATGCAGCAAAAATATGCATTCATAATAGACTCTACGACAAAGAAAACGATGCATCAACCACAGGGACATAATCGGAATGGAACGGAAATCGTTAGATGTGAAGCACATGTACAGACAAACAAATGATCACAATTTCAGGAAAATTGGACAATTTACGGTATTCACGAGAAAGAGCTGCACAAATTAATCAAGTCAATAACATAATGGTCCACCTCTCACCCTTTAGCAAGCATTTATTCCGTTAGACATTGATTGATGGAGTCTTTGGATATCATCCTGAGGGATATCGTGCCAAATTCTGTCCAGTTGGCACCTTGTATCGTCAAGGTCCCAAGATGACTAAAGGGCCTTGTCAATAATGCTCCAAACATTCTCAATTGCAGAGAGATCTGGCGACCTTGCTGTTCAAGGCAACCACGAAGACAAGCAGCACAAATTCTCGCCATGTGCGGACGAGTATTATCTTGCTGAAATGTAAGCCTAGGATGGCTTGCCATGAAAGGCAACAAAACGGAGCGCAGAATATCTTTGACGTACCACTGTCCTGCAAGGGTGCAGCGGATGACAACCTATGAAAAGAAATGGCACTCCGGACCATCACTCCCGGTTGTCGGGAGATATGATGGGCGACAGTCAGGTTGGTATCCCACCACTGTCCAGGATGTCTCCAGAAAAGCCTTTGGCTCGGAATTGACTGGAGTGGAATTGTCTTCCCTAATGAGTCCCACTTCGAACTGAGCCCAAAAGACCAGCGAAGGCATGTCTGGAGATGCCCCAGACAGTGGCGGTATACTAGCCTGACTGTCGCCTGCCATATGACCCAGCAACCAGGAGTGATGGTCTGGAGTACCATTTCATTTTATAGCAAGACCTCCTTGGTTGCCATCCTTGGCATCCTTACAGCACAGAGGTACATCGAAGATATTCCACACCCTATTTTGCTGCCCTTCGTGGCAAGCCGTCCTGGGCTTACATTTCAGCAACATAATGCCCGCCTTCACACGCGGCGAGAGTTTCTAGTGTTTGTCTTCGTGCTTGCCGAATCCTATCTTGGGTAGTAAGGTCACCAAATGTAGGTCAGAGGTGGGCCAATGCGTTATGGACTTGCTCAAATTGTGAAGCTCATTGTCTTGAACAAGTCATCCAATTTTTCTGAAATTGTAGTCACTTCTTTGTCTGTACATGTACATCATCTCTAACGATTTCCGTCCCATTCGGATAATTCCTTCGTGATGCGCCGTTTGTTTTCTCTTAGTGCGTACACTGAAGCGGTAAAATTTATGGGATAGCGATATGGCCCATATACAGACGGTGGCATCATCGTGAACGAAAGGTATAAAAGGCCTGTGCATTGGCGGAATTGTCATTCGAACATAGATGATTCATGTGAAAAGATTTCCAATGTGCTTATGGTTACACGACGCGAATTTACTGGCTTTAAACGTGGAATTGCGATTGGAGCTACACGCATAGGACATTCCATTTCGAAAATCGTTAGGGAATTCAATATTCAGAAATTCACAGCATCAACAGTATGCCGAGAATATTAAATCTCACCACAGACAATGCAGCGGTCAACGATTTTCACTTAACGACCGCGAGTAGCGACATTTGCGTAGAGTTGTTGTTGTTGTGGTCTTCAGTCCTGAGACTGGTTTGATGCAGCTCTCCATGCTACTCTATCCTGTGCAAGCTTTTTCATCTCCCAGTACCTACTGCAACCTACATCCTTCTGAATCTGCTTAGTGTATTCATCTCTTGGTCTCCCTCTACGATTTTTACCCTCCACGCTGCCCTCCAATACTAAATTGGTGATCCCTTGATGCCTCAGAACATGTCCTACCAACCGATCCCTTCTTCTGGTCAAGTTGTGCCACAAACTTCTCTTCTCCCCAATCCTATTCAATACTTCCTCATTAGTTATGTGATCTACCCATCTAATCTTCAGCATTCTTCTGTAGCACCACATTTCGAAAGCTTCTATTCTCTTCTTGTCCAAACTATTTATCGTCCATGTTTCACTTCCATACATGGCTACACTCCATACGAATACTTTCAGAAATGACTTCCTGACACTTAAATCAATACTCGATGTTAACAAATTTCTCTTCTTCAGAAACGCTTTCCTTGCCATTGCCAGCCTACATTTTATATCCTCTCTACTTCGACCATTATCAGTTATTTTGCTCCCCAAATAGCAAAACTCCTTTACTACTTTAAGTGCCTCATTTCCTAATCTAATTCCCTCAGCATCACCCGACTTAATTAGACTACATTCCATTATCCTTGTTTTGCTTTTGTTGATGTTCATCTTATATCCTCCTTTCAAGATACTGTCCATTCCATTCAACTGCTCTTCCAAGTCCTTTGCTGTCTCTGACAGAATTACAATGTCATCGGCGAACCTCAAAGTTTTTATTTCTTCTCCATGAATTTTAATACCTACTCCGAATTTTTCTTTTGTTTCCTTTACTGCTTGCTCAATATACAGATTGAACAACATCGGGGAGAGGCTACAACCCTGTCTTACTCCCTTCCCAACCACTGCTTCCCTTTCATGTCCCTCGACTCTTATAACTGCCATCTGGTTTCTGTACAAATTGTAAATAGCCTTTCGCTCCCTGTATTTTACCCCTGCCACCTTTAGAATTTGAAAGAGAGTATTCCAAACAACATTGTCAAAAGCTTTCTCTAAGTCTACAAATGCTAGAAACGTAGGTTTGCCTTTCCTCAATCTTTCTTCTAAGATAAGTCTTAAGGTCAGTATTGCCTCACGTGTTCCAGTGTTTCTACGGAATCCAAACTGATCTTCCCCGAGGTTGGCTTCTACTAGTTTTTCCATTCGTCTGTAAAGAATTCGTGTTAGTATTTTGCAGCTGTGACTTATTAAGCTGATAGTTCGGTAATTTTCACATCTGTCAACACCTGCTTTCTTTGGGATTGGAATTATTATATTCTTCTTGAAGTCTGAGGGTATTTCGCCTGTCTCATACATCTTCCTCACCAGATGGTAGAGTTTTGTCAGGACTGGCTCTCCCACGGCCGTCAGTAGTTCCAATGGAATATTGTCTACTCCGGGGGCTTTGTTCCGACTCAGGTCTTTCAGTGCTCTGTCAAACTCTTCACGCAGTATCATATCTCCCATTTCATCTTCATCTACATCCTCTTCCATTTCCATAATATTGTCCTCAAGTACATCGCCCTTGTATAGACCCTCTATATACTCCTTCCACCTTTCTGCTTTCCCTTCTTTCCTTAGAACTGGGTTTCCATCTGAGCTCTTGATATTCATACAAGTCGTTCTCTTATCTCCAAAGGTCTCTTTAATTTTCCTGTAGGCGGTATCTATCTTACCCCTAGTGAGATAGGCCTCTACATCCTTACATTTGTCCTCTAGCCATCCCTGCTTAGCCATTTTGCACTTCCTGTCGATCTCATTTTTGAGACGTTTGTATTCCTTTTTGCCTGTTTCACTTACTGCATTTTTATATTTTCTCCTTTCATCAATTAAATTCAATATTTCTTCTGTTACCCAAGGATTTCTACTAGCCCTCGTCTTTTTACCTACTTGATCCTCTGCTGCCTTCACTACTTCATCCCTCAAAGCTACCCATTCTTCTTCTACAGTATTTATTTCCCCCATTCCTGTCAATTGCTCCCTTATGCTCTCCCTGAATCTCTGTACCACCTCTGGTTCTTTCAGTTTATCCAGGTCCCATCTCCTTAAATTCCCACCTTTTTGCAGTTTCTTCAGTTTTAATCTACAGGTCATAACCAATAGATTGTGGTCAGAGTCCACATCTGCCCCTGGAAATGTCTTACAATTTAAAACCTGGTTCCTAAATCTCTGTCTTACCATTATATAATCTATCTGATACCTTTTAGTATCTCCAGGGTTCTTCCATGTATACAACCTTCTTTCATGATTCTTAAACCAAGTGTTAGTTATGATTATGTTGTGCTCTGTGCAAAATTCTACCAGGCGGCTTCCTCTTTCATTTCTGTCCCCCAATCCATATTCACCTACTATGTTTCCTTCTCTCCCTTTTCCTACACTCGAATTCCAGTCACCCATGACTATTAAATTTTCGTCTCCCTTCACAATCTGAATAATTTCTTTTATTTCATCATACATTTTTTCAATGTCTTCGTCATCTGCAGAGCTAGTTGGCATATAAACTTGTACTACTGTAGTAGGTGTGGGCTTCGTATCTATCTTGGCCACAATAATGCGTTCACTATGCTGTTTGTAGTAGCTTACCCGCATTCCTATTTTCCTATTCATTATTAAACCTACTCCTGCATTACCCCTATTTGATTTTGTGTTTATAACCCTGTAGTCACCTGACCAGAAGTCTTGTTCCTCCTGCCACCGAACTTCACTAATTCCCACAATATCTAACTTCAACCTATCCATTTCCCTTTTTAAATTTTCTAACCTACCTGCCCGATTAAGGGATCTGACATTCCACGCTCCGATCCGTAGAACGCCAGTTTTCTTTCTCCTGATAACGACATCCTCTTGAGTAGTCCCCGCCCGGAGATCCGAATGGGGGACTATTTTACCTCCGGAATATTTTACCCAAGAGGACGCCATCATCATGTAATCATACAGTAAAGCTGCATGCTCTCGGGAAAAATTACGGCTGTAGTTTCCCCTTGCTTTCAGCCGTTCGCAGTACCGGCACGGCAAGGCCGTTTCGGTTATTGTTACAAGGCCAGATCAGTCAATCATCCAGACTGTTGCCCTTGCAACTACTGAAAAGGCTGCTGCCCCTCTTCAGGAACCACACGTTTGTCTGGCCTCTCAACAGATACCCCTCCGTTGTGGTTGCACCTACGGTACGGCTATCTGTATCGCTGAGGCACGCAAGCCTCCCCACCAACGGCAAGGTCCATGGTTCATGGGGGGGTTGCGTAGAGTAGTCAGTGTTAATAGACAAGCAACAGTGCGTGAAGTAACTGCAGAAATCAATGTGGGACGTACGACGAAAGCATCCATTAAGACAGTGCGGCGAAATCTGACGTCAACAGTAGCAGACGACCGATGCGGTTGCCTTTGTTTACAGCACGACATCGCCTGAATCGCCTCTCGTGGGCTGTGACCATAACGGTTGGACCCTAGACGACTGGAAAACTGCGGCCTTGTCGGATGAGTCCCTACTGGAGTTGGTAAGAGCTGATGGTAGGGTTCAAGTGTGGGGAAGACCGCACGAAGCCATGGACCCAAGTTGTCAAACAAGGCACAGTGAAAGCTGATAGTGTAGTGTTGGCAGAAGAGCCAACACTGTGTTTCTAGAGGAGGCCAAAATGCACGCGTTTAATTACACGCTGACTGGTGTGAGGTCTGGAACAGGACAATATCTTGAGAAGTGCAAATAAAGTACGTAGATGAAGTAATACTTAACTTTTATCCACAATTGTAGAACATCTCTCTTGATGATACATGCTTCACATAATAAAGATCAATTGAATATGGCGCCTTGCTAGGTCGTAGCAAATGTAGCTGAAGGCTATGCTAGCTATCGTCTCGGCAAATGAGAGCGTAGTTGTCAGTGAACCATTGCTATGAACGTCGGCTGTACAACTGGGGCGAATGCTAGTACGTCTCTCTAGACCTGCCGTGTGGTGGCGCTCGGTCTGCTATCACTGACAGTGGCGACACGTGGGTCCGGCGTATACTAATGGACCGCGGCCGATTTAAAGGCTACCACCTAGCAAGTGTGGTGTCTGGCGGTGACACCACAGATAGTGGCTCCACAATGGTGTGGTATATGTTTACATGGACTGGGTCCACTCGTCCAACTGAATTAATTATTGACTGGAAAAGGTTATGTTCGATTGCTTGGAGACCATTTGCAGCCATTCATGGACTTCATGCTCTCAAACATGTCACTGGGCCACTGTTGTTCGTGATTGGTGTGTATAATATTCCGGACAATACGAGCGAATGATTTGGCCACCTGGATCATCAGATATGAGTCCCATCGAACATTTATGGGACACAATCGAGAGGTCAGTTTATGCACAAAATCCTGCACCAACAACGTTTTCACAATTATGGATGGCTGTAGAGGCAACATGGCTCAATATTTCTGCAGGGGACCTCCAACTACTTCTTGAATCCATGCCACATCGAGTTGTTGCACTACTGTGTTCAACAGTAGGTCCTACATGATATTAGGAGGTATTCCACGAGTTTTGTAACCTCGGTGTATAAACTGAAGGATTTTATAAGCCTATTGATTTTATGACTGTTAATTTTCTTTTAAACATTCAGTTTTTCTCGTATTTGAAATTGATCATTATGATATGATGTTTTATGAGCTAAATAATACACAGATACCTACTTGCATAGTATTGAGCGGTTCATTATAAATGTTAAAAATCTAGCAAGTTTTTTGTTTTTCACAGAAGCTTTGTAAGTAATGGTGAGTGGTTCTCAGCCTTCCTTTAGAGGGCACGCTTATGTTGCGGCTTCACTAGTGTACGTCGCTAGCAAACGTGTATGGCACTGGTAAGCAAACCCATTGTCCAATGGCCAGTCACACAGGTGCATTTAAACTGCAACTGCAACTTGATTATTAGAGAAGGGTGAGTGTTTATCTCTAGTGTGGATGTAACCACTGATCTATACGTCCTGAAAAAGAAGTAGGACCTAACGCACGCCACTGCTTTCGTTAAGGAGCGACTGCAGGGGCACAGCGACTAGGCGCAACGAGCACGTATGAAAATGCAGCTTTAGTCTGGCCAGCTAATACTGTTATACTCGAATGATTTCTATTATATGATAAAACAGAACGTCTTTTGTCGAAAATATTGTTTCAACCCAACATTCAGAACGTGAAAAAAAAGTAAAGAAGATGCGTAGTACTTTTCCGTAGCATGTCAGAGGATGTGATGAGACACTCCTAGAACCCCTACTGACTCTCACCAGCTACATAAACATAAAAGATAACTGATTACGCCCTCTAAAATAGCAAATTACATCTAGAAAAGTGTATCTAACAACTTGCAGCAAGTTTTAAAAGACGGATTTTTCTAGAGGCTTAGAAAAATTGTATTTGTACGAAGTTAATAATTTCGCACATTCTATGGTTTATGAACTACTAGCAGATAAACATGTTTGTATAAATCTGTCAGTAAACATACCTTATCTTGCAGACGACAGACGTTTTGGCACCAAAACGTTGTTGTGTCTGGAACAAGCATCTAGCCTACAAGACGACGGCGTTCCTTTGCAGGGCCAGTCCAACAGTCTGCCATTGTAGAACGAAATTCTTAAGTGCTGGGAATGTAAACAATAATAGTAGGTACGGTAGCTCTGTTTCAGCGCTATTCTGCAAAGGTTCGCATCTTCATTTAGATTAGATGAGAGCAAAAACGCAGCTACGCCGGGGCAATGGCGTAATTTCCCGTGAACAGTGTGACAACCAAACAAACGTAAGCTATGAAGCTATGCTGTGGTCGTCTACATTTTGCTAGAATTGCCTAAACCTGATGTTTAGCGGAATCATAGGTATATATTTCTAGAAGTATAAAAGAATTCTGTGGTGAAAAGATTCCAGAATGGGAGAGGGGACAAGTTCTCCCATTTGTGGACGCCCAGCGAAGTAGAAATTCCCAGTAACAGACTTGAAAAAAATTGTTAAAATGAATAAAACGTTAAAATAAGGTACGTCAATAAGTAGCAAAATTCTGACATCGTGACTAAAAGACTCATTGAACTTATGCCATGCAGCTGACAGAGTGTGTGCACCAAGCTCACTGAAAAACGTAACATCATGTAGAGAATTATATGTGCATTACAGAGTGCCAGGACAGGCTGTAGTGGAATAAGTGATGAATCAGAGGCTACCTGATTCACAGCTGTACATTTGGTGGTATCAGTTTCAGGCGCACGTGAGATTAGCACCCTTTACCACACCACAAGTGAGAATCAGCAAATATGTGCACCAGATAAAAGTGGCGAGCTCTAGATAAGGAGCCCGTATTGATCCTCCAAAGTGAAGAGAAGAGCTCTTCCCTTTGTGAAAACACGTTTAGTTCTGAGTGGGAGGCCTCGCGTGATTCGTCGGAAAGGCTAGATGGAACAGTCAGACCAATTACACACCGAAACGCAGTGAAGGTGTATTACGTTAGATGAGATTAACTAGCCGCCTATGTCTCAAACATAATGGTTCTCGGGTTGTGAGTTGAACAACCAATAGCTCTGCTCCCCATTCTTCCCGGAAAAAATTTCTGAAAATATCCAAAAGAGTTTCGGAATGCAAAGTTCAGGATGTCTTATAGAGCTGTAAAATCGTTGACATATTATGGGAGCGGAAGAATGCGGTGGTAGTGTGCTCGTCAGAAAAACTGACTTAAGGATACACATACAGCCAATATTTCTGTGCCAAAAATTGGAATAGAAGCTTTATGTGATACAGTGAAACATCATGGTAAGCATAAAATCGATTGAGTTTAGTCTCGTTCGCCAATTTGTCAAGAGTGGAATCACTGACAAGTTTCTACACATTTAGGTAAAATCGTTTGAACGATTTGAAGCAAATAGTATGCATCGTTTCTACTTACCGCCAAAAAGGCGCTTCGTGTATTCAAATGGTGACGAGCACATGGTTTTGATCACCTTCAACTTTGAAACTGACCTTCTTCCACTTATGTCTGTGATCATAATTGATGGGTACATCCTCGGTATTAGGAAAACATTCTTTGACGTTTTGAAATCGAACTCATTTCAACCTGGCAAAATTGCGTTAACCATTCTTTTAAAAGTAGTAGTAATTTTGCCAACTGAAGCGCGGCACATTCGACCGAGATGTGTCTCGGAATTTGACGCGAGACAGCGCTTGGCTTGAGAAATGAGTATTCCATTAGTTCATATCAGCTGTCCACTGACAAATGCGGCCCAATAATCCAATAAAAAACACTAAGTCTACGCTTTTTACGAATTTAGCGGGTCCGCGCCACAGTAATAAAACAAATACTTTCATATTTTACGTTTCTGTGATGTGGCCGCCTAAGCTTCAGCCAAATTAGCCTGTGAGGAAATGCGGCCCTGTGATAAGGTGTAGGACGTTCACGCCTCATCGCTGAACGCGCAGCTCAGAGGTCTGCCTATACTTTAAGTAGAATAGGCAGATGAAAAGACAGTGTGGAATGCTGTTACAAGCAGAAGTGTTTCGGAGCACACCGTTTGATGCACATTGTTAAACGGTAGACGACCCCTACGAGTACTCACGTTAGCCTATCGACATCGTCAGTTACGATTGCGGGGGGCAAGGAGTCATCGAGACTGGACCATGGATCAATTGAAACGAGTCGCGTGATGGATTAGTATTTTCTTCTTACACCACGTCGATGGTTGTGCACAGATACATTGTAAAGTAACACTGTTTTGTGTATATTTTGAGTGTAAGGATTAGCGAATTTCGTTGGCAAGCTGAGTCTTTTTGTCCCCTAAAAAATAGAAATGTGTTTCAAAAAAACTTTGTAGAAAAAGAGGGAGTAGAAGCTAATCATCTTTTTCTCATGCCGCAAAATAATGTCTGCTGTACACTTCGGAGAGAGAGAGAGAGAGAGAGATTTGGTGTGAATGATAATGACATGAAAGAAAGAACATTGAAAGTCGACGCGAGTGACAGCTAAGAGCGAGTAACATGAAAGTGAAACCAGTAATTTTTAAAATGTGTTGCAGCAGTGTAATCATAATTAATTAAATGTATTTTTGCTTCAGGTACATAACAATCGATTTGTGGCGCTGACCACCTTAAATGTCTAAAACACACCATCGTCGATTTTGAGATCGTAGCATGCATGCACGCTCCTGACAACTGTAGGTCTTAGGGTGAACCAACTACATCAGTGCTGTATCCCCACACTATATATACGAACATTTGTGCAAAGTTGTTTTCCTGTTTCGCTAATATTTACTTCCATATGGACCAAAGCACAAATTTTCTGTACTGCAGGAACACTCAGTGACTACACTGACACCTACTCTTCATAAAAGCTGCAAGCTCTTGAAGGAATGCCCCACTGTAACCTCACATTCCTTGGTTTCAGCATTCTAGTCTGTAAAATGAATGACAAGGATTTCAGAATCCTTAAGACTGTTACTGATCTCGCTACCAAACTAAAAGTTATGTTCTTGGTAAAAATGTACATTTGAGAAATTTTAAAATGTTGAAGTTTTCAACAGGTTGGTATAACTGTGTTTTAAAATAACAAATTCTTCATTGGAGTAGTGGAAGTCCACAATATTCTTCAAGTCACGTTGAGGGAGACCATAATTTGTTATTTCCCGCAGTTCGTAGATGCCTTGCAAAATCTAGTGTCCAAATTCGTAGGTGGAAGGGAAATATTAACGTTGAAACTCAAAGGTCTAACAAAACTACTAGATCAAGCTTGAAACACATGATTTAACAAAACTACTGCTACATGCTGAAGTGAATACACAGTTTCATCTTAACCTCAAGCCAGAGAATGTGCTTAATGGGACAGGTCATAATAATTTGTGTGGTACATGTAGTATGTGTTCTTTATGTTCTGATTATAGTTTCACATTAATTATGAACTTCACAACAGTCAAAAAAACACAATTGCCACTAGCCAACATATGAAAATGTCATGAATTAACATTAATAATAATAATCCTAAATATTAATTAAAGTTTCATAATGTAAAATGAGCACATTATTTTTTTTTTAGGAAATCTAAGATTTTGAGACTTTGGTGAAAAATCAGTCAAACATATGAGACTTGTGGTTTGCCTATAAATTTGGTTTTCACAAACATCTATTTTTCTTAAAACTTTGTGTCTATACTTCCAGCCCTTGTGGTCCTCAGTGCCTCGGTTATGATTTAGTTTATGTATTTTCATGTTACGATGGAGAAATTCTGGGTTTTTCCGAAATAATGATGTTTGTGAATGGTCATCGAAAAGGATTTTTGGAGATTAAAAAAGGAGATGGGATTGAGCGTCCGTGACTCGAGGTTACTAGATGGCATGGGATTCGCATTCAAAAAAGTAACCTGCAAAGTGATTTTTGTGTTTTTTGGGACAGAGACCATTATTAAGTTATGTTTGCTCCTTGGGGCTGAGATTAATTTTTATTCAGCTTTGACAGTTGTAAATTAGAGCAGTAACGTGATTAATTAATTTGCTACATATAGCATCATGCAAGACAAACTACAAACTGGCGATCCCAAAAGCAAGAAAAGGAACACGAGTGGAAGAAACTATATGAGGTATTACAGTATCAGCGTATCAAGATGCAAAGCAAAATTAAATCGAAATGCAACTGCGTAAGATGCAAGAAGAATTACAGAAACAAACTGAAGAACTACAGGCAGATTAAACATGCAGCATAATAAAGTCGGCTCCACGATTATTAGAAATTTGATGAATGAAGGTCCGAGGAGTCTCAAAGTAGCGATCATGGAGGATATGGATGGGGATTATGGATCGATGGCGCTAAGTAGGAATGTGTGTCGCCCGAAAGGTGTACCGAGACAGTCAGCGCAGTTGTGACAAGCACTGTATCCGGGTGGTGGAGTGGTTAACGCAACTGCCTAGTAAGCAGGAGATCCTGGATTCGGATTCTCGTCCAGCACGCACTTTCACTCGTCGCCGTTGATTCTTCTTGACGTACCAATGCACTGACATCGAGAAGTCCTTCCATTTCGTTTCTCTTATCCTCCTCCACCTCCAATTTACGTAATACTTACTTAAGCTCGTTTGCCATCTTGTCACGTGACACAACATCAAGGCTCTTAGCACATGAAATCAAAACTATAGCGTCTATGACGTTAGTGTTTATGGGATAACGGACCGATATGAGTGGTAACCATTTTCCTGCCACGCTAAAAAATTATGCCTCTTGTTTTTGAAAGAGCATTCATCTTACGTCCACCTCATCTTCAGATTACATTTATTTACATGTCGTGAATATCGTTTGTTTACTTATGACGTTTTACAAGAGCTGTCTTAAAAACTTCCATTGCAAAATTCTGCTGCATCTCGCTTTCTCTCCCACGAATTGCTTCCAAGTGCTGGACCGGGTGCACAGGCCACCAGTAGTAATGTAGAGGACAGAGTGGCTAGTATAGCACTGGGTGTCATACTGGGGCGAAAACACTAATCAAGCATCTACGCAAGCTGGTAGAACAACAGCAGCATCAAGATGCTGAACAGAACTCTGGCGCCGCAAACAAGGGATTGTAAGTGAAGAAGATTTGTCAGACATAGTGTTGTGGCAGATATGGATGGCGCAACTCTTAGTAACAGTCAAAGAAACTGTGGCCACATATCAAGGAACCAACATCACCTGGTTCACTGCAAAACCAGAAAAGATAGTAGGACAGCAGTGTCGATTCCTGCCCTGAAAACGATCTTATCACATTTGGTCTCATGTTACACATCCAGAGTTGTGTTACACATCCAGCGTCAGGCTACACAGTTGAACGACTTATATTCAAGGTCACCCCCACTCCCTCTCCCCAGGGAACCACTGAGAATTGATCACAGTCACCCAGGCAATACCCTCACAGACATTACATAATCGTGTGAGCTATATTCAAGGTCATGATGTAACTCTGTATAGTGCTCATGTGATCCTACCCACATACCATATGCAAGTAGACTCCATACTGATCACATGATATCAAATTGGCAGGAACCTCTCTCAGCTAATGGGAGCACAATAAAATAAGGAGAAATCCAATAGACCGATGAGGATTGAGCTTTCCCTCCTCCTTACCTTTATCATCCTCTCTTGTAACTGGGACACTTGAGTGAGAGGGATTCACTTTGCAGTTGAGCAGCATAGAGAGAGGATGAGATTGTGTTTATTGACCAATAACAAATTACGTGAAGTTATGTCACTTGAGTTCCATTTGTTAACAGCAATTTAATATTGCTTCATCCGGGACACCAGCAAAGACCAAACGCAGGTAGATGTGTAGGTACTCTCGTATTTATTCATGTTTTTCGTATTTTCCCCAATTTTACGTATTTTTTGCCCAGTTTCGTATTTTCCCAGATTCTCCACAATTGTACGTATTTTTACACGTTTTATCCAACGACCCTTCCCACTGTTCCCGACGTCACGCCGACATTATGGTTCTCTCAGGCAATCACAATGTGGTATGTCCTCCACTTAGTTATCACTGCTATTGAAGCGCATCTCCCAATCTTTTTTTTTTTTTTTTTTTTTTTTTTTTTTTTTAACTGGGACACTCTGCACCTTAGCTGCAAAGGGAGAGGAGCAGACTGTGTCCTTTTGTTAGTAACAAATTACGTTGGCTCACATCACTTGAGGTCTAGGCTATGATTGTTTGTTAATAGCAATACAATATTTCATCATTAGATGCACCAGCAGAAGGCCCACCCAGTCAGATATGTAAATACTCTCATTCTTCTCAAATTTTACGTATTTTCCACAATTTTACGCATTTTACCCAATTATGTGAGTTCTCACCCACTATTCTAGACATCACATTAATATCGCGTCTCATCAGGTCAAAACCTTGTGTTGTGGCATCAACAGCGTCATGTCAAGTCTCGTAGTGCCACAGAGTCATGTCCCGTTGACGTCATGATGCTGTCAGCCAAGCACAATGCAGTATGATCCCGATTTATGTATCATTGCTAAGCCAACACTCCATTACTATTGTGTATGTGTGAAATCATAGCTATGTGTGTTAGAAGTTGATATTTAGTTAGAAATAATTACATCATATCATATAAATGACGTCATAGCAAATTCTATAATCATCAGGTGCAGATCCAAGGAAGGTTTTCTTTACTTTTGTAAACAGAAAAAAAATTGATCGTGTCTGGAAATACGGATGTTGGGCATCTTTACAGTATTTTTTGGCCTAAAATTTGCGAAAAACCTACAAAGTGTGAGCAGCTTATTATCGTGATCTGAAAGCCATGATCTGTTACGCCACAAATCCGACTGTTATGTCGTTAAACTTGTAAGTAGTCTAGATGTAGTCATGATACATGTTGGGAACCTGTGAAGCATCTTCGATAGAAGTAAAAAATTATTGAAGTTCAGTCATTTATTCATAATGTTAACAAGTTGTCGTTCTCCGGCACCAGATTTGGCTGTTGCTCATCCAGCTGTGTACTGGATTCTAGCTGACATTCGTCAAGTCACCTCAATTTCTTCACGCCCTGAATAAGAAATTGTTCAAATGGCTCTGAACACTATGGGACTTAACTGCTGTGCTCATCAGTCCCCTAGAACTTAGAACTAGTTAAACCCAACCAACCTAAGGACATCACACACATTCATGCCCGAGGCAGGATTCGAACCTGCGACCGTAGCGGTCGCGTGGTTCCAGACTGTAGCGCCTAGAACCGCTCGGCCACACTGGCCGGCCCAGAAGAAGATGTCAGTGACCCTGGGGCCACGCCAGATTGTCGGCAGGCAGACGCTGCCACTGCACAGCAAGAAGTGATTCTTGTGCTGGCTGCTGGAGTGTCCTCAGTCCCACTCCAAATTCTTGATGACCCTTAATGACCCAGGGATGATGTATCTGGGCCGGCCAGTGGGCCCGAACGGTTCTAGGCTCTTCAGTCTGGAACCGCGCGACCGCTATGCTCGCAGGTTCGAATCCTGCCTCGGGCATGGATGTGTGTGATGTCCTTAGGTTAGTTAGGTTTAAGTAGTTCTAAGTTCTAGGGGACTGATGACCTCAGATATAAAGTCCCATAGTGCTCAGAGCCATTTGAACCATTTTATGTGTCTGGTATTGGCAGTCTTGAGGTTGGTTGATCTCCTTCTTAAACCTGGTAGGTGTCAGCATCTGAAAGTACCTGAGTGTTGAACAGGAACATGGACCTTAGAGGCCCTGTTCCTGGCTTCTGTGTTAAAGTGTAGTTCTGCCAGTACCCTACGATGTGGTGGTGTCAGAAATGAGGCAGTTCCTCCATCAGTAGATGCCAGGCAGCGAGCAGCACATGTTCATCAGGTGAGGGCCATCATCTTAAGTATATCTTTGGCTAGTTCATAGATTGTGCTGGAGCATCTAGGACATAGATTCATTACTGTACCATAATCATGGAATCGGGTGCTATTATCGTCAATGCCATCAATCCCAATGATCAACGCATAACGAGAACTGGAGAGCTGAAGTATTTAAAGCTAGCTAGCAAGAGGCTATGATGCTGGGCTCAGTTTGTAATGTTCGTATGTGTTCTCCTTATTCTGATATATTCGCTCAACAGGTGTTAACTACTGTGTCGAATCCTTGTTGTGTGCTTTTGTGAAACAGACAGAGTTTCTTGCAACATGTCTTATGTGCTAAAAATATGCATGTCTTGCTTCCTTCAGTATTCTATTGCAGTCTCCTTTGTGTTGAATGTGTGTCCTCACTCAGTAGATCGTGGTGTAATTTGTCATCGGCCTGGCCCACTCGTGAACACTGGCTTACTTCCCGCTTCTCCATCTATCTCTGGCATGACTTGAGTTTGTCTGTGGCAGAGTGAAAGAGCTCTATCAAAATTCCCTAATTTCTAGTGTTTAATATTTTGTGCCATAACACATCCCTTGTCTTTAAAAAATCATCTCGAGTTTTCCTTTTTTTCACTTACTACTAATTAGTCTATATCTGCCTTTTATTTGAAAATTTGTCTTGAACTGTCTACTTTGTCATTCTGTCCTCATTGCATACACTATCTACACTTTGCTCTTACATTACTTATGACTAATTCATGTCCATTTTGCCAGTATATGATGTATCGTTGCCTAATTTGGATAAGATATCTTACTCTATTACACATAAATAAGTTGCACAGGTGAACACTAGAACCAAGATTAGGATTGTCATTCGTACATTGAAAACAATTGATTTTCTCTATGTTTTCACAATGTTGTATCGTATGTTGCATTATTTGATTGTTTGAAATTTGTCCTTCTTCTAAAATTATCAGTTCATCTAGGGATTGTAGCAAAGTGGTACCTATGGTATCATTAATAAAAGTTAAGTTTTATTAAGGTAACATGTGTGGTGGTTCTTCAAGCCAATACAACACTGGTCGAGACATGTCAATTATTGTTGCCTCCTTGATGGTAGCTGGAAGGTGCAATTTTCTTCCTGCTATTTCATGTCTAGTTCCATTAATCAACAATCTGTTGCACTTTAATTCTACTTTAATTACCCTGGTTGGTTTACCATTTCCTTAGCAAGTGATAAGTACTGCTTAAAGTACAAACATGGAGTAAATCCAATGCTCTCCCATTTCTGGAATTTTGGCTGAAGAGCTAAAACATTTTTCTTCTATTCCACTGCTTTCATTTTCCCTTAGAACAACTGCATTTACATGACTGGTTGTTCATTTGTATCACATTTGTTCGACAAATAATAACATCTTCTCTAATGCAGTCTTTTAAATCTGCTGCAGACATAATGACATGACCATCTCTCCATCTTGAAACTAATAACGCTTCACGAGTTTATATCTGTATTCATTTCGAAACTGTGCTGTTTAAATGTTTGATATCTTCGTTATCCATTGTTGCGAACACAGTTTTAAACAGTTCCCCTCCTTCATCTGACAAACATCGTTTTTTATGTATTAGTATTTGTGGCACTATTTCTATCAACTGTTGCAACTGAGTCCTTAGTTTTTCACAAGAGAGTTTTAATTCCTGAGAGGAAAGGAAGTACCATCAATGCCCTCCCTCCTTTATACAAGTAAATAAATACAAAACACGACCATTAAAGAAAATTAAGACTCACCTAAACAACTAACAAATGCTATATATGCATTTTACATTAAAATTGCACTATTTCCTAGACCGAAGTGCATGAGGGTCATTTCTCTGAAGTTCCTTTCTTCTTGGTAACTCATCTTTTTCCATGACAGTTGCAAAAATCTGTGGCACTGCATCAATACCACCTCTAAACGGTTTGACTGTACTCACATGGACTATAGAAGCTTAGGTTGTCAACTGCAATTTTACGAGTGTAGTAGGGCAAAGGGGATATGGGTGCATTCGGTTTGTGCACATTCAGGGGCATGCATACAATCAGGGGCAAATGTATTGTTCTATTGTTCTCTTAATTGATTTATGACCTCTGAGAAATCCTACATCCCCTCCCTCTCCACTTCCAGCGTCCCCATCCCTGTAGGAAACTCCCAAGCCCCCCTCCCCCTTTGCCATATAAGCACACTTTTGATATCTGCCTAATTAATTAAATAACCCTGACCACTCTTGGAAATCCCCCAGTCCCTCCCCTTCACCACTTCTCCTTTCCCTTTTACACCAGGAAACTGGCAGGAAAAAGTCTCAGCCTGTGCTGGAGAGGAACGATCTCGTGATATGAAATTGAAATTGATGTCAATTACATAGCATGGGATATATTGTTTAATCATAAAATTCAATTCACAGGAGTTGGACCTCTCTTTTATTTGGTGGGAATAGCTCATCATCCTCTGCTGTTTATTTAGTTTTGCAAGATACAGGTCTGTAAAATACATCGAAAAGAAATAATTAAATAGCTCACCTTTTTCGACTGTGCAAGGAATACCATCACGAAATCGACGTCATCATGACTCACTGCACATAATTACACTGATGAAAACCTCCCAGTTGTGTCTTTACACTTGTGTACATGCTGTCCTCTCGGCTCTGCCCCCCACCTCTGCCCACCATAGTGCTTCAAGCCACCACAAAACTTGGACACACCTTCTACTGGAAGTCGTGGCACACCTGGACTCGCAACACCACACTGCACCACAAAGGACTGCCAGTCATCTACCGTTCAGTGCACATCTCCCTGTATTATCACACTGACCATACAGAGACTGTCAATCAATATTGAAATTACATGATGTGTAGTGAGCACCCAGAGAGCTCTACTGCCTGTGATAGCTACACAAGAAAAATTTTCTGTGACTGACTGGCAGCCAGGTCACCCCATAGCTGCAGTCTCCTTTGCTCGTGGTGGTGTCGTTTGCTGGGGAATTCCCATCTCAAGTGGCTACTTCCAGTTGTACCATCTGCACAATCTGCTTCCATACACACACCTTCACCCCTAGTCAGTGGAAGCAGCTGCTGAATGTGCTCATCCTAATATGCAGATACTGACTGAGTTAGTTCACGATACCACCAGCAGAGGAGAGTGTATGATACAATCTTCCCAGCCCTCCTCCCTCCAATTCCCCCCTATCCTTCTCCTTGTTCCTCCAGTTATTTCCTGTTGGACAAAGCTTCAGGTGGCAGCAACTATTTGATATTGATATCTGCGAAATTCGTGTCGAAACACATACTCTCTCTCTCTCTCTCTCTCTCTCTCTCTCTCTCTCTTTCTCTCTCTGTCTCTTTCTATTTCTTTGTCGCCCTCTCTCTCTCTTTCAAATGCGTACTTCCCACCTAGCGACAGTCTATCATGTATTGCACTAGCTGGTCTATTGTCCTGAACAAAGTAGTGGATACCTGGCAAATCTCATGGCGAGAAGTAAATTCATGATTACAAACACAGGATATACTGCTTATACACTCCTGGAAATGGAAAAAAGAACACATTGACACCGGTGTGTCAGACCCACCATACTTGCTCCGGACACTGCGAGAGGGCTGTACAAGCAATGATCACACGCACGGCACAGCGGACACACCAGGAACCGCGGTGTTGGCCGTCGAATGGCGCTAGCTGCGCAGCATTTGTGCACCGCCGCCGTCAGTGTCAGCCAGTTTGCCGTGGCATACGGAGCTCCATCGCAGTCTTTAACACTGGTAGCATGCCGCGACAGCATGGACGTGAACCGTATGTGCAGTTGACGGACTTTGAGCGAGGGCATATAGTGGGCATGCGGGAGGCCGGGTGGACGTACCGCCGAATTGCTCAAGACGTGCGGCATGAGGTCTCCACAGTACATCGATGTTGTCGCCAGTGGTCGGCGGAAGGTGCACGTGCCCGTCGACCTGGGACCGGACCGCAGCGACGCACGGATGCACGCCAAGACCGTGGGATCCTACGCAGTGCCGTAGGGGACCGCACCGCCACTTCCCAGCAAATTAGGGACACTTTTGCTCCTGGGATATCGGCGAGGACCATTCGCAACCGTCTCCATGAAGCTGGGCTACGGTCCCGCACACCGTTAGGCCGTCTTCCGCTCACGCCCCAACATCGTGCAGCCCGCCTCCAGTGGTGTCGCGACAGGCGTGAATGGAGGGACGAATGGAGACGTGTCGTCTTCAGCGATGAGAGTCGCTTCTGCCTTGGCGCCAATGATGGTCGTATGCGTGTTTGGCGCCATGCAGGTGAGCGCCACAATCAGGACTGTATACGACCGAGGCACACAGGGCCAACACCCGGCGTCATGGTGTGGGGAGCGATCTCCTACACTGGTCGTACACCACTGGTGATCGTCGCGGGGACACTGAATAGTGCACGGTACATCCAAACCGTCATCGAACCCATCGTTCTACCATTCCTAGACCGGCAAGGGAACTTGCTGTTCCAACAGGACAATGCACGTCCGCATGTATCCCGTGCCACCCAACGTGCTCTAGAAGGTGTAAGTCAACTACCCTGGCCAGCAAGATTTCTGGATCTGTCCCCCATTGAGCATGTTTGGGACTGGATGAAGCGTCGTCTCACGCGGTCTGCACGTCCAGCACGAACGCTGGTCCAACTGAGGCGCCAGGTGGAAATGGCATGGCAAGCCGTTCCACAGGACTACATCCAGCATCTCTACGATCGTCTCCATGGGAGAATAGCAGCCTGCATTGCTGCGAAAGGTGGATATACACTGTACTAGTGCCGACATTGTGCATGCTCTGTTGCCTGTGTCTATGTGCCTGTGGTTCTGTCAGTGTGATCATGTGATGTATCTGACCCCAGGAATGTGTCAATAAAGTTTCCCCTTCCTGGGACAATGAATTCACGGTGTTCTTATTTCAATTTCCAGGAGTGTATATAACACTCCATTCACAGGGATTGGATTTCTCTTTTATTTGCTGGACTAGCTCATCATTCTCCACTGTTTATTTAGTTCTGGAAGATGTAGGTCTTGTAAAATACACCGAAAAGGAGTAATTAAATATGTAAATTGCTAACTTTCTCCTCATCGCCCAAGGGAGACTGTCATGAAATTTACGTCAACATATTAAACTGTTAAAAATCTCCCAATTACATTTTCACACACATGCACACAGGCCGATGTCCAGCACAGTGCTCCAAGCTGGCTGAGTGGCTTGCACACGTCATCCACATGAAGTCACAGTGCGCCCAGGCTCACAACACCACACTGCACCACAAGGGACTGCTGGCTATCTATCATTAAGCACACACCTCCCAGTATTAGCACGTTGATCACATAGAGAATGTCAGTCAGTACTGAAATTACACAATGCATGTGATGATATGCTTATATCAGTGAGGGGAAGGGGGATAGGAGAGTGATAGGGGAGGTGGAGGGGGAGGAAAATGAGTGTGGGGTTTTCTCAGAAAGATTGATTATCCCCAGGGGGTCATAAATCAGTTAACAGAACAATAGAGTTGCCCCTGAATGTATGCAACCTTCACAAACAAAATTAACCTGCATCTCCTTTTTTCTGCAACTTATGATGGCTGGCAAAGTGATTTTGATAATTTGGTAAGTTCCACAGCATTTCCCATATGTCACCCTGGGAGAAGCCAGTTCTGACATGAACTCCTAATTACATGCACTGATGATGAAACTTACATAGACATCTCAAACTGAATGCTGTGCATTTACATAATGGCTAAGCAGTTTGGATAATATATGATGAACATGTTCTGTCTGTCCATTCGTTTGAGGATGGAATCAGTTTTAGTTTCAGTAATCGGCATAATTGTTCCATTACTTTGGATATGAAGTTATTTCTCTGATCTGTAATAAAGGTTTCTGGTGCACTATATTTCAGTAACCTGTTGTTTGTCATGATCTGTGCTACCATATTCACCTTCTGATCTGGGATGGCTACCATAATCAAACATCATATAAATGATCTATGATCATAAGGACACATTTATTGCCCACTTCTATCCTATTGGCAGGTCCTAGGATATCCAGTCCTAGCATAGAAAGCGGTTTGTCAACATCTGGTATCTCTCTAGCTCAATTTTCTGATGACTCCAGTCTGCTCTTTAAGCACACAGGATGCAATTTCTTACATATTGTTATACATCACTGCAATGCATTTTCCACCAAAACCTTTCAGCTGCTTCTCTATCAGTCTTCTTTTCCTTCCATGACCTGATAAGACATGGTCGTGTACTTGACGTAATACTTCCAGTCTTAGCATTGCAGGAATTACAATGTGAGGTCAGCTCTTTATAAATTTGTATAGTAAGCCTTCTTGTATTTTAAACTGTGCGTCTGTTCAAAATAATTGACACTCACTTTCAGCTGATTGTGGCCTTATCCAATTAGCCTGACTTCGAGCCACTACTTGAAAAACTTCTATCTTCCTCCTTAGGGTAGGTCTGACTTTTGGATTTTTAGCTTCTTCATGGTCGAATTCAATTTTAACAAGCATCCCATTAGTCGACTTGATGGATCTTTCAACCCTAGTAACCATTTTAAATATGTATTGTCTGTAATCACTTTGAATTTCAAACAGTAAAAATAGCAAACAAAAGTAAGAGACTCTGTAAGTAACTGCTAACTTTTCTCTTTCAGTTGTTGAATAATTAGTTCCAGCCTTATTCAATTGTCTGGAGATATATGACACCAGCTGTTCTTTCTCATCAACATTCTGACTTGAAATACAACCAAAAGCATTGCTGGAGGCATCACATGAAAGCATGATCTCCTGTTCGATGTCAGGAAATATTAACACAGGGTTTGATATTGATCTGAAACCACACCCCTGATGGACATAACAGCAGAAACGATGGCAATGGCATAAACTGGTATATGGATATCACACATCAGCTGCCAAGGATGTCAGGTTGAATTGGTGCTTTTAATGAGTGGTGTAACCTTTGTAGTGTGCAGCACAAAGGAAAGATTAGTGGCACCATACACTTAGGGCTGCACTAATGAGTCACACTGGCCACTGTACAGAGTTATTAGCTTAGGTGCTGCTAGGTGTATGCTCCACTTACAAAGAAGATCTCCACACCTCCATAGCAGAGGTTCTATACACTGAGGCACTCAAGCTGCCAACAGATACTGTGATACCTGTACAACCTCAAGAGACCATAGAGCTACCTTCCTGCATGAAATGGGCTAAACAACAACACCATCACAGGTGCACAGCACAACAAAAGTTTTTATTCATAAAGCACTGGCAGACTGTGACTCCATCATGTTACAGGTTGACACCATCTGATTCATACTGTGGCCACCTTACCCTGGCCCATACAAAGTCGTTAAAGGGGGTACCAATACATCCAAGACCATTCTCCAAGGGAATCATACCACCATGACTGTCAACTGTTTTAAACCCACATGGACCTTGTACACCATCATAAATACTGATGACATGGAGGCTGCACAAACTGATGTCACCATACATGTCACTCCAACAGCGCTTCCCCCACTACAAATATCAACAACACACTCACAGTAAAACTCGATATACAACAATGCCTGCTGGATGATATTCAGATCAAACTGGTAGAAAACTTCCTCGTGGTTAAAGGGAAACATGGGGAACATGAAGTCAACACTGGCTTTATCACTAGACATATCACTCATGGTTATTAACTTCAGCCATGATAACATGCAGTTTTTCGATTGATGGTTTTCTCACCATTACAGCCCCCAAAACACCATGAGCAGCTACTACAATTACTATGGATGCTGATATCACCCCTCCCCTTCCTTGCCACACACACAAATCAGTTTTGCATTAGTACCAACAATTGTAGATCATTTTCACTATGTCCACAGCTCATGGTCTACTAGCTAGCATTGCTGCCTCTGGATCATGAGGTCCCGGGTTCGATTCCTGGCTGGGTTGAGGATTTCTCTGCCTGGGGACTAGGTGTTTGTGTTCTCCTCTCATCATCATCATCAGTGAACGTGGCTACATTGGACTGTCTAATGATTGGGACTTTGTAAAGGCATTGATGACCCTGCAATTCAGCCTCCCACAAACCAAACATCATCATCGTCATCACAGGCGCCGACTATATGGGGCCTGAGAGGGCCCGAGCCCCCTCAAAAATTCGTTTGGGGGGGCGGAGCCCCCACTAATTTAAGAAAATATAATTAATAGTTATATTATGTTTTGTAAAATTACAAAATTATGTTGGAATTTTTTATTTTCCTTGTTTGACACTAGTTACCTTTTAAAATACATTCAGTAATGAGTTAAAACAAATAGTCATTATGGTAGTATGCAGGTTAACTGAAAACGAGTGGTGTGAATCGTAATAGCGTAAATGTACTGCAGACACACTTAGAATTTTTCCCGGTGTGCAAACCTTCAGGTAAAGTCTGGCGACAGTGGGCCAGCGTTGCGGCCGCCGCGACATCAAAAGAACTGGAACAGAAGTGCTTGGAACCCTCCGCCTTGCGTCGCCTTGACGTTTCGAGACATTACAACGCCATAGTTATATAAACGCCACCCTGCTGTCCCAGTCATTCAATGTGGATAGTTTCGTTCAGTGCATGCTGCAGACGTGTTTAGTGTTCCGACTTTACTGTCTAGTGGACTATTTTACATGACTATATTTTATTCGTTTACTTTAGTCACTTAGTGTATTGTGAAGTAAGTTTGCAATGGATAAATTTGTTACCAAAAAGGTGCGCTTGGAAGTTGATAATACTGCAGTTCAACCTCCAACAATTATTGCGTCATCAACTGCTTCATCATCTTCAGGCGAGAATGGTTCACTGCCAAAACCTGGGCAATCCTGTAAGGGAAGATCATTTCAGAAGTCTTGGTTGATCAAATACATGAAACATCTACCGAAAAAGTTTTTCGCAAAACCTTGGTTGATCAAATATATGTGGCTAGAATATGAAGCATCAACTGAAAAAGTTTTTTGCAAAACCTGCAAAAAACAGATGCTACAAATCTATTACAATTTTCTTCAAAAAAAGAAGATGCACTTCCTTCTGTTGAGGTTTCTAACTGGAAAAAGGCTTTGGAAAAATTATGTATTCATGAAAATACTTTTACGCATAAAGAAGGTGTTCTGAAACAAAATTCTGTCACTAACCGAAGTGTGGCATCCCAATTGAATTAACAGTGAAATTAAATGATTGTATGGCATTTGTTGGCTGGTATATCCCCTTCGGGGTTAGGCCGCCTTATTGCAAGTTTTTTTAGTTTTCGCAACTTTGGCTACTTCCATGTCAATGATGATGAAGGACACACAACACCCAGTCCTCTGCTGGTAGGCAGTAACACTACCGCTGCACTATGGAGGCAGACAGTGAACAGTTAGATAGTGATACAAAGAAAGGCCATTTAGCTCTTGAGACAATTTTTGCTACCATGCAATTTCTATGCCAACAAGGACTAGCAATAAGAGGGCACAAAGATGTAAACTCAATTTTTTTTTCAATTGTTAGAACTCTGAAAGAGTGACATAACTGAGTTTAAAGATTGGTTAGGGCGATTGGGGTATAAGTAGAAGTCCCACGATATTCAAAATGAGATCTTTGATCTACTAGGAAAGTCTGTGTTGAGGAAGGTATTAGCTTCAGTCAAGAAGACTGAACATTTTTCTATTATGGTTAATGAAAGAAGTGATTCTTTCATTCACAAACAAGTGTCATTCTGTATTTGTACAGTCGATGATTTCTTAATCATCAATGAAGACTTTATTGGCTTATATGAGACCCACAGAACAGAATCACAAACTCTGTTTAGTATTTTAAAAGACGTTTTTGCTCCTCTTGATTTGTCAATGGATAACTTAAAACGACAGTGCTATGATGGTGCCTCGAATATGAATGGTAAGTTCAAAGGAATAAAAAAGCTAGTTTTGGATATACAACCAAAAGCATGTTATATGCACTGCACTGCTCACAGTTTAAACTTGGCAGTTATAGACAGTCTCCACCATCTTACATACATGGAGGATATTAGGGCTTTAGCCAAGGACTTAATAAACACCATAAAGGAACCCAACAAAAGGATGAGACTTTTCAGAAGCATACATTGTGAGAGCACCAACGATCAAGCTGGCCTACAACCCCTTTGCTTGACTCAATGGACTACGTGAGCTGAAAATATTGTAAAACTTTGAAGAACTTCTAGAGTTTTTTGAAACATTTTCTGCAGAGGACAAAACAGAGGCAGGTTACAAATGTGCAGGCTACCTTGAGTCAGTGTTACAATTCAAGACTTATTTCTTTTTACGTCTTTATTGCCATGCAATGAACCCAGAAGAGGACGAAAAAATTCAGTGCCCTCATCTAAGTGTTGCTGATCTGTGAAAAGTATATGAGGGCTTGATTTATATATTGAATGGAAGGTGTGATAGTTTTGAACACTTTTGGGAATTGTGTTTAAAAGAAAAACCTTCGCAAGTTGATGATCCTTAGCTTCCTCGGAATTGAAGCATACCACAGAAGTATGATAACAATGAAGCCAGCTCACCAGACACTTTAAAAACCACAAATGAATACTACAAAGCAGTTTACATTGAAGTTTGTGAAACAGTGCAATCTTGCACTACTGAGCGGTTTGCCTCGACTGTACTCACACAGGTCATTGCAGTTGAGCAAGAGTGCTTGCCTTTCGTAAACAGAGGTGAACAAATTTGGAAAAATCAACTGACTTTTTCAAAAATGAACTAGACGTCGAGATACTGCGCTTATACTTGACTATGTTAGCCGATATCGCTAATAAAAAACAACTGGTCTTAAAAAACATGTGTGATGTAAGAAAGTACGTTACACAGAAGCCTGCAGTTGGAGAAATGTTATGTGAAGTAGTGAAGTGCATTAAGCTTCTCCAAGTAGTTCCAATCATGACAGCAAACAGCTGAAGGGTCATTTAGCGCTCTTAGACATCTGAAGTGATATCTCTGATCAACAATGGAACAGAAGTGATTGAACAACTTGGCTGTTCTTCATGCCCACCGAGATGTTTTGGATGAACTGGATATCCGACCAGTCATCAATGACTTCATATTCAGTAATCCAGTCAGACGGTCGACATTTGCTCCATTCTAAAGACACTCTAGGCCTAATAATGGCATGTAGAGCAATATTAAAAATCTTTATTAAATAGAGAATTAAATATATACAAGTTAAATTTTCAGTTTCGAAATATTAGTACTAGTTTAGTACTGAATTATTACTATAGTACTGCATTAGTTGCTTTCAAATGCTTAAATATTTTTAGGGCGTAAGACCCAATTAAAACCCGCTACTTACATACTTTTTGACTGAAAGAAATCAGCAAACTGTATTGACTTTATCAACTATATTAAAGCATTAACTTTGGTATGTTGTTTTTATTTAATGAACCCTGATACTTACTCAAAGTAAGCTTAAATTATCTATTTCACTTATTAATCAAAGTACTATTACTGTGTGACAGCAATATTTTATGTTTTATTCTTTTAATGATAGTTTAGGATTTATTTAAATATAATTTCAGTCTTCTCAGAGCTATATATTCACGGCTCTGTAATAGTCTATAAGCATGATTATTACAGTAAATTAAATTAGCTTTTTACGAAAATAGCGTGCATGTTTATGTTTAGTTTCTTTTTTCAAAGCCAAAAAATGTGTCAGGCTTGTCGAGTTTCCCAGAGTGTCGAGTTATCGAGAGTCCAGTTTTTGGGGTTCTAAAGGTGATCATATGACTCTAAAAGGCTTTAAAAAACTTTAAAACTCACTATTTTTCATCTAAAATTTAGAAAATTTTCTGGGGCAAGACCTCCAGTATCCCCCTCAGTATTTTTTCTAAGTCGGTGCCCCTGATCATCATCATCATTACCACTATGGCATCCACTCTGAACAACCTCAACCAATACCACCCATATACAGGTGAACATCATCATGCTCTCTCTCCTTGCTCATGAAGAATTACCACAGCCATGCCATAGCAGCCGGCCCAGAAGATGTTGGTTACACATACAAGTGTGTAGACAGGGTCACAGCACCAAATGGTTTCTGAATAGCTCCTTTCCCAGTGCTTTGCACTCCCAGAGTGAGGGGACAGGGGGTCCTCTGTAGTGATTTCACCAGTGGTAGCGGCAGGGAAGGAGATAAGGCTCTCTGATCAGTGCAGCAGTGACCATTACTGGAATATCTAGAGAGGAGAGTAGTGTGTTCTGAGCTTTGTGCCAGTATGGATGTTTATCGGGTTGTACTGGTGTAAATAATAAAGTGGATTTTGTCCTTGACCTTGCCATTATTATTCTTTGGTTTCACCCTTTCCCAGTATAAAATCCACACATGTAACAACTGGAAGCACCACACATGTTAGTGGGGTTGTGGCTGTAACATAATTTTGAAAGTTCATGTAAATACCAAATAGTAAATCAACCCAATTGTTTTTAATTGTGAATCTCCAAAACTCTACCCAACTCAAGGAAAAGGAACTTCAGCTGTAGATTTAACATCATGCTTGGCAACTACATCCAAGGAATTTGAATGGAAAGTGATTCCTAACACAGTGGGCTCTAATCAACAGCAATTGATTTCTATAGGACTTCCACAAAATTCGACAATTAGTATCAAACCACAGAACAAGCTGAGTGTTAAAAAATCAGATTCAAAAATAGTAAGGTAAAATATACTGAAGAGCCAAAGAGACTGGTACACGTGCCTAATCTTGTGTAGGGCCCCCCTGAGGCGACAGAAGTACTGCAACATAACATGACATGGATTCGACTAATGTCTGAATTAGTGGTGGAGGGAACTGACACCATGAATCCCACAGGCCTGTCCATAAAGCCGTAAGGGAACGAGAGGGGTGGAGATCTCCTCTGAACATCACATTGAAAGGCTTTCCAGATATGACGAATAATGTTCTTGTCTGGGTGCCCAGCACACATGAGCAGTCCCCTGCTGACATACAGGGTCTATGGATTCATTAAGTTGTCTCCACACCTGTACACGTCCATCCACTCGATACAATTTGAAATGAGACTCGTCTGACCGGTCAATATGTTTCCAGTTATCAACAGTCCAATGTCAGTGTGTGACAAGCCCACATGAGGCATAAAACTTTGTGTCGTGCAGTCATCAAGGGTACACGAGTGTGCCTTCAGCTCCAAAAGCCCATATCGATGATGTTTTGTTGAATGGTTTGCATGCTGTCACTTGTTCATGGCCGAACACTGAAATCCGCAGCAATTTGTGGAAGGGCTGCACTTCTGTCACACTGAACAATCCTTTTCAGTTGTCATTGGTTCCGTTCTAATAGGATCTTATTTCAGTCACAGCAGTGTGGGAGATTTGATATTTTACCAGATTCCTCATATTCATGGTACATTCGTGAAATGGTCATACAGGAAAATCCCCACTTCATTCCTACCTCGGAGATCCTGTGTCCCGTCGCCGACTGTAATACCACATTCAAACTCACTTAAGTCTTGGCAACCTGTGATTGTAGCAGCAGTAGACGATCTAACAACTGCACCAGGCATTTGTTGTCCTTTATAGGCGTTGCCGACCGCAGCGCCGTATTATGCCTGTTTACATATCTCTGTATTTGAATACACATGCCTATACCAGTTTCTTTGGCGCATCAGTGTATTACAAACTACATTTGATACACATGTGATAAATGATACATCTTTTTGAATCTCAGTAATGATCTGTACTGCACTTATCACATAGAAAAAAATGTTAACAACTAGCACACACGCATTAGTGTCATGGTAGGGCTATAAGTGCTCTAGAATGGATCCAAGGAGATAACAGGCATTCAGACTTTTTAAAAAGCATACCATGGAAAAAAATCTTCCCTGGCTTACAGATAGATGAATGCAATCATCAAAAAATTTCTCAGATTGTGAAAAATAGAGCAGAATGCTAGAAAGACAAAAATAACCCATATTAGCATAGTTCTATTAAAGGTCAATGTGTTAAAGAGAAAACTCAAGCCCCCTAGGACACCACGGAAACGAAATGAACAATTTGCTAAGATTATATCTTCCATCTCACTGTCATAAGAACAAATTACCTTCATGCAATAACGTAACAAAGAAGTGTCCTCATTATCCCATTTACAACCAGTGAGCTGGAGAAATTTCTGAAGCTATCATGTGACACTGCAGTTTCAGTCAAATTCATTATACCATAATTGCCAGTATCTCACAAAAGCACTTAGCATTCTGGTTTAAATTTTTCACTGGTCTCTGGATAACATTCCCAGGAAACTAGACAATGTAAGTCGTTGTGCCACTTCGAAAAACAGGGAACGATCCCAGCTAAGTGGAAATGAAATGAGCGTTTGGCGTCATTGGCCAGAAGGCCCCTTGCAGGGCAGGCCAGGCCGCCATCGTATAGGTCTTATTACATTTGACGCCACATTGGGCGACCTACGAGCTGGATGGGGATGAAATGATGATGAAGACAGCACAACACCCAGTCCCTGAACAGAGAAAATCCCCGACCCATCTGGGAATCAAACCCGGGCCAGTAGGATGGCAGTCCGTCATGCTGACCACTCAGCTATCGGGGCGGACAACCCAGCTAAGTAACAACATAAAAGTCCATTACATTCTTGTCCTGCACAACTTCTGAAAGTCTGTTTAGAAATGTCTAGAATGGTGGCTAGTACACTATCAACTGCTGCTGCAAACACGATTCAGCATTTGTAATTTCAGAAGCACTCTTGTTGAACCTGACCATGTTGGCTATTGAGAGGAACAATATTTTTACTGAATAAATATAGAATTTCTGTATCCATAAATATACCAGGTTCTTATGACAATGTCAGCATACGAATTTTGATCCAGAAACTGAACACTCTAAATATTTCAAATGTATTCCTATGTATCATAAACCAATTGCTTATATTTGTAAACAGAATAACTAAATGAATGGGCCTCATGTTTTGACAAAAGGTCTGTCCCAAAAGGGATACAAACTCTAATACCACATGCTATTTATACTGTTGATTTAAAAAACATATTCAGCTCGAGTATTAACATTTGTCAGTATATATGGACAACATATATATTTATTTATTGTCGCTAAGTTGTATATCAAAAAGCTATAATTCAATATGGAGCCCAAATAACCTCCTCAGTGAAGATGAATAATGGAGTATGTCTGTAAGTCCAGAAAATTTAGTGTGTGTTTTTTATACAAGGGAGAAGCGAAGGTACATCAGCCAAGATTGTAGCTTGGCCACATTGTTTCCATACTCTGTAATTACCTAACTAAGAAAAACATTTTCTAATTTATAAAATTTAACAACATATTACAGTTTTAGACTTGGCAGTGTGGTTCAAGTATACCCAAAATTTTTATATTTCGTTTTCACAGGAAAAAGTACTCATAATTGAAACATAGTTCCTACTCAAACTTTTTATTCAGATATTACAAAGCATGTTCTTGCCTATGTTTTCACCACAAATTAAACTCTGTGCACGTATTATAGTTGACTCAGTATAGTAAGATTTTTACTTAGTTTTTTTTTAAGTCAACTTCAAAGTGTCAAATGCATACCAAAAAATAGATGCAACTATTAATGAACTGAAGATTGTCATCTGAAGCTTCTGAAAACGGGCAGCTCGTAAAAATAAGTGATAAATCAAATACATGTCAAGTGTAGCCATCATGACAATAATCATCCCTAATGTTCAAATATACCTGGTGCTTCAAGTAACTCCAGTTCACAGTAATTTTAACACTAACTGTGTTTGCATAAGGCTGATTTCCAAAACAACCCAGTTTTTAAATGGCAGACACGGAAGAACGAAAAGAGGAGCTTCGAACCTTAGTAAAATGAGTGTCAGTGATTAAATTGGTTCAATTGCATCATTAATGTCTAATCGGCGTGTTTTAATTGGAAACTGCTGAAAATTTGACATATGTTCCTCTGATCGGATACAGACTCTTCAAAGTTTGTCCTCGGCATATATTTCAAGAGGAAACTAACATCCCCAGGTGCACAGTCTTTTATTTCACAAGGAAACCAACACCCGCAGGTGGGCGCCCCCTGTGGTCGTGACACAGACTGTGGTTTCGTCAAGTGGCATTGAGGAAACCAAGCTCTTTGACCATTATTATATACGCTTGAAACTAAAGCTTCAAAATTGAAATATCTGTACGTTTGGTGTCTTTGACTTACTTGATCCCTGCCGAAGGTACTTGGGGTCAGATACGTAGTTAAAAGTAAGAGGTGGATGAAATGCTTTCGACAAGACTGATTTCGAAGCGTTTGCAGCCGTCTTTGTCGGCGATGAGGTAATTTCTGTACTTCAGCGCTTCACTAAGTATGTCACCGTGTTATTTTTAACGTATTCAATAAAAGATTATTAAAATTATTCTAAAACGAGCAAACAAGTACCGAATTGGTTCCCCCACTATTTTTCTTTCATGCGATGTACTTACAAAGTTCTGTCTTCCAGTACAGACGCAGAAACAGTATCAGAATAGCTAGAGAAGATTACGGAGAGCGAAGTTTTTGGGATGAAACTCGATTTTAATTGGGTATCTTTAGTCCCCTATTAGAAGCAGACGATGTAAAAGTGGGAAATTGCGTGTGTACTATGCAAAGAACAAAGAATTAGTTGACAGTCATTACTATTTTCTTGTGCTCCAACGAGACAAGCTGCATGAAGTAAAAGTCTAAGATCCTCATTACCAAGTGGAAACTATAAAAAAATTATGCGGTTACATATTCTGCATTAAGCTCTTCAGCAGATATTAAGCACAGCGTATTTACTGTGTAGGCCAGTAGTCTCACCAGATTCGCTGTCACTACTTTACTCTAAGGACGAATGTTCTGAGGCATATGTAAAGATAAGATATACACTTCTGTTTATGCACTGATTCAGAAATTCCTATTGGGATCATGCAGCCAACATTTGTATGGAAGGGATGAGATGAAGATTTATTTCATGAAAAGAAGCAAGGTGTTGCAGTACTGAAATACATACCGATGAGTCAGTGGGATTCACATAGCGGCCAGGCAATCTTATGCTTAAGTGTGATTTCCATAAATAAATTTGCATCAGTGTAGTGGTGTGTGGTGGGTTTATTATTCCATACGAATCTGAACCCGTGCCGTCTCTAGCAACATTAGCATAATTCACATCATAATAGTAATCATTATGTGTGAAACTGTCAGATAAGTTACTGACATTCACTCCACACTGTTCCACCTACAGAGTGATGTGGGAAACTTGTGCACTAACTCTCATTCAGGACTAGCAGTTATTATTCTTGATATGTCAGTATTTAGATTTCCTTTGGTTTGCATTATTCAGTTTATTTTACTGCACAAGAGAAACATAATTTCAGTGATCATACTAGGTTTATCCAAACTTCAGCTCAGACTCATACCTTGTCTATGAGTTTAACCCATAACCTACCTACTTTCCTCACTGGAACAGCAACCTCTCCACCAAAGATCACCAAAGCAAATGTCAGCCAGGACACTTTGCCTCTATGGTATGTAGATGGCGATATGTGAGTTTCATGTGGCCAGTGGAGGGATAGGTTTAGATAACTGAGAGGCAAGAAAGGAGGTTTTTTGTATTGCATGCCAAAATTGAAACCATCTGTACTCACAGAAACTGCAGGAGAACCTACTACAGCTAAAAGGATGGAGTCAAGACATAGGGCTTGTTTTTAGGAAGAACAATAATGGTCCATTGAGTTCCTAAGCCCAGTGCACATTCCATATAAGTGAATGCACCTCATTGAACATCTATAGCACAATTGACCACTTGAATTTTCTCCCTTGCCACTGTACGTACCAGGATTGGAACTGGCTGTGTAACGTCTGTTGTGCAAAAGTAGAAGAGGATTTACGCCAACCTTCCTCTTAATGTGTGAGATTTTGCGTGTAGTAGGTTTTATTAAAAATGTTGGATTTGTTTGTCTGCAGATCATGACAAGAATGATGTAGACTTTGCCATCAGTGTCTGTGTTTCTAGTCAAACTCTGTACTAAAACCCATGAAACAGTGATTGTGGAAGATGCACAAACTTGAGATGTACGCAGTGCAGAATTTGTCTCCGTGGAGAATACAGACTCTGGTGGCCCATTGTTGAGACACTGGACTCTTATTTGGGAGGGATGTGGTTCAAATTTGCTTCTGATCATCCGGATTTGGTTTCTCTGCGATTTTTCATAAATGGCTGAAAACAAATGCCTGTATGGTTCATTTGAAAAGTATACTGCCAATTCCATCACCCACTCTCGCCACCCCCATTGGAGCTTGTGCCCTACCTCTAATGACATTTTTGTTGGTGTGGCATTAAACTTTGAATTTCTTCCCCCTATCTTACAGAGAAGGATGGGTGTGTGCTTGCCACTTGGTAGAAATTAATACCTCCTCTACAGGAGTATTTGTTCATATAAGAAAACACTCACTTGTATTGAAGCCAAGAAGTCAACTAAGTGTGCCAGTCAGTCTGAAGAGAGATAAGTATTATGTGGACAATTATTCCAGGACAAGACAGCATTGTATTGTTACATGTCCATTGTCAACCATTTGGGCAGCAGTAGGAGACTGGAAATTGCCAATAACGTATCTCCAGAGACAGAGGTGTTTCCAGTTTGTTTGTGGGGTGTAATCCAAAGAGTCGTATTTGAATATGCTAGCGTAAGTGCAGCTGGCCCTTGACTATCAATAATTGTAAAGATTAGCTGTCTGTACGGCTCTTTCACCAACAGTGTGAAGCTTAGTTATCCGTCTGTTTGGAGATGGCTGCTGCTTTGTATGCTTGAAAGTCACACAGCTTGCCACAATCAGTAGTTTAATACTCTTTATATAGATTTTCACTACAAACAAAGAATTTCCCATCACTTTTCTTTACAAAAGTTGTTGCAAGTCATTTCCTACATGGAGGAAGGTTGATCCAAATCAACTTTAAAGGCCTCTACTATGCCAAAATATTTTATACTGCAACCTAAATACTTGGTAAGTATTTAAGCGAAGTGCAACCTTAACTGGTAGTTGTGCCCTAAATATGTTCCCGGTGCTTTTCTACATGAATAAGATTTTTTTTGCTGGGATGCCATTAATTACAAAGACTGACAAAAGTGGTCACTCTAGCATGTGACTAGACTGTCCAAAATCTGTAAGTGCACGAAACATTATCGCAACTGTCTACCAGGTACATTCTTACACAATTTTTTCTAGTAGGAAGATTTGCTGTTTGTATGATTGTGTTGTATTTTTCTGAAGGATTTTCATTTTTATGTTGCAGTCAATTGCAGTACAGTAATGGCAGTGGTCAGTTGGGTGACCTGGGCAGTGGTGCCGGAAAGGGTGGTGGTGGTGGAGGTGCTATCAGGGAAGCTGGAGGAGCTTTTGGAAAGAGGGAAGCAGCCAAGGAAGAAGAATATTTCTATAGGAAGGTATGCAAACACTTCTATATTGGACACTGATGTTTTTTTACATGGTAGTGTGCAGCGAGTGTCATCAGCATTTCTAACAAGGGAACCTCCCCATCACACCCCCCCTCAGATTTAGTTATAAGTTGGCAGAGTGGATAGGCCCCGAAAAACTGAACACAGATCAATCGAGAAAACAGGAAGAAGTTCTGTGGAACTACGAAAAAAATAAGCAAAATCTACAAACTGAGTAGTCCTTGAGCAACATAGGCAACAACATGGACGACGGAAGTTCAGGAGCGCCGTGGTCCTGTGGTTAGCGTGAGCAGCTGCGGAACCAGAGGTCCTTGGTTCAAGTCCTCCCTCGAGTGAAAAATTTACTTTCTTTATTTTCGCAAAGTTGTGATCTGTCCGTTCGTTCATTGACGTCTCTGTTCACTGTAATAAGTTTAGTGTCTGTGTTTTGCGACCGCACCGCAAAACCGTGCGATTAGTAGACGAAAGGACGTGCCTCTCCAATGGGAACCGAAAAAATTTGATCGCAAGGTCATAGGTCAACCGATTCCTCCACAGGAAAACACGTCTGATATATTCTATACGATACTGGTGACGGCATGTGTGTCATATGACAGTAATATATTGTCGACCCACCTAACTTGTACACTTGGCGAATGGGTAAAAAGATTCTTCTACCTTGCCCGATTTAGGTTTTCTTGTGGATGTGATTATCACTCCCAAAAAAGTGATCGCATTGGACGGACAGATATAATTGTCTGAAAACAAAAAATTTAAATTTTCAATCGAGGGAGAACTTGAACCAAGGACCTCTTGTTTCACAGCTGCTCACGGGACCACGGCGCTCCTACGCTCACACTCTCCTTGATATTGCTTATCTCACATGGACCACTCACTTTGTGTATTTTGCTTATTTTTTTCATAGTTCCACATAACTTCTTCATGTTTTGTCGATTGATCTGTGTTCAGTTTTTCAAGGCCTATCCACTCTGCCAACTTATAACTAAATCTGAGGGGGGTGCGATGGGGAGGTTCCCTTGTAAGCCTATCCTCAAAATGTGCCTTTGATTCATTACTGAGTTGGATCTTAGAATGCTGACCAATTTGATTATTTGTAAAAAAGCTATTAAGAATTCTTAGTAGTTACTAGAATTCTAAATGTGGTTTAAGTCATTTGTGAGTAGGACATGAAATCTGCATTGAAACTGAGAGATTGCAGCAACACCGCAGTAAATGCTTTGGTGATTCAGAATGTGGTCATTAGGGTGCAAAAAAGATGTAAATGGAGGTCAATAAGAAACAGCTAATACATCTTAGGGAAGTTACCGTTTTTATTAGTAATACTTTCATTACGAAAACTGAAAGAATATTTATCAGAGACAGATTTTGGGCATCCATATGCACTTGATTTCTAATGAATGGAGTGTAAGCAAAAGATCGGAATACTTTTCCATCTCATGTGCGGTGTTTTAAATGCCAGCACTTCGGGCATTTGTCATCCTAGTGTACAGGCAAGTTGATATGTGGAGGCTGTAGCCAGCCACCTCATGAAAATTCACTAAGTGCACTACCACTTGTATTTCAGTTGCAGGAAGAGCCATGCTCTGTAATCCTCCAACTGACTTAACCTACTCAAGGAATTCTGAATCCAGGAACTGAAAGTTGTAGACAGTGTGTTATATTTTGAAGCTGGGAAAAAATATTGTTTGTAACCAGTACCAGTTACACCCACACTTGCAATTACTGTGACCAGGTCATCAGCAATACCTGGTGTATTTCTTCCCCTTGCATCAACATTCAAAAGCTGCACAAATAAACTTGACTGTTTAGGTTATAGACCTTCCCATGGTTCCTGTGACACCATCTTTGGGAACAACTCCTCGCACCCATCTAGAGAAGCAGCTTTCTCCTCTATCTTACCAGTGACATGGCTCCATCTCAGTAACCCTGTCTCTGGAAATCTGCAGGTCAGAGGCTTGACACCAGTCATTGGTTGAGGGAGCCTGCTCTTCTTCCATTCCTACATTCACAGTGGATAAGCTCTCACTATAATTGTCAACACCAAAAGTTGTAAAAGAGGAGAAGAAATCCCAGGAGAAAGCTACTCCGGTAACCCTGGAGACGACAGATGTCCCCGCACCATTGTACTCAGAACCAATGTTGATATGATCTGCCCCTACTGGTGACAGGACAGTGCTGCCCTCCTGATCCTTTCTTGTGTGACAACCCTCAATGTGGTGATCCAATGGAATTGTTTTAGATTTACTGTAATTTGCAGGAACTACAACTAATTTCCTCTTGCTCTTCAATCTGTGTTGGTCCCCAAGGAGTGCACTTCATTGGTGACAACTCCCAGCTCATTGAGGTTACTGTGCATTATGTTGGAACTGTATTGGCCCCAAAAGAGTATCAGGAGGGTCCATACTTTGGTTTCCACAGATGTCGTCCACGAGTACATTCCCCTCCATTTCACATTGGAAGCAATAGCAGTGTGTGTGCAAACTCCCAGCCAGCAACATCTGTAATGTTAAGTTTCATCCAGACTATGCACTTCCTTAACTTTGAATCACCATGTTAATCAAACTACTGTTTCCCACTCCTCGTCTACTTGGAGACTTCAGTGCATACCACCTCCTGTGACAAAATTCCACTTCATATGGTAGAGGCCTTCTGATTGACCATCTTCTTCCATATCTTGACCTCTGTCTTTAAATGGCAGTACTCCTGCCCTCTCACTGTTCAAGGCACCTTTTCAGTCGTCGACTTTTCGATCTCTACAACCAGTCTTGCAGCTTCACTACAATGGTCACTACATGATGATCTTTGTGATGGTGACTACTTTCCAGTGATACTGTCAGTTCCGTGTCAGAACTTAATGAATTACCATGTTTGGCTCTCCAAAGGACAGACTGCTAGTTGGCATGCAGTTATATTGCTCCACCTCTTCCGTGTCTACAGTCAGATTCCATTGGCAAGGTTGTGGAAGATGTCAAGTGCCTCCCACACAAGCTCCTGTGCTGCTGGAACTGTTGTTTCAACAGCCCCCATCCCATGCTGCTGCCTGCTGGTGCATAGGACATTGCTACAGCTACTCACAATCGTCAAATCGGCCCCCAAAATCGCAACCTATATCCTTCACTGACCGCTGTCATCACTTTTAAGGGGCTTTGTGCTGAGGTGGTGTATTCCAAAACTGAGGTGCATTAGGAAAAAAAAAAAATGTGGGGGAAAGGTTTCTGTTGACAGTAATATTTTACGACATATCTACTTTACTCCATATAATTGCCATTCACGTCTATACATTTTCTGTAATACTGCACCAGCTTTTTTAACCCCTGTGTGGCTGCACTGTTAGAGGTGCCATGTCAGTGATTGCATGGCCACTCCTGCCAGATGTTAAGAGTCCTCCCTCCAGCATCGGTGTGAGTGTTGTTCTTAGCATAAGTTAGTTTAAGTAGTGTGTAAGTCTAGGGACCGATGACCTCAGTAGTTTGGTCCCTTAGGAATTCACAACTCCTGCGCATAAAAGTGTACTGCGTGGGAACTGAACCAGTTGGTAACACAAGTCTAGAATTCGTTGTCGTTTTGAAAACTTTGTCCACCCAGACACTTTTTCAAATGCAAGAAAAGGAAATAGTCTCTAGGTGCAAGGTTGAGACTGTATGGAAGGTGATCAAAAAGTTCACAACAAAAATATTGAATGTTCTTGGTTTTTTCAAAGGTGTGAGGGTGTGCATTGTCATGGAGGCCAATTACTCCAGGCGACAGTTCCCTCAGCATCAATTTTGGATCGCATGTCTCAGTTTGGTTAGTATTTTACAATTTCTTTCTGCTGTAATTGTTGACCCGCAGTCCATGAAATCAATCAAAAGGACATTATTTTTGTCCCAAAAAACAGTAGCCATCATTTTTCAGTTAGACTGGAGACTACATAAACTTATTTGGTTTGGATGAACTGGAATTGCATCACTGCATTGACTGTTGTTTAGATTCTGTGTTGGTGTAATGGTATCCACGTCTTGTCACCAGTAACAATGTGGGAAAACAAGCCATCTCTGTCTTATCTATAGCACTGAAAGACTGGCATACACTAAGCATTCTTTGTTCATTGTGCTGATCAGTGAGTACTTTCGGAACCCGCATTGCACAAAATTTGTGGTAGTCAGCCTGTTCCATGACAAACCAGTAAATTAAGGTTTGAGCAACATTTTTGAATTCATTAGCAAGACCACTAATTGTCAGTTGTCAATCACTTTGGAGTTTCTGGTTCATTTTATAAACTATGTCATTGGTCCAAATACTGTGCCCGCCCTCTGCTGTTCATCATGGTCATTCGCAGAGCCATTTTGAAATTCTCGAAACCAATTTAAAGCTTGTTTGTCACTCATTATTTCTGATTCGTATGTTAGACACAACTCAAGATGGAGTTCAGCATCTAAAGATCGTTTTGCCTCCAGAAATCTAATTGCACTGCACACCTCACAACTGGCGGGATCTAAGATTGTCTTGGCCATTGCGATCTGCTCTCACTGACTGCCAAATAACTTCTGAATCAAACCAAAACTGCAGTAGCTTCCTAAAGAGTTTGTAGAAAGCACTGCATGTGTGACACTTCACTCATGCCTATCATCAGTTAAACATTGGTTACCAGACCTTAGTTTTGGAGCACACCATGTAAATGCAGTAAGAATGAGTGCAAGAAGCACTACTTATCCTCCTTGGGAACATGTCCATTGTCATCCCAAGTGTGGGCCAAGCTCTGTAATCTTCGGGGTTGACAAAGTGAACAATTGTTGCAGATCTCCATGTTGTTATTTGTACCGGTGCATCTGCCCTTCCTTAAACAACTTGCAACCCACTTGTGATGACATCGGTGTCCTCTTGTTATACGTCTATCTTTATAATGCATAAAAGAGTTGGACGTACTGTCCTTCACTCCCTGCTGCCAATGCTCCCTCTCTGCCGCTGCACCAATTATGTAATGAACCTTTTGCTGACTGGAAACTGCTATAGACTCTTCATAATCAGATGAGTCAACATGTGAATGTTATGCAAAGGCTACATCCACTCAGGGTCTTCAACAATAATTGGCTTGAAAATGCCTTCTCTTCGCAACGGTGAGATATCATTGCCCCAGTCCTTAAGCCAAGTAGAAGCCCAATGTCTCAGCAGCTACTGACCGATTAGCCTCTGCAAACTCCTTGGAAATATTGTAGCTCGAGTATTATTCTGGGTTCTCAAATCATGGCTTCTGGGACGGACAATCCACAACTGACCATCTGGTTAGGTAGTGTTACTTAAACATCAATAGTTGACTCTTGCAATATTATCAATAGTATTCTTAAATACTGTCAATATATTGATTAACTATTGATTGCTTTGTGCAGGTGTTTCAAATGAAAAATAGCTTTCTAAGAATTTTTATTGTTTAAAATACAATAATACAGGATATGTAAATTTTGTTTTTATAAAAGTAAGGTATTTAAATTCTTATCCTTTAGTTTATTGCATTTTTCAGTTATTATTTGTGCTGCACTGGGGAAAGCACCCTCTACCGGAATGGAAGTCGCTGGACACCACAAAAATTTAGTGGCTATTACACATATCATACTATTAGATTTTCCACAGTATTCTAATGCACAAGCATGTTTGTCTATTACAGATTTTTCAAAGTATTGACATAAGTCAATTACAGAATCACTGGCTGGTGTAATGACATCGATGTTACACTGTTGCTAATTGGGCAGAAAAAGTAGATCATATTTTGAACTGTTAGACATATCAGTAGATGTATTAGCACTACTCAAAGATGCTTCTGTTTCAGGTAATATTCTTGGTGTTGATACAATGATAGCAGCATACTCTTCCTGAAGTACTTGTGCAGTGTCTCTGCCTCTTGAAATGATCTGAAACAGGTTTCTTAAACCTGGGCTCTAATAATGTCACAAGCATATTAACAATCAGTTAAATGGTTTCACTCTTTCTTTGACTAATTTAATCAAGGAATCCAGAACATGTGGCACTTTATTAGTTATCAAGCTTTCCAAGACTGACAACTTTGCAGCAATACCTCATATCTACATCTACATCCATACTCCACAAGCCACCTGACGGTGTGTGGCTGCTGCTGCTGCTGCTTCAAAAGTTTCAGAAGACCTATTATCTCTTGTATAGCTAAGGAATTTTCTGCTGTGAGAGTAGGCAGTGCTTTGGAACTTTCATTGATCGCGATCGCAAGCTCACTCCGTACTTCCATAATTCTTTTGAGCATGTAGTGTGAGCTTTCCATCAAGCAGCGCCACTTGTATCAGTCCCGGTTCTTTTTTGTTTGCTCTTTTTTGAACATTGCGCAGTTTGTAGCTGGTTAGTGTAGTGTTTTGAAAGTCACAATATCCTTTGTAAAATTTTGGAAAATATTTCTGCTTTGAAACAATGTTCTACTGTTAAGTTGATGCAGTGGGCGAAACAGGTGAATGTCAAATGCTTAGGATTTCGACAGCATTGTCATATTGTAGAGTTTTCTGTGACCACTACTACTGTCTTATCATGAGTATTGTATTCCATTAAGATCTGAATGATGACCTGGAAAAAATGTAATTTTAAAATCACCTACCAGTATGTCCAGAATTTTGCACAATATTGTCAAACAAGTTTGTTTCAATCCTTGAAACCTGAAAAATTACTTTCATATTTTTAAAAAAAATTCTCATAAAGCTTTGGTCAACATATTACTTGTCAATGTTACATTGAGCTTCATCGTCTTAAGTGGCAAGCCAGTGCCAGTATACCTTCATTTGCATTGCTTTTCCACATGTCCATTGTAACACTAAAAAAATACCTTTTGTAAGAGCTTTTTCTAATTTATTTTTTCTCTCTTCATATTGTTATTGAGATCAATGAACAGTGTGGTTTTATCTGGCAACTCATATCTGCTCTCTAAACAAATTTTTTAAAACCCAGATGGTCGGAAGTTCTGTATGGAATGGTATCAATAGCAACCGTTTGTGGACAAATAGAATAAAATTCTTTCTTTACTTTTGAACTGGCCTTGAAATGTGATTGATGAACTTGTGATCTAGATACAGTGCAAGAGGTGCAACCGAAAGAATTGAGAAGCTCTTAAGAGTTATTCTAACAGAAGAGCTAGAAGCTTTAGAGGCAGAATTCTTCCTTATAATGCTTGAAAAATTATTTGTCAGGTCGCACAATGATGTCAACTCAAAAACATAAAAAGAAATTATGGTGAGCTAATCCACCAACTCCACAAGTTTTAAACAAGAGGCTTCAGAAACTTTACAGCAGATTAAAACTATGTGCCAGATGAAGACTCAAAATCGGGACCTTTGCCTTTCACGGGCAAGTGCTCTACCAACCGAGCTACCCAAGCATGGCTCATGAACCGTCCCGCGAAAGGCGAAGGTCCAGAGTTAGTCTTCGTCTGACACAGTTTTAATCAGCCAGGAAGCTTCATATCAGCACACGCTTGGCTGCAGAATGAAAATTTCATTCTGGAACTGTTTTCACCATTAATGGGCAAGAGCTCAAGATATGTGTATAGGATTAAGAGTTTTTACAAAACATTCACCATCTACTCTTGACAAAAGAGATTAGTTTTGTCTCATATCCATTGAAATATTCACATTTCGCGTGCATTATTTATGAATATGCCCTGAAATACTGTGAAATCAGATAGAATGTGAACACAGCTGTATATTTTAATGACTATGTCCAGCCACCATGCAAATAAAAAAAAACTTGACACTTGACAGGTTGTTTTTTAACTATCTTCAGTTCTGCGGGAGCTGGTGTGTCTTTGAAGGAGCAAAAAAAAAAAGGTGACACAGGGGTGTTAGGATTGTCAGTGTTTTTTGTTTTCGAATCATCCTATACATTAACATGTACAACTGAAAATACTTGGATGTACAATGAGGACTCAGAAACAGAAGAGAACAGTAGCAGGTCTGTTTAATTAATACTGATAATAATTGTATTTATTTTAAAATGCTTTATGCAGTCTAATTACAAACACTTAACAAATCTTTAAAATGTCATTTTTTTTCCTCTTTACTAACTGTTGTATTACACCAGTCTGTTACATTTTTATTCCTTGCTACAAGCAACCAAGCTCTCTCAATTGAAGATGACAATCTGTATAATGCACATTCACAAATCCATGTTATTTACATGTGTAGATTTTACCAGAAGGATGAGCCCATGAATTGTAATTACTGGAAGACAAACAAGAAAATTCTTTCTCGTCCCCTCCCCCCACAGCGACCACTCTGTTAACAACATAATTTATAAACAGCATAGACTATGGATAGTTAAAGCAGGCGACCGATTGTGAAGATAGTGCAGGTATTATCAATTAACTGATGTTTAAGTAACACTATGGTTAAGCTGGAAACGGCAGTCTGACAGACTTTTCTAAATGCCAATACCTCATTGCTGCCTGACCTACATAAGGCATACGACACCCCTTTGTGCCTGTTTTGCTTACCCTCTATGACTGGAGCTTTTAGGCTCCCTATACTTTTTATTCATCAGTTTTTATCTCACTGTTTTTTTCAGATTAGAATTGGTACATTACTCAGCACCCCGTGAGGTCAAGAAAATGCCGTCCCGCAGGGCCCTGTGCTGATTGTTACATCCCTTCGTCACCTCTCAAATTGGTTAGTGACCTCTGTCAAGCTACTGTTCCCCCCATACTGTAAGTTGATGACTTTTGTATTTGATATAGCTCTGTCTGTGGTCCTCACTGAATGCCAACTTAAAGGTACTATCCGAAAGGTCTCCATGTGGCTCTTTACCATAGCTTCCAATTCTCTGTTGCAAGAACACAAATTAAACATTTATAATCATGCCTCGGTCCATCCTGACCCACAGTTCTACATGGATACCACTGCAGCACTTGGACATTATTGCAGTCCATATTTTTGGGATTTCTCTTTGGTAAAAAGCTGTCAGTGCTTCCTGATATTCATTAACTAAAGGCTAGCTGTGTGTGGAAGCTTAACACTATCTACTTCCTTGCCCTCACCTCTTGGGGTGCAAGTTGGGCTGCTGACCTCCATATTTACCAGGCCATGATCTCGTGTTGACTGGACTGTGATTGAGTATACGGCTCAGCAGCACCTTCAGCTTTCAAATTGTTGAACCTAGTCCATTATCATAGAGTAAGACAGTCCACTGACACTTTCTGGACTGATCCTGTAGACACTCTCATTCCTGAAGCAGGCATCTTCTCATGCAGTCACTACCCAGCAATTTTGCTGTCAGCATTATTAAATTCTTTTTGCACACCTGGTGTATAGACCACTAAAACTGCCCTCAATGAGATTACTAGTTGGTAAGCACCTCAAGGCCCTTTACTGAAGTCTCTGACTAACCACCTCAGAATGTGCTCTGTGTTCCCCACACCCCTTCTCCTGTGCCCCCTAGGGTAGTACCCAGACAATGAAATTGGATCAATATATTTCAAGGACCTAAAGTTTGTCATCCCTATTACCTTTCGGTGTCTGTTCCTCTTGTTCTTAAAGATCAGGGCGCTGTCATAATTTACACTGATGGCTCTAAAATTGTGAATAGGACATCTCCCACTTTTCAGGAATATCTGTTGCTGGGAACATGTAGTCTTTTTACTACAGAGCTAATAGCCATTGATGGAATCCTTAGTTATATTAAAAGTATTCCCCTCAAGTGCTTTTTAATTTATTGTGACTCGGTAAGCAGTCTCCAGGCTATTATTTACTCTTGTCACTGTGTGATACCTGCTGTTCATGACCTTCTATTTGACCTTAGTTGTGCAGCCTGTTCATGACCTTCTATTTGACCTTAGTTGTGCAGCCTGTTCAGTTGTTTCTTTTCTTAAGACATTTGTGTATTCAAGGAGTGAACTGGTGGACCATTTGGACCAAGAAGCAATTATTCACCCAATATTCTCTTTGATTACCCCAGGTGTGGATTTGCAGGTTCAAATAAGACCTCACCTCTTATGACTTGGAAATGGAGCATCTGGTGGGCTGCTGCCCTCTAATCAATTCCATACTCTCAAGGCAACTACTGCTGAATGGGACGACTCCTCCTATTCCTCCCAGAAAGGAACACACAGTCCTACGTCACCTCAGCAGTGGCCTTTGTTCTTTTTCCTGTCGTCTTCTCATATCATCTTGTGATCAGAATGTTGATGTGGATTTGGCAATGTTAGTGGTAGATCATGGTCAGATGCCCTTCCTATCACCATGTCTTCCCCCTCCTACACATCAACGCGGAATTTGTGTACTCCATCTGTCTGCATCAAGTGTTCTCATGTGAAAGTGAGAGTGAGTTCTTGCGACATTTTTGAATGGTATAAGTGCATTGGAATGCAGGTACCAGCCCAGATTCATCTAGTTGGATGTGGGGAAACCACCTAAAAGCCACATCCAGGCTGGCCGGCACACATGCCCTCGTTGTTAACCTGCCAGTCAGATTTTATCCATGGCTGGCATGTCTCTAGATTCTCAGCTCCCCAGGGGGTCCACAACTCTTTTGTGGATACGTGCGTGGCGAGCATGGGGCCCCGAGCTATTGCAGCCTTCTTTCTCTCCAGGGCTGCATTTCCTTCCCCTTCCCCTCCTCTCCCCTCCTTGCTCCTTTCCCGTCACCCTCTCCTATCCCTCTCTTGGTGTCCTTGCTTATGTTGGCCCCTGCTATCCTCTTGGTTCTGTTGGTTTTACAATCCGGCTTTGTTGCGTAATCATCTCCTCCTTTTGGCATTCCTTGGTCCCCCTCTGGGGTTTGACCTCCATTACAAAATTTCTCCTCCGTAGTGTGAGCCATTTGGGGAAGAGCACCTTACCGAGTGTCTCCGACGTGCGCTCTCCTAGTACATTCCACCTTTTCTTTCACGTCGTTGTCTGATGCTAGGGTGCATAGCCAGCACGGTAGCCAGCCCGTGTGGTGGGGTCGCTATGTACCCTTTTGGTTGAGCCCCCTGAACACACAGGGATCACACTTCTGATACCTGAGCTGTGACCTCCTCATGCATGCCTTGGAGTGGTTGCTCGTCATCCTGGAGCATCGGAACTCCCGGCAATGGCCGCCGTGCCAGACAGCCCTTGCTGTGGCTGGGTGGCGCCCGTGAGGAGAGCCCCTGATCGGAGTGGGTGGTATCAGGGCAGACGCTATGCAAATGAAATGCATATGGGTCCAGAACTCTGGCCGTTCTTCTGTGGCCGTCTCTCTGCGTGGAACTGATTCTTCAAGTGCTTCTTCTCTTGCCCCTTCGGCCTTCCCTTCCATGGCTACCCCCTAGGAGGAGGGTCAGGCCCGTCAGCTCGGGGCGAAACCTTTCCCCTGTTATCTAGTTTGCACCAGGACTGATGGAGATACTTTCACCAATACCAAACCTTTATTCTTTGTGGAACACATTGAAGACAAGTTTGGCAAAGTGGACTCCCTGAGCAAGATGCGGTCGGGTTCGTTGCTGATCAAAACTGCTTCAGCTGCCCAATCTACGGCCCTTTGTGCCTGTACCCATCTTGGCACAATTCCTGTGTCCATTACCCCCCACCAGTCTCTAAATATGGTACAAGGTGTGATTTTTCACAAGGACCTCATCCTTCAAACTGATGAGGAACTTCAGGACAATCTCGGACGGCGGGGTGCTCACTTTGTTCGGCATGTCCAGAAGGGCCCTAAAGACAATCGCATTGATACTGGTGCCTTTATCCTGTCCTCTCTGAGAAAGTTAAGATTATGGTTTATCAATGTGATGTGAAGCCGTACATCCCACCTCCTATGAGGTGTTTTAAGTGCTTGCGTTTTGGACACATGTCTTCCTGCTGTTCACAGGCCCCTCTCTGTGGTGACTGTGGACGTCCACTCCATGAGGGGAGTCCCTGTGTTCCCCCTCCTGTGTGTGTAAATTGTCATGATAGTCATTCTCCACGTTCACCAGATTGCCCAGTATATTAGAAGGAAAAGAAGATACAGGAGTAAAAGTCCCTCGATCGTTTAACCTACACAGAGGCCTGTAAGAAATATACAAGTCTTCACCCTGTGTCCATGACATCTAGTTACGCCTTGGTTACATCTTCACCCCTTCCTCCCCCTTCCTTACCCGCAGCCCGGACCCCTCTCCTCCCCCTCTCCTCCCCCTCTCCTCCCCCTCTCCTCCCCCTCTCCTCCCCCTCTCCTCCCCCTCTCCTCCCCCTCTCCTCCCCCTCTCCTCCCCCTCTCCTCCCCCTCTCCTCCCCCTCTCCTCCCCCTCTCCTCCCCCTCTCCTCCCCCTCTCCTCCCCCTCTCCTCCCCCTCTCCTCCCCCTCTCCTCCCCCTCTCCTCCCCCTCTCCTCCCCCTCTCCTCCCCCTCTCCTCCCCCTCTCCTCCCCCTCTCCTCCCCCTCTCCTCCCCCTCTCCTCCCCCTCTCCTCCCCCCTCTCCTCCCCCCTCTCCCCCCCCCTCTCCCCCCCCCTCTCCCCTCCCCCCTCTCCCCTCCCCCCTCTCCCCTCCCCCCTCTCCCCTCCCCCCCTCTCCTCCCCCCCTCTCCTCCCCCCCTCTCCTCGCCCCCTCTCCTCGCCCCCTCTCCTCGCCCCCTCTCCTCGCCCCCTCTCCTCGCCCCCTCTCCTCGCCCCCTCTCCTCGCCCCCTCTCCTCGCCCCCTCTCCTCGCCCCCTCTCCTCGCCCCCTCTCCTCGCCCCCTCTCCTCGCCCCCTCTCCTCGCCCCCTCTCCTCGCCCCCTCTCCTCGCCCCCTCTCCTCGCCCCCTCTCCTCGCCCCCTCTCCTCGCCCCCTCTCCTCGCCCCCTCTCCTCGCCCCCTCTCCTCGCCCCCTCTCCTCGCCCCCTCTCCTCGCCCCCTCTCCTCGCCCCCTCTCCTCGCCCCCTCTCCTCGCCCCCTCTCCTCGCCCCCTCTCCTCGCCCCCTCTCCTCGCCCCCTCTCCTCGCCCCCTCTCCTCGCCCCCTCTCCTCGCCCCCTCTCCTCGCCCCCTCTCCCCCCTCGCCCCCCCTCTCCCCTCGCCCCCCCTCTCCCCTCGCCCCCCCCTCCCCTCGCCCCCCCTCCCCTCGCCCCCCCTCCCCTCGCCCCCCCTCCCCTCGCCCCCCCTCCCCTCGCCCCCCCTCCCCTCGCCCCCCCTCCCCTCGCCCCCCCTCTCCTCGCCCCCCCTCTCCTCGCCCCCCCTCTCCCCACCCCACCTCTCCCCACCCCACCTCTCCTCCCCCCACGTCTCCTCCCCCCTCTCCTGGTGTCACCAGAGGTCCCTTCCCCGTCTTCACAACCGGATTCTGACCTGTCGTTCATGGATGTCGCCCCCTCCTTGTCGGTGACGGGTGGGGATTGGCAGTATGACTGGCTTTAGTGTCTTCAGCCCCCATTTAAGTCATAATTCTGTGGTTCTGCAATGGAATTGTAATGGATACTATCGTCACCTTCCGGAATTGAAATCCCTTCTTTCGTCTTACTCTGCAGCTTGTGTGGTTCTCCAGGCATCTCATTTTACTGATTCTCACTCACTGACCCTCCGTGGGTTCCGTGTTTTCTGTCGAAATCGGGTCGGACCCCTGCGGGCTTCTGTTGGTGGTTGTATGTTGGTCCGTACAGACATTGCTAGCAAGTGGATTCCTCTTCAAACTACATTGGAAGCAGTTGCTGTTAGGGTCCACCTAGACTCTGCGGTCACAGTTCACAATCTTTATCTCTCTCCTGACAGGACTCTTACACTTGCTGCCTTAACTGCCCTTCTTCAGCAACTTCCTCCTCCCTTCCTCCTCCTTGGTGATTTTAATGCTCATCATCCCTTGTGGGGCAGTGCCTTTCCATCTAGACGAGGTCTTCTTATAGACCAGTTTATTGCAGACCACGACTTGTGCCTTCTTAATGATGGCTCCGCTACTCATTTCAGTGCCGGTCATGGTACCTTTCCTGCCATTGATCTTCCTCTTTCTCTCTCTCTCTCCTCCTTTCATTACACTGGTCGCCACACGACGACCTTTGTGATAGTGACCATTTCCCGTTGATTATCTCGCTCCCTTCCCGCTCCCCGATGGACAGGTTACTTTGTTGGTCTTTCCAACGCGCCGATTGGCCTCTATACACTGCATAGGTCATGTTTTCTCCCTCTTTGTCGGGTTGTATTGATGACGTCCTACGTGACATGTCTGATGCGATTGTTTGCGCTGCTAACCTTGCTGTCCCGCACTCATCTGGACCATTTCGTCGCCGGCAAGTCCCATGGTGGAGCACGGCCATTGCCATTGCCATCCGTGATCGCCGTCGAGCTTTGCATCACTTTAAGAGGCACCCATCCGTAGCCAGCCTTACTACCTTTAAACGCCTCTACGCTAAAGCCCGTTATTTAATCAAACAGAGCAAGCGGATATGTTGGGAATGATTCGTTTCTTCCCTTGGTTCTGCTCTCCCTCTGTCACGGGTATGGGCTATACTTCGCTCTCTCCAAGGTTGCCATCGGCAGTCCACCCTCCCAGGCCTTCACCTCCCAGATGGCCTTTGTACGGACCCATTAGTTCTTGCAGAACATCTTGCGACCCATTTTGCAGTGGCCTCAGCATCAGCCTCGTATCCAGCTGCTTTCCTTCACCTGAAACAGCGGGCTGAAGCTTCCACCTTATGTTTTACCCCTTGTGAGTCAGAATCTTACAACGAACCTTTTACTGAATGGGAATTTCTTTCTGCACTTTCTTCTTCTCATGATGCAGCCCCCGGCCCAGATTCCATTCATAACCAACTGCTTTGACATCTCAGTACTTTGGTGTTTAACCGTATCTGGCTCCAGGGTGACTTCCCTTCTCAGTGGAGGGATAGCATTGTGGTTCCTGTCCTTAAGCGTGGTAAGAACCCCCTATCTGTTGACAGCTATCAGCCAATTAGTTTGACCAATGTTGTTTGTAAGTTACTTGAACGGATGGTAGCCCGTCGGCTCAATTGGGTACTCGAATCTCGGGATCTATTGTCCCCTTACCAGTGTGGCTTTCGAGAGGGACGGTCTCCAATCGATCATTTACTTCGCTTGGAATCCACAGTTCGGCAGGCTTTATCCCAGCGCCGCCATTTGGTTGCAGTGTTTTTTGACCTTCGCAAGGCCTATGACACGGCCTGGCGCCATCACATCTTACTTACCCTTCATCAGTGGGGTCTTCGGGGCCCATTCCCGATTTTTATCCGCCAGTTCCTGTTCCATCAGTCATTCAGAGTTCGAGGTGGTACAGTTTTTAGTTCTCCACGGACCCAGGAGATGGACATCCCACAGGGTTCTGTCTTGAGTGTCCTTCTTTTCCTCATTGCTATCGATGGACTTGTGGCCTCTGTCGGTCCTTTGGTCGCCCCTGCCCTGTATGTGGATGATTTCTGCATTTGGGTTAGTTCCTCTTCGATGGCATCTGCAGAGCAATACGGCGTGCCTCTGCATGGACCCTCTCACATGGGTTCCAATTCTCTCCTCTAAAATCGCAGGTGGTCCACTTCTGTCGCCGTACTACGATCCACAGCTCTATCTTGATGCCCACCGATTGCCTGTGGTCCCACAGTTTCGTTTCCTGGGTTTTCTTTTTGACAACAAGCTCACTTGGCTGCCCCATATCAGACATCTGAAGGTAGGATGTTTCCGTAAACTCAATGTCCTTCGCTTCCTTGCCCACTCCTCTTGTGGTGCGGACCGTTCCCTCCTTCTCTGTCTTTATCGTGCTCTAGTTCTGTCTCGCTTGGACTGTGGTTGTCAAGTTTATGGTTCAGCTGCTCCTTCCACAGTGCACGTGCTGGATCCAGTCCACCATCGTGGTATCCGTTTGGCCACCAGTGCCTTCCCTACTAGCCCTGTTGATAGTCTCCTGGTTGAAGCTGGGATCCCCCCCCCCCCCTTTCTGTTCGGCGGTCCCAGCTTCTGGTGTCTTATGCACTCACTATCTGTTCCTCTCCCACTCATCCTTCCTATTCTATCCTGTTCCCAGACCATGGGCGTCGCCCACCCGACTCCCGCCCTCGGGCGGGTTTACTGGTTGGGCTCCGCCTTGCGTCTCTTTGCCATGATTTTCAGCTTCCTCCTTTGTCCTGCCTTCCTCGCTCCCTCCCCTCCACCCCCCCTTGGTTAGTTCCTCGACCTCGAATTCGGATGGATCTCCGCCGAGGTCCAAAAGATTCCATCCCCCCCCCCCCCCCCCCCCCCCCCCCGGTGGTGTTCCATTCCTTTTTCCACCAAATTTTATGGGAGTTTCGGGATGCTGTTGTTTTTTACACTGATGGCTCTAAATCTGCTGCTCATGTGGGGTATGCCTTCAAGCCCTCTGTCGGAACGGAAAATCATCTGCTGCCACCTACATGTGGGGTGTTTACTGCGGAATTGATGGCAATTTCCCAGGCCCTTACCTTTATTAAACAGTCCCAACACAACAACGTTTTGTTATGTACAGACTCGATGAGTGGCCTTCTTGCTATTGACCGGTGTTTTTCGCACCATCCCTTGGTCTCTGCCATCCATACTTACCCCCGTTTTCTGTAACCCCTCCTGCAGCGGATTTACGGCTTCACATCAAATCCCACTTCACACAGTCATGGGCCAATTCTTGGGAGGCTACTCGCCTGTCTAATAAACTTTGTGCGATTAAGGTGACACCAGGCCCGTGGCGTTCTTCCTTTCGCCTCTCCAGAGAGGACTCAACCACACTGTGTCTTCTCTGCATTGGCCATACCAGGCTGACCCATGGTTTTCTTTTGCATGATGAGCCACCCCCACTTTGTGGTTGTGGAGCCTTCCAGTCGGTAGCCCACATTTTGGTTGAATGCCCCCTTCTTTTGGCTCTGCGTGCTAAGTACAGACTCCCCCACACTTTACCTTTGATGTTGGCTGACGATTCCCGGATGGTCTCTCTGGTTCTCGGTTTCCTCCGGGAAAGTGGTTTTTATTCTCATTTTTAAGATTTTTAATCTCTCTCTGGTATTGGGGCAGGGCGGTGAGTGTTTTGGTGTCTCCCACCGTAAGTAGTGTTCGGAGATTCCCGATTCACCTCCCTGACTGAAATCCTCTTTTCTTCGCCTTTTACTCTATTTTTATCCTTTTTTTTTTAAGGCTTGGTTAGTCTCCTTTTTCCATACGTACTTCTGCATTCTAGCGGTTGCACCTTTTAAGTCACAGGTGGTCTTGCCTCTGCTGCTTCAGCATAGCGTTGGGTTCGTTCTCTTGCTGACTTCCCTCATTTTTTTACTATTGACATGACTGCCTTTTTACGTTTTTAGTTTTTTCCATTTTATTGTTCTTACTTTCTTCAGATGTCCCATTAGCGGAATGGAACATATTTGAAACAAGGGACTGATGACCTTGCTGTTTGGTCCCTTAAACAAACAACCAACCAACCAACCAACCAACCTAGATTCTCAGAAGCAGCATGTTATCATACGCTTCTCTGTGCGTGTATTGCTTCCACATTTGTCATGCTGTATTAACTCACACATTTATATTGTGCAGTGAAGCTCCTTATGTTGCGGTTACAGGCAATCATTCACATCCTGCTAGAATATTCCTTCCTCCTGGTCCTCCATGCTAAGCATAACCTTCCAGATTCTTTGCCTCTGATATTGGCATGCGAGTCACGCACAATTGAATTGGTTCGTCATTTTCTCCTTAAGAGGTTTTCTCTCTCTGATACAATGTTTTAAACTGCTTTTGAGGTGGGTGTTGCTTCTTTGGGTTGGGGTGTCTCCAACTGCATGCTAAGACTGGCAACCCTCAAGCATCTCTCTTTTACCAGCTGCATTGGTAGTCCCTTTTTCTTTTGCACTTTATTAGCTGTTTCAGGGGTAACACTCCAATCAATAGTGGATGCTGTACCGCTCTTTAACCTATTGGGGGTGGGACAACCCGTCACAAGCAGAGCTCTGGAGGAAGCTCACATGACCCCACCCCATTGCTGACCTGCTTAGTTCTCACACATTGTTTTATTGTTGTAGGTCCAATTGATAAGTATTATGTTGTCAGCTGTATCACTTTTTATTGTTATTGCTCTCCTGTGTTGAACTGTTACTGTATAACTGTCAGCCTTAACAGCACTAGCAAGGGGTCAGATGTGGGTGGGTTTTATTCTGCCGCAGATGAACCCTGGGAGAACCCTCATTTGCTCTCACCTAAGTACTTTCCCAACCCAAATACTTTTACTTCTCCAATTATGCCTCAGTTCTGGCAAAATATTGTTCTCAGTGTCACGTATTTCCCACTACTACATACTTCTATAATGTAGTCAGAATTTCTGGTGGACGTTACTAACTTCTAATGAACTAACTCTTGACGGAGTGACAAATGATCTCTGTTTAGTAACTTAACCTCCAACGAACCAACTGAAAGATGAAACAATGAAAGGAAAATCAGTGTGGTCACATCATTTAAATACAGGGTGTACATAAAGTCCACAATCACTTTCAGTTATTTATTGCATGAGAACCAAACATTGTACAGATATCATACATATGTCATTTTGAAGAGAAACCCTGAAAGTTTCTCCTTCCCCCCCCCCCTCCCCCCCCATGTATACTGCAACAGCGCAGTTTGGTAATTTGCCAATAGTCAGAGCTAGTCGCAAACATGGCGAGTTCAGGTGCAGAGTGAGCTTTCTATGTGTTTGAGTTTGACAAAAACAAGTTTGCTACAGCTGCTCAACAGATGTTTAGAACCAAGTATGGTAAGAAGCCACCAACAAGAAAGGCCATTTACCACTGGCATAACAAATTCGTTACAATGGCTTGCTTGTGCCTGGCAAAGAGAAGCGAACATCCCAGTGTGAGTGAAGTAAATGTGGAGTGCATACCAGAGACATTAATAATGAGTCCAAAGAAATCAGTGTGCCATGCATCCCGTGAACTCAAAATGACTTCAGTGATGGTGTGGAAAGCCCTACGACAGAAGCTGTCTATGAAACCATTCAAATTGGAGCTAGTGCAGAAGCTCAATGACTATGACAAAGGCAAGCATTTCAAGTTTTGTTCACAGTTGCAACAACTGAACAAGGATTGTTGATTGCTTAATTTTTTAGCTATGAAGCCACTTTTCATACTAATGGTAAAATGAACACGCGTAATTGTCGAATCTGGGATACAAAGCATCCACACAAATGCATTGAATTTGAGCATGATTCCCCAAAGGTACATGTTTTTTGTGCCTTTTCACATCAAAAACTGTATGGGCCATACTTCTTTGCTGAGAGCCATTCATCTTTCAAGAGGATGGGGCTCCACCCCATTTTCATGTGAAGTTTGTGGGTACCTGAACACGGAGCTGCCATGTGGATGGATCAGCCATGCTACAGAAGGGGCAGCCATTTCATGAAATGTCCTTCCTGATCACCAGATCCCACTCCATATGACTTTTTTCTGTGGGGACACATTAGAGATCTGTTGTATGTACTATCTCTACCACATGATGTAGCAGAGCTCTGGGAGAGATTACAGGAAGTGACTGCCACAGTCGATGATGCCGTGCTGGGACAGGTAAAAAAAAAGTTAAAGAGTTTCTCTTCAAAGTGCAATGTGTATGACATCTGTACAATGTTTAGTTCTTGTGCAATAAATAATTGAAAGTGTTCCCACACTTTATGTACACCCATCATATAGTACCAACAAGCAGGAAGAATGGTACTGTCAAAAAGCCACTAATAGGGAAAGTGAATGTAAGATTTGGATGTATTTGAAGTTCCTTGGGAAGTACAGTGCATCTGTGAAGAAATTAGTAAAACACTATTGTGTGATCATTTCTAGAGTATTGCGCCATTGCTTTAAGCCTGCAAGGAGGCAGCACAGCAGACATCAGATGTATTCAAGGATGAGCTGATAGAATCTTAACATTTTTTGTAGACCATTTAGAATTGTAACCCTTCATTTTCCCCCTTATCAGTATGTTACTGGAACAGGACAGAAAATCTTTACTGTTACTGCAAAGTACACTCTTCGATGTACTGTACATGACTTCAACAGTGTATATGTAGTTAAAGATAAAGCACATGGCATTGTGCATTTGGTGGTGGTCAGACCATGGGCACCTAATGCTTGAAACACACCATCTTCAGAATTTTTGCTTTTCACTATTGATGGGAAACTACTACTGCCACCATGAATTTCTAGAGGATAACAACACATTTGTGTGTCACAGGAAACTATCTTGGCACTAAAATTGGCCAAGAGATAAAAGGACTTGATCTACGAACTGAGTAGCTATCCTGATGCATTCTGGAACCAGTTCCATATGTTGTAGCTAACCATTTCTCTGTAATGTCCTTTCTCCCGGAATGCTAGCCCAATGAGGTATGCAGGAGAACTTCTGTGAGTGAGAGAGATGCTGGTAGAAATCAAGCTGTGAGGGGTGGGTCTTGAATAATGCTTCGGTTCCTCAGTTGATAAGAGCAGTGTTTGTGAAACGCAAGATTCAGAGTTTGAGACTCGACCCAGCACACAGTTTTAACCTGCTGGGAAATTTTATGGCCTTTTTAACAGTCTAATGCATAAAAATGAATATTTGTCTTTCAGTCATCTATGTGTTTCTGTGCCATTAATCAAATAACGATGAAACTACAGTGAGTTGTTGTACTCACACCTGCACATGTTCCTGTTGGTGTAAGAACCACCTACCACCTGCAGAGGTGGGGACTTACTTTTGAATACATTGTGGGAGCAACCAGTGATCAGTGTTATTACTAATATTTACTATCAAAAACAGTCTGGATCACAAATTATTTATTCTGGTGACCGGTTTTGACCACAACTGGTGGTAAATCACTAGTGATTTGCCACCAGATGGAGGTTCTTGCTCATTGGTCTGAAGATGACCACAGTTGTGGTTGAAACCGGTCGCCAGAATAAATAATTTGTGATCAAGACTGTTTTTGATAGTAAATATTAATTTGGGAATGCCTGCAATTTCAAATGACACACTAAATGCATAAAAATACTGCTGGTGTAGGATACCCCTACTACCACTAGAGATGCGGTGACAATGAGAAGGGTTGACATGTAGAAATGTCCAAAAATGTCCTTTAACATCTTCCGTGTGATTAGTTGAATTGGAATACTACATAAGTATGAAGTACACTTGTCTCATTTGCATTGTTCAGTGCATCAATTACATCATCTTTCAGGGCCAAAGATTGTGCCACCAGACTCTATACTATAGGCACATTTAATGTCTTCTCTACGGTCGCATGATATAAAACACTGGAGAATTGGACAGTTGCCAGTGACTGTTCTTTGTCAAACAACTACCAGTTAATCTCAAAATTATAAATTTTCTAAGAATGCTGGTGAAATTACAGTGCAAAATTCGGTAAATACGGGGGAATTACTTGTACAAGTGTGTGTGTGTGTGTGTGTGTGTGTGTGTGTGTGTGTGTGTGTGTGTGTGTGTGTGTGTGTGTGCGCGCGCGCGCCATTCATTCGTTCATTTGTTCATTTGTTCCTAGTTACTTACAGAGAGAGAAAAAGTCACTACAACACACGCTGCACACAGCTGGTTTACAGTAAACTGAATGTAAGATATGAGTAACTTAACCTGTGGATTTATAGTATGAAACTTACTGAGGCACTAGCCACAGCTTACCGAAAAAGTAGCTCTGTTGAAGGTTGTGTACAATCTCATTGTTGTGTTCATGGAATTTACATGTACCATGTATTTCCTAAAATTCATAAAACAACTATTCTTAGGTCTCAGTTTAGACATGGGTTCACAGAAGTTAAACACAGTGTTCACAGTACATTTTCATAATTATAAAATATTTAGTATGTAAATTGCTTTCTTCAGCATATGGAACTGTGATCTGTTGAATGTATAATTTAGCCAGCCTGTCTTCTATTCAGAGGTTTTTCTTAGCCAAATTGCTTTTTCATACTTAGTATGTTTACCATATTAATTTTTTTCAGCAAAAAGAACAGCTCACAAAATTAAAATCAGACCTTGAGGATGAGATAAGTTTCCACGAAGAACAAATAAAGCGTCATCAGGAGGCAATTAGACGCCACAAGAAGAGGGTTGAGGGAATTGATGACAATTAGCAAACCTCGAGCAGTAAGTATTATGTAAAATGTTTTTAAATGGTATTTTATAAGCTACGCTTGCCATCTTCTAACTCAGTTAAGTCATATAATGAAAGACAAAGCTGCTGTTGGATGGAAAATAGAACATTATTAAATGTCATCTTTGGCCAGAATGCTTTGTGCTCGCTCTCTCCCTCTCCCTCTCCCTCTCCCTCTCCCTCTCCCTCTCCCTCTCCCTCTCCCTCTCCTCTCCCTCTCCCTCTCCCTCTCCCTCTCCCTCTCCCTCTCCCTCTCCCTCTCCCTCTCCCTCTCCCTCTCCCTCTCCCTCTCCCTCTCCCTCTCCCTCTCCCTCTCCCCCCCTCTCCCTCTCCTCTCCCCTCTCCCTCTCCCTCTCCCTCTCCCTCTCCCTCTCCCTCTCCCTCTCCCTCTCCTCTCCCCTCCTCTCCCTCTCCTCTCCCTCTCCCTCTCCCTCTCCTCTCCCTCTCCCTCTCCCTCTCCCTCTCCCTCTCCCTCTCCCTCTCCCTCTCCCTCTCCCTCTCCCTCCCTCTCCCTCTCCCTCTCCCTCTCCCTCTCCCTCTCCCTCTCCCTCTCCCTCTCCCTCTCACTCTCCCTCTCCCTCTCCCTCTCACTCTCACTCTCACTCTCACTCTCACTCTCACTCTCACTCTCACTCTCACTCTCACTCTCACTCTCACTCTCCCTCTCCCTCTCCCTCTCCCTCTCCCTCTCACTCTCACTCTCACTCTCACTCTCACTCTCACTCTCACTCTCACTCTCACTACAAAAGAGGCTATGAGCTAATGCCCGGGTTTCCACAACCTCGTTACCACCTGTATAGTTTGCTTCAGAATTGCAAAAGAGAGAGGGAGGTGAGGGAGATAATGAATTACAGTGTCTTTTATGTTGGATATTTCATTGGAAATAAATATTTAGTGTAAGAACTGGCAGACAGCTAATCTTAGAACATTAGTTTTTGTTGAAGAGTTACTAAAAGTAATTACCGTGGCACGTGGAACAAAGAATTAAACAACTAGAAATGGTTGGTGTTTATTGCAGCAAAGTTACCCGAGATTGAATTGGATAATATTGAGATGTTATGAGCAGAGAGAAGTGTGTACAGAGAAGATGGAGAATATGCAGTATCTGTAAAAGTGTTGTAAAGTGAAACCCCTATTTTACATTTTCGTGCAGTCCAGGCTTTAAAAAATGCAAAATTGAGGAAAATGTTACCTCCTCCTCCTCCTCCTCCCCCCCCCCCCCTCCCCACAAAAAAAACCGAGCAAAAACACATGTAATTGTCATATATGATAAAAAAAAAATCCCATCCTCTCAATACTTCATATGAAATCTGTCCAAGTGAAGGAAATTAAATGTACAATACAATGTTTATACAATGACTTGTGGTTTCATCAGTTCTTAAAAAATCACAGATGGGTAACAGCAAGTAAAAACTCATCAGGGTACAAGGTAATGGAGCTATTTTCTGATGTGCTAAGACCACAAATTATATGTTCAAAACATGCTTTTTTGAGAGATCATCCTTGGCACTCATTCAGAAAGAGCAAAAACTAATGAACACATTGAATTAAATCAAAAACATCGCAGCGGCGAAATTGTTAAACCATAAGCATAAATGCAGACTTATGTTTAGTGACATACTTTGTCATCATTGCTGTTATTGTTTAATGCTTTTCTTACGAAGTGCGACATTAAAGTAATGAGACTGATGTGGAAAAAAAATGTTGCATGCCGTTTTAGTCAAGTTTAGTGTTGTCTCCTTCAAAGTAGTTCCCTTCTGATTGCACACACTTTTTCCAGCACTCCTGCCGTTGATGGTAACATTTCTGGAACTCATCTTCTGTAATATTCTCAAAGACCTCGTCACAGCATTTTGAACATCTTGTGTTGTTTGAAAATGGTGCCCTTGACCACCATTTTGACTCTTGGAAATAGAAAAAAGTCGCATGGAGTGATATCTGGTGAATAAAGTGGCTGTGGTATTACTAAAATTTGTTTTGAGGTTAAAAATTGCTGTACTGACAGAGCAGTATGGGGTGGCACATTATCTTAATGCAGGATCTACTTCTCAGCAATGTTGGCACGGACACGAAGAACTCTTTTACGAAGTCTTTCTAACATTTCTTTGTAGTAATATTGGTTAACTGTTTGTCCAGGAGGCACCCACTGTTTATGAACAATTCCCTTGGAATAAATTAGCACACAAGCACTCATTTCACTTTTGACTTTGACATGCAAGCTTTTTTTGGTCTAGGTGATCCCTTTGAGAACCATTGCGAACTTTGTCTTTTTGTCTCTGGATTGTACTGAAAAAACCAACTTTCACTACCAGTGGTAGCACAGCTCAACAATTCTGAATTGATTCCCATTTGCTCTAACACATCACCTGCCACATTTTTCCGTGTTTCTCGCTGTTGTGGTGTGAGATTTTTGGGCACCATTTTTGCACAAATCTTTCTCATACCAAGATCTTCCGTTATTATTAGCTGAACCATTTCTCCGATTGACGTTCAGTAGTTCTGCTATCTTTTTTGCGGGTAATCTTTGATCAGATTGTAAGAGTACATGCACCCTAGCCAAGTTGACATCCATCCATGAGGTTGATGGTCGTCCACTGTGGTCTTCATCTTCAACATTCATTCTGCCTTCACTAAACATTTTACGCCACCGAAAAACTTGAGCTCTTGACATAACCCCCTCTCCAAAAGCCTTCTGAAGCTTACCGTAAGTTGTCGTCATGTTTTCACCCAATTTAAGGCAAAAAGAAATGGCATACCGTTGTGCAATATTATGCTGTTCCATTTCCGTGACGAGAGACACAAACACATGTTAACTTATTACAGCACAACTCACGACTGAGAAGTTGCATCAATGTGCTGCTTGGATTAGAAGCAGCTTATAGATGAAGGTCAAAGATATTGTGCCTATGCAAGCCTGCAGGGTTGCCATATCTTACAAACCCCCCAGGGGGTCCACAACTCTTTTGTGGATACGTGCGTAGCGAGCACGGGACCCCGAGCTAATGTGGCCTTCCTTCCTTTCCAGGCTGTATACCTTCCCTTTCCGCATCCTTCCCCATCCCCCATCTTCCCCCCCCCCCCCCCCACCCCACCTCTGGCTCTTTCCTTCCCTTTCTCCCCCTCTGGGAGTATGGTTTGTGCCTACGTCCGGAGACGGACGCTCGAAAAAGTAACAAATTCTTTGCTTTCTCCGCTTGCAAGTCTTCGTTCTTCTTCTGTCCTTCTCTTTTCCTTACCTCTTCTCTTTGCCCTTCTCTCTGCTGTGGCATTTGAGACCCCTCTTCTTTCCTTTCCCTTTCTCTTTTTTCCTCCCTGTGCGTGTCTGAAGGCCGACACATGCATTTCCTTGCGTAGCCGGTGACGGGGTAACGCATAATTCCCCGCCCCGGGTAGACAGGTAGGACACGTACGTACCCCCTGGTAACGGCCAGGCCCAGGGAGGGGTGATTACCCGAGCTAATACCTTCCGAAAGTGCCGATTGGTCCCTCCGTCCATTTGTCAGGAGGTGTGACCTGAGGTGCGAACAATCACCTAAGGCGGGAGTGCCCTCAGAGGGCCCCCACAAGGGAGGAGCGTGCCATCGGAGACACCGGTAATCATGGGGGATTCTTCCGCAATGGTTTCCTCACCTTCCACTATGTCCGCCCACAAGTGTAAGTTCACTGAGTCTCAGCCACAGACAGTTCTTCCATCGTTGCCACAGTTCCTTGTTGTTTCTCGGTCTGACGAAGGTCACGACTTCTCCACGGTCAACCCTTTCATTATTCAGAAAGGTGTTGACGCAATTGCAGGTCCTGTAAAGTCTTGTTCCAGATTACGGAATGGCACCTTGTTGTTAGAAACAGTCAGTGCCCTCCAGGCACAAAAATTGCTGCGTACTTTACTTCTCCACACCTTCCCTGTCCAGGTGGAACCGCACCGTACTTTAAATTCCTCGCGTGGAGTCGTTTATACACACTCCCTCGATGGATTGTCTGACGACGAAATTCAGCAATTCCTGTCTGACCAGGGCGTAACGGCTGTTCATAGAGTTATGAAAAGGGTTGACACGAACATCATTCCAACCCGCACTGTCTTCTTGACATTTGACAAAGTTCAACTCCCATCGAAAATCAAAGCAGGCTGTGAGATAATTTTCGTTCGCCCTTACGTCCCAAGCCCTACGCGTTGCTATCGGTGTTAGCGGTTCAATCACACCAGCCAGTCCTGTTCCAATCCGGCCAAATGTGTTACGTGTGGCAAGGACGCCCATGTGGGTGCTTGTCCACCTACATCCCCTCGCTGCATCAACTGTATGGGTGACCACGCTGCATTCTCTCGAGATTGCCCCATTTTTAAAGTTGAAAAGCTCATCCAGGAAATCAGAGTGAAGGAAAAGGTGTCGACCTTTGCTGCTTGAAAATTATTCGCCAGTCACCAGCCCACTGTGCCTCAGACAGGAAAATACAGCACTGTGCTTGCTTCTCCTCAGCCAACAAAGGAGGCGGCCACGCAGACTTGCGACCTCACCTGTAGTATCACGGTCGTCAGATCGGCCAGTGCAAAGATCGCCCGTTCAACCTCACCACTTTCGCCTGCCCACTCTATGGCTCAGCCTTCATCGGGTTCTGCTAAATCTCGAGCCCAAAAGTCAGACACCAAAGACTTCGATAAAAGAGCATACTCATGAAGATTTTTTACGCACCCCAACTTCACAACCATCGGTTCCTCCTTCATCTAAACATCATATTTCCAAGAAGGCTAATAAGAAGCCCAGTTCATCTCCTTCTCCGCCAAGGTGTGTCCCATCTACAGCACCACATGGTGGATTTCGCCCTCGGCCGTCTTCTGTGTTGCCGAGGCGCACTGCTGGCGGCCGATCAACCGGCCAATCGCTGGTGGCAGGAGCTGCTCCTGAACAACCTATGGATCAGGATCTTCTGCCTTTGGCTGAACGCCATTCCATGCTGTCGGTCGCAAGCTCTGAGCAGTCGTTGAGTTGACGCCAACCTTTGTCACATTCCTCCATTTTCTGTTTACCCTATGTCCATTATCCACTGGAATATCCGCGGCATTCGAGCCAATCGGGATGAATTGTCGATCCTCTTACCATCCTACTCGCCGGTCATCTCCTGTCTTCAGGAAACAAAGCTGCGTCCCCATGACCGCTTTGTTCTCCCCCATTTTCAGTCTGTCCGATTTGATCTCCCCTCTGTTGAAGGCACTCCATCCCATGGTGGACTCATGATACTCTCCATTATCACCCAATCCCCTTAACCACCACCTTCCAAGCTCTCGCTGTCCATCTCTCCCTTTCTGGATATACCTTTTCTCTTTGTACTGTATGAATTCCATTGTCCACACCAATGGCACGAGCTGATCTCATCTTCTTGGTCAGCTTCCACCCCCTCTATTAGCTGGTTGGGGACTTCAATGCCCACCACCCGCTTTGGGGATCTCCACATCCTTGTCCACGTGGCTCACTATTGCTAGACGTTTTCCACCAAGCGGATCTAGTTTGCCTCAACACTGGGGTCCCTACATTTTTGTCTGCCTCCACGACAAATTTCTCTCATTTGGACCTTTCGGTCGGTACTGTTCCGCTAGCTCGGCGCTTCGAATGGTTCGCCCTTGATGATACACACTCGAGTGACCACTTTCCATGTGTCCTTAGACTGCAGCCTCAACTGCCATATATGCGCCCGCGATGCTGGAAGTTTGCCCAAGCCGATTGGACACTTTTTTCGTGTCTAGCAACATTCGATGACCGTCACTTTCCTAGCGTCGACGATGAGGTCACACATCTTACCGACGTTATTCTTACAGCTGCGGAACGTTCAATACCACGCATCTCCGAACTGCCCCGGCACCCCCCAGTTCCTTGGTGGAATGAGGCATGCCGTGACGCAATAGTGAGCGGCGACATGTTCTTCGCGTTTTCCGCCACCATCCTACTTTGGCCAACTTTATCCGCTATAAGCAGTTCCGTACGCGATGCCGTCGCATCGTCTGCGATAGCAAGAAGGCGAGCTGGAAATTCTTTACTAGCTCATTTAACACCTTCACTCCCTCCTCGGAAGTTTGGAGTCAAATTCGACGGTTATCTGGCGCGCCTAGTTTCACCTCGGTCTCTGGGCTCAATGTCGCGCGTGATACGTTAGTGGATCCCATCGCAATTTCTAACTCCTTGGGTAAACACTTTGCTGAGATTTCAAGCTCTTCAAATTACCCACCAGCGTTTCTCCCGAAGAAACATGCAGCAGAAGTGCAACCTCTTGCTTTCTTCTGTCAAAATCGCGAAAGCTATAATACTGTTTTCTCCATGCGGGAACTCCAACATGCACTCTATTCTTCTCGCTCCTCCGCCCCAGGACCGGATGGTATCCACATCCAAATGTTGCTGCATTTATCAACCCATAGTCTGCGTTACCTCCTTCACATTTATAATCGAATTTGGACCGACATTACTTTTCCCAGACGATGGCGGGAAGCTATCGTCGTTCCTGTTCCGAAACCTGGAAAGGACAAACATCTCCCCTCTAGCTATCGCCCCATTTCTCTCACAAGTAGTGTATGTAAGGTTTTGGAGCGTATGGTGAATTGCCGTTTATCTTGGTGGCTGGAGTCCCGCAGTCTTTTAACACCTGCCCAATGCGGTTTCCAAAAGCATCGTTCTGCAGTTGACCATCTTGTTTCTCTCTCCACTTATATCATGAACAATTTTCTCTGGAAACGCCAAACAGTAGCAATATTTTTTGATCTGGAGAGAGCATACGATACCTGTTGGAGGACCAGCATCCTCCGCACACTGTTCTCTTGGGGCTTTTGAGGTCGGCTGCCACTTTTTCTTCACGAATTTATGGCAGAGCACACATTTAGAGTGCGGGTGAACACTACACTCTCCCGTACTTTCTCCCAAGAAAACGGGGTACCCCAGGGCTCCGTGCTAAGTGTTGTACTGTTTGCCATTGCCATAAATCCAATTATGGACTGTCTCCTTCCTGATGTCTCGGGCTCTCTCTTTGTGGACGATTTTGAGATCTACTACAGCTCTCAACGGACCAGCCTTCTTGAACGACGTCTTCAAGGCTCTCTCGATCGCCTCCACTCTTGGAGCATTGAAACAGGCTTCCCCTTTTCTCCCAGTAAGACCGTTTGTGTTAATTTTGGCAACGTAAGGAGTTTCTTCCACCCTCCTTACATCTAGGACCTGTCAACCTTCCGTTTTTGGATGTCGCTAAATTCTTCGGTCTTATGTTTGACAGAAAACTGTGCTGGTCCTCCCACGTTTCCTATCTTTCGGCTCGCTGTCTGCGATCCCTCAACACCCTCCGTGTCCTGAATGGTACCTCCTGAGGAGCGGACCGAGTGGTCCTTCTCCCTCTATCGCGCCTTAGTGCGCTCGAAATTGGACTATGGAAGCATAGTCTACTCCTCTGCTCGGCCGTCTATTCTTCGGCGTCTCGACGTTTAGTGTCTGTAGCTTTTTACACCAGCCCTGTGGAAAGCCCGTATGCTGAGGCTGCTGAACCTCCGCTGTCCAATCGGCGAGCTGTCCTTCTGAGTCGTTATGCTAGCCATCTGTCTTCCATGCCTGCTAATCCAGCCTATGACATTTTTTTTCGACACCTCCTTGGATGTAGGGTATGCAGGCCGCCCCTCCTCCCTACTACCACTGGGAGTCCGCTTCCGTCAACTGCTCCATTCTCTTTCCTTCCGCTTTCCTAAAACCTTGACAACTTGGGGTACAGCACCGCCTTGGCTCTGTCCCCAGATCTGCCTGCTCTGTGACCTCTGTCAATTTCCCAAGGATGGTACCCCTTCACTTGTTTATCGTCGGGCATTTGCTGCTCTATGTGCACAAATGAAGGAAGCCACATTTATTTACACTGATGGCTCGAAAACATCGTTAGGTGTAGGGAGTGCCTATATTGTTGGCGACACCCCAAATCAATTTTGGCTTCCCGACCAGTGTTCGGTTTATACTGCGGAGCTTTATGCTGTTCTCCAGGCTGTCCACTACATCCGCCACCATCAGCGGATACAGTATGTTATCTGCTCAGATTCTCTCAGCTCTCTCCTCAGTCTCCAAGCTCTTTACCCTGTCCACCCTCTGGTCCACCGGATTCAGGACTGTCTGCACTTGCTCCACCTGGTGGGCGTCTCGGTGGTGTTCCTCTGGCTCCCGGGACACGTTGGTATTTGTGGAAATGAGGCGGCCGATATAGCGGCCAAGACTGCAGTCTCTCTTCTTCGGCCAGCTATTCAATCGATTCCCTTCACCGATCTACGGAGCGTTTTATGTCGTCGAGTTGTTCTTTTATGGCACGCACATTGGTCGACACTTCCCCATAATAAATTGCGGGACGTGAAAGCTCTCCCTTGTGCTTGGACCTCTTCCTCCCGAACGCGTCGTCGGGAGGAGGTAATTTTAACTAGACTCCGGATACGGCACTGTCTTTTTAGCCATCGACATCTTTTAAGTGGCGATCCTCCCCCACTCTGTTCCCATTGCTCTCAGCTGTGGACGGTAAGACACCTTTTAATTGAGTGCCCCTATTTTACTCCGTTACGCGCCTGTCTACAGCTGTCGCCTGATATATCGTCAGTTTTAGCAGATGACACGCGCTCGGCCAATCGCGTTCTCGAGTTTATTAGTGCCAGTGAAATGACGTCAGTCATTTGAAGCTTTTTTTGGGGACCACCAACCCCTTTCTGTAGTGGATGTTTAAGCCTTCCTTCTGCTTTTAGTTTCTCCAATTTTTTTAGTTTCATTCCCATTTCTGCTGGTTTCCATTTTCGGTTTTTACTGTTTACTAAGTCATGGACCGGGCGCTAATGACCATAGCAGTTTTGCACCCTCAAACCAAAACGAACAAACAAACAAAAAATCTTACAAAGAAAATCAGTCTCATTACTTTATAGTCGCACCTCGCGTGAGCCACATTTCATATGCTCTCCACTGTCAGTGTTATTTTAGGCTTTATGGGAGAAACAGATATGAAAAACTGAGTTTACTTCACCAGTTCATGTTACAAGCTTATTAGAAGTCAGCTCAGTGAATTTCTGTACACTGCTTAAAATGTAAATTTGAAAGCAAGCTCAGGTGCTACAATTTGGCTTCATGCCCTCTATCACTGCTGCTAATCTTTATGACCTACAGTGTGTGGTTCAAAGTATTTACATCATTAGTGTGTGCAGTTGTTGCAACTGTATCATGTCAGATTAGAATACAAAGTTCTTTAAAATGTGATGTCGCAAAATCTTTGTTCTGTTTCTGTGTGACATCTGTCATAGCACACCACCTACATGAAAAGTATATTTTCAGCACTTCACAAAATGCTTTCACTTCTACCTGCACTCCCATCACTCAAAGCCTATTCCTCCTCTCCACACATCCAGTAGGTGAGCTCATTTTACATGTGTTAGTGTTGTGCGGTGGCTGCGCTGGCTATTGGGTGACTTAAAAAGTCACCAACCAGTAAGAGTTCACTAGGCAGAAATGGGCGACGTTTCCTTGATTATGACTGATCATATTCTTAGAGATTCAGTGTTTGAATTTAAAATGTTAACAATTGATTTTGTTGGTGAATACAGCACACCGGAAATACATGCAAAAAGGTGAGACTGAGTTATAAGTGGCACAAGAAAAGGTGAAGGTTGGCCCCTCTCGTCTTGTACTGGCTGGGTCTGGAACACTTGGTGTCGATAGTCTTCTTTAACCATTACCACTGCAACCCAACAGTAGTTGTATCATAATTATGTGATGAAGCTAAATCTTGCAGGTTGTGTTGGCTACACCGATACTGGATTATGTCATCTTTTCCTCTCTCAAATCTCCCCTCTCCAAAACAGCCTAAAATATTCCCTTAATGTAAAAATATGGAATTTTTAGCATTTATCTTAAGAGTTTGCACAGGGGCTATGAATTTTTAGTGAAGAATTGTGAAAAACGTAAAATTGAAGTTCCACAGAATTTAAAAAGAAAGGGTCCATTAGTAAGCTAGTAACTCATTGTTGTCTGTAACCCTTCCTCTTTTATAGCAATGATAATTGGGTTAACTGTGTGTTGTTACATGCTAATTCAGCATGCAGATAGTTAGCCATTGCAGTCTGCATTTACTGTGCCAGTCTGATGTCCATATAGATTTTCTGTTGTCTGAACCAAGCAACCAATCATTGATCCCCCTCATAAATAAGTACAGCAGTTTATCACTCATCACAAAATTCTACACTGGCTGAGAATTTGTTATGTAACTAAGACACCAGGAATAGGTTTTCTATAGTCGTGCTCAGATTCCCACACTACCCCCTATTCTCCCCTCTATCCTACACTGTAGAGAAGCATTTGTGTTCACGCCTTTATGGTCAATTTCATTTTATTTAAATATTTAGTTGTTTCAGTACTTCTGTAGTTAAAGGTAAGAGTATTAGTCATGTGCCCTTTCCGTAAAGTATTCCAGTAGCTTGAAATATTTAATATAATGATGAAGAAAAGCATTGTGAAGGAAGTAGTACATAAGTATGTGAAACATGTTTTGTTGTGAATCACCAAATTGGTCTTTCCTCCTCCACAGGACAAAACAAAATTTTATATGGTAATATAATCAGAGGAATGCATCACAAGCTATCAGCAGTCTTGTCTAATAGTTTAGATAATTCATGGTCTTTGTGTTTCATTCATTGCTAAAGCTGTAATCTAACAATTACTGAATATTTTTTAAATTTAGTCTGTGAAATGGGTTAGATTTCATAGTTTGTTGACCTGAATGTAACATGACTTACCTGCAATAAACATCAGATTTCACATACACTGTAGTTCTGGATATCATCTACATTGCTTTTTCTTCATTTATTGAAAGCTGCCATTATCATTTGAGTTCACTCACATAAAGTGTCTATTCTGTTGTTTATCCTTTCATATGATAGTAATAATAGTAACATAGTGTAACAAGTGAGACCCCGTGCAGGTTTTAAAGTGATAATGGGTCTAATGAAATAATGCAAACAATTATTTATGTAATTTTTAGTGTTTACTGTAGTATCATTAAATAGTTTGTGAAAAATCTTAATTTATGAAATATTCATATTTATTATTATATTTGAAGAGGTAAGCTACTGTTTAAGTTCAGTATTATAAGTGAATTTAAAAGCATCCAAGAGTATTTCATTGTGAACGTAATATGCATCAGGTGCTTTGAATACAGTTACTTTTCTTGTTTTCAGAATGCTTGGCTAGCTGGAATGGATATTTTGGAGTTTTTACTCACTAGTAAGCCTCATCAAAAGTACTGATTTTTATGTACTTATTAATTTTACTTGGCAGCAGTGTGGCACCATAGCTATATTGTAATGTACAGTTGTGATGTTAAACTTTGAATGGTATATACTCATTACTGACTGACTACAATAACTAATTAAATGTTGAATGATACACTGTTTGAGTATTTAACTTCATTGAAAAGTCCCAATATGACCTTATTTCATTGTAGTGCCTATTCATATTTGTGCAGAAAATGATTTGAAGCTGTTGACATTTTGTGTATTGTCAAGTCAAATAGCTATTTAGAATGAATTGTTGTCCAGTAATGCCCTGATAACAGGCAATATGTTAGTCATCTCAATACCATTAGCAGTTCCTGCAAATAATAATTCTTGTTTCTCACAGCCCATTGTGAGCCAGCTTGACATCTCTTCATTTGCTTGCGTGTGACCTTTATAAATTTCAGCATAAGATTGAGTGAGCCATACAGCAGAAATCTTCATTCGTTCATTGGTATCCCAAACACAAAATCGATATCAGTACCAGATCATGATGATGGTTGTTGTTGCAAATTGAATATTTTCAGTATTGTTGGAGCTGATATTTTTTAGAACTATTTTTTGTGATAGTTGAAATTTCCATCTTATGTGGCAGCCATCAGATTTGTCTAATTGTATTTTGTGCATTTGTACCAGCAAATGAATTTTATTAAATCTTTTAGAAAAGAAATTGAGACTATGTTCAGTATTTGCAGCAATGAGCATGTACATAAATTTAATAAGGCAACAGTGCAGATTTTTTGCATTCTGCACAATTGGTTTTTAGGTCAATGTACAATAATGGTAAGTGATACATGTATTTAGAGACAACTGAAGACTGAGGTATACATTCAGTAGTGCATGTAAAATGAACATCTTCCATGATTGTGCAGGTTCATGCACACGTGGACTACATACACCCCCCCCCCCCCCCACACACACACACACACACACACACACACACACACACACACACACTCACTCACTCTGCCAGAGTGCCCCCTCTACCACTGTACTTTTGTAGGATCACTTCTTTTGAGGAAAGATGGGAGCAACAGTGTGTCCTGTTGACCTTGTGTCACTGGAATAATTTATGTTCAAAATGATGTTGAATAAACATCTTAATGCATTTTGCACCCAAGTTTCAAAATAATAATGCGTAGAATGATAACCGGTATTTCAGAACTCCTTTGAATTGCTGCATCAAACAGTACATTGAAGAGAAGTATGGAGTATGAGTAGTTGGACATCTATCCCTCTCACCTATTCCTCTTACTCCCATGTGTTGTGGTCTTCACTCTGAAGGCAGGTTTGACATAGCTCTGTATCCCATAGAAGCCGCTCCATCTCTGCACGACTTCTGTTACGCCGGACGAAAAAACACTCGTTCGTGCTGTGGTGCGTTCTTAGATTTACTTCTAGAGGAGGCTGAGTGGATACAACATGCACAAAATATTAGAGCACTTTATTATAACTGTAACAAGATAAAATACTTAACTTTGTAATAATCCATGTCCTCAGAACAGTATGTGTGTATTTGTTACTGTCATTGTACACTAACATATCCCTTGCCACAATACGGAATAATAGTCTCTTCTCTCTATTTATAACTGACTGTAAACTCTGCTATATTGTTCTGTCCAAGATCTTAGTAAGTGATAACTAGGAAGAAAATGTCCATGGCCCAAAATAAGTTTAGATTCTCAACACGAAAATCTTATGAATTCTTTTGCTTCAGCCGATGCTTCGGAGAAGATCACTTTGATTTTCAATTAAGTGGGACACAGTGTTTTTGTGATATAAGACTATAAGGTGTTGAACAGGTATAATATGAAGCAAAATTTACAACTGCTTCTTGATAAATTAGTCATCAGTTTGATAATTGAAGAAAGGAAATCCAAACTTACTAAGATAAGACAAGAGAGAGAAAGAAGCAAATATTCATGTAGTTACGTAAGCCATTTCTTGAAATCATTACTATTCTTGATAATGCATAATGTGGTTTTGTCTTCCTCTTTAAGAAAGAAATACGTGTAGTGCATAATGGTGCTGCAATGAAACTGTGCTATCACACAGCACTCAAAATAACAGTAGTAGTGTGTCCTTTCAATAATGGAGCATTTTTGAAGTAATGATTTGTGACTGCCACAGCAGTCTTATGTCCAGTGGAAATTTCTCTTTTTGAAATAATTCCACTTTCAATTAGAGCAGTTTGGATACATACTGAATAAATAGTGAATGGTGGCTGCCGTGAGGTATGACGGAAATGCGAAATGCTTTGTTGACAACTGATTTTAAGTGATCGATGACTGAACTGCTATGATTTTTGTAGCCCTGAAATTAATCTCATGCCCTAATGTAATCACAACCTTGTGATGTACAGTGTACCCGAGAAACAAGCAGCCTCAACCTATGCCAGAACTATTAATCACACACACTTTGTTCACAGTAATTCAAACCAACCTCTACAGGCAAACTCAAGACAGAAAAATTTCCGTTTCAACACTAAGAGCAATCTATAACGTCCAGCTTTCACGTTCTTCACATTCACTGTCCGATCTGACACGTTACAGCTGAAAGAGCAGTCCTGATTGACACATGGTTACAGGTTATAGCAACACAGACAAGGTGTGTAGAAATAAAGCTTACTGTTTAAAAGTAACAAAACTGTTTTTTTTGTGTGTGTGTGTGTGTGTGTGTGTGTGTGTGTGTGTGTGTGTGTGTACATAATTGCACCAACTGCTAGCTAATTGCACCAACTGCTAGCTGCAGGCAGTTGCATTTTCCTAAAGTGGGGATATCACACATTTGAGTTGCTGGAACTTCCCAAAGTGATTGAGCAACTGGAAGCAATAAGCTCCATAACACTATCTTAAAAAGACCTTCATTATTCCAAGTTTCATCAGTCACTCACTTCATATTGATCACAACAGTCCTCCAGTCCATTTATGTGATATTTTCCAGGCCCTAAATAGTTCCTTTCTCAATTTCACTCACAGTAAACTTTACTTCCACAAGCATCATGTCCTTCCATTTGAGCCCAAATAAGTTCAGAATGCTAAAGTGGCAGTGATAAGGTAGTAGTCTTATGACTGTTCTTATTTATAAGCTACCTTGTCAATCATGTATGTCAGGAATTGTGGCTTATAAAATGAAGAAAATTTTAATATTTCTACTTTTTTCAGTGTATTATCCGAAGTAATTTCATGTTGTCAAAACCAATGAGTAATGTCTTCCTTCAGAGACAGCATGGTTGGAGCCTTATCCTTTACAAATGGATGGTATGTTGAGAATAATTACTGAAGAAATTTCTGAACTTCGTAAAGTATTTTTGGACCAACTTACAAAGTTTTTGTTCTACGTTTCTTCATGGTATTTTCTACTTTTCTTAAATTTGAAAAGTAGTTGAGTCAGGAAAAAGCTATGGTAGGTACCAGCATGCAAAAGAATAATTCTACCTCCTTTACCATTGGAAATGCCATACCTTCTCCTTTGTCATCAGTCAAATGTTTTGTAACAGTTTGAAGAGCGTTCACCCATGTTTTGTTGATCCATCTGGTGTCTTTGAAATTAATGACTTCTACTTCACACAAAAATCTGCATCACAAAGCAGTTACATCTGTTTGTTCCATCAACATTTTATGGCCTGAAATATTTCTGTATTTAAAATCAAGGCTCTGCAGAACCAATCAAAATCATGATTTGCTGCCTTCAAAAAGTTTGGCCTTGCACAATGTCATATGAAGCTTACCTGATGTAGGCTGATCTCTGTGATAATTGAATATGTGATGCTGAATTGCGTCTTGCACAAAAGGAAATTGTCTTGGACAAAATAATTAAGATTTCTTAAGTGTTTCTGAATACTTCTCTTCTTGCCCAGCATATAAAGGCAAGATGGTCCTGCTTCACTTTCACCATTCCTGTATTTCTATGTCCCAACGTGAAGTATGGTCAGTTCACTAACCTTACCAGTGGCTGCAGTATGCACAAGTAGATAGAAAACCATCAAGAAAGATCCCCCTTTTCTTGCCTCCCTCTCAAAATATTCCTGCATGTTGCACTTGACTTGTGGTGATAGTCCTTCAAACACAATTCCTTGTATGGCTTTCATTCTTGATGTTGTGGATCACAAATGCTACATCTACTCCCTTTCTCATTTCATGAGACACGATAACCATACCAAAAAACAACAAGTACAATGATGGTGATGAAAGCCGCACTTTCACACAAAGTACTAATCAAACAATGGAAGTGAACTGACCATTTGTTGTGGCAAGTTTGCAATGGCAAATAGTTAGGTGTGACGTTGAGCACTCTCATCAGAGGAAACAAGCTCCAACAAATGAAGTGTTGGCGAGCAAGTAATTTTAATAATGTTTAAGATTGTATGGGTTGAGGAATCAGCAGTTTACATCTTTTCTTGAAGAATGTGACTGGGAATTTCGATGTGCTTCTTTCTTTGAAGTACGCTGGTTAAGTAGAGTTGTTGTTTTCGAAAGGATTTTCAACATGCATAAAGACATTAAGGAAAGTCAATAAGGATTTGAGGACTCTGCTGAGTTTTAGATATTGCATTTGTAACTGCACTGACCAAGCGCATACAACAGTAATTTTCTCTGAAAACAAAGCAGTGTCAAATATTTCAATAATTAATAGAAATTTACAGTGCAAATATTTACTAATGACAAAGCAACTTTCAGAAAATTTTTGTGTACTTTCCAGACATTCGACTAATTATAAGTAGCAAAAATCTGGAAATGAAGGCACTGAACATTTTGACACAATTGTTCCTGTGCTACAGGCTCTGACAGAGAAGTTCGACAATGAATTTAATGACTTGTATTACTTTGCATTTGTTGTTAACATTTTTGCAACTGATTTTTCAGTGGACACAGGATTGGTGTCTCCCGAAATTCTGTTGGAGCTCAATGACTTCCTAATTGTGCTTAGATGGAGGCATACAACACGAGAAAATTTGGGAATCTTCTACGAGAATATTCTTTGTGAACAGTTCCCGCACTTGTTTAAAATGGCTGCTTAAGTCTTCTGTTGTAGTTCAGAAGCTTTTTCTGTGATAATAGTCAAAGTGCACACATTCACTGCGATGGACCTGCCCATGAACTGCCAAGCGGACAGCCCTTGTGCCTAGCCCCATTATAGATCATCTCTCTTTTTATTACTTGTGCAGTTGCAGTTATCTCTTAAGACTTTAGAAAAACCAATATATTGGAAAACATTTGCCTTACAGCTTCACATCGGGAAGACAGGCAGAATTGTGTAGTTTTGGTTAAGAAGTATTGTAAATTTCTTTTTATTCAACAATTCAGAGTTTAAGTGACTGAAAGACAAATTTATCCTAAGAACATTTATCACTAAAACTTGGAGATTGATGATGCAATACTCCTAGAACAATTTGGCAAAGCCTTGAAAGACCTTAGCTACAACATATAACATGGGACAGATAATGACCGTGCAGAATTATTAAAATCTGTGAAAGAACCAGCCATGACAACTTTTGCAGCTTGAAGGCAACATATGAAACTTTTTAAATAATCTCAATCTTTTGGTCAGGTGATTACAGGGTTATAAATACAAAATCAAATAGGGGTAATGCAGGAGTAGGTTTAATAATGAATAGGAATGCAGGTAAGCTACTACAAACAGCATAGTGAATGCATTATTGTGGCCAAGATAGATACGAAGCCCACACCTACTACAGTAGTACAAGTTTATATGCCAACTAGCTCTGCAGATGATGAAGAAATTGAAGAAATGTATGATGAAATAAAAGAAATTATTCAGATTGTGAAGGGAGACGAAAATTTAATAGTCATGGGTGACTGGAATTCGAGTGTAGGAAAAGGGAGAGAAGGAAACTTAGTAGGTGAATATGGATTGGGGCTAAGAAATGAAAGAGGAAGCCGCCTGGTAGAATTTTGCACAGAGCACAACATAATCATAGCTAACACTTGGTTTAAGAATCATGAAAGAAGGTTGTATACATGGAAGAACCCTGGAGATATTAAAAGGTATCAGATAGATTATATAATGGTACGACAGAGCTTTAGGAACCAGGTTTTAAATTGTAAGACATTTCCAGGGGCAGATGTGGACTCTGACCACAATCTATTGGTTATGACCTGTAGATTAAAACTGAAGAAACTGCAAAAAAGTGGGAATTTAAGGAGATGGGACCTGGATAAACTGAAAGAACCAGAGGTTGTACAGAGTTTCAGGGAGAGCATAAGGGAACAATTGACAGGGTGGGGGAAAGAAATACGGTAGAAGAAGAATGGGTAGCTCTGAGGGATGAAGTAGTGAAGGCAGCAGACGATCAAGTAGGTAAAAAGACGAGGGCTAATAGAAATCCTTGGGTAACAGAAGAAATATTGAATTTAATTGATGAAAGGAGAAAATATAAAAATGCAGTAAATGAAGCAGGCAAAAAGGAATACAAACGTCTCAGAAATGAGATCGACAGGAAGTGCAAAATGGCTAAGCAGGGATGGCTAGAGGACAAATGTAAGGATGTAGAGGCTTGTCTCACTAGGGGCAAGATAGACACTGCCTACAGGAAAATTAAAGAGACCTTTGGAGAGAAGAGAACCACTTGTATGAATATCAAGAGCTCAGATGGCAACCCAGTTCTAAGAAAAGAAGGGAAGGCAGAAAGGTGGAAGGAGTATATAGAGGGTTTATACAATGGTGATGTACTCGAGGACAATATTATGGAAATGGAAGAGGATGTAGATGAAGATGAAATAGGAGATAAGATACTGCGTGAAGAGTTTGACAGAGCACTGAAAGACCTGAGTCGAAACAAGGCCCCGGGAGTAGACAACATTCCATTAGAACTACTGATGGCCTTGGGAGAGCCAGTCATGACAAAACTCTACCATCTGGTGAGCAAGATGTATGAGACAGGCGAAATACCCACAGACTTCAAGAAGAATATAATAATTCCAATCCCAAAGAAAGCAGGTGTTGACAGATGTGAAAATTACCAAACTATCAGTTTAATAAGTCACAGCTGCAAAATACTAACGCGAATTCTTTACAGACGAATGGAAAAACTGGTAGAAGCGGACCTCGGGGAAGATCAGTTTGGATTCCGTAGAAATGTTGGAACACGTGAGGCAATACTAACCTTACAACTTATCTTAGAAGAAAGATTAAGAAAAGGCAAACCTACGTTCCTAGCATTTGTAGACTTAGAGAAAGCTTTTGACAATGTTAACTGGAATACTCTCTTTCAAATTCTGAAGGTGGCAGGGGTAAAATACAGGGAGCGAAAGGCTATTTACAATTTGTACAGAAACCAGATGGCAGTTATAAGAGTCGAGGGGCATGAAAGGGAAGCAGTGGTTGGGAAAGTAGTGAGACACAGGGTTGTAGCCTCTCCCCGATGTTACTCAATCTGTATATTGAGCAAGCAGTAAAGGAAACAAAAGAAAAATTCGGAGTAGGTATTAAAATTCATGGAGAAGAAGTAAAAACTTTGAGGTTCGCCGATGACATTGTAATTCTGTCAGAGACAGCAAAGGACTTGGAAGAGCAGTTGAACGGAATGGACAGTGTCTTGAAAGGAGGATATAAAATGAACATCAACAAAAGCAAAACGAGGATAATGGAATGTAGTCAAATTAAATCGGGTGATGCTGAGGGGATTAGATTAGGAAATGAGACACTTAAAGTGGTAAAGGAGTTTTGCTATTTAGGGAGAAAATAACTGATGATGGTCGAAGTAGAGAGGATATAAAATGTAGACTGGCAATGGCAAGGAAATCGTTTCTGAAGAAGAGAAATTTGTTAACATCGAGTATAGATTTAAGTGTCAGGAAGTCGATTCTGAAAGTATTTGTTTGGAGTGTAGCCATGTATGGAAGTGAAACATGGACGATAACCAGATTGGACAAGAAGAGAATAGAAGCTTTCGAAATGTGGTGCTACAGAAGAATGCTGAAGATAAGGTGGGTAGATCATGTAACTAATGAGGAGGTATTGAATAGGATTGGGGAGAAGAGAAGTTTGTGGCACAACTTGACTAGAAGAAGGGATCGGTTGGTAGGACATGCTTTGAGGCATCAAGGGATCACAAATTTAGCATTGGAGGGCAGCATGGAGGGTAAAAATCGTAGAGGGAGACCAAGAGATCAATACACTAAGCAGTTTCAGAAGGATGTAGGTTGCAGTAGGTACTGGGAGATGAAGAAGCGTGCACAGGATAGAGTAGCATGGAGAACTGCATCAAACCACTCTCAGGACTGAAGACCACAACAACAACAACAACAGATTTAGATAGAGCTTATGACAATATTGACTAGAATACAGACAATATTAGAAAAGAATAAGTTGCTACTCACCATATAGTGATGTTGAGTTGCAACAGGCACAACACAAGACTACTAAACACACAAGCTTTTGCCCAGAAGGCCTTGTTTTGTAATAAACAACATACTCTCACACATTCACGCAAACACAACTCACACAAACATGACTACGGTCTGTAGCTGTCGAGGCCAGATTGCGAGCATCTGCAGCGCAAGATGGGAGATGCAATCTGAGTAGTGGGGGTGAGGAGGAATCTAGGTGGGGGAAGAACAACAGGCTAGGGGTGGTAAAGTGCTGCTTGTGGGAGCATACAGTAATGAAGTGGAGAGAGGGTAGGGCAGCTAGGTGTAGTTTGCAAGGTTAGACGGAGAGTGGAGAATGGTCGGAGAAAGGGAGAAGTGGAATAGAAGTCGGTGTAGTGCTGCAGTGGGAACAAGGAGGGGATGGATGGAGGACAATGACTAATGAAGACTGAGGCCAGGAAGTTTATAATAACATAAGATATATTGCAGGGAGAGCTCCCACCTGCACAATTCAGAGAAGCTTGTGGTGGTAGGAAGGATCTGATGGCACAGGCTGTGAAGCAGTCACTAAAATAAAGTACATGGTGTTGAGCAGCATGCTCAGCAACTGGGAGGTTGAGCTGTTTCTTGGCTACAGTTTGTTGGCAGCTGTTCATGTGGACAACAGCTTGTTAGTTGTCATCCCCATATAGAATGAAGCACAGTGATTTGAGTTCAGCTTGTAGACCACATGAATGTTTTCACAGGTAGCCACCCCTTTGATGGGATAGGTGATGCTTGCGACCAGACTGGAGTAAGTGGTTGTGGGAGGATGTATGAGATAGGTCTTGCATCAATGTCCATTACAGGGATATGGATCACGAGGGATTGGGACCAGGTGTTGTGCGGGGATGGATGAGGATGTTGTGTAGGTCTAGTGGACAGCGGAATACTACTGCGGGAGGGGTGAGGAGGATAATGGGTAGGACATTTCTGATTCCTGAGCGTGACAGGAGGTATTCTAAACACTGGTGGGGAATGTGATTCAGTTGCTCTTGTCCTGGATGGTACTTCATGTGGGAATGATGCTCTGTGGCTGGACTGTGGGACTTTGTGAGATGGTGAGTGACTGGAGAGATAAGGAATGGAATCTGTCGGGCATTGGAAAAGTTAGTGTCAAGTAGCAGCTAGGCCATGGGCATTAGGGATGATGTTGTAAAGGGAGCTGGCATCAGTAGTGAAGAGCAGGGTTGTGTGCAAAAGGAACAGGAACTGTGGAGAGTTAGTGGAGTAAGTGGTTGGTATCTTTTATTTAGGAGGGTAGGTTGCACCTGTAGTGACAAGAAGTCCCTCTCGAAACAAACCAGGGATCTCACTGAGGCCTTCACAGATAGCAATTACTCTCCCAACCTTGTACAGAAACAGATCACCCTTGGCTTTTCTCTCCAGTCACCCACCAGCTCCTGAAGTCCCCCTGTCTGGCCACAGAGGAGTGTTCCCTTCACAACTTGGTATCACATAGGACCAGAGCAACTGAATCATATTCTCTGCCACGGTTTTGACTGCCTCTCGTAGTGCCTGGAAATGAGGAATGCCCTATCCACTACCCTCCTCATCCCTCTCACAACAGTATTCTATAGCCCACCAAATTACACAATACCCTTGTCCATCCCTACACAACCTCTACTCCCAACCCCTTGCCTCGTGACTCATATCCCTGCAATAGACATAGATGCGAAGTCTATCCCATACTGCACTCCAGTCCTGTCACAGGCATCTCTTATCCGATACGATCAGAGACAGGGCTACCTGTAAAACAAGACATGTTACCTGCAAGCTAAGCTCCAACAACTGTGCTACATGGGCATGACAACCAACCAACTGTTCACATGAATGGCCACCAACAAACTGCACCCAAGAAACAGCCGAAGCACCCAGTTGCTGAGCACACTGCCCACACCATGTTCAGTTTAATGACTTCTTCTCAGTCTGTGTCATCAGATCCTTCCTACCAACATAAGCATTTCTGAACTGTGTAGGTGGGAACTCTCCCTGCAATGTATTGTACATTCCCATAATTCTCCTGGCCTCAGTCTGTCATCATCCTTTGCCTACCTACACCCTTCTCTGTTCCCTCTCCAGCACTACACAGCCTTCTATTCCATTTCTCCCCATCCCTCGCCCTCCGTCTAACCTCACAACTGCACCTATCTGCCCTACTCTCCACCTCATTGCTGAGTGCTCTCACACACAGCACTTTACCATCTACCATTCCTACCCAACTACCCCTGCCCAGCTTCCTCCTCAGCCCCACCATCCAGATTGCTTTCCCATCATGGGCTGTTGCTCACATTGTGGCCTTGGCCGCCACTGACTGTAGTAATATTTGTGAGAGCTACCTTTTTGTGAATATGTGTATATTCTGGCCAAAAGCTTAAATGTTTAGTAGTCTTTTTTTTTACCTGTCTGTGACTCATCTCCTTTCTGGTAAGTAGCAATCCATCCTTGTCTGGTATTGTCCATATTCCATCCTGTATTTCCCATTGTTTGCCTAAAATATATTCTGAAGAAAGTAATGCAGTGAGTAAAAGAACCCAAAGAGAAATTTGGAAAAGCTATTAGTTCAGGGAGAATAAATAAAAGCTGTAAGTTTTGAAAATGACGTTATAATTGTGCCAGAGGCAACATAGGAAGATTGCTTGAGCAGAATGTATAGCATCTTCAAAAGAAGTTACAAGATTAACATCAATAGAACAGGGCTAATGGAGCACAGGTGAATTGGGTCTGGCCATTTGAGCAGTAAAATGACAACAGCAGAAGTAAAGATGGTATTAAATGGAAACGGAGAATAGGAAGAAAACCTTCCCATTAAAAGATAAATATTTTAACATCAAATATGATTTTAGGTGTGAGGAAGTCGAGAATGTGCAAATGGCTGTAGGCTGCAGTAATTAAGCTTTTACAAAAGTACTTACCCAAGTTAGGCTGGTGGAAAGAGCTGCATGAAACCAGTCTATTAGCTCCTGTCTGAAACTACTACCTTAAAACTTGATGGCATTGGTCATTGACATTGTTACTTGCAGTACTGTAATGCTCCTTGTGAATTTTTTAGAAATACCACTAATTATTAGAAAGCAAAAACAGTAATGAATACAGTGTTACAGCATCAATGTTCCACATTTACCATCAGCTGAAAAACTAAGAGCTTTTATATTCTAAACAGTGAATTGTGAAGGGCACCAAAAGGTATGTACACATCAGACAGTCCTTTCAAAACCACACTAAAATTTTTTGCCCTACGTAAGAATCACATGATGTTAGTTGCAGTTCACTGTTTTCCTTACATTTGGGAAGGATTGTTAAGTGTAGAAGCTGCAGAAACGGTTGTGTACATCCATAAATTGTGTAATGTCAGTCCCAATTGTGGAAGCAGGTGATAGGATGAGGGGGCAAGCATTAATGAAGTGACCAATTCTAAGAATTGTCACTTATGTTCAGTGGCATAGACAACCACAGTATCAAATACTTCAGGACCATGTAAATTGTTTCTGAATATTCTTTCAGTCTTACACAAGTTCATATTTAAATTTGTTATATTTACCTTAAAATCAGATGATATCTAGCAAGTGTTTGTTACCTTTTTGTTCAGCTTATTGTTACGTTGTGAAATTACATTTAATTTTACACTTGTCAGAATTGTGGATGGTATGTTTCTTCGTAGCTTTTTACAATCATTTGAACACACATTAAAGATCCGTTGTTCCTTCATTTGCATAAAATGCAGTAGTCCTCTCTACAAGAGGAAAATTTGCTCAGTTTTCTTAGTAACTTGTGACTTGCTACTGGAAATATACTTAGGCTGATTCAATTACAATGGCTTTTCCACTGACATATTTACTACATTGTGATGAAACTTCAACGGACACTATTTGTAAAATCATGTAATTCTATTAACATTGTCCATTAAGTTGGTAACCACCTCTTTTTATAAAAAATGGATTTGCTAACCATAGCATAGGAATTATTACTTCGCATTGTTACTGAAACTCAAAAGTGCATGAGCCAGGGCTATGTAGCAAAAGATTACAAATACTTATAACAGTGTAGGAAAAGATTGATTGTTACTTACCATAATGAAGACCGTTAAGTCGCAGATAGGCACAACTGAGGCACTTAACAAAGCTTTGAGCTCTGGCAGCTTGGATCAGAATTCCAGCATTGGGTAGTTTTTAGTGTGTGTGTGTGTGTGTGTGTGTGTGTGTGTGTGTGTGTGTGTGTTTATTTTGTTGCTGAAGGCTGTGACCGAAAGTGTTGCATAATTGCCTTTTAATTGTGCCCGTGTACAACTTAGCATGTCTTCTTTACAGTAAGCAGCAGTCTGCCTTTTCCTACGTTGTTGATGTTCTTACCTGGAGTTTCCATTACTTGTTATTACGAATACTTTGAATTCACAATTTTTGTACAAGGTAGGAGCAGTATGTATGTCCATACAATAACCAGCAAGATATGCAACCAACTAGACAATGTTGCCAACAGTAGAATCTGCACTCTACAAACTTTTCGTAAGGTACTATGATACATTCTGTTTATAACTTCACACAAATACAGAGCAACAGTTGGGAGCTACAATGGTTTACAGAAAAAATACTACTATTACAAATAAATTCCTTTGTTGTTCAGTGTAGTAGCTCTTATCTGCAATCACATTTCAAGTGCTTAGAAAGTTTTAGGAGTGATATCAACATGAATTTATTGCTATTCACTGTTGAATTTAAATTCAAACCCTACGCATTATTCAGAGACTTGCCAGCTAACAATGTGTATCAACATCATGTGGAATGCTCTCATAACTGAAGTTGCAGTGGGAGTAAATATAAAACGTACATTCGTATGAAAGATCATGTCCGACACTTGGAATTTCGTGAGTAGTTCACTCAGTAGTATGTAATCTAGGGCGAAGTGCATTAATTGTCTAAAATGCAGACGCAGAGTGCAGAACAGTTTTGAGGTCTATTGCATTCAGATTGCATGATAACCTTAGCAATCCAGTGGTTGCTGTTTATATGGTTACAGATCTGATTGCTGTTGACTACATTTTTGGTGCTTGAGAAATTTTGGAAATGTGTCCCTGCAGACCTTGGAGACCAAGTAGATACTGAAGCAAGTAATCAGTAACATTGGCATGCAAACCACCAAAGTGACATCAAATAAAAAGATTTGCGGCTGGTTGTGACCCATAAAACAGTTATTCAAATTATATAATAGCATTGAAAGAATCATGGAATTTTGTGTGTATGATTAGTTCAGTAGAATTATGAAATGTTAAATGTACTAGTCCTGCAAATAATTACATGGAAAATTGAATAAATAGTATGTACAGAAACTAGCTGATACATTTAACACTTTCACTGCCACAAGACTTGGCAGGATCTCACACCACACACCATGTGCCTGCTGGCAGCCACAAGCTCCACTCTTTTTAAGACAATATATTTTTTGGATAGAATGTTTGTAATAAAAGCACTCTCATGGGGCTTGTTAAGAAAACTCATAATGTGCATGAATGTGACCTGTAGATGCAATCTTGGGTGGATGGAGATATTATTAGTTTAGCTGCAGTTGCAGATACAGTTCTTGTTGAAGATTTCTTGCTGTTCTGTGCACTAATTATTCTTTTTTGATTGAGCTGATGCTTATGTACAGGAAATAAGGTGCACTAGTTTGTTCAACTTTTTACCAACCAAGTTTTTGTTACTAATTATTTCAAAATTTTTATGCTCCACATTGATTTAAAAATGGACTGCAAATTCAAGTTTGTTTATGAACAGTGAGATTTGCTTTATCTACTATATGAGCATTAATGCTTTAACTCTAATGGAGTCAGTATTTTCAACAAGGGGACATCACAAGATTGGAAATGTCAAAACACAACTGTTTTTGCTGTAAATTACTATTTTGGAAAAATCAGATTTTTATTTAAATGATCCAGGATTATTGTAGGTGCCTTTGAGGACACAACTGATGGCAACAGCAGTGGTGATAAGGATTGAGTAGGTAATTGTAATAAGGTGAGTGTGGTCCTTGCACTTCAGCTATCACGGTGGAACGTACATCAGTGGTATCCATTTGAAATAGATTGTATTTACAGATCAAGAAAAGTAACGAAATATTGTTTTAACCTATTGATAAGAATACTTTGAAAATAAAGTTTTCAACATATTTTTTGATGAAGTAATCAATTTGAATGTGATGGAGACCATTAGGTTGCTGCACTGTTTTTAGATGACATGTGTAAATGTGCGAGGATGAAGTGTAGGAAAGAAACAAGGCATGAGGAAATTCTTAGGTTTCCTGATACCATTATATGCATGTGGCTGACAATGTATCCAACAGCAGGAGATTATCTGACAAATGGCCTGCTCAAGAGTAAGAACTTGCTTAAATAATGACTAGAAGTTGCTTTCGCTTACTCTTCCGTATCATTCAATTCATAGCAAATAAATCAGCTAAAGAAGGTGATCAAGCCAGGAAAATATATTTCTCAAAGAAAAAATTATACAGAATACATATGAGGGGAAACTTTTCCTATAGATAAAACTGTGGTACCATCAAGAGGATGGCTCTTGTTTTTATGGTGTATTACAGGTGAAAGGCATAAATATGGCCTTAAGATTTTCAAATTATATAACAGTATTGGATAGACTGTAAACACAGTGCCTTAAAACAGTATACATGAACATTATTTCTAAAAACTTGGCAGAGACTTATTATGTTGGAGCTTAGGAATAATTTGTTTAATACTGAACAGATGTTACATATAACTATTACACATCCATTCCTCTTGTAAAACAGTTCTTTGGAAAGAAGACAAATCTGGTGGAGACACTGAAAAAAAAAACACGGGAAAATAATGTAAAAAAAAAGGTGAAGTGGTAAGTAGTGTGTCATCTTATGGCACTGTGATTTAAAATTTGAGGGACAAAAGGGAAGCGTTCTTTCAGTCAATAAAACACATTTGACTATGGTTCCACCAAGCAAAGACGTACCTAGAAATGAAAAACAAAGCATAGACATTTCATATTAGTTTTTTCTCACCCTTTCAAAAACATTCATTGACACCACAAAGTTGACTCTGAATTCATCTTGAACACTTATTTTGTAAATGCATCAATCTTATGTCGGAAACTAAATGGAACACTGTCTGGAAGCATCGTTAATTTTTTTTTATTGATTGTTGACCTATGAGGGACGTGTATTAAACAAGAATGGAATAAAATAACTTTATTTGGTGATTTCATTTCGCAATCTGAATTAGTGTGGCCTGTAGTGAATACCATTTGTTGTCTGTCAGTAGCAAAAGTGTGATAGTTGACACAAAATCTATTTCTGTGACATGAGTGTGTTCTGCATCACAAGGTGTTAAAATTAGATATTTAAATAAAGCCATTTGTTTCACTAAAAATCTTCCAGGAAGCAATGTAGAGTAGTTACTATGCAAAGCAGTAGCAGTTGTATGCGTAATTTCATGAAATGTTTCTTCCAAGCAGAGAGCAATTTTTTTTGTAAATTTGCATCAGACTACTTCCCCATACCTTTCTGAGGCTGAACTACAGGGACATTATCAACCTCACTTGATGCATCAGTCAAAAGCAGTTCAGAAATTGAGTCAAATTTCTGACTGCAAATCCAGCAAAATAGTGTTATTAACTGCTGTAAGCCAGTAAAAAGTTCAAAATCAACATAACATTCAGCTACACTTAATCATGTACTGAATTTTATGGTATGGGGCAAGAGGACAGAATGGCTTCTGGAGCTATGTAATAAAGTTCAATTCCATATAGTGGTTCAACAAGAAAAGTTGAGAAATAGTCGACAGTTTATAACTGCAAAGGTGGAAAATTCTCCTCTGTCAATGAACGAATAACAATACGTCAATTTTTCCAGCCATTAGAGCCTTACATCTCATCCAATCTCTCCCATAATTTCTTTGAAATATTGCAGTGGATAGTTTCCGCAGTGTTCATTCCATAACGATGCTATGTCATGTTCATTTCCAGAGAAAAAGCATGATTTTTTAGCTTAGTGAAAGGCATGTTACAATCCAATATGTTCCAGATATTAATAAATCCATGCTTTACTATGTTACAATTGATGTGCTATGGATTCAAGGCCTGCATGTTAAAAGAGAAACTACTGAATTACATAGTCTGTAATGTGTGTGGCTAAAGGCCGAACCATAATTTATGTTTCGTATGTGGTACAAGAAGGGAGAGTGTGATGAACTAAAATCCTGAAATCTGAAATGTAATTTCATGTGTCTGTGACAGCAATAAGTGATAATTTTATGTTTTATGAATTGCAAAACATTGTGAGGAAAAAACTATTCAGAATCCCCATTCAAAACTAAAATAACAATTGTCGTTTTCAGTGTTAAGCCATGAATTCATCATGGGAAGGAATAACAGTCACCATGTTAATGATTTAATTTCCATGGACTACATTAAAGCTTCAGTTAATATGATAATAGGAGAGAATTTGCAAAAAGTAACAGGAAAAAAAGAATGTTTTGAGATGTAATCAGACAAGAGACTGTGGTGACAGGAAGGGCATCCAGCCATCTTCCACCATTAACATTGCTGAACAATCATGTTCAATAATTATCCTGAGTGGATTGCTTGTTCCCACCTCTCACCATGTGATGGTGAGTCCAACATTGTTAAACGTGATCTTGTGGTGGTCCAGGTGTTATGGCATGACAAGGTGTAATGTTACATGGTTACACACTACCTCCAAATCTGTAAGCAGTGAATTGGCCAATGTCACTGCGGCACTGTACTCCTTCAAGTGTGTCTTCTCGTGGATGCATTCAGCTGTGATGTCATTTTTATGGATGACAATGCATGACCACATCAAATAGTGCAGGTGGAGCAACTCTTCGTAAGTGAGTGAGAGTATTAAGCAAATGGACTGGCCTGCCCACTCTCCCAACTTAAAAATTCCATCGAGTACAAGTTGTATGTGGTGGGGATACATTCTGCAGCACATCTACATGCACCAACCACTATCCAATAGTAGTTAACTGTGGTTGTGGAGGAATGGAATGCCTTACCACAAGAACTCGTTACCAACGTTGTGGGCAGTGTGGAAGCACATTGCAGAGCATGCATTGCCATCTGTGGTGGTCACACAAACCATTAAGAACCATGTCCAGTGTTTTGTAATGTCTGGAGGGAGGAGGCATCATAAATCAAGGTGACTACAGTGTAATTATGGTTTTTAAATCAATGTGTCATTTCTATTCATCTCACAGTGCATTTGTTTCCATTACCTTCTGTTCTGTACTGTACCAGTTCTTTCTATGCGTGATTTAAGTTTCATTGAGCTATGTTACTGGGTAGTAACATCATGAGAAAGTTACTTCTATCGTTAAGTTTTGGTCATCAGTATGAGCTGTGATTTTCCTTGACCATTATTAACAAGCAAGGAATTTTGGAGCCCCTTGTGGGCTCAGAACTGGCAGAAACTTGAAATTGGCAGGAGTGAATTTTTTTGGTAAGTCTAAGTGTGTGCTGAAAGGTAGGCTGATGAAGAATCTTAAATCCACTGAGGGATGTGTTGAAGCTGCATGCTAGATTCTTATAACTGAATACTTCTGTCGACCATCTGACTCTCCTCCAGATGCAGCTGAATGCTTAATAGCAAACCTCAGCTCACTACTACATACGTTCCCCACTCATCCTGTCATCATTGGAGGAGACTAATCCCCTGACAGTTAGGACAGAGACAATTTTGCAAGTGGTGGACTTGACAAGACATCCTGCAAAACAATAGTAAATGCCTTTTCTGAAAACCATCTACAATGCGTAGTTCGGTAGCTGGCTCTGCTGTGGCCGCTGGTGCCCTTCTGGCAGTCTGTATGTTAAAATCAGCTCTGTGATTGCTGGAGATTTCTCAGCAAGGAATATAATGAAACCTTATGATTACTTCAATAAGAGCATAAGGAAAATGAAAAAATGCATGATGAATTATTGTACATGAGTTTTCTTTGTACTGATCAATATTTGTGAATGCAAAAGGGAGAACAATTACAGTTGGAATACAGTGACTACTACTGTTGTGCGCATCATAGTGCTATGCAGTGTTTACGTCCAGATTTAATGCCAGATGTTGGTACATGTTTGTGGAGAAAAATCAATAAATATCAGGTGAAACCAATAATACCTGCTGAATGAGCTCTGTGTGTCTTTCTTTAGTACTTTATAGAGGCCACAGAAAGAGATTACCTTTTACTAATAAACTGTGGTGATTTGCAAGACAAGCATCCTATGTAAAGGAACACACAAATGCAAGCTTGTCAAACTAATTAGATCAACATCATGAACGAAACAGCCAACATAAGCAACAGTGAAGGGAAATATGAGAATGAATCGGAATGAACCTGTGCAGAGTAATAAGTGAGACAAATTGAATTTGTATTGTAGGTGACTTCAAGGAAAAACTCCCACCTTAATAGCCGGGGTTGCCTACTTGCCTGTGATACTGTTCGACTTAGAGGTACACAGTTGAAATCTTCGTGGTGGAAGAAATTTTCAGTGCCAGTACCTGGCCAGCACATGAAAGACAGATGGTGGTGAAAAGTTCCTGTTCAGTAGATTAAGATAGTGTGCCTGGCTCAAATTTCAAACCTTTCCTCAGTGTCTCATTAAAATAGGGCATGTGAATCTGAACTGGATCTGATTGTAATCAATATAAAAGAACAGCCCAGCACATTTGCAAGTAGTGCTTGCACAGAGACCATTTCATGTATTATTGTGGCAAATCGGGCACTGGCTAATAACCTTATATTCTGGGAGATTAAACTACACATGACTACTGGCGATCAGTGTCATAATCTTCGGTATCAGAATAGTAAATTAAAACACTAGGAATAATTAATGTTGAGTACTGAACAGAGCAAATTGTAATGCACTTATTGTCAAAATAGCTTCAATATCTAAAGATATAATCATGCACGTGCTCTTACCAAGCTCCTTCAGTGGTTGCAGGCAGATGATATCAAGGATTCGGGGCTATTCCTAATACAGCCTGGAATAGAGAAGTGACAGAGTTGCGCAAAAAGTCTGTAATGCAAGGAGGAGTGACCAGTGCTCACTAGGGTGGGACAAAATAGATAGCAAACTAAAAACATTGGTGTCCAAAACTTAAGGGCAAAATTAACTTTCACATGATGCGTCAGTTCCAAGTAACATAAGTCGATCAAACGTGGACCATACATGAGAAGAACTGCTGCAGTATAGTACAGAAGGTGAGATGACAAAATATGAAACTTTTATTCAAAGATAATAATTACATTTGAGTCACCGTGATTCATAATGGTCCTCAGGATATTACAAAATGTATACTATGGTTCTTAATAGCGTATATGATCACAGACAACAATGCATGCAACATGTTTCCATGTTGGCCACAACTTTGGTAAGGAGTTGTTGTGGTAGGGCGTTCCATTCTTCCACTAGTGTGGTTGTCATCTGCTGGACATGTTGCAATATGTCTCCCCAGTGCATCTCATATGTGATTGTTATGAAATGGAGAGGCCAGTCCATTAGGCGAATATCTTCTCATTCCAAGACCTCCATCATCTGCACTGTTTGATGAGGTCGTGCATTGTCATCCATAAAAATTAAGCCAGGACCGAATGCACCCCTGAGGAGATGCACATGGGGAAGGAGCACAGTATCACAATAACGCTGACCGGCAAGTGTACCATGTTCAAAGATTTGTAGGTCAAGTATGTCCATGCAACAGCATGCCTCTCCACACCAGAACACCTGCACCACCAAAATGATCATGTTCAGCAAGACTCTGGAAGTACTCTTATATGCGACAGGTGGGAAGATGTAATGAATGCAGGAACATTTTTGAACACAATCGTTTTAGTATGAGGAGACATAATGTTGCATGGGTGTACTGACCTCTAAGTCTGAACACATTATACTCACAGTTCAGAGGTGAATCCAGTCCTGACTTTAATTTTATGGATGACGAAGTGTGACCGCATTGGACAGTGCAAGTGGAAGAGCTCTTGGAACGAGATGATGTTCCACGAATGTGTTGGCCTGCCTGTTCACCAGCTTAAATGTCATCAAGCACGTGTGAGATGCTTTGGGGAGATGTACTATAGCATTTCCACATGCACCAGCTACCATCCACAGTTAGCAACCGCACTGGTGGAGGAATGGATTGCCCTAATACAAGAACTGCTTACCAACATTGTGGCCAACATTGGGGCACATTGCAGAGCTTGGCATCCATTGTGATCGCACATCCTATTAAGAACCATTTCCTGCCTTTTGTCAAGTGGACCATCATGAATCGCAGTGACGTCAGTGTATTTATTGTCTTTGAATAAAAGTGTCTCATTGAGGATTTTTTCAGTTACCTTCTGTGCTATGCTATAGCAGTTCTTTCTATGTATAGTCCAAGTTTGATCGAGCCATGTTCCTTGGTAGTAACATGATGTGAAAGTTACTTTCGTCCTCAAGTTTTGCACACCAACATACGTATCGACATCTTAAACAAATGTATATAGACAAAATCCGGGACACTAAGGAATACTAGGAGCGCTTTCTGAATGAAACTAGACTTGTGGAGTCACCCAGGTAAGCTTCTTACTGACAAAATTAAGGCTCCGACCATCCTGTCCAAGCACCGAGCGAGGTGGCGCAGAGGTTAGACACTGGACTCGCATTCGGGAGGACGACGGTTCAATCCAGCGTCCGGCCATCCTGATTTAGGTTTTCCGTGATTTCCCCAAATCGCTCCAGGCAAATGCCGGGATGGTTCCTTTCAAAGGGCACGGCCGACTTCCTTTCCCGTCCTTCCCTAATCCGATGAGACCGATGACCTCGCTGTCTGGTCTCCTTCCCCGACACAACCAACCATCCTGTCCACCTTCTGCAAGATCGATGGAACATTAACAAATGGCTGGAGGAACAATGCTGAATACTTACTAAACATTCTTTTGCCAGATAACCCCGCAAGTGAAGAATAACTGTCAGTCGGTACTCTGTGACTAGGTGAGTTTGGAGTATATTAACAACTATGTCCTACTCCTGCTAAATGAGGCATTGAGACAGAGACTCGGAAATCTGCATGTGCAGTGCGTAAAGAAAGGCCTTGATAAAGCTCCTGCAAAGCCGAAGAGCTGTAGAACTATGTGTTTAATAAAGACGAGGGTCATTCAAAAATTAAAGAGACAAATTGGTCTGGGGAAAAAACTGTTAGTAGGGCAAGTTTGGCACTTTTATGGCTTTATGTTGGCATCACTTGGATGAGCCCTGATCAGCTGATGCATCAACATTGTTATATATATATATATATATATATATATATATATATATATATATATATATATATATATATATATATATATATAACCGCGAAAATACATTTCAAGATGGCGAGTCCACGTGAAACGTCCACATTAGTTGAACAACGTTCTGTTATTCGTTTTTTACTTGCTGAAGGTGAGAAACCAGTGCATATATACTGTATAATGTCTAAAGTTTATAGTGAAGGTTGTATGAATCATGCAAATTTTTACAAGTTGGTAGAGCAGTTCAAAAATGGTCGCGACTCAGTAACTGATGAACATCGTCCTGGCCAACCAGTTGCAGTTTCAACTCTCTCACTTGAAAGTTGAATTGATGAGATTATTCGTGCCGACCACCATGTGATGATAGTTGGTAAGGTTCAAGTTAGTTCTGGTACAGTTCATAACATTATCTGTAACAAGCTGAAGTACCACAAAACATGTGCAAGATGGGTCCCAAAAGAGCTAAAGGAACGTTATGAAAGAGAAGGTGAGCACTTCCTCAACAAAATTTTAACTTGCGATGAAACTTGGATAAACTATTATGAGCTGTAATCAAAAAGACAAAGCATGGAGTGGAAGCACAACAGCTGTCAAGAGAAGATTCAGAACCCAAACATCAGCAGGAAAAGTTATGTTGACGGTGTTTTGGGATGCTGAAGGTACAATTTTTTGTGATTATCTCGAAGAGCAGCGTACAATAAATTTGCTTTTAAACAAGGGAAGCCAGCCATGAGAGAGAGACGTCGTGGATCTCAGAGGAGAGGTGAAATTCTCAAGTAAGACAACACACATTTCCCTATTGCTCAACTTAACCCGTGACACCATCGGCAAAATGGACTGGGAAGTACTGCTTCATTCCTGTTACAGTCCTCATTTAGCACCTAGTGATTTCCATTTGTTTGGTGCACTGAAGGAGGCATTACATGGGAAGAGATTGCAGGACAACGTGGATGTGAAAAAGCTTGTGGAAAATTGGTTCAAACATCAAGATAAAGAGTTCTTTGCAGACGAAATAAAAAAAGTTTGTAGCCCGTCGGAACAAGTGCATAAACGTTCAAGGGGATTATGTTGAAAAGTAGAAACAGTATTGTTTTGTAAAAATAAACGCTTTTTTCTCCAGACCAATTTGTCTCTTTAATTATTGAATGACCCTCGTACATTAGCAGAAGTTCAGGAGCAGCTACTGTCTTCAAAACCACAGAGTGATCCAGCGTTTCAGCACATCTCAGGCTTCCTCAAAGGTAAATGGATAGATGATGCCATTAGCCAGGCACTCCATATTATAGACAGAGCAGACTATAAATATTGTGCTGCAGTTATAATCGACATTGCAGGCACATTCAATTCTATGGTGTCTTGCAGTGTTGAATAGCCTAAGAAGTCTTTGGTTTCCCAAATGCCTTTATTAAAGTTTTGAGGGCTGCTGTAAGAGTCGCACAGTCGAGTGGCTTGCTGAATAGCACAAATTAATAAAAAAGATTACTAGGCATTGTCCTGCTGCAATTTCCCAAATCCGGCGGAATGCACAATGAATATGAATAGATGCAGGTGATCAGACAGGATGCTTACATACGTGTCACCTGTCAGAGTCATACGTAGATGTATCAACTGTACACGCCCCATATCATTACAGAGCCTCCACCAGCTTGAACAATCTCCTGCTGACATGCAGGGTCCATGGATTCGTGTGGTTGTCTCCATACCCGTACACGTCCATCTGCTAGAGACAATTTGAAACAATACTCATCCGATCAGCAACTTGTTTCCAGTCATCAACAGTCCAATGTCGGTATTGAAGGGCCCAGGCGCGGTGTAAAGCTTTTTGCTGTGCAGCCATCAAGGGTACACGAGTGGGCCTTCGGCTCCAAAAGCCCATATCGATGATGTTTCATTGAATGTTTCACACGCTGACATTTGTTGATGGCGCAGCACTGAAATTTGCAGCAATTTGCGGAAGGGTTGCACTTCTGTCGCGATGAACGGCTCTCTTCAGTCGCTGTTGGTCCCGTTCTTGCAGGATATTTTCCCGGCCGCAGCGATGTCGCAGATTTGATGTTTCACCGGATTCCTGATATTCATGGTACACTCTTGAAATGGTCGTACGGGAAAATTCCCACTTCATCGCTACCTCGGAGATGCTGTGTCTCGTTGCTCGTGCACCAACTATAACACTACGTTCAAACTCACTTGATAACCTATCATTGTAGCAGCAGTAACCCATCCAACAACTGCGCCAGACGCTTGTTGTCTTATATAGGCGTTGCGACCGCAACGCCGTATTCTGCCTGTTTACATGCCTATACTAGTTTCTATGGCGCTTCGGTGTATGTACTTATCACAATTTTACATTGTGTAAATTAGTATCTTAATACTGAATCAACAGAGATAAGGGAAAATGTATAATATTATTTAGAGGATTTTCAATATACCTAATGTATTGTACGATCTGTTCTAGATACACATTAAGAAATAATAAAAGTAAATGGTACACCTGATGGCGACCTGTCTGTCCATCGAGTGGGGACGCTATGCTCGGCGGCCCAGTTAAGTGTTATCCGGGAGGAGTAAGCTGTATGTCGGCACGTTAAACAAGACTGTGACACAAGGCACAAAGGAAAATCGGAATTCGAGCGCAGGTCTCTTGCTTACTAGGCAGATGCGTTTACCAGTATGCCATTCAGACACAGTGGTCACCACAACCGCACAGACCATCCCAGCATGCATCCATATTCTCAACTTGTACCACACACTGCTGCTGATATAAATTAATACCCACAGACAGCTAATGTCTTTAATTTCTGTGTGTCTTGATTCATTGTGGAAGATCAGACACCATATATATGGATGGCTCTAAGCACTATGGGACTCTACATCTGGAGTCATCAGTCCCCTAGACTTAGAACTACTTAAACCTAACTAACCTAAGGACATCACATACTTCTATGCCCAAGGCAGGATTCGAACCAGCGACCATAGCAGCAGTGCGGCTCCGTACTGAAGCGCCTAGAACCGCTCGGCCACAGCGGCCGGCCTATGTTGGAAATACAAATCATACATAAAATTAACTGTCTTACTGAAAATTATCTACACTATAGGGAAACAGATGAGAAATGAAGCACTGTAGGTGGACATTTTGGATACGTCTTTCAAAATAGCGAAGCTTGCTGTAGTTGGAGTCACAAATGAAGGCGGTCGAGTTTAGTCGTGTTCTGCGCATCTACGTCACGCATTCTCTGACAGCCAATGAGAGTTCATGAGTGTTCTTAGTACCCTGCTCTGAATGCCGTAGCCAATGTGAGCATTAAACGTGATCGTAGCGAATTGTTTAGTGAATTTTTATTCCATTTGTTGTGAGTTATCATCGGTGATGGTGTTGGTGATACATTCCGCATAAACAAGGGAGAGACAAAATTTGCAAGATATACGCATTCTTCAAGCGGAAAGCAAGCGCATGCGCGTACCGCAGCCTTCGCTTGGAATCGTCAACCATGCAATCCTCGTCTGTACCTCGACATGCGCGAACTGCCATCGTTCGTTGATCCTTACTATAGTGGCAGTGTTGCCCTCTCAATTTCTACCATGCGCCTACACAACATTTGAAATGTAGCTACATCAGATTGAAAGCCCCTACAGAAGCGGAAGACTTAATAATAAAGAAGTAAAAATAAATGCTAGCATTGATGGCCTAACAGTTGTTACAGAGCAAACTCAAATACCTACAACAGTATCGCTCGGAAAAACACTTTGTAATAAATAAATAAATAAATAAAGAATAAGTGAAATGTACACTACCGTCATACCATAGTCTTTTGAATATTCACATCGTTATGATGCGTCCATTACACTTGGATCTGTCATTAATACCATTTACAGTGCTCTTCTTCTTGCCACACTCCTCGAAGTTATTTATTTAGTTTTCTTTCTCTGTAACTTCTTTTAAGTTTCCCCTCATTACCTTTTCTTCCTTGCTGTTGAAGCCATAGCCAATAGACATGAAGATCATATAGAAAAACCTATCAAACCTTGTTGTGGAGCTGAAGCGTCTAAACTGCCCTATACTAACTGTTTATGCAATTTCATCGTATTTCATACTGTTTGGGTTGCAACAACTTCGTTCAGAATTTAGCTGCTACTTTCAGTTACGCTAAATGAGACTGCTTTAGGAACTGCTTGTTTTGACCCATTAATCGTGGTCGTCTTCACGATGCCCGACCATAGTTATTTTTCCTTTATCCGCTACAGAGACACTAAAGCGGCAATGGCGATTTATAATTTTTTTCGACATATAAAGCACTTATGTGTGAGAGACCCGCTGTCCCATGACCTTTCACATTGTACAGCAGAAAAGCCGACGATACCGCCGACAGTACAGTTCTCACCTGTGCTGGTTGCTGCAGGCCGCGGACCTTACGCTCCCCTTTGCTTTGGGGCAAGAGAAAGTGACCAGATTTTACTTATATACTGTACGAGTGACATATCTTAATTTTGATTGACAAAATTAATTTTGGAGTTGTAACTTTTAATGTATTACGCTATAGATGTTTCACTTCTCTCTCACTGATCAGTAAATGTGATTTGTTAAAATAAGATATCATGGATGAATGACTTTGTGAGGAAGGTTGACTGTGTCTGAAAATACAGAGGGTGGGACGGGGGGAGGGGGAGGCGTTTAAAATATTCGCCCGGGGCGGCAAAATCCCTGGAGCCGGCCTTGCACCTGGTTTCATCCTCTCTTTTCTCTCAGTATCATAAAACACAAACATGGCATCAAGCATAAACATTACAGTCACGTAGACTCAACAGATACACTTAAAATACAGCTGTCAGACATAGCGATGAAAGGGGACATTGGACACGGGAGAAATAAAACCCTTTCCGATTAGACAGCTGAACGTATCTCTTGTGGTCTCCGGGGTCGGGGATTTTCCCTGCCTCGAGATGACTGGGTGTTTGTGTTGTCCTCATCATTTCATCATCATTCATGAAAGTCGCGAGACTGGACTGAGCAAAGGTTGAGACTTTGTTCGGGCGCTAATAACCGTGCAGTTGAGCGCCCCACAAACCAAACGTCATCATCATCATCATCTTGTGGTCTCCACGTCAATAGTGCTTTCTTTATAGTGCATCTGGTACACGTGTTCAGTTGTTTCATGAGATCCGCAAGATTTCATAAAAAAGGACGTTTTCCGCACAGAAACAGGTCGTGAACTACTTGCCATTACAAGCAGTTTTCTCAAAGCAACGTACACTACACATAAAAAAATTCGTTAAATTCTAGTAAGAGACAGCATTTCTTATCATCAGTGCCGGCATTTACATTTTATTCGGATTCATCTTGCACTCGCCCACTTGAGGGACAACGTGCCAATTTCCACCTGCAAAATGGAACTTGAGTAAATGAAAGTTGTCCTGCAGGTCTCGTTTATTATAAAACTAATTAGTTTTCCGTCTCGTGAAACAGCATTCTATTGCGCTCCCCATTCGCCAGTGTTCTGTACTCTTGGCTGCGCTGAGATGCGATAATTTTAACTCCTACCTCTCTGACAATTGTAGAAGATGAAGTGCCTTAATAACGGCGTCGCTTCTTAGACTAAATTTCATTTTATATAAAATTACTGGCATACTTCCTGACATTTGCTGAAAAAGTGAGTTCACAGTTTATGTCTTCAGATCTTCGCTTACATCTTATTTGTTGCAACGTCGATTAGTACTAGGCCTATGTTATTTATTATCAGCGTAACAGGCTAATTTTAATCCATTTGTGGCAGTTTTCGGAATTTTAATTCCGAGAAGCTAAATAACAAAATTTTCCGGTACCGACGAATATAAAAAAGAACTCTTATCACCAAATGTTGAAAGTAATTTTGATCATGAACGTGTTACGATTGTCACAAGCGCACTACCTTGAGCGGAAAATTGAACCGGCGCTTTTATTTTGTGCAGTAAGGGGGTTTCGCAGTTGTATAGAAATATTTCAGTTGCAGTATTTGTTCTAATGGCAGACAATGCTGTACTTATCATCTTTAACCTAAGGTGGCTGCTAAATTAATCTCTGGTATCGATAGCTACTAATTTTTGGCGACTGCCAGTTTCCAGTACATATTAAAACAACTGACTGACACAAGACGCTATGGCGCGATCAAACGTCATAGCCCGCTGTAGGTAACCATTTCAAACAAATTTCTGGTCAAAATTTTAAGTTGATGTGAATATCAAGACTATGCGGTTTCTTCGGCTCTTCGGTGACGCCCGCCATGCGGGTGCTTCTCTTACAAAGTAAGTTGTGTGTAGAAGTATATTTATGATACTAAAGCAGTCAACGGAATTTCCAGAGCCCGCTTTAAGCGCCATATGAAACTTTTACTCTATATGGGCCTCATTACAAAAACGAAGTGCTTTGTAATGCTGTAATATAGCGTGGCACAGTGAACTGCAACCAGCTGCTTCTTCAGTGCTTATCTGATTCATCTTAAGCGGTTCGATCTAGATTCCATTACAGTTACATGTACCAACTGTAAAGTCACAGAGTGTTCAGAGGGGTCCGTCACACCATTGTATGGACTGGGAAGGACTTATAAAATTCTCCTCCTGCAACTTCCCTTGCGTTCAAAAATTGTAGTAGTGAAGCTATAAGTGTTAACTCAGATCGCTTGGTGATAACTGAGCTTCTTATATTTCTAGAATAAAATTTCATTGTGTTCTTTCTTCTCGTCCATGTGTGTCCCCAAGTAGTCAGCTTTATGACTCACTGGTGCATGGCCGGCCGGGGTGGCCGAGCGGTTCTCGGCGCTTCAGTCTGGAACCGAGCGACCGCTACGGTCGCAGGTTCGAATCCTACCTCGGGCATGGATGTGTGTGATGTCTTTAGGTTAGTTAGGTTTAAGTAGTTCTAAGTTCTAGGGGACTGATGACCTCCGAAGTTAAGTCCCATAGTGCTCAGAGCCATTTTTTTTCACTGGTGCATTAATTTTGCATTGATACAGCCTTCTTCTCTTTGCTCTGAGCACATGTATTGTTCATCCTGGGTGTTAATGATGCATTCTGTGGTTCCAAAATATGTTTCTGTAATTAATTTCACTGCGTGTATTCTTATTTTTCCTTCCTTTTTAATACAAATTGTCCTTTTTCAATACAGGCAACTCGTTACAACCATTCTTTTATAGAATTTCCCAATTTTGTTCCGAGGTTCCCACTTGAAAAATTGAAATTTTCAGCCTGCAGTCAATATCCCGTAGCTTAAATTTTTTAATTGATGAACTTTTTCAACAGCATTTATTACTACAGTTTCCTTGCATAGTATCTCAGAATCTTATGATTAACATGGCTTTGGTTTTTAGATAGCCTTTAGAAATTTAGAATTTATGTGTTAGAATAAAGTTATGCAACTCTTAACACCCTCGTTGTAAAATTACTTCCTTGTATGAGGTAGCAAACTGATCATCGGTAAACATAAAAACCCCCACCAAGTGAACAATAATTCAAGTTAATGTGTCAGGTCCATGAGACCGGAGACATACCCTCAGACATTCGGGAGATTCTCATACTATTCCTAAGTTAGAAAGAGAATATAACTACAACCAGCTTGACAGGTCATGTATTCAAGTTACTGATCGGAATTATACAGGGTGGAGAAAAATAAGCTGATAGTAAGATTAGAGCAGTGTAGCCTGCATTTAACCGAGCAAATTTTTCCGCAGAACTATAAGTCTCAAATAGAACCTTATGGAACTGTCAGACAAACAGCGATGAGCACATGGAAGTGTGTACATTTAAGCTAACTTTCCCCAAATAACATTTGCTATAGTAAAGAACACTTTTCAAATTAAAGTATCTGAAGACAAATGGTTTAGCTGAACAGTCTAAGCCAGGCAAACATTAAATCCTCTCCATAGCTGATTGTGTTGGATGCTAGTTCCCTGTGATGATTACTAGGTAAAACTTTACTGTTAAATCAGCTGTGGTACAATTACCATAATGCCATTAATTAATTAAGCTGCAGCCGTACTGCAGAAACACCTCTGTAACAAGATAGTCGACACGTGGTACTGTAAGGTGCAAAATCTTGTATCTGTCTCTCTGTCTGTCTCTATCTTATTCTGTCTATACATAATACATTAAAGTCTCGTATTACACTTTCTTTCTTTATGTTCGGGCTAATTTCAGGAACTACTGTAGGGATTTCGATCCGGTTTTGACTGACAGATCGACTGATTCACATGGAAGGTTTGTGCGTACAGTTTATAAAGATTTCGTGCAAATTGGCTGAACTATGATGAATTAAGTCCTCCACTGCTGTGAAAACTATGCCATTGCCACCTACCGATACGCTGCTGCAACTCCAGGGAGCAGAGAAGCTTGACCGGATATTCATCTCGGGTCTGGAGGTCTATCGGTAAAGTGTGTGCCTGGAAGCCGAAATGTCTTGGGATGGAAATCCAAGCTAACCACGGATTTTTCAATAATCTTTTTACCTAGCATTCACCACTCAGTGACGTGGATGTTTGCCAGAAACGAAACGTGGTTCAGATTCCACGTTAAACTGTACGTCTCTTTTGTCCACTTGGATAGCTGATTAGGGGTACACAAGTTGCCGACGTGGCGTCCAATACAAATACTTGCTCCAGGTCATGTAGTCACACGAAATTATCATTATCACAATCTATACATATATTCTCCTTCCATACAAGTTATAATTGAATGTCTCCCATCGCCTTTTCGTGCCTGTCTGTTAAGGCTAATCTCAGGAGCTACTGTAGGTACTTTGATTTCATGTTGGACTGGAAAGCTCTCAGGAGGCAAAATGTCAGTTGTTCTCTGCTTAACTGGCTTTGGAGCAACATATGGCGCCAATGACGGAGCTGCGAGCTACCGCACGTCCTAACTGTGACTGGCATCTAATGGCCGCCGCTCACAGACTTACACGTATGCCCCGAAAAAATGACTTTTATCACAAAGTGGTAAACCAGGTGCCTCACTCTTCATCCAGCCTTCTTCACCAAACATAATCGCGCTTATTTCACACATCGTTTTCCAAATCCTTTTACCTCGTCTCTGTTTATAATTAAACCTTCATACTCAGCACCGTCCTCTCACTGCCACTGTCTATTATGTCTCTCTCTCACTGTCTGCTTTTTCTGCAATTGATTTACAGTATATGCAATGGCCACTGCCTCCTCTCTCACTAACACTGTCGCCATTTGCCGTTCTTTCTCACTGCCACTGTCTCACCATGGCAGCTAAAAAATGCACGTTTCCCTATACCTACGTGTTAAAGTTCGCCGGTCTGGATCCAGACCCCCCCTCCCCCACCTCCACCAAGCTTATGTATGGTCTCCTCTCATCTCTCTTTTTCGTTTCCATTGTCTCCTCTCTCTTTTCTCCCACTGCTTCTATATCCATCCATTACTCTTTCTCTTTTACTGCCACTGTCTCTCACTGAGCATCAATATCTCCTCTATTTGGCTCTGCATACCACTGTCTTTATCCATCTCTTTCTCTTGCGATGTCACTTTTTCTCTCCCACCGTTTCCTCTCTCTTTCTCTCGCACTCTGTGCGGCTGGTCCCGGCGGAGGTTCGAGTCCTCCCTAGGGCATGGGTGTCTGTGTTCGTCCTTAGGATAATTTAGGTTAAGTAGTGTGTAAGCTTAGGGACTGATGACCTTAGCAGTTAAGTCCCATAAGATTTCACATACATTTGAACCTTTTTTTTTTTTTCTCTTGCGCTGGCGCCCTCTCTCTTCCACCAAAAAGCGCGAATACGTTCGCATTCCAAAAATTTTGGTGAGGAAGGAGGAATGAGGACTGAGACAGATGGTTCCCCATCTATCTGTCAGAGTCTTTAATGTGGAACGACAGGGTGACGGACGAAAAAAATTGCTCAAATTCAGGATTTTTTTCCCCGTACTGGAAAATAGTGGACAAATGGGGTTTGCTGCAATGAATAAAACATACAATGAAGTTTTTATTGGCATTTGTTATTGAAAAATATTAATATCTTCACTGTGTAATTGGGATTTTCCCGAGGCAGCTCTGAAAGGAGGTAGACCTACGTCTGTCACTGGAACTCCGGTTGTGGTTATCTGAAACATGAAATTATAGTTCATCGTAGGGATTTGCAAAAAAAAAGTTTTTGGTGAAATTATAAATATTTGAAAAATGGTCGTTTTTGGACCCCTCTTTTTGGCCGAAAAAGTACTAAGTATGAAATAAAAATATCGGCTACGATGAACTGAAGAGAATTCAGTTTGCTTTAAGGGAGACCAGAAATCATTAAAATGGGATGAAAATCGTAGCGTGGGCGACGACAACCATGCCGGAAAACAGGGTTTTGAGAAAAACGCGTTTAATGTTTGACGAGTATTTATCGTATAAATTAAAGGGACAAAGCTTGAAACTTGCGGGATAACATGGATGCCTGGTCCGTAATAACTATCTCCCCGCTAGTGGATGGCAGCTTTCTCCTACTTTGATCTGATGAACCCTCATTTTCGTCCTCAAAGCTCTTTTCGTCGCTGGGCGCATAGCCGCTGGCGTCTCTGTCTTCACGGAATCGGCGCATTTCATCGCCGATTTCGATTTCAAATGTATTTGCCACGTGCGTTAATACATTGTGGCCTACACTGCATTAACGCATACACATATGGCCAAATTTGAAGCAATGTTGATAATTTAGCTTCGACTGGTTGTTATTTTTGGAGCGTATTTCCAAATGAGACTATTGAAATTTACGTTGACGTTTTGAGTAAAACCGCCCAAACAGCGTCCAGCAGATCAGGTTTACTCAAATCGGTATAAATTGGAATGATAGCATCGATAACGATTTGCGTCAATGGCGTTTTGTGTTTATGACTTTCCAATTCACCGTTTGCTTCAGCGCGCTGCTAAGTGCACCAGGGTTGCTCACCAGCAGGACAGAAGTGATGCCGAAGATTATCATCCGATGAACTTTTCTTAAATAATGTGGCCCAAACGGTATTATACATATTCTCAGCAGAGTCGATGTTATCACAAATAGCTTTGTCATAATACATTGACTGAGCGTCTACCAGCGGTCCAACATGAGAAAAGTGAAAGTCTGGTGTGTGTTCGAGACATTGGTAAACATTTGCACCATTAGGACCAGCCCTTAACAGCTCACGGACGCAATAAAGGGAGCGTGAGTGCGGAACAAATACTCTAACGGCGAGGCGTGCTCTGCACGCTCGGCTTCAATCTCTCACTGAAACGTTACTTTTAGGAGATCTCGCGTAATATTTTGGGGAATAATTCTTCAATGTATATACATTCGAATTACGTAATAAAAAAAATTTCGCGTTTTTTCGACCGTCACCCTGTTATTCCCCCTTAAGGAGGACGTACAGTAGAGTGTGCTGCTTCTATAAAACGAATTCTATAGGTCAGTAAAGTTTTGGCAGTTTATTTATATACTTCGACAGATTTATATACTTTGACTCACGTAAACAACAAATAAGTACGCTTATTTCAAGGTTAACACAGTATCGTTTGCTTTACATTTTTCTGGATACTTTGCTCATCGATAGCAATTCAACGAAAACGCGCGGATTGTGACTTTTATCTTAAAAGAGTAAAAATGTTATTAGAAGTGTTTTACTGCAGTGCAGTCTTTCCAGTTTTATGTAAGTTTTGGCAGTCATTTTAAGTTTTTTTAATCGTGTTAAGACCTTTTGAGCCCATTTTTTTTGTGACTGCAGTATCGTTTTGGACATATTTGTATAGACGTGAAGTGTCCATTACACAGAGACAGTGCATCATAAAGTTTTATTGGTGAAAAAATGTTGACTAAAAACATCGTTTGGTGACTTCAAAATCCTTGCTACGACCGTAGATCTCTCGCCATGTGTTCACTACACCAGTTAAAACTACACACATCAGGCCGGACATTACATGTATATCCTACGTGAACAAGTACGGTAACTTTGAACCTGTGGATCTCGGCAACGGATAATAATATCGAAAATAGTTTCGAAGTTCTCCGAGAACATTATCTTAAGAACATAAGGTAAAAATTTCGACGATCTGCCATGAGTAGAAATTATAGAAGTGGTCATCCCTACAACTCATACTTTTCATAACCAAAAATCGAAGTTTTTCGGGATTTTATAAGGAACTGCCCATGAACAAATGGTGCTTTTGTAAGCCGCCTAAGGTCCACACTTAATGCAAAAGAACTAACCGATTTGCTCAATTTACCTGGGCTGGAGAATGTGTGTATTGTTTAAATTTTGGCCCTGTACTGTAGGACGGCTACGGTAGGCTCGTTCTTCCGATAGGTATACAAATGGTCACCAGGCTAAGGGCTATCAAAAACACTTGACCCCGCATCTCTGTGATGAATAGAAGACGAGGTATGACCCCGTGGAGAGTCACATTTGCGCGCGCGGCTTTTTGGAACATACTCGTAACTTGCAGTGTCGTGCCAAAACGACAGATGGCAGTGCCTTTGATGCCCGGCTCGCTTTTTTAGGTGGGTAAGTCGTATGGAAATGGTGATATTCCGTTATCTAAGGTTTCTTCTCTGAATTTTAATCATAACTACGCAGTGGGCCGTAAACGAAATTACCGCTACGCCAGACGAATTGTCCGGCCATAGATAAGTATAGATCCGTGCGAAGCCAGAGCGGATGGCTAGTTATTAATAATGAAAGCGGAACGCCACATATTGTAATTGTTGCTAACGTCCTGAGAGCATGAGTGAGATTGGCGCGCCCTCTTGAAAATTCCTGGCATTTTGTGGATGAGTGTCACGGTCAGCGATACTAATCCCAACTACGGTTATTTGGAACATTTTACTCAATTCTATCTCCTTTACTCTACTCTATCATTACTATGAGAAAAAGAGATTTTATTTTGTTTATCGTACGATGAAAAAAAAATACATTTGTACAACATTTGAGGGCAAATGTGTACAATCACAAGCACGTAAAATCTTACATCTCCAGATCTAGTTCCCTGTGCATTTGATCACTTCATCCGACGCGTGGCGAACATTCATTATCGTTCCTGTGTACGCTTAAAGAGGACAGTCAGTAACTACGTGGTGGACTGACTGTAAGGAAGCACCACAGTTACAATTTGCAGAACTAGCCTATTCCCACTTGTGCATTAGGTAACATCTGCATTGTCCGGTTCGAATCCGGTTCATGATCCTCCAGTGACGTCTGCTGATATTCAACTCCGCATCGTTGACTACAGATGACTGCTCGCACTGGATCTTCTATGAACGACTGTCGCCGAAAGAGGACCCACCAAGAATGTTTGCTGTGCGCCACGACGGTTTTCGTGCTTCTGCTTGTGCAGTATCTCGGTGAATAGGTTGCTGAAGATTCTTATGTATGTTTTTCCTGACCTGCAGGGGAGCTTCAGATTTTCTTAGAGCTGGAAGTGGGATATTGCTGACAACGGGAAGCCACTGGGGTTTTGTACTCCGAATTCCACGTCTGTCTTCTTAGTGCTACCGCTATTGGTCCAGGTCGAATAGCAGTATTCAGCAACAGAGTATATTAGGGCTAAGGCTATGATTGTTCTTAAAACATGAGCATTAGCTGCCCATGAGGAACCAGAGAGAGAGAGAGAGAGAGAGAGAGAGAGAGAGAGAGAGAGAAGGCCTTCAAATGAAGTTACAGCATGGCTAAACAAGAAAAAGTATTCTGTTCGTATATTCGTATATGCCACTCGTACAAAGTGTTTGATTAACCAGACTCAAGGAATGAAAATTAATGTGAGCTGTATAGCAAATGTGGCCGAGCGGTTCTAGGCGCGCTTCAGTCTGGAACCGCGTGACCGCTACGACCGAAGGTTCGAATCCTGCCTCGGGCATGGATGTGTGTGATGTCCTTAGATTAGTTAGGTTTAGGCAGTTTAAGTCTAGGGGACTAATGACCTCAGATGTTAAGTCCCATAGTGCTCAGAGCCATTTAAACCATTTGTATAGCAAATAACAATGTTCTTTGTAAAGCAACATGATAAGTGTTAGTCTCTTGTAAAAGAAGCCTCTGTTGTTAGAGATCGAGTAACTACTTTATTTGAAAGCTACCACTGTATTCTTGTTAATATTTTGTTACTAGTAGGAAATAAACGCTATCATTTCATATAACTGACGGAGCAGCAGTTTTTTTCCCGGTAATTTACAGAGTACATTTAGCTGGCGTTAAGTACAGTAACAGTTTATTGTTAATACGGTATACAGCTTCGCTTTTGACTCGTTCTTCATCTGTAGAAGTCGTTCTTGATGCGATCCACTGAACATAATGAATGATTGAATGACGGGCAGGAAAATAAAATCACTGTTCTTTTCAATGAGCCATCTGCAGTTAAAACGACATCAAGACCATTAATCAGAAGTACATTCCTCTATCGGCTTAATTCGAAAGACTTCTAGTAAACATTGTATTGCGTCGGAAGACGTTGTGTAGTCATCGCACTGCGTCACAAACAACCTGCCGTTGCAGTCGGCCATTTCAGTACATTAGGAACCACAGCGCCGTTCATAATCGTTACTATTATTAATTTCGTATTTTTATGGAATCTGGTGACGCTGTATAATGAAGGTGGAGTTGCACCGCTCATTCCCCGCTACAATGTGTATGCTGCATGAGCTTCCTTTTTCTGCTTTCCACAGCCTCCGTAGAATCAACCAAAAAGACTTGGCTGAATTAAATGACGAAAGCGATATCGTAGTGACGTTACTGCAACTCAAAGTACATCGTCAGTTCCCGTGGTTTCAAAAAAGGCTTGATAGATGTGTCTATTGTCAATGTGAAATAGAGTCGTTCTGAATCGGATTATCAGCAGTTGAAGACATACGATTAGTGTCGAATTTTCAGCACACACGAATCCATATGGCCGACTGATCGTGCAACTCCTCAGCTCGATCATGCAGCAACTACAGTATCTCAGAAATAGATACAATAACGGAGTAAAACTTTAAAAGAGCAAGGTGTCTGCTAATACTAAATACACGTGATCACACCTTCATCCTGCCACCGTTCTGGAACACTTTACGGAAAGAAAATCACCACACCCGTCTGCTGCATCAACAGACAGAGAAATACCGCTTCTCGTGGGGCCCTCAATACGTACATGTCCTGGTCTCCACAAGAACTGCTCTTGACCGTTTAAAGATTTCCTTTCTAGAGGTCGTCTGCAGCGTTTGGCCTTGACGTCCCGGCACGCGACAGACTTATACATGAACGCCGCGAATGGAAGGACAACTGCTTGCGCTCTCGGGTGAACTGCGCTGCAATCTCGGAGCGTGTGGTCACAGCAGTGACGGTGCCGTAAGGGAAACCACAAGAATCGCGACCGATGTGTGAACACCATACATCGCAGTAGCTACGCATTACAATCTGCTCCAGGGTCTCTTGTGATGAGTGAGCACTGTGGCTCCACTTCATGCCATTCCTGAGTGGCACTCTCAACGCAGTTACACGGCATAAAAATGTACGTGTCCACGTAGGTCGTCACAACAAAGAGTATCTACCAGATGTGAATACTACACTGCCATTAAAAGTTCTCGAACTGGTCACCGACTGCATTCATTTGGGACTTACTGAATAGACGTTTGCTCCTCTGTCGCACTTCGATCATTGCGCCGTGCTGCCTGTCTCTTATCTTGCCTCTGAAAGTAGAAAGCGGCCGTTACACTTTTGGATTCTCACATCTTTAAATGCGAAAATTTTAGGTAAGACTTTACCGTGACTGTTATTGGCATCGAATGAAACAACACGTTTACTGTGACGAGTCACTGTTTATTTATCTCAGCAACGCGTTTCGAAGATTTAAACCTGCACCATCAAGTAAATTGACGTTTATTGCTATGACATATGTGTGCATTGTGCTACGATGTTTGGAGGAACTTGCATCATCAGGTAAATTGACATTTATTGCTATGACATATGTGTACATTGTGCTACGATGTTTGGAGGAACCTGCACTTCAAAAATGGTTCAAATGGCTCTGGGCACTATGAGACTTAACTTCTGAGGTGATCAGTCCCCTAGAATATAGAACTACTTAAACCTAAATAACCTAAGGACATCACGCACATCCATGCTCGAGGCAGGATTCGAACCTGCGACCGTAGCCACACTGGCCGGCGAACTTGCACTGTCTAGTGGAGAAAAAAACACTATTTCAGAACATGGTTTCTTTTTTACTAAAAGCTAAACGTATAAATGTATATCTGACGGTAAAAATAAAGCAAGTAAAATAGAATACCTCCTGTGGTCACACGTTCCTTTCACAATGTTGTGATGTGTTACGACAGTGAAAGGCACTGTGACGACTGGAGGTATTCTGTTTTACTTACTTTAATTTCACCTTTAGATACACGTTTAGTTTTTAGTCAAAAGGCCCAAAACCATGTTCTGAAATAGTGTTTTGTTTCTCCACTAGACAGTGCCACAAGTTCTTCCAAAAATCATAACGCAACACACATATGTCATACTAACAAATGTAAATCCATCTGATGACGGAGGTTTAAACCTTAGAGCGTCGCGGATGTAAATATACAGTGACTGGTAACAGTACCTGTAAATTTGTTGTCTGATTCTATTCTCACATATTCCAATGTGATAATGTTAATGCGATATCCCTCCCGCTTCTCCGTCGCTGTGATGTGTGGTACTGTCCTATATCTGCATCTGTACTCCCTGAGCCACCATGTGGAGTATGGCAGAGGGTACTTACTGTACCAGTGTTATTCCCGCCTCCCTTTTCCTAATGCACTTGCTGGTGGTACGGGGGAAGAAAGCTGTCGGCACACCTCTGAAGAGACCGAATTTATTTAACTTTAGCGTCGAGATCATTATGTGAGACGTATGTTGGAATTAATAGTAAGTTTCTTAACTCGTTTTGAAACTTGGGCTCTAGAAATATTGTGTCTTCGCAATGCGCAACGCCACTCTTCTACCGTTCCCCCGTGTAGTTTGTTGTGTGTATCTGTGTTACTCTCATGCCGATTAAACAAACGAGTAACAACTCGTGGAGCTCTTCTCCGTATCTTTTATATTTCTTCAGTTAAATCAGCTTGGCAAGTGTCTCATAATGACAAAAAGTGCACAAGAATAGGTTGAATGACTGTTTAATAAGCGATCCCTTCCGTGCATGACTCCAACATCTGTTTCCCCACGGCTAATTTATGTGGCCTACATCTGTATCAGTACTCCGCAAGTCAACTGACGGTCTGTGGCGGAGGGTACTTTTTGTAACACTAATTGATCCCCCCTTCTCTGTTGCATTCGCGAATGGCGCTTGAGTAGAATGGTTTCGGTAACCCTTTGTAGTAGCTCTAATTTCTCGAATTTCTCCGTTTGATCATTCCGCGAGGCGTATTTTGAAGGAAGTAATATATTGTCCCACTCTTTCTGGAGAGTACTCTCTCAAGACTTCGGTAATAATCCTCTTTCTGATGCACACCGCTTCTCTTGTTAGACTCTGCTGCTGGAGTTTGTTGAGCTTCTCTGCAACTCTCTCGCGACAACTAAACGATCCCGTGAAGAAAGGCGCCGCTCTTCGTTGGATCCTCTCTGTCTCTTCCATAAGTATTACCTGGTAAGAGTCCCATATTGATGAAAATGTTCAAGTATCGGTCGAACAAGCGCCCTGTAAACCACTTCTTTAGTGGTTCTTCCCGTATATCTCAGTCTGGCATCTGCTTCTCCTGCTATTTATTTTATGCGGTCACTCCGCTTAAGGTCGCTCCGGATGCATACTCCTAGATATTTTAAGGTAGTTACCGTTTTCAGCAATTTATCATTAATAGTGTAATTGTACAATAGTGGATTTCTTTGCTATGTTTGCGCAGTAGGTCAGCCGCTGGACCATTCTTCAATCATCTGTAGGTCCTGCAAACTGTTACTATCTTCCGGTGTTACCATCTTCCTATAGGCAACCGCATGATCTGCGAACAGCTTTAAAGAGCTTCCGAGACATTCTTATAGATCTTTTATAAACAGTGTAAACAGTAAAGGTCCTGTCACACTTTCTTGGGGTTCTTCCGAAATTACATTTACATTTGTCGATTTTGTTCCGTAAGAGCGACGTGTTGAGTTCTATGTGTAAGCTAATCTTGAATCCAGTGGCAGATCTGGTCCGATACCCGGTAGCTCGTATGTTTTCCGCCAAACTACAGTGCGAGACAGTGTCAAATGCCTGCTAAAGTCGAGGAACACGGCATCAACCTGAACACCGATATCTACAGCTCTTTGGGTCTCATGGACGAACACAGCGAGCTGAGTTTCGCAACTTCTTTCCAACGTACATCGCTCCCTGATTGATAAGTGGGTATACGAATGTGCCTGTCAACCACTGTATATCGTTTATACTTTGGAAATGTGCCACGACAACAGTTATGAACAAGTAGGATTCATCTCAGTTCCCATAAATTAGTAGTAATTAGGGAAAATTTTAAACAGTTGGCATGTAAATGCCGTCGCTACAATAAAACTGTCCTCATGAGTCATCATTCCACAGCAGACACAGCGGGGCGGCAGCTTCTGTGGGAGTGAAAGAAAACTGCCGTGATACAAAACTTTGTCTAATGTCTTCAAAGCATTATTTACTGCACCAACAATGTTGGAGAGTCGTTGGCCATTTGACCCATTTCAAACTCGGGTAAAATATGCCAACAGGATAAAAGTTCTTCCTTCTAATGATCGTAAATGATAACAAAAAATTCTAATCCCTATGACGAATACCAGTGACCAATATTTGCTGTGATACACTCCAAGAAATAGATGATGATTTTGGTGCCGTGGGGCGCTCAACGGCGTGGTTATCAGCGCCCGTCAGATTCCCAATCTTTCCACTGTCTAGTCTCGCCATTTCCCCGAATGACGACGCAATGGTGAGACAACACAAACACTCAGTCTCCGGTCGGGATGAATCCCGGCTAGGAATCGAACCAGGGACCCTGTGGTCTAGAGGCAGCAACGCTAGACTACGAGCTGGAAAGAGTGATGCCATTGAGAACTATGTGCAGAAGTCTCTGCTGTGGCGATCTGCACTCGGCGCAACAAAATATTTGCTTAAATGTCACCGCGGTCTGCACATGAGTGTGCGTTCATACTGGGAACGTCCACATGTTCATGACGTAGGAAACAAAAGGATAGTGGGTCTCCTAGCTTTGACTCTGATGGGTATTGGAATCTAATCGATCTTGATGCCACCATAACACATTTCGCGTTTCTATCTTCTTTAGTTAACTCTTGAACGGTATTTGCGAAGGACACTCCCCCAAACTCATGGCGGTCAATATGAAAGTCGAGTAGAGCAAACAAAAATTTCATTGGACTGTGTTCAGTTATTAACAGAGGTTTTGGTGGTAACGTAATTTCTCGTGTGTGTGTGTTTCAATGGCACCAAGAGAGTTTTGAAGAACAAAAGGAGGCCGAAGACTGCAACCAGCCCTGTCTACTTCCGATGGTAGAAAAAATACACACACAAACAAAAAATATCTGGAAAAACATATGCGTTGACGTTAAACGGTACTATTACTAAAAGAACCACATATGCTGCAAAGTACCGCGAAACGTAAGTATTTTAGTGTGACCTAGAATACTGCCCTGGGAGAACCCACATCGACACAAATTAAAAGAAATAATGAGTAAGTCCCATTTTCCGAAATCAAAGTTGTAACGCTGATAAAATGCGTGCCTCAGAATCAAATGATTAATCAGGAAACAGAAAGAATATTATGGCTTAAGTCCCATCGACGACGCGTTTATTAGAGGCTGTGCACAATTCGGGATTAGGGAAGGAAGGGAAAGGAAATAGGCCATATCCTTTGCAAGGAATTGTTCCTGCATTTGCCGTAAGAGATTTACTTAAACGACAGAAATCTGAATCTGGATGATTGGACGGGTATTTGAATCACTGTCCTCTCAAGTGCAAGTCCAATGTCTTAACCACAGCACCATCTTGTTTGACGGTTAATCAGAAGTACTACATTGTCATTCTAATAAATTTAAGAAAACAAGAAAGAGAAGATAAACACCGAATTTGTGGTCGAAGAAATAAAGAAACATAGATGAGGACAATGCTCTTCTTTTTTGTGGGTAAGTGCATTGCAGCACTCAAGCATCGTCCTTATCCACCAAATGTCGGACCATGCGACTTAAGCCTTTCCAGAAAGTTTGGCACAGAGTCGAAGCTGCATGGAACAGCATACCCGTACCCATCACCCAAGCTCAGTTCGACTCGATGTCCAGTTGGACTGAGTCATTGTTGCTGACAGAGGTCTCAGCACTGTGTATTAACTTTTACAACCTGTAAACATCATATGACCTATAAATTTAGTAGAGTAACTAAAATTTCGGTACTTGCTACTCCTCCTGGAGGTGCAATTTTAATGGCCTGCGGTTTAGATAACCCAATCGCTATTTCCCGTAGATATTGTCATCCTCCAAACTGCATTGGACTGTGCGAAAATAGGTGTGGCATGTTCGTTACATTTGTTTAGATGATATACCTTGGTGTTTAGCTATGGGGTTTCAGTCCATAACAAGTTTTTATAGCTGTCACACTTGATGCCTCTGACAGTCCACCTGATAGTCTTACTGTTGCTCGGATCTCTGTGCGAAGGTGGTGACGGAATGGTTAAGCCATCGGACTTGCAAGTAAGGACGACCGGGGTTCATATTGCAGTCCGACCTACCAGATTTATGTTTTACATGGTTTTCTTAAATCGTTTAAGGCAACTGCCAGTGGTGGTAAGTAGTAGTAAGTTCCTATGGGACCAAACTGCTGAGGTCATAGACCCCTAAGACCTCACGGTTACCCCGCGCGGCTTAAAGGCAACTGCCGTGGAGGTTCCTGCCAAAAGGACTCTACCGATTTCCTTCGCTATTCTTGACTAACAGAAGCATAGTTTCCATCTTTCAAGACATCCTCATTAATTAATCTTCCTTCCTTTTTACGGATCATCGTACATTATTATTGCCTCGCCTATAACAGTGTTAACTGAGAAACACACATTAGCGCTTTCTCTCAAGCTTAAACGTTGTTTTGCTGATTTCTAAGATCCCTTAACATAGAGATGTGACAGTATATTTGATTTCTTTTTGTGGGATCAAGGAAACTTACGTCGTCGACGTTTTATGTTTGTTTACGTAATGTCATAAACTGCTCAAAACAAGTTTTTGCACCACTACACATGCACGAACGTTTGTGGGCTTCGATCAGGCGTGAAATGGAACGGAGGAATAAGCCTTAAGGAAAAAAAAACAAAAAAAACTAACTTTACTGCAAAATAAAAGCAAGACAGTGACCAGAATGAAATCAGCCTGATAGAAAGTGTACATCTTTCCGCACCTGTGAAATCGGAAAGTATTGCTGCCTAACATTTAATACCGTGTTACTCCAGTCCGTGCAGTATAATATGTTCCCATCCTCTTCGCCTGACCTATTCTTCGAAAGCGAGCTCGCAGAACTCATTCACTGTGTGAGCTAAGTTTCTAAAACGACGCCCTGCAAGTCTAAACTGGTCCCAAGCATGCTCAGTCCAGTTCATACGAGCAGATACTACTGCCTTTTGAAAGAAGGGCTCGTCACCGAAATGTTGCTGTAAGGCTGAAAAATAGATTGGACAATCCTGTACAAGTGTTACACAGTGCACAAACTAGCCTCGATAACGATGAGAGGTGTGATACATTGATATGTAACACCAGCCCGAAATATGACAGTCACCTTCCAGCTGAAGGCGTGGGACTTCGTCCCTAAGACATGCAGTGATATCTGACTGCCTCCACATTCTTCTACCACAATTATCGAGCGTCAGACTAATTGTACACTTGACAGTGACGAGGACCAAAACGCCATTGATCCACTTTCCCCTCCTGCCATTGCCTTGTCCACCTTCTTCAGACGCAACGGTGCTGTAATAGTGTCGTCGTTCCTAGCGAAAGCATAGAGGTCAAATCAGTCGCGTGGAGACGGTTGTGTACTGTCCGCGTCGGCACAGCACTTCCAGTTGCCTGCAAACAGGCAAAGCGCTGTTGTTTACATTCTCGTCGTGGTACCTGCGAACAGGCGCGGACCCAGAGTTCAGTTCTATGGCAGGCCACAATGTTTTCCCGATTTAGGGTGATTTTGTAAATACACTGGTGTCCAAAATTAAAGAAACAAACGGAAATTTTGTAAGGTTGCATTTATTTTGCCACAAAACGGTGTAAACAGTAATAGTAAACTCGAAACACTGTGAAGAATACACAATGTAAACAACTGCGATATACATAAAAATGTTCTTCGTTTTTTTCCAACTTAAAGGATTTGCACACACATTCTGACAACTGGTTAATTTGCTCAGTATGGAGTGGACCACCTCTGGCAGCAATACAGGCCTGACAACGACGGGGCATGCGATGAATGATGTAATCAATTTCCAATTTCTTGTTGAGGCAATAAAGCCAATTCTTCCTAGAGGTGCGCTCGCAAGTCTTGGAGAGTGATTGGTGGATGTCGAAGTGATGCAACCCGTCTTCCTAGTGCACCTTAGACAACCCTTCCGTTTCCAAGAAAACATCAACCGCTCTTGTCATGTGAGGTCGATCATTGTCGTCCACCTCGCAATAACCGCACATGAGATCCCAAGATCTCGTCACGATAGCTGACTGCAGTAAACCTTGTCGATTCACCCATATAATTTCATGAAGTAGTGTTCATGTGGTCAACATAATCCCTGCCCATAGCATTGGGGTCCTCCTCGATATCGGTCTCTTTCCATAATGTTTGGATCGCGAAATCATGTTCCGCGTTCCCTCCAGGTGTGAATGCGTCGAGAATCACAGTCGGGACTCATCTGTGAAGAGAACATTGTCCCACTGTTCGACTACCCAAGTGGCATGTTGACGACTCTATTCTAGACGTTCCCTTCTGTGAAGATGCATCAGAGTTACACATATAGCAGGTCTCCGACAATAAAGGAAACTCTGCCGAAGCCCTCTGGACAAAGTTTGTTTCGATACAACACGTCAGATGCCAGATGGCGTGCAGTGCTAAGACGGTACCATCGTTCCCTTACATCCAAATAACGGTCCTCTCTTTCTGATATCACATGTGTTCGGCCCTGCCCTGGTCTTTGGGGTACTGTTTCGGTCTCTATAAATTGTTGCGACATCCGAGAAACAACAGAACGATTCACATCAAGTCATCGAGAGTCATCAGTTTGCGACTTCCTGCTTCCACTCTTCTTAAGACCCTCCACTGCGGGAAGTCTGGTAGACGTCTTCTTTGTGCCATACTGCACCGTCGGCGACTGTATACACAGTGATTGTGGATGTGGAACTACCCGGCAAACAGTATCCCATTCGGTAGGTGGCCCAACGTCATCGTTGACGTGGTTGTCCGCTGACCTGAATACCATTTTGCGTGCAGAAGACGACCGTACGAACATCTGTTAACAGTCTGTATGATTACACGGTGAATTAGACACAAGACGGGGAAACAGTGGTTCGTTGCTTTAATTTTGGACATCAGTGTACGTTTCATCTTCGGCATCTCTGTTGCAGCGAGGAGGAGGAAGGAGTATGTGAAAGTCGCCTATAACCCCTCCAGAGTTTCCTTTGTTATTCAGTATATAAGCTACTTCCACTGCTGATTATTTGTGTCTCCAGTGATTGTCCCTCCTACCCCCTCAAAAATATTGAAATTCCTCACTTACCTAAGATTTTAATAAAAACAACAATAAATATACAGGGTGTTACAAAAAGGTACGGCCAAGCTTTCAGGAAACATTCCTCATACACAAAGAAAGAAAACGCTTACTTTCCATGTTACAGCTCATTTTATTACTTCTCTTCAAATCACATTAATCATGGAATGGAAACACACAGCAAAGGACGTACCAGCGTGACGTCAAACACTTTGTTACAGGAAATGTTCAAAATGTCCTCCGTTAGCGAGGATACATGCATCCACCCTCAGTCGCATAGAATCCCTGATGCTCTGATGCAGCCCTGGAGCCACAATACGAGCACGAAGAGTCTCTACATTTGGTACCGGGGTTGCGTAGACAAGAGCTTTCAAATGCCCCCATAAATGAAAGTCAAGACGGTTGAGGTCAGGAGAGCGTGGAGGCCATGGAATTGGTCCGCCTCTACCAATCCATCGGTCACCGAATCTGTTGTTGAGAAGCGTACAAACACTTCGACTGAAATGTACCGATCAGTTGCTTCGAACGTCTTCCTGTCGGGACACCTTCGTTCTAGAAATCTGTACCGATGCAAACGTACCGCGCCACGGCTGTTGCCCCGTGCTAATCCATACATCAAACGGGCATCTGCCAAATCCGCATTTGTAAACATTGCATTGACTGCAAAACCACGTTCGTGATGAACACTAACCTGTTGATGCTGCGTACTGATGTACTGTAGAGCAATGAGTCGCATGTCAACACAAGCACCGAAGTCAACATTACCTTCCTTCAATTGGGCTAACTGGCGGTGAATCGAGGAAGTACAGTACATACTGACGAAACTAAAATGAGCTCTAACATGGAAATTAAGCGTTTCCGGACACATGTCCAATTAACATCTTTTCTTTATTTGTGTGTGAGGAATGTTTCCTGAAAGTTTGGCCGTACCTTTTTTGTAACACCCTGTATAAATATCATAATGTAACAATAATAATAAAAAATTAATAATGTGTTTACACCAGTGCGTAGTCCATCGCTGTGGCATGACTTCAAAGACATCTTAGTTCAGAGAAATACTCTCTAAGGCAGAAAAAAAACCATGCTCAACGAAGGAATTATCTGAATGCGACGAAAATCACGTGTATAGACAAACAAATCATTACGACTGAGTAACTGACAAACAAATGATTGCAACTGGGTGATTTATTCAAGAGGATGAGCTTCAGAGATTGAGCAAGTCACCAACCCTTTGGTCCATCTCTGACGCTTATGCAAGCAGTTATTGGGCTTGGCATAGATTCAAAATGGTTCAAATGGCTCTGAGCACTATGGGACTCAACATCTGTAGTCATAAGTCCCCTAGAACTTAGAACTACTTAAACCTAACTAACCTAAGGACATCACACACATCCATGCCCGAGGCAGGATTCGAACCTGCGACCGTAGCGGTCACGCGCTTCCAGACTGAAGCGCCTTTAACCGCACGGGCACACCGGCCGGCGCTTGGCATTGATTTTCAGAGTTGTTGCATGTCCTCGTGATGGGCTTCTGTTAAATTCTGTCGAGTTGGCGTGTTAGATCTTGAAACCTCGAACTGATTTGAGGGCCCTGCCCATAATGCTCCAGTTGAAGAGAGATACGGCGACCTTGCTAGCCGAGGTAGAGTTCAGTAAGCACGGAGACCAGCAGAAGAAATTCTCGCCGTGTGAGGGCGGGCATTATCTTGCAGGATGGCTTACCCTGAAGGGCAACAAAATGGAGCGTAGAGTATCGTACAGCTGTGCTGTAAGGGTGTAGCGAATAACAACCAAAGGTGTCCTGCTATGAAATGAGGATAACAAGACCATCATTCCTAACTGTTGTGCCGTATGGAGGGCGACAGTCAGGTCGGTATCCCACCACTGTGCGGGGCGTCTCCAGATACGACTTCGCTGGTCATCGGGACTCATTTCGTAGCTGTCCGCCCCGATAGCTGAATGGTCAGCGTTACGGACTGCCGTCCTAAGGGGCCCGGGTTCGATTCCCGGCTGGGTCGGGGATTTTCTCCGCTCAGGGACTGGGTGTTGTGTTGCCTTCATCATCATTTCATCCCCATCCGGCGCGCAGATCGCCCAATGTGGCGTCGAATGTAATAAGACCTGCACCAGGGCTGCGGGACCTGCCCCGTAAGGCCAATGACGCCAAACGCTCATTTCCATTTCGAAGCTTGAATTCTACTTCAGTCAATAAGATTCCAACCCTAGGACGTGTCTGGAGAGGCCATTGATAACGGTGGGATACCAACCTGAGCGTCGCCTACCATGCAGCCCATCGACCAGGAGTGATGCTCTGGATACCATTTCTTTTCATAGCAGGACTCCTTTGGTTGTCATCCGCGGCACCCTTCCAGCACGGCGTTACGTCGACGATATTCTACGCCTCATTTTGTTGGCCTTCGTGGCAAGCCGTCCTGGGTGTACATTTCGGCAAGATATGCCTGCCCGCACTTGATGAGAGTTTTCATGGCTGGCAAATTCTACCTTGGCCAGCCACGTCGCCGACTCTCTCCTAAATTGAGAACGTTTGGATCATTATGGCAGGGCCCTCCAACCATATGGGGATTTTAACGATCTGATGGGCCATTTGGACATAATTTGGCACAATATTCCTCAGGAGGACATCCATCACGCTATCGATGAATGGCAAGCCAACTACCTGTTTAAATTAGTGCCAGAGGTGGACCAATGCGTTATTGATTTGTTAAATTTGTGATACTCTTTCTCCTGACATCTTCTGATTTCCGTCCCACTCGTACAATTCCTTCGTTGTGCATGGTTTTTTGTCTTTTGAAAATTTGAAAAATATTTCTGGCATGCAGTGATTTAAGAACCTTAACAGCAACAAAATTTCACAACTTTGTTGATGTAATAATTTACACAGTATGAGCACCCAGTGTGCACTGAACGGTGTTAATATTTCTCTTACGATCATGAATTTGACAGTTATGCTGGCTACAGGTGTTTAAGCGTTTAATTTTGGGAATGCTGTTTGTTTCTGTCGTTTTGGCCTACCTATGTTGAATCTGTCTGATTTTTTCTCATTGAAATTTCTCCCCTTTTCTGTTCTGCTTTACTCGACTTGCTTGAACTAGTAACATGTCAGATTTGTCGCTGGCAGCAAGTATAATGTTAACTTGCTGCTCAAAGCCCGTCCACAGGGGCTAGCTCTCATGCTAGTAAGCAAGAAGTACAATTACTTCCATTTTAAAGATCTTTAAGTTTCACGCTAAAGGGTCATTCCATGTGAAGGTCTAGGGCTCCCTGCTCGACCATCTTTAATTTTTCTGAAATTTAGTATGTACAGTACCACATGTCTCAAACGAACTTTGGTTAAGTTTTAGATTCTCAAGTGGAATTCTTGTTGAGATACAGCCGTTTGTTGGACCACATACCTGACCACGTTCAGTACAGTATCTCTCTTGCTATTTTTTTTAACATGAAACTTAGCTAGCTTGCACAACTTTTTGCACTCTGTTAAGTGATAATAATAATTACTATTTCTGTAAGCATCATAAATAGATAAACTGTATCACAGTTGGCCTAAAAATTGCTCAAAATCGGCAAGTTTTCCGCTATTGAGACATTAGTTTCTAGTGTTTCGCGGTCAGCGTGAATCCACTGTTTGAATTCAATTAATTCCTCTACATCCCAGTCCTGGAATATTTCTCCTAATTAAATTTTAACTGCATCTGCTTTGACGGCGATGCCGTACAGAGTCTTTGGCACTCAGATCACACACTGCCTTTCCTGTTAGCATTTTGTACTCATCCTTAACATTAGCACTTTGCAGCATGAACTTAACATTCTGAAGTATTGTTCACACACAGACAGAATGCTTGCCTGAAGCACCAACAGTTACGCACCATTTTAGCCTGAGAGCGCAGGATTTCGAGAAACTAACTCCATCACTATATTTATTGTGACAAGCCAGTAAAGTTCTGTAAGATTAAACAGCAGGAACTGCTTCTGTTTTTGTAGTTTAATATCACCAAGCCGAACTGAAACACAGCCTTTGTTGCCAGGACCTGCTGTATTCATTGTCTTCTTAGGAATTGTTGAACTTGTCAGTGACTTCCTTTGACAATCGTTTGCCAATCTTTGCACAGGGAAATGCACCAAAATACCTTTTTCTGCCGTAACTTTCCAGGCTCATTTGACCCTTCGTTCAGAAGTGCCAAACTTTTGCCTTCATTGACTAACTTTTTGGGGCTATAGTCAGTAACTGAACTTCCGTTAATCTATTGGATATTTCAGTTTTTGCTTTCATTTCTTTCAAAATGTCAATGTAATCATTACTCAGACTGCATTTAGCAGAGTGATTAGATTGTACAATGTCTTCTGTCATTCCAGAGACAGACTTTATTTCTTCTGCTATTTTATTTTGCACGCATTCAATGTTTTGTCTCAATTAGCCAGCTTTGTCTCTGCTGCTTATTCTTCGAATTTTCGATGGAGAAGTGCCAAAAACCGTCAAGCTTTCATTCAAAGTGTCTGAGGCATTGGGGTCAAAATCGTCATGAAGCTGATGTGGCCTCAGCCATTGAAATGTTTTTGCTTTGCAGCTGATGCAAATGTTCTGACGTGGCTTTAAATTGCTACTGGTCACTTTATTCATTTCCTCGGACATGACTAAAGTGACTTTTAACAAACCACATTTGACAATGGAATTCTGCTTTTTAAACGGATTGCAACATGACTTTTGGCTGATTTCGTATTTGTGGAGGTACTTTCCTTGGTGACGCAAGCAGATCTGGTCTGGTCATGTTCTGATCGTCAAATAATAAGAATTTTTTCATTTTCTGATAAGCTGCTAACGGAATTGAGCCCTATTTTGTTCGAATAAAATATGCCGTGGTGACAATTTGACGACAATTTGCGCCCAACAGTGCATTTGGCTATAGGATAATCATTATCAATTGATTCACTGACGTACAGTTCGAATCAAGTTAATTAGCAAAATAATAGTAATGCGAATCTGAAGACATGTATACTAGGTTGCACTCGACTATGTTCCCAAAACGATGTAGACCACCACCTCAAAATGCAACAGATACAACAACAGACTTTATGGAACACTCGAGATCAAAATAACAGGTATCTGTAAACAAACATGGCGGCACGGCGCCAAGAAATCTGATACTGCGCGTGCGCGACTTCTGCAAATTGTCCAGCTGTAGCCCTCTTTTTTTTGCACTGTTGCCAGCGTTAGTCAATCTAATCAAATTTTCTAGGATGTTCAAAACATGCTCTTTCTAATGAGAGTGGTTTTAAAAAGTTTCTAAAAGGTACTTTTGAGCGAAATGGGATTGAAAATACCCTATTTTTTAGCGTTTTTGGAAAAATCGTCAACTTTACACTAAATTTGTAAAGTAACAGAAAGAGCTAGCAACATAAAATTATAAATTTTAAAAGAATAACATGTAGACATACTATACATCAAATTTAACATCTGTTACTTAATTATTTAAGGAGCTATGTAACTTTTAATTTTTTTAGAGTGCCAGTTTTTTAAGCCGACTTTGACACACCTTATCTGCAGAAGTAGTATTTATTAGGGGCCTATCACCATTAAATATAGTGTAAAAGTTGTACAAGCAAGCTAAGATTCATGTTTTAAAAATAAATACCAAGAGAGATTTTAGATGTCAAAGTTGGTGAAATCTCAGTTCCGTACTGTACATGGTCATTGTATGAGAGGCGAACAACCGGCTGTATCTAAAATGGCTGTATTCTCCACTGGAGAATCTAAAACTTAAAGTTCGTTTGAGGCTTGTGGTACTCTACATATAAAATTTAAAATTTCAGCAAAATCCAAGGTGGTCGAGGGAGGGGGGGGGGGGGGAGGAGGGGGAGCGCACTTCCAAAAAATTGGACCACTTGACGTGGAATGTCCCTTAAGCATTCTCTTGAAGTCGACTAAAACGTCTGGGAATTGAGAAATGTAAAAATTTAAATGGTTTTGTTTATAACTGAAGTTGTTGCCACAGTTGTACAAAATTTTTGTTGTTGAAGTCTTAACAACTAAGTTTCGGGGTCTCAGCCCCGTCTTCAGGTGCAACTAAAATCATTACAAAGTGTGCTTGTCCTAGTCAAGTTAAAAGGCAGCACATCTGCTGTACATAGCTGCCATATATCTGCTGCCTTTCAACTTAACCATGACATGTACTCTTTGTACTGATTTTAGTTGCATCTGAAGATGGAGATGAGACCCCGATACGTCGGTAATAACATTATGTAGCTGTAGTGGAAGTTTCAGTTATGAGCAAAGGACTTAACAGCTGTGGATGTCCCACTACCAGAAATTTATGAATGGTTTTGGTAAATTGTCTGTGGAGGGGATCATGACCTCCGTGAGCCTCCGTTGGATCCGCGCCTGCCTACGAGCCATAATTTTCAGGTAGCAGTCATTTGGTGGTATCGTTGATAGTGGGCGAACGCTACAAGGTAGACCTTCAATGTCGCTGTCATGTCGTCCAATTCGATGGCTAATTTTCCGTTTTGCCAGCCCTACTTGCCGCAAAGTGATAATGTGTTCACAATCTAAACTTGAAGTGATCCTTCATGGCTTGCTGGCAGACTGAACAGTGTACACTAGCCGCACGTACCGCTCACGATTGGAGACACAGGGCAGTTAGTCACTTGTCAGTTGCACTGAGAACGCAGGCTTACTTTAACCTCCACTACACAGCAGTGCGTAGCCGGCCGTTGTGACCGAGCGGTTCTAGGCGCTTCAGTCCGGAACCGCGCTGCTGCTACGGTCACAGGTTCAAATCCTGCCTCGGGCATGGATGTGTGATGTCTTTAGGTTAGTTAGGTTTAAGTAGTTCTAAGTCTAGGGGACTGACCACCTCAGATGTTAAGTCCCATAGTGCTTAGAGCAATTTTTGAACAGCTGTGCGTAATCGCTTTCTACGCTCAGAAGAGTACTAAGAGAGAGTTTTCGATAAACACACACACACACACACACACACACACAGTCAAACACACAAGCTCTGTCAGTCATGAGTGTGGTGAAAAAGTTTTTCTTGGGCAGTTTCTGTTTATCTACATCTACATGATTAATCTGCAATTCACATTTAAGTGCTTGGCAGAGGGTTTAAAAATGGTTCAAATGGCTCTGAGCACTATGCGACTTAACTTCTGAGGTCATTAGTCGCCTAGAACTTAGAACTAACTAAACCTAACCAACCTAAGGACATCACACACATCCATGCCCGAGGCAGGATTCGAACCTGCGACCGGAGCGGTCGCTCGGCTCCAGACTGTAGCGCCTAGAACCGCACGGCCACTCCAGGTGGCTGCAGAGGGTTCATCGAACCACAATCATACTATCTCTCTACCATTCCACTCCCGAACAGCGCGCGGGAAAAACGAACACCTAAACCTTTCTGTTCGAGCTCTGCTTTCTCTTATTTTATTTTGATGATCATTCCTACCTATGTAGGTTGGGCTCAACAAAATATTTTCGCATTCGGAAGAGAAAGTTGGTGACTGAAATTTCGTAAATAGATCTCGCCGCGACGAAAAAGTCTTTGCTTTAATGACTTCCATCCCAACTTGCGTATCATATCTGCCACACTTTCTCCCCTATTACGTGATAATACAAAACGAGCTGCCCTTTCGATGTCCTCCGTCAATCCCATTTGGTAAGGATCCCACACCGCGCAGCAATATTCTAACAGAGGACGAACGAGTGTAGTGTAAGCTGTCTCTTTAGTGGACTTGTTGCATGTTCTAAGTGTCCTGCCAATGAAACGCAACCTTTGGCTCGCCTTCCCCGCAATATTATCTATGTGGTCTTTCCAACTGAAGTTGTTGGTAATTTTAACACCCAGGTACTTAGTTGAGTTGACAGCCTTGAGAATTGTACTATTTATCGAGTAATCGAATTCCAACGGATTTGTTTTGGAACTCATGTGTGTCACCTCACACTTTTCGTTATTTAGCGTCACCTGCCACCTGCCACACCATACAGCAATCATTTCTAAATTGCTTTGCAACTGATACTGGTCTTCGGATGACCTTACTACATAATTTTTAGTGTTATCATTATTTGCATGATTGACGGGTATCAGTGTGGGTTGTCAGCGAATGTAAAAAACGTGACTAGTTGTAAGGAAAGCGAGGAGTATGAGGTACGAAGAATGACGGGAGCGGTGGGGCAGCCGGCAGCAGCGGCGCCTCGCGTCCGAGACGAGTGAGGAGGACGACGAAGGGAGCAATCGCGGCAGGAGCGCCGGCTCCATCCGGGATGCGGGCGGCCGCATCGCCGAGGTTGGCGCCGCCCGCGAGAACGTCTACTTCCGCAAGATGGTCAGTATCCGCACACGCCTACGTTACGAGACGGACGGTAATCTGCATCACATTTTCTTATTTAAGATTTTATATCACAGTTATAAGCTTACCGGAATAAATATTAGTCACTCCCTGGAAACGGCATACTGGCCGAATTGGAATGCTGTAGATGGTGTAGGCCTCGTACCAGGTGGTCACATTACCCTGCACTGCGGACGGAAGTCCTGGCACTGAAGTTGTTCGTACCGGGCGGTTATAAGTGCAGCAACTTACGGAGGTCCAGCGTGCGCAGTAATTATCACGTGGCAGCGAAACTTGGTAGGTACGCTAACGCGTTAATGCGGAACAGGTTTAAGCTGGAAAAAAGCTACTTCCAGTTGCAAATCTGGCGATATACAGTATCTCGTTGACGTCTCTGACACTCATACTGAACCAATGGTGTAAGCGGTGATTAATAATAAAATCAACATTATCCCTTTCCCGCTTGTTTGATCTTTTCTGCTCATGTCTCGTAACTGTCAATTACATGTGGAATCATTTCAACATGTCTTTCTTGCATTCACCGGCCTCGGTGGCCGAGTGGTTTTAGTCGCTTTAGTCCGGAACCGCGCGACTGCTACGGTCGCTGGTTCGAATCCTGCTTCGGGCATGGATGTGTGTGATGTCCTTAGGTTAGTTAGGTTTAAGTAGTTCTAAGTCTAGGGGACTGATGGTCTCGGATGTTAAGTCCCATAGTGCTCAGAGCCATTTGAAACAGTTTTTCTTGCATTCACAGCGCCAAAATGAGCAGAAAAGATCAAACAAGCGGGAAAGGTCATCAGTCCCCTAGAACTTAGAACTACTTAAACCTAACTAACCTAAGGACATCATACACATCCTTGCCCGAAGCAGGCTTCGAATCTGCGACCGTAGCAGTCGCGCGGTTCCGGACTGAAGCGCCTAGAACCGCTCGGCCACTTTGGCCGGCGCCAAATTAGCACCTGGTGGCCAAAACTGGAACTATTTTTTTTCAGCATTAGTCGGTTCAACATCAAGACGTTCGAATACTTACGAAGTTTCGATGCCTGACGATAATTATAACCCACACTGGACCTCTGTGATACTGCACTTCAATTATAAACATCGAATATGTGCCATTCTGTTTTACAGAATCAGCACAATAAGATGGGTCAATGTGGAGTCGCAAAATAATGGCTAAAAGGAGTTATCATGTTTGGACATACCCACAACCACACCATGAGGGAAGTTGCCCATTTATTGGTATTTCATCGCTGTCTAACTTATCTACAAATAATAGTGCACCACTCGTTGCATTTAACATGGCGCCAGAAAAGTGGTTGTAAAAAGGTCCTAACTGATACGGACTGCATAGGTCACACCTCTCGACAAACAAAATCCAGACACAAAGGAATTAAAGACATTAGCTGCCAGTGGGCATTGATTTAAATCATTGGAGGAAGTTGACAATTTGTGCTCGACTGAGGTTCAAACCCGGATCTTCTGATTACTAGGCAGATATGCTGACCACTGTGCCATCTGGACAAAGTGGTCATCGCAGCTCCACGGACTATCCTAACACGCCTCCCGTCAGATCCAAATACTCAACTTATCCGCACACCACTGATGTAGTAATCCCTTGCACATCATGCGCATTACTCGTGGCTTTTTGCCGATTCCTTTAGGTATCTGCACTGAAGAAATCATTGGCCGTCGTTGCCTTAATTACGTACGTGGTGTCTTGTTCTTTTGGACATGTCGGAAAGGACTTACATCAATTTTGGTCCTGCAGCCACTATGAATCAAGACATACAGAGATTAAAGCATTAGTTGCAAGTGGGCTTTGATTTATATCAATGGGGAAAGTTTGAAATTTGTGCTGGACTGGGATTTGAACCCAGGCCTCCTGCTGACTAGGTAAATATGCTAACCACTACACCATCTGGACAGAGGGGTTATCACAACTTCAAGGACTACTACCCCAGGCAAATTAGTAAGAAAATCAGCAAATGGGGGAAAATGTACAAGGTTTTGAAACTTCGGGAAAATACTCATATGGAATGTAGTAATAAGAAACAGAATAGTTCCCTTTCGTAGGGTGGGCGCGTCCCCATTTTATCTCCCCCGGAAATCATTTCGTACCATATTTTAAATTTATACGCAAAAGGCTCATTTTTCGAACACAGCTCTTATTAGTTAATATATTCCTCGCAAAATTGTACACGAAAAAGATCTTGTGCATCTTTTTATTGATACGGGTAGTATTTGAGGTATAAGAATTGGAATAGGACTCTGTTAACGTAATGGTTTGTAGTCTTTATTACTTAGCAAAGTATATAAATGAAAAGCGTAATTAGGTGTATGGAAATAATGAATAGCCTCTATATTCTACTTGATGGTATTTCTTTTTCGATCAGTATTGTTGAAAACAGGAGTAAGTGCCAACAATGAAAACGTCAAGTTCCTCTTCCCATTCCCTCAGCGCTCCCCTATCTCTATTGTCGCTGCCGTTTCTTCCTATCCAGGAGTCCAGTTCAGCTGAGTTAACGTTGTGAACTGTCAAAGTAGCGCCAGAGAGTTCTGTTTTTGTGATACTAGTCATCACTTTGTGGTGATATTAAGTGCTTCTTGGTCTCATTTTTTTGCCCCAACTGAGAAAACAATGATGCTGGATTGTACTACCGGTTTTACCTGTGGTAAGTCTGTTTCGGAAGGAGAGAGATCAATAGGGCTTGGAAACTCTGATATGCGTCAACAAGGAACGGAAGGATGGGGCTCATAATCTTTTACAGAACGCTGGACTGGTTTAAGTATGTCTATGTGAAGGAACGTAATAGAAGGAAACTAACTAATCAGAATGTTGCACAAGTAGATGATACAAATTTGAGATCCTCTCCCTCTTATCCATTCAATTTCAAAAAATAGTGTTTCATATGTGCAAAAGATTTGACATAAAGGTGGAAACAAAAACACCATGCCACAAACGCCGTGGAATGTTTGGAAGTTCGCTCTTTAATTTAACTGTGAAGCATACGCTGCTTGAGAAAGCAGAGAAAGCTTAATTAGTGTCGAGCTCCTCCTCTGTTCGAAAACGAGACCGCCCTCAAAATGTCAATTTTGATGCCGCTTTTCAAGAATTACGCAAATTTATAGATAGTTCAGAGGAGTGTCTATTTTCACTGCTCGATTTGCTGCAGAAACTTAATGAATGTCTTCCAGGAAAGGAGACAATGACTATAAAAACTCTAATAACAAACTGACTGTTGCTGAAGGAGCGTTCGAACAATACTCACTCTCTCGCCAAAATTTGGTTCTCTGAAGCTTAAGCGAACCATCATGGTTAGGACAATGTGCATGTCACCTGTTAGGCTTGAAAAAAATATAACTGAAGTAGATACAACGCATTTCTTTCAGTGAATGCTGCGCACGTTTCATTGACCTGATGATTTAAAGGATTGCTTCATGTACAAATTATCGAGGTTACCAATATCTCAGTTTGACAGCAGTGGATTGATGAGGAAGACAAAAAAGTCGTCGCTGTAGCTTCTTTTCAATCAAATACCTAAATGAATATTGACAATAATGAATCGAAGTTCTTTGTTCTAGAGGGAGTGTTTCTTATCCACCACGTCGTGTGGCTTGAGAATGGAACTTTTGGTGACATTTATAAAACCTTAATAGCCTATATTCAGAGACATTATAAAGATGACGTTGCCGTTGTATTTTACGATTATTCAGAAAGTTCTCTAAACATAAAAACTATTGAACGCCAAAGGCGAGGGATGAGGCGGACCTCACGAGAAATTTTCTTTAATGAAGGGACGTTATGTGTTGAATCACAGTCCGCCTTTCTTAGTAACGTCAGCAATAAGGAAATGTTTATTTCACAGCTTGTGCAAAAACTAGGCAGTTTTGGTATTGAAACCAGGATTGAGAATGACGATGCACATGAAATTGTTGCAAAAGCAATTAATGCCTCAAGATTTTACGAGCAAGTGATTATAATGGGTCAAAATGTAGATCTTCTTGTGCTACTTATCGCTCTTGCTCCAGACGACACAGACATAAACCTGACGAAGGAAGGTAACGGTAGCGTCATGAATACAAGAATTCAATACTGTTTCTTCATGCAGTAAGTGGTTGCGACAGCACTTCAGCCTTGTTTGGGAAAGGAAACCTGCAAGCTTTCCAAATATTCAACCAGTATCCCCACCTTCATAATATTCCACGGATATTCAACGATCCTGCTTCCTCTCCTGATATTACTGCAAAAGCAGAAGAGGAATTTATACTTTCTCTACACAAAAACATTAGAGAGTCCTGATGACGACAACTGAAATCCCATTCGATTTAAACGTTTTAATGTTCTTGTGGGTCAGGCAAACAATGCTCTCATACTCTCTCGTTTGCCTCCCACTACTGGTGCAGGACGCCTCCACTCTTACCGAGTTTACGTAGAAGTCCAGCTATGACTGGGGAACAACTTTCATCCCAGAAACTGGGGCTGGAGGGAATCAAACTCATCCCTCTGCCCGATTCACATGAAACGACTGCTCCAGAGAAAATAATGCTACTGATTTCATGCGGCTTCACTCAAGGCCGCGGAAGAATGCGCGGATGTGTGAAGGCTGACCTACATTGCACAACAATGTGCAAAACTGTCGTGGCCAAAGCTGCACTTATGTGCCTAGCAGTGATGTGGCAGAAGACATGGCTCATGATTTTATGTAAAAAAAATATTTACAAGAATATATTTGTTTGATAGATATTGTGATATTTTCAATGTCTACAAAAAAAGAAATGGCTCTGAGCACTATAGGACTTAACATCTGAGGTCATCAGTCCCCTAGACTTACGAGGGCAGTTAAATAAGTAATGCAACACATTTTTTTTCTGAAACAGGAGTTGTTTTATTCAGCATTGAAATACACCAGGTTATTCCCCAATCTTTTAGCTACACAATACTGTTTTTCAACGTAATCTCCATTCAATGCTACGGCCTTACGCCACCTTGAAATGAGGGCCTGTATGCCTGCACGGTACCATTCCACTGGTCGATGTCGGAGCCAACGTCGTACTGCATCAATAACTTCTTCATCATCCGCGTAGTGCGTCCCACGGATTGCGTCCTTCATTGGGCCAAACATATGGAAATCCGACGGTGCGAGATCGGGGCTGTAGGGTGCATGAGGAAGAACAGTCCACTGAAGTTTTGTGAGCTCCTCTCGGGTGCGAAGACTTGTGTGAGGTCTTGCGTTGTCATGAAGAAGGAGAAGTTCGTTCTGATTTTTGTGCCTACGAACACGCTGAAGTCGTTTCTTCAATTTCTGAAGAGTAGCACAATACACTTCAGAGTTGATCGTTTGACCATGGGGAAGGACATCGAACAGAATAACCCCTTCGCTCCGCCATTGCAGGAGTCACAGCTGTGCACGGCCGGCCCGCACGCGGGAGATCAGACAGTCTTGCTTGACCTTGCGGCGATGATGACACACGCTTTGCCCAACGACTCACCGTGCTTTTGTCCACTGCCAGATCACCGTAGACATTCTGCAAGCGCCTATGAATATCTGAGATGCCCTGGTTTTCCGCCAAAAGAAACTCGATCACTGCCCATTGTTTGCAACGCACATCCGTTACAGACGCCATTTTAACAGCTCCGTACAGCGCTGCCACCTGTCGGAAGTCAATGAAACTATACGAGACGAAGCGGGAATGTTTGAAAATATTCCACAAGAAATTTCCGGTTTTTTCAACCAAAATTGGCCGAGAAAAAAAATGTGTTGCATTACTTATTGAACTGCCCTCGTAGAACTACTTAAACCTAATCAACCTAAGGACATCACACACATCTATGCCCGAGGCAGGATTCGAACCTGCGACCGTAGCGGTCGCGCGGTTCCAGACTGAAGCACCTAGAGCCGCTCGGCCACACCGGCCGGCCATTGTCTACATGCTGTACATGTATTGTAGATATATTACAACAAAAGTAATTGTCGATTAGCTTTACAGTAATTCTTAATTTTCATGAAATTTGATTTTCATTCCAATAATTTAAGTTGCATAAATCGAAAGTAAAAGACTAAAAAGCAAAATTGTCCCATATATAAAACTCTTTTTTAAAAGAAATTTCACTTTTTTACCTTCAAATTTTAGCACTCATAAACTAATTACCTTGCTTAAACATGCATTTGACCTTGTCTGAGTAGAATTATACCAGAAGTATTTTCTGTCAGACAGATAACTTCGTTAAATGAAACGTTTTTCGTAAAGTTTGAAAAAAGGAAAATTAATTACATTAAGGGGTGGGGGAGGGAGAAGCTCTCCCTATAGGCAAGGGAACTTTTCTGTTTTATACTTCTATATTGCCTATGAGTGAGTACTATCCAAAAATTTCAAAACTTTATAAATTTTTTCCCCCATTTTTCCTAATTCACCTGGACTTTACCTTAGCACGCCTCCCATCGGACCAAAATTCTCAATTTGTCCACACACTACTAGTGTAGAGCCTTTTCGCCATTATCTTCATTATTTGCGGCATTTTGCCGATTCCCGTAAGAGTTCGAACTTGGTGTGCAGCTGCAGTGAAGGGATCATTGGCTGTCCTATCCTTAATTATACATGTGGTGTCTGTTCTTTTAGACATGTCTGACCTGCATGCTAGGTTCGGAGTCTCTGTGCGAGCCGGGGGAACGATTGGGACGAAGAAGTGTATCTCCGTTTACCTGGCAGTTGACCTGAAGGGGAGATTCATATCGCACCAAGGATTTCCGGCCAGAAGTCAACATCTGTGGCCGGTCCCTGCATTAGGAGGAGGCGAGAGAACGTCAACAGTGGCGTGCCTCGTTGGTACAGGAATTTGTGCCGTTGGATAAGGGGCTCTTTCAAGCAAAAGGAACAAGGACAATGATTGCGTTTCGGCTGGGCCAAATAATGTTTTCAGAGGACACTGCTGGGCTAGATAATGTTTCTCGAGGACACCCTCCAGACGCAGAAAACAGGAAAGCAGCTTCCATCAAAAGTATACAGTCTTGGAGCACTAGCTGGAAAACGATTTTATACAGATAACATATTTCTATATACAGGAAATGTATTCGCACTTGCGAATATGGACAACCATCGGATGTATAATGGGATGATGACAACGAAAATTTGTGTCTGACTGGGACTCGAATCCAGATTTCCCGCTTATCGCGGTCAGTCGCCTTATCATTAAGCTATACGAGACCCAAACCTCCATAAATCGTCGACAACTTGCCTAGAGCCTGTACTCCTACATTCATTAGTACACTACTGGCCATTAAAATTGCTACACCAAGAAGAAATGCAGATGATAAACGGGTATTCATTGGACAAATATATTATACTAGAACTGACATGAGATTACATTTTCACACAATTTGGGTGCATAGATCCTGAGAACAACCACCTCTTGCCGTAATAACGGCCTTGATACGCCTGGGAATCGGGTCAAACAGAGCTTGGATGGCGTGTACAGGTACAGCTGCCCATGCAGCTTCAACACGATACTACAGTTCATCAAGAGTAGTGACTGGCGTATTGTGACGAGCCAGTTTCTCGGCCACCATTGACTAGTCGTTTTCAGTTGCTGAGAGATCTGGAGAATGTGCTGGGCAGGGTAGCAGTCGAACATTTTCTGCATCCAGAAAGGCCCGTATAGGAGCTGCAACATACGGTCATGCATTATCCTGCTGAAATGTAGGGTTTCGCAGGGATCGAATGAAGGGTAGAGCCATGGGCTGTAACACATCTGAAATGTAACGTCCACTGTTCAAAGTGCCATCAATGCGAACAAGAGGTGACCGAGACGTGTAACCAATGGCACACCTTACCATCACGCCTGGAGATACGCCAGTATGGCGATGACGAATACACGCTTCCAATGTGCGTTCACCGCGGTGACGCCAAACACGGATGCGACCATCATGATGCTGCAAACAGAACCTAGATTCATCCGAAAAAATGACGTTTTGCCATTCGTGCACCCAGGTTCGTCGTTGAGTACACCATCGCAGGCACTCCTGTCTGTGATGCAGCATCAAGGGTAACCGCAATCATGGTCTCCGATCTAATAGTCCATGCTACTGCAAACGTCGTCGAACTGTTCGTGCAGATGGTTGTTGTCTTGCAAACGTCCCCATCTGTTGACTCAGGGATCGAGACGTGGCTGCACGATCCGTTACAGCCATGCGGATAAGGTGCCTGTCATCTCGACTGCTAGGGATACGAGGCCGTTGGGATCCAGCACGGCGTTCCGTATTACCCTCCTGAACCCACCGATTCGATATTCTGCTAACAGCCATTGGATCTCAACCAACGCGAGCAGCAATGTCGCGATACGATAAACCGCAATCGCGATAGGCTACAATCCGACCTTTATCAAAGTCGGAAACGTGATGGTACGCATTTCTGCTCCTTACACGAGGCATCACAACAACGTTTCACCAGGCAACGCCGGTCAACTGCTGTTTTGTGTATGAGAAATCGGTTGGAAACTTTCCTCATATCAGCACGTTGTAGGTGTCGCCACCGGCGCCAACCTTGCGTTTCGGCTGGGCCAAATAATGTTTTCAGAGGACACTGCTGAGAGATCTGGAGAATGTGCTGGGCAGGGTAGCAGTCGAACATTTTCTGCATCCAGAAAGGCCCGTATAGGAGCTGCAACATACGATCATGCATTATCCTGCTGAAATGTAGGGTTTCGCAGGGATCGAATGAGGGGTAGAGCCATGGGCTGTAACACATCTGAAATGTAACGTCTACTGTTCAAAGTGCCATCAATGCGAACAAGAGGTGACCCAGACGTGTAACCAATGGCACACCTTACCATCACGCCTGGAGATACGCCAGTATGGCGATGACGAATACACGCTTCCAACGTGCGTTCACCGCGGTGACGCCAAACACGGATGCGACCATCATGATGCTGCAAACAGAACCTAGATTCATCCGAAAAAATGACGTTTTGCCATTCGTGCACCCAGGTTCGTCGTTGAGTACACCATCGCAGGCACTCCTGTCTGTGATGCAGCGTCAAGGGTAACCGCAATCATGGTCTCCGAGCTAATAGTCCATGGTGCTGCAAACGTCGTCGAACTGTTCGTGCAGATGGTTGTTGTCCTGCAAACGTCCCCATCTGTTGACTCAGGGATCGAGACGTGGCTGCACGATCCGTTACAGCCATGCAGATAAGGTGTCTGTCATCTCGACTGCTAGGGATACGAGGCCGTTGGGATCCAGCACGGCGTTCCGTGTTACCCTCCTGAACCCACCGATTCAATATTCTGCTAACAGCCATTGGATCTTCCTGTCGGTTAAGTTTCGTGCCTGTAGCACGTCATCTTCGTGGTGTAGCAATTTTAATGGCCAGTAGTGTATATCGCCATACAGGGGAGACGTTTTAATTGAAAGTCGCTTGCCCGGTGTCGGTGGATAAATGCACACAGCAAAAAAGTTGCCTGGGATAGATTGAAAAGGGCTGTTTATAGACGACGTGAGCTCCAACCGCTCTTAGGGATCTACACCAAATCGCCGTTGAGGAATGGGATAATCTGGACCAACGTGCCTCGATGAACTTGTGGATAGTATGCCACGATGAATACAGGCATGCATCAATGCAAGAGGATGTGCTACTCGGTATTAGAGGTACCGCTGTGTACAGCCGTCCGGACCACCACCTCTGAAGGTTTCGCTGTATGGTGGCACAACATGCAATGTGTGGTTTTCATGAGCAATAAAAAGGGCGGAAATGATGTTTATGTTGATCTCTATTCCAATTTCTGTACAGTTTCTGGAACTCTCGGAACCGAGGTGATGCAAAACTTTTTTTGATATGTGTAGGAGTATAAAGGCGGGCGAGACCCGAAATAGTGTGCCTAGGGCACACACTTTTAGGAAATTTCTTCTGTTCCCTAAGCTGAAAATGTACTTAATCATCAGTTTGGACTTCCTCAGTGACTACAATACACTATTAGACTTGGGATGCGCCGAAGTCATTTGGCAAAAAAGAAATAATGGTAAGCTTCGTTTTTAGGTACAAGCCATTCGTGTACACATACTGGCGAGCTGTTTGAAACTGTGTATGAACAGAGGAGACTGGAAAAGAAGGAATGCAGACTGGGAAAGCTAAGATGAAGAGGATTCAGTATACGAAGAAGAATCGATAAAAAGGGAAACTGATTACACTATCAACGAATGGCTAGAATAGATTACGGACATCAGCAGAGAAGGTTGAGAAGAGTTGAGGGAAATACTAGCCGATAATCAAGAGGTATTTTTACCAAAGACTGGGACAATCAACAGTTTTCAGTACACTTTCGGCGTGAAGGACCGCAACAAGTTCTTTGTACCTCCCTACGCATTCCCACCCGCATACAGAACGAATTTGAACCAAGAAATAGAACATATGTTGCAAGATGGTGTCATCGAACATTCGGTATCAATTTATAACAGCCCTCTGCGAGTCGCTGAAAAGAAGGAGGGTCTATTAAATTCAAGGCAGATTGGTACTATCATCACGTGGGAGACAGATAGAAGAACTACAAAGATTTCACAGGGTGAAAGTCTTCTCATAGATCATGTGAGATTAAGTTTTTGTCAGATAGCACTGCACCCTTCTTACTGCTGATACGCTGTGTTTATAGTTTTCGGTTTATGCTATCAGTTTTAACGACTACGTTTCGGTCTAAATATATCTTAGACTCGAGTTATTCGCAGGCTAAACGAATTTCTTGACGAACCAGTGAAGCAAGACATTACATGTTATATCGACGACTTTTTGAATGCCAAAGAAACAGGGAGTGATCACAACAGAGCCCTAAAGGTGTCGTTCACTTCTCTAAGGAACCGTTGTGTAACCGTCTGTTTAGAGAAATCCCGTTTAGCACACAGAGGCAGTGTTTTTACGACATATTGTGTCAGCGGAAGGAGTAACACCGAACCCGGAAAAGGTAGAGCTATCGTATAGTTTCCGACGCCTTACACCGGAAAGAATTCAAGAAGATACCTCAAGGTCATAATTTTTTAAAAAAAAAAATTTATCGGAATGGAGACGCTAACAACTCCAAGGCTCTGTGGATTAACGTGGTAGAAGACACAGTGTGTGTGGGTTGCAAATGCAGAGAGCGAATTTCAGGCACTGTAAAATTCACTGGTACTCATACTTCCCAAATTATCTGCTGATTTCTGCATGACAACTGACCGCTCGAAGACAGGGATTGGAGTCATGATATTCCAGCAGTTGAGGAAGATGGAGAGACCATGAAGAAGATAATAGCATCTGCTAGTCATGTGCTTTCAAAACGCATAATAATTTAGTGAGTGACTGAACTCGAGGCTTTAGTTATTGTTTGGGGTTTTAAGAAGTTGTGCGACTTCCTCTTCAGACACAAAACGAGAGTGTATGGTAACCACCGAGCGCTAGCGTGTCTGCTGACAACCAAGTTAACCCACAATAGAATGATATCGTGGGTTCTTTATCCGCAAGAATTCGACTTCACAATCACATACGTGCCTGGCAACAAACATAATAGCCAGTGCACTGTCTCGTTCACCGGTGGGTCTGAAGAAAGAGATAGCCAAGAATATTCAATGTCTTCAGCTCATTGTCTTCAATTTGAAGGCAGTCACTTCAGTTAATCTGAGAAATGTGGCCTTCGAGAATTACATTATCATGTCATTAAAGGAGATAATAAAGAACATGACAAGGGTCCAGCACTTAAATGGCTAAAGGAGAAGTCATAATCAAACTATTTTATTTCGTTAGAAAGGGGGACCTATTCCACCATAGGGTGTTCTTGGCTCACTGTGGGCCCTTTGCATTCCGGAAGAACCAATAAACAAAGTGATATTGTATACCTACCTCAGCTACGAGCATTTTCGGATGAAGAAGTGTTTTCAGAAATGGAAAACCTTACGCAATTTCAGTAACATGGAGCAGAGGATAAATAAATTCCTTTCCGTTTGCAAGGCATGCCAAAAGGCGAAACCAAGTACTCAGACGAAGCAGAGACTGCGCTATCTAACTGTGCCCAATAAACTGCGATACTTAGCAGAAGCAGTCTTAATGGGAGCACTGTCCGCAATACAGCATGGCTTTTGGCGCATATTAGTTGTCGTGGAGCTCACGTTCAAATTTGTGACTCTCACTCCATTACATAGAGTTACTTACTTACTGTATCGAATGCACTCTGCAAGAACTTTTTAGTACAAGTAGAACGAATTGATAGAATTATCTCAGAAAATGGAGCACAGTTTAAATCAGAATGATACACAGACATCCTATGAAGACACAGGATGCAGAATTCTAATGTCACAGCATACCACCCGATTTCGAACCTTAGGTGGAACAGAAGGTCCTTGTCAGATCATTTCGACTGCAAAACAAACAGAAGGGATTGTGTCAGAAGTTTTCCTTGTATACAAAAGCCCACTAAGGATTAGACGTATTGCACATGCAAAAATGTACAAGTTAGAAATCACAAAGTCAAAGCAGTCAGCCGGTGTGCACTACATCTGCCACATAAAGCCTTTCACAGACAGACGAAAATGATAAAAATACAAGAATCAGCAAGACAGAAAAGACAAGGAAAGATGCCAGAAAAGGATTACTGTCATACTGTGTATGGCCGTACAGATAACAAAGTCAATGCATGTTGTACAAACATGACAGGAGCATGTACAGAGGAACACCATACAACGAGAAAGAGAGAGAACTGATATCAATCTTTGTCGTAGCCCGATGTGGTAGTACAAAAAAGATTGTGATATGGTCTATTCGAAATAAATTTGTAAGTGGTAAGGTGCACAGTCAATTCACTGAGTTCATGCGGACAGACGGTATATGTTTTACAGAGGAGAGGTGTGTAGCTGGAAGAGATACGTTATATATCAAGTGTTTGCCTCATGTCGGATGGCTGTTGCGAGGAATGAGATATCGGTACTGGTCGTCAATTGTCGTTTCGTATTTTTTAGTTGTTATAGCTGTCTAGCCATCAGTTGATTGTTTGGGGTTATGCGCTCTTTTATTTTGTCGGCGCCAACCAGCGTTATAGACGATGATTTTAAGTGTATTGATGTCTTTGCTAGTGATGCGAGTGGATGCGAATGTGTTTAGTTCTGTGAATTTGTTGTCGTTTGACGTCAGAGAACGTCCATAAGAGTTATGTGTTCTTTGTAAACATTTTTTGTGGTTTTTATAGCAGCATGAGTGTTACGTGTTTGGCTGCAACAAGATTGATTGTTGTGTGAAGGATGACATGGGCGAGTGATGACTGTGGGAATAAGAGTTGCCGCGCGGGATTAGCCGAGCGGTCTCAGGCACTGCAGTCATGGAATGTGCGGCTGATCCCGGCGGAGGTTCGAGTCCTCCCTCGGGCATGGGTGTGTGTGTTTGTCCTTAGGATAATTTAGGTTAAGTAGTGTGTAATCTTAGGGACTGATGACCTTATCAGTTAAGTCCCATAAGATTTCACACACACATTTGAACATTTTTTTGAATAAAGAGTCTTGCTGCAGAATTCTGAGATGCTCACCAGTCTTCAACAATCCAGTGTCCAATAATAGCATGTAATGAGATACGGGATATAATGGTTACTAAATGCTTTTTGTTAGTGTATGCAGGAGAGATAAAACACGATGAATAAGGGAAGGTCGAAGGTACTGAGATCGATGAAGGTATTATAACAATGAAGGAATTGTAAGGGATATCAAACCTACATAGGTGTGTAATTAATGTGAAACTGAAAATAACATCATGAGAATCTCAGCTCGGCGTTGCACACAGTAATTTAATGAGAGATAAAAATTAGATATATAAAAAATTGCTGTAGGATCTAGTTAGTGTTGTGAGATTTTGTCCTGAGGAGTACAGAGCAGATACTAAAGACAACGAAACAGATGGTTGGAATGGAAGGTAATCAAAAACGAAATATGTTAGGGTGGTGTCATCCGACAGTAGGGACCACAATCTAATCCAGAATATTGGTAATTTACTCAAAATGGTTCAAATGGCTCTAAGCACTAAGAGACTTAACATCTGAGGTCATCAGTCCCCTAGACTTAGAACTACTTAAACCTAACCAACCTAAGGACATCACACACATCCATGCCCGAGGCAGGATTCGAACCTGCGACTGTAGCAGCAGCGCGGTTCCGGACTGAAGCGCCTAGAACTGCTCGGCCACATCGGCCGGCTGGTAGTTTATTAATCATGATGTTTTATAGTTAACTAGGTTTACTATGCATGCAAATTAACTCATCATATTATACTTCAGTTATGACATGATGGAAATGGGAACATACTAACACATTCAATACTTGGGCTGTTAACCCATTCTTCTCTCATGATAGCTTCATAAGACGAAAGACATAGGTCATCTGCTATAATTAGCCACTCACAATAAATGAGAATAAATATATAAAACAATGATTAAACTGTATAGTACATCAGCCATAATTAAATGTCATCAGATTTGTTTGCATTTTCATTCACACTTGAGGACACTTGACATTTATAGTCATTATATTTTTGTGTACTATTAGTGTCACTCCATATTTATGAGAGTATGTATTTTAGATTGTAGAAAGTCGTGTACTGAGTCTGGTCTTTAAGTACAGCGCAGAACCACACAAATTCGAGGAGTAGTGTCACAAGAGCAACCTGTGTGTGCTGCCAGCCTGACATAACGGGAGCACCGAGTGCCAGGGGCACTGTCACAGCGGGTGAATGCTAGCCACTGAGAGAGATATTGTCACAGCCAGCTTGACTGTCACCCCCACTATAGACTGTTCCAAAGAAGACAAAGAGGAGGTGCACCAGCTGCCCACTGCATTGATTACATCTGGCAGATGCGACACGCATGCTATGAGTGACGACCAGATAGCTGCATCAAACTAATCCGTGTGCCAGCCATCTGTTCATTGTGCCTCAGTGAACCTCCACTACACTGATGCGACAGAAGTGAATTCCAGTGCTCGTGTGACGTTCCAGACGAGAGTAAAACTCAAAGATGAGGTTCATTTCATGTAAATCTTTATATTGATGTCAGTTTCTTGTTGAGTATTTATTATCACACATTTTTGTTATGTTATGTTATTTGATCTAGCACATATTGTCAGTGCATTTTATGATTAAGAATTAGCAATCACACAGAATATTTATTTCTGTGTCTGTCATTGCCACACTTATCTAAAACTCACACCATGTTTCCACAGATGTAATAATTTAGTACGTACGAACACTTGATCATCTTAGATTCTGCATTTCACTCAACATTCAGTTAGCTGCTTAAGTGATCTGAAAGCATGGCTTTATGAAGAATCAGTTTTCCATTGTGTCGATCACATCTTACAGTGATGATATTTATAACACATAATCAGTATTCTCATGTTCTGCTTGATAGTCTGAAAGTACTCTTAAATATTATAAACACTGTTAGGTATAGCGTGTGAGTGGATCTTCAGTCGCAATTATATTCAGCGTGTAATACTAAAAATCAGGCACAATAAAAGATTCAAAGTGTATAACATAATATTGACCCTCACCTGAGAGGAAAGTTTGTTCTTTATATTGTTCAGCTGGTATTCTAGTCCTCATTTGCCATTGTATATTCCATAGTTTCTAAGAATCTGTATTCAGCATCGAGTCCTGTAATAAAGTAAGCTTAGGTTAGTTCCTTGGGGGTGTTTGAAATTGTGTGTGTGTGTGTGTGTGTGTGTGTGTGTGTGTGTGTGTGTGTGTGTGCTTGGCACAATATTGATGGTTAGTTGGTTTGGTGGAAGAGACCATTAGGGAAGGAAGTCGGCCGTGCCCTTTCAAAGGAACCATCCTGGCATTTACTTGAAGCGATTTCGGGAAATCACGGAAAACCTAAATCAAGATGGCCGGACGCGGGTTTGAACCGTCGTCCTCCCGAATGTTAGTCTAATGACAATACTGATGGTCAATAATAAGGCTTGTCATTTGAGCATTTATCCAGTTTCAGATAGTAAGTGGATTGTAAAATTTTTATTGTTGCTACCCCTCAGCATAACTTAAGAGGGTCACTTACTGTACAAAATTTTCATAGACAGAAGGATGTTATGAAATGTGGCAAGCAATTTGGCATTCCTTTTCCATTCAGTTCGAGGTTGATTGGGTAATTAACGGGAGATAATGGTGCAGATGCCATGAACAATGTATTTGTTTAAAGTGTATTGAATGACAATGACTGGACATGTTGTAATCTTTCTGTATTCATTTCCATTCATTTAACATGGTGCTGGGATGACTGGTTTTCTGCATGATTTTTGTGTGTGGGGAAAATCACAGCCTCTTGGGTTTGAGACACGTTGCACAGAAACTGCTTCGAAAGAGCCGATCCTTTGCCATCAGGGGAATGTGGAGCCTCGTCTGTCTGCAGCGAAGTCAAGACACCATGAACGAGCCAGTAGTTTGCTGGCGATTATTTATTTACAAGCTAGACCACGCCCAGTGGTGGAAATGTGTTGGTAAATCAGTCAGTGACACCATGGAGATGGAGCTGTGGAGGCCGTTTTTTAGAAGTGAGAAGGCGTTTTGTTGTGTTATTTGCATTGTACCATGACGCATTGCCTTGGGGGGATTTTGTGTGCTGGAAGGATCCATGCTATTGGGGCGTAACGTATACATTTCTCGCTACTGGTGGGCACGCAGCGTTGATGGGAAGTGATAGCAGGGCATGGAATTAGTGAAAATTAGTGGAGTAAGTGATTACATGCACAGGAGAACAGACTGGAAGAGACATGGAGCTGTGCACATCTTGTGCATATTAGCTGTGTACATTGGAGATGGAGATCAATGCGCGTCCTGGGAGATGAGCAGGATCCGGAGTTGCCACTGCCGCGCGGGATTAGCCGAGCGGTCTCATGGCGCTGCAGTCATGGACTGTGCGGCTGGTCCCGGCGGAGGTTCGAGTCCTCCCTCGGGCATGGGTGTGTGTGTTTGTCCTTAGGATAATTTAGGTTAAGTAGTGTGTAAGCTTAGGGACTGATGACCTAAGCAGTTAAGTCCCATAAGATTTCACACATATTTGAACATTTTTTTGAGTTGCGGCAGCAGCAACGCGCCCTCTGCTGCTCTACGGCAGAGTCATACGTACAGCAGTTGGATTAACCATGGTCGTCGGTGATTAATAATGATGAGCATAAGTAGCAGCATCAGTATGATAGGGCATCTCTTGGTCCGAACTTACAGACGTCTGTATAATCGCCGGCCGAAGTGTCCGTGCAGTTCTAGGCGCTGCAGTCTGGAACCGCGAGACCGCTACGGTCGCAGGTTCGAATCCTGCCTCGGGCATGGATGTGTGTGATGTCCTTAGGTTAGTTAGGTTTAACTAGTTCTAAGTCCTAGGGGACTAATAACCTCAGAAGTTGAGTCCCATAGTGCTCAGAGCCATTTTTTCTGTACAATCGCTTGTCTCAGATCCACCCTTACAGTACTGAGTGTTCGAGTTCTTGATTAACCAGCAGGTTTACAGTCACTGTTTTCATTTGGGATGAAGGAACTTTGAAATACATGTTCAGATAGAAACGTCCATTACGAGAGCTTACCCTTATCGTTCAGTCAAGTAACTTCGGAACCGATAGAAATCCACTAATTAGAATGTACATGGTAGAGTTTTAAGCCATTTCACGATATTTCACAATCTGTTTGTTATGAATATGTTTATTGGATAAACGAATGTGTTAATTGAAAAATTGTTTCTGTTAGTCAGCTTCTTTTCATATTCAGATGGTCTGGGGCCTTAAAAATCGAACTACCGATTTGTGCATATTAAAATGTATAGCTTAGACCTCAAAGACGTGAACAGCTCACAATTAGTTTTCTGGGTGTGGGTAATTTCTGGCACGCAAGTAGTTTCACAGTGTATGCTTACCGTACTGATTTGCTTACGACAAATAGTCGCCCAGCAGAACGACACGGTATTATACCAAGAGCTAGTCCATGATACGACTACCAGTATCACAGTTTGTGTAATCGGTTTCCAAGTTAGACATACATCACATAGTAGAGTATCGAGGTATGGTATTGTGCCCCCCCCCCCCCCAATTACCGAATAATTCATTAAAAGTACGGTCTTCCACAACATGTGCACTACCAACAAAAAAAATGTAAGACTTATGAATCGGAATTTTAGGAACCAGGACCAGAAATGATATGATCAACAACATCTAAGCTAGCATAGCACCCCAGTAGACAAAACTGCAGAATGCTCTCGGGACTACAATTATACGAAAACTTTACTATGTAATAGTTTAAGCCTGCTCGACACACATTACCTGCTTTATACTGCATATATCTGGCAGCAAAACAGCCAGACCCTCTAGAAATACATAGTTATTTTTCGCATTCTCATATTTACAGTCACTTAAATTTTTTCATATTATTGCCAAAGGCTAAAGAGGAATTATATCCCCTACTAGCTTGCTTACAATGAACAGACAGTCATCCAACCCAGAGATAGTGTACAGCAGAACTGTCAGCGTCACTGCTTGGTAACTCATTTAATGTATTTCCAGCTTAAACAATTAAAACTATAGACTTGTAGAACATAAATTTATAGCCACTTATCAGGCCTGATTACCTGGAGTGTATGCGCAGCCACATAACCCAACACTATTTACTTAAATACTCAGGAAGATGCCGGTTAAGACTCCACGTCAGTCTACCTTATCGTTTCTTAAAAGAGTTGACAAACATTGGAATGTGTCTTAGCATGGAAATATGACGAACCAATGATTACTATACACTAATTTCCAGGATTCTGGAAGGCATGACGTCACCATCTGCATGGTTTACCAAATTATGCAATAAACCGCAGAAAACCGTTCGAGTAGCAATTTTAATTTTGTTTATTATTTGATGACTGGTTTCGAGCCTACGCTCATTATCATTCCACTTAAACACAGCTTGCAAATTAGTGCAAGGCTGAACCTCATTCACCTACCTGTGTGTCCTGCCACCCCCCTGGAGATAAGCGAGTACGATAATTAGGCTGCTCTGTGGCTGGAATCTTGAGGATCGGCGACCTGGTGCCAGTAGAACATACGGCGGCGCCTCTGGTTTGCTCCAAAATCGTGATTCAGACACTAAGACTGCCTCGGTTTGCCTAGCGTAGGGCACGAAGAGACCGGTCAACCGGAAATAACACAATTTAAGTCTGATACTAACTTCGTAAACGAAATTGTGGTGTACGCCAAACGAGCAGCCTTTTACCCGATTTCTTGAAAACATTGTGGCATTTCTCAGCCGTCACATTAGCACTTGTATAGATTCAGCCCCTCCACCTACGATTTCGTGAGAGTTTGGGTCCTCAGCAGGTGGAAGGGGCTTAGTCGGGGAGTCAGGAATGGAGGATCGAGTGGCGCAGACGCTGACCAAGAGAGACGGAAGCTGCTGGCCATATGTGGCTGCACTCTGCTGGCTTGGAGCGCAGGCGAGTTTTCGAAATGCACGGTAACGCTATCCATAATCTGAGTATTCGCTTATCACATGTTTGAATGTGCAGTCTAAGCTGGTGACTTAACTCCAACTGGAATTTATTTTCGTTAATCTTGCATCAGCGAGTTGTGCAGATAAGGACATACTGGCGCTTTTACTTCTACACAGTCTTCCTCCCATTAGGATCCTCCCACAGTGTTCATACTGCGCAGTTTGTTAAACTAATTCGAAGGTTAATTGATTTATTTCTTTCATTGTTAAAGTTTGTTTAGTATTTACTGAATTTAAGATAGGTTCAAATTACTCTAAGCACTGTGGTACTTAAAATCTGAGGTCATGAGTCCCCTAGACTTAGAACTACTTAAACCTAATTAACCTAAAGACAACACACACACCCATGCCCGAGGCAGGATTCGAACCTGCGACCGTAACGGTCGCGCGGTTCCGGGCTGAAGCGCCTAGAACCTCTCGGCCACATCGGTCGGTCCCTTTGCTTTCTTCCACGTGACATTCCATTAGACACTTTTCAGTTCGCTATTTCCTATCATACTCGGTGGCTTTTTTCATTCTTAACTGTTCATATACTTTAGTACAGGGTCGTCATATTGCAGTCCGCATGCAGCACCAATCAAGTATTCATACGGCCTGCGGTTCTCAGCATATTTTATAGTAATATGCATTTAGCAACCAAGAGCTGGATACTTGCAGAGACAGTAACATTTTAAGAGGTGTTTAATTTTAATTGACGTTGGTGAATTCGGCCGCGAGGTTACTTAAGGTTGGCCGCTGACCCCGTGGCAGAGGAATAACGCGGCCACCGCGGGGTTAGAGGACGTGAGAACGGGGGATGTGTCATTGTTTGTCTTCAAGCACTGACAACTCACGAGCATGCACAACTCGTACGGATCAGCTGCCACGGTATAAATTTTAACACGGAAATAACAGGTTTCGTGAATTTACAGAGACGGTTATCTTTATACGCGGTACTTATTTGTAGCAAGGAATATGAAATTAAATTAAGGCTGTTGTAATAGAATGTAATGAGTAGAACCAAACTGACATTCAAAGCATGTGATGAACATTTGTGATCGTGGTTCATATTCAAGGACGTGGCCGAAGGGGGGCGGGGGAGGGGGTCCAAGGGATCCGGACTCTCCCTATCACTTAAATGAAATTACACAGGACCCAGGGACCCAGTTGTCGTCTAACGAAACTGGAAGATAAATGGGGCGATCAGGAAGTTACCCTGTTAAGGCGTTGCTGCACCGTATATGCAAAGTAACGCGACTCCGATGCGGTGGTATAAGCACCGACATGTAGGCAAGGGATTAGTCTGGTATTCGTGTCTTGCCGACGTGCGTGCGGTATATGCGGGAACGTGAACTATAGCGACGTTACTGCCAAATGCGCCTAACCAGGACCAGCGAGCTGTTGTTCTTTTCTTGGCTGCTGAAGAACAGAGACCGGTAGACAACCATCGGAGAATGAAAAATATGTGTAGGGCAGCATGTCTGTCAAAAAACACCGTTGTGGAATAGTGCGATAAGGGGTGCTACTGCTTCGTAACAACGCAAGTTTCCATATTGCAAATATAACAGAAAAGTTACGCGAACTCAAGTGGGGGATACTTGAGCACCCGTCCGTAAGTCCTCATCTCTCCCCATGCGATTATCACACCTTCGGTCCTTTAAAAAAGCCTTGAAGTGTCGATGATTCCTGTCAGACGAGGATTTCCTGCAGGCAGTCGTAGACTTCTTCACGTAGCAGGACGCGGTATTTTACCAAATGTGTATCTCCAGCCTGGTGCGTCGGTACAATGATTGCCTCAATGCCCACGGCGATTATACTTGAGTGGCATACCGATTCTGGACTGTACGTCCGTAGAACGGAAACTTCTTGTTCACGCCTTATATTCTGATTTTCAATCCTACGACGAAAAAGGGATACGCACTATCGATAGGCAACGTTACTATCGATAGTTTTAAACTATTGATATGTCGATAGCACTATCGGCTTTCGCCTGTCCCTACTTTAGTCAAGACCAACTATTTTACGTTGTTGCCCTTACTTAAGTTAAGCTTTTGTTTTGTTAAGCGGTTCAGTTCTCACTTGCAGTTTAGTGTGATGTCAGTGTTGCAGTTTATCATTTTTGTGCGGTGTCTTGTTCTCACAGTTTCTAATAACGGGTAAGTTTGTAACAAGAAAGAAGAAAACTGATTTTGATTCGTCCACTAGCGTCATGAAAGTTAAAAATAAAGGGCGTACCGAAAATCCCGTTAGAAACTTCTAGGACTTGGTTCAAATGGTTCAAGTGGCTCTGAGCACTATGGGACTTAACTTCTGAGGTCATCAATCCCCTAGAACTTAGAACTACTTAAACCTAACTAACCTAAGGTTCAAATGGCTCTGAGCACTATGCGACTTAACTTCTGAGGTCATCAGTCGCCTAGACCTTAGAACCAATTAAACCTAACTAACCTAAGGACATGACACACAGCCATGCCGGAGGCAGGATTCGAACCTGCGACCGGAGCGGTCGCTCGGTTCCAGACTGTAGCGCCTAGAACCGCACGGCCACTCCGGCTGGCCTAACTAACCTAAGGACATCACACACATCTATGCCCGAGGCAGGATTCGAACCTGCGACCGTAGCGGTCGCGCGGTTCCACATTGTAGCGCCTAGAACCGCTCAGCCACCTCGGCCGGCTCTAGGACTTGTAGAGAAGATTGAATAAATAATTTTTGAATAGGAAACCAAGTCCGTTCTGCGACGGTTTCATTTCAGATGTGAAACGCGTCCGCGTCTGCTACACTAGAAATTGAAGACACCAGGTGGGATTTACCAGAACAAGCCACGCTTCTTAGCTACAATGTGTGTAACAACGTTGGTGGTTGCCACATCGAGTCGCTGTTGTTGTGCGCCAGTACTGTTCTGTACGTACAGTTTGATGGACTCTTTTTTGTTCTGGACTAATGTAAACAAGTAATACTAAGCTATTAATAGAAACGCAATGTTCTCAAGTGATAAATGGATGTTTCGTTATGTTTCCTCCCGAACTGTTACCTAATAATTGTACTGCGTCACACCTAATTCATTTCCTCAAGCAGAAGTGTATGAGTTAAACATTTGAACTGAAACAGTCGAAGAACGGAAAACTACGTTCCCAGGCATGATCTTCTCTCAGATATTATGTACTCACTCCCCCCTACAAGTCCTAGAAGTTGGTAACGGGAATTTCCGAAAACTCTGTATGTACACACTGCTAAAATACCATAATTACCCATCTTTAGCAGTTTAACGTTAGCATTGTAGTCGTTATTTGGAGACTGGTAAAACTTAGGGGTTGAAATATTTCACATGGCAGCGAAGGGTAAACATCATTGCAAATAACATTAAAGTAAAATGAGTGCATAAAAATACGCTTGGATTTGACTATGAAGTCCACAAATCGCGCAGACCATAAAAAATATCGCCCAAACGATGCTGGTTGCATTTCTTTGACAAATTTGCTAAAATTCTATCATTATTAGACCAAATCTGGTCATCCGGTTTTTTCTCATTTATGAAAACCGGTTCCCATACGCAACGATGGGGAGAAATTATGGAGAGCAGAAGGAGTATGTGATGAGAGCACATTTTTTAGTTCGCCCGTTTCTAAAACAGTTCTTCAACAGGCTACTTGAATTCGTCCGAGTCGAATGCGTCCTACAACTCCCCTCCCACCCTTTCGTCCAAAAACTATTTACGCTATTGCCATACTATAATAACTAAACCCATAAATTCCCTGGACAATTAAACAGAGTTCCATCTTTTGTTGTGATGCATTTTGTTTTATTCGAAAACAGTGAACAACATCCCTGTTTTTCACATTCTCCACCGAACGGGGTAGCCGTGCGGCTTGAGGTGCTGAGCTATCAATCTCTGGATTTGGGAGGCGATGTTGTTCGAATCCATCCGCCGGCAACTGTGGATATGGTTTTCCGTGGTTTCCTATTTTCAGTTTAGTCAGATGCCGGGGTTGGTCCCTTACTATATGTCACAGCCAATCCCTTCCGAATTGCTTTCTTTCCTGGTAGATCCCAGTTGCCTTAAAGATGCAGCCTCTCTGCTTAAATTAAGAGTGTTGCATCGAAGACGAGCCGAACATCTGTTCGGAGATTCGTGGCCATATTTACATTGGAAGGCGACTAGCGATAGTCATTTGGTACAACATATCTTTGCATACAGATGGCTCACTTGTGGAACAGCGATATATCTTGCTTTCAAGTTTTACTACAAGAATATGTTGTGTTGTGAAATGCATAGATATAAAAAAAAAGAATGGAGATGTCATTACAACATAAACTTGAAGCCGACGTCCGCCATGTTAAGAAGCCCAAAGGATTAGGTTCGCCGCAGTGACATTTCTTCGTGACGTCACTCTGACGCGTCCGTGCCCCGTTTGGACCGTGTAGGGTGCTTTGATTTTGTGGAAAGTAGTCGTTTCGTCAAGAATCCCAGCTTGCGTTGTTTTCGGGTGTGCTAACCGATCCTATCGTAATCTAAAGTTTAAAGGAATGAGATTCATTCGTTTAAACGGCAGTATTTTCTTTCGTATAGATAAATTTTGAGTGCGCTGTTCACTTCTTTATTGTAGACGTTTTATTTTTGTCATTTGACTTTAGCTTGCCTTTATATTCGTTCTCTTCTTCCCTGCGTTTCTCGTTGCCTTTCAAATCGCAAACACTTCGACATCCGAGCCACGCTGTATCAACGGTCTCGTCCCCGCACAACACACGGCTACTTTACGCGCTGATTGTTTGGGCAGCGTCTCATGCCCTAAATTCCCCCCGCAGATAATCATCATTGTTCACATTTCCTCCCCCTGTAAAAAAGATTCTGACTTCAACATCCGGAGACAGTGGTCATGTGTATGTGTGTGTGTGTTTAGTGTGCGTAATTTTATGAATGTGTACGTGTGCTTTGCTTCCTTTCTGAAGAAGGCTTTGGCTGAAAACTTACGTGAACGCTCTTCTCATCGTGGTGTTTGCTGTTCTGTGGGTGAGTGGCAATCTATCCATTTCATAGTGTAGTTATTCCCTCGTGAAGTTTGTTTTAAATAAACTGCATTTCATCAGGAACAATGATGTACATAATTACAGTACCAGAAGAAAAAAAATGACATTCATTACACTACATTAAGGTTGTCTGTGGCACAAACAGGGTTTGAGAGATGGCATGAGCCCCCTCTCATATTTCTATCTTACGATTTTCCTCTCTAATTGCATGCGGTGAAAAGTTGCTATTCCTTCACACGCGGACTTCCCACGCAGCGTCTTTCGTCACCCAGGTGGTCCGGTGACAGACGGGCTCCGCTGATCTCGAGAGGGTTAAGCCGACGGGTGTGAGGGAGTCGAGTGAATGCTTTCCAGACGCCGACATTGTCAAGAGACACGCCCGCAGGGGCCTGAAGTAGCGGCTGGTCTAGAGGTTCCGTTACTTCGCAGAAACTGAGCGAAAACACTTTCTGGCGGGCTACCAGCGAGGCGTGGGAATGACTTGTGTACCCAGGCAGTTGTGGCGGGAAAATTCCCGCGCTTTCTGCAAAATAGTAACTGTGATTGGCTTGCTCAGGGCATAGCTCCGTGACGTAGCAAAATCAGCGCAGAAATTGGCGCCAAGAATCTCCATTGGTAGAATGGTAGTGCTCCGGCAATAGAGTGGAATTTTCCGCCGGTTTTCGAGTTGCTGATTGGAACGTTTAACCACGGCCACTGTCGTGGGGGCGGGAATGTTCTGTGTTCGACCTGTACGGGTGCTCTGGGTAGTCGGCTCTCGCCTTTCGGTCGGAGTAGGTTACAAGACTGAGCCCTCGCCGCTCTGGACAGCCGGCCTTCCGTTGGCTGTCTAATATACTTTTATTTAATTGTAACTGTTTGACGAAGTTGCTGAAGTTTCGACTTCAACGTAACTTTCCGAGTACAGTTGGCAATTGAGCATTCTGCGTACAAGCGGCCTATGTTGTCTGTCTTGAGCAGTTTTGGCTAAAGTTGACTGTATCGGAGTTACAGTGTGACTTCGCTTGTTAAAATCAATCACTGTACCATCAGTGATTGTGTGGCGAGCCTTCTTCGTCTCCGTCAGAGGCGCATTTGTATTGCTAGGAAGTCTTTAGTCTGGAACAACCAAACCAGGATAATTCGTTTCGGGCTATACTCGCGATATTATCATCACCACGACAGGACGTCGAAGCAACCAGCCATCGCCTCCGGTACGCCAGATCGTGTTCTGGCAGTTAAGAAGACAGTTTGGTAATGTATGTCCGCAGCACCGGCAGATAGGGATTTTCCCAGGTGATAATCAGAGCTCAGCAGAGCGTGCCTGTTCGTCTTTTTCTAACTTTGTTCTGTCTTGGGTAGCAGCAATTAATGTTGGGTTAGCTGTGTGTCTCTCTTAAGATTTGAGTGGCAAGGAATTGGCTCCACATACGGCTTCGTCAAATACCCCACAATCTAGTTTAGGGACAACTTCACCTTCACAGCGTTTGTTTGAGTATCCAATTTGAGCCAATTTGATGTATTATAAATGTTTCATGTGTTTTTGTTTATTATTTTGTGTTTAGTCTTAATAAATCATATTGTTGTTTTGGACAGAACTTTCATTCTGTTAATCGGTAGAGCAACTCTATCATTTCTCACTACGCTAATGAAACCTTCCTTTATTTAACTTATTTATCAAATTAAATTATTGCAGGTGCCAAACTCTTTTCTACTCCACTTGCAGGGTTGATTACAGTCAGTTTGCGTATATTTTTTAATCCATGTGCAACACCAAAAGTCGGAGTTAGAATAAGGGGAGGCTTAGAGCATCATTTACATATGTAGATTCTAGAAGAATTTAGTGTTAAATACACTGCTAGCCCCGGCACCTCGCAGGTTCACAATGCTGCAACCAAATGTTTTGATCATTACCCATTGATACAGAATCCTCGATAGAAAGCAAAGTAAAACTTGAAACTAAACTGAAAACGTCTCTCTTTGACAATTCCTCCTATTCCGCAGAAGATTATCTATTATTGTAATGTGTAAATGACTTCCATTGTACTAGAGGGAGCTGTAGAGGGCAAAAACTGTAGAGGAAGACAGAGATTGGAATACGTCAGGCAAATAACTGAGGACGTAGGTTGCAAGTGCTACTCCGAGATGAAGAGGTTAGCGCAGGAAAGGAATTCGTGGCGGGCCGCATCAAACCAGTCAGTAGAAAAAAAAAAAAGTGTGAATGGTGATGGGTAGGAATTACTAACATGTGTCTGTCTTAAATTAAAAAACGAAAAAACTAATAAATGATCAGCATGGAGGCATCTTTAGAAAAAAATGGTGTCGATATATAATGACTCGTTCCACATGATTACGATCTGTCGTGCAAATGAGACATGGAGCATGAAACTAACTAAATAACTAACTGGCTATTGGTATATCACAAAGCCTTAATCACATTTATAGCATTCTACAATGCTGGAAGATGTTTAAAAAATTGTATCGTTGTTTTACCGTGAAAATTGGCCACACATTGAATGACGCATAATATGCAAGACTGCAAAGTGAGAAGATGTGTAAACTACAGTGAGACTAATCCACGGACAATCTAACAAAGCAAGGACTCTATTCCGCATGGAAGTATGCTTCTGCGCAGTTCTGTTTCTTTGACATTTCAGTAATTATTCACTTACTTGGCATGCACGAGATACGACAGCCTGCATTGCTTCCTTCCTCACAGCGCACATTTATGGGATAACAAAGGACACCCAGGTAAGTTTTTTACAAACTTGAACATTAAACATGTTGTGCATACGAGTTGAAAGCTGAAAATACGACGAACAAGAAGCAGTTCCAATAAGCAAACAAGCATTGGTTTCGGAATTCCAGCTTATTTGCTATCGATCGAATATGTTAAAAGTGGAATAAAATGCATTACCAATGCATCCTTTTCACATCACATCCTTCTCTTCTTGGTTATTCGAAATACGCCAACAAAAACAAGTAACATTAACGAGGCCAAATGCGTTGCATTACAACAACAAATACGCATTAAAGAACAGAAAAACGTTTGAAAGTGGCTTCCTTACTCTATGTCATACATGTAAGCACTGTAATTTTTAGTATTAAAAACATCTGTTCCGTGCACACGACAGAAATAATGAACAAGAAGGAATCGCAAACAGTAGTTTGCTAATGTTTTGGGCTATTTAAGATCGCAGCAAGCCACGCCCACTCTGGTTTCAAAACAACGTACAGCGTACATTCATAGCGCCAAATCGCTTCTCTTTTTACCTCCATGGTGAAATGTCTTATTCGTAATGTCCTTGGAACAGTGAGCCCAACCGTCACACCTCTAACGTAGTTGTAAATAAACGTCATGTGAGCGACAAGGTATGTTGTACATCGTAAAGACGTTTGCATTAGAAGTCGAGTTGAACTTGATGCGTGAATCAATGTTAAGATCCCAAAACTGTAGTTCACAATACCTGTGAATTCCGTTTTGTTTAGTAACTAAATTTGGTTGTTACAGTTTCAGGTTGACTGTTGAAATAATAATCTCAAATAGTTTCTAATAACTTAAGAAAATTGAAGAATTTTAATGAAATGAAAGATGTTTTAATAAAATTTGAGACTGGATTGAGGAACGTGGAATGCTTTGATATACTAAAGAAATTCTGACTTGGTTCCACATAAGTCGTAAATTTAAATACAAAACTGTAGAAGACAGATGGCTATTGCCAAAAAAGATATGAATCCATTTAAGTTTATCCGTTATTCTACCCAACATTAACATTCTTCTTCTCTGTGATACTGAATCTTATATTAGAAGACTGCGCAATGTTTTGTAGCAAAGAGGCAATACATTACATTCGAATTTCTATTCGTTTGGCAATAGAGTGGAGTTATCATATTGCCAAATAAATGTTTTACTTAATTTTATCCATAGTTGTCAGTGTTTGTTCCATGATTGTATTACTTTCGTAAAATAAGGAAAACCACCTTGAGTCACAATCGTGATTTTATTTCAGTACACGATGCATTTCGAGCCCTGGGGACCTATCTTTAGGTCCTTTAACAGACTTCATCAGTTTTCTTTTTCAGACGTAGGTTAATTCTGATCCTGATAAGATTACGACGGTGTATTAGAATATGGCACATTGCGAATATAAGTTTACAAAACTGAGACAAATCGAAAAACACCTCACTGTTTCTGGTAGTGGATACAGGGTTTCAAAGTACAATATCAGCAAATATGTTTATGTGCATATACACACATTGTACGTAAGTATATAAATGCACATAAATATGGTTACTCACACTGTGCTTCAAAACCATACATCCACTACTTTCCATTTGTGTTAGTTTTGTAAACTTATATTTACAAAGTGCCACTTTGTAATGTACTATTGTAACCTTACCAGGACTAGAATTAACCTAAATCGGAGAAAAAAAACTCAGAATACGCTCAAGAATTCTGCATAACAGTCGCGGAATTGCGACATACGATTTGTAACAGTTACCATAAAGTTAAACATGGAACTAGGAATACAGACACCTGGAGTCTATAGCATCAGCTGCGAGTGTAGCAAACAGTACATCGGCCAGATGCAGCGATGCATATCGCAGCACTGCTCAGAACACGTAAGTAGCGTTCACCAATGCCAGAAGGAGAAATCTGCAGTGGCGGAACAGAGTCTCAAGGTAAACCATATATTTGATTGTGCAGGGCGAACAGGTTATGAGATTCCATCTTCTAACTGACTGTGAAGATACTAGTCCATGATAACCTTGTCAACCGCGATAACGGTTTCCAGCTTAGAACCGCACAGGATACAGCGATATGAAAAATACGACGACACTCCGATGCGAAACCACCGAAGGCAGCGGACGGAATTGACAAGCCCCACCAGGACGCGACGCCCGCACAGGCCAGCACGCAGGAGCGCCCACCACCGGGGCGCGCGATTGGTACTCCAACGCAGAGGAGCCTGCGGTACAGCGGCTATTAACAACCAGACAGGACCTGAACCTTTGCCGCAGAACAAAGCCTTGACTCGAGTAACAACCCAAGACTTCAGCATGAATTTTTGTTCGTGATACGAATTTGTATCCGTTGTTAACCAAACAAAGCTACGTGTCTGATGAGGACTCGATTAGGCAGAAAGAGACGTAAATTATCAGTTTCTGTCTCCGGTTCTTCGGCCGACGTTCATCTAATGATTTCTCTGACGTTTCGCCAGCACGAGTGGCTGGCATTGTCAAAGCTTCACCCTCCCTTGCCCTCCATTGCCGGCAATGGAGGGTGAAGCTTTGACAATGCCAGCCACTCGTGCTGGCGAAACGTCAGAAAAATCATTAGAGGAACGTCGGGTGAAGAACCCGAGACAGAAGCCAATAGGCAGTTTGTCAACAAGTGGCCACGAAAGCCTTAACAATTTTTAAATGTTCACCAGAATAAATTTACAAGGCCGAATGTCCGAACTTGGAAATATATGACTGTTTAGCACTGTTCCGGAAGCCCATGAAGCTTATATTACCCCTGAGAAGTAAACCACGAAACGAAACGAAACAATCAATGCACAAGTGTAAAACGCCATGAAGAAAAGTTACGGTGATGCACGAGGAGTAGAACCCAGTAGCTGTATGAATTGTTAACTGAGCACAATCAGATGTCAGATATTAAACATGTCCACCAATAGCTTGATACTGGAACCTGAAAAGACGATACGAATGATTTTTGCCAGGGATTCGAACCTGGCAACTTTCGCTATTGTCTTGTAGCTACGAACAGACACGAAATATTTATTGTTTCTTCACCAGTAGCGAGATGTGCACTTGTTCAGTTAGGGGTAACTCAACGAATAGTTCCATGCTGCGTGGGACTCCAACCCCGCACATATCGTCATTCTTGATCCCACACGAAGAGGTGTTAACTATCGGATTCTCTTTCACCAGTAGTTAGGGTCGCGCCGTTCGTAGAGAACTGGAGGGTTTTGCCATCGTGAGGAAAAAACAAAATGATGGGACAGTATCATCTCGAAAGGTTGAAATTCAGAGAAAAATTGGAATTGGAGCTCGAATCCCAGTCCAGTGCCAATATTTTCAAAGTCTCAAAATCACTTAGAATAAGAAATGAAGGTCGTGTGACCTTACATAACGATTGGTTCGTGAACTAAAATAACATTACCAGCGTATGGAAGCTCAGTAGGGAAAGAGTTTCTGCAAGCAGCGACTTCCGCCTCTGACAGCCAAAACTAATCCAACTCTGTTACGCTCAGTAGCGAATGGACATGTTTAATGTTGATTTGGAACCACGGCACAGTCCTACATTCTTTACTTTGTGTTACTGGAGGTGAAGAGGGTATGTTTGTGGCTGTTAAAAACTGGTATCCCCAGCGGGAATCGAACACACACCTTACCCATTACAAGCTAGCCTCAGTCCAACCGGTCACCGAATTTCAAATCTGTTAGCATCATGTTTTTATCATGATGGGGTACGCAGCGTATGGCACGAGAAATTTCGACTTCCACTTCAGCTGTTGTTGTGAAAAACCTATTCGTGGTCTAGTAGTCAATGTCATATCGTGTGAACGCAGACTGTGATGTGAAACCCAGCCTTTTCCTTTCTTTTTTAGGCCATATTCCATCTGTCTGCTAGGAGCATCAGGCTGACAGAAAGTCGGAAACAGTTTCTTTCATTTTATAACCAGCTAGTAAAAACAAGTCTTGCGGAAACACATTTGTGAAAGGGTTCATGAGCATCTGTCATGGTAAGACCAATTTCAGCTACATCAGCGACCGCTTTGTACTGACTGGCGTTCGCTCAAGTGAACGTGACGCATCTGGCATAGAGCCTATAATCTCCAGAGGACTTTTCTGCACCCAAATTAGCAAGTATAACATTATGTAATGTTGTGTATGTTATAATACTATGTTTCAGCGTGCTCTGTGGCGGTTTGTAGTGTAGATCGTGGCATGACAAGTTGAATGTTTCTCGTTTTCGACGTTTGAGGGCGGTCGTTTATCCATTAGAAAACGGAGTCTAAAACGGAGTAAAGTCTAGCATTTGTGACATTGTGTTCTGTTTATGTTTAATAAAAGGGTGAAAGCAATGTATGCAATTCGAAACACCTGTGCCCTGTATGGAGTGAGTGCTATCGAAAAAGTCAAATTTTATCGTTTAAAATACGTTCGTTTTGAGATAAATTAATCACCGCATTCAGGAACAGAAACATACATTGAAGAAGGGGGTTTCTGCAATTTACTACTATGGTAAAAGGCAGTGGATCCGATAATTGGCAAGCGTGACAACCAATTAACCTTCGTGCGACACTTGCCCCCAGTAGTCATTTTGAGGTCAAAAGAAAGGAAGGGGTATTACGGTACAACACATTGTCGAAAAGGAGATTAGATAGGAAGCAAAATCTCGAACTGGGGAGAATGGGGAAGGAAGTCATCTGTGCCCTTTCAAAGGATTGATCCTGTCATTTGGCGTAATAGGTTTAAGTAGGTTACTAGAAACCTAAATCAGTGTAGCCTGATAGACGTTTGAAGTACCGTATGGTAACTTGATAAGGAGAAAATAGTGAGTAACCTATAACAAACATTATCTCAGACGATGGTCTGTATATGTCCACAAAATGTATTGTTATTGACATGCATCTGGAGGGACAGAGAAGGTGTTTTGTCTTACGAACTGCTTCACAGGGACTTGTCCTTCGCAGTTGACGTTTGTTATCAACAAATGAGATGCCTTGCAGTCGCAGAGTAGCAAATGCGACCTAGAAGACAGCACCAAGGAACTTGGTTGGCAAACGCCTACTGCACATCTTATAATCTGGCATCCGCTTAACTTTCTTGCCCCTTACGAATCAACCACAAACAACGTTGGTTTTTGTTTTCTTTAGTTTGTTTTGCTTTGGCGATTGATCTTTAGACGTGGTTTAACTCAGAATCCGCAAATCGCTACATGTGTGGAACCATAAACCTACTTCGCATCATCAGACGGATATAGACAACCAGGTGGAGTATGTTGTTGACAATTTCTTTGATATTTGTGTCTGTTTTGTTCAATAACTTAACGGGAAACGCTGTCAGTATGCAGTACACTAATACAACTGGTGTCTCATCGTGAAACCATATGACAAATGGCTGTCTTAATTAAGCGTGAAGTCTCTTGTCATACTAAAGTAGCTATACCGGACCACAACGTAAATATGACAATATGACTGTCAGAGAACTTGCTAATAAAACGCATTTAACAGACTATTCAGAGATATGATTTTATTAAAGGATTTGTGTATTTTCAGTAGCAGTCCTAAAGTATTTCATGTTTCTTACCTCTGGATCTTTTTATGTTTTTTACCTCTGGATCTATTGAGCAAGCAATAAAGGTAACAAAAGAAAAAATCGGAATAGGAATTAAAATCCATGGAGAAGAAATAAAAACTTCGAGGTTTGCCGATGACATTGTAATTCTGTCAGAGCAGTTGAACGGAATGGACAATGTCTTGAAAGGAGGATATAAGATGAACATCAACAAAAGCAAAACGACGATAATGGAATGTAGTCGAATTAAATCGGGTGATGCTGCGGGAATTAGATTAGGAAATGAGAGTCTTAAAGTAGTAAATGAGTTTTGCTATTTGGGTTCAAAAATGGTTCAAATGGCTCTGAGCACGATGGGACTCAACTGCTGTGGTCATCAGTCCCCTAGAACTTACAACTAATTAAACCTAACTAACCTAAGGACATCACACACACCCATGCCCGAGGCAGGATTCGAACCTGCGACCGTAGCAGCAACGCGGTTCCGGACTGGAGCGCCTAGAACCGCACGGCCACCGCGGCCGGCTGCTATTTGGGGAGCAAAGTAACTCATGATGGTCGAAGTAGAGAGGATATAAAATGTAGACTGTCAATGGCAAGGAAAGCGTTTCTGAAGAAGGGAAATTTGTTTACATCGAGTATAGATAAAGTGTCAGGAAGTCGTTTCTGAAAGTCTTTGTATGGAGTGTAGCCATGTATGGAAGTGAAACGTGGACGATAAATAGTTTAGACAAGAAGAGAATAAAAGCTTTCGAAATGTGGTGCTACAGAATAATATTGAAGATCAGAAGGGTAGATCACATACCTAATGAGGAGGTATCGACTAAAATTGGGAAGAAGAGAAATTTGTGGCACAACTTGACTAGAAGAAGGGATCGGTTGGTAGGACATATTCTGAGGCGTCAAGGGATCACGAATTTAGTATTGGAGGACAGCGTGGAGGGTAAAAATCGTAGAGGGAGACCAAGAGGTGAATACAGTAAATAGATTCAGAAGGATGTAGGTTGCAGTAGGTCCTGGGAGACGAAGAAGCTTGAACAGGATAGAGTAGCATGGAGAGCTGCATCAAACCACAACGAAAACAACCACTGGATCTACTGATTTTTGAATATAGTGAGACATCTTATGATGACAAAATTTCTGAAGACGTTCTTCTGAGTTCGATATAGCCGTTTGTAGCTCTGATACGGAGGTAAAATATTACTCTCATGTCAGCTTGGAACTGGAAGCTACTGCCTCTTACTCATTACAGTGCATCGACGTTTTCATGGAGCAACCGATCAACCGGAGCCTTCATCTCCCCATTGCCTTTGTGATGGTTGATACAGATAATTTGCAATGTAGACAAGAGATTAGTTGCAGTTGCTGCGTGAAAGTAATCTTCCCTCTCTGTAAATATTGGTTTGATAAGTCGGTGACTCACCAAGTGGAATTCATTCAGAATCTTTGATTGGTATGTCAAAAATTATCAAGTGATTCTTGCAAGATAATTCTCTGTCATTCCTGGAAGTAACAAAACTATCACAGCGTCACCAGACATGTTGCAGTATATTGTCATGACTCTATCATGTCGTAGCAGGACGTATATGTTTCTACAGGCAAAATCTTTCTTGAGCGAGCTGACAATTTAGGAGTGCATCTCGTGCATCAACAGTGCAGCGGCTTAATTACTTTTCCTATGACTTCATGAGGAGTATTCTGTTATTTATTGTGAGGGAGAAGAATGGAAACTTGCACAGACCAAGCAAAGACTGCGATTTACTGGCAGAACACTTTAGAAAATGCAACATATCTACTAAAGAGACTGCTTACACTATGCCTGTCCGCTCTCTTTTGAAGTGTTGCTGTGCAGCACGGGATCCACATCAGTTAGGATTGACGGAGGGCCGCCCGGAGTGGCCGAGCGGTTCTAGGCGCTTCAGTCTGGAACCGCGCGACCGCTACGGTCGCAGGTTCGAATCCTGCCTCGGGCATGGATGTGTGTGATGTCCTTAGGTTAGTTAGGTTTAAGTAATCCTAAGTTCTAGGGGACTGATGACCTCAGATGTTAAGTCCCATAGTGCTCAGAGCCATTTGAACCATTGACGGAGGACGCCGAGAAAGACCAAAGAACGAAAGAAGGCCAGTTCGTTTTGTATCATCGCGAAATAGGGAAGAGAGTGCCACGAATACGACATGCGAATTGGGGTGGCAATCATTAAAACAAGACGTTTCTCATTGCGACAAGATCTACTCATGAAATCTCAATTATCAGCTTTCTCCTCAGATTGCGAACACATTTTGTTCGTGCCCATCTACAGAGAAAGAAAAGATAATTATAACAAAATAAAACAAACCAGAGCTTGCACTTTTGAATTGCGAAGCAATCATGTAGATGTAGATACATCGGTTGACAGTTCGTGCAGACCGCAGTAAAGTGGCTTTTTGTATTTCGATTTTCAGGCCCTCGTGTCTGGTAACTTTTCCCAGGTTTTTGTCGTCGATTGTGCTATCACCTGACATGCCAATGTCAGTGATCCACCCTGTCTCTTTCTCCACAGTTGTCTTGTCTAGTGCATTGTGTTCCAGCATTCGATCTGTCTGACGTCGAAGTCCCGCAGAAATTTGGCACCTTTGTTTTCGACCATTTTTATAGCTTTTGGTCCCACCAATTCCTGCCAGCTGCAGATGATAGTTTTGGCATTAATTCTAGCGGATTATCTCTGCCGCAGCATTTCGGCTCTGCATGTAACCAGTCACGGCGATCTCTTGCAACAGCTCAAGATGTGGACGATTGTTTCCTCAGATTCTTTGCAGAGTGTGAACTTTGGGTCTTCTGCTGATTTCTAGATTCTAGCCTTGATGACGTTAGTTCTGAGGGTTTGTCCCTCTGCAGAAAAAATGAGTGCTTCAATTTCCATCTTTAGACTTCCGCTGGTCAGGTTTTCTTTCCTCGTCTATTTTGTTTGACATATTCTCCAAAACCTGCCCATGTATTGCTGAATTACTCAAGCTGTCAGTCTACTACTGGAGCGCACTATTTCGGTGTTGTTTCTTGGTTTACTGTACTTTGAGAAGCATTTTATTGTTGACTTCAGTAATAGACGATTCTTAGCTATTTTTCACATAGTCCACCAATGCATGTAACTCTTTGAACAGTTCTCGGGTATCCGACCGGGTAGGGTCGTAATTTCTCCCGGTCGGACACCCGAGAACTGTTCAAATTGGATACCCGCGAACTGTCCAAATTGCAAATACGCCGGGAAAACTTCAGATCGCATGTAACTCTTGTTCCGTTGTCCGCCTAACTTGCTAGAGTCCTCCACTGCCAGTTTTTCTGGGCAAGCACAGCCTGTTGACATAACTTTGAGGGTGAAGTGCATGCCGGACTGTGATGAGTTTTCTTGTCCACATTATCCAGTTCTACTTGGGTCCAGCTATTACTATTATTATTATTATTATTATTATTATTTTCGGTCACAAGCCTCTCAAATACCAACTTGAAGCTATGCTCACTAAAATTACATAGAATCAGACAACAATGACAATACAAATGTAGTAGTATGCTTTGCTTGAAAATTTATCTTCCGTACAGGAAATTGAGCATGGCGTTCAACTGGACCTTGTGCCCCCATAGCTTGGTTTTCCCGCTTGCTTCTTGTTCTGAAACTACCTACTCCTGATCTGAGTCTTTCTCACAGCAAGGTATTAGGCATTGGGCAACTATAATGCGCAAAACGATGTTGGCAAGATTTGCGTCTAATTATCACAGTCTTGCATTTTCAGCTGTTATAATTGTTACTGTGTTTCCCTGTATTACAGACATGGTCACTTGTATAAGTAATTCTTAACGTAACTTCGTCTGCTATAGGAGGCATCCAAGCGGATAGGAAATGACGTGAGCCTGTCAAATGAGGAGCAATTAATAGAAATGTTCTGGGAAGTCCGTCTGCTGCACTTATTCAAATTTTGTTGCGAAATTTAGCTTCATTTTGAAGCCAATTTTCTTCTCGTTATTTGTCACGGAACACATATATTATTTTTAACAGCTGATCGCTTCGTACGGGAGCGACGTTCTTCGCACATCGATATACAAGGACTCTCACTAGGTTCCCATTCTCTGTGTTTAAAGTTTTCTTATGACGCGTCGTTTGGTTGTCTGAAAATAGTTTTGCATCTGAAAATAACTTTGTAAGTCTCTAGTGTACCTTTTGATGGCCTCAGATGCTACAAACACGTGTTTCGATGCTATACTGGTAGTGGCACTCAGTACTAAGATTGACGCTACTGGGAAAAAAGTCATATTACGTGTATATTGCTGATATTTTTATGAAACAACAGTGGCGCTTTTCGCAAGCGATTGTAAGCTGTTTAGTTCACTGTAGTTATTTTCCTGTATACAGCAGAAAGGTGTGTAGTCAGACAGTACAGGTACTGTTCGTACCACAAACGATACTGTAAACGCCGAACGGTGTATAAAACTGCCTAAAACAGTACGTATCGGAGCCAAGATGAGTCGATATGGAACCGTTATCCATGAAACGAAGAATATCTTCAATTTATTTCAGAGCTGATCAGTAGCCAAATACCGTGAAAATTAATATTGCATATAGTGAATACTTCACTAATAAATACCTTTGTAATAGTCACACGGTGCTATTTTAGTTTCATACACTTTTGGCTCGAATTGGAATGTGTACTATTTGGTCCTTTGGTTAACTGTGTTTCGAATACCTTAGCAACATAGCTCACAGCTTTTTAGTTTTATATTGTTTAAATTTTTATTCCTAAAAGTTTGTTCTTTCTGTGAAACGATTTGAAAATATTATTCTTTATCTATCATGCCACTGCCATAAATTGGATCCTTTTGTCGTGCGAAATGTCATGGTCTGGCCTAACAGTATGCCTTGGCATTAAATTCTGTATGCACGCTTTATGATTATTTTGCTATGTTGCAGGATAGCGAACTTATCAACAAATTGAAAGAGAGGAGGCTCAAAGAAATTCAGGAACGTAAGGATGAAATAAAACAACATGAGAAGGCTATAGCTGACGCAAAACGTGAACTTGAAGAACTCGAGAAGAATTTAGAAGCTGACGAGTAATGTTGCACATACTTTAAAATACGTTTGTAGCAAGAAAAGATTTGGAAAATTCAATGTTGCAGGAAATTAGTTAAAATACACGCTACTTACAAGTGCTCTTTCAGTTTTAAGCTTCAGTGGAAAGCTAAATTATTTTTTCAGCTACGCCTTACTAATACGCAGCCCGGAGTGGGTTTTAAATTCCCTCCTCTTGCGCGAGCGTCCGTAAGTTGAAGCGTCTGCCACCAGATCGCGCTAGTGACGCCGGTGTTGGAGACTGCAATACTTGAAACAAATTGTCTGTATCACACAAACCCCCAAGTAGGTTCACAGACCTTTGTGTAAGCGGTGTATAAAACATCGTGAATCGTTCAGTTTGACGATACGAATAATAAGTGAACATCTTTTCGTATTGTTTTGTCGGCGGCACGTTTGGCGCATGAATACACTTTGGAAGTAGATCCACAGTGAATTCATTGATCAGTATAGTGTGGTGTGAGTGGGGTCGGTGTGGTAAAAATTGGTAAATTTGTGTATCGGAACATCGTAAAGTCGAAGCGATTCGACTTTCAGTCGTGTGGTTATGCATCTAAGGATATATTTTTGGTTATTCGCCGCGATCCTGCTTGGATACACCAGCGCAGAAGACGTAAGTAAACAACTGTGGCTGTCGTAGAGAAGATAATACCTAGTCTCTGTGTGTAGTTCGTTTTGTCATACCTCAGAAATATAAATACTACAGAGTTTTATGACCCCCATGGCTCAGTTTAATGCGTGTAGGAGCAGTGCACGTAATAATTTTATTGACGGTGCAGCACATTTGTGCTACTTTTATATTTGAAGACACAGGTGTTTACTGTGCGTGCCGCACCGGAAGCGGACCATGTGATTATCAGGTGGCCGAGTCCTGTCATTTACTTGCATTACTCTCCTAGTAAAAGTGAAACAAGACTTTGTAGCGGTTATATGTGAAATATGGTACTTAGAGCCTTAAGTAATTTTAATTTTTGTTACTTAAAAACTGTAGTATATAACTGGCGAACTTATGTTCATGAAATCGAAAATACTGTTTGTAGAACAGGTGGCAACGGCTCGAAAATACGGGCATAAGTTGCAGTTTCTTACATTATGCAAGGATGGCAATATGGTGTTAAAAATATATCAAATGCCTGATACATGAAGAAGTCTTCCCATATCATGTAGCGACACTCGTGCTTCAAACGTCTGTTTGTTTACTCGGCATAAACATTCGCAACTTTTTAAGTTTTGGTGCAGGTTACTCTGTTCGTGCCCCTACGTCGTACTGTTTTAAAGCGATTGAACGGATACGTTAGACTTAGGCTAATGGTTATGATGAAATAATACATTCCTGTTTTTTAGGTGCATGTACATCTAATCGTTAAAATATTTTGATAACAGTCAATAACTGTAAAAGGAAGTTTGATTCCTACATTTTTATAGCTAATGGATTGCGAATGCATTATTGTTCGGAAATTATCAGAAGCTAGTGTCAGTAGAACTGCTAGTTGAGGTAAGGGCAGGATAACACCACAACCAAGATTGTTTTTCCCTATCTATGAATGTCATTTCTGAGCTCCAGAAGTGTTTTAGTTGCTTTCAGCAGAGGAAACATGCCGAGAAATGGTCTACCGTAGTATCAAATATTTTCAGTTTATTGTAAGAACACAAAATAGAATTTAAATAAGTCATACAAAGCAGTTAAATAAAATATTACTTCGGTCACATAAATTGACACTTTGAACCTTGTACCTTATAAGCAGCTTACGTCCTTTACTCACGAAACCCTCGTAAAAATTTATTTTTTTCGTTACATTATCATACATTATACAGGGCGCCCAGGAGAAGTGTACAGTATTCAGGGATATGACAGAAGCTACAGTTGGAAGCAAAGTAGTCGAGTAAATATGGGCACTAAAATACGTACCTTAAGAGCTACTGAGCACACTTATGATGTGCATTTTATATTCTATGTTTAGTAGAAAACTTTTTCATGTTTGGTCCATACTTCCATCTTCCAAAATATGGAAAGTAAAAGAGCATGCAGCAGAAGATATTTGAGAGTATCGAAGAAAAAACAGTAGCGCTCATAGTTCTGAAGGTATGCATTTTAGATCTCGTGTTCCTAGACCTTTTTGCTTTGGATGATATTTCCTGTCGAGTCCCTGAATGCTGGCCGTTCCGTCGGGGACACCAAGTAATTGTGTGTATTCAAATTCAGGGAGTTCAGATTTCATTTAGTTGCTTTCTAATTATCGTGCCCTTTTTACTAGATTCTTTATTTGTGCATTGTTATTGAGCGTTTGATAGGCATCAAAAAGAAAGGAAAAATAAGTATTCCACCCTATAATAAATTTAAAGAAGTTAGAAGTTGCGTCAGTTGCCCCAAAATGAAAATATTCCCGATATTGTATTTCCTGTATAATTCTGTGTTCAGTTGCATGCTTCAAATGAAACTTGTAGTTCTAAGTATCATCTGACGCTCAATGGAAGTTAGATATCATAAAGAGAAAATATTTTACTCCCTGGAGAAGGGAGTTTGATTAGGTTACAACAATAACTAAAATTTCGACCGCTTTTCTTCAAATGCCAGAGCTGAAGCAATGTTAAATCACTTAGTGCAACAGCAAACCATTCATCACAAAGAGTAGCTAAGAAAAGAATGTCTCATGGAATTATTGAGTGAAATATAGCATTATAAATAAGCCATAATTTGCGGAGTGATACACGTTCCCCCCCCCCCCCTCCCCCCTCGCTCTTAATCTATTTTTCTTTCGTTCCTTCCAAAACCAACCAACTAAGCGCAATATATTCTTACTTTAAAAGAAGCTTCTACATCCGAAGACTGGTGAACCTGAAATTTAAAAAAATGAGTTCTCAAGTTCTGCTAAGTTATCCCAAATACTACTCCCTATATGAAATTTATGTAAGTGACAGGAATGTGATACAATTTAGGTAGACAGATGTGCTATTCCAAAACTGAAAGACGAATTGTAAAGATTTTGTAACTTTTTTATAGTACCGCAATACATCAATTAAGTGGTTTGTGTGAGAAACATTTTCAGATATAAAATACAAGAAAACAACGATAGCGTTCTGGAGCAAATGTATTTTGCGAATCAAACGCGCTTTTAATAAATAGTATCAGTAGCCCTTTCACGCGCTCTGTATTAATCGGCTCCTGTAGCAATAAAAAATAGCAAGTGTGTCGTATTTTCTGTGATTAAATAAGAACCGTAGCGAACACTAGATGCACGGTTTTGTTAGTCAAGTAATAAGAGGATTGTCTGACAGATGTAGTTGAATGTCAGCGTAGGAGCAGATTAAGCAACAGCTTGATAACATAACGCCCTTCTTGAACAATACTCTTTACGGATTAACCTCATTTTTATTAGTCAAGATACGTCTTAAGAGCATAGTTCCCAGTTTGGAACAGATCTATTTAGTTCTGAATTAATATGCTGTTAACGGGTAAACAATGAATACTAAAAACAGAGTCGAATCTATTACGTTCCAGAATGCAGTTACTTTTCCATATGAAATATTGCTGTCGATCTTACCTACACATTAGTGTGAGATACCGAATGCTAACACTCAGTCTTGCAATGAACGGCCATTACAAAGAGCAAAGTATATTATTTAATATAGAGTGAACCCGAATTCAACAGACAAGTTTTCGGAGATTGCTCAGGGACATTTTGGGAGTATTTCGGTGTAAAGGACGCGTGGTCTCCTTTGCATCGTTAGAGTAATAGTTTTTGTCGTAGTACCTGTACTGCACTGAAAATATCAGTAAAACACCGCAAATGTCGTCGGTATGCTCCGTTTTCCCTGTTGGAAACAACTCACTGTACTTGATGCTATGACAATAACACCAACACTGATCTTCGCCCACAAGCTTACATACAGTATTGTTTGATTTTGGGTGGTATTTTTTTGTCTCGAAAGTGTTGGTTGTGCGTTAACAGTGATACACATCAGTACGACAAGGTTTGCTGATGATGCGGCAGATATCCACCTCGCGTATTTGTTCACTGCACGCAGCGGGACCGAGCGAAGAGGCGCAGTGATCAGCACACTGGACAGGGATTCGGGAGGATAACGGTTTAAACCCGCGTCCGGCCATCCATTTTAGGTTTTTCGTGATCCCTCAAATCACTCAAGGCAAATGCCGGGATGGTTCCTTTGTAAGGGTACGGCCGATTTTCTTCCCCATCCTTGACTCAATCCGAGCTTGTGCTTCTTCGCTAATGACCTCGATGTCGACGGGATGTTAAACCCAATCTTTCTTCCTTCCTCTCTGCTTTGAATGTAGTAGATCAGCACGACTACGCGTTGTAGAGCTGCTCCCGCAACAACGGCAACCACATCACAGTACTCGTACATTTGCGTATAAGAACTGTTTCATTACACGTGAGGTGGGCAGAAGCTCAGTGGGAAGCGCCGTGTGCCATACACCTCACATTATGAATGTATTTGCAGAATAATAAGTTTTACGTTGTTTGTTTTGATGATACCTTATTACAGGCTTACCGTTGAAGGTACTTCACTGAAGCAGAGATAATTGGCTTAACAGCATAATTCATAATTACATTATTACTCTGTAGTGATGCACCGAAGACCACGGGTCCCTGTATCTAAATACAGTAGTCAGACAATGTCCTTGAACATCAGTTTTAATTTTATCTTACTGTTACTTCTGAAGTAATTCGGTAGCTTATAAAACATAGTGCGGTTGTTAGCTTGTTTACATAATAGAAACGGAATAAAATATTGTAGAACTGGTCATAGGCTTCTACTGTACATTGATAGTGCATATAAAAATAAGGCATGGTGTGGGAAGCACACAAAAAGATTTCCAGATATTTCGTAAAATATTTTTTAGCGATTGGGTAGTAGTTTCTTTAATGTCTAGTCATTACTGGACAGGCTGGCTGCATATGAAGATAAAGACGTTAACACGGCGTACGATGATTATTTATCCAGCCCCCTCACCTCTCTCTCCTTGTGCTCTTCATTGCCCTTGTACAATTCTCCTGGGCCTGTACGCAAAAATTGCATTCAACTAGTATTTTCTGATGTTACCGCTGCTGGTTTTACTCATTAACGGACTAATAAGCGACACGGTCTTTGAGAATTGCTACTTAGCAAGGTCTCCATCTGCGTCCTGAACAACCCACTTGAATGCCTGTGGTAATCGATCTGACACCAACATAGTGATAAGTTGTAATGCGCCCATAATAGCTTGTGAGAGGAATCCTGTTAGTAGTTTGTGATGGATGTGGTTAGGAATAGCAGATGATGTGCGTCGAGCACCCCTCCAAGAAGTTTCACAACGTGGGAGAGGGACCTTCGAGATAGGCTGATGGAAAATGAAGTCCACCGAAAACGCGCAAGACGAAGGAACTTGCAAGCACTTCTGCAGCGGCGAAGTTGGCACGCGTAGGGTACCATTGATATAAAGACACAGTTCAGTACTAAGGTAATGAGTGCCGGGAAAACAGTACGGCTACCCTTTGTTGGTTTCATGGACAATAACCTGCTATAAACCAAATAACTGTGAATTTACTCCACGGCCTCAACGTGGCCAAAACAAAAAAATAACAGAACTCAGGAACCTGAAATTACAGTGGAAATTTCAACTAGTTTGTGGTGTGAACTCGTAGCATTGAATGCAAAAAGATTCTTTTTTCCCATCCGGAACACATTATTAGGGATCTACCGATCGCTTCGTCGCAATAATGGGGAATTTCATCCATAAAATATTAAATGACAGTGTGACAGATGTTAAATTTTTAATTTGCTGACGGTAGATGATGCATCTATTTACAATGACTATTTTCTTAGTGAATTTCAGAACCAGTTTTTAGCGAGAAACCTAGAAATATCACGAGTCTCGTAAGAAACGTTCATGCAGAAGCATGAAAATACCGCATACTAGGAAACTGGTTTGTTCTTAGAATTCGTACACTTGTCAAGTGTATTCAGCTACTGGTCAGCACCTTTAAAGCAGGTCCCGTTTGAGTCAGCATGCACCTACGTCCACTCCATGACTACTTAACAAAACTTGCATTTAATTTGCCATGAGGCTGCACAGGACGAGCAGCTACTTTTGGCCACCCGACGGAAAGTAAGAACACGCCACAGACAAACTGCTCGCCTACTACCATTGTGTTGATTGAATTTGTGCAAAATTCTACATCTTAAAGACAGTTAAAGATAAAAATATAATCGCACCCTGTTAACTTACACCAAATAGTTCCTTAGTAATGTAACCAATCTTTTTGAAAGATGAAAGAAAGCACCCTCTGCTGAGCATCTTACTGCGATTGTTACATTTGAGATTCAACTGATACTTTTAGAATCGGAGAGCAAGCGGATCCATTTACTAGTATAGCACGAATACCATTTTTTTAGTGTTATGTAAGGGTGTAAGTTCAGTTTTGTTCAGATAATGAGTGTTCAACTGTCCAGAAAGCAATGCCACTTACTGAAATCAGTAAGAGACTTAACCTTATCACAGAAGCTTAAACGAAGCATAGTCCACGCTTTCATTTTCGATACGCCTGACTAGATCCGTTCACGCTTTACCTGTGTTGTTTTCCCAACTAGTTAGTTCAATTGTTAAAGCGTCTGGACTTTAATTCGTATTATGACGGTGTGGATAATATGTTGATGTATAATGCTTATCTCCTTCCTCCACCTGTGTCATTTACATGGAAGTTTACGTACTGGCTTGCATTTCAGAGTAGCTGCTTTCACACTTGATTTTAGTCTTTCGTGCATGAATCAGGTCAGCTGATTACACGAGCAAGTCATCTATTCAGAACTTCACGTTGGTATTTCAGTACCGTCAGTTGCTTGTTGGTTTAGTTTTCTGTAACAGGAAGTGAAAAAGTACAGTCGTACGAGCGTTACAACTTGGGACTGCTCATCTGCAGAAAAAGAAAAAGTACAGACTGATGAGGGCATGTAAGCCAAGAAATTGGCTCCGAAATGAATTAATTCTGCAGAACGTCAACAAATTGTTTTTCGTAGATAAATATGAAACTATTCTATTACACAACGATGGAACAATCCATTACCATTAGGAAAAGTGCGTTTGTTTTCCTTAAGCGTAAGCTTGCCGTTAGTGCTTCAATATACAAATATGTATTTAAATGCACGTTTCCTACCGCATGATAACTTCCCCCCCCCCCCCCCCCCCCCAATCATTACCTACATTGTCTCCATTCCGTACGGTGACAAGTAAGTTGGAGTATTCTTTTTGCGACAAGCTCTGTGCTTAAAACGTGTTTCTAGAAGTATTAAACGGAATTTCGATACTCAACGTCTTGCCTAATATCGTGTAGGGGCCCCGCGAGCACGCAAAGTGCCTCTACACGACGTGGCGTGGAATGTAGTAATGTCTGAAGTAGTTCAGGAGGTCATTAATACAATGTATCCTTCAGGGCTGTAAATAAATCCGTAAAGATACGAGGGATGGAGATGTCTTCTTAACAGCATGTTGCAAGGCATCCCAGATATGCTCAATAATGTTCATATCTGGGAAGTATGGTGGCCAGCGGAAGTGTTCAAACTCAGATGAATGTTCCTGGAGCCACTCTGTAGCAATTCTGGACGTGTGGGGTGTCACGTTGTCCTGCTGGAATTGTCAAAGTCCGTCGGAATGCACAATACACATGCATGGATGCAGGTGGTCACACACGATGCTTACGTATGTGTCATGTGTCAGTTGTGTCTAAACGTACCAGGGGTCCCATATCCCTCCTAATGCACACTCCTCACACTATTTGGGGTTTCACCAGGTTGAACAGTCCACCGCTGACATACAGGGTCCATGTATTCATGAGGTTGCCTCCATACTCGTACATGTCCATCCGCTCGATAGAATTTGAAATGAGACTCGTCCGACCAGGCAACATGTTTCCAGTCGTGAACAGTCCAGTGTCGGTGTTGACGGGCCCAGGCGAGGCGTAAAGCTTTGTGTTCTGCAGTTATCAAGGGTAACAAAGAGAGGGCCTTCGGCTTAGAAAGCCCATATCGATTATGTTTCGCTGAATTGTTCGCACGGTGGGTGATGGTCCTGCATTGAAATCTGCAGCAGTTTGCGGAAGGGTTGCACTTCTGTAATGGAGAACGGTTCTCTTCAATCGTCGTTGGTTCCGTTCTTGCAGGCTCTTTTCCTGGCCGCAGCGAAGCTGGTGATTTGATGTTTTAGCGGATTCCTCATATTCACGGCACACTCCTGAAATTGCCGTACGGGAAAATCCCCACTTCATCGCTACCTCGGAGATACTGTGTCCCATCACTCTTGCGCTGACTATAACACCAGGTTCAAACTCACTCTGCCATTGAGCAGCAGTAACCGATCTAACAACTACACCAGACCCTTGTCTTACAAAGGCGTTGCCGACCGCAGCGCCGTATTATGCCTGTTAACATATCTCTGTATATGAATACGCATGCCTATACCAATTCCTTTGGCGCTTCAGTGTAATAATTTTAACGTTACAGCAACTATTTCCGTACTGCTGGTTTTGCGTTCCGTTTTAATGAACTTCAGGCTAAACCGCGTGTGTGTATCCGGAAGAGACTGAAGGCGCTATTTCCTGGCTGTAACGCCGAGTCGAGAGAGGTCTCCCAGCACGCTCCGATATTAGTGGTGGGTCGTCATAACGCCATTAATAACTTTTTTGTTCACTTCACTCGTCATATTCTACGACATTCGCTGTTCTGTGTAGCAACTTTACAGTGTATTTGTTGTGAGTCCAAACACTGTTACTCATATTAGATCTGCGTGAAACCATTGACTCCCTGTTCTTGGTTTTCAGTGCCTGGTTTTGTAAATAAACATCATACAACGTTTTTCAGCCTTTCCTGTTTAAAATACTGACACTGTAATTTAACGCTAACAAGGGATACGTTTTGTAAGCTACTAGATTGATTATATTATTAATGACACAAATTTTTTTCCCATATAAACATTAAAAAAATGTGACAGTTACATCACGATTGGCGATCACCCTGGTGTTTCTAACTATTGGTGACAGGTACAGAAGTTAAGGTGCACAGTCATCAATAAGCCTTTAGGTGCAAGAAGTTTTCAGTGCTTCGGTTGGACTGAAGGATTTAAAGTAAGTCTGAAATAAAAATAAAATTTTTAATTTTTCGTTCTCCAGCACACATCACTGTTTGCACTACCGATTCGTGCTTTAGGCACGTCTCGAGACTTTATTAAACTCGTGGCATCAGATGTAGATCCTGTGGATGAAGAGCCACTTACGCTTTTGTTGTTCCTATGCAACTTTTTTGCCTCGTATTTGGCATGAATTTTTAGATGTCTGAATGTTTTGTTTTTCATCAATTGCGGTTCTGAGATCTTCATCGGCAGCTAGCCAGGTTTCCTTTCCAGACTGCAATCTTTGTGTATATAATTTTCGACGTGCCACAGCTCTGTCCGTAGGTGCATAGCATTTATGGAAGTCATTCTTCTCCCGTTTCACCACTTCTCAATTGCTGTACACAAATATCATAATGGCTGGCTATATATGCGAGCGCAAATTTTCAAACAAAATAGGAACAATATTGTTTTCGCTCAGACACGCGACTGCTGTGTTGTCGTTGAGATAAGTTTATAGACGCGGACAGAGGTAGACACGGCCCTGCAGTAACGAAATATTGTCCACCCGTGGTGGACAACATCATCAGCCGCTCGGCACTACCGGAAGTACCGGCCAGCTGTACCACAAAATTGCTGTGTATTGCAGCCCCCCCCCCTCTCTCTCTCTCTCTCTCTCTCTCTCTCTCTCTCTCTCACACACACACACACACACACACACACACACACACACACACACACACACACACACTTTCACTCACTCTGATTGGGATTTTACGTGCTCATTCAAAAGAACCCTCCCATACTAGTCTAGTGCTATACTCCTATGTCGATATGTATTAACAGGGGCGGTAAAACACGAAAAATAAACAGCAATCCAGCTCAGTAGCGTTACATGCTTGGCGGTAGCAGTCGGCGCGGGCCATGAAAGTGCTGTCGATGCTGGAGTATGATTGTTCTTCGTTTTTTACTGTACCTGTTAGTACATATCGGTTAAACGAATTTCGCACTAGACTGATCTGAGACATCTGTCAAATGGACACACAGAATTCCGCTTTTAAAGTCATTTTGTTTCCGCTGGGATCAAACCGACACTTTCCGTCGATACTAGGCATTGTACGAAAAACGTGATGAGCACTGTTTCTTTGGGCTGGCTGCAACTACACAACGAAAGAAAGAAGTTACAAATATCTGCTGAAACACCAGTGAAATTGCGCTTAACGGCTTTCAGGAGAGACACTATATATGAATTGGACGTGAGAGACGACCTCTACTTGTTCGTGCAGATGACTCGCAACTGGCACTCCTAACTCGGTCCTCTCGCAGCCAGCTGAGACTCCCTTCTCTCGCTGGCATTGGTAGGCGGGCGCTGGCGTCCGTCTGGCTGGGGTCCGACTCAGAGCGGCACTTTGTTTGACGCCGCCTGACAAAAAACACAGCATCCGGCTCTGCGTCGGTGGGGTGGGGAGGAAGAAGCCCCGCGGATAATCCTGCCTCACCCTCCCCTCACCCCTCTCCACCCCTCCAGCATCTTCCCCTGCGCAGCTCCCTCGGGATTCTGGCTGGCCAGGGCCGCTACTGGGCGTCTTGTATCGACGAACCGCCAGCCGCGAAATACTCGGCGGGATTTGACGGCGTGCAGTTTATTGCCCGGAAGAGAAGCTACGTGCGTCCGAAATGATATAAGGAAGAGTGAAGTCGGAGGCGCCAGTGGCGGAAAGATTGCAGAAAAGATTGAGGAAAGCTGGAGTCGAAAACCGTGAAATGAATTGAAAAAGGCTTGCTAGGCACGAAGGAAGCAGTTGAGATCAGCAGAAAGTCGGCAAATAGCGGTGTACGAAATGAATAGTAAATGTATCCATACTATGTGGTGTATCACTGTACAGTGGAAAGCCTAGTTTGATGCAGTTTTCCACGCTAGTCTACCCTGTGCCAATCTCGTTATAACTGCGTAACTACCACAATCTATATGCATTTCAAACAGTTTACTGCGATCCAGCCTTGGTCTTCCTCCGTAACGCCCCCCCCCCCTCCTTCCCCCCATTTGCCTAATTGGCAAATTTCTTGGTGCCTTATGATATGACCTATCAATGGAACCCTTCTGGTCAGATTGTGCCAAAAATTCGATTCAGTTTATCCTCACTCGTCATTCAGTGTATCCCCCTGAACATCAGCAACACTTAAATTAATATCCTATGACAGTAAATTTCTCTTTCACAAACGAGTTTCTTACTGTTGCCGGTCTACATTTTATATCGTTTCACCTGTGGCCATCTTCAGTTATTTTTCAACTTCTTTACGAAGTCATTTGCGTCACTGATATTTACGATGTCATTAGAAAACCTCGAAGTTTTGATTTATTCCTCCTGAACTTCAAGTCCTACTCAAAGTTTCTCCTTGGCCTTTTTTTGCCAGTTGCACAGTGCAGAGATTGCGTGACATCCGAGATGGACAACAGCCCTGTCTCCCTTCTCAGCCAACCGTAAGTTCCTTGACTCTTCAAACTAGAGTTTGGTTCCTGAATGAATTTTTCACTTTGCAGCAGAGTGTGCACAGATCTGAAATTTGCTGGCATATTAAAACCGTACGTCTAGGTTCGAGTCCTGGTCTAATGCAGTTTTAATCTTTCAGGATGCTAAACACAGTCTAATATCTGTACAAACTGGAGATAACATTTCGCTCCCTGTAGTCTAGTGACGCTACCTTCAGAATGTTAATTGCTCTCCCGTGGATATCAGTAGTTCCGACGGAATGTCGTTAACTCCAAGGGCCTTCTTTCTTCTTAGGTCTTTCAACGCTCCGTCAGGTTTTTCTCGCAGTGCCATACCTCGCACATCACGTACTTCCTTTTCCCTTAATATAATATGGTCTTAAAATTCATTTCCCTTATGTAGTCTTTCTGTATACCAGTAAGTCTTCCTTCAGTTTTCTCGTAACTGTAACTTTGAGGAATGTGAAATTTTCACTAATGATACGCCATCTTTAATCATAATATTAAATTTTTTTTATTATTTTCATACGGAGCTACAGCTCCATTTCTGAAGACAACATTGATGATTTCGGGTGTTTCATCTTCAGTTTATCACCTATCTATGGCCATAAATTGTTAATACACTCCTGGAAATTGAAATAAGAACACCGTGAATTCATTGTCCCAGGAAGGGGAAACTTTATTGACACATTCCTGGGGTCAGATACATCACATGATCACACTGACAGAACCACAGGCACATAGACACAGGCAACAGAGCATGCACAATGTCGGCACTAGTACAGTGTATATCCACCTTTCGCAGCAATGCAGGCTGCTATTCTCCCATGGAAACGATCGTAGAGATGCTAGATGTAGTCCTGTGGAACGGCTTGCCATGCCATTTCCATCTGGCGCCTCAGTTGGACCAGCGTTCGTGCTGGACGTGCAGACCGCGTGAGACGACGCTTCATCCAGTCCCAAACATGCTCAATGGGGGACAGATCCGGAGATCTTGCTGGCCAGGGTAGTTGAATTACACCTTCTAGAGCACGTTGGGTGGCACGGGATACATGCGGACGTGCATTGTCCTGTTGGAACAGCAAGTTCCCTTGCCGGTCTAGGAATGGTAGAACGATGGGTTCGATGACGGTTTGGATGTACCGTGCACTATTCAGTGTCCCCTCGACGATCACCAGTGGTGTACGGCCAGTGTAGGAGATCGCTCCCCACACCATGATGCCAGGTGTTGGCCCTGTGTGCCTCGGACGTATGCAGTCCTGATTGTGGCGCTCACCTGCACGGCGCCAAACACGCATACGACCATCATTGGCACCAAGGCAGAAGCGACTCTCATCGCTGAAGACGACACGTCTCCATTCGTCCCTCCATTCACGCCTGTCGCGACACCACTGGAGACGGGCTGCACGACGTTGGGGCGTGAGCGGAAGACGGCCTAACGGTGTGCGGGACCGTAGCCCAGCTTCATGGAGACGGTTGCGAATGGTCCTCGCCGATACCCCAGGAGCAACAGTGTCCCTAATTTGCTGGGAAGTGGCGGTGCGGTCCCCTACGGCACTGCGTAGGATCCTACGGTCTTGGCGTCCATCCGTGCGTCGCTGCGGTCCGGTCCCAGGGCGACGGGCACGTGCACCTTCCGCCGACCACTGGCGACAACATCGATGTACTGTGGAGACCTCACGCCCCACGTGTTGAGCAATTCGGCGGTACGTCCACCCGGCCTCCCGCATGCCCACTATACGCCCTCGCTCAAAGTCCGTCAACTGCACATACGGTTCACGTCCACGCTGTCGCGGCATGCTACCAGTGTTAAAGACTGCGATGGAGCTCCGTATGCCACGGCAAACTGGCTGACACTGACGGCGGCGGTGCACAAATGCTGCGCAGCTAGCGCCATTCGACGGCCAACAGCGCGGTTCCTGGTGTGTCCGCTGTGCCGTGCGTGTGATCATTGCTTGTACAGCCCTCTCGCAGTGTCTGGAGCAAGTATGGTGGGTCTGACACACCGGTGTCAATGTGTTCTTTTTTCCATTTCCAGGAGTGTATTTTGTATTAGTGAAACCTCTTGCACTTCTTACCATTTAATCGTACAGTAATTACTTTGTTTCTTCTCTCGTGTAGTAGATATGTAGTCTAGCTTCTCCATTTCTGTTCAGTCATATTGCGAGCCGCCTCCTAAGTTCCAGTTAGTCCACGATAGTTTATTTTCGTTATTACCTCTTCCGAAGAAGAAGACGCCATTTTGTTAGTCAACATCTTCAATGTGTGACAATGTTCGCCATGTACCTGAAATGTAATACTGTTTTGCGATATATTGTAACTATAGGGTAAGTAAACAAAAAGGCATTTCTACTCCGTAAGAAACAGTGATGAATAGAGGTTTGTAAGACTCTGCAGTTAGTCTGCATGGCATTTTTGAAAGTGTTGATGAAAACATGTCTACCGCACGGGCATGGTGCCAACTTCAAGGTAGCACCAGGAGTGCGGATATGATACAAAGAAGACTGCGAGAGGTAGCACTTGTAACGGCTATCAGAATAAGGATTCACAAGTAATTAAGTTTTGAACGCAAGGTACAGATGGGTGCAAGTTAGGTTCCTCCCACTCATACTTCAGCTTCAAAGAGTGTACAAATATCCCGGTGCAGACCTCCTGATTTGGCTTTTTCTGCAGTTTCCCTAACTCCAAATAAATGTGGAAATGGTTCGTTCACAAACAATGGTCGGTTACTTCCTCTGTCCTACTCCGGGGGGACTTCTTCTTGTACTAATGCCCTACCTTTCAAACATTGCGCAACAGTTCTGCTATCTGACTGGGCAGTCGTTCAGAGTCGCTGGTATCTTTTATAACGGTTGGAGGCTGCAGAGTGCTTTCTGGTGGCCATCTTTACTTTCATTGGTCAATGTTGCCAGGTAGAATAATCGATGCACAATGATAATACTGCACGAATTGTGTCCCACTGTTCATGTAATTCTGTGAACATATAAGCTTCCATATTCTTGTTATTCAGTCCCGGACTTAACATTGTTTAAATAGTAAGGAAAAGAGAGACGTGCGAGAAATAAAAGGCACGAGGCAAAACCACCTATGACATATCAAATTTGTATCATACAATTACTCGTAAGTAATCACTACATAACAACGCCAATGAATCTGTGTTCCCTCTTCACGTGAGATGGAAGGTAGATGGTACACGCTGGACGTACAGCATTTTTAGTGTGTGAAAGCTGTAAGGTGTACTGAACAGCAAAACCTGTCGGCAGAAGTTTCCTAAAGTTGTCACAACACACACGATTCGCACAGATGAGTGTTTTGCTAGTCCAAGTACTCACCGTTAAATTAGTTGTTTCACTTAATCATTTAACCCTTCGTGCATATCTGTAAGAAATTTTCCCGTCTTTAGTCTGTTTCATTTCTCATTATAATTCTTTTATTGTCCCACGTAAGCGGATGAAGTAACAGCTTTAATTTTATGTTTTCGCTGATAACCTCGGCGTTGAGCGCCCGTAAGCACATTTTGGCAAAGGTAGAGCAGTGCACCCTTTGAGTGAGTTCTATTATGCCAGTCACAAACAAGTCTGAACCTTAATAAAAAGTGCCACTTGCAGCAAAAGCAAAGACGTTACTAACAGCGCAACATGAACTAAATATATGCCCATCATCCATCAGCTGGACTCTGTTACTTAATACAACTTAGCAAGATCTACAGCTCTATCAACATCATACCGAGGAAACCCCAAGTGGAATCCGATAAACAGAAATGGAAACGTTTGAAGATTGTCAGGGGATGCAAACACTGGATTCTAAAAGCCTATAGGCCAAAAGAAATTCGGTACTTCTGAGGGCTCTGTCAAAATTTCTTCACGCCATTATTCTGCCAAATGTGCATTGCATTGCAAGAGAAGTACACAAGCGAAATGTTGCAAGCCAGCAGTGAGATCGATCGAGGTTTGCTCATTAAGACATAATCGTCTCCTTTCTTCTGAAACCGCAGACGTCGGCACCTCGTGATTCGATCCCTTAGTTAACATCACTGTATTGCGGAAAGTGTCGCGGGCTTGAATTAAATAGGTCTCTAGCAGAACTCTGGCAGCTACATACGAGGTCTGTTCGAAAAATTCCGGAACTTTCGTAATTTCGCGCCAGTGGTGTGTTGGAGCGAAATGCGGTTGACATATCTGCACATGCCTGTGTTCAATGTGTAACTGTCGGAACTTCATTGTTGTTTGTCTGTAGCTGTTCAGAGCTGTATTGAGTAGAATGTTGTGTTGCACAGTTTGCGAACTTCGAGATGGCAGAGCTAGAGGAACAAAGCGATTGCATTAAATTTATGGTGAAACAAGAAAATCATTGAGACACACCAAATGACGCAGAAAGCCTACGGTGATGAGCTCTTAAGCCGTAACCGGTGTTGCGAGTGGTTCACTCGTTTTAAAAATAGCCGGACGGAAGAGAAAGATGACTATCACTAAGGACGTCCTTCGACATCTACCGACGACGCTCATGTCAGGAGCGTCAGTGAAATTGTGCGTGCCAATCGAAGACAGACTGTCAGAGAGATTGCAGAAGAATGTAACGTTTCAGTGGAACATGTTATGAAATCCTGTCACAGCATCTTGAAATGCACCATGTTGCCGCCAAGTCCATACCACGGCTCATGCGTCTAGACCAGAGACATCTTCGCCTCGCAGTATGTGAAGAGTTTTTGGATCGTGCGAAAGAGAACGAGAAGCTTCTTAGCAGAATCATAACAGGTGATGAGACGTTGGTCTACGGTTATGATGTTGAGACCAAGGTCTTCACAATGTGTCGGGAAAGGCACCCTAAGACAAAAAGAAAAAAGCTCGTCAGGTCAAATGTCAAAGCCGTGCAAACAGTTTTCTTTGACGTTGAAGGATTAGTTCGTCATGAATTCGTGGAATGGTACTATCGGGACGCGTTGCGTTGTCTGCGGGAAAACATGAGAAGGAAACGGCCTGGAATGCGGCGAGACAATCCACTTTCATTCCTGTTGGTGCGTGACTTGGGGGAAAAAAAACTGTGCTGCCTCATCCTCTGTTCTCTCCAGGCTTGACTTTTGCGGACTTCTTTTATTTCCAAAGTTGAAAGCCCCGTTGAAAGGACGATTTGCAACGATAGACGGTCCGGCAAGAGGCGTACGAAGAGTGCTTCCGGAAGTGGAAACGGCATTGGGAGCTATATATCAATTGTGGAGGAGAGTATTTCGAACGAGACAATCCACAATAAGTAAAAGATAAGCGTAGGAAAATTTGTGGACAAGGTTCTGGAATTTTTTGAACAGCTCTCGTAGTCCGGAAAGCGCTCTGGCCTTCTTTGTGCATTCTTTTGTATTCGGAATGGAAATTACTTAATGTATATAAAACAAGCCCACTGTTAACGATCCTTCGAATTCCATGTGAAACGTCTGGTTTCTCTGTAATAGGGTGAGTTGATTCTCAGGCAGAAGAATTGTAAAGATAAACTCAAGTAGGGCCTCGCTAAATACAGCACTGTCGCGTGCAATCCAACCTGAAGCTTGATGGCTGCTGTACTTTTTGAGCTTCCATGCCTCCTGTGCTGGCTGCATTATCTTATTCAATGGTCGGTGAGAGACAAAGATACACTCCTGGAAATGGAAAAAAGAACACATTGACACCGGTGTGTCAGACCCACCATACTTGCTCCAGACACTGCGAGAGGGCTGTACAAGCAATGATCACACGCACGGCACAGCGGACACACCAGGAACCGCGGTGTTGGACGTCGAATGGCGCTAGCTGCGCAGCATTTGTGCACCGCCGCCGTCAGTGTCAGCCAGTTTGCCGTGGCATACGGAGCTCCATCGCAGTCTTTAACACTGGTAGCATGCCGCGACAGCGTGGACGTGAACCGTATGTGCAGTTGACGGACTTTGAGCGAGGGCGTGTAGTGGGCATGCGGGAGGCCGGGTGGACGTACCGCCGAATTGCTCAACACGTGGGGCGTGAGGTCTCCACAGTACATCGATGTTGTCGCCAGTGGTCGGCGGAAGGTGCACGTGCCCGTCGACCTGGGACCGGACCGCAGCGACGCACGGATGCACGCCAAGACCGTAGGATCCTACGCAGTGCCGTAGGGGACCGCACCGCCACCTTCCATCAAATTAGGGACACTGTTGCTCCTGGGGTATCGGCGAGGACCATTCGCAACCGTCTACATGAAGCTGGGCTACGGTCCCGCTCACCGTTAGGCCGTCTTCCGCTCACGCCCCAACATCGTGCAGCCCGCCTCCAGTGGTGTCGCGACAGGCGTGAATGGAGGGACGAATGGAGACGTGTCGTTTTCAGCGATGAGAGTCGCTTCTGCCTTGGTGCCAATGATGGTCGTATGCGTGTTTGGCGCCGTGCAGGTGAGCGCCACAATCAGGACTGCATACGACCGAGGCACACAGGGCCAACACCCGGCATCATGGTGTGGGGAGCGATCTCCTACACTGGCCGTACACCACTGGTGATCGTCGAGGGGACACTGAATAGTGCACGGTACATCCAAACCGTCATTGAACCCATCGTTCTACCATTCCTAGACCGGCAAGGGAACTTGCTGTTCCAACAGGACAATGCACGTCCGCATGTATCCCGTGCCACCCAACGTGCTCTAGAAGGTGTAAGTCAACTACCCTGGCCGGCAAGATCTCCGGATCTGTCCCCCATTGAGCATGTTTGGGACTGGATGAAGCGTCGTCTCACGCGGTCTGCACGTCCAGCACGAACGCTGGTCCAACTGAGGCGCCAGGTGGAAATGGCATGGCAAGCCGTTCCACAGGACTACATCCAGCATCTCTACGATCGTCTCCATGGGAGAATAGCAGCCTGCATTGCTGCGAAAGGTGGATATACACTGTACTAGTGCCGACATTGTGCATGCTCTGTTGCCTGTGTCTATGTGCCTGTGGTTCTGTCAGTGTGATCGTGTGATGTATCTGACCCCAGGAATGTGTCCATAAAATTTCCCCTTCCTGGGACAATGAATTCACGGTGTTCTTATTTCAATTTCCAGGAGTGTAATAGCTGATAATTGTCAGTACACGCATGTCTAAACGGTCAGTGTAATAAATAGTGTAAATGACTTGTGTATTTCATAAGGCTCTGCGATGCTCAATGGACACTTACGCAGACTATTCCATCCCTCAACCCTCAAAAATCAGAGCTGGACACTGGGAATCGAACCCGTTACGTGGGAGTCAGTAGCTAGATGCGCAACACAAGAAAAATGCCACATCTGTTTAAGGATCTTCTTACACGCATAAATTCGCAATGAACCACGTTCTGACATAGTTTCTTAACGTTCGGTGATCCTTTAACGACTGGCCGCTCCCGTGTCATGAAATACATGAATGTGGACTGAAATAACTTGCCCTCTCTCAGGCTCAATGCTGACTTTTACCGTGGGCTCAGTTGCGTACTATGTTGTGCATTTTGTTGCTCGAAATCCATAATGACATGACAGTGTTTTCTGCGTGTCCGAAACCATCAAGGATTAAAATTGACTGTAGATAATGTTAAACTGTGCATTTTGAGATGAGAAACAGATGGTCGCTATGAATATTTAATTTTTAAAAATTTAAACAACATACACGTTACAATATAGTGACATTTTCAGTGACGATAGCCGTAGGCGTCCTTACAACAGTTTGTCGGATGCGGGGGGAGGGGCAGGGTGCGAGACGTGGGGTATGGAGTATTCTTAATATTTTGTAAGAAGAATGGCGATTTGGAAGTACTGATAAAAATGTGGGACTGGAACACTTGCACGGAGCCCGGGGGTCTTGCCGGGCTGACGGGCTTTTCACAGGTACACGCACACTAAGCAGTGTAGCACACTGAGCTGTCTAGCAGTTCAGCACAGCTACTCGTGGGAGCTGGCTCGCCTGACACCATAGCAGTGAGCAACTGCGTATCGATTCAGGATGGCTCATTAACGCATTTCGTAGCAAATTTACTTGTAAGACTGTTGTATTAATGAGAACTTGCAATGAAATTCAACGTCTCATTTAATATTTTGATGATACAAAGAAAAGGGGGGCTGCTAAGTAAGAAAAGTGATACTTCTTAAGACTATTGCCGTTTCAGGACGAAATTTAAATTGACGAACTTACATTTCATTGCCATTTTATTTAAATGTTAAACATAAAAACGTACATAATTGTAATAGACTTTTAAAGTCGTGAAAATTTATATTGAAGAGGCAGAAATCGACGAGACTAATTTTGCTATGATAAAATCACCCAGACGTTATGGTAATTTGATCTACTGCAGATTCATTCGTCGAATGTTTCTCCGAAGAAGAAAAAACAAAATGAATTTTCGTAGTCAAAATGTTGAGAAAACTATTGAGATCTTTCTCTCCTCCTGTATATGAATACTTCCTTCATATCACTTAAAATCGTTTGTTTTTTTTTCCCTCATCAGCTTCTGGTTGTTCGCCAGACTAGGCAGCCTGCACTGATACATTGATGTTGATGTGTCTGACTGCTTGGAAGTTCCTAACGTGACCGCTATGCTACTTTTCATCCCTTCAAAAGTAGCTACTTTCTGTTTTAAGCGGGGACTCCACCCTATAACTTAATTTTTTTTTTCGAAAGAAATTCACTTCTTGCTTGTTTGTATAGTCCACTATATACGATGTCCTTTGTAAGTTAGTAAAGGCTTCCGTTTGGTGGTCTCGTTGAACTCCACTATCTCAGCACTAAAACACGGAACACCACTTGCCGGACAGAAGTCAACAGCAGCACTGAATTCGGGGAGAAAACCACACACGCTACAAACTGTTGCGGGGACAGGGAACTTTGCACGGGAAATGGGCTTTGGCCTTTACCAGAAAACGTCGCAGGTAGCGGCTGACAGGATGGTGTATCCGACTTCTGGAACACCCTGTTCACTATCCACTGTGTCCTCGGCTCCGTGCAAATGTCAACACATTCCCTCTTCGTACAAGTCTCTCTTCGTGCAAGAGTCACAAACTGTAGAACAGTTCCAGTTCAGACCACGTTGAAAAACCTGCATGATACCGACTTTTAAATCACTTTCTTGAATGAAGAACAGCTGACTACGCTATAATCTATTCTTTCCCTGAAAACTGCAATGGAGTGTCAGGGAATCGTGACCCTTCTTTCCACCGGGTGTGGACGCCTTTGACGGCAGCCAATCACAATGCTAGCAATCTGTCAAGCATTACTAGAGTCTGTTGTACAGTGAGACAGACAACAAGCAACCCTGTCTCAACCAATGTTGATGTCTTCGGTTTTCGAAGTGTCAGTTTCATGAGCAGGTTGACCGGTGCTTCATATTGAATCTTGTGGAAGAAAATTATCATCTCCGCCGATTCTACTGTATGAACCACATTCTGCACATGAACCATGGGCAGTCTTCAACTACCTTGATTCTTAAGTTTTTATCAACAACGATAAATTTCTTTCAGTTAATAATGTCTGCTGGGAAACATCTTTATGCAGTACGATGGAATGGCGATCTTCCGGAGCAGCCATTAAGTAACTAGTATTATTCGATATTTTTCAAAACAGTGTTTTTCGTAATACAGGAAGAAGACAAATACTAGTTACTTAAGTGTACTCCATGATGGACATGAAATAAGATTTGTGTTGTTTTGCATACACACACACACACACACACACACACACACACACACACACACACACACACACCTCACACCTCACAAGCGTTTTTCATCCAATAGCTCCTACCGTCCCAGATTTGGTTTCCAATCGCTGAGCCCTGATATCAAAATGCTGGGCTGAGGACCATCTAAATCTATAAAATTTTGGCACCAAAGGTTTGGGCCGTCGTGTGTAAAATGATTCGATGCTCTGGTTACTCACTAGTTACTTGAGCGATGGCTGTATAATAGCCATACGAATCAAGACGAGCAATGCGATCTGTACTACTAAACGCCTAACTCCGTGCAACGTTTATTGTTCCACTTGCAGGGTGCCTTGTCAAATTTTTCAGTATTTCCTATAATTACTGACCGTACTTGTTTAAAATGGTATCTTCATACACTCATTAAGAGGTATAACCGTCCGTTAAAAATTCAACAACAACACAAATCTTACAGTTAAAAAAAATTGTATACTGCCCAGAATAGTCGTAAAACTACCGTAGACTGCTGTAGACTTCCATAAGTAAGCAAAGTCTATGGTAGTTTCCCTAGTAGCTTCGATCAAGTAAGATCATAGCCATTTTACCTATACATTAGGTGTGTTGCTTACCTATCGGGCGTTACCTCAGAACGATCTTTCTTTACATATGCGATCGGTGTCTTATTAGATTCCCCGTGAGACCAGAAGCGGGGAACGGCCTAGAAAATGTGTGTGGATACATAAAAAGGGCTGCCAACCTATGGAATATTTTCGTTCTATGTATCTCCCTGTCTATTACTTGAAAATAAACAGTATTTATAATAAAATTAAATTTGTCAGTGTATAATTCACGTTTTATTCGAAAATTAGTTTGTAACATGAAACAGAGGACTGTCGTTGAGTACAAAATAACAACAATTATTATATATGTATATATTTATTTCTGCATGTAAACTGTACTTCCGTCAAAGGTAATTGATTTGGTTGCAGAAAAGCGCAGAACATAAGCGATCAACTAATGGTTATTATTTATAAAATGCAATTGATATTCTGTAAGGATGTAAAATACGCAGTGGACTAACACTGATGTCTGAATTATGTGCAAAACACACAGCCAAATCAACTAAAAAACAAAGGGAAATCTTTGACTCCCAGTTTCTCTTATACATTTGTCCTTTCCTTCTAGTAGTGCTATCAATTCTACCAGTAAACCTACCATTTACGACGCCGTTTTTGTAATGTACCAAAATTACCGATCCGTAGTTTCGGTAGACCGCTACTCTAGTCTAGAGGCAACGTTAACTCAGGGCGTGCCAATACCTAGACTACAACCGTCCAGTATTTGTGAATGAGAACAGGTTCCAACAAACTTCACACTTAATTTCAAGCCTTCACGAAACTCTTCTCGCTGACACTCCCCACAAAATGATTAAAGAAAAAATTCATCGCTTACTACAATTTCGCTGTTCTTGAAATGAAATGTAGCGGCAGCGTCCGGCATGATATTTTAATTTGTATCTTCTTCAGTAATAATACTGTTAGCGATGCATTTTGCAGGCAGTGTCCACATAGACCTCGGAATGTCCCTACAAAATTATATCACAGTAAAACAGGAGAGATGTCATAAACATTAAGTTTTAGCGCTATGCGTCTTCAACCATAATGGTTTTACATGCTTAACGTCAGATACTTAACACGTTAAGTAATCGGACGTCTGAAGGCGTTTTACACATGGGAATTCGGATTGTCTAAAGCAGGGGTGTCAAACCCGCGGCCCGCGGGCAAGTATAAATGCAGCCCAAGAACTGAGCAGTCACACGATCTGAATCAAGAGTTTGGAAATTTTTCAGGATTTTCGATAAAATGATTTTTTGTCTTTATGGGACATCTTTTTACAAACGGCACAGATACGATGCCAGAAGACTATCAAATGGAATGCATAGTGTGTTACATCCAACTAAATGAAAAATGTGATCATGTATTTTTGTTGGACCTTGACAGATCATACCAGGTCGTAGACAAATATCCCTTGCTGCACAGTCATGCGTTGTATATAACGTCATCTTTGTTTGGAAGCACGCATATTTGTGAACAGTGGTTTTCAAGAGTATGGTACACAGATAGTAAAAATAGAACAGAATCTCATATGAATGACCTGAGAACACCGTGAAAGTTGCAACCACTTTGGTCAAAACTGATATTAGTATACTAGTTTTCACACTCTGAGTCAAATGTCACATTAATTCTATGATTTGTAATTACCTATACAATAAATTATTAATGAAATCTTAGATATAAAATGTCAAATTCATTCCATCTTGCTTTTTTAGAACAAAGAATCAAATTCTAATTTTTCTTAAATGTGTTAACTACGTACATGCAATCGCCCTTTCTTGTGCAGTTATTACTAATGTTATGTATGTTCAATTGCCCTTTTTTGTGCGGTTATTACTAATGTTATGTATATTATGCGCGGCTCAAAAGTACAAGTACTCTTCTAATGTTGCCCAGGTGAGATAAAACGTTGGTCGTGTCCGATCTAAAGAACCGGTGGTCTACTGATTGGCCCCCAGATGCAATGTTCAGGTAGAGAACTACTTCAGGTCGTAAGCAAGGCGATTTGGTTGTTTATGAAGTATCGACAAATCTCTAAAGGATAAAAGATCATTGCGATCACCGTTGGTATAAAGTACAGGCATTTACTTCCGCTCTCTCTGTTTTCAGTGAGATCATCTTTAAGGGCTCCTCCGATCTTCTTGTAAGCCGCATAAGAGTGTACGGCACCGAAGTTGTTTGGGCGGCATTAGTTATTAACAGAACATTTACTCTGCAGAACAAGAAGTAAATGACGCACGCACCCCTCCGAAAGTGAAGTGGACAAGAGGACTGCCCCTGAGGAGGCAGAATGGGCGCCTCGAACAGAGGTGGCAGGTCTGGCTACTAGCTATCTGCCATCCGAGCCGAGCCCGCTTGAAGAGAAAATCCTACCCGGTACGTCCCACCCCCACCCCCTCCCACCTGCTGGCCGGCGGTGTCTTCTCTTGTGTCCTTTTTCCCCAGGGAGGCCGAATGGAGGCCGACAAAGAAAATCCTGTCGATGGCCCCCGGAGCACGTGTTTGGGAGGAGCAAACAGGCGGCGTTGCGGACGCATTGTGCGCAGTTTGCGACGGCGGCACAAAGGAGCCGGCCGCCGGCCGCGCCCCGGGGCACCACTTGCACGTCCGCTGCCACAAAGGACGGCTCCCAGTTCGAGTATTCCGTCGCGAGTGGATGACGGAGCGCAGGCTAGCGGCGGCAAATCACCACGCCGCGGCCCACACGTCTACAGGGTGTACGAGGAGGGATGTCGATATTTAGGGATATGACAGGAACGATCATTCGAAGCAAAATTATATAGAAAATATGGGCTAACTGAGGAGCTATGAACACTTCTTCGTCTTCCATGTTGTTGTGGTCTTCAGTCCTGAGACTGGTTTGATGCAGCTCTCCATGCTACTCTATCCTGTGCAAGCTTCATCTCCCAGTACTTACTGCAACCTACATACTTCTGAATCTGCGTAGTGTATTCATCTCTTGGTCTTCCTCTACGATTTTCACCCTCCACGCTGCCCTCCAATGCTAAATTTGTGATCCCTTGATGCCTCAGAACATGTCCAACCAACCGATCCCTTCTTCTAGTCAAGTTGTGCCTTAAATTATTCTTCTCCCCAATTTTAGTCAATACGTCCTCATTAGGTATGTGATCTACCCATCTAATCTTCAGCATTCTTCTGTATCACCACATTTTGAAAGCTTCTATTCTCTTCTTGTCCAAACTATTTATCGTCCATGTTTCACTTCCATACATGGCTACACTTCATACAAATACTTTCAGAAACGACTTCCTGACACTTAAATCTATACTCGATGTTACCAAATTTCTCTTCCTCAAAAACGCTTTTCTTGCCATTGCCAGTCTCCATTTTATATTCTCTCTACTTCGACCATCATCAGTTATTTTGCTCCCCAAATAGCAAAACTCATTTACTACTTTAAGCGTCTCATTTCCTAATCTAATTCCCTCAGCGTCACCCGACTTAATTCGACTACATTCCATTATCCTCGTTTTGCTTTTGTTGATGTTCATCTTATACCCTCCTTTCAAGACACTGTCCATTCCGTTCAACTGCTCTTCCAAGTCCTTTGCTGTCTCTGACATACTCTTCTACTGCAGACACTTCGCTTCCCACGTTTTGAGAGGTGGTAGTAGGGACTAAAACAAGTAGTAGTCCTCCAATAAACATTGGGTCTAAAGAGCATACCTTAGGAGCTATGACCACTTACTTATCTTCACTATTGTAAAACACATCGTCCTACTCAACACGCTCTCATCGCTCTTCAGCTATATATTTTAAAACCGGTGTGTACTACACTCTGTTGCTTCGAATGATAGTTCCTGTCGTACCAGTGGCTAATGACCCTGCCGTTTACTACCTTTGCTCTCCAAACAAACCAACCTGTCGTACCCTCAATGTTGAACATTCCTCCTGGGGTACCCTGTATACTAATAACCTGCAGGACACTATACGTTGTGTAGCGGAGTGTCCTTTCCGTACCACGTAATTCCATCCCTTACCCCGTCACTTGCAGGCGGGCATCCATGGTTTTGTTATGGAGGAAGGGGGTAAGAGTTTCTTACTTTGTATTCTACTCCCCTCACCCAACTGTAATTTGCTATTACCACCACGGATGATAACAAAATATTTAAAATGTTTTAGTACACTCAGGTGCCAAGTCTTTGGACAGCAATAAGCACCTGTACAGATGGCGATAATATCGCGTATGCAAGGTATAAAAGGGCAGTGCACTGGCGGGGATGTAATTTGTACCCAAGTGATTTCTGTGAAAATGTTTCCGACGTGATTGTGGCCGCACGACGGGAATTAACCGAAATAGAACGCAGAATGGCGGTGCGAGCTAGACGCATGGGGCATTCCGTTTCGGAACTCGTTAGGGAAGCTAGTATTCCGAGATCCACAGTGTCAAGAGCGAGCCGAGAGTACCAAATTCCAGGCCATACCACCCACCATAGACAACGCAGTGGTCGACAGCCTTCACTTGACGAACGAAAGCAGCGACGTTTGCGTAGAGTTGCCAGTGCTAACAGACAAACAATACTGCATGAAATAACCGCGGAAGTCAATTGTGCGACGTACGGCGAACGTATCCGTTAGGACAGTGCTGCGAAATGTGACATTAAAGCGTTACGGCAGGAGACGACCGACCTGAGTGCCTTTGCTAACAGCACAACATCGGCTGCAGCGCCTCTCCTGTATTCGTGACCATATCGGTTGCACCCTAGACGACTGGAAAACCGTGGCCTGCTCAGGCAATTACCGATTTCAGTCGGTAAGAACAGATGGTAGGGTTAGACTGTACCGCAGACTCTACGCAGCCGTGGAGCCAGATTGTCAACAGAGCACTGTGCAAGCTGGTGGTGGCTCCGTATGGTGTGGGCTGTTTTTACAAATAGTGGACTGAGTCCTATGGGTTCAGTTGAACCGATCATTGACTGGAAATGGTAATCTTGGGCTACTTAAGGACCATTTGCAGAAATTCAACGACGGGATTTTTAGGATGACAACGCGGCATGTCACCGGGCCACAACTGTCGCGTTTGGTTTAAATAACATTCTGGGCAGTTCGAGCGAATGATTTGGTCGCCCATATCGCCCGACATGAATCCCATCGAACGTTCGTCAGACATAACTGAGAGTTCAGATAGTGCACAGAACTCTGCACCGGCAACTCTTTCGCAATTATGGCTGGGTATAGAAGCAGCATACACCTTATTCCTGCAGGTCCTCCGAACGACTTGAGTCCATGCCACGTAGAACTGCTGCACTACTCCGAGCAAAAGAACGTCCGACACGATACTAGGAAGTATCCCAGGACACTTTGACCTCAATGAATGCATTTGTGGACACACACATTACAATAAGTGTTACACATGGCTTACGTTGATGTGAAGGTAGGCTTCAGCACATCTTGTCATAGTTCTGCCAGTACACTTTCTAAAACACAACGCGTGCTCAGAATGCGTTGACAACCATCCGCAATACATTCTCAGGGTTCATCGACAGTATCAATGGCGCTGAAATAACACCAAAGATTTTAAATATCCTGACAGAAAAAAATCAAAGGGGTTACGTCCGCTGACTTGGGAGGCTATGGCATTGGCTAGCCATGATAGATACTTATTATTGTAATTGTTTACCGGTACTTAGATAACGGGAATGATGATAAAATGGAAAGAGGGCAGTTTATCACTTTTCATACTTACCCTCCCATACGGTGTTTCGAAATAGACGTAGCCTTAGACATTAACAGTAACAATTAGTTTCCTCATGCTTGTTGTTTTGTATTATGTACTTGTTTTATTGCCCGCTCCTCGTCGCATTTCGTTTGCACCTGTACATAGTCAGACACCCTGCATAGCTTGGCCGATATCCTCCACTTGCATCGTGTTATTGCATCCCATCACAATGCGCCGTTTATTCCGAAATTAAACTTTGTTGTTTTTGTCCGAGTAACGCTCCCTTCTATGCATTGCGACTTGATGCAAAGTAACGTAACCGGCAGAACTGAGAGAGCCAAGCGCCACTTAAATCGCAGTTGCCGCCCATTACGGGAGTTAGCTGTTATCGGTGACGAGGTAGATTCCTGTGTCCGCACAGCCCGAGTCAGCAAATCTCTAAGGTTAGCAACACTGGAGCGTTGTGAGCACCTTGGCATGTGGCGGCAGACGGACGCGGTACTGGTACATGTTGGTTGGTGGCCGGTACACGCATCAGGAAGAGGAGAGGAGATAAGGCCAGACCACCACAGGGGCAGCCTTTGTAGCGCGTGCGCGGCGGCGCCTTTGAAGTTGTCTCGCCGTTATCACCGGGTCTCCAGTCGGCCCGTTGCCGAGTCGACGACAACTCTCGTCATTTGTGAAACACGGTTTCTTCATCACCATCCATGCGCTGGTAGCTGCCAAAAATGTAATCCTCCAGTCCCCAACCTAGTGCTAAATGGTCTGAGTAACTGATAATTCAATAATTTCAGTACAAAATTAAAACTGATTCATTCTTTACGCGTTAAGTACTCCGTCTTTTGCAGACCCTCGTTTTCATAGCACGTAAAGCCATGGGACAAAGCGTTACTGGCGTTCAAGCTATCTAGAAGGTCCTGCAGAGCTCTTTCCATTTCTATTGGGCTGGAGTGTAAGTTCCCAGCGTTTTTGTTTTGCATGTTGACATTGCGGTTGCTACGAGTTCGTTTGTCGATTGTCACTTATTATTAGTAGTTCACTGCTGCTGTTTGAGGTTACATATTTTCATTTTGTCACTGGGAGATAGTGAGAGGATTTGTGGATTTTAGAAAATGGAGTGGAGTGCCAAGTAGAAAAATCGGAATAGTTCCGACATTTTCTTCCGTTTGAGTTCAATAGAAGGGTGACAGCAGCAGAGGCAGCCAGAAACATGTGCACAGTGTACGGGGATAATGGCACTGGGCAGAGCACGGTAAGAAAACGGCTTTCTCGTTTTGAGGAGGATCGTTTTGACATGAGTGACTCTCCACGTTCAGGAAGACCTTCGGAGATTGAAGAAGATTGTTTAAACGCAGTAATCCACAATGATCCACGTCAATGTACTCGAGAACGGGCGAATGTGGTGAATTGTGATCATTTCACCGTCGTGTGACATGTGTACGCAATGCGGAAGATCCAGAAATCGGATGTGCGGGTGCAGTATGCTCTAAGTCAAATCACAAAAATCAGCAGGTGATCGTATGTCTCTTGGTCATCAATTGACTCGTGACCAGCACCGACCATTCCTGTCCTCTGTCGTTACTGGTGACAAGAAATGGTGTCTTTACTCTAACACAAGGAAAAGAAAGAAATTATTGAGCGCAAATAAAGCAGCAGACACAAAGTTAATGTTATGCAGCTGGTGGAACAGCGGTGGTGTGGTGTACTACGAATTGCTTCCACATGGTGCAACCATCACTGCTGACATTTTCAGCAACTGAGACTTCTTGCAGACGTAACCCAAGAACAACTATCACCAAGACTGTGCGAAGTGATACTATTACACGATAATGGCCGCCGACATTCTGCTAGACTGACAAACACTGTAATGGAGTTGAGTTGGGAGTTACGAGTTGGGGGCTACTCCGCACCTATCTTTTTCGGTGATGTTGCGCCCTCATATGTTTACCTTTTCTGCTCCCTATCGAACAACCTTGAAGGAATTTCTTTCCGGAAGAAAATGCGCTCCGAACACGGCTCGACGAGGTCTTCGCCTCAAAACCACGGTATCGAAAAGTTACCCCAGGGTTGGCAGACTGTAGCGAAGGATAATACATGATTGTTGACTAAAGTATGTTACATGTATCTGTTGGGTTTATTAAACGTACAAAAAAAACAAAAAAAACTCAACGAACTTAAACGCCAACCCAGTGAAATAATTTTCAGTACGTTCTTCAGTATTTAATTCGTTCGACTGAACTTGGCTTCAGTGCTGTTGAGACTGTCCATAATCAGAAAAGATAGCACGAAAACTGAAGATTCGATGGTGACCTCGGTGCTTTTCGATTAATTTTGCATATCATACCAACCTCGCCCTAACGGACAATGTATGTTCCTAATACAACAGTACTTTTTATTACAATTACTAAGTTATAAGTACCAGCTTAATCTGAAATTTTTTGGAACGGTTCAGGTTATGTATATTTTTACACGTTACTCTCCTTTTCCCCACATCCCAGTTCTCCCTCTTCCCCGCTCCAGCGCTGCTAGAATTTATTATGTCCACAACAATTATTTTCAGGTTCTTAATTTGTATTAAGTTCATTGAAGGTATTGTAAAGCAAGTACGAGCATTATGATAACACAAATGAAGGATGTAGCAAGGTTGGTTGAAATTTCTGCAGGCGTTCCAGGGCTGTGCTGGAATTTTTACACACACACACACACACACACACACACACACACACACACACACACACAACTTCTATGCATGTATAGATCAAAATGCCGCTTACAGTCGCCATGTTCCGTGAGATTCACTTCTGGCCCTAAATGGACGGGAACAATCATCGTTAATAGGTTTAGAGATCGCTATTCAGTAGTAATAATACTTCATGTTACAATGCTGCTGCTTACAAAAAATATTATAGTTTCGTGTGTGTGTGTGTGTGTGTGTGTGTGTGTGTGTGTGTGTGTGTGTGTGTTTCTCTATAATGCTACACGCACATGTCAAAATACAGTCTAATATTGTGTGTATGTATGTTACTTATTATCACAATTCTGACAGAGGTACTAGTAGCCGTTTCTTTGGCCTTCAGCAGGCAATAGAATACAGTTCCCTTAATGTGAAGCAGACAGATACGAATCTAATGTTGGACGCAACGGGGATAGAAAGTGTTTTTAGTGATGATCATATCTTACATGCAAATGACTTAGCAGATAAAGCCATTTCTCGTATATGAACCCTTTGCATGGAACTGCTGCAAAATAGTCGGGAAATGCAGTTGCACTTCCTGATATCGCCTTAGTGGAAATACCTAGTAACTAAATCCTAAAGTAACTACCCCCAAGGGTAACTGATGTACAAACAAAACACAAAATCAATTGTGCTAAATAAAAGTTTGTCATGGATCACCAGTCAGTCGCAACCTCCTGCGGGTCCGGGGGTTAGAATAGGCCCAAGGTCTTCCTGCCTGTCGTAAGAGGCGACTAAAAGTAGTCCATCCCCCTCAAGGGGGTAGTTAGCACCTGCGTCCCGAGACGGACGGTCCCACGACCTATATTTGTGGTCTTTTTGGTTTTTCACTTCTCGTTTCTTCCTTCTTTGGTTGGTTCCTTTCTTTGTTCTTCTCCATCTCACTGTCTTCCTTACTCTTTCCCTTGCCTTCGTCTCCTTGCCTTCGTCTCCTTGCCTTCGTCTCCTTGCCTTCGTCTCCTTGCCTTCGTCTCCTTGCCTTCGTCTCCTTGCCTTCGTCTCCTTGCCTTCGTCTCCTTGCCTTCTCTGGTCTCCGCTTCGGCGTTTGAGACAGTCTGTCCTCTCTCTCTTCCTTTTCCTCTTCTTCCTTCCTCCCTGTGCGCGCCTGAAGGCCGACCCACGCGTTCGCACGCGTAGCCGGTGACGGGGTAACGCGTAATTCCCTGCCCTGGGTAGACAAGTAAGGCACGCACGTACCCCCTGGTAAAGGCCAGGCCCAGGGAGGGGTGATTGCCTGAGCTGATACCTTCTGACCATGCCGATTGGTCCCTCCGTCTGTTTCTCGGGAGGTGTGACCTGAGGTGTAAACATTCACCTAAGGCGGGAGTGCCCTCTGAGAGGGTCCCCATAAGGAAGGAGCGCGCCATCGGAGACGCTGGCAATCATGAGGGATTCCTCCGCAATGGATTTCTCTTCTTCTCTCTCGACTTCTGCCCACAAACGGAAACATGACCAGCCCCCAGTGACAAAAGTACTACCGCCTACCCCACAGTTCCTCGTCATTTCTCGATCTGAGGACGGAAAGGATTTTTCCTCTGTCAACCCTTTCGTTATCCAGAAGGGCGTAGATGCCATAGCCGGTACTGTTAAGTCTTGTACGAGGTTGCGTAATGGCACTTTGTTACTAGAAACTGAGAGCGCCTTTCAGGCACAGAAACTGCTTCGAGCCACACTCCTGTACACGTTCCCTGTCCGGGTGGAGGCTCACCGAACTTTGAATTCGTCTCGTGGTGTGGTCTATACTAGATCCCTCGACGGATTGACTGACGAGGAGATTCAGTTTTTCCTCGCTGAGCAGGGCGTGACGGCTGTCCATAGGGTCATGAAAAAGGTCAACAATGACCTTGTACCGACCCGGACACTTTTCTTGACCTTTGATAGTGTTAAGCTGCCATCGCGCATCAAAGCAGGCTACGAGGTTATTTCTGTTCGCCCCTATGTCCCGACACCTACGCGCTGCTGTCAGTGTCAGCGTTTCAATCACACTCGCCAGTCTTGTTCCAATGCGGCTAAATGTGTCACTTGTGGCAGGGATGCCCATGAGGGTGACTGTCCACCTCCGTCTCCTCGTTGTGTGAACTGTCAGGGTGACCATGCAGCATCCTCCCGCGACTGTCCCGTCTATAAGGAAGAACGCTGTATCCAAGAAATTCGGGTCAAAGAGAAAGTGTCCACCTCGGCTGCTCGCAAGCTATTGGCTAGTAGGAAGCCACGCTGCTCCCAGCGGGGAAATACAGTACTGTCCTCGCCTCTCCTCGGACTACCAGGGAGGTGGCAACCCAGACATGCGATCTGACCTTCAGCACCACGGTCGTCCGTTCGGCCAGTGCTAAGATCGCGTGGTCGACGTCTTCTCTTCCCCCCATCACCCCACAGACACCAGCCCCTTCATCAGCTTCTGCTAAGACGAAGACCCAGAAGTCAGATGCACAGGCCTTCAAGAAGGAACCGTCCCGTGCAGACTTCCTACGTACCTCGACCTCCCAGCCATCGACCGGTACTTCCACCAAACGACCTTCCAAGAAGGCTCATAGGAAGCACAGTTCTCCTTCTCCGCCACGGCGCATTTCTTCTCCTGCGTCACCCAGCGGTTGCCGCCCCAGGCCGTCATCCGTTTCGCCTGGCCGCACCGCTGGTAGCCGAACATCTGGCCGTTCACCGGCGGAGGAAGCTCCCCCTCCCGGCCATCTTATCAAGATGGCCGATGAACCTATAGAACCAATGGACGATGACTGTCCGCCTACTGATAGCGGCGGCAGTGCTCGCTCGAAGCCAGGCCCTCAGCGGCCTTCGAGGTGACCCTTTCTCTCATATTCCTTTTCTTCTTACGATGGCATTTATTCACTGGAATATTCGCAGCATTCACTCCAACCGAGAGGACTTGAAGTTGCTGCTCCGCTTGCACCGTCCGCTCGTCATAGCCCTCCAGGAAACGAAGCTACGCCCATGCGATCAAATTGCCTTGGCACACTACACCTCTGTGCGTTTTGACCTACCCCCTGTGGTCGGTATACCGGCTCATGGAGGGGTTATGTTGCTGGTCCGGGATGATATTCACTACGATCCCATCACGTTGCACACCGGCCTGCAGGCAGTTGCCATCCGAATTACTCTCCCCACTTTTACATTTTCCATTTGTACCGTTTACACTCCATCGTCGTCTGCCGTTACCAGGGCAGACATGATGCACATTATTGCTCAGCTACCTGCACCATTTTTGTTAACTGGAGACTTCAATGCCCACCATCCCCTTTGGGGCTCTCCAGCATCCTGCCCGAGGGGCTCCCTGTTAGCAGACCTTTTCAACCAGCTCAATCTTGTCTGCCTCAATGCTGGCGACCCTACTTTTCTTTCGGACACATCTCACACCTATTCCCATTTAGACCTCTCTATATGTACTACCCAACTTGCACGCCGGTTTGAGTGGTATGCACTTTCTGATACATATTCGAGCGACCACTTCCCGTGTGTAATCCATCTCCTGCAGCATACCCCCTCTCCGTGCTCATATAGTTGGACCATCTCCAAAGCAGACTGGGGGCTCTTCTCTTCCAGGGCGACCTTTCAGGATCAAACCTTCACAAGCTGCGATCGTCGGGTCGCACACCTCACGGAAGTCATTCTCACTGCTGCTGAATATTCCATCCCTCACCCTACTTCTTCTCCACGTCGCGTACCGATCCCCTGGTGAACCGCAGCATGTAGAGACGCTTTACGTGCTCGTCGACGTGCTTTACGCACCTTTAAACACCACCCTACAGTGGCGAATTGTATCAATTATAAACGATTACGTGCACAGTGTCGTCGTATTATTAAAGAAAGCAAGAAAGCCAGCTGGGCTGCTTTCACAAGCACCTTCAACAGTTTTACTCCTTCTTCTGGTGTCTGGGGTAGCCTGCGCCGGCTATCTGGCACTAAGGTCCACTCACCAGTTTCTGGCTTGACGGTCGCGAATGACGTCCTTGTGGCCCCTGAGGATGTCTCCAATGCCTTCGGCCGCTTTTTCGCAGAGGTTTCGAGCTCCGCTCATTACCACCCTACCTTCCTCCCCCGCAAACAGGCAGAGGAGGCTAGGCCACCTAACTTCCGCTCCTCGAATCGTGAAAGTTATAATGCCCCATTCACCATGCGGGAACTCGAAAACGCACTTGGCCGGTCACGGTCCTCCGCTCCAGGGCCTGATTCTATTCATATTCAGATGCTGAAGAACCTTTCTCCTGCGGGTAAAGGTTTTCTTCTTCGTACTTACAATCGCATCTGGATTGAGGGACATGTTCCCGCATGCTGGCGCGAGTCTATTGTTGTCCCGATCCCTAAGCCGGGGAAGAACAAGCACTTGCCTTCCAGTTATCGACCCATCTCGCTTACCAGTTGTGTCTGTAAAGTGATGGAGCGAATGGTTAACTCTCGTTTGGTTTGGCTGCTCGAGGCTCGACGCCTACTTACCAATGTACAATGTGGATTTCGTAGGCGCCGCTCTGCTGTTGACCATCTGGTTACCTTGTCGACCTTCATTATGAATAACTTCTTGCGGAAGCGCCCGACCGCGGCTGTGTTCTTTGATTTGGAGAAGGCTTACGACACCTGTTGGAGGGCGGGCATTCTCCGCACCATGCATACATGGGGCCTTCGCGGTCGCCTCCCTCTTTTTATTCGTTCCTTTTTAATGGATCGACAGTTCAGGGTACGTGTGGGTTCTGTCCTGTCAGACACCTTTCGCCAGGAGAATGGGGTGCCACAGGGCTCAGTTTTGAGCGTCGCTCTCTTCGCCATAGCGATCAATCCAATAATGGATTGCCTCCCAGCTGATGTATCAGGCTCCCTTTTCGTGGACGATTTTACCATCTATTGCAGCGCGCAGCGTACATGTTTCCTGGAGCGCTGTCTTCAGCGTTCTCTTGACCGTCTTTACTCCTGGAGTGTCGCCAATGGCTTCTGTTTTTCTGCCGAGAAGACGGTCTGTATTAACTTCTGGCGCTACAAAGAGTTTCTCCCACCGTCCTTACGACTCGGTCCCGTTGCTCTCCCATTCGTGGAGACAACAAAATTTTTAGGTCTTACATTTGACAGGAAACTTAGCTGGTCTCCACATGTGTCATATTTGGCTGCCCGTTGTACCCGTTCTCTAAATGTCCTCCGTGTTCTCAGTGATATGTCGTGGGGAGCGGATCGAACCGTCCTACTTCGCCTATATCGGTCGATCGTCCGCTCCAAGCTGGATTATGGTAGCTTCGTATACTCCTCTGCTCGGCCATCTTACGCCGCCTCAACTCCATACAACATCGGGGTTTACGACTTGCGATCGGAGCGTTTTATACTAGACCCATCGAGAGTCTTCATGCTGACGCTGGTGAATTGCCACTCACCTACCGGCGCGATATACTGCTTTGTCGGTATGCCTGTCGGCTACTGGCAATGCCCGACCACCCGTCTTATCGTTCCTTTTTTGACGACTCTCTCGACCGTCAATACGGGTTGTATGTCTCTGCCCTGCTACCCCCTGGAGTTCGCTTTCGTCGCCTCCTTCAACACCTTAATTTTTCACTCCCTGCAACCTTTCGAGTGGGCGAGAGCCACACGCCACCTTGGCTCCAGGCTCAGGTTCGCGTTCACCTTGACCTCAGCTCGCTCCCAAAGGAGGTTACCCCCGGTTCGGTCTACCACTCCCGTTTTGTCGAACTTCGTTCGAAGTTCATTAATATGACCTTCATTTATACAGATGGCTCTAAGACCAATAACGGGGTCGGGTGTTCTTTTATTGTCGGGGCACAAAGTTTCAAATACCGGCTCCATGGCCATTGTTCGGTCTTCACAGCTGAGCTCTTTGCCCTCTACCAGGCTGTTCTTTACATCTGCCGACACAGACATTCTGCTTATGTCATCTGCTCCGATTCCCTGAGCGCCATCCAGAGCCTCAGTGATCCGTACCCGGTTCACCCTTTCGTGCACCGGATCCAACGCTCTCTTCAGCAGTTGGTGGACGTCGGTTCTCCGGTTAGCTTTATGTGGGTTCCTGGCCATGTCGGTATCCCTGGGAACGAAGCTGCAGATGCCGCGGCCAAGGCTGCGGTCCTCCAGCCTCGGACAGCTTCTTGTTGTGTCCCTTCGTCAGATTGTAGCAGGGTCATTTGTCGGCGCATTTTATCGCTGTGGCATGCCGATTGGGCTGCACTTACAGACAACAAGCTTCGGGCCTTGAAACCTCTTCCCGCGGCTTGGACGTCCTCCTCACGCCCTTCTCGGCGGGAGGAGGTAGTTTTGGCCCGGTTACGAATTGGACACTGCCGGTTCAGCCATCGCCATCTGCTGACGGCTGCGCCGGCGCCGTTCTGCCCAAGTGGGCAATTGCTGACGATCCGCCACATTTTAACGTTCTGTCCGGATTTTAACACACTGCGTCTTGATCTTGGCCTGCCATGTACTCTAGATGCCATTTTAGCGGGTGACCCACGAGCAGCTGCTCGCGTTCTTCATTTTATCAACTTGACAACCCTCTCTAAGGACATATGATTATGCTGTTTTTTTTAATCCTATGCCTGTCAGTCTGTCTTTTATCGTGTTTTCCGTTTCGTTGCTGTTTTAAACTTGTGACTCGCGGTGCATTCCTAACGTAGTCTGGGCGCTAATGACCGTTGAAGTTGTGCGCCCTAAAACCACAAAAAAAAGTCAGTCGCAAACGTAAAATATTTAGAGATTTTTGTGTAATGGGAGAGGTTTACATATTTATCGTCCGCCCTAACTTGGTAGTCCTAAATAGAATCACCGAAAGACGTACAATATTGAAAGATTATCTACACTATTCGTGACGGGGATGTACCACCTATTCTCAACAAATTGGAATTGAACTAACAGAAAAATGGTTTTTCATATCGTGTACTGACTTAGGAGCTACTCGTAAAAACGTGAGAATCGTCTTTCCAGTAGAGCGAAATATGGACGACCACTGAAATTCAGTGGTCCATTACTTGTGTACATGTCCCCGAGCCATCTTTCTACGATGGCTCTGAGCACTATGGGACTTAACAGCTATGGTCATCAGTCCCCTAGAACTTAGAACTACTTCAACCCAACTAACCTAAGGACATCACACAACACCCAGTCATCACGAGGCAGAGAAAATCCCTGAACCCGCTGGGAATCGAACTCGGGAACCCGGGCGCGGGAAGCGAGAACGCTACCGCACGACCACGAGCTGCGGACATCTTTCTACGGGGCTTGTCGCTGCAACTTCCGAGAGAATCGTACCCACTAATTAATAGGAAACTGCTCTGGATTTAGACTAGCTGATCGGTGTGTTGGCTCTCAGCGCTCAGAAAGTACGCTTTGGGACAGAGGAAATTATGTAGGAATTCTAGGAAGAAAGAAGCCTACCTTCCGACCCACACGTGGTGACCATAGCGTAAGTACAATGCAAGTGTATAAAGACATTATTGTATTGATAGTGAGATAAAGTATTTGAGGTGAACAGATGTGCGAATGTTTATCTCCTTATCGACATAGTGTCGGGTTATCGCAGTTGTACTTCACGGATCGTGTTTTCTCGCATTTACGACATGCTACTTAGGCTTTATGGCACCATTGGACAGTATATTGACAACTACCCTCAAAAATACATGTACGTCACTGATTTGGTTTTACTCACAAACATTGCCTCGGAATCTTTAACCAGTAAAAGGTGTCTTACTCAACTGTCAAATTGAAAATTTGACGAAGCAAGATAAAATTTGTGTGTACCGCTTTAAGAAAATGTGGCGGATGGCAGACAATGTGCCTAGTTGTAAAATTATGCACTTGAAAGAAAAAAAAGTTGGGCTTCAGGGCCCGTCAATGACAATGTCACTTACATCAGCGAAGCAAGTAAGTTCTTACTATCACTAACTAACCGCAGTTCTAAATAAAGGTCATCATTTGAACACGGATAATTAAATCACTTGGTATAAAATAGTTATAGCGAGCCACTAACTCGGCTCTAGGGCACAAACTGACCGAGGTGGCGATACACTGGAGTCTCATTCGGATCCCCCGTTCGGCCATCCAGACGTTGGCTTTATTCCTAATTCACTTAGGCGTTTGGAAACGACACGTCTCAATTCCTTCCCTGTCCATCCCTAATCCGACCTTACGTTTTGTCCTTAATGACCTCTTCGTCAGCGTAGCTCTTAATATTGCTGTGACCTAGGAACCGTACAAAAACTCTGAGCAAATCTGTTTCATTGAGCAACACAAGTAGCAGCTAGCTCGTCATTTTACTGATGTCTCGAGGAGGCATTTAAATAGCGCTCTACCTTCTCCGTGTTGCAGATCGTTTTGATGCTCCTGTCGGCTGGTGGCGTTATCGTCATCTAAACTAATGAAGCATGGCTTCTGATAGCTTTGCTAGTATCTAGATTTTATAAATGAAAATCGGGGCGACATCGCTGTGTGTTTGTTGTAAATTATTACCGTGAACATAACAGTACTACATCTACATGGCTACTCTTCAATTAATAATTAAGTGCCTGGCAGAGGATTCATCGAACCGCCTTTAAGCTATTTCTCTACCGTTTCTGCTATCGAACAGTGCGCGGGAAAGACGGAATACTAAAATCTTTTCGTGCGAGCTCTGAACTATCGTAATTTATTGTGATGATCATTCTTTCCTATGTAGGTGCACGCGAGCAAATGTTTTCACTCCGAGGAGAAAGTCGGTGATAGAAATTTCACGAGAAGATCCTGCCGCAACGAAAAACCTTTGTTTTAATGAGTGCCACCCTAAATCATGTATCCTACGCGTGGCGCTCTCTCCCTATTTGGCGACAGTACAAAACGAACTGCCCTTCTTCGAACTTTCTCGATGTCCTCCATGGAACATATCTGGTAAGGATACCATACCGCACAGCAGTAATCCAGAAGAGGACGTACATGCGTAATATAGGCAGTCTACTAGAAGACCTATTGAATTATATAAGTAGTTTGTCAATAAGCCGTAGTCTTCGGTTTGTTTTACCCACAGCATTATCTATGTGATCGTTCCAACTCGAATTGTTTGTATTTATAATCTCTAAGTATTTATTTGAAATAAATCCGAGATTGACTAACACAACTGGAAAATGGAAAAAAAATACGCTCGTAGCCAACAAGGAGATTTCTTCTGGATAGTATTTATTCGGCGAATTACCGCGTTACCACATCTAGTCGGTAATACTGTATCCTCATCGATACTCCTGGGCTACTGTCCCACCATTTGTTTATTGCATTGTAGTAATGGCCAATTACCGCCACTGACTGAGGGTCTTCCCCTGAATTTTCTCTTTCCAAACTTAATGTTGTTAATATTTATAATGAAAGTTGTGACTGTTTGCCGACCATTCTCCGTGTCATCCACGAGTCTGTGTGTTAGAGAGGAAGATACTTTGTCACTTAGCGCGGCCACACACGCTAACCGCTCAAAAACTACAAACTCGCCCTCACACGGAACGTGAAAGCGCCTGTCGCCGAGCTGGTCGAGTTTTCTGACGTCACGAGGTAGAATTTTATTTTCCTGATGATTCCGAAGGTGAAAGACTGAATAAGACAAACTAATTTTTTGTTTCGTGGAGAGGAACACTGCTAATGGGATAAAAGATAGTTCTACGTGCCACAAGCAGAATTTGTCAGACACCATATTGGAATGCTGCGATTATTATTGAAGCAGATATTTGGTGGATTTCATATTGTAACTTATGTCCTATGAATACATCCTGCTTCGAAGCACGAGCACATGAGCATCTCTGGAAAACACATCGTTTTTAGCACGACATCTTGTCTTAAAATGTCGGGAAACGTCATTCATGTTTAAAGAATGTTCGAATAACTTCGTTTTTCAAAAACAACTTGCATGTTACGAAAGTATACCGTTTCAAAACTAGGGCACATTGGAGATTTATCAAAAATGCCTGTTGTCAGTATGGTTCATTATAATTAAATATCAGTTAATGATATTTAAGGAGATGGGACCTGGATAAACTGAAAGAACCGGAGGTTGTTGAAAGTTTGAGGGAGGATTAGGGAACGATTGACAAGAACATGGGAAAGGAATACAGTAGGAGGAGAAGGGGTAGCTTTGAGAGGTAGAATAGTGAAGGCAGCAGAGGATTAAGTCGGTAAAAAGACGAGAGCTGGTAGAAATCAATGGGTAACATAAGATGTATTCAGTTAAATCGATGAAAGGAGAAAATATAAAAATGCAATAAATGAAGCAGGCGTAAAACACAAACGCCTAAAAATGATACTGACTGGAAGTGCAAAATGGCTAAGCGAGAATGGCTAGAGGACGAACGTAAGGATTTAGAAGCATATATCACTAGTAGTAGTAGTAGTAGTAGTAGTAGTAGTAGTAGTAGTAGTAGTAGTAGTATATAAGGTCAATACAAGGGAGAGATACTTGAGGACAGTATTGTGGAAATGGCAGAGGAAGTAGGTGAAGGTGAGATAGGAGATACGTTGCTGCCTGAAGAATTCGACAGAGCACTGAAAATCCTCAGTCGAAACAAAGCTCCGGGAGTACACAACGCTCCGTTAGAACTACTGATAGCCTTCGGAGAACCAGCCAAGACAAAACTCTTCCATCTAGTCAGCAAGATGTATGAAACAGGCGAAATACCCACAGACCTCAAGAACAACATAATTATTCCTATTCCGAAGAATGCAAGTGCTGACAGATGCGAAAATCATCGAACTATTAGTTTAATAATAAACGGTTGTAAAATACTAACACTAATTCTTTACAGAAGAGCGGAGAAACTTTTAGAAGCAGACCTCTGGGAACATCAATTTGTATTCCGGAGAAATGTAGGTTTACGATAGGCAATACTGACTCTAGGATTTCCCATAGAAGAAAGGTTAAGGAAAGGCAAACCTACGGTTGCAGCATTTGTAGGCTTAGATAAAGCTTTCAACAATGTTGACTGGTATACTGTCTTCAAAATTCTGAAGGTAGCAGGAGTAAAATACAGGAAGCGAAAGACCATTTACAACTTGTACAGAAACCAGACAGCAGCTAAAAGAAACTAGGGCCATGAAAGAGAAGCATTGGTTGAGAAGGGAGTGAGACAGGATTGTAGTCTATCCTCGAATTTATTCAATCTGTGTACTGAGCAAGCTGTAAAGGTAACAATAGAAAAATTTGAAGTAGAAATTAAAGTTAAGGAAGAAGTAGAAACGTCGAGAATTTCCGACAACATAGTAATTCCTTGATAGACAGCAAAGTACTTGGAAGAGCAATTGAAAATAATGGACAGTGTCTTGAAAGAAGGATATAAGATGAACATCAATAAAAGCAAAACGAGGGTAATGGAATGTAGTCGAACTAAATCAGGTGATGCCGAGAAAATTAGAAAATGAGAACGCTAAAAGTAGTAAATGAGTTTTGCTATTCGGGGAGCAAAATAACTGACAGTGGCCGAAGTAGAGAGGATATAAGATGTTGACTGGCTGTGGCAAGGAAAGCGTTTCTGAAGAAGAGAAATTTGTTAACATCCAGTATAGATTTGTCAGGAAGTCCTTTCTGTAAGTATTTGTATGGAGTGTAGCCATGTATGGAAGTGAAACGTGGACTATAAGCAGTGTAGACAAGAAGAGAATAAAAGCTTTTGAAATGTGGTGCTACGGGTGAATGGTGAAGATTAGATGGGTATATCGCTTAACCAATGGGAAAGTTCTGAATAGAGTTGGGGAGAAAAGAAATTTGTGGCACAACCTGACTGGAAAAAGCGATCTGTTGGTAGGCCACATTCTCAGACATCAAGGGATCGCCAATTTAGTACTGAAGGGAAACGTGGGGGTTAAAAATCTTACAGGGAGACCAAGAGATGAGTACAGTAAGCAGATCCATAAGGATGTGGATTGCAGTAGTTTTTCGGAGTTGAAGAGACTTGTACAGGATAGAGCAGCATTAAGAGCTGCGTCTTCGGACTGAAGATAGCAACAACAACAAAATGACTAACTGGTTGCGTAATCCTTCAGGACATGGCGTCATGAAAGACGTCTAATATTAATTTATTCGTTCATTCATTCAAAAAAAAAAAAAAAAAAAAAAAAAAAAACAAACTTTCCAGGTTGTGGGATATATAATGTCTTTGTACACTTCCTGTATGATTGTGTGTATAAACATGCATGTACATGCACACACCTGCTTGTGCGCCCACCTGCTACGGAAAATGTAATAGTAATATTGCAGTAAATAAATTGTTGTTAGGATTATTTATACGATAACTTGTAGTAATTTCAGTAAGAGTGTTTGGTGCTGTTTAAAGTACTGTAATTCGCATCATAAAAAAATTCTGCTAGTTAACAGAATCAGTGGTCTAGTAAAAATGATCTTAGGATTTTAATAAAAAGTAAAAATGATTTTTATTTCATGTGAAGGATATTGTAAATTTATATTGCATTATTTGGAATAGAAGTTCTAAAAGCATATGTACGTAATGACTGGAGATGGAACTTCCCTTTCTGCCGTACATCAAGTTTATGGATATTGACGTTTTTATTTACGTTTACTACAGACAGTATGCGAGTAGCATTTGGATAAGGAAATTATTTAATAGCGCTAATACAACAAGGTTAGAGACGTCCATTTTCGTAAACCACCAGCGTGATTTGCAAGCCAGATACAACCAGCAACTGCCGCTGTTAATAACCTTCCGCTGTTAACTACCTCTCGAGAACATAGTGAAAAAAATTTAATTGCAAAAATAACCTAAATTGCCCGATTATGGCAGCGTACGTCAGAGCGTGACATTTTACTTTGAAGTCTTTGCAGCAATGCGGTTATCGGCCCTTATTCAAGACTGTCGGAAGCCGTCTCGAACCACAGTTACGTCTGGCTTCAGCTGAGCGCCGCGGTGGTCCAGGAGGCCGCCTCGGCCGGCGCGGCGCGCAGATTTGTGCGAGGCGGCGAGTGCCTCGGGAAGCGCAAATTGGATTGCAGCCAGCCTGCAGCTGGGGCGTTTAGCGCGAGGCGGGGGCGCCGCCGGCTGCTGAAGCCTTCCAGACGCCGGGCAGCCCGATTACTGCCCCCACAGGAGGACGCCAGCAAAGTGTCCGCGCTGATTACTTCTCAGACTCGCTCACCGACTGAGCGAGGCTTTCTTACCGGAGAGCGCTCCTAAAACTACGTCTGCCAGGACAGTCTTACTGCAGTTGAGAGGATCGTCTGCTCTACACGTCCGCTGAGGTGAAGCAGTGCCCTAAGAGCAAGGACCTGGTCAGTGCATTTCTAAGAGAAACAATGTAATAGGCCCTGTAATATTATCAGTGCACAGCAGTTTATCAAACAGGATAACCAGCACTATCAGATTCTTGACAGACGGTGTTGTTGTCTTCATGAAAGTGTCGTCGTTGGACGAGCGTGAGAGAATGCAGAAAGACTTGGACATACTCTGCTTGGTGCAATGCCGACTATTTCCTTGCTGATGAATACAATATGCCGCTTACAAGGAAGAAGAACAATCCAAAAGTATCAGATTACAAGACTAGTGATCACTATCTTGACCACTTCACCCATTTCATGTATTTAGGAATGCTGGAAAGTGATATTAAATGAGAACAGTACTTAAAATCGGTGTTACGGGAGACAAATGGGAGAAATTTGCTAGAAAGGTTCTGGCAAAGTGTAGTACACCTTTAAAAGAAATCACATGGATGACACCTACAGGGAGCTCGCCGCTCCTAGGCGGTTTCGTGCTTGGCTACCACGGGGCTCCAGCCTTTGCAGCATCTTTTCCCATCCGTGTTGCATGTCTATCTTCTTGCTGTTCTTTTTCCTCTCTCTTGGGGAACACGCCTGGGAATGTTTTTGGGAATGTTTTTGGGAATGTTTTTGGGAATGTTTTTGGGAATGTTTTTGCATATTTGGTCGCTGATATCAGAACAGTCTCTCTACTGTCTTTCGTTCCTTCTTTCTATTTTTATTCCTAATCTCCTACCCTTCCTCCACTTCCGTGTTTGAGGTTCCTCTTTTTCTTCTTCCTCCCAGTGTGCTGCTGAAGGTCAGCCCATGCGTCTGACGCGTAACAAATTACTGGGCGTAATTCCAAGCCCCGGATCGACAGGTAGGGTTCGCGCGTACCACCTGGAACAGGCCAGGCCCAGGGAGGGATGACTACCTGAGCTGCTACCTTCCCAAATCGCCAATTGGTCACTGTGTAAGGTGTTCGGAAGGAGTGACATGAAATGTGGATAATCACCTAAGACGAGTATCTCCCCTCCGATGCGCCTCCCACCCCCGCCCCAAGTTGGTAGGAGCGTACCATTGGAGATGCTGGAATCGTGGGGGATTTTCTCGCAATGAGCCAATGATCTTCTTCACAGTCAGTGACTACTAAATGTAAAAGGAATGAGGCTAATGATTCAAAGACCCTCCCAGCTGCACCATAGTCATTTGTCGTGGTAAATCCGTTTATTATTCAGAAAGGTGTCGATGCAATTGCAGGCTCTTGAAATCCTGCTCTCGTTTACGCAATGGCACATTGCTTTTGGAGACTACCTACGATTCTTAAGCACAACAACTGCTTGCAGCTTCGCTCCATCGAGGCCCATCAAACGCTGAATTCTTCGCATGGTGTTGTTCACACTAGGCTGCTCGATGGTCTGACAGAGGCAGACGTCCAAACTCACCTCTCTGATCATAGCATCTTTGTAGTCCATTGGGTGATGGAGAAGGTAGGTACATATTTAGTGCCCACATGCACTCCTTTTCTCACTTTTGACAGAGTAGTGCTTCTGTCAAAGATCAGAGCAGCTTTTGAAGTTACCATCGTCCGACCGTACATTCCGAACCTGATGCGCTGCTGCTAGTGTCATCGTTACAACCACACTCGAATGCCCTGTCGTCACACGGCCAAATCTGTTAACTGTGGTAGGGATGCTCATGAGAGCGACTGTTCGCCTCGTACTCCCCGATATCTCAGTTGCAGTGGCGACCATGCAGTCTCTATTATCGCATATATCTCGATGAGTGGCCGAACAGGAGATGAAGGTGAAGGACAATTGCGTTACCTTGTCGCTCGCAGGGTGATGGCTAGTAGGAAACGTGTGTTCAAACATACGACACCGTTCTTGATACATCTCGCTCCATCAAGGACATGCCCACGCAGACATGCAACCTCAAATTCGGTTTCGGGTCTTGAGTAAGAATGGGCTGTAATTCCTCCGCAGACATTCAGACATCTCATTGACAGTGTACCTAGCCGAGTTCAAACCGTATATAACCCATATTATTAAATGACTGTTGAAACATGTCTGGATACTTGTGATGAGATAATGCATTTGTAAATGTAAGTGTACTGTGTACAGACTTAAACAAAACTCATCGACTCTTAGCGTACGTCCCCCTGTGGCGTCGCTGGCTAGAAAAGACTCTCGGACTTTCCGTGACTGTCATAAGAGGCGATTAATAGGAGTCTTTTTTTCTTGGGTTAAGATTTTTATTTTTGTCTTGTGACTACTCTTCGGACTTAGGAAGGATTTTGCTTTTTCACTTTTTGATGCTTTGCCCTTCACACTTGTTGGCTTTTTAAATTCTAGTCTCATTTTTAGGTTTCACCTCCAGGTTCCAAATTTTACGAAATTGCGGGCCATTTGGGAAAGGATGTCTTACTGCGATGGATTACCTCTCTACTGTGCACTGTTATCTTTTTCATCTGCCAGTCAAGTGGATCTACCTCTGCACCCGAAATCCAATGCAGTAGCCAGTCCGTCGTGGTGGGATTGTCATGTACCTTCTTGGTGGTAGCTCCCTGACAAGACAGAGATCTCACTGCCAGTGCCTGAGCTGTGACCTCCTGTGTCAGCCAAAGAGAAGTGCCTGTCGACTTTGGGGTACCGGTACTCTGGGCAACGGCTACTGTGCCAAGTGGCATTCGCCTTGGTGGGGTTCCGTCCATGGGGACGGCCTCCAGTCAGAGTGGCATCTGAGTGGATGATCGGCAATGAAACGGATCAAACTTAATGGTGGCCATGCCAACAAGGCCGTCTCATCAGTCAGGAATAGTGATTTTAATGCAGAAGTTTACAATTCTACAGGATTTCGGTCATCGACCATGCCTCAAGACGAGAGCCAGGCAGGGAGGAACGGAAGCGGAAGTTTGCCAAGTTCTTGGTTTGCTCCCGGACTGACAGCACCTCTTTCACATCAACGAGGCTAATGTTCTTCGTTGAAAATATTGAAGATGGGTTAGGGAATTTCCGCCAATAGAGATGGGAAATGGGTCTTTGTTGATCAAAACATCACACACTAACCAATCATGGGCACTTCAGGCCTCTGTCAAGTTAGGAGATGCACCATCACCATTTCTCCTCATATCAAGCTCAACAGAATTCACGGTCTATCTTCCATCAGGACCTAACCCCACAAACAGATGAAGAGATGAGTACTAATCTCGGATGGCGTGGAGTCCATTTCGTTCGCCGCTTCCAGAAGGGATCCAAGGATAGTAGAGTGGACACTACAGTTTTTACCGTACCCTTTAGCAGCAACATTTTGCCTGAGAAGGTTGTCGTGGTTTATAGGTGTGATGTCAGGCCTTCCTATCCTTCTCTGGTGATACGTTTTAAGTGCCAAAGGTTTGTAAACGTCCATTCGCTGTTCTAATAAGGCTATTTGTAGGGCATGTGGACAGATGGTCTCTGAGGGCAACCCTTATGACAACCCCCGTCAATGTGTCAGCTGTCCACACCCTTCTCGTTAACCGCAATGCTCGGTGTTCAAGAGGGAGAGGAAAATTCAAGAGTATAAAACGCTTGGCTGCCTGTCTCACCGTGACACAAGGTAAATGTCTGAAAGACTTCATCCAGCTAATATGGTCAGTTTTGCGACTGTCATGTCACAGTCCACACCTCACACAATGACACTCTTGCACGACACCTCCAGGCTCTTCTCGTATTCCAGGTTCTGCCCCACCGTTAGGATAGAGAACGTCAGCTCCATCGTCCCCTACACCTAAAACACTGTGGTTCCCACACCATCGGTGCGGCCAGAGATGGTTAGTCATCCTTTGTGTTAGGGATGAGGACATCTGTCAAGGTGGCCCGTATCAGTACAAAGTCCAGCAGCCACAGGCTGTGGGCTGAAGAAAAGTACAGACCTCTTTTCTCTCAGAACATAAAATGGGGGAACTCTCAGAAGTGGAAGTCTCAGAAGGGTAAGGATAACCAGAAAGATACGCCGCTTTCTGAGGGTTCGGATGTTCCGCTCCCCAGCCGTGAAGCAATCGAGCCTGTGCACAGGGATGATGGATCACACAGTCAGGTGGACCACAACGTGGCAGCGAAGTAATCACACTCATCTTTTACATTCGCCACTTTCTCAGATTTGACGCCAACGCTCCCTCAATGGAGCTGTAACAGCTACTACCGCCATTTGACCGATCTCCGTCATTTAATGGCTACTTACTCGGTAATTGGAATAGCGCCTCAGAAAACATGATTTAGGCTAACACACCTCCCTGCTCTGAAAAACTACCAACCCTACTGTACCAATGATGTTAATGCCGAGAGAACGTCATACATGCTGATATTTTCAGTGATCAGGTGCCCCTTACTAATGCACTAAAGGTTGTGGCCGTTAGTGTCTACCTATCAGTTCGGATGACAATAAACAATGCTTATCAACCCCCCAGACTGCGGTCTTTGTTGGTGCCTTGAAGCCATAGGGCATATATCATGGTTCCAAAGTGCCTTTCGGGCCGCTCCGGTCCACTACAGATAACCTGGTTCGTTTGGAATCTGCAGTGTGCAAAGCTTTTGCGCGTTGTCAACATCTGATTGCTGTGTTCTTTGAACTACAGAAGGCGTACAATACAACCTGGCGGCATCATATCCTCTCTACACGGTGTGAATGGGGTTTCCGGGTCAGTTGACCGATCTATATCCAGAATTTCCTATCCCTCCGTTTTTTTATCCGGACAAGTTGGACTCGCAGCAGTCACTATGTACAGCAAACTGGAGTCCCTCAGGGATCGGTTCTGAGCGTAACGCTGTTCGCTATCGCTATCAGTGGTATCATAAATACAGTGCGCCCCACAGTCCCTCCGTCACTGTATTTGGATGATCATCGTCTGTGCTACGCTTCTGCTTCACTGCAGAGGTCCAATTTCAAGGGGCTGTCTGGAGAGTTTATCACTGGGCCGTGAACCATGGCTCTAAATTTTCTCCTGCAAAATTGCGAGTTAAGCATTTTTGTCGACTCCAGGCTGTGCACTCACACATAGAAATTTATCTCGGTGACTATTTACTTGAACTAGTTTGAAATTTTGCAATTCTTGTGTGTTTTACTTGACCACAAGCTGTCTTGTCTGCTACATGTCTGCCAGCTCAAGGCAGCTTGGACGAAGAAGCTGAGTGCTCCGTTTTCTTATTCACTCCTTGTGGGGCGCGGACTGCACAGTTTTTCTGATATTTTACAAAGCGGTGATTTTATCCCACGTGGACTTGGATGTGTTGCCTATGGGTTGGCAGCACTGTCTGCTGTACCCTGTTCACCAGGTGCAGTTGGCAGCAGGGACCTTCCGTAAGAGCGGTGATGACACCCTCCTCGCGGAACTCTCTCACTGCGGCGTGTTAGATGACAGCGGCTTCTGGCACGTTATGCAGTCGCTATCTGTCGGATGCCTACCTTCTTATATCAGTCAACTCTCTTCCACAACCTGCAGTTCAGACTGTTCTTTCATGGCCCAAAACTGGAAGACCATCTGGGATCTGACTCGATATTCTATAGAAGGACCTCCAACATCCTCCGTTAGTCTGTGTTTCTGGAGCTCCGTCTCGACACCCATCTTGGTCTGTACCCTGTCCTGTGGTACGGATGGACCTCTTTTGTGGCCCCCAAGAAGAATGTTGATCCTACCCTTCTACGACACCTATTTCTTTGACTCCTCCACGATTATTCTAATTCGGTATGCATCTACACAGATGGATCGAAAATAAACAGTAGGAACGCGAGGAGCACACACTACCGAGTGTATACACTGAAGAGTTGGTTGCCATCTCGCAGGCTTTGCATTGCAATCAAAACATAGACTCCGACGTACTTTCTGATATATAGCGATTCTGTGAATTACTTAGAGGGGTAACTATGTGCTATCCCAAAAATCTTTTGGTCGCAAGTATCCATTACCTACTGGCTGACCATTACAGCTCTGGAAAGACTGTGACCTTCATCCGGACACCGCCTCTCATAGGTATCACAAGAAATGAACACGCTGACCATGTAGCTAAAGACGCTACTACAGATGAACAATTTGACGATGGGATGTCGGACACAGATTTACGATTACAACTTGGTTGGAATATTTTGATGCTCTGGGAATTAACAATGGCAGTGTACTACGACCCAAAAGAAGTTGATATCGATTAAAAGGTTCACGAAGATGTGGCACACATCTTGCCGGGCCGCTTTTAAAGATGCCATTCTGTTCTTCCGGCCACGCATCGGCCACACGACCCACCCACGAGATGCTTCTGCCTTAGTAGGATCCTCCTCAATGCTGCTGCCGCTGTAGTCTACTGGCGACAGCGCAAGTTCTTGTTGAGTGCGCCCTGCTGGCCGTTCTGCGGCACTCTGTCACTACCTCAGATGATTGCGGATGACGTGGCAGCCACTAGCAAAGTGTTGCATTTCCTGAGGGAGAGCAGATTTTACCCCGTGGTCTAGGGGTAGCGTCTTTGATTCATAATCAAAACGTCTTCGGTCCCGGGTTCGATCCCCGCCACTGCCTAAATTTTGATAAATAATCAGCATTGGCGGCCGAAGACTTCCGGCATAAGAAGTCAGCCTCATTCTGCCAACGGCCTTGTCAAAGAGGGCGGAGGAGCGGATAGAGGTTCAGGGCACTCTCTTGTCCTACGGGTGGGAAATTGCCCCTAAAGGCGGAAGAATCAGCAATGATCAACGACATGAGGATGCAGGAGGCAATGGAAACTACTGCATTAAAGACACGTAACTTGTATCCACAGGACATGTGGCCTGTAATTGAAGAAGTGTCATGATGATCTCTCCAGTGGCAAAAGATTCCGGAATAGTCCCCCATTCGGATCTCCGGGAGGGGACTGCCAAGGGGGAGGTTACCATGAGAAAAAGATTGAATAATCAACGAAATGATAACGTTCTAAGAGTCGGGGCGTGGAATGTCAGAAGCTTGAACGTGGTAGGGAAACTAGAAAATCTGAAAATGGAAATGCAAAGGCTCAATCTAGATATAGTAGGGGTCAGTGAAGTGGAAGGAAGACAAGGATTTCTGGTAAGATGAGTATCGGGTAATATCAACAGCAGCAGAAAATGTAGGATTCGTTATGAATAGGAAGGTAGGGCAGAGGGTGTGTTACTGTGAACAGTTCAGTGACCGGGTTGTTCTAATCAGAATAGACAGCAGACCAACACCGACAACGATAGTTCAGGTATACATGCCGACGTCGCAAGCTGAAGATGAACAGATAGAGAAAGTGTATGAGGACATTGAAAGGGTAATGCAGTATGTAAAGGGGGACGAAAATCTAATAGTCATGGGCGACTGGAATGCAGTTGTAGGAGGAGGAGTAGAAGAAAAGGTTACAGGACAATATGGGCTTGGGACAAGGAATGAAAGAGGAGAAAGACTAATTGAGTTCTGTAACAAGTTTCAGCTAGTAATAGCGAATACCCTGTTCAAGAATCACAAGAGGAGGAGGTATACTTGGAAAAGGCCGGGAGATACGGGAAGATTTCAATTAGATTACATCATGGTCAGACAGAGATTCCGTAATCAGATACTGGATTGTAAGGCGTACCCAGGAGCAGATATAGACTCAGATCACAATATAGTAGTGATGAAGAGTAGGCTGAAGTTCAAGACATTAGTCAGGAAGAGTCAATACGCAAAGAAGTGGGATACGGAAGTACTAAGGAATGACGAGATACGTTCGAAGTTCTCTAACGCTATAGATACAGCAATAAGGAATAGCGCAGTAGGCAGTACAGTTGAAGAGGAATGGACGTCTCTAAAAAAGGCCATCACAGAAGTTGGGAAGGAAAACATAGGTACAAAGAAGGTAGCTGCGAAGAAACCATGGGTAACAGAAGAAATACTTCAGTTGATTGATGAAAGGAGGGAGTACAAACATGTTCCGGGAAAATCAGGAATACAGAAATACAAGTCGCCGAGGAATGAAATAAATAGGAAGTGCAGGGAAGCTAAGACGAAATGGCTGCAGGAAAAATGTGAAGACATCGAAAAAGATATGATTGTCGGAAGGAAAGACTAAGCTTACAGGGAAGTCAAAACAACCTTTGGTGACGTTAAAAGCAACGGTGGTAACATTAAGAGTGCAACGGGAATTCCACTGTTAAATGCAGAGGAGAGAGCAGATAGGTGGAAAGAATACATTGAAAGCCTCTATGAGGGTGACGATTTGTCTGATGTGATAGAAGAAGAAACAGGAGTCGATTTAGAAGAGATAGGGGATCCAGTATTAGAATCGGAATTTAAAAGAGCTTTGGAGAACTTACTGTCAAATAAGGCAGAAGGGATAGGTAACATTCCATCAGAATTTCTAAAATCATTGGGGGAAGTGGCAACAAAACGACTATTCACGTTGGTGTGTAGAATATACGAGTCTGGCGACATACCATCTGACTTCCGGAAAAGCATCATCCACACAATTCCGAAGATGGCAAGAGCTGACAAGTGCGAGAATTATCGCACAATCAGCTTAACAGGTCATGCATCGAAGCTGCTTACAAGAATAATATACAGAAGAATGGAAAAGAAAATTGAGAATGCGCTAGGTGACGATCAGTTTGGCTTTAGGAAAAGTAAAGGGACGAGAGAGGCAATTCTGACGTTACGGCTAATAATGAAAGCAAGGCTAAAGAAAAATCAAGTCACTTTCATAGGATTTGTCGACCTGGAACAATCGTTCGACAATATAAAATGGTGCAAGCTGTTAGAGATTCTGAAAAAAGTAGGGGTAAGCTATAGGGAGAGACGGGTCATATACAATATGTACAACAACCAAGAGGGAATAATAAGGTTCAGGAGCGGAATTAAAATACAAGGTGAAAGGATATCAATGATACGATTCGCTGATGACATTGCTATCCTGAGTGAAAGTGAAGAAGAATTAAATGATCCGCTGAACGGAATGAACAGTCTAATGAGTACACAGTATGGTTTGAGAGTAAATCGGAGAAAGACGAAGGTAATGAGAAGTAGTAGAAATGAGAACAGCGAGAAACTTAACATCAGGATTGAAGGTCACGAAGTCAATGAAGTTAAGGAATTCTGCTACCTAGGCAGTAAAATAACCAATGACGGACGGAGCAAGGAGGACATCAAAAGCAGACTCGCTATGGCAAAAAAGGCATTTCTGGCCAAGAGAAGTCTACTAATATCAGATACCGGCCTTAATTTGAGGAAGAAATTTCTGAGGATGTACGTCTGGAGTACAGCATTGTATGGTAGTGAAACATGGACTGTAGGAAAACCGGAACAGAAGAGAATCGAAGCATTTGAGATGTGGTGCTATAGACGAATGTTGAAAATTAGGTGGACTGATAAGGTAAGGAATGAGGAGGTTCTACGCAGAATCGGAGAGGAAAGGAATATGTGGAAAACTGATAAGGAGAAGGGACAGGATGATAGGACATCTGCTAAGACATGAGGGAATGACTTCCATGGTACTAGAGGGAGCTGTAGAGGGCAAAAACTGTAGAGGAAGACAGAGATTGGAATACATCAAGCAAATAATTGAGGACGTAGGTTGCAAGTGCTACTCTGAGATGAAGAGGTTAGCACAGGAAAGGAATTCGTGGCGGGCCGCATCAAACCAGTCAGTAGACTGATGACAAAAAAAAAAGTGATACTCTTCCACTACCAGTGTTAGGGGTGATCGTTGGGGGGGGGGGGGGGGGAAGGGCGAGAACCTACCCCTGTGGCGGATACCCAGCAACCGACTGCAGATTACTTTCTTCCCCTCTCACCCCGTTGTGCAAGGTGCTCCCTGGGTTATCTCCTTTCTTTTATCTGTTGTGGTAAAACTACTGGCACGCCTTTGTAATCTCTTCGATTTGTTTAATTTTTTCGCTTTTTACCTCTAAATATGTTTCTCTCGTAAGAAGGGAATGATGACTCGGTTGTTTAGTCCCTTAAACACAATCATCTTCATGTTAGCATAAGTTTTCCAACACATCTTCAGTTGCCAGAGCTGTTGGTTTTTTATTATTATTATTATTAGTGTATTCAATCTATTGAATCATCGTCTGTGCGTCCCTAATTTTCTGTGAGCTGGTTCGTTCGATTTTCTGTGGCTGTGCTAACCAACAGTTCCTATGACTGTATAGATTGTTACTCCCATTACTACCATCTGTCATTTCGCCACTCCCTTTCTAACAGGTTGCATCACGGTACACTCTCCAACTTTTCTCTGCATACGATTATCTTGCGTTTGAGTATCGTTGTTAGGTCTACTTCAAAGCGTCCATAGAATTTCAATCTTCTAATCACCGCCAGTATTAAATTTATAACACCGTCGCCTCCCTTGAGGCGTGAGGAACATAATCAGTCGGATAAAATATGATTCTCAGTGATTTCCTACATCTGTCTACAAAATGTAGTCACTTTCTGGCATCGCACCGCCAGGAACCAGACGCGGAGTATCCGGCGAAATAGAGAGGAAAAGGCAGCAACCAACCTGCGGCACTTACCGTATAACCACCAGTCAGTTCCAACTCGTCTTAAGAATGTTTCGTCACACGGACAGCACCGGTAGAAGGCCGATGTGATACTGCCGCATTACTTTCCCGTAGGACTCTTCGCAAAATAAAAACCTGCATTCCAGAGAGGAACTACTACAAGGACATCTACAGTGTACTACAGAGAGAGCAATGAATACACTAGGAACAGGAGTCACAAAATGCAAAGTAAACGTGGTTAAGTTCACAAGTGTGAACGCGTAGAAACAAGACGATTGAATAGTTGCTCATGTGTCCAAGGATGGATTATTCTTCTTATACTTCTTATTTTTATTTTTAATTTTTTCTTTAGAGTGGAATATGTATTTTTATGCAATGACAAGGCGATGAGAGCTACATAGTTTTGGAAGAAGAGCGTTCACTTGTTCTTACTCTGACACGAAAAGTGAGTGAGTGTATTTCCTGCCCCACGTTCACGGACATCACTATCTTGAGGATCCCACGTCTTCCGACGGTCATTACGAGGTGGATATTCATCCTAACGTTTTCCCGGTTAACAAACGATGTAGAAGTTGTCTGTGCCCATTCAGCATAGTTCTCGCGATTGTAGGTGGACTGTTGGCAGGTACACATGTAAAGTACAATGTCCTGATATAAACGACTTTCAAGTGTGTCCTTGATTTTCGTTTTTTAGAGACTCGCGTGAATACTTCGTCTGACGAAGTACGGTGCTATTCAATTGACAAAATGTGTATTTTGTGAATACGCTCCGCCACAATGTTACGAAAGGCAAGAGCCGAAAGAACACACAACGTTCCCTGCCTTTTGTAGGGAAGCATGTTTGTGTAATTCATATTTTCTTACTACAAGCTGACGGACCCGTTTTGTACAAATTTTCAATGGCCGAGGTCAGGGCCTACAGGGCTCAGAGTGGCTGTAATTCTGCATTTCGCTACACACACACACACACACACACACACACACACACACACAAAATGGTTAAGGCTCTGGACTCATCCAGGACGAATACCTGATTCAGTCATTATTATTTGCATTTCCTTGCCTTCATTTAGCTCATAGTAGGCTACAGTCGTTGCTTGTTGCGGTTCTTTCGATATGATCGTGTCCGCTTCTTTCACCTTTATTTTGTAAATGAGCTGTGATCATCACGTTCTCTCTGATTTTTCTCCTCGCCATACTCAGTGGACCCAAGAACTCACTCTTCCCAAGGACTTAGTATCAACTGCCCTCTTTTAGGAGCCAAATAAGAGATCTGTCGCAAAATAGCGTAGCGTGCATCAGTGCAGGGTCATTAAAACCGGGCACGGGTCTCCCTTCTTCGGCAAGCAGGAAACATTACACCCAAGTTGTGTTTAGTAAAAAGATTGCACGATGTCATGTCTTGGTATGCTTGTGATGAATTGTGGATGGTTAGGGCGAGGTCGAAAAATCTACCGCCTCCATTTGTATTCGTTAGCGCTCTAATGCGGAGAAGGCATTTGCATGAAATTGGCCATCACCCGTCCAGGATGGGCGGGCAGCGTCGTAAAATTCGCTTCTGCGCCCCTGGCGGCAGCCATAATTTTTTTTTTTCAGCCCTCGTAAGTGGCGCATTAGTAACGGAAGCGCATTGATTACAGCCACTCCTCCACGTGTCTTCTCTTCCGTTTTTCTGTCTTTTTATTACTATGCCAGGTAGCGAATGCCGCGGGCAGCGCCCGTGTGGAAGCACGCGCTGTGACAGTCGTCCGTTTGTGCACCCCTAACGCATTTGTAATTGACTCCATTGTCGCAGCGGGATCGCTTTCTTGCGTGATTCTATACGCGGCATTTACATCGTGAAGCGCCGTATACGAAATTAGCCGTGTGTTTTTCAGCCGGTTCGTTTGTACAGAATGGCCGGCAGCATCTACGGCAGCGATCTCGGTGTGGGAGAAACGGTGAGATTTTTGTGGCGAGGGTGCGGCACGGAACAAAAGCACCGCCGCAGCTACAGCTGCCTATGAGGGCTTCCCGAGCTCTCTGTAACAGTACCGTAGTAGAAGTAGCAGCAGTTTCCGGTACTGGAACAACCGTAGCATTTTAATGAAAATTTCAACTGGAAAAAAAATACATTACGCGATTGTATCGCGTTCACAAGCTATAAAATGGCGGGGCATTGGCGGAGATGTCATCTGTACTCGGATGAGGCATGTGAAAAAGTGTCCGACGTGATTATGGGTCGCACGACTTCTAATTAAAAGGCTTTGTACGCGGAATGTTAATGGGACCAGACGCATGGGACGTTCCATTTCGGAAACCATTACGGAATTCAATACCCCGAGATCCACAGGGTCAAGAATGTGCCGAGAATACCAAATTTCAGGCATTACATCTCAACACCGACAACACAGTGGACGACGGTCTCCACTTAACGATCGAGAGCAGCGGCGTCTGCCGTTTGCCTAGAGTTGTCGGTGCTAGCAGACAAGCAACGCTGCATGGCAAAATCGCAGAAATCAGTGTGGTACATACGACGAGCGTATCCTTCAGGACAGTGCGGTGAAATGTAGCGTTAATGGGCTGTGGCCCCAGACTACCGACGCGAGTGCCTCTGCTAACAGCACATCATCACCTGCAACGCCTCTCCTGGACTCGTGACCAGGTTGGACCCTAGGTGACTGGAAAACCGTGCTCTGTTCAGATAAGTGCCGATTTCAGTTGGGAAGAGCTGATAGTAGGCTCTAGGTGCGGCGCAGATCCCACGAGACCATACACTCAAGCTATCAACAAGGCACTATGCAAGTTGGTGGTGGCTCCATAATGGTGTGGGCTACGTTTACATGGAATGGAGTGGGTCCTGTGGGTCCAACTGAACCGATCATTGAATGGAAATGGTTTCGTTCGTCTCTTGCGACACCATTTGCAGCCATTCAAGGTCTTCATGTTGCCAAAAAACAATTAAATTTTTATGGATGACAATGTGTCATGTCGCCGGGCCACTGTTGTGCGCGATCGATTTGAAGAACATTCTGGACAATTCCAGCGAATGCTTTGGCCACAGAGATCGTCCCCACGTGAATCCCATCGCATATTTAGGGACATAATGGAGATGTCAGTTCGTGCACAAAATCCTGCACCGGCAACGATTTCGCAATTATGGACGATAATAGAGACAGCATGGCGCAATATTTCTGCAGGGGACATTCAGCGACTTGGTGAGTCCATGCCGCGTAGAGCTGTTGCACTAAGCCGTGTACAAAGAGGTCCGATTCGATATAAAGAGGTATCCCACCACTTCTGTTATCTCAGTGTAATTGACACATTTGCACTTCGAATAATAACAAGTATTGGGAGAAACAGGTAACTAAGTTGAAATATCTTGCGTATTTTCATTCAATCATGTGATACGGAATAGCGATCTGGTGTAATTCATCTTCATGAAACAAAGTATTCATCGCCCAAAGACGTGCTGTAAGAATGACGTTTGCTGTAAACAATCCACTGCAGTTCAAAAGGGACAATTATGTAAATAGCTAACGCTAGAACCAAAAATAGCTTCGTCTATGTGGCCGTATTTGCTTTACAATTCTTGAGGTTATTTTTGTTCTGTCGTTGGAACTACAAACATGAGGTTTTTTTTTTTCCACCAGACACGTTTCGCTTCATTGAGGTAAAGCATCATCAGTGGTGGTGATTTTCGCTTGATTTCTCTCTTACATCGGGAAATGCAAAACAAAACAAACAGTAGACAGTGGTGTGCGAAGAAGTGTGGTGTGAGAAAAAAGCATAGTGCTGCAGAACAACTAAAAATTAGACCACAACTACCAGTGTCTAAAGGAAAAAAAAATCAACGATGTACTAGCAGACGGCATTTCCCGATGTGAGCGAAAAATAGAGCGAGAATCACCACTACTGATGATGCTTTTCCTCAATACAGCGAAACGCGTCTGGTGAGAAGAAAACTCATTTTTTGTAGTTGCAACGACAGAACAAAAATACCCTCAAGAAAAAATAACATTCGTTACTCAACATTAAGATGGTCTTCAGCAAAAATAGCGGTGCACAATGCTGCTACCAAAGTTTATTACCTACCCAATGATACAAAATGTCGGACAGACTGAAAAGTTAAATTTGTAAACAAAACGAAAAAAATTCTAATTGACAGCTCCCTTCTATTCCGCAGAATTTTTACTCTACTGTATAAAAGATGGGTACGAATTACTAATTCACATCTAAAAAAAGCAAAATAAATTAGAAAATGAAGAACTACTTGTAAAAGGTCAGCGTGTAGCCATATTTTACAAAAGAATGTGTAATGAGAGTGTAAGCTGATTCGTTCCACATCATTGCGATCAATCGTACAAATAATCCGTGGAACATGAAAGTAACCGTTAATTATACGAGTCAGATTAAATGTTGTTGCCATTTGGCAGCTAACGGCCTGGACGGGCATAAGAGTACGAGAAGACTTCATACATTCCACAAGAAGACAGCTCTGGTCGTAATTGGAAAATAACAGATTTTTCGCGTGCTTAGACACACTACAGAAATCTCTACGATACGTGAATTAGAAATTTTTTACGTGATTGCCATGAGGTATAGAAATTACGGAGTGTGGTGCAGCGTTGCCAGTAGTTGACGTGACTGCGACGCAACTTCGGACGTTACAAGGCAGGTGCCAACAAATTCACGTCAGACTATAGGCATTGAGTTAATAACAAGAACCACAGTACCGTATCATATAGGCTAAAGGCTGTTTCATAAATGGGTTTCACAAATTTAGGATAAATTCCTCACAGCAAGATAATAAGGAAAGTACCCGGCGCGGTTGTTCAGTGCGTAAATGGCGGAATACATTACCAGAGGTGGGGGTTCGATGCCCCATTCGATGTAGAGGTTTTTTTTTTCTTTCTTGTAGCTTAGTCTCGCATTTTTCACCTCTAGCATGACAGGTAGATTTCTAAAACGCTAAGTAGAATCGTAATATACAGTTCACCTTGAACTACAGGCCACTTTGTAACTACTGGATCAAAACTGATACATACCCGACATGAACGGTACGGAACGGTTGACATCACCGTCGACTGCTGGAGTGTTCACGCCTCACAGAGACGGAACGTCAACACGATGTTACTTATCTTAGCCCAGTACGGAACGGTGAAAGTGGAATTACGAGATACCATCTGTTATACAAAAGATCTGAATGAATGAAGGCACTAGAAGTTGACAGATTTATTAATGATAAATGCGGAATTAATGACAGATGTTGTTAATAGAGTTCATATGGTGAATTGCTGAGAGCTGAAACAACACGAAAGGGGTCTTCCAGACATTTCTAAACGTAGACATTGGCTGCTCGCGAAAATAAATACGAACACATCAAACAGTATTTATAAGGCAGTACGTTGAACCTGTGTACCTTATCCATTGTGTATTTTTGCCTCTTTCGAAACGTCTGGTATAGCATCCTGAGAGATAACACCGGTGAAGCATACGGGGGCATGCTAGTCACCTTAAATTTCATCTTCTACTTCAAACGGCCTCCATTCCTACATACCGTTACTGGATAAATATAAATACGGAATCGTTCTTGGAACTTGGCCTTGCTAAACTATAGTTTTTGCTTTCGGAAACTGTTACGTTGCATTCATTCCAACTTCGTTCAATCTGTTCCTTTCCGTCTCAAAGTAACGCGAAGTATAACTGCGCAGCATACGGGAAGCTACCTACAACGGGAGGGAGGCACACGTGCGGCGGATAAGAGAACCGCTGCAGCCACACAAAAGAAGCAAACCACACCTTGGCCCTCCCAGACAGAGGGCCGCACAACATAACCGGTGGCGGGGGAACGGGCGTCACTCAGAAAAGAGCGATCGCTCCAACATGTGCTGACCGAGAGTTGCAGACTGATAAAATAGTGCTATGTAACGTCCTAGGCGACTCCCGAGAGATTTACTTGTATATTTTTATTTGCTGCCAATTACAAATGATCTGCCACCTAGTTAGAGAGACAGGTTGCATGGCTTAAGTAACATGGAAGAAAACGTGCAGCGAGAACCAAGACGTTACGGCCATCAATCAAAAAAACGACAGCTACACCCAAAGTTGCAAATACTCTACAGAGAAATGTTAACGACAACAGTTCTGGCCGGGGAATGAACTGGTTTCCTCTGACTGTGAGTTCCACCAGTGTTCCCAGCGCCTCCGCAAAAATTCCCAATTGGGGAACATGAGCCCACCCACCATCACAGAAATAACAATAAAGGTGCGAACAGCATAATAAAACACAACGGCTGAAAAGGGCGTCAAAGCAGCTCGCGAATAGCCACCATAAGGGAATGAAAAAGCATTAAAAAAAAAGAATGTTCCCGTTTTGACCCTCATGATCTCCTCCCCTGCCCTCTCACCTTATTGGATCCGCGCCGGAATCGCCCTCAGTCCTTCTCCAGCGTCATCGAAGAAGCAGGTAGTGTGTCTAACTACGAATGGTGTAAATTTTCGTTGACCACAAAGTGAGATTTTTGTGCATCTATGAGGAGTTTTGACTGTGCTACCCGTATTATCACAGTGTAATACACATTTTTCGTTTTGATTTTTTAAATTGTATGTGTGGTACTCGCCACTGCGTGGCTTGGACTTCCATGTTTTGTATGTGAAAGGGTAATTTGCGCTTTATTAAATCGCGGGAAGAGCTGCGGGTTTCCTGAGTCATTAAGCGGTCCTGAGGATAATGGTGACTGTCAAATTATTTTCAGTGGGGCACCTCGATGATGGCCCGAGGTATCCTAATCTGACCTTTTTGGAGCGATTGATCCCATGTAGTCCAACCGGCGAGATGTCGCTCGAAGTGTGTCCATGTGGATGGTTTCCGTGTGGATCCTTACATGGGTTCTCGGTGAATCTCGATGCGTAGTTCTTGATGTAGATCACTTCACGTGTGCCCACCTAGGCGATCCTAAGATCATTCTCAGTCACCCGTTTTGTAAGGTCTTGAATAGGCATGAGGGTTGAGTTGTGCCCCACGAGGAGCGCACGCTCACACACACACACACACACACACACACACACACACACACACACACACACACACACACACAGAGAGAGAGAGAGAGAGAGAGAGAGAGAGAGGATGGCCGCTAGGATCGTTGCTCGATGTAAGTGCACAGTACGGGGCGAGCGCTTACTGACGAGCAGTGGATAGAGCTAGCGCAGCTTGTTGCGAAGATGCGATTTGAAAAGATGCGTCTTGTCGATAGTCACACATAAGTACTTCACTTCGTCGGACCAAGGAAGTGCGAAGTTTCCCGTCGTTAGGCGATCTCATACATCTGGACGACGCCTAGAGAACATTAACATAAATAGTCACGACAGTCCTCGTCGTTGATACAACTGCGACAGCCTAGCTCCAAACACACAGAGAGCTACACATCCGAATACGAAACGGCATGAATGCGAATTACACAGTTTATATTGATTTGTAACAATCATTTTGCAATAGGAACCGTATGTAGTGTTATAAAAATGGGCAATAACTAAAAAATTACACCACATTTGTCTTCGTACCCTAAGGACCCTGCGAGATAGGGAACTGTATATTACAAGGCAGTTTATTTACTACTCTGTTGTAAACTACAGACGTTTAATGAAGAATCTCGTTTACTTTTAACAACAAAAAAGGCTAGTGCAAAGCACAGGTCGTGACCTTCTGAAGAAAAATATCGTACATTTACTCAACAACGTGAAGTCTTCTTCAAAAATGGTCCAAATGACTCTGAGCACTATGGGACTTAACTTCTGAGGTCATCAGTCCCCTAGAACTTAGAACTACTTAAACCTAACCTAAGGACATCACTAGAGTAGCATGGAGAGCTGCATCAAACCAGTCTCAGGACTGAAGACCACAACAAGGACATCACACACATCTATGCCCGAGGCAGGATTCGAACCTGCGACCAATGCAATTCCTACATTATTTAACGTACCATATAAGCAATTACAACTGTAGCTGGAGAAGAAAACCACACAGAAGCGATAACAAATAGTCTAAGGCAATAAAACAATTTCCCAGCACAGAAGAAACAAATTCCGCAACTGTTGCAACAGCTGAGCCATAAGCGGCAAGAACCTTAAAGACATTAGCTTGTGAAGCAAAATTATACTTATAAGAATATTCGTGTACTAGAAAGTCGAGTGAAATGAAAGAACGTGCGTATCATTAGACTCCATCAAAATTATTCGGTGTCCAAAAACGTGCATATCACAATAAGGACAGGAACACAGATACGTTGGTCTCGCGCGTGAAATGCTGTTTGTATTTTCTTGCTCTCGGCGGAGTAGGCTGCAGTTTACACGCCTATTCGATGGTATTTCTTAATGGGTAAGTTATAGTAAGTTATTGAATCATTGAGATTCGGCAGCTTTGTATTTATTTGATCATCACTCATGTCTCTGGATCCCTTATTATTGCTCGGAACGCAAAAATGTGATAAATATTTCGTTAATTAAGTACAAAATTATTATAAACAAACATTGATCTTACTGCTGTTTATGTCGCCCTTAGGGGAGCAACTTTCGTTCCAACTGTCAGACGGTAACAGTTCTCACAGCAGTAAGTGTGGCGACTGAATTTACCCTCAAAGCAAAAAGATAAAATAAGTCAAACCATGAAAGAACGGAAATTGGTAGACGTGATGTATATGTACAAACAAATGACTACAATTTGAAAAAAAAATGGATGATTTATTCAGGGGGAAGAGCTTCACAAACTGAGCAAGTCAGTAACGCGTTGGCCAAATTCTGGTCCATTATGCATTAATTGATAGAATTGTTGGATGTCGCTCTTAGCGATATCATGCGAAATTGTAATTGGCCCGTTACATCGTCAAAATGCCGAGCTGGTTGGAGGGCTGTGCCCGGAATGCTCTGAACGTTCTCAGCAGGGATCAGATCTAGCGACTTTGTTGGGCATGTCAGGGTTTGGCAAGCACGAAGACAAGCTGCAGGCACTCTCGCCGTGAGCAGACGAGCGTTATCTTGCTGAAATGTAGATCTAGGATGGCTTGAATGAAGGGCAACAAAACGGGTTGTAGAACATCGTCGACGTACTGCTGTACTGTAAGGGTGTCATGGATGACACCCAAACGGACTTTGCTGTGAAAAGAAATGACATCCCAGACCTTCACTGTTGGTTGTCGGGCCGTATGGCGGGCGACAGTCATGTCGGTATCCCACCACTGTCTGGGGCGTCTCCACATAAGTCTTCGGTCCGGAATCTCTTTGACTGGAGAAGAATTGTCTTCAGCAATGAGTCACGCTTCCAATTGAGCCCCGATGATCAGCGAAGACGTGTTTCGAGACGCTCCGGACAGCACCGGGATACCAACCTTTCTTTCATCCAACATACGGTCCGATAACCAGAGAGTGATGGTTTGGGGCGCCATTTTATATCACAGCAGGACACAGTCGACGATATTTTACTCTCTGTTTTGTTGTCCCTCAAGGCAAACGATCATGGGATTACATTTCAGCATGATAATGCCCGTCCGCAGACGGCGAGGGTTTCTACTGGCTGTCTTACACTACTGGCCATTAAAATTGTTACACCACGAAGATGACGTGCTACAGACGCGAAATTTAACCGACAGGAATAAGATGCTGTGATATGCAAATGATTAGCTTTTCAGAGCATTCACACAAGGTTGGCGCCGGTGGCGGCACCTACAACGTGCTGACATGAGGAAAGTTGCCAACCTATTTCTCATACACAAACAGCAGTTGACTGGCGTTGCCTGGTGAAACGTTGTTGTGATGTCTCGTGTAAGGAGCAGAAACGTTACGTTTCCGACTTTGACAAAGGTCGGATTGTAGCCTATCGCGATTGCGGTTTATCATATCGCGTCGTTGCTGCTCGCGTTGGTCGAGGTCCAATGACTGTTAGCAGAATATGGAATCGGTGGGTTCAGGAGGGTAATACGGAACGCAGTACTGGATCCCAACGGCCTCGTATCACTAGCAGTCGATATGACAGGCATCTTATCGGCATGGCTGTAACGGATCGTGCAGCCACGTCTCGAACCCTGAGTCAACAGATGGGGACGTTTGCAAGACAACAACCATTTGGACGAACAGTTCTACGACGTTTGCAGCAGCATGGACTATCAGCTCGGAGGCCATGGCTGCGGTTACCCTTGATGATGCATCACAGACAGGAGCGCCTGCGATGGTGTACTCAACGACGAACCTAGGTGCACGAATGGCAAAACGTCATTTTTTAGGATGAATCCAGGTTCTGTTTACAGCATCATGATGGTCGCATCCGTGTTTTGGCGACATCGCGGTGAACGCAAATTGGAAGCGTATATTCGTCATCGCCATACTGGCGTATCACCCGGCGTGATGGGGTGCCATTGGTTACACGCCTCGGTCACCTCTTGTTCGCATTGACTGCACTTTGAACAGTGGGTGTTACATTTCAGATGTGTTAGGACCCGTGGCTCTACCCTTCATTCGATCCCTGCTAAATCCTACATTTCAGCAGGATAATGCACGACCGAATGTTGCAGGTCCTGTACGGGCCTTTGTGGATACAGGAAATGTTGGACTGCTGCCCTGGCCAGCACATTCTCCAGATCTTTCGCCAGTTGAAAACGTCTGGTCAATGGTGGCCGAGCAACTGGCTCGTCATAATACGCCAGTCACTACTCTTGATGAAGCTGCATGGGAAGCTGTACCTATACACGCCATCCAAGCTCTGTTTGACTCAATGTCCAGGCGTATCAAGGCCGTTATTACGGCCAGTGGTGGTTGTTCTGGGTACTGATTTCTCAGTATCTATGCACGCAAATTGCGTGAAAATGTGATCACATGTCAGTTCTAGTATAATATATTTGTCCAATGAATACCTGTTTATCAACTGCATTTCTTCTTGGTGCAGCAATTTTAATGGCCAGTTGTGTAGGTTTTGACATACCCTACCATGGCCGATAAGTTCACCGGTCTCTCCCCAATTGAGAACGTTCGGTACATTGTGGGCAGGACCTTCTTACCAGCTCGGGATTTTGACGACGTAACACGCCAATTGGACAGAGTTTGGCTCGATATCTCCCAAGGGGACATACAACAATTATAAGTGGCAAGCCGAATAAAGGCTTGCATGAGGGCCAGAGGGAAGCAACGCATTATTGTTTTGCTTCAGTTTCTGAAGCTCTTCTTCTTGCATAAATCATCCAATTATTCTGAAATTTTTATTGTCTGTTTGTCTGTACATGTACTTCCGCTTTCCGTCCCATTAGGATACTGCTTTCGTGGTGCGTCTCTCTTTTTTTGCTCATTAGAATGTATTACACGGTGCTAATATCTCGTTCAACCTGTAGTGGACGTTAATGTTGCTCCGTACACCTGGGGAGGATTTGTGGTTTCTGGTGAGCGCCGCTAGTGTCGTGTTCAGCGGCGCAAACGGCAGCGGCTCCGCGGTCGCGTCCGGCACCGGCAGGCGGCGAGAGAGGGAGCACACCGCCACGGCATTTAAATGGCGGCGCCCGGGCGCGGCGCATTGATTGCATTCCTGGGGCCTTTGTCGCCCCAGCACACGGAATTCGCCGGCTCGCCCTCTTCCTTCCTTCCAATATCTCGCATAATGCGCTTGGGCCCAGGGCTGACTCCCCCTTCCCCCCTCTCCCCTCTGTCCCTCCCTCGCGCTTTCCCTTTCCCGGGGGCAGCAGCGAGAAAATTACTGGCGGCCCCAGGGGGGAGGGCCGCGCTGCCTTTCTGCCAACTGGTGCCGGGCTGCAGATCATCCCATCCCATCCCGCCTGCGTCCCCTGCGAGGACCCCATCCGGGGATGTGCTGTCACGTGCCACATGTCACTGACGGCTCCGTTCTTGAGATGGAATACAATGCAAGCGTCAAATCATTCAGAAACCGGTAGTTTTTATTAAATACGGGGAGACAAGAATGCGAACAGAGAGAATGGTTTACTGTGATAGTAACATCAAAGGAAAGCGAATGAAAATAATTCATTCTTACCGAAAGGGAGAAGATGCGAAGTTAAGAACATAGACTAGCTGATGGAACTACCCTCCAGCAGCTAGACAAGCATGATGTTCTGGTCTTCCGTCAGAAAGCAGTTTGTCGCAGGAGATGCACAGGATACGCGCCATGGCCCGTGAGAAAGTGCACCATACCGCGTGTGTGGGATTATTTACTTCAAATTCATTCATTCACATATGCGTAAAGAGCGTTTATAATTGAAGTGCAGCTACTTACAGAGGTTCAGTGCGGGCTATAATTACCCTATGGCAGTGAAACTTGGTATATAATCTAATCTAACGAGTCAATGCGAAACTGATCTACGCTGGAAAAAATATTAATTCTAATTTTGGCTACTACATGTAAATCTGGCACTGTGAGTGGAAGAAAGACTTATATTTATTAATTTCTTAAGTAATGCCTACTCCTTGTTACATTTTGTGATTTCACATGTTGCATCATACACGTCCGCAGCTCGTGGTCGTGCGGTAGCGTTATCGCTTCCCGCGCCCGGGTTCCCAGGTTCGATTCCCGGCGGGGTCAGGGATTTTCTCTGCCTCGTGATGACTGGGTGTTGTGTGATGTCCTTAGGTTACTTAGGTTTAAATAGTTCTAAGTTCTAGGGGACTGATGACCATAGATGTTAAGTCCCATAGTGCTCAGAGCCATTTGAACCATTTGAACATCATACAAATTCAGTTTTATTACTAATAAATTTTCGAGAATTTTACAAAAGGGTAAAATGAAAAATAAAAAATACATAAAAAGTACAAATGTATATATACAATTTTGTTTAAACTTGTTGCTAACTTAGATAATAATGATAAACAAGATACATAATGGGCTGTGGAATGTTTTTTAAATTAAAATTGTGTTTAATGGAAGAAATAAAAGATGGCCATTTGACTTAAATGTGGTGTAACAGTTCTTCCCCTCGTACGTTCTATCTGAATGGTTACATTTGTTGTCTTGATTGTGGTAATAATTATTGTATTTATCAATTAGGTTGCCATGTGTTTCCGAAGTTAAGGTAAGAATGGAGATTAGGCGTTGATTTAATGTCATAGTCTGTCGCATCAGTTGCGAGGGCTCTGTAAAAGTTCCAGCCGGTCGCACCTGACCCAGCGAAAGCAGGAGAAATGCCCCATCTTCATTTAGTGCTGTGAAATGGTATAACAACCAACTACACAGAGAGTTAAATTTTCAGATTGAATAAATTTAGTGTTGGAGAAGCTTAGCAAACTTCTGAGGTGTTCGTATGTGTATCTCGTCTTCACTTCCTGTGTGATGCAGCATCCGAGTCAGTGTCTGTGTTTGTGTCTGTATCATTAACTGTGTACTGCTGATCTGTCATATGTGGAGCATGTCTCGTATTCGTACGCCGCATGTACTGCTCTCGATATTTCGTGTGCGATATTGTTCATAGAGTTGGTCATCTTGTCTGTGTACTAACTGACCTTTGTCTTGGTTTCCTAAAGTCAGTCTTATGTGGTAGCGCATCGCAGCTGGGAGCTATGTGTTTAGGTGTGCTATTCTCATCACAAGACCACGTGTGAGTCAGTTTCAAGGCCAAAGTTAAGGAGATGTACAGGATACGGGCCGCGGTCCGCGAGAAAGTGCACCATGCCGCGTGTTGGGGATTATGTACTTCAAATTCATTCGCTCTCCCTCCGATACAGGGGAAGAAAGAGTAGACCCCTATTCCCTTACCAGTTCTTCCATTCTGTCCCCTCTTCAGCCAGTAGGCAGCCGTTCTGGGACGAGTTGTAATATGTGTAGGAAAAACTCCCAGTAGCACATACAGTGCCTCAGTTGAGTTCGTGCCGAAAGCCCCCGAGATTCTAAGGACAACACTTCTCTGGCCGCACCTCACAGTGGTTTTATGCGTACCTAAACATAATAGACATGCCCAAGAACTAGCCGCAAAACAAGTTATTGCCTCAGAGTGCTGTGTAATATGTCCTCATTGTCTGTAGGGTAGTCTGAATCGTAGTGTTCAGTCTTGCAAGTTAATGCAAGAGTTTCGTCGCTTTGTTAATTGTTAGTCTGGCGTGCTCGTTAAAGTGTAAATTTTCATCATTATACATACCATAGTATTTTGTGATAGATTTCCTTTTTATATAGATGCTGTTTAACTTCATAATTGGATTTCTTTTCAGTGTGTAAACAATTTTGTTAGTCGATATTGTGAGTCTGCTGTTTGTGCACCATTTAGCGATGAACGGAAGCCTCTTGGCTTCACTCTAGTTCAGGGCCGGCCAGAAATTCTGCACGCGTGCGGTGCTCCTGCACATGTGTAACTTCCGGGTCACGGCGTGCACGCCGCAGCCGTCAGCGTTCATGTAGTGCATGTTTCTACGCACATATGTCGCTCCTTTGTTACACAAAGTGCGTTATCGCCTCGTATGTATATCACAACCTGGGCTGTATCTGTAAGATGTGTTGCTTCATCGAGCGCAACAGAGAAAGCAACAAAGTATTTAGCCTTATTTGTTAGCTGCCTGTACAGATCGCCGGCAATAGCACTGATACGTCTTGTCACTGTTTGTTTGGATAGACTGATTTCTTGAAACCTGTTAACGTTCGTGGGACACACAAGTTCTGCAGCATCAATCAGACACCCTTTCACAAACTCCCTTTCGGAAAAGGGTTTCCCAGATTGTGCAATTCTTCATGCGATTTTAAAACTTGCTCGCAGTGAAGATTTAGTGTGGTTGTCATTCTGGAAAATTGAAAACAGTACATTGTACAGTGAAACAGACATAAATGTAACACAAGAAACTAAGAGTTCAAGAAGTATCAGTTACTTTGACGTACAGTAAAATCGAGTTGATGTGTCTCATCCATTTTCTTAAGGACTTTTAATTTTGCTTGCCGTTCTTCACTGTTGAGTACACTACACTCGTCTTTGTGATATGTATTGTAGTGTCTTTCAATTGAAAACTTACGGTGGCCGCCTATTATTCTGCGGCACAGCAAACACTGAGTTTTCGCCAACGGCTACAAAAAAGAATTGCAGTTCCCAGTCATTTTTAAACGACTGAGAACATAGATCTCCCGTCCTTCGCTTTGTCACAGTACTTGCCATTTCTCAGTACTTCTCTGTTAAGGTTACGGTCACCAGGGGTAAACGAGACTGGATATGCTGCGCTCTTGCTTGTACCACAGGGAAGTGGAGACGCCGTCGTTCATTTAGGACTCATGTCTAATAACAGATGTCGCTGTAGCACACGAGCGCACATGTGCAGCACTACCGCACGTCTGTACACTGTGCAGCGTTTGGCCGGCCCTGCTCTAGTTGATACTTGGAGTTCGCAGATACCATGGCCATAAAGTCATCAGCCTACACAACCACCCCGTTTGCTGTGTCGTTGTCTTTTAGTACATTGAGTTGTGGTTCTGTGGCTATGTCGCAGAAAGTAGTTCCACATGTGGATCCTTACGGACAGTCCTTGTCACCCACATTATAAGCTTTTGGTGACCAGTCTTTAATTCCACTATACTGTCTTTATAAATATTTTCATACGTAATGGATTAGGAATGGGTTGTGGGCAGAAAATGTCAAACAATTGAAAAAGGATAGTAGCTGAAGCAATGAATTCAAATTTTTGCCATGATCGAGACTTGAACCCGGGTCTCCTGCTTACTTGGCTGACGCCCTAGCCAATTCATCACTATAGACAGCACTGTGGCTGCCACAGATGAACAGACTAACACAGTCCAGTGGTCCTCCCACAGTACTATGGTGGCGTAGTGGTTAGCACATCTGCCTAGTTATCAGGAGACACGGGTTAAAATCCTGGCTGCGGCAGACATTTTAATCCATTACTTCAGCTTCTATCCTTATCGAAGATGAAGTTGAGTCTCATGTGTCTCCTGGAAGATAGGTCTACAATTCCATGATATCAGTTGAGAAAGGCATCATGTTTTTATTACTAACTGTTGCATACACAGTTTGTTCAGCATGAGCACCGGAGATGTAGACGAGATTCTGTATAGTGCCAGATCTACATCTGGTGACCAAATTGCAACTAATTTTCTTCCAGCATAAATCGGTTCCGCATTAACGCATTAGCATATCTACCACGTTTCGTGTCCATACAATAATTACAACCCACACTGGAACTCCGTGGTAGCTGCACTTTAATTACAATCACCTAGTACATACATACGATGGATGTTCCGAAAGTATGTTCTGTCATATTTTTCGGAAGAGAATGGGTACATCAGATGATACAAACACCCGTTGCCGGTTCAATGACGAAAGGGGCGCCTGCGGAAGAGGAATGACGCATGCGCAGAGCGCCGAAGAAGAGATATGAGCAGCAGACCAGCGTACCGGAGGTTATTAGAGTACAAATCACTATGGCAGATGAAAGTATACTGACAACGTGGTCGCTCAGAGCATGCTGTTACCCGGTATGACTGGGACTACTGTGCAGCAGCGCGGTTCCGGACTGAAGCGCCTAGACCCGCTCGGTCACAGCGGCCGGCCAACTGACCTGAGGGCCGGCCGTTGTGGCAGAGCGGTTCTAGGCGCTTCAGTCCGGAACCGCGCTGCTGCTACGGTCGCAGTTTCGAATCCTGCCTCGGGTATGGATGTGTGTGATATCTTTAGGTTAGTTAGGTTTAAGTAGTTCTAAGTTCTGGGGGACTGATGACCTCAGAAGTTCAGTCCCATAGTGCTCAGAGCCATTTAAATCATTTGAGTTGTGTCTGAAACGAAAGTTTTGGCATCTGCACGTCCACGAGTTGTGCTGGAGTTGAAGCTTGTTGTGTGGAATCGCTGCATAAGAAAAAAATAAGAAGCGTGTTTAGATTCGTGACTGGATGAAGAAAAGACGTGAGCTCGGTTGCTCAGCATCCTTGCTGAAATAATTTGTAACGGAAGATCCAAGAAGTTCTTTCAATTATCTTAAATCGCCAGCAGAAGTGTTCACGTTTCTTCTGAATAGAGTTAATTATGCGATAAGGAGTAAAGGTACTGTAATGCATGAAGCACTGTCGCCAGTACTGAAATTACATATATTGCGTACGGTTTTAGTTGATAATGACGCTATTTGATTAACAGTAAGAATTATTAACACAAGCAACACTAATTATTCGAAGCAGAGCGCATTAAGAAGAGATGGTTTGCAAACTACTCTCTTGAAGATAGATCTGTACAGTGGCAATATTTCAGAACATATGTGAATGGGGAGCACTGCAGCGACGTTTTAAACAGATGAAAATTGAATAAAGAATGCAGCGTCTTGAATTTGTATAGCCTTCCCTCCTGTCAATAATATTTCTTAACAAAGAGTTGGCCAACTCGAACGATGGGATTTGTCTTGTAAACTAGAGCATTGCCACAGATAGAATTACACTTGCTTGTATTTTTCTTAATTCAGTTGTATACGTGCTCCTAACTCAATAAATTTTGCCCTGCAGCTCATATATTGTCAAACCACCTATGTTATGATCATACATGATGGTCTCAGCGGCAGCAATATATCGCTTATTTTTGTAATCAGCATGACTGAAATCTCGCAAACACCTATCTAAGCATAGATATCCAAAAGCGAAAATTATTCTCCGTTCCCCACTTCATGTTTCAGTTTGTCTACACTCTACGAACACACACAACCTCAAAACTCGTGCAACTAGTGTCGCCAAAGTTGGAACACGCTGGAAGTGTTCAGTTTCACCAATGAGTTGCTCAAACACGCGGCGCGCATGTGCAGTGGCCGGTAGCCTGCAGTTGCCTGCAACCTAGTGTCGTCGTGTAAACTAGGCTTTATTGTGTAAGTTACTTTAATCGACGATCTGACTGCATACACATGACTGAAGATGTACTTCTGTGTCTCGAATGGTGAACTCGGCTGTCAGCTCTGTGGGTTATTTGCTTCTTTGTTGCGAGAATTCCTAAAAAATGCAGTACCTATCAGACTCCATCTTGCGGACTTAGGGCCCTCGTTTACTTGGGTAACCGACCCAGCGCTCTTCGATATTCAGCGTACTATGACATGCCATTAAATAATACTAATAAAGCAAATTATGGTAATGGATATACGACGTTAGACAACATTTAATTTTCTTGGGATACGCGCATGTAATAATTAATTGGAAGTCCATTCACTATTCTTCAATCTGCGAACGTGATTTTCCCAAGTAATTTGCTTTACACGAGATGGGCTAGAAGCGAAACCGCGTTAGTGTTACCCATAATTGCCTTCAATAGCAGCCAGGAAGAGAATATGTTACGAGAAGATTGTACTAAATCTTTACGAGACAGCTTTGAGTTTAGGTGAACTTTTTGTCTCGCGCCCAGCAGTTATGACGCGTTATTTGTTCCCATCAGTCAGCGGACTTTTTCTGGCAGCAGAATGTAATGCTAATGGCCGTGATAGGATAAGTGACGGGTCGGCTGCATGACGCAGGCTCCATTAGATTCCGCTCTTGACGTTCGTTTAGATGCAGCGAGACCAATTAAAATGCCGGGGAGCAATCCAGGCGAACACTGCTGGCTCTGTCCAGCGCACTGGGTAAGGACGAACAGCCCGGCGTAACTGCTAGCCAAGCTTCGCCGCTGAAATAATGCCCTACTGCTTGCTGTCATCATCTTAAGACTACAGATTCCTGTCTGACCTCTACAGTCGTAGAAAAATGTGTGAAAATTGTCTAACTTAATAGTATACGAATGGCTGCTTTATGGGCGACTAATTTCACCGTCCGAATGTTCTCGACATATCAACGGAGTAAAGTTTTGTGTACGTGATGACTCTTTCCTCCTGCGCGATCGCTGACACAGGGAGCAAAGAAGGCCATCCATGCTCAGGAGGTGAATGCGAATGTGGACACGGTACATCTACATGTATACCCGGTAAGCTACTGTACCCTTTCCTGTTGAAGTCGCTAATGTTCGCGGGGAGAAAGTGTTAAGCCTCTACCTGAGCTCTAGTCTCTTTAATCGCGGTTCTTTCTCGAGATATAGTTAGGAAGAAGCAATACTCAGCGTGCTGCAGCTGCCCCTACCGATGTCGTTAAATGCGACCCGCGAGGTCATATCGGGTCTTGATAAAGCACACGAACTGTTAGTCCTACAGTAAAAAATGAACGGGAACTTTTTTCATTAAATATAACTTACATTTTTACTGTGATGAGATTTCGCTGGAAGCCACGGTTTTAGAGTTACTCAAGAAAAACGTCCAAAAGTGACCGAAGAGCGAACCACCACCCCCACTCTCATCTCTCGCCAGTCAGGATTTGGAGTATGCTGTTCGTGGCACAGTGTGAAACTACTGAACAAAAATTTCCAACTATACGAACTGTTCCCGATTTTATACCTCTTTAGGGCTCTGTTGACTGGGCTATTACGCTACCAGCATAATCACCTATTTCGTTAGCATTATTAATTTAAAAGTGTCCGTGAGAGCAATGAAAGAATAACGGCTTTTGTAAACATTACACTATTTTTTGTGACTATTATTCATGAAGCAATACAACAAAATAATCTCTGCTCTCTAAGTTTGGTCGAAAGACTCCATTCACAATCTCTAAACATTTGAGAAGTACAGTAGAACCGCATTACCCGAATTAGGTGAGACCGATTGGGAAAATACCGGTAATTTAGGTGGTCAGGAAAATTTACGGCATTTAAACCATGTAATTCTAAACACAAGCAATACACATTGTACACTGACATCGTTTACACTTAAAGTTTTACTGGATCTACGATTCCGTATCGATAAAGTTAAAGATCTGTTCACACTGCTTATACAATAATTCGATAGATAAAGCCTCTAGACACCCTATAAATTCCGTAGACAAAAAATGTGATATGGATTTTACAGCGTATCGAAAATTATATTCATTGTACTCTTACAACCAAATTTGCAACCACACAATTATCAAGCAAACATAAATTTATGAAACAAACAAAATGCAAATTACATATAAACAAACCTCTGAGCACCGACATCATAGAAATAGCCATGTTAATTTCAAGAACAAACCAAAAGGCAAAAATTACAAATTGTGAAGTATTGTTAAATTATTAAGTCATCAGTTTTGGATCCGAAAATTTAGGAGACAGAGACACTGAAATGTTTCCTAGTTTTTGTCACTTCTATCCCAAATAGAAAATAGCCAGATTTTAAGTATGAAAATTGCGTCGCAATTTTGAATTCAAAAACATAGTTGATTCTCAAAACTGTTCACACCAAAATTACTCTTACTATTTGTAAATCCTGATACGGGACGTAAAACAGATCTTTCCTAATCATAGAAAAATGCAAAACGGCGAAATTCCTGTTCGACAGAGTGGAAAACACGGCCAAATCAAATAAGTATGCCATTGTCAACACAATATAAACATATTTCCATAAATCATTAGTAACAGTTACCGTAAGCATTATTCTCAACCTGTATGTTTCACATTTTTCTAATTTTTAAATGGTCGAATCCTATGTCAAAAATGTGTAAACAAAAACCGGAACTACTACTCCAGCCTGAACCTCGAGGTTTTACGAGGGCTTTGACGTATCGATGTAGATGACGTACTTGGTTGTCAGAGATGCATGAAAGCGGATTTGTGTTAAATGGTCGCTCTGTAAACCGTTGTCATCACAGTGTATGTGAACATTGTAATCAGTTGTGAAAGTGTATCAAATGGTTCAAATGGCTCTGAGCACTATGGGACTCAACTGCTGAGGTCATTAGTCCCCTAGAACTTAGAACTAGTTAAACCTAACTAACCTAAGGACATCACAAAATCCATGCCCGAGGCAGGATTCGAACCTGCGACCGTAGCGGTCTTGCGGTTCCAGACTGCAGCGCCTTTAACCGCACGGCCACGTCGGCCGGCGAAAGTGTATCAGAATCAACAATTAAACCATCTGGTGGAAAATGACATCATGGTCAAGAATATTTATTTACAGGCAAACTTCAACTTAAAGCCCCCAGAACCTATTTTCACAAGCTTGCACAAAAAGCAGCTGCAGCAGCCTAGGAGACATCGTCAGAACTGCCACAGCATACAATTAATTCAACTACACCCTCTTCACGTTGACCAAATTTAGATACTCCAGGGTGGAAGAAGAGTACTAGAATCTGATAATACCCGTGAAGGTATTAGGGCAGGTGGGTGAAGTGACGTTACACCACTCCTCAAAAGTCTGAGTAACCATCTTTTACTGCGGGGACCGATGCGAGACGTGCAGGAAGAGTGTCAATCAGTTTCTGGAAGGTACCTACAGGCATGTGGAGCCACGGCGACTTCAGTGCCGCGACCAGCTGCAGTAGGTTTCTCGGTTGAGGATCCGTGGCGCGAACAGCGCGATCGAGGTGGTTCAACAGAATCTCGATAAGGTTTTAATGCGGAGAGTTTAGCTGCTAGGGGAGTAAGATCGACTCATCCTGGTGCTCTTCGAACGACGCACGTACACTGCGAGCTGTGTGACACGTTGCATTGTCCTGCTGGTAGATGCCATCGCCCCGAGGGAAAACAAACTGCATGTAGGGGTGTGGACATGGTCCCCAATAATAGATGCATACTCATGTTCATCTGTTGTGCCTTCCAGACTGACGAGATCACCCAGGGAATGCCACGAACCCATTTCCCAGACCATAAACGCTTCCTCCTGGTTACAGACGTTTCACGCCACACATGCTAACGGCCATGTCTTAGATAGCTCATAAAACGTGATTCATCTGAAAAGGCCACTTGTTGCCACTCAGTGGCCATCCAATAGCGGTACTGGCTCGCAAATCCCAACCTTCGTCGAAAATCAACAGCAGACAACATAGGTGCATGAAGTAGGCGCGTGCTGCGGAAGACCAAACGCTGCATCGTTCGCTGCACGGTCTTTGAGGAGACACTGTTGGTAGCCCCTTAGTTCATCAGGGCGGGCTGTTGCTCAACAGTTGCACGTCTGTTCGCCCGCACACATCTCCGCAGCCATCATTCACCCCTGTCACCTAAAGCACGTGGTGCACCACCGTTGCCTCGGCACCGGTTTTGGATAGCGCTTTTATGCCATACACGTTATTCTTTAACCACAGCAGCACGCAACCAATTTGCAAAATTTGCCACTTTGGAAATACTTCCACCTTTTGCTCAAAAGCCAGTGACTACATCTTCTGGATGTCAAAAAAGAGGCTCAGTTTCCACAGTACGACAACGACTGCACTGTTTACCGCGTCCCCTCGCCACGCTTAATACGAGGGCGGTTCAGAAAGTAACCTCCGATTGGTCACAGTGCGGGTTGTGGGGGGAGTAGCGACGCCATCTGTGCGTTCACGCACTCAACAGGTCAGTCGGCATCAATCCGTGGTCGAGTGAACGTCGTACCTGCGCTAGTTTAGTTTTTGTGGCAGTTTGAAATGTGTGCTGCAATAGAAAACCCCGCCAAATGTGAAGTGCGTGCTGTCATAAGGTTTTTTACAGCCAAAGGATATTCCGCAGCAGCTATTCATCGTGAGCTTTGTGCCGTCTACGGACCAAGAGTTATGAGTGAAGGAGTTGTCCGTGAATGGGTACGTTTATTTAAAAGTGGACGAGAAAACGTTCATGATGAAGAGAGGAGTGGTAGACCATCATTGGTGACTGACGAACTCGTTCAGACAGTTGATGCAAAAGTTCGTGAAAATCGACGTTTCTCAATGTCGGAGTTGTCTACTAGTTTTTCACAGATTTCTAAGACTCTCTTGTACGAGATAGTGACAGCAAGATTGGGTTACCGTAAGTTCTGTGCACGATGGGTGCCCAAAATTCTTACCGACCACCACAAAACTCAAAGAATGGCCTCTGCATTAGACTTTCTGTCACGTTATGAGGACGAAGGAGAACCATTGTTAAACAGAATCGTGACCGGTGACGAAACCTGGATTAAGTACGTGAACCCTGAGACAAAAGAACAATCAAAGATGTGGGCACATTCAAATTCGCCTACCAAACCAAGAAAAGCCTCGCAAGATTTTTCTGCCAGAAAACTGATGGCAACGGTGTTTTGGGATGCCAAAGGGGTGTTGTTGGTTGAATTCATGGAACGTGGTACGACCATTAATCAAGACGTGTACTGTGAAACAATAAAAAAGTTACGACGGGCTATACAGAACAAACGCCGTGGTATGCTGACTTCCGGTATCGTTTTTTTGCACGATAACGCCCGTCCTCACTCTGCTCGCAGAACAACGGCCCTTCTTGAGTCCTTCAAGTGGGACGTTATCAACCATCCACCTTACAGCCCAGACCTGGCGCCAAGTGATCATCACCTCTTCATGCATTTGAAGAAATGGCTCGGGTCACAGCGGTTTGATGACGACGAAGAGCTGAAAGATGCGGTCACAGGCTGGCTCCAGGCACAAGCGGGTGATTTTTATGCAGAAGGAATTTCAAAGCTTGTGAAGAGATACGATAAGTGCCTCAATCGCTATGGAGACTATGTAGAAAAATAGTGCAAAGATGTAGTTGTAAGATGTATATATTAAAATATTTTTATTTAACTTGGTGTATTTTTTTAAATCAACCGGAGGTTACTTTCTGAACGGCCCTCGTAATACACCCTCCCCTGCTAGCGTGCCGCCTGCCGCCTGTAAGGAGTTATTGCACTTTGACGTCGAAAATGGGCTGTGATCACATTAATGTGACTGGACCGTGTATTTATTTTCAAGCACACACACAAACTAGACATAATTTTCTCCATAAAGACTCACCCGATGCTGAAGAAAAGGAAAAGCGTCGTGCACTGAAATAATCAGTGAGCTTCCTTTGAGCCATATTCATACGCCATTTATGTTCATCGATATCACGTAGGTGTTCCACAATCAGCAGTCGATCGAAGTTGTTTCCGCCAGGTGTTAAAAATAAAGGGTCATTTGGTCCAGCTGGGTCGTTCAGTTTTAGCGCCAGCTTTCTCACCTGAGCCATCATCACCACCACCGTCTGTCTCTGGAGGCGAAAAATTTCCGACGATTTAGTTACAAGAAATCGTACCGTAGCCAATGTCATTGTCATATCGCAGTCGGTCATTTATCTCACAGACATTTTGTCTGAGCATCCTGGAACATTAGCAAATGCTTCGACCGACACCACGTGGTTGAAATTGTCCATGGACTCTTATGACTTTCTCTCTTTGATTTGATTTTACACTGTCAACACTCGCGAACTGTAAAGTACTGTACAGCGCAATGTTAATTTGTTGACTGACACCCGTGCCAAAATCCTTATTTGGCGGCTGGCTGAATTGAATTTTAATGAGTATGGTCGTAGATTGTTGCTGCTATTACTTCCGGAATGTCAGTGACCGCACTAAAAGAAAGGGGAGAAAAAAGATCCGGATCAACCGGAGATGGGAATTAATGAGTACCTCAGAAACGACGTTCCGTTTTTCTAGGACTGTTGGCGCCACTTAGAATCCTCCTAGCGTTGCCTTGTTTTTCCCAAGAGAGTAATTAGTTTGCTCTGTTACCTCGGTTAAGGACGACACTGCAAGCTCAGTGCAGCAGTAAGCAATTAGACAAAAATAACTGTTACGTTTATCTGTGGGAGGGTAATTTCTCCCGCAGCAGAGTAACTCTGGTATCAGCACGATCTGGCGACGTGGTGTATTCTGCGGCCACCCTGTGCAACTTGAGTGCGCTTCTCGACAGCTGGTGTCCATAACAAACTGTGGAGAACCAGCAGCGCTGGTTCCAAATATTTGTCCGACTCGTCCGGGGAACACAGAGCTTTTATGAGAGGAAGAGAGGTGAAGCAGACTTCTTTACGTACACAGACCTGCCCTTGTTCTTTCGAGGGTAGTGAAAGCGTCATCAGCTCAAGAGGCCGCCTTACATGTCAGTCGTTTTGTAAACTCGAGACAAAGACTGTTAACAGGACAACTACTACCGTATAACATACGACGTACATACAATAAGCATACGTCTAGAATCGTTGTTATGGCTTACGTTTGCTTTATAGCCCATTGGTATGAGATTCCATCAAAACTATAGTTATCAGGACGGATTACGGTACCTTACGTTAATTGAATTGATGAAAGGTATTATATTCGTCGTAAAGTTTTGGTGTTTTCTGTTCGAGCCAATCTCCTTACTGATGCTAGTTAAGAGTAAACCAGGCACGAATGGAAAATTTAGCTGTTACTGAAGTAAGTCACGCAGTAGTTAAAATCTATATTACGGCTAACTGGAATTTGTCAGAACACAGTCGCTTGCCCACTGTGCACTTCAGATGGATACCCTGGATGCCCTACTTGTCACTGAATGACAGGCAGGACAGTACATTTCCAATCTTGTGTTCTTCAGTGTGTTATTGATCAAATAGCGCAATTTATAGGAAAAAGCACATTTATACATTTCTTTTGTTTACTCTCTGTATCTTTGTTATTAAAATAGTGCGATTTTCTTTTCACCACTCACATTAGAAAAGTATATTCATTGGAGACTTTCTGTGATCGTTTCTTCACGTCAAGCTGTTTCTTGAGAACTTGCGCCAAAGTTGCATGAATTTTAAGTCTTTTGGTTGATGATTCGATTTGGAGGAGGGGACCAAAGAGCGAGGTCATCGTCCCATCGGGTAGGATGGGGAAGGAAGTCGGACGCGACTTTCAAAGAAACCATCCCGGTATTAGCTTAACAGTCGTTTAGACGACACGTGAGTATAATAGCTGTACGATATGACAGTTCATAGGGAACTTCTGTTACAATGTTCGCTTTGTCGACAGTGATGTACATTGTCGCTGTTAAGTATATATCCTCTCTACTAGATGTATCCCAAATTAAGGTTTTTAAATATTTACTGTTCCTCGCAAAAATAAAGGTAATCATACAACGAAGAAAACGCGAGACATAAATATTCTCATTCAGAAATATTTTCGTAGTTTCAAGATAGACGTTGACTGTGGATATTGTATCACAGACACAACCCGCCCAAAGATGTGTACAACCATGCATGAGCAGCGCCTATTAGACGGAGGGGGTCCGACAGCCGATCAGTTCAAGTCATTCCACCAGGAAGGAGGTACACGGCTCGTCTTGTCTGTAGTTCAACCATGCCTAGACGGTCAATACCGCGGTTCGATCGCGTCCGCAGTGTTACTTTGTGCCAGGAAGGGCTCTCAACAAGAAAAGTGTGCAAGCGTCTCGGAGCGAACCAAAACGATGTTTTTCGGACATGAAGGAGATACAGAGAGACAAGAACCGTCGATGACAAGTCTCGCTCAGGCCGCCCAAGGGCTACTACTGCAGTGGATGACCGCTAGCTACGGATTATGGCTCGGAGGAACCCTGACAGCAACGCCACCATGTTGAATAATGCTTTTTGTGCAGCCACAGGACGTCGTGTTAAGACTCAAAATGCGCGCAATAGGCTGCATAATGCGCAACTTCACTCCCGTCGTTCATGGCGAGGTCCATCCTTGCAACCACACCATGCAGTGCGGTACAGATGTGCCCAACAACATGCCGAATGGACAGCTCAGGACTGGTATTACGTTCTGTTCACCGATGAGTGTCGCATATGCCTTCACCCAGACAATTCTCGGAGACGTGTTTGGAGGCAACCCGGTCAGGCTGAAAGCCTTAGAGACACTGTGCAGCGAGTTAGCATGATGGAGGTTTCCTGCTTTTTTGGGGTGGCATTATGTGGGGCCGACATACGCCGCTGGTGGTCATGGAAGACGCCGTAATGGCTGTACGATACAAGAATGACATCATCCGACAGATAGTGCAACCATATCGCCAACATACTGGCGAGGGATTCGTCTACATGGAGGACAAATCACGTCCCCATCGTGCTTATCTTCTGAATGACTTCCTGCAGAATGACATCGCTCGACTAGTGGCCAGCATGTTCTCCAAACACGAACCCTATCGAACATGCCTGGGATAGATTGAAAAGGGCTGTTTATGGACGACGTGACCCACCAACCACTCTGAGCGATCTACGCCGAATCGCCTTTGAGGAATGGGACAATCTGGACCAACAGCGACTTGATGAACTTACGGATAGTATGCCACGACGAATACAGGCATGCATAAATGCAAGAGGAGGTGCTATTGGGTATTAGAGGTATCGGTGTTTACAGCAACCTGGACCACCACCTTTGAAAGTCTCGCTGTATGGTGGTACCACATGTAATGTGTGGTTTTTATGAGCAATAAAAAGGGCGGAAATGATTATGTTGATCTCTATTCCAATGTTCTGTACAGGTTCCTGAACTCTCGGAACAGAGGTGATGCAAAACTTTTTTTGATGTTTTTAAATGCATTATAGAGTACGAGACACGATAACAAAGGTGCGAGGTTTTGAATGTCATTTTTATTATTACGTTGTTTGACAAGTCATAATTCAAATTTATATTCATTTGCTACAAACACAGGGCGATTCCATGATATTACAAACTCGCAAGGATGATGGAGAGGAGCAAACGTGTCAGTTTGAGTTAAGGGACCCTGGCCTGGAAACAAGCGATTGGAAATTTATAAGCTAATCTCGCTCTGATGCCTCTGACAGTGGAATACATGTACCGGTATTGTTGTTGCTAGGATTGTAGGATAGGCAAACTTTCAGAGGTCGTAGTATGGACCGAAACAAGGGAGTGTCTGTAGTCGAGACGCTATAAGAAGATCGCTGACAGCTCTCAGCGCTGTTGCCGGCTTTCAACTGCAGATCACTAACGGCTACAGGCCAGAACAGTAGCCGCCTGCGGAGAGCTGTGACGTCACTGGAGCGTCGCTCCGCGACTTTTACAAAACCGCGTTGTGGTAGGTCCGCGAAGCTGCCGCGCCCAGCGCCCTGTGAGTGTCAGGGATCAAGTTACGTCGACTCAGCTATATAGTAAATAGTCTCTAAAATGCTTACCTTGAGGGCTACGAGTACTTGTTCATTTTCGATACTGTGAAACAAGGTCTTCCACGAAAGACATGCTCATAGCTCTTTAAGTAAGCATTTTTGAGCCCATGTTCACTAGACAATTTTTTTCCTGTTTTGGTTCGTACAGCACGCTCTGGAAGTTGCCTACGCAACAAGTCTTAGTACAGGTACACACATTCCACTCTAAGGGTGATCAGAGCGATATTCAGTTACAAACTTTCTAATCGGAGCCAGCGTCCCTTATCCCAAATTTATACGTTTATCATTCTTCATTATCCCTGACAGTTTCATCATCACTGAATCGCCCTGCACATACCGCATTTGAAGATGATGCTCTCTATAATGTGCATTCATGGTAAATGTTGTTCCATTCGAAATTTATACCACAGCAGCTGTCCGGTTCGAGACGCACATGCCCGTGAGGTTTCAGTATTGGAAAACCAACAATAAAACGTTCCCCCCGTCACATCGTCTAACCCCACAGTAGCCGCCCGCCCGCGCTACCTTACTCCTACGGTCCTGAGCTGAGCGGCTGTATTCACCAATGTCAATTAAAATTAAATACATTTTAAAGTAGTACTGCCTCTGGAAGTATTTTTGTTTCCTACTGAGTAGGAAAACTACTCTCTTAAAGAGGCTCTTAAGGTTAGTTGCATTTTTGGGGTCGGATGTTTGTTGCTACTGTAGCCTAATATACAGCTGAAAGCTGCGAGCGCGGCGCAAATACTTGATTCGGGGTGCATGCGGCCCGCGGGGCACGGTGCGAAGACCACTGAAGTAACAGATGGTGCTCAGCTATCGGTTTTGCAGCGCGGCACCGATTAGCCCAGCATTCGAAGCAGAACCGCCCGCGCTTATCCATGTGGCCGTGGCCGCCGTGACGGCGCACCTGCGGACGTGTCGAGCATTGCGAGGTCGAAATTGCGGCCGCTGTGGCAGGTGGAGCGCGCGCACGAGACCGGTCGTTTGTCCCGCGCTCTGCAGAGCTCAGCAGGAAAATATGCTCGACGCAACAGCCGCATTGCAAACAGTCGATTTACATTCAGCGTAAAAAAGCGCGAGGAAGGGTGTGAGGGCGACCGGGCTCTCCAATTGGAAGGGGTCTGTCCTGCTGCCGGCAGTTTTACGTATTCCATTCTCTCTCTCTCTCTCTCTCTCTCTCTCTCTCTCTCTCTGTCTGTGTGTGTGTGTGTGTGTGTGTGTGTGTGTGTGTGTGTGTGTGTGTGTCAGTGCCTTCTATTCCGTCTGTTTTTGTAAAACCCTGCCCGTTTCTCTACGGCTCGCTGACAATCGCCCTGTCGTTCACCGGTATTTGAGGCATCCTCTGAACATTTTTTCGGTCCTACTCTGACTGCGTATCGGATTTGTGCGATTTCTTTCTCGTTGAACTTGTGTCGTTTGTTGAATTTTTTCACTGTTCACGCAAAAAAAAAAGTTTCTCTTCAACGCGTAGTGACTTTGTTTGGGATAAAGCATCGCATCAGTGCGTCGCTTCAACAACCGCTGGTCTAAATGCAGCGGTCGTCAGACTGCGGGCCGTATGCAGCACGGATCAAGCGCTGGTATGGTCCGCGGCAGTCAGCCGTATTTTATAATAATATGCTTCTAGCATTTAACAGCCGAATCCAAAAACATCAACTAACGTTAACATCTTGTTAAGACTGTAGTTTCCTTGCTGAGTAACAAACAAAAATTCTTCGAGAGACAGTACTGTTTTAAGATGAACTTGATTTTAATTGACGTTGGTAAATTCTGCTGTGAGCGAAGTCAAGCTGTCCGTTTACCTCAGAGATAGAGAGATAAGTAGCGCAGCCACTGCGCAGTTGAAAGATGTGAGAGGAGACAATGTTTAAGCGATGGTCTTCCAGTACTGACACCGACGTTGGTGACTCGTAGCGATCAGCTGTTACGGTACAAATTTCGGCACGTAAGTATCACGGATTCATGAATGCGCATTACAGAGTGTCATATTCAAACGCGGTACGTACACAGAAGCGCCAAAGAAACTGGTATGGGCATTGCGTATTTAAATACAGAGATATGTAAACAGGCAGAAAGCGGACCTGCGGTCGGCAACACCTACAGAAACCCACAAGTGTTTGACGCAGTTGTTAGATCAGTTACTGCTGCTCCTATGGCTTGTTATCAAGATTTGAGTGAGTTTGAACGTGGTGTTAAAGTCGGCGCGCGAGCTGTGGGACACAGCATCTTAAAGGTAGCGGTGTACTGGGGATTTTCCCGTGCGACCATTTCACGAGTGTACCGTGAATATCAGGAATCAGGTAAAACATCAAATCGACATCGCCGCGGCCGGAAAAAATCCTGCAAAAACGGGACCAACGACGGCTCAAGAGAATCGTTTAGCGTCACAGAAGTGCAACTCTTCCGCATATTACTGCACATTTCAATACTTGGCCATTAACAAGTCAGCATGCGAACAATTCAACAAAACATCATCTATGTGCGCTTTCGGAGCCGAAGGCCCATTCACGTACCCTTGATGACTGCACGACACAAAGCTTTGCGCCTCGCCTGGGCCTGTTAACACCGATATTGGACTGTTAATGAGTCCTGGTCGGATGAGTCTCGTTTCAAATTATATCGAGCGGATGGACGTGTACGGATAGGGAATCTATGGACCCTGCGTGTCAGCAGGGGACTGATAAAGCTGGTGGAGGCTCCGTAATGGTGTCGGGCACGGTAGTTAGTGATACGGTACCCCTGATACGTCTAGATACTACTGACGGGTGACACGTACGTAAGCATCCTGTCTGATCACCTGCATCCAATCATGTCTATTGTGCACTCCGACTAACTTCGGCAATTCGAGCAGGACTATGGGACACTCCACACGTCCAGAATCGCTGTAGAGTGGCTCCAGGAACACTTTTCTGAGTTTAAACACTTCTGTTTGCCACCATACTCCCCACACATGAACATTGTTGAGCATATCTGGGATGCCTTGCAACGTGCTGTTCAGCAGAGATGTCCACCCCCTCGTACTCTTACGGATTTATGTACATCCCTGCAGGATTCATGATGTCAATTCCCTCCAGCTCTACTTCAGACGTTAATAGAGGCCATGCCACGTCATGTTGCGACGTTCCTGCGTGCTCTCTGGGGTCCTACCCGATATTAGGCAGGAGTACCAGTTTGTTTGGCTGTTAGTTGTATTTTTATGAAGGAATATGATACTGTATTAACGCTGCTGTAACACAACACATTGATTAAAAGAAAAATGTCATTCGAAACTTGCAGTAAACGTTCTGATAGTGCCTAGTTTTGCAGAATGAATTTAGATAAAATTACAGTCAACAACAGTATTCAGTCAGTAATCCGCTCACACAGATAACACCACCACTTCGTGAGTCAGTTGCAGTGTCACAATTTTGTGGTCGCTGAGGGCGGGAGCAATATGGAGCACACAACAGTAGACACGAAGTATTCCGAATGGTGGCGACTTTCAACGACCACTGCCTGGGTGCCGGTGGCCGGCTTAATTGCACCCTTACTGTGGCTAGTGTACAGAGGGCTCGTTACACAGATTTACGTAGGTTACCATATTGACAACAGGATCTGCACATACGCGGCTCGTGGTACCGCCCTACGATATCAGTATTGGCTCACATCCAAAAAAGTTGCATCGCTATTGATCTAATGCATACACCGGCGTTAAGTAGTTCGAAGGTTGAACCTTCCTGGCAGATTAAAACTCTGTGCCGTACCGAGACTCGAACTCGGGACCTTTGCCTTTCGCTGGCAAGTGCTGTACCAACTGAGCTACCCAAGCACGACTCACGCCCCGTCACGTTTCATATCAGCACACACTCCGCTGTAGAGTGAAAATTTCTTTTTAGTTCGAAGGTTGTTTTCGCACTACTGCCTAGAGAAATTATGGGTTTATTGCCCGTCTCCTCGATAGAAAAAGAAGACTCATATTCAAGCATTATCGTGCAGGAACCTTCTCTTAGCGCCAAACCCAAACAAAGAGAACGTACTGTTCATCCGTGGTTTTTAAAGATTTTTCCTTGTATTTTTTTAATCTGTGGTCATCTCCAATAAACGTGAACGTATTTTCCATCTGGGGAAGTATACAATTCTGGAGCTTCTAGTTAGGGACGATGTATTGAGAGAACACTTCTGTTCCGATAGAGCATAACTCGTGTACCTTTATTGCCTAATCTGCAACATACAGGTATCATATTTTACTGAGTTTTCACTAGGACAGTTACAAAAACTCCCTCTCTCCTAACACGAGCATTTACTTATTCATAAACATTGCAGGACGGCGGAACAAGACTGACGAGAAGTAATCAACTCTAGAGCAAATAAAACGGCAGAACATGTTTACCCAATTCAGCTACCATACCGGTACTGACCCAGCTTTTTTGTCAATGAACCTCTAATCCACAAGAAAGGTTTTGGTTTTTAGTGGACACGCGTTCGGGAGGGCTGAAGTTGAAATCACGGAGATACAGATTTTCCGTGGTTTCCATAAATGGATAAAGGAAGACACTGAGATTCTTACATTGGAAAGGACATAGCTAATTTCCTCCTATCTTGATGCAGTGCTACTTCAGCTACATCTCTAATGATCTCTTCATAATGTTCCGGCATCGTTAAAACAGCTTTCCTCTGGATTCCTGTTGTCTCTGAGGTTAGAAAACTAAAGCTATAATCAATCTAAAGATTTTTTTCAGAGTTTAGTGTTTTACTGGGTATGGTCCTGTTGGAGTACGCCTTTCCCTTCCACCGACCTTCGAACTAACTTACCCAGGGAGACAGTTTAACGTTGATCCCAAACAACAGTATTTCTCACATCAACAAACATTGTTAGGGATGTAAAAAGTGACCAGTATCCTAGTACTCAATGGGGTCGAGCCAGAGCCCTTCGGATAAGAGTTTGGCACTTGACACTCACCCCCGAGCGACACTTCGTAGAGATGATTGAAAGAAAAAAAGTCGAGTTATTTGTTAAAGGTGGCGTGATACGATTACAGAAAACGTACTAACGCTCATGTAGAAGGCTGTCGTAGCTTACACAGTTAGGGTATTCTTAATGCCACGGCGACCACGACGGCGCTGTAAGGGGAATAATGTACTTGTAATCGCGCGAAACGGTAACACACTAGAGTTTCAGAGAGAAAGGTGTGGGTGAAGGGAGGAGGAACAGTGGTAGTGTTGAGAGAGAGAGAGAGAGAGAGAGAGAGAGAGAGAGAGACGGGGGGGGGGAGGGGGGGGCGGCTGTTTGTGCTCGCCAGAGGGTCGGAGACACGAGTCAGCGCGCTGGTGACCGCATGAATGTTTCAGACAGACCGGCCTCACAGCTTCTCAACACTGCTGGCTACAGCGGCCGCTAGCACGCCGGCCGAAAGAAACAGCCAAGGTCGGAGACGTAGCAGAGCGCACACTAAACGACACAGTGTGTTAGCACCGTCCCGGCTGGAGATGCTAACTTGAACGTATTCCCTAGTGTGGTATTTTAGCGGGGAATAGAATACTATACAACATTGTCTGATTTTGTTAACGGATGATAACAAATTGTTCCTATAACCGTGTCAACTGCACACATTGTTAGGTCTTTCAGCAGTGTTTATTTTCAAACACGTACGACCTATTCAGTAACCACCGTAAAATACGTAGGAGCAACCATCGGGCGCGACCTCAAGTTCAGTGCGCCCATAAAATTAATTATAGGAGCAGCAGATGTCACTCTGAGACACACTGGAAGACTCTCAAGGAAATGTAGTTCATCCACGAAAGAAGTGGTGTGCAAAGCGCTCGACCGAGTCTGCGTGTTGCTCATCAGCCTGGGACACACACCAGACTGCATTAATAAAAACTATAGAGAACAACAGTTGAAGTGCAGCGTGTTTCGTCACCGGAACTTTTAGTCGGCCCGAGAGCGTTACGTAAGTGCTGTGTCAGACTCCAATAGGAGACGCTTCAAGAGAGGCATAGTGCAACACGGAGTGCATTTTGAAATTTCCGGAAAGTGCGTTCTAAGTAGAGTCTGGTAACATACTATTTTGTCCCTCATACTTCCCGCGAAACGACGACAAAATCCGAGAATTTAGAGCTAATACGCAGCTCTACTGACAATCATTTTTCCCACACGCCATTCCCACTGAAAGATGGTAGTGACGAACGGCAGCTAGCTTTAAATGTAGAAAAATGTAAGTTAATTCATGTGAGTGGGAAAAACGGACCCGTAATGTTCTAGTACAGTATTAGCTGTGTGTTGCTTGACACATTCACATCGATTAAATTTCTAGGCGCAACGTTGGAAAGCAATATGAAATGGGATAAGCATGTAAGGATTGTAGTAGGGAATGCGAATGGTCTACTTTTATTGGGAAAATGTTAGTAAAGTGTGGTTCATCTATAAAGGAGACGGCATATATGACGCCAGTGCGACTTGTTCTTAAATACTGCCAGTGTATCTGGGATCCACAACAGGTCGGAGTAAAGTAATTCAGAAGCGAGCTGCTGGATTTGTTACCTGTAAGCTCGAACAAAACGCAGTTATTACGGAGATGTTTCTGGAACTCAAATGGGAATCACTGGAGGGCAGACGACGTTCTTTTCGTGGAGCACTAAAGAGAAAATATAGAGAACCGGCATTTGAGGATGACTGCAGAACGACTCTGGTACCGCCAACGTACATGTCGCGTAAGGACGTCGAAGACACCATTAGAGAGATTAGGGAGGGCTCGTTCGGAGGCACATGGACGGTTGTGTTTTCCTCGCTCTATTTGCGAGTGGAACAGGAAAGGAAATGACTCAAAGTAAGCATATAGATGGCCGGCGAATTATTGATACAGACGAAGAAATACATGAGCGCGGTGTTTTCGTGAATTATCGTCTTGAAAGACTAATCCACCGCCGAAATGTTCACACTTCGAGGCACTCTGACACAGTGAGCTATGTAGACGAGCCATGTCTTACGCTCACGATTGGAGAGAGCGTGCTCTATTGCATTGCATTGGGAATGCAGTTTACACTAACTTTGTAAGCCTTCAGGGTGTTAATAACGATTTTTTTACGTATTTCGATGGTACGTCCATCACTACTGCGTGTTCGGAAACTTGGACAATAAGAAAGCAAGCCTAGGAATTAGAAAAAAACCATCTGACAAAAAGTGTGCGGACACTTACAGTGGGCATTAGTATGGAGCGTGTCTACATCTGTGGGGGAATGGAAGTCCAGTCTTCCTCCAGAACCGAAACCAAAGAAGGTAGCGATTTTGGACGCTGGGGTCTGGAATGAAGTCGGCGTACTAACTCACCTCAAAGGCGTTCCATTGGCCTTCTGTCGGGACTCTGGGAGGGCTAGTTCTTTTCAGGAATGTATTGTCCAGAAAACCATTGCCTCAAATACGCTGTTGTACGACAGGGTGCATTGTCACGCTGATAAAAGCAGTCATAGTGTGAACTGTTCCTCTACCTAACATGGTACTTATTGCTGTACAATGTCTTCATATCCTTCCGTATTTAGCATTTTTAAAGAGTAAAAAGGGGATGACACCCTAATCACAGAAATACCACCTCTCCGTGCTTTACTATTGGTATTAAATTATGGCAGTTAACGTTCTCGAGGCGTTCGACAAACTCAGTCTCTTCAATCGGAACACCAATGGGCATAGCGTGATTCAGCAGTCCAAATCACTCGGTTCCCGTCATCCACTGTCCAGTGACATCGCTTTTTACCTCAGCTCAAGCGTCGCTTAGCACTGACACACACAAATGTCTCGCTTATGTGGAGTTGCTAGAACATTGTTCCTGATCCTTTTTAACTCCCTGCGCCCAGTCATCGTGGTAGCTCCTCTGTTGAAAGCATTTTCGAACTCACGATTCGTTCCCCTGATTTCATGCGGCTTTTTACAACCACCCTCAGCAGTACTCCACGATCCCCCCCCCCCCCCCCCCATCAATACATAAGTTGTGCCTGCTCATCTGTGGTTGTTCCTTGGCGTTTTCACTTTAGTCGTATCACCAACAGCCTACTTGGCAGCTTTAGAAGGGTTGAAGTGTCCATGATGGGTCTGTTACTCGAGTGACATCCAGTGCCAAGTCCATGTTTGAAGTGATAGACTTCTACTGACAAATTCACTCTACTGTTAAGGGTTCCCTGCTGGCAGCACAACCCTCCTTGCCTCTTTTTTTGATAGCAGGTTCGCATCTAGTGACACCTGGGTGTCAATTCCGGAGCGTATGATGGTTTCCGGGTATCTGATACTGTAGGCACGGAGTGAATGGAATGTCAACCTCAAATTTCTTCCGCTTGCATGTATGAGACGTAACCGCATCAAAAACTAAGAGTCTATCTACGCATCAGCTAACTATAAGCTTTTTGAAGTTTTTGTGATGGTTGTTCTGTTTAAAGAAAAAGTAGGTAGGTAGGCATGTCCGTAGACCGTGTATTGCACTTCTCGAAGAATTAAATCTTACTTGTTCTCATACTATCTAAATAAAGAAACGCTGCCGACTGGAATGAAATGATCACGTTCCCCCTAAGAACGTAACAGAAATTAGTAGAAATAAAATCGTATTCTGAAGCAAGTTGTCGACAATCTCCAAGTCAGTCTTGCCTGTGGCTCCACGTCAATTCATTTTGGCGGGTGTGAAAGTTCTCTTCCTAGGGAATCCTTAAGCTATCACAAGAGCAGAGCCCAGCTGCAGCCACCGTTAGTGTGGAGGGGGGCTAGGGATAGGGAGATGGGCCCGAGGCCCGAGATACGACCTCAGTAAACATCTTGCCCCGTCGTTGAAACTAATCGCCAAACTTTAGGGTTCACAAAATCTTTTACGACAGTATTTATGACTTAATGGGCCTGTCGCTCACATCGGCGTTAGGCTGATCGTCTGCATTTATGGCGCAAGACACTCGTGGCGCAGTTTTGTTTATTTTTGTTGCAACTCGTAAAATCAGATGTGTGCACTCAAGCTAATACGTAGAGGGATTCACATTGAAGTTCTTCTGTTCTTTACTGCAGCAAAATCAGAGTAACACATGCTAGCACTCCACTGAAAGGTAGGACTGAAAGAAGGGGCATTAATGTCACATTTATATCCAAACCATTGCTCGATACAAGCTCAGATGGAGCTGACCGCATACTGATCTGAAATAACTTTTCACCTTTGAAAGAACAGTGTTAAACCACGTTACCATTTCGTTTAGTGTGTCATAAAGTACAAATTCATTGGTAACTTACATCTTTCACGAATATGAAACTGCCTTATGCGTGCTGGGCGTAAATGTTTATTCTTTACCACAATGCAAGAAAATAGTGTCTTCTTGGAGAGCGAGCTAACAAGTAATTCAAAAATATTATGTTCTCCTTCTCTTTACGGACCGGAGTAATTGCCAACATCAAATGCATGTAATGTGGTGCTCCCTGTTCTTCAAATATTCTTTGATCTTTTCATTTCTTTCATAATATTGCTTCGGACATATTTCTAACAGGTCTGCCCTAGAACTCTACTAATTTAACACTTCCGCTCTGTAAGTATACATATCTCATTTTAACTTCTTGGGTCCAGTATGCCTTTAATTCACTGTCGCAGAGCTATTTGACCGTTTTTTTTCTAACCAATTCTCGTTCACTCTATACAGACATTCGAAAAATGTTTTGTTTGCCTTGTTTCTGGTTTTTTCCTATGTTTTCATGTCTTTGATTACTGCTTATTAATTTCCAGGTCTCCGCCCTTGTTATTGGTCCTACAATTATCCCCATAATTCTGCTCTCCAATGCTTTTAAGTTCTATAATTCAGTTCTAGGCATTTGTTTGCGTAGACACATTATACAATCGCTCGGCTATTATAATATATTTTTGCGTTTTCCATTATACTCCTTTGTAAATATTCCTTCCTCTTTCATGTGCTATTTTCATTTCGTGTGAGCTTCCATCCGTCTCCGTATATTTCTCATCTCGTGTATCTTACTGTTACTGATATGTTACTCCTCTCTACCAAATATAAACCACCTGTTCACTTAGAAGGCTTGTTGGTAAGTGTTTCTTTTCTATGACAGTGGTCCAAGTTACATCTCTAATCCAGAATATCGTATTACTCTATCAGTTTAATGTCATTCAGTCTCGTATGTCTTTATGTATCACGTCATTTTCTTCTGTCCTTCATGAGGTAGCTGAGTTACTGAACAGTAATCTTTTTTTTTTTTTTAGTTTGCGTGGCTTTCTTCGTATACCGGCGATCATTTATGCTGGTTTGATAAGACATTTTTTAAATCAGCAACACCTTTAAGCTGCATGTAAATTCTTTGTTATTCGACGTTACTCTGAACTATCCCAATATTGGGAATTATAAACTGTTAATAATGATATCCAAGTTAGGATCATATGTACTGCACAGGAAATGCCAGCGTTAGTTTTGTCATTTTCTAAGCACTATATAGAGCTAACTTAGCGTGCAAGCCTAGGTTTCTGCCAAATGGTAGTCGCATAATGGTAATGGGTTAATTCCGAACACCGCTCGAATAATTAGTTCGTAAGCAGCTGAAATATATTGTTAAAACGAATGTATATGGATAATGTGGAGCAAAGTACATCACAAATGTTCGTCATATTGTCTCAGAGTTGTGAACGTCACTCAACATCTCCATGAAAAGATTCTTTTGTGTAAGTATTGCCACACCGTTGGACAGCGACTCAGTCTGATGGCAAAGTAGTGTCTCATGAAGTTGCCAGTTACTGGGTGCGATAGTACAAAATATCCTAAAAAGCTTAATGATCTGTTGTAGATAATATATTGAAGACTGAAGCATAATGACTGCAGTTTTCCCTTCATTTTTTACCTTCCTTCATTTTTTACCTTCCTTCATTTTTTACCTTCCTTCATTTTTTACCTTCCTTCATTTTTTACCTTCCTTCATTTTTTACCTTCCTTCATTTTTTAACTTCCTTCATTTTTTAACTTCCTTCATTTTTTAACTTCCTTCGGTTTTTTAACTTCCTTCGGTTTTTTAACTTCCTTCGGTTTTTTAACTTCCTTCGGTTTTTTAACTTCCTTCGGTTTTTTTACCTCCCTTCGGTTTTTTTACCTCCCTTCGGTTTTTTTACCTTCCTTCGGTTTTTTTTCCCGGAGCTATTGCCCTCAACTTCCATTATAGTCCTTACAATTTGTTTCCTTACATCAAGCATTTGTCTCCCGTGCGGTTTTCCACTCTACTGCTCATTGTGACGGATAGTAACTACTCATCAAAGCCAGTATCTAATGTGTCCACTCAGTATTCTTAGATAGAAGTCCTTGTTTAAGTCAGAGGCCGCGTCGAGAGCTTTGCCGACTTCCTTCTTAAAGACTCTAGAATCTTATGCTACGTGGGCACTTCGCGAAATAAACATTCCCTGTAGTAAAAACGGTCCCCTCATTCCTTCTCCGTCCTTAATGGATCTCCGAAAACAGCGCCACGCTTTTCAGGCTCCAGTTGCCGTGAGACAAAACACGAATGGAAGTTGGCATTGGAAGAATGAAAAGTTTCCGAAACGTTTTCTCCGTCCCGCTGCGCACCAGAGCGTTCCTCGAAAGCAGCACAGGAGCCACGGTGGCCGAAATGTCGCGCCGCCGAGAGAAACTCGATTTAACTTCCCTCAGACTTCGAGCGGAACGAGTGAGTCACAGGGTAGGCTCCGTAACAGCAATTATGAACTGGTTGAGACAATATTAGTTTCGTGGTAAGTAGAAAGTACATTGATAAGCACGGTCAACTTCTCACAAATTACTTCCACCGCTCTGTTTTACGTAATGAAATATTACATTTCCGGTTGTACAAACGGCTGCCGTGTCAAAAATGTAGCCGTATATAGACTTCATTCCGTTGATACGACAACTTAAGCATCACTGAAGCTGCGTAAGTGTTAAAGTACTAGTTATGCAAGAGACTAACGAGGTTAAAAACTACGAACGGCTGACACGCTTTAGATTCCCTAAATCACTTCATGGAAACTCCGTCATGGTTGTTTTGACAAGACCACTAGGTTGTAGTGAACCTGACGAATTGGCAACGGTGAATTTCAACCGCCGTACCTGCAGTTTCTGGCAAAGAAAGTGAACCACCTCAGTGTAATCGCGTGCTTGTACCCACGGTAAATGATTAGAGATGCAGTTCTCTGTGACAAGTGCAACGGCCGCCGCAGAACAACGGTGACGTTAGTGTTCAGTGTTGTTACCAGGCATAGAGCGGTATATAAGGGGGCGTGAACATCATCAGATGTTGAGTATCACTGTGAACAACAAGGAAATGCCGCGTGGTCATGTAAGCATGAGCGTCAACAGTTCAGAAGGGGCATCATAGTGGCAGTCCATGTGGTCGTCGGTTGGAGTTGAGCAGTATCCAGATTTGTACGGTATTCGGAAGTCACAATGGCCTGATGTTGGACTACATAATGAGAGCTCTAGAAGAGCGTAGCGTTCCAAAAGATTGGAAAAGGGCACAGGTCATCCCCGTTTTCAAGAAGGGACGTCAAACAGATGCGCTGAACTATAGACCTATATCTCTAACGTCGATCAGTTGTAGAATTTTGGAACACGTATTATGTTCGAGTATAATGACTTTTCTGGAGGCTAGAAATCTACTCTGTAGGAAACAGCATGGGTTTCGAAAGAGACGATCGTGTGAAACCCACCTCGAGCTATTCGTTCACGAGACTCGGAGGGCCATAGACACGGGTTCCCAGGTAGATGCCGTGTTTCTTGACTTCCGCAAGGCGTTCTATACAGTTCCCCATAGTCGTTTAATGAACAAAGTCAGAGCATATGGACTATCAGACCAATTGTGTGATTGGATTGAAGAGTTCCTAGATAACAGAACGCAGCATGTCATTCTCAGTGGAGAGAAGTCTTCCGAAATATGATTTCAGGTGCGCCGCAGGGGAGTGTGATAGGACCGTTGCTAGTTACAATATACATAAATGACCTTGTGGATGACATCGGAAGTTCACTGAGGCTTTTTGCGGATGATGCTGTGGTATATCGAGAACTTGTAACAGTGGAAAATTGTACTGAAATGCAGGAGGATCTGCAACGAATTGACGCATGGTGCAGCGAATGACAATTAAATCTCAGTGTAGACAAGTGTAATGTGCTGTGAATACATAGAAAGAAAGATCCTTTATCATTTAGCTACAATATAGCAGGTCAGCAAGTGGAAGCAGTTAATTCCATAAATTATCCGGGAGTAGGCATTAGGAGTGATTTAAAATGGAATGAGCATATAAAATTAATCGTCGATAAAGCAGATGCCAGACAGATTCATTGGAAGAATCCTAAGGAAATGCAGCCCGAAAACAAAGGAAGCAGGTTACAGTACACTTGTTCGCCCACTGCTTGAATATTGCTCACCGGTGTGGGATCCGTACCAGATAGGGTTGATAGGGTGGAAGGAAGGGAGGGAGGGAGGGAGGGAGAGAGAGAGAGAGAGAGAGAGAGAGAGAGAGAGAGAGAGAGAGGAGCGCGCTTCGTTACAGGATCATTTAGTAATCGCGAAAGCGTTACGGAAATGATAAATTCCAGTGGTAAACTCTGAAAGAGAGACGCTCAGTAGCTCGGTACGGGCTTTTGTTGAAGTTTCGAGAACATACTTTCACCGAGGAGTAAAGCAGTATATTCCTCCCTCTTACGCATATCTCGCGAAGAGACCATGAGGATAAAATGAGGGAGATTAGAGCCCACACAGAGGCATACTGACAATCTTTCTTTCTACGAACAATACGAGACTGGAATAGAAGGGAGAACCGATAGAGGTACTCAAGGTACCCTCCGCCACACACCGTCAGGTGGCTTGCGGAGTATGGATGTAGATTCGTCATCAAGGTTCCGATCGACCGCATCTGATAACGAGCCGGGAGAAACTCCGTATTGTGTAGCAAGCGCATCGTGAGTGCTCCACATCTGCGCCTGCCATTCTAGAACAAGTGACTTGACTCCCAGTATCATTCTGCGTCCTGCCGCACCATTGGTCACAGACGAGCAGAAACGAACTAGGGAATTACCACCCTCCGCGTAAGCTGCAGGTGACGCAAATGGTTGCATTTGCAGTGGTGCTGTGACGGAGAAGCATGGACTGCTGTTGGTGTGAGTAGCGGCGCATTATTCTCTGTTATGAATAGCAGTTCCGCAGTACCCCGGACGACCATCTTTGCCGAGTATCACGGCGAGCTGGGTTGAGGCTCCATTCTTACAATGCTTTAGAGAGGCTGTGGTGCTGCTCCAGGCGTCACGATGTGGGGAGGCACTGGGTACGACTTCAGGTCACGGCTGCTAGTGCTGGAGGGGACTCTGAACGGCAGAACGGCACAGCGCGGACATCCTGAGGCCTAATGTGTTCTCTCAAGCGGTAGTATGGTGCTGCCACTTGCCAACAGGACAATGTTCGTTCACACATGGCAAGTGTCTCCATGTACTGTGTGCGACTATGAGGTACTCCATGACCAGCAAGGTCCCCAGATCGGTGCCCAGTAGAACATGTGTGCCAGTATCCAGGATATCAAGGACCAGCTACAACAGTTGTGAGTCATCTTCCCACAGAAGAGGTTGCGGGTTAGACGATCCTTCACTGAAAGTAAGCACTGGACAACACTAATGCTGATTAACCGTTGTGCCATGGGGAACAAGTGCGAGTGAATGAGTGACTGGGGGAAGGAAGGGAGAATTAAAGAACTATGTTCGTTGTGTCACTTTCCTCAGTCGTTATGATGTTTTCTTCCAATGATTAGTTCTTGTTTAGTCTATGGATCATACCTATCATAAGCAGTACTTGTTCCTTGTAATGCATAATTTTTGGCAAAATCATTTTGCTATCATATGTACATCTTCTAAACTGACCAAAGCTTGGAACAAAGCTAACGAAAAGAAACACTCGAACCATTAGTTCTTTTTACCAGAGCAGAGAATCTATCGAAATAAAGATGTTGGAAAATCTAATAAACCAGGACGGAAGTTTCTATTCCAGCAAGGCTTGGGATCAGGCACCCAATTTATTAACATCTCGCTGACCATCCAGTTCGTTAGAGTTTAAAACTGTGAGAGGGTCTGCGAATCATGGAATAACAGTGCAGGTTCCGAAAAACAGACCAGCGTTACAGGGCGAAGCAGGCACCTGAGGTCAAACTCCGTTGTAAATAGCAGCGCGGCACCAACAATACTTCGCAGTCGGGTTGCGATCCAGGGAGGCGACTGATTACGCTTAACACAGCTCCCAGTGCCTGTAAAAGATGATCTGGCTGGTCGTAGGAATAACATCAAGAAATAAAAAATAGAATGAAATTGTTATCTCGGCTGATGAAACCATTAAACTATGTGATATTTCATATATCACCCTTGCTTTTTTGATGTTTGACCAACATAAGCCTTGTTCAGAAAGTAAGTGTATTGTCACCATAACGGACCGTGGTTTATTGGTTATTGCCAGCAGAGAGTGGTAGATGGGGATCCCCTGATCGGAGCGAACATCGTAGGAACTCGGTAGTACGTAAACTCGTGTTGTACTGTCCATTTGCGTGAGAGATGTCGGTAATAACTCCTGCCGAAATCGTTTCGCGAATCAAAACTATTAACGGCAAAGCTGGTATGAGGAGAAAGAGTGTGTTTAAGTTGTGCAGAGAGTTTAATGGTCGCAGAACAAACTTTCGTGATGAGTGGAAGACCTTTCATTGTTACTGACGAGTTGGTGCAAAAAATCGAGGAAACTGTTGGCGAAGACTGCCAGTTGACAGTCGGTGAAAGTTCCGTGATATTTCCACAACTCTCTTACACGAGATACTTACAGAAACGCGTAGATACCGGAATCTGCATGCAAGATGGGTCGCAAACAGCTGCCAGAGAAGCACAAGACAAATCGAGTCAGCATCACTCGCGATTTGCGTGGACGACTTGGGTTGGAAGGTGAAGATTTTCTGAGCTGATTTGTGACTGGAGGTGAAGGGTGGGTGGCTCATGACACGCGTGAGATAAGAAGGCAGTTGTCACATTGGCATTACACCAATTCCACCATCTGCCAAAAAATTTAAAATCACAATTTCGAGCAAAAAAATCGTGGCATCATTGTTCTGGAACTGAAAAGGTATCATCGAATTTCTGGCTCAGGGAGCTGTGACATGTTGGAAAAATTTCAGGAGGATGATTCACATTCAGAACAAACGGGAAATGCCGACGAGAGGAGCGCACTTGTTGGACGTTATCTGTCCTCACACAACCTTAGCCAACCAAGGCACTGTTAGACTCATTTGGTTAGAATGTTTTGAACCACCACCGCATTGCCCTGACTTGGCGCCTTCACGTTATCATCTTTTCGTCTCACTAAAGGCACGCGTGAGTGGAATTAAATTTTGAAAGTTCTGAGTGGGGGAACGAGCTGTCGAGAGAGTTCTTCGAGGACGGCATAAAGCAACTTGTCCAACGGTTCACCATATGCATTGAATAGGGCGGCGATTTTGTGGAAAAATACTCAACAAGTGTATCATTAATACCCTGTGTCTTTTAAATATTTTTTTTAAGTGATCTAGTACACATAATTCCGGGACATGCCTCTTAGGTAGAGACACTGGAGCCCACAACATTATCTCCACGCAGTTTGTAATAGTTGGGATACCAATGAGTGGTGCACATTTCAAGCAGGGTTAGGAAAGTGGTTTGGTTGGACAGTTTGGAGCAGCAGGTGAATTGGCAGGCGACTCGGCGATCGCGGGCGCCGCGGCCTATCTTCTCCTACCCAGGCCACGCCGGGGTCGATATGCGGCGTCACGCGACTCATTGTGCCAGGCGACGCCCCATTGTCTGGCCGGCCGCTGCGACACCGATACTCGCCTCGCTCGGAGCTGCGCCGCGCTCGTTGCCGGGCAACGGCTGCATTCCGCAAACAGCGCTTGCGCTAAACGCGACTCTCAATCTCCGAAATGCGTTGCTCAACGTTAATACGAGGACTCTACCGTAACTGAAGCATTAATACCGCGGGGGAAATTGCAATTTCACAGTATTTATGCAGTTTGAATTGCCTTGGTGCGATCTTGCATTTTAACGTTGAATTCCTGTACGTTCACGTGCTTTGATAACACTAGTGTACGGTAGGTTGGACTTAAACGTGTGGTTGATGATCAGGGTAGCAGATAGGGAGCAGTAGTAGTAGTATCAGCAGCCGCGAGGCGTCGCCACCGTCGTTCCCTCCCTACTGGGCGGTAACAGACGAGATTAGGGCGCTGACTCCCCACGCCACCGAGGGTGTGGCCCTTGATGCTCACGTGCTACTTGAAAGGTTTCCCAAGGGGAAACGGGGCTCTGAGGTGGGCCCTCGTGGTACAGGGGAATATACTCGGAGTCCTGAGACGCGACTGCCTGTTCGATTGGTGACCGTATTTTCATTTTTGGTAAAAAGTTCTTGCGAGCATCTTTAACGTTCTCAGTCCTCAGCAGTCATGAATTTTTAGGCGAGGATTATGTCTGTGTAAATGAATAAAGGCAATATTTTTTGAGTAACTCACTCACTCTGTGTTGACCATAGTCCGTAAACGAAATGCATTCGCAGTTCCGAATATGGACAACCATCAACTGCATAACGGAATGACATGAAAAATAGTGCTGGACCGAAACTCGAACCCGGATTTCACGCTTGTCGCGAGCTGTCATCTTACCATAAGGCTATTAGAGCACGACTCACGGCCAAACCAAAACTTTCGTGTGTCGTCAACCATGTGTCTACAACCTGTATTCGCACATCTATTTGTATATTTCCTTACAGGGGAGACATTAAACTTGAAAGTTGCTTGCCCGATGTCGGCAAATAAATAAGACATTCCAGCGCATGCGTTATTCCGAATTATGACGCAACGTCTTACGGTCCGTAACTGTTGCCAACACTTCAAACTAGTCAAAGCGGTGGAAGTGCGTGTTAGTGTGTGCCCGCGCGTGCGCGTTTAGTCTACAGGCAGAGCAACAGCTTCACCTGCAATTCAGCAAGAATACATGTAGAAATATATCAACATATATTGATTAAAAGGTGTCTATTTCAGATATGTTGGTAACCTGCATGTACAATTGCGGAATATCAAAATTGAAAGTGCTGCATACAAATGAAAATGCGTGTGTATTTCAGGCCTTCGATGATGCCATTATAAATTGAGGCGAAACGCGTCTCACAAAATTTTCCTTTATTTTTTAGTTGCAAATAGACAGTCTCAACGTGAAAATAATTAAAAAAAAATTTCTTGAAAGCACTATGGGTTCGAAGACCCTATTTGATGGAAATAGTTTGCTATCCCCAAAATTGGTTTCCGCGCGGACCCACTGCCACCAGTGTTTTTTGCCCTAAAACACGTTTGGACAATGAGGAGAGGATGGTTTAAAGAAGGTTGTGAAGTTGCATACACAGTTCCTAATTCGATGGCTGCCTTACGGAATTCGTTTCCAGGATAAATTATCTCCAGGTATGGAAATCTTCATTGGCTTCTTCGCTTCCATAATCTAAGCATACTTGACTCTTTTGTGGGGAGGGGGAAGGTGATGCCACAAGTCCTCAGTATGTGTTAACTAGCCATACTGCCTTAAAGATCTGAAAATGACACTCGAGGAGGAATTAGTTCGCCAGACTTCAGTTGATGGTAGTCTTGAGTTTCCAGGACAGCAGGACAGGCTAGTGTTAAGCATAAACGTAAATACTGAATATTTGAGCGACATACTCTTCAAAACATAAACAATGAAATTCCCAACATAAACTGTGCAGTGTCATAAATTAAAAAAAAAAAGAAAAGCAAAACTGCGGACATTGGCGAAAACCGTGCCATTTCTGTGACGGACCCTGTGTATTCTACATCGTTAGTTCTTTCCCAGCCCAAGCAATAAACAACTTTCCCAACAGAACGCGCTCCGCTAAGCGCAACAGCGCAGGCGCAGCGCTCGTTTGTCTCTGCACTACGAGATGGCGCTGCCATAGAGACGGGCCATATTCTGCTTCCGCCGATCCGCGTATTAATATGTAACGCAGCCAATGAGATTGCTACTAACGTAGAACCTTTTCTCCTCGCGGATCAAACTCGCGCAGTGTTACGTGAACGCGCGAGGTATTATAATGAGTGTACAGACCTCCGATTAGTCAGTCAGCATTTGTCTGTACCAGTCTATAGTCAAGTTTCAGTCTGCGCCTAATAAGATTACCATATTCCTGTGCATAGCCATGAAGATGAAAGTTACATACACTTTTTTCAAGTATCAGAGATAAATGTGAGAAAAAGATTAACGCACCAATACCAAAGGAACATCAGATTGTCAATTGTAAATAGGATCCAGAACCAAGTTAAGTAATTTTTATGCTTGTTATTATTTTAATAAATGTGTGTGAAAATTAATAAAGTTCTGTTTAAAGTTGGTCACCGTCAATCTGCTACTCTAAGCGTGCAAGTGGCGTTTGTATCGTCTGACCTAAAGGCAGAAGATGAACATGCCACTTAAGACCACGAGACATATTGCCGACACTCGCCTTCTTCGTTAGAGCGACAAGTCAAATAATCTGATGGTGTGTGTACCGAAGGTCTTACAGAACGCACACCACTTTCCATTATCTTTGTTTTACCTTCATTGGGGTTCGTTTATCTTACAACTTCTCTTCGAGCCACTACCCATTCAACTGCTGTTGCAAGTCCTTTGCCGTCTCCGACAGAATTATGATGCCGTCGGCAAACAGCGAAGTTTTTGTTTCTTCCCTCTGAAGTGTAATACCGTTTCCAAATATCTCGTAAGTTCAGTATGATGATGAAATGGTGCAGAAAGATTCAATCACATGAACAGACTAACGGTACACGCATTTAACCAAAACCAGCAAGTGTAAATACGAGAGATTTTCCGCGGTTGGAAGATCGGCACAGAGGTGGCATTTCACGTGTGTGGACACTGCGCAGTAATGAAGTCGCAGCTGCAGCGTAACGGCCGGCGCCGGCTCTGGCATCGCATCCTGGCCGGGCAGTCGGCAGTTTCCCGCAATGCACAAATGGCGTGACGGCTGCTTAAAAGCCGTTCGCAGGTGGGGCACGGCTTAAGAGATCGGGCGCGCTTAGGCCGGCGAATTTATACGCGTAATTAACAGCGCCAGATAGGGACCGAGGCGCGCTAATAACGCCGTAATCCCGGCGCGATCGGTCGCCGCCGCCGCCGCCGCCGCCGCCGCCGCCGTGCGCATCGCCCGGCCGCGATATCGCCGCTTAAACGGCCGCGCCCGCGCTGCCGCCACTGTGCGCTCCCGAGGCGGCGGCGGCCAACCTGTGACCTGCTGCGGCATTATTCCTGCGTTTGCGGCAGTATACGGCGATAGACCTCAGCACGGCGGTAGGAGCAGCTGCCTCTTCGGCGCTTACAGTAGTCCTTCTATCCAACAGTTACTCTACATGTACAAAATGAACCCGAACTTCTCTGACAGAATTTCGGACGTCGCGTAACCCCCCTTCCTCCCTCCCCCCACCCCGTTTTTATTTCTGTAGAAAATTTAGTCCAGTTTTCAGAATGACAATTTTCACTCTGCAGCGGAGTCTGCGCTGATATGAAACTTCCTGGCAGATTAAAACTGTGTGCCGGACCGAGACTCGAACTCGGGACCTTTGCCTTTCGCGGACAAGTGCTCTACCAACTGAGCTACCCAAGCACGTCTCACTCCCCGTCCTCACAGCTTTACTTCTGCCAATACCTCGTCTCCTACCATCCAAACTTTACAGAAGCTCTACTGCGAACAGAAGTAAGGCTGTGATGACGGGGAGTGAGTCGTGCTTGGGTAACTCAGATGGTAGAGCACTTGTCCGCGAAAGGCGAAGGTCCCGAGTTCGAGTCCCGGTCCCGCACATAGTTTTAATCTGCCAGGAAGTTTCATAGTCCAGTTTTATCTTCCACTATATGAAAAGTCTACGTATTACGAAAAATGGGTCCCCACAAACTTCTACCAACTTAAACTCGTATGCTAACATATGACTAGGCAGAAGCGAATCTGAACTGCACTGTAACTCATCTGAATGCAACTTGTTTTTATATTAAATGTGCAACTGAAGTAAAATAATTATCTGGTCTCAACAAAATTTCCTGTTACCTCGCGTCTTGACAGCATTGTTGCAGATTTATCAGAAGCACAACAGCAAACACCAAACAGCAAGGAGGCAGCGGCTAAGCTAGACTTTTATTTCTAAATACAATTTTCAGACTATATTCAAAGTGTTGCGAACCACATAGGTCAATGTTGTAATACGTAATGATGATTATTATTATTATTATTATCATCATCGTATGCATCAATTACAGTAATACACATTTAGCAAAACAAAGATATATATATATATATATATATATATATATATATATATATATATATATATATATATATATATATATGTGTGTGTGTGTGTGTGTGTGTGTGTGTGAAATCATATACAGTACACAAGTTTTGAAACGGCTCAGACTACACTCGGATGTTGATGGACTTGATCCAGCGGAGTGCCTCGTGGGATGCTCAATGCCACCATGGAAGCGTCTGATTGGACATTCATTCACAGTGTGGCTCATTGTTTGGGTGTCACCACAGTCACACACACTGTCACTTGAAAAGTCCCACTTGTGCATGTTGTATTTGCACCTACCCTCTTCAGTCCGATATCGGTTTAACTACACCCACACCTCCCTTGGTGAAAGCCTGGAACTGTTGGATTGTCTAAAAGTTCGTGGTTTCGGGTTCTTGTAGCTTGCCACTCACGTTTCCACTCTTGCGTCCTGCTCGAATCCTATGGATAGCATTTGGACTCCAATTTCATATGCTGGTCTTCTAGATTTGAGGCATTTCCTGGGCAGTGATAGCAAATTGTCAGTAAGAGGTATCGAGTTGTTTTCGGAAACTTGCTGGCGGTGGTTGTAAAGAGTGGCCTTTCGACGGAGGTCTGATGGACAGGACACATGTTTGAAAGCTCTGGTAGCCAGCAAGTAGGTGTAGACCGGGCTGTACACTCTCGTAACTGAGTTCAGTTGGACGTCTACTTTCACTACGTGGGCGCTTCGGAGCCGCACTGGTGCACAGTATTCTGCTGCAGGGCATGCATTATAATGATAAACAGGGGGATGAGGAGAGCAACTATTCCTATGACATGATAGCCTAAGACAACGATTTCAGAATAAAGTATACATTCAAAAAGACAGAGTAAAAATTCGCGTGATCTTTACACACAACATCGGTCTAAAGATTAATATGCTTAACAAAGTGGACTGTGATTTAAAAAGCGTACAATGTTAACAGAGAATTTCTATAAAATCAAACAGCTTAATCAGTCGAAATCTTAATGCACGATTCAGGAAAGTTTGGCGATCTTTCTCTCAGCTCGAACAAGTGAACAAAGTTGATAAGCTGTCAGTCATTTCTACAAATCAAGTGCACATTGCTGCAGTCTTACCTCAGACTTCTCTTCAAAAAAAGAACTTTATTCAAAATCTGTATTCCTTTCACCTTTCAATGTGTTCGCCATACTCATCCTTGCTGTCCATTACAGTAAATGTTTCTTCATCTAACAGATAGCATCACAAGCCAGCACAGCACTGCTGGATACGTCCATTACCTACCACACTTCAGCTAAAAATGCATAAGACTGCGCATGGGCAGAGACTGCGCCACAAAACCAAAATTGTTTAACAGTAACGTAACTTGATCTCCCTCTGACATGCACGTCAATAACGTACAAAAACCAAAATAACATTACCACCTGGCAGTTGTTCAGGCGTAATTCGGTATAAGGAGCCATTGGTCTACAGTGGCTCATATAAAGTAATTATGCTTAGTTTGATTGCTTACCCCCCCCCCCCCCCCCGTTCGTCGTTGTGCAGCACCCAAAACGTCCGCAAAGCAGTACAAGTGTCTACAGTATGTACTGCGTGTCTTGCTGAGAAACTGAGAAACTGACTTGGTCCACTTAACCAACAGTACTTGCTGCTGACAACAGTAATGATCTCTTTAAAAAAAAATGGCTCTGAGCACTATGCAACTTAACTTCTGAGGTCATCTGCCGCCTAGAACTTGGAACTAATTAAACCTAACCAACCTAAGGACATCACACACATCCATGCCCGAGGCAGGATTCGAACCTGCGACCGTAGTGGTCGCTCGGTTCCAGACTGTAGCGCCTAGAACCGCACGGCCACTCCGGCCGGCAATGACTCTTCATTTCTAGCCTTAAAGCTGACGAACAGTACTGTTCGGTTATAGCTTGGGTTCGTTTTTACCAGTGTTAGTTGTACGTGAACATCCATACACAGCGGTATGGATAGGTGTAAGACTTTTCGTGAGATGTTACGCATTTCGTGCAGCCAACGGGCTCACTGGATGCAATGGGAAAGCTGCACAACGACCCAATGAGGAGCTATTCTCACAGGGACGGCTATCACATCAATGTAAATTTGTGGACTGTGGTTGTTGCGTTTGTCGTGTTTTTCATTTTATAATTCGTCGTTGTGGATTATAAACTTTTTCACTGTTGTGAAGGTATTCTCAAAGAAGCGTAGATAATTAGAGCGACAAATACGAGATGTGATCAAAAATATGGGGAACAATTTTATTAGAAACATAGTAATAAGCTTTCATGGAATTTGATTACATCTTCTTCAAAGTACTGTCATTGACTACCAATACCCTTTTCCCAACGTTGAATCCTTGTCTGAGATCATTTCTGGAAGGCTTATTTTCGAAGGGCGTTCAGCTGCTCTGTTGGGGCGCGCGCTTAGTGTCATCAGTGCCATTAAAAGGTTGTCCTGTAAGCACGGCTTTAATTTTTGGGAAGATCTAGAAGTCTGATGCTAAATCTGATGAGTAACGCGGGTTTGGCATGTCAGGAACACTTTTTCCGGCCAAAAACTCGCGAAGCAACAGCGAGTTGTGGCACGGTACGTTCTCATAATGAAGAAGGAACTTATTGGCCAATTTTTCTGTTCTTTCTTCATATATCATTTCTCAAACGCTGCAGTACGACCATTTAAGATGTGGCATTTACATTGTTCCCCATGGGACGAACACTGATCGCACTATGCCCTCAATATCGGAAAAATCAGCATTATTTTGACTAACGTCTTTTTTTTAAAAAAAAAAAAGGCGAGGAAATACTCTGGTCTTCCACTGGGAACTCTAAAGTTTCCTCTCAGAGCCTACTCATAGACACAAGTTTCATCGCCAGTTTCAACTTTAGACATGGAAATCCGTATCTGGATGTAGACGACTCTCGTACTCCATGCAAACTGACAGGATTTTCCTTCTCATCATAACCCAAAAGTCTGGGAACAAATTTTGCACTCACACGTCTCATTTGGAAATTATCGGTTAAAATGCTTAGCACCGACACTTACGAGACGCTGAGTTATTAGATAAACTCTCGAACAGTCATTCGCGTGTTCGAACGGGCAATTTTGGCACGTTTTTCTTTTCTTTTTAGACATCCCGAACGTTGCTTGTCGTCTAACAACTCACTTCCGCTTTTAAATCGCTCTCACCACATGTAAGAAGTATTCAGAGTCACAGAATTATCGCCACATACCTATTGCAGCATTTCACGAGTTTCTTTGTCAATTTTTGTAACTTGAAACAAAACATAATGATCACGCTTTGTGCGAAATCCATAATGCCCCACAGACTCTATGAACGCAACCTCACTCTGCCGTCTTTGGACTCTGGCTGACGAGTCAGAACGTTTTCCAGCTTGTCACTGTCTGTCTTAGCCGATCACTCTACCTGACAAATAACATCAAATGTTTGTTGTCAGCTGTTGCTGCTAAAATACCATTTCATTCACCGTATTTTTTGACCACACCTCGTAGAGTAAATCTCACTTACATTATTACTCTGTAAGGAGCCAACAGAAACGTCGGATCCCCCATACCATAATACTCCATGAACAACCACGGAAATTTTGTCGGTGGGGTTGCGGTTCATCCTGTATACCCAGCATGGCGAGGGTAGCAGTGTCTATCACTCCCCTCTTCTCTCTTCCATTCGCAAATGGCCGTGCAAAGAATGACTGTCGGTAAAACTGCATCGTTACGAAAAATCGCAGCTGATGCCTGACAGCAATACTGTTACGAACTTTTTTCTGTATTCTACATCTAAAATATAAGCAAAAAAATAGTATGTTGTGTAGAATGATTGTTCACACTATTGTAATTACTTTAACTATTGTTCTAACTTCAGTTTCTTTTTTTGTTTCAGGTAAGTGTCGGCAGGCGCCGTGTCTGTGTTGCTAGATAAATGCGCAGCCTTGGTACGTATCTGTTAGCGCGAATGGCACGAGTGGGAGTCCGGTCTAGCACTCGGAAGGACGACATTTAAAAGCCCCGTCAGGCCACCCAGATTTATGCTTTCCGTGCTTGCTGTAGATCACTTAACTCAAAATCCGGGATCATTCCTTCCGTTCCCCTGTCTCTTGGTGCCCAGTCTGTAATGACCTCGCATCTGCGAATTGTAGTTCGTTTACTTTTTACAGAATGAAGCAGGTTCGGTCCAGACGGCATTACGTAAAAAATCGAATGTCCATAGTATTGGTTTTTACAGAGAACCGGCATCCGAATTCAAAGGTCGTTGAATTTCAGTCTACGTTGTCTTACACTTAACACGAATATCTCACTCTAGACAGTACCATTGCGAGCTTCGCAGTGCACCCCAACGACCACTCAACGACTGTGACCATTGACGATTTTCATGCGTTGTCAAAGCTCAATATTTAAATGCAACTTTAAAGTGTAATCCAGGTACCCCATATTGGTTCCATTTCCAAAACTTGAAATCTTAACCGAAGTTATTTTACTTCCCCACGCGCCCCACATTAGTTTGCGGAGTATAATAATAATAATAATAATAATAATAATAATAATAATATCGTGTCACAAGGGCCTCCCGTCGGGTAGACCGCTCGCCTGGTGCAAGTCTTTCAATTTGACGCCACTCCGGCGACTTGCGCGTCCTTGGGGATGAAATGATGATGATTAGGACAACACAACGCCTAGTCCCTGTGCAGGGAAAATCTCCGACCCAGCCGAGGATCGAACCCGGGCCCTTAAGATTGACAGTCCGTCGCGCTAACCTCTTTTTTTTCCGCTTTAGTTAGTTGTATCTGCTCGGAGCGGACGTCGTAAGATATCCATTTAAGTTCGTTGTTGATCTGTTAACTCCGTTTTTTTATTACAGAGGGCACGTTACCCCCTGACCGAACACGCTGAGCTACCGTGCCGGCTGCCATTCAGCTACCGGGGGCGGACTGCGGAGTGTCAATATACTAATATGCACCATCAGTGCAACGTTGTGAAGTTGACCACGGTTTCGGTGACTTATGTGTGGCCTTCATCAGGGTGGTGTAGATACAGTAGGCACCGAGAAGAATGTTTGCGTGGCGTGACGCCAGAAATGAGAAAACGGCCTTCACTCCCTTCCACCATGAGGTTGCTCTTGGCCTGTATTGTTGGACGTGCGAAAAATGTTGCCTTACTGCTACTATCCTTCATTGTCTGACACCTTTTTTTTTTTTGTCCTCCTTAATGTTCTCTCATTCCCCATAGTTTTATGAACAGCACAAGTATCAGAGAGGAAGAAATCTAGTGAAACGTACATGCAGATACCACACCCCTACCGTAAGGAAGAAACCGACGATACAGCCTACCATTTACAATATTGTAACTAAATAAAATGAAACGTGTATTGCGACGATAAAGCGCGTTTAAACAGGGTGGTCAGTCTGAAAAGCTTTGTAAGGATGTCGTCGCAGCGTAGGTTGTGCCCAGATATAATTGTTAAGGAAAAAATTCGATACGTTACTCCGTTTCAGAATTAATGAGCATTGAAGTTAGCCAATAGGGCCGTTCCGCACGCAAATTCAAACGGCCCGCCAGAGGCTGTGTGCTTGGTTTGCTTTCCTAAAACCGAACAAGAGAGCGGTGCAAAAGATTGGACGTGGGACGGTAGTAAGGATGGAGCGCGAGTCAAAGGCTGAGAAGTCCCGTGCGCTATCATCAACGCTATGGGAAAACTGACGCTACTTGTATCTACCAGGCCGCTTGAATTTGCGCGCTCAACCGCCTGAGTGGCTAACTTCAGTACTAATTAACTTGCAAACGTTGGAGTGTACCGAATTTTTTTCTTAAGTTATTTCGTAGCACAACCTACCCTGCAACAACCGTACAAGTTTTTCAGACTCTTCGTGACCACCCGTATAATGAAATTATCAGTATTAATAAACATCAGCTACCAATACCATGTACACACAAATTAAGACTGTGACCGTTATTATTCTGCAAGTATCAATACGCCAAAGATATAACTGTTTAATATAATTACGTTTTTCGAATCCCATCAGTCACAGCTGCAGTGTTGATACAGTTCCATTCATACATCGTCTTAAAGAGTGTTCGGCACTGTTCCGCTCTAGATTAAGTTGCAACGCACAACTGATTGTTTGCAACATTCCTCACGCGCGCGTCTTCTCGGCAACGGAGAGCACAGACCAGAGGGAGCAGCCATGTCTCTACGGTCGGTATGGCGCAGTTACAGCTCTGACGGCTGAAATGGGCTGCTTCGCGTCTCTACCACTACCAGTCATGCAAAGGTGTGTTCACTCCCGTGTGCACTGCGCCGAGTCGTCGTGTGCCTGTTTGCCCGATGCGTAAAAACACACATGCGCTTAAGTCTCACGTCTCTTCCTCGACATATGCGCATGCGCGATTCTTTCACACCCTAGATACAACCATGTACTCCGTTCCAGTGGTTAAGATGTACAGCTTTCTTACAGCAACAGTCGCCGCAGCGGGTACATTTTGGGACAAATATGAAATCGTCGAAAGACGTACTGGATAATAGAGACTTTCCCTTAAAGCATATGTGAGCGCCGTGGAAACGATAAAGATAACACGGAATACTGTGTTTAACTACTGGACCAGTGATTCCTGACTAATACTACCTGTTAAGCGAAGGAAGATACAAAATATAGAGATGCTTTACCAGTGGCCATAACGTCAGCTCTGACACTTGGGATTCCTTTTACGGGGGACATTTACAGTAGTCGGATTTCTAGTTCCACTGCAACGAAATCTAACATCATTCCAGAAGTTCTCGAGGCTGTGGTGAAATCATCGGAAAACTGTCAAAATTATACTGCGATCAGTTGACGTTTCTTTCTGTGGAAAACGAAACGCTCAGTTCATGGTTAACGTTTACATTCAGTAGTCCAAAAATTTGAGAATGTGTGTTTGTGAACATGCAACACTGTAGCTATACAGGGGTGGACAAAAATAACGAAGCCGCAAAACACAACACATTACCATGCCTAATACTGGTAGGAAAACCGTTGGCATCCGAAACAGCTTTTTGTCGTCTTCGATTGGACACATACAGGTCCTGTACGGTTGTCAAGGAAATATTACAACATTCTTCGTGCAAAGTAGTGGCAAGCTCAGGTAACGATGATGGATCGCGATCATGCGCCCTTCTCTCAGTAGTACATCTGAGAAGATCAATAATCGTGAGACCGGGTTAACTGTGGTGGCCAGGGCAGACGAGACAATTCATCCTCGTGCTACAAAACCAGTCCTGGACGATGAGAGCTGTGTGAACAGAGGCGTCTTGCAACACAGCATCACCCTTCGGAACAAACATTCTAGCATAGGATAGAGCTGATTAGCCAAAATGAGCACATAATTCCAGACAGTAAAGCGACATTGCAGAGCAGTTGTGGGGGGCGGCATGGAATAGGACGATATGGCTGCCCAAATTATTACAGAGTCCCCTACATTTTTCACTCTTGAGAAGTAAACTCTGCTAGAAGCTAGAAACAGTATGAAACAACTCATCCGACCACATCACTTTCTTCCATTTCTCCAGTCTTGGGATTATGGCTTAAGCAGTAGATATTTTAGCTGCATTTGCATCAGTGACGGGTGGTTTTAGAATTTGAACTCGTCCTGCAATTTCCTGATTATGGAGCTCCCTTCGTCTTGTTTGGGTGCTGGCAACGTTCGCCAGTGCGACATTCAGTTCTGAAGTGGTTTTTCCAGCTGTCCTCCATACTTCACGTCACAATCTTCTTCAGTGACCGCGTGTTGCAATAACTCGACACACTATTTCACCCACGTTATGACTTAGACGTTGAGGATTTTCCGCTTTCCCTGTATGCGCCGTAAGTTTGCGATACGGTGTCTCTTGAAACACCAAGCACTTTGGCTGTCTTGGTTACAGAAGCACCCACCATATGCACCAACAATTTGCCCACGTTCGAATTGACGTAGCTCCGACGTCTACTCTCACAACTACACACGACACTATTCTGACCACGGCTAATATTTCGTATCGAGGGCGCTGCACAGGTGCCTTTCGTGATGAAGTACAACAGCACATCTTGCAGGCTTAGCTATCATTTGCATTTATGTCCAAGCTTGCGTTTTTTGTCCTCTCTCTCTCTCTCTCTCTCTCTCTCTCTCTCTCTCTCTCTCTCTGTGTGTGTGTGTGTGTGTGTGTGTGTGTGTGTGTGTGTGTGTGTGTGTGTGTGTGGCGGGGAAAGTTATTTGTCAAAAGCGCTTGGTTAAATTTTTTCGTTCCTTTTTTTGTTTACCTTCAGATTTCAAATTCTAGTCAAGAGTGGTTGGATATTGCGCAAGATTTTGAAGTGGGATGGAATTTCGGCAGTGTTTGGGGACTTCTGACCCAATTACGTGGTTCTGCAGTACTTATATGATAGCAGAAGCAGCTGTTAAATAATAAGCAGGTTTCTAGCGTTCTTTTGATATCCTCTCCGCGAAGTAAACTATGTAACAATCAAAGCGGCTCGTTAACGAACCACGTCAGCTTCGGTTCATCAATCCCTCCTACATGTATTCGTCGGAAGTACGGATGAAAGCATTTTATCGGTTTGTCGTTGTGGTTTCCAGGTTATTCTTATTTGTGAGGAACAGTAGACTACCATTTTGTTTCGTCACGTCTTTTTAGCTCTCAGAATTAACCAACCACAAACAGGAATAGTGTACAACAAGATTCTTCAAATTCCGTTTGTTTCCCATTAGACCACTCGATCAAAGTTCTAAATTAAAGGAAAATTATAAAGCGTGCATATAACCGAATATTTTAATAGTGACACGTAGTAAAAGAAATCACCAAACAAAAGAACGTCGGACTGGCGCATTGTCATCCGCACTCCCAGCCCCCCACCCCTCTCGCCGCCGCCCCACCCATCGGATGGCCGTGGCGGTGGGGGAAGACTCTCCTGTCGCCAGACACTTCATAACTTTGCACGGGGTCGCACGCGCCTCACTTACTGCGTCGTACAATGGCGCACGGAAAACTGCACAGGTGTAAATGCACTTAGTTCGATTACGTATGCGTGTCTGACGCAACGCCTCATTATGGCCGCAGCAGTCATATAGCTTTAGCTTAGGTACTGCCAACAGCCTTCTGCGTTTCCTACTTGAAAGATGGCAAACGTACTGGCATCTGTCAAGCCTCTTCTTTCGCCGTACGGAATGCAGTAAAGGGTTCAAACCAACTTAGTGCTCGTAATTTTAGTTTCCTAATTTAGGAAAAGGCATCGTTAATGCCATTAAACATGTCCCCGGAGGCGCAAGGAACCCACTCTTAGAGCGTGATCCTTTCGCGATGCGCCATGCGTAGCTCGTGCCACACTGTGCAGAAGTGGACTTCGTTCAGCGCTCCATTGCGGGCATGTTTTGCGGCACTCGAGTTGCTGTCCCGTACAGTGGAAGTGGACCGCCCTGCGGTCTGTCCCCATTTGCGGCGGAGATGTTGCGTCACGGGCTGTCACAGTCGTGCGCCGGAGGTTTGCCGGCATATTATCGCTCTCCATTAGCGGCCTCGCGGGGCACCAGTGTGCAGCCTGAGGTGTTCTCCCAGAAGCGTGACGTCAGCGCCGCCTTCAGCCTCCCAGTCACACGCCGGCGCTCGTTTCTTTGCACGTCTGCGGACGGCTCATTACCGAGAAACCTTCTGCGTCTGAGGTTAGCTTCCTGCCTTCACTCCCCACACGCCTTTGATGCGCTTCCCCTTCCTCATTTTCTTTGCCTGTCTGGAGCCGTATTATGTCAATAGCGCGGGAGCATCGTTAAGACACAGAATGTCTGTTCCTATGCACGACCCATTTATATTGTAGCTTCTCTGTCGTAACTTTTCTGATCGAACGCAAATTAGTATCCGGAAGTTGTAGCATTTGTGTTCAGCTGATTTTCTAGTTTCATTAAATAGCAACTCAATTCAGAATCACTACATCTCTATTCAAATACTGTACCACGACGCCATTGTGACAGGAGATACTCGCTCACGAAATATTTCCGATACACTCTATTTTCATACGAAGACAAGCAACTTTATAAGCCTTCTGACTATATGAACTGCAGTAACTTAGCTCTCAGTTTCTCGCCATTAGATTAAAGAAAGTTTATTATAGTGTCACTGGGAATTCGTCGCAGCCATTTAACTCGCGAGAACAGGCATAAAGACGCTGATCGTTACCAATATTGACCTATTCATTTGGAGTAGTGAAATGGAGTAACACAGAACTGGAAGCACTCAATACACTTACACGATCACAATGCCACATATATAGAATACATCACATACATTCAGCAACAGAAAGATTCACATTAAGCAGAAAGGAAGGAGGAAGGGGATTTATCGACATAAAAAACCTACATTATGGACAGGTAGACAATTTAAGAAAATTCTTTCTAGAACGAGCAGAAACTAGCAAAATACACAAAGCAATCACTCATATAAATACATCGGCTACACCACTGCAATTTCATAACCACTTCTACAACCCTTTAGATCACATAACATCAACAGATACGAAGAAAGTGAATTGGAACAAGAAAACACTACGTGGCAAGCACCCGTGTCATCTAACACAGCCGCACATCGATCAAGACGCATCCAACACATGGCTAAGAAAAGGCAATATATACAGTGAGACGGAAGGATTCATGTTTGCAATACAAGATCAAACAATAAACACCAGATATTACAGCAAGCAGATTATTAAAGATCCCAATACCACAACAGATAAATGCAGACTTTGCAAACAACGAATAGAAACAGTAGATCACATCACAAGCGGATGTACAATACTAGCAAATACAGAATACCCCAGAAGACATGACAATGTAGCAAAAATAATATATCAACAATTTGCCATACAACATAAACTAATAAAACAACACGTTCCCACATACAAGTATGTATCACAAAATGTACTGGAGAATGATGAATACAAATTATACTCGAACAGAACCATTATAACAGACAAAACACCACCACATAACAAACCCGACATCATACTCACCAATAAAAAGAAGAAATTAACACAACTAATAGAAATATCCATACCCAATACAACAAATATACAAAAGAAAACAGGAGAAAAAATTGAAAAATACATCCAACTGGCTGAGAAAGTCAAGGACATGTGGCATCAGGATAAAGTTGACATTATGCCAATTACACTATCAACTACAGGAATCATACCACACAATATCCACCAGTACATCAACGCAATACAGCTACATCCAAACTTATATATACAACTACAGAAATCTGTAATTATTGATACATGTTCAATTACCCGAAAGTTCCTAAATGCAATGTAACATATACCGTACAGTTAAAAGGAAGTCACTCTTGATCAAGGTCCGCGTCACTTTCCATTTTTGACCAGACATAACGTCTGAGAAAAGAAAGAATAATAATAATAATAAATATTTCATACGATTGTTGACTGTGGGCTGCAAGGAACCTTCCTGACAGATTGAAACTGCGCACCAGGCCGGAACTCCAACGCGGATCCTTGTCTTCTCTGGCAGTGCTCTGACAGCCCGAGCTATTCAGTCACTCCTCACCGCCCGACTCTTTACTTCAGTCTGCCAGTACCTTCCACTTGCACAGTGAAAGATTTCTGGTCGTAAACCGCCCATAAGCCACCCCTAAGGCACCAAGCCGCCGTATCCTTGTCCAGGGATGCTAGTCATACCAAACTCTGCGAGGGCGCCCCCGTCCAGTTAGGTAAGTACAATGCGAGCTTGTACGAAGTTCAAGCTAAATCTGTAAATGTGACCTCCTAAAGGGTTCGCGTCGAACAGAGAGTTGAAAATGTTTGCAGGCGTTCTAAAGTTAAAATGTATTTTCAAATCCTTGAAATATAAGGACTACCATCAGCTACAGAAAGGAATGACAGTGAAAATCTGTGCCGGACCTGGGCTTGAACCCGGATTTCCCGCGTATCGCGAGCCATCGCCTTACTACTTCGCTATCCGTGGACGATTCACGGCCAGACCCGAACTTCCATATGTCGTCAACCATGCGTCCACGACCTGTACTCGTACATCCATTATGTATATTCCTATACAGGTCACACTTTGTACTTGAAAGTCGCTTGCCTGGTATCGGCGAAGAATATGATATTGCACTGCCGGTGTTATTCTGATTACGATGCAAAGTTCCTTTGGACATACATGCATCAGTTCTGAAGATATTGGTAAAACACGCAGAGGATAAAGAGTAGGTTAGTGTTACATTACTTCCCGGCAGCTGTCGTTACAAGCAGATAACTAGGTCAGATGATGGAGAGGTATGAGTCGCGACCTTATTGAAAGATTCATCATGAACTTTAAGAAAAGATGAGCGTAGGAGAACATTAATAGGATGACCACACAAATTAATCTCTGCTCCCTTTCTATACTAGTTCAGTATCTTGAGCAGTGCGCGACGGTTCCGTTTGATGATACATGCCATGACCATGTGCAGAAAGAGCGATGTGGAGCCACGTTTAGCTCACCGTCCTCGGATTCGGGAGGACCGATGTTCAGATCTTCGCCATTCATCTACGTTAGAATTTCTGCGGTTTCATTTAAGTCCCTTGCAACAAATCCCACGGTATTCGTTAAAAAAGAACACGGGCATTTTTCTTCTTTTTCCTTCCCAATCCAAGCTTCCGCTTAGTCTCAAACGACATGACATTCACCTCTAATCTGCCTTAGTTTTTGACAAAACCTTCAGAGTACCCTTGTACTGCGATGATGGCGACGCTCATATTGTTCCACGTATCTGCAAGTACTGCGAAAATGGAGACCGTTGGCCCAAACAGTTTTGGCCCATTCCTGGTCCGAATACTCGCTACTATTCGTGTGAAATCAGTTAAGCTCCAAGAATTTCGGATCGTAAGTAGCTATTCTGGGCAATACGGCAACACTTGGCACGATACGTGTAAAGAAATGCGTTGCAGCACGTGTAACAGTGGGAGATTGTTCAGTGGTTGGTCACTGGAGACTCTAACACAAGGACGGTTGTTCAAATACCAGTGTAGCTCATCAGATGCTGGTTTGCCGCGGTTACCCTTACTCAGGGCAATACGTGATTTGTTTGAAATCTGCCGCAGTGAGAGCTCGTGCCCTGTGTCATATGATCTCGTCATCTAGGGTTCGTTAGACCCTCATTTTCCTTCTATCTTCAAACACGTGTTGCAGTGCTGTTAGTGCACGGACTGGGTAAGTTAGACCCGAGCCATATTCAGAAACTTGTTGAATTGTAATTGAAATAAACGCAGCAAGCCTTTCCCCGCATTGCGTAGCCTCCGTATTAAGCACAACGCCTTTCGCGATGGATTCGTTTTCTTGGTGAAATTGTCGCATTAATTCTCCACGAAAATCATAGCTTCCGACAAGTATCAACCACTGTCTTCACCTGCAAAGAATCAGACATACGAACAAATAACGGAATCTCACTGACGATGATGGTAGCTGACAATGAAATGGAAAACTATATTTTTCCATTTATTTTTTCGCTACTGCACCTTGTCGCTCCCAAAACGCTGAAAGAATGTTGCCACGCATATCGAATTCTAGCATGTCTTCGTTTCTCAGCGTACACAACTTAGGCACAGGTCTATGATATTTTATTCTTTACACCAAAAGAGAGATTATATTAACTGCTCTCAGTGCATTTGTCGCGATAATTCCCAATGGGCACATGATATTGTGACAAAATCCAATATGATCTGTCGAAATAGTAAAGGAATCACATTTAACTGATTTAGTGGTCGAACGGTAAAATGCGTGCATGGAAACAGAGGTCGCGAGACCGATCCTGGTTTGGATACTGGAACTCATTTAGGCTGCAGCTAACCTAGCATTCACCTCTCACTGATCAGAAGTTTCGCGAGGAACGACGACACACGGTGAGAATTCCATGCACGTCCCTTTTCCCCGGTAGAATTACTTGGGTAGGTTAGCGACACGCAAGTCGTCGAAGCGGCGTCCAGTTGAAAAACTTAGACCAGGGCGCTGATCCACACAAAATTTTTAATTGTTGTTGTAGTGTCCAGTGCGATCACAGATTACGTTGGTACCAAGTATGAAAGATCTTTCGCAGCGTCATTTTTCCATCTGGGACTGCTGAATGAATTACAATTTGTGTAAATAACTTTTAATAGGGATACGGGATGCGCACTCAGTAGAGCGTGGACGTGACCACTAGAATCAAAGAAACTGCTGAGTTTCATGTTTTATTACTTCCCATTCCCTGCTCCTACAGGTAGAGGGGGCTGTTTGAATAATGGACCTATTCAAGTGTCAGGGTCTCCTCAGCCAAATACCAGGCGAGCTGGTACTAGGGCAGAAGGAACCTTAGTTGGAAATATTTGTGGAAGTAAGAGTTCCGCAATTTGCCTTACAGCCAAGGAAAATCTTGTTCTGAGCTGGGACAGTGAAAATAGTGTGTTCTGGGACGATACGATCGGGTAACAAAGAATGAAACATATTTACTTACTTCTGTAGAGGTATAATATGGGGAAATAGCGCTACAGATTTCACTGTACGTTACTCTGAAGCTGGCGCCGCCATGTTGGATGTCCCAAAACATAAGCAGACTACCGTTTACAACGCCTTCTTAATTTGTCGTGTAACGCCGAAGTTCTTTTAAATAGTAGATACTCCTATGAACAGTGCTTTCGTGAATAAAACAGTGTCCGGAAAGCATTTTCTGACCTTTTTTCTGGTCTGAAATGCGTCTTTGATCCAGTAATATAACGTATTCCTCGTTAAAGTAACTTTGTTATACATTTCGAATCACCAAGAAGGGAAGCATTGGATGTTAAAAAAGGTTTCGTGATCCAATATTTGTCTTAATACGAACTGACGAAAATGTTTCGTCTATGTCCCTTTGCCGAAAATGGTGAAAACATATTTTACTACGTTCAGTAGATTCTGAATCTTTTCTTCTCATAGCGTTCACTCAGAGAGCTTACACAGCTGGTTTGGAAAGAAATCTAAAGTCAGTGGCAGAAATACTACCACCACAGTAGTAGTAGTAGTAGTAGTAGTAAAGAGCGCAACCAAATTCACGTATACGAAAGAAAATACCGCTTGCGCAAGTCCTGATACGAATGAAACGGGATTCCTTTACATCGTAGTCTATAATGAGAACGATTAGCACACCCATAAATGACGCAAGATGGGATTTTTTATAAAACACTTCCACCAGAAGGCAACGCCTAGGGCAATTGACTTGGCGAGCGTCGGCTTCACGTACGTGATGTCATTAAAACTACCCTTATTATATCTTCATGATTACTTCCGTGTAATGTCTCTACTGCTTCGACAGTCAGTTACTTCCATGACAAACACAATGGTGCTATTCGTCTAAACTTCGGATTTTCCTAGAGGATTCACGCAACAAGTTCGCTCGGAATAGTTAACGTACCTACTGTATTGGTTTAAAAAAATGTAGCGAAGAAACAAAATACCATAGAACTGTGCTTCAGATGTGTAAACCGAGAACCAAAGAAACGTGAAAACTCGATATTGTGTGGCAACATTCTTACAGCGATTTGCCATCGGCAATGTGCAGTGACGAAAAAAGTAAATGGAAAAATGTAGTTGCTTCACTTCACTGTCGGCTATTTTTGATAATGTCAGCAATTGCTTGTGCAGAAAGTCTGCTAAAATACTAGAGGAAATTATTTCGTTGACGTTCGTTTACAGCACTTTCTGTGTCAGGGCAGTGTCAGAGGTTTCACCTGCAGCTGAGCCGTGTTGTTTCCGCGTCCGCTGCGAGTGGCGCTGTCACTTGCTGATACCGACACCTGTCATCAGTGACAAACGTCCGCGAGCGGCAAGGACAGCCTCTTCTGGCAAAACAAACGCTGACAAGTCAACGAAACAGTGTACGATTGAACTCGGGGCACCATACAAAAAAGAAGGCAGTGTAGTAGCTGTGGCAGTCACACTAGTGCCTCCATAGCGGGCAGTGAAGGTAGCGTCCCCAGCTGGTCAATTCCGAAACGTGTTCGCATTACATAGAGGGTGGGTGCCTACCCTTGTCGAATCTGTTGGGAAGAACTAAAAAAAGTGTGTAGAAATGAAAAATGTAAACATATCAGCAAGATTTTGTGGAGTCTTTTTGCTTCGACTCTTTTTGTAAGTGAATTCAGAACTACCCTTTATTTTCCGTGCTTTTGTAACGAGGTAGTTATACCTAATTAAATTGCCGTTATTCACGGACGTCCAGTGTGGACTGTAATTATCGTTTGGAAGCGAAACTTGGCACATATGCTAATGTGTTAATGTGAAACTGGTTTAGGATAGAAAAAAAATTATTTCCAGTTTCGGCTACAAGGTGCAAATCAGGCACTGTACAGCATTTCGTTGTCTCCAGTGCTCATATTGAAAAAACTATTAATAATAAAATTAGTATTACGCCTTCGTTACTTGTTGAAACGTATGAAACCATTTCTATACGTCTTGCATGCACAGCGCCAGATTTGCGCCTGGTGGCCAATTAGGAACTATTTTTTTTTCCAGCGTAAATAGGTTCCGCGTTAACGCATGTAAATATGTACAAAGTTTCGCTTTCATACGATAATTGCAGCCCACACTGAACCTTTCTGAATATCCGCAATTGAATTATGACCACCCGGTATTTTATTCTGTCCGTGTCCAAAGAACTTTACTTCAGTCGGTGCGACAGTGTGTGTCCGATTGTAGCAGACTTCCTACGAATTCGCTTCTCCAGACCTCGGCGTCTGCCCATCGGTGAGTAGGAAAGAAACGAGGCCACTAGTGTAAATTTTCTGTGACAACTGCTGGACTTAATGGCTCCGGAACACGCCACGATGATGGCAAACAGGCGGGTAGCAACGGTAGACAGGGCTCGGCGCCAGCTGCATTTTTGCAAACCCTGTTTCCACAGAAAATTAGCTTTATGCACGTTTGTACGCCTGTGTCGTAAGATTGCAATAATGGTGATAAATTACAGTTTAATTCCTCAATCGTGTTGTTGCCAGTTGCGAGCGATGTCCGATAAATCTTTCGTCGTGTAGTGCTCCTTAAACCACGTTTTGTGGCAAAAGACTCGTGTCACAGTGCGCTAGTCCAACGTTGTATCTCATTAAAAGATCGTGCATCAGAAAGACAGTTTATCGTAAGTTCCTCAATTTCTCTGATTTTACCATCGTGGTTATTAAGCTCTGAATCTCAAGAGAGGACAAGTTACTAGTTTCAGTCGCAGTTGGGAGATGAAGCATTTTGCAACTATGGTATTAATTATCAATTTTAAGCTACTAACAGTTGCTGTATCCCTCAGAGACGGTCAGTCTAACCTTACGTACACTATATGATTCGTAATAAACGGGACTTGCCTCCCGTCGGAAGACGGTTTCAAGGAACTCGTATAACACAATGACTTAGTCAATCACGGAGTTAGTGTCTCCACCGTAGTTTAGGAATGTCTTCGGTACTCTCGTACAGACAAAATAAATGGTGAAGCTCATCTTGAAAAGTTTTCTCTGCTCCATTAGCCTTGTTCAGTACAGAACTGAAAAAAAGGATCAACACTAATGAGTCTAACCGGAGCTCTGTAACGTACTACCTTCGTAAAATGTTTTTCCATTTGACTATGAATTCTTCCAATGGAGCTCAGCCTACCATCTGTCTTCCTTACTACTAAATTTATGTGGTCGCTGTAACCAAAACAGCTTGGAAGAAAAGTCAGTGAATATAAGCTTCACCTGATACGTCGCCAGTTTTTTCTTGAACCATGTAAGATTTTTACTCCAATTGCTCACATTTAGCTCCGCCTTCCCCTAGTTAAATCCCGAGATTGTTGTCAGGCTCCGCCTCAAAGAGCACGACGCCCACGATTAAAAATAAGATACCAAGCAGAGCAAAGTGAGCGCGATTTACAGCCAAATGGGTGCCATATTGTGGAATAGAGGACCCTTACACAACAAGTGAACACCATGTCCACGAGACAACGATAGGAACAAGAAAAAAAATATGGGTCATGTTGCAGGTCGCATTCTATTTGAAAAAATACACAGTGTGACAATCTGGTGATGTTTGATAGAAAGCTGTTTAAACATTTCAGCATACAACTCGGAACAGTAGTATCGCAAATAAATAAAAATTACTGCAAGTCTCTCTGTACACTATCTGATTGTAAGTATCCGGATATATATTCTATTAGTGGACATTAATATGGTGTGTGACCAGCCTTCACCATAACGGCGGCATCAACTCTGCCGTGGGCAGCTTCCATTGACGTAGTTCTTTTGAGGAATCGCAGCCTATTCTTACATTGGGTTCAGGTCGGAAATCTGGGACAGCCAGTGCGTTTCAGGAATTTTGTTGTCCGCAGACCACTGCCTCATAGACGATGCTTTATGACAGGGTGCATTGTCATGCTGATTCAAACACTCGATGTGCCCAAAATTGTCTTCTACTGCACACATCAAAAAAAGTTTTGCATCACCACGGTTTCCAGAACTCCTGAAGACTGACGTTCATTGTGGATATTGTATCACCGACACAGTCCGTTTGACTGTTCATAGTGTCACTAAAGCCACCCAAAGATGTAAACAACCATGCATGACCAAGACGGAGGGAGTCTGACAGCCAGTCAGATCCAGTCATTCCGCCAGGAAGGAGGTACACGGCTCGTGTTGTCTGTAGTTCAAACATGCCAAAGCGGTCAATACCGCGGTTCAATCGCGTCCGCATTGTCACCTTGTGGCAGGAAGGGCTCTCAACGAGGAAAGTGTCCAGGCGTCTCGGAGTTAACCAAAACGATGTTGTTCGGACATGGAGGAGATATAGAGACAGGAACTGTCGATAACAAGCCTCGCCCAGGCCGCCGAAGACGACTACTGCAGTGGATGACCAACCTACAGATTATGGCTCGGAGGAACCCTGACAGCAACGCCACTATGTTGAATAATGCTTTTCGTGCAGCCACAGGACATCGTGTTAGATCTCAAACTGTGCGCAATAGGTTGCATGATGTGCAACTTCACTCCCGACGTCCATGGCGAGGTCCATCTTTGCAACCACAACACCATGCAGCGCGGTACAGATGGGCCCAACAACATGCCAAATGGACCGCTCAGAATTGGCACACGTTCTCTTCACCGATGAGTGTTGCATATGCCTTCAACCAGACAATCGTCGGAGGCGTGTTTGGAGGCAACCAGGTCAGGCTGAACGCCTTAGACGCACTGTCCAGCGAGTGCAGCAAGGTGCAGGTTTCCTGCTGTTTTGGGGTGGCATTATGTGGGGCCGACGTACGCCGTTGGCGGTCATGGAAGGCGCCGTAACTGATGTACGATACGTGAATGCCATCCCCCGACCGATAGTGAAACCATATCGGCAACATATTGGCGAGACATTCGTCTTCATGGACGACAATTCGCGCCCCCATGGTGCACATCTTGTGAATGACTTCCTTCAGGATAACGACATCTCTCGACTAGAGTGGCCAGCATGTTCTCCAGGCGTGAACCCCATCGAACATGCCCGGGATAGATTGAAAAGGGCTGTTTATGGACGACGTGACCTACCAACCACTCTGAGGGATCTACGCTGAATCGCCGTTGAGGAGTGGGACAATCTGGATCAAAAGTGCCTTGTTGAACTTGCTGATAGTATGCCACGACGAATACAGACATGCATCAATGCTAGAGGGCGTGCTACTGGGTATTAGAGGTATCGGTGTGGACAGCAATCTGGACCACAACCTCTGAAGGTCTCGCTGTATGGTGGTACAACATGCAATGTGTGGTTCTCATGTGAAATAAAAAGGGCGGAAATGGTGTTTATGTTGATCTCCATTCCAATTTTCTGTACAGGTTCCGGAACTCTCGAAAGAGAGGTGGTGCAAAAGTTTTTGATAAGTGTATATGCAGTACATAGTGCTGTGAAATACGTCCATATTCTTAGAGTTTAGCGTTTCCTTCAGTGGAATAAGGAAAACACAGCCTTACCACGAAAGACCCCCCGATACCATACGACCACCCCATCTGTACTTCATAACTCATTGTGACAAGTAATGTTGCCCAGGCATTCGCCAAACGCCATCGCATTGCCACAAGTCACAGCATGATTGAGGATTCCAAATCATTAGTTTACAGATACAGTGTCGAGCGGAGTCGCTCGTGACACCACCTGAAGCGTCGCTTAGCACTGACTGCAGACATGTGCTGCTTAAAAACAAGTAGCTGCTCGACCATTGTATTCCATACTTTTTAGTTCCGTACACACTGTACTTTCTGGACCGCTGGTAACTCTTTGTAACTAACGAGTGGTTGCTTTCGCTGATTTCAACCTACCTTTTGCACCCGCCCTCCGCTATGCCCGACCGTCCCTGTCCGTCAGTGCGTGGGGTCTTCCAAGAAAATGGTTCAGATGGCTCTGAGCACTATCAGACTTAACATCTGAGGTCATCAGTCCCCTAGAACTTAAACCTAACTAACCTAAGGGCATCACACACATCCATGCCCGAGGCAGGATTCGAACCTGCGACCGTAGCAACAGCACGGCTCCAGAATGAAGCGCCTAGATCCGCTCGCCCACAGCGGCCGTCCAGGAGATCTTCCAGGTCTTGGTTTATCTGCTGCTGATGTGTGTTGTTTTTTCCTGTTACAGTAACATCAGCAACATTCGACCTGGGTAGCTGTAGAGGGGCTGAAACGTCCGCGATTAATTTGTTACTGACGTGACCTCAATGACTAGGTCACGTTTTATGTACGTGTGTCCTGACATAGCCGGTCTGCTGTTAATGGTCCTCTAATGGCAGCGCAATACTCCCGTCTCCTTTTGTACTGACAGGTCCGGCTCTCATTACATCCAGTGGCCAGTTCCACGTTGGGTATGGGTGTTGGTACAAGTTTGATCGGACAGTCTATATCAAAACTTGTTTTGCAATTAAAAGCCCAGTAGGCTTTAATGTAAAGAACCTGTGAAAGTAGTCCAGGTGTAACAGCCTCTTCCAGCGTGACAGATACCCAAATTCTATATTGTTTTATCTCCTGACGGACCGGTGGAAAAAAAAAAAACACTGTAGAACACTTCCGTAGTCCCAAGTATGATATTCTGGCACCGAGGCTCAGCATGAGTGCGTTGTGGGTGAGCATGTAAATTACCTGATGGCGAGGCGCACTGACAGAAGGAAAAAATATTTTTATTTTAAGAGAACACAGTAACATCGGTAATAATAAAAAACTTATTGATATCATTTTAAAAAATACGGGCACACAAAACAACCCCTTGATAGCCGTTGTGTCCCTAAAGCATGTCATGTTTTTAGAGCTGGAATAGAGCTAAAGTTACTAAAATGTAGACTTTCACGGCCGGAAATATCATGTCCATTATAATTATCCGGGCAGTTATGCCGTGGTCGGTTGATGAATTCTGTGGTGATTCCCAACGTTTCGTCTCCGACGGCGGGAGACATCTTCAAGGGGGTCGACCCCCTTGAAGATGTCTCCCGCAGTCGGAGACGAAACGTTGGGAATCACCACAGAATTCATCAACCGACCACGGCATAACAACCCGGATAATTATAATGGACAGAGCTAAAGTTGTTGTTAGATGAGCTTCCAAATGAAGCCTTCTCTGAAGTACTTTCTGGCTTCGTATGATGTCTCTCTCTCTCTCTCTCTCTCTCTCTCTCTCTCTCTCTCTCTCTCTCTCTCTTTCGGCTCCTACTTGTCTCTTGTCTGTTAGTTGGCTGTTTATTGTACACGTCCGACTGCCCTCTACTGCGAACGCATGCTGAAAAGTGAAACGTTATCAACTTTCTACATCTTTATTCTGCATGTCTACATAGTTATTTATCAACATAGTCACACTGGCGACGAACACATTTCTACGAGAGACAGAGGCAATTTCATCGATACAATCACTGTAGAATGTTCGACTTCATTGACGTAGCCACAACCTCACCTCTGCTTGCAGCACTTCATCTCAACCAATGTGAAGTCATCGAAGGTGATCTTTCGTGTTTTGGAAACTGATGAAAATCGGATGGGGCCAAGTCGGGACTGTACGGAGGACGGTCTGCGACAGTGATTCAAAGATGTCGTATTGTTGCAGATGTCGCAGCGCGCGTGTATAGTCTGGCATTGCCATGCTGAAGGGGAGAGGCTCCATGTGTGGACAAAATCTTAGAATTTGTCAGACTCAATTACAGCACGCTGTTTCTCACGTACGGGAGTAGTTACGTTAAACACCGCCATGTTACTAGCTACAATTCAGAGCGCTCTAGCGGCAGAGGGTTGCAATTTGCGTCAGCGAAGCGGGAATGTCGACGAAGTAATAGGCGTGACGTGTAATGCCTCAACCGATAGTGAGAACAGAACAAAAAATTGAGAGGCATCAATTTTCAGGACGATTTTCTAGTTTGCTACTCACGGGTCGCGTGTAGAAGCAGCCGCCAAGTATCCTGCTTCTAGTGCGCGTCTTCTGTATAACCGACACTAGGAGTTAAGTGACCATCTCTTTTTTTCTAGTGTTCATTTTGAGAAGGCTTTCTCCCATAATCGGCTTCAAATTGTGAGTAGTATTAATCTTTTATTTGCGATTTAAGAGTTACCAGTTTAAAACATCTTTCAAACATTTATATTATTACACAGTCAACTGTGGCCTTAAGTTCGTACAGTGAGAGCGCAGGTACGTTTAGACAGTGAGCCCCTCTCAGTTCCCCATCACACGAGGAGTTGCTGTATAACGTATTCAGGTTCGTATGATAGTGAGTGGAAGCTGAGTCTGAATTGTAATTTAGTTCCCTTATTTTTTACTACCGCTTTTTTTCATATTAAACCGTCAGATGACGACTTGGTAATAAGTCGAAATCGGTGCTGTCGCTTTTGTGCCCTGAGTTTGAAATACATAATAAAGTAAGTTACACAAAGACTCTAATGGTTTTGATGCTACTGGCAAGTACGAAGCTCCCCGTGTGACGAGACGACGAGGCGTGTGCCCAAGTGCTGAGCGTGTCGACATGCGCCCCGTTGACTCACCGCAAAAGTGAGACGGGCTGTAGGCGGCGCGACAGCACCGGTCACCGACGGTGCCAGCGTCGCCTCCTGTTTGGACTGCTGACGCCTCTGGTTGGCTCAGCAGCTCTGCACAGCCAGGCGCTTGCACACAGCTGCTCTCCGTCTACTTGTTGACTCTCAGTCCGAGAGCCTGCACTAACCTTGGTCACGCGGGACTTACCGAAGACTTGTTGTTAGGCGTCTCAACGTAAGATAGCGGGATAGTTTGCGCGCCATTATCTGTTCATTTTATTTGTTACGGGCATGACTGAATTCCTTTACTCCTTGTGTGTCAAGTATATATTAGCGCGGTATGAAACGACTTCAGATTTTGTCTTGGTTTTGTTCGTGTTTTTATTTCGAATGGCGTACTCCGTCCCTAATGACCCACGTGTAGACTTGACGGTATACTAAGTTGTAAGACATTTCATGTCCATTTACATTTCTGCCCTGGGAAAGTCTGTTTACGATAGTACTGGCATATATTAAAAAATGAGCGCGTATTTAGAAAATTTTTATTGAGAATCGTGAAGCGAGGCGTGCCAGACGGGAAGATTGCCATTACGAAACCCATAAAAGAACCGTATTTTATTTCCCTTAACATTTCATTTCTTTCATTTTTCTTTTTATCTTCTGTGTAAATAAAGTCGTTATAGCAAGGAGAATCCAAGCAGTTCTTTGTGTTACCTTAGTTAATGGGTTCAAGAAAATACTACTAGAGGAGACTCCCTCCACACTCTCTCTAATGTACTGAAATAATGCAGATAATTTCTTCTGACAATAAGAAGCATCACTAGCTGCTGCTGATTATTCGAATTCTTGAAAATAAAATTATAATAAGTTTCAGAGGTTTACAGCTCTGTATTGGTACGATTTTGACGCCTTCTGCATTGTGCTGACACTGAAATATCGGCTGTTTCCTGGTGCGGTGATTATGGTTCGATGCGAGGGTTTCGTACACCATAAACAGACCTTAGGAGCAGGCTATTTTTTTAACGGCGTAATGGCGAATAATAGCTGCTTATCGCTCTTTTCGAGGACGTAAACCAGTTCCCTCGCGTGCTAATTATGTCAAAAGTCCTGTGTCGTCTTCGAGAGACTGAGCTCTCGTCTCAAAATTCTGCGTGTTATACGCGATTATACGAGAAAATGAAAAATAAAAGTCCCACTGTTGGTAGATTATCACACACGTGGTTGAAATACGATCCTAGCTTTCTGTTCCTAAAATCTACTCTTGCTGTAGCATTCCACTATTGCAAGGAACTTCGACCGTAATTGCCAATATTTCAGTCCCAGCACAAAGATTTAAAGATATAGTGTGTACTGCCGTTTGAAGGTCACTATGTGGATTCGAAAACACTAACGGTTCTATTCTGAAGAAATAGTTACTGACAGTTGGTGACGGGTGTTTTAATTTTCAGTGAAAGGTCACCCCTATGTACCCACAACCACATTTCAGATCCATATTTCTGACGCAGTAGCCGAGCGGAACAGACGTACAGTCGCGAACGTTGTGGATGGTAATTTGAATTAGTAATATTTTTAATTATTTTTGATTTCTTCGTTGTTGCAGGTGTACGCTGTTATTACACGATATTGTACGTCCTGCGAGGGACCTTAGATGATATGCGAATGTCTTAAAGACTTCGATTTGTGTGAACTGTGTGTGTAGGGGGTTCAAGTATTTGGAACATTTTGCCACTATATCTACAGAAACTACGACAGTACTTTGCGCTACAAGAGATGAAACGACAGATAACAATTATTACCAATTGTGGTTATGGTCATACGCCGCTATCTGCTCTAAAAGGAAGTTATGGCCATGACAACATGCCTCGTGTGACCAGTGAGACATTGCTCTACCTGTGCTCGTAATGGGAAAAAATCTATAAAAGGATAAAAAATCGCAGGTTAGTCGCTACAGTCTCTATTAACATAGCAGTTATGTTTAAATAACTCGAATGTTGTTTCCGAGTAAACGTAGACAGCATTTTATCTCCAGAAGCACGTGCAAGTTGTGACACGCTCTGCATCCCCTCGTTGCAACTGTATAACTATTTTAGTGAAAACAATATTGACATAAAAAGTGAAGCAGGAAAATGAGATTATGGGCTTGTTGTTTCCGTCCATTAAAATCATGCGATACCTAAAAATTCGCGATCAAGTTGTTGAAGAAAAAAATCAAAAGCTAGTAGAGGTTCCATTAATCTTGAGACTTTCCGCGCCGCAAAATCCTGGAAGCTACCTCTATACTTCAGTGTCTGATGAACACACCGCTGTTCATTAACACCACATAAAAACGTAAGTCCTATAGTCTTGTGAACAGGAAGAGAACTCTACATTACTCTGTATGCCACGGTTCTAGTGGGTACTATTTTTCGTTGCCTTTATCTAGCATTTTACGAAGGAGCCAGTAGTTTGGGTGGCAACTGAGTGACTGTGCAGTTTCTAAAATGCTAAGTTTGAGACAGCAGGGAGGTAAAAATTAAACTCTGACCCAGCACATAGTCTTCTCTCGAATAGCAGCAACGGCCGATGGTCCTGACGTTCCCATACGACATGCAGGTCTTCAGCAACAATCTGACACCTCTTGGCTTCAGTAAGGATATGCGATTTCAAAAACACTTTCCCAGCCTTCGCTCCCAGTACTAGCGACAAATATTTCTTCTAGCATGAGGATTAGAACACCATTTCTGCCGCACTTAGATTAACGTACGTTTCCTGAGATTGAGACTTGCTTCGCGAAACGGTTACGCCAGGTTCTTAAGCGAGACGGCTGTCTCGGCCTCTGATTTACGCATAGCGGAAAGTTGCGCGAAACACGGCGAGCTGTCAGTTTGGGCGAGACAGTCACGTAGGCGAGCTCTGTTTTACGTTCGGCTGCTGTCACTGTGTCCGCCCTCTTGGCGAAGCTTAATTTGAAAATGGTGACGAAAGGTTGTTGACACTGCTGGGGCAAGGAATTATTCTGTCGGCAGTGTCAATGTGGGACCCAGATTTTGAGGAAAATTACAGTGGGACTAAGCTAACCGGACAAGAGCTCGCTCTAGGTGGGAACCTGCGCTACTGACGGTAAGTCATGGCAGTATAGTAGATTGTACGTACAGATCGGTTGTATGCAATCAGCATCGTAAGATGACTGGGCCTTGAGACGTGGCGGAATGGCAGAAAAGAGCTCTAGTGTTCGGCCGTGACCACAACCACACCGTAATGGAAGTTGCTCTGTTCATTGGTACAACAACGTGGACTGTCCAACGTGTTTACAAGATATTACGTACCACTCGCAGTCATGTAACACGGCGTAAGAACAGCGGTCCCATAAACATCCCCACAGACACGGACCGGAGACGAGTGTCACGTGTAGTCAACGACTGTCTGTTTTAAACCCGAAGGGCAATGCCGCTTTCAGTGAATGAATGCACGTCCGTCCCAACCAGCTCCCGGGTGAAAACTTGGAAAAATAATTACATAGAATGGACATTAGTAGTGGGGTGCCTTCCAAAAAGTCAGTTTTCACGGTGGCACATACTGCTGTAAGTCTTCAGTGGCCCAAATAACACACGGACTGAGACAGTAGCTGACTGCAGACATATAGCGCGGTTCAGTGAGCCGCGCTTCTCTTTCTTTCAACTGCTGCAAGCCGCCAAGTGCATCGAAAGCCCAGTAAAGTATTTAGTGTGCAGTGCGTTGACGGTGTAAATCAGGCCGGAGGTTATGTGATGTGACAGTTGCTTTCCGTACAATGACTTGACCCCATTCTTTAGACTACCGTCAATGTGAACTGTGATGTTTATTTCAACATAATCGGTGTCACAGCGTTCCCCTACCCTCTGCATCTTCATGATGAGTATGCTGTGGACACTCCAGTCATCGATCAGAGCCTGGCTCACAGGGCTCCACTCATAGGTACTTCCATAATTTGAGAAACGCTAAGTCACCCTGTGACTCCTCGAACAGCCCAGTAAATCACCCGATTTTGATCCCATACGAAATGAGTGGGACTGTTTGAAACAGTGTGTGAAACGTAGCAGTCAAAATTAAGGCGGAACTGTAAGCTTAATCATACAAAGTAAAACTACTTTTGTAACATGCCTTCATCATCAGAAATATCTGCAGACGAGAATCTTCATTGCACTGATGAAAGTTTGTAAATGCTTTCCGTGAATACTTGTGTGAAGATATTTCTGATGAAGCCATGATCATTGAAGACGCGTTAAATTAGTGCTCCCAACTGTATGCCGTTGAGCCTACAATCTAGCTTTTAATTTCAGAACAGCAGCGACCGTCCGTTGGATGATGAATGAATTTTGAAATCCTATTGGATCCAACCATCACCGAATAGCTTCAGGTGGATATGCCATACCTGAAGAAACGTGAGCACTCATCCTCGCCGAATTGACGCAGTTGCATGATTAGCGTGGTATCTCCTGAGGGTGACTAATCTTTTTGTCCGGTATGCTTAGTTAAGAAGCCGTCAGTAACTTCATCAGCGTGACTTCAGAAGGTATTGCGGGCAGTGTCTTCTATGAACCGTCCAAAATACGGAGAAATGGGGACGAAGCAGAAATTGAGACAAATATAATCTGTTCAGTAAACGCTGGCTGTACACTGCAATTACTCAGTACAGGTGATGTTGATACAAGTTTACCTTAACTGTTTAAGATATCAAGAGGGAGGACAAATGCGCTTTGTCGCCGTCTACGACTGTAAAATTTGACGTGACTATTCGGTTTCCTAAGAAGATGCTTGGAGTATATACAGCCGAAGTATCGTTGCATATAGTGGCCTACTGTAGGTGACGTAACAGCTGTGTCATCGAAGAACGAGGGGAAGCTTACTCGTTTTCAAGGTTCCGATTGATCATGTCTGGCCACCACAGGGAAGGATCGGCCTATTGTGCACAAAGTACATCGAACCCCGTCACATTTGCGCCTGCCGTCGGAGAATAAGCAATGGAACCAATGCAACATTCCGTGTCATCCTGCACCGTTGGCCGGAGAGCGTCAGCAGCTGGACTAGGAATTGTCCCATGCGTTGGCTGGTGTTAGCAGCGCAACACAAACGGCTGCGTTCGGAGTGGTGCCGTGATATGGAAGCATCGAGTGCTGATGAATGGCGTCGCACTGTGTCCAGAGATTAATCCTGGTTTTGCACTAGCCAGGATGACCATCGTAGGCGAGAGTATTAACGACCTGGGCACACGTCTCATTATACCAGGGTTTTGGAGAGGTACATCAGTGTTATTATTAAGTTCAGATCCCGGCTGATAGTGATAGTGCCAGCGGTACATCACAGAAATCCAGTTTCCTCATGCGTAGAGTTGAAAAAGTACCAAAGGCTATCACACACGTAAGTGTAGGCTACGGCGGTGTAGGCTACGGCGGTGTAGGCTACGGCGGGTTTCTAAGTAGTTTTGATCAGTTAAGGTCGTCCCTTCATTCTCTGTATGTCAGGTATATTGCATGCTTGTTGGGTATTAACAACGAATGTTCAGTGTTTCATTAGATACCTCTAGAAACTGAGTGTGGATATACTCGTTTACACGGCTGCTTAACCTATGGAACATTTTTGTTCCGTGTAGTTATGTTCCTGACTGTTAGTTAACAATAAACAGTACTGATATAAAAATTGCAATTGCCAGTGTTTCATTCACATTTTATTCGAAATGGTTGATTTCTAATGCGAATCATACGGTTTTTGTTGTAAAAATAAAGAAAATTATATATGTAGATTTATGATATTGCGCTAGAAAAGGCAGTTTCTTCAAAAGAAAGGTAAAATTAAAAAAGATGGAAAAGAAAAATACATAAGAAATCGCTTCAATACTCCGTCGATCTTACTTAAAACATGGTTCTGCTACTCATAAAAAAAACTTCGGCATTTATCAGTAACAACAGAAAAATCTTGCCTTTGATCATGATGAACGTTCTATTGAGTGCAAAAGAACAATGTTTTATATTTGTGTATGTAAACTGTAGTTTCAACAAAATCCACTGCTGTGGTTACACAAAAGTGCAGAAATTATGTGATCAGCTAATTTTTATTACTTATAAAATTCAATTTATATTCTATAAGGATACAAAATACAGACAAGTTGTCGGCTCTGTTTTTGTCTGTTAAACAGTCAATTATGTAAGGTTCGCAGGAGAACTTCTGTGAAGTTTGGAAGGTAGGGGACGGGGTACTGGCAGAACTAAAGCTGTGAGGACGGGGCGTAAGTCGTGCTTGGGTAGCTCAGTTGGTAGAGCACTTGCCCGCGAAAGGCAAAGGTCCCGAGTTCGAGTCTCGGTCCGGCTCAGAGTTTTAATCTGCCAGGAAGTTTGTCAATTATGTTTCTTTCCCTACCAGTACTACCGGTAATATACCATTAACTACGTCAATTATGTGTTTATCGGAACTACCGTACCTTTGGTAAAGCGCAAGTGAAGCCATGAGATAGTTTCGTGATGCAGATTCTGTAAAAAGGCGGTATGTTCGTCCCCTTGTGGCACTTGAGTGTGAACTGCCTGTATGATGTCGAGTTACTCTCGTGGTCAGCAATATACCTAGATCCATCCCGAATGGAATGTGTTTCGTATCAACTCTGATGTAGATTCCTTGCCTATGCGAATATCCAGCATATCGAGGACCAATGACAACTGTTGCGGGCCAACTTGGATTGCAAAGGACAACCGGCTTTTTGACATCCCGCCAACGGCCTTGTCACGTTGGTAAAACCGGTTAACGCTCCATCACCGAAGTTAAAGCCACGTCGAACGCGCTTAGTAATTAAATGGGTGACCGTCCGAAGAAATCTGGATGCCTTTGGCTGAAGGACAGGCAAGTCGCCAAACTGGCGTCCAGTTGAAAGACTTGCACCAGGTTGGGGTGCCACAGCACATTATTACATGTGACAGCCTTCCCAAAAGAATGAGTCCAAGCGTCCAGGCCGGACGGGGTGCCACCTCATACTGGTAAGTCGGCTCGAACGGCCAAGTTATTTGTAAATTTGCCGGGAATCCCTGAAATGATATCGCGCTTCCTCCGACCACATGAATTTCCTATTTCGTTTCTGGATGCTTCAGTTCTTTTGTCAGGCGGTGTAGTTATTGAAGTGACTTCCTGCCAGTGAAGTCACCTGGACGATTAGAAAAGAAAACGGTGGGATGTAATTAGGATACATTGTGGAAGCCCTTCAGACTTAAAATTACCGAGCCACGGAGCACGCGACCAGAATCTGGAAGCGGCCGCCCCGGCCTTTAATTGGAACCGCGGCTTTGGCGGGGCGACTAGGTGGGCCAGCGCAGCGCAGCAGGCAGAATCGGAGAGCGCGTAATGAGTGTGGGAGCTGGGCTGGCTGGATACTGCTGGCTGCAGTGTAATTGCGTCGCGGGCCGCCCGCCTCACAATGCATGCGAATGTGGACCGAGGCGCGGGCGGCCTAGAGGGCCAGAGCTGTGCGCTCCCAGCGGGCTCGCTCACCGCAGTGCCCACCCCCGCAGCCAAGGCGGGCGCAATGAGCTGTGTGTCGGCGTCTGCCGCATTACGGGCCAGGCTACTCAGCTTACTGCCCCAACTCCAGCAGAAATTAAAGCGCTACTCACGAGAAAACTCGTTATGATTTACCTGCTCTATTTTAGGAAGAACATCACACTCCTAGTAAAAGTATTCACTCACAACGCATGTTATTCAGGCTTATTGTGACATTTTCTAGTAATAGTTCACTATCAAGTGCGTCAGAGTCCTCCTGTCAACCATCTTTAAATATTCGATATGTATAATAAGACAGCGGTAGCGTTCTCGCCTCCCGAGCAGGGGGTCCCGGGTTCGATTCCCGGCGGGTCAGGGATTTTTGCTGCCTCGAGATGACTGGGTGTTGTTGTATCGTCTTCATCATAATCATTCATCCCCATCACGGTCGGAGGAAGGCAAACCACCTCCACTAGGACCTTGCTTAGTAAAGCGGTGCGGGTCTTCCGCATTGTTCCCCTACGCTCTCTAAAGAAGCATGGGACTTCATTTCATTTCATAGTAAGACAGCAATCTCATTTATACAAATGGCGTTAATGGTGAGTAAATAAATTAAGCAACAGTACAAGTAGAAAGTGTTGACCTTCCTAAAATATAGCGACACTTAAATAAAAAGGAAAAATATCTATTCTACATTTCATGTCGTTCATTTTCTTCATAGATTGATCAAAGGCTACTGGTGTAAATGTGGCTCCCGCATACTTGTACGCTGACGCTTTGGAACAGTGGGAAATTTTTTCAGGTCTTGATTTGCCCTCCGATCGAAAAAAAAATGTCTCACTGTCCATTCAGAAATTGAACGAAACTGGCCTATGATTGATTGCGAACGTGCATAACGTCCTGATCGAAATAGAAACGTCTGGACATAAAGTTCATTTAAAAGTTGTGGTTGTTGTCGTCGAATACTGGCTTGATGCAGCTGACCACGCGAGTATATCCTGTGTGAGCCTCAGAGTTAACTACTGCAATCTACATACATCCATTCGTACCTGCTTACTGTACTCATTTGTTGGTCTCCCTCTAGGTGTCCAGACATTTGCCATGCCGGACATTTGCCACGGTTTTACCTGCTCCGAAGGGTTCGGTCCCTTGTCTCCCCTCCTCCTCGTCCTCCTCCTCCTCCTCCTCCTCCCGCCCAGTTTGCTTTCGAAGTTCCTAACGTGACCATCAGTATGGAAGTTATTACAACGAACAAGGGCAGGCCTTCTGCTCATTAGAAAGGTAACGCGTATCTTAAACAGAGGGAATCTAGAGAAGGTGTTGTTAAATGGATGCGCTTACGCCGAAAAACGGACCATTGCAAGGGAAAGCTGCTTTCGAGGAACGGAGAAGAGTTGAGCGTATTAGAACATATCTGTCGACCACCTGACGATGCAGCTCTGGAAGTGAGAAAGCAAGTGGAAAGAGCGAAGATAAGGTCTCGAGAAGAAACTATACAGTTATCGGAGATATTCGCGGGAAATGGGAAATCTACATAATAAAGTTTATGACTTTATTACAATGATGCCTAATTCAGAATCTATGAAGAGAACCATGCGTCGTCGATGGAGTCAAGAGTGGGGGAACCAACAAGAGCCTAAGAACTCTTACGAAATTGATCTTCATGAAGATCTATTAAAAATGGGAGATGGCAGTAGTTTTCTTCTGGAAGACGATTGATTAGAGGTGAGAATAATGATTTTTAGTGGAAACAAAGGAAAAGAAAGTTTAAAAACATGTTCCCATTTTTTTTATGGATGGAACATCTAAGAGATGCACCAAACAGTTTGCACAGAACCACACCATACACGTAGACTTAGGAGGCCCGATCAAAGAAACAAACATTCTTCCTACTGTATTTGCACTGCTCCCTAATAAGAAGAAAGACACACATGTTCGTCTGTTTCGTCTGATAAAACAGGCAGTCTCTGAGTGGTGTCCTAAACAAGTAAAAGTGGACTTTGAGGCAGCTGCGACGTCGGCCATTCGTCAAGTTTTTCCCACAACTTAAATAAATGGATTCTATTTCCATATGAAGAAGAGTTTATGGAGAAGAATTCGAGTTCTCGGTCTAACTGAGGAGTACCGCTAGAACGAGGATTTAAGACTTCACGTCAGCATGTGTGCAGCGCTGGCAGTTGTAAAACAGGAGGAAGTAAGCAATGGATGGCTTGAGATTCATGCAGAAGCTCCTGATAACGGAATGTTCTCTCAATTTTTTGACTACTTTGTGGATAACTGGCTAGAGAATGAGGATATCGCAATAGAAATGTGAGGCTGTTACGGAAAAAGGCACCGAACGACGAATGCTGTTAAAGGGTGGCACAACAAAATAAACAGTATTATTGGAAACCATCACCCTAAAATCAACTATTTGGTGGAGTGCTTGAAAGAGGAAGCAGAGCTCACAAACTGCATGTACATGAAATTGGAAATAAATCTTGAAGGTAAGAAGAGGAAGAAGTAGTACTTGAACCTTGACGACAGGATAGAGAGAATCGTAAAGAATTATGAAGAGACTGGCAACATTAGGCCTTGCTTGAAAACCATTGCCCATATTCAAAAACTGGACTAAAATACGTTAAAAATAATGTATTAAAAACTCTGAAGATCACTGAGTCCTCGCAGGTTACTGAGATAAAATTATTAAAACATTCAAGCAGCATTATCGGAGCTGATATTAAGTTGTAATTGTAAATAGAGTATACATTAGTTCAGCGTGTTTAGGCTGATTTTACACACGCCAGAATGGTAGATGGTCATTTATCATTTTCACGGTCCAAATCCTGTGCAAAGTGTGATGCGAATCAGCCTTTAATGTAAAATTTAAAAAGTGTTTCAAGCCTCACAAAAGTATCCCTATTGTTGTCACGTTAAGATAACTTTTTTCTACCTTCCAATATTACGGCCATACTATTAAATAATTGTGAGTTCTAAAATAATTTTCTGAAGCTTCAGAATCGCAACTATCACCTAAAATATCATGGTTTGTTAAACTGTATGCACTTTCGTAAAAGAAAATGGGAACTGAACCTTTGAATTGCACCTAAAATTGACATCCCAAAACTGATCTAATGCTAAGGTTGACAATTTCGGCACCTAAAATATTTTTATTTAAGTTTATCTGCAAACACTTGTAGTAGATGTAAATCTACTTAAGTACATTTAGATATAGTCCTTTAAAAATTAAAATTTCTTACTAAATTGTTGATTATCTTTAAACAGGTCAGTAAAAGCAAGAAGCTTACTACTGAAAATTGTTACTAAAACATCAGAAACAAATGTATTAGACCTACTTTTCTTATACGTTAGAGACTCTTTAAAAAGATATTTCATCATTTCCTCTGTCACTGACAGTGTAATTTCAGTTGCTTTGCAACACCAGGGATATCTACTTCTAAATTATGTTTGCAGCTGTTCTCATTTCGAATTATGGAATATTTACTTCGTCTTCTTTGGTGAAGTAATTTCGGAAAATGCATTTACTAACTCCACTTTAGTGGTACGGTCATCAGTAACATTACCGTCGCTGTCGCGCAGTAAAGGTACTTACTGAGCCTTTCCGCTGGTTTACTTAAGATGAGACCAGTATTTCTTTGGATTTTCCGCCACATTTCTAGAGCGAGTTTCGTTGTGGAAACTATTAAATGCATCTCGCATTGAAATCCGCACCAAATTTCGAGCCTCAGTAAAACTTCACCAATCTTGGAGATTTTGCGTTCGTCTAAATTATACGTGCCTTTTGCGGTGCTCCTGTAACAGTTTTCTGCCGTGTTTTGTGTACCATGGGGGATCAGTTCTGTCTCTTATTAATTTATTTGGTATGAATATCTCGATTGCTGTTCATACTATTTCTTTGAACTTAAGCTACATATGGTCTTCATTTACATAGTTTGGAAGGATTGGTGACTATCTCTTAGAAAGGCGTCACCCTAATCTTTAGCTGCTTTTATAAATAGATATATTTCGCGTTTAGTTTTGGTGAATTTCTTTGTTACGGAACTTAGCCTCTCTACGACTGCGTGTTCACTAATCCCTGTATCCGTCGTGATGCTCAGGGTTATTTATGGCTAAGAGGTCAAGTGTGTTTTTGTAACCATTTACAATTTGAATGGCCTCGTCAACTAATTGTTAAAAATAATTTTTAAAAAAAGCATTTAGAACAATTACGGAAGTTGTTTTCTATTTACAATAGGATATGAAAATGTATTTTTGTCAACATGTCGAAGGTAGATTGAAGTAACTGCCAACTATAATTGTATGAGTAGGGTACCTATTTGTGATGTGACTCAAGTTTTGTTTTCTTTGAACTTTCCAGCAACTGTTTCATCTGAGATAGGGGGTCGGTAAAAGGAGCCAGTTATTAATTTGTTCCGGTTGTCGAATATAACCTCTGCCCATGCTAAATCACAGGAACTATCTGCTTCAAAGTCGATTGTGAGCTTACATTATTTTTCCTTAAGTTGTCTTCCTTCTTTCTGTTGTAGTGCAGATAATTACAATTACGGCTTTTCCCTCCTGAACCTAAGATGCTTTCTCTGTGACCCTGTACATACCAGAACTAAACAACGTAGAACAACGTACGTTACAAGCGTAGCATTCTGTATTACTTCATTTCCTTATTTCTAACATTTTAAAATTGTAAGTCGACTTTAGATGACATGTCAGTCGTAGATGTTCTTATCTCTATTTAGTGAACGTGTTTTCAGTTATATTTTAAATATTGTCCAGCTGCACTTTATTAACTAATGTTTTTAGAGAGTAAATTAATATGGAGTATGTCGTTCTTCTTTTCAAACGTTCGCAGACCCATTTATTCTTTCCCTATTGTCTTTTGGGTATGCAGTTGTAGTAATTAAAGTAGGCACAAATGCAGTGATAAAAAAGAAATGATCAGCGTACATTTGCATTCCCGTTTCGTCGTTCCTTTCTTGTTGCTCCCATGCCGATGGACTGTTTCTATCGCAATCAGTAAGCGTGAAAGGAAGCTACCGTACAGACAGAGGAATCTATATTTATACTTGACAGAACTAATTTTTTTTTTTTCGTCATCAGTCTACTGACTGGTTTGATGCGGCCCGCCACGAATTCCTTTCCTGTGCTAACCTCTTCATCTCAGAGTAGCACTTGCAACCTACGTCCTCAATTATTTGCTTGACGTATTCCAATCTCTGTCTTCCTCTACAGTTTTTGCCCTCTACAGCTCCCTCTAGTACCATGGAAGTCATTCCCTCATGTCTTAGCAGATGTCCTATCATCCTGTCTCTTCTCCTTATCAGTGTTTTCTACATATTCCTTTCCTCTCCGATTCTGCGTAGAACCTCCTCATTCCTTACCTTATCAGCCCACCTAATTTTCAACATTCGTCTATAGCACCACATCTCAAATGCTTCGATTCTCTTCTGTTCCGGTTTTCCCACAGTCCATGTTTCACTACCATACAATGCTGTACTCCAGACGTACATCCTCAGAAATTTCTTCCTCAAAGTAAGGCCGGTATTTGATATTAGTAGACTTCTCTTGGCCAGAAATGCCTTTTTTGCCATAGTGAGTCTGCTTTTGACGTCCTCCTTGCTCCGTCCGTCATTGGTTATTTTACTGCCTAGGTAGCAGAATTCCTTAACTTCATTGACTTCGTGACCATCAATCCTGATGTTAAGTTTCTCGCTGTTCTCATTTCTACTACTTCTCATTACCTTCGTCTTTCTCCGATTTACTCTCAAACCATACTGTGTACTCATTAGACTGTTCATTCCGTTTAGCAGATCATTTAATTCTTCTTCACTTTCACTCAGGATAGCAATGTCATCAGCGAATCGTATCATTGGTATCCTTTCACCTTGTATTTTAATTCCACTCCTGAACCTTTCTTTTATTTCCATCATTGCTTCCTCGATGTACAGATTGAAGAGTAGGGGCGAAAGGCTACAGCCTTGTCTTATACCCTTCTTAATACGAGCACTTCGTTCCTGATCGTCCACTCTTATTATTCCCTCTTAGTTGTTGTACATACTGTACATGACCCGTCTCTCCCTACTTTTTTCAGAATCTCGAACAGCTTGCACCATTTTATATTGTCTAACGATTTTTCCAGGTCGACAAATCCTATGAAAGTGTCTTGATTTTTCTTTAGCCTTGCTTTCATTATTAGCCGTAACGTCAGAATTGCCTCTCTCGTCCCTTTACTTTGCCTAAAGCCAAACTGATCGTCACCTAGCGCATTCTCAATTTTCTTTTCCGTTCTTCTGTATATTATTCTTGTAAGCAGCTTCGATGCATGAGCTGTTAAGCTGATTGTGCGATAATTCTCGCACTTGTCAGCTCTTGCCGTCTTCGGAATTGTGTGGATGATGCTTTTCCGAAAGTCAGATGGTATTTCGCCAGACTTATATATTCTACACACCAACGTGAATAATCGTTTTGTTGCCACTTCCCCCAATGATTTTAGAAATTCTGATGGAATGTTACCTATCCCTTCTGCCTTATTTGACCGTAAGTCCTCCAAAGCTCTTTTAAATTCCGATTCTAATACTGGATCCCCTATCTCTTCTAAATCGACTCCTGATTCTTCTTCTATCACATCAGACAAATCTTCACCCTCATAGAGGCTTTCAATGCATTCTTTCCACCTATCTGCTCTCTCCTCTGCATTTAACAGTGGAATTCCCGTTGCACTCTTAATGTTACCACCGTTGCTTTTAATGTCACCAAAGGTTGTTTTGACTTTCCTGTATGCTGAGTCTGTCCTTCCGACAATCATATCTTTTTCGATGTCTTCACATTTTTCCTGCAGCCATTTCGTCTTAGCTTCCCTGCACTTCCTATTTATTTCATTCCTCAGCGACTTGTATTTCTGTATTCCTGATTTCCCGGAACATGTTTGTACTTCCTCCTTTCATCAATCAGCTGAAGTATTTCTTCTGTTACCCATGGTTTCTTCGCAGCTACCTTCTTTGTACCTATGTTTACCTTCCCAACTTCTGCGATGGCTCTTTTTAGAGATGTCCATTCCTCTTCAACTGTACTGCCTACTGCGCTATTCCTTATTGCTGTATCTATAGCGTTAGAGAACTTCGAACGTATCTCGTCATTCCTTAGTACTTCCGTATCCCACTTCTTTGCGTATTGATTCTTCCTGATTAATGTCTTGAACTTCAGCCAACTCTTCATCATTACTATATTGTGATCGGAGTCTATATCTGCTCCTGGGTACGCCTTACAATCCAGTATCTGATTTCGGAATCTCTGTCTGACCATGATGTAATCTAATTGAAATCTTCCAGTATCTCCCGGCCTTTTCCGAGTATACCTCCTCCTCTTGTGATTCTTGAACAGGGTATTCGCTATTACTAGCTGAAACTTTTTACAGAACTCAGTCTTGCTCCTCTTTCATTCCTTGTCCCAAGCCCATATTGTCCTGTAACCTTTTCTTCTCCTCCTTCCCCTACAACTGCATTCCAGTAGCCCATGACTATTAGATTTTCGTCCCCCTTTACATACTGCATTACCCTTTCAATATCCTCACACTTTCTCTATCATTTCATCTTCAACTTGCGACGTCGGCATGTATACCTGAATTATCGTTGTCGGTGTTGGTCTGCTGTCGATTCTGATTGGAACAGCCCGGTCACTGAACTGTTCACAGTAACACACCCTCTGCCCAACTTTCCTATTCATAACGAATCCTTCACCTATTACACCATTTTCTGCTGCTGTTGATATTACCCGATACTCATCTGACCAGAAAGCCTTGTCTTCCTTCCACTTCACTACTATATCTAGATTGAGCCTTTGCATTTCCCTTTTCAGATTTTCTAGTTTCCCTACCACGTTCAAGCTTCTGACATTCCACGTCCCGACTCTTAGAACGTTATCCTTTCGTTGATTATTCAATCTTTTTCTCATGGTATCCTCCCCCTTGGCAGTCCCCTCCCGGAGATCCGAATGGGGGACTATTCCGGAATCTTTTGCCAATGGAGAGATCATCATGACACTTCTTCAAATACAGGCCACATGTCCTGTGGATACACGTTACGTGTCTTTAATGCAGTGGTTTCCATTGCCTTCTGCATCCTCATGTCGTTGATCATTGCTGATTCTTCCGCCTTTAGGGGCAATTTCCCACCCGTAGGACAAGAGAGTGACCTGAACCTCTATCCGCTCCTCCGCCCTCTTTGACAAGGCCGTTGACAGAATGAGGCTGACTACTTATGCCGGAAGTCTTCGGCCGCCAATGCTGATTATTTATCAAAATTTAGGCAGTTATAAATATTTCGATTTCGGAAAAGAAGCTCTGTATTTGGCCAAGATGTCGAAGAAGAAGAAGGTCCCTTACGTACAGGTTGTATCGAGTAAGATGTGGAGACGGCGGTTTGAAAGCGGACAGAGGTAGTGCGGGGAAGGGCGTCCCTTACCTGAGGCATCGCTACTCAACTACCTGGCGAAGGGGCAAGTGTGGCAAAAGTCCGGCGTGCAAATATCCCGCATTCCTCCCTCTACGCTTCTCCCCCTCCCCCCCCTCCCCACCCCCCGCCACACACACCACCCTCATGTGCGCGCCCACTCTCTCTCTCTCTCTCTCTCTCTCTCTCTCTCTCCCTCTCCCTCCCCTCCCTCTCTCCCTCTAGTATTAAATTGGCGATTTGGCAATCCTTTAATGTCTCAGAATGTGTCCTACCCTCTTCCAGTGAAGTTGCGCAACAAATTCCTTGTCGCCTCAATTCTATTGTGTCGTTGCCTGATCTTATTCCCTCAACATTTGATTTCCTGCATTCCAGAACTTGTTTTTCTTTCGTTTATGTTCATCTTACATCCTCCTTTCAAGACACTGTGCCTTCCGTTCAGCTGCTGTTCCAAGTCATTTCCAGTCTCTGACGGAATTACAAGGTCATCGGAAGACCTTAAGGTTTTTATTTCTTCTCTCTGGACTTTAATTCCTAGTCCAAATTTTTCTTTGGTTTCCCTTTCTGCTTGCCCAATGTACAGACTGAATAACATCAGTGATATGCTACGACCCTGACTCACTCCCTTCTCAACCATTGCTTCCCTTCCATGTTCCTCGACCCTTAGGTCTGCCATCTGTTTTCTATAGAAGTTTTATTTTACACGTGCTACTTTCAGAATTTTGAAGAGTGCTCCAGTCAACATTGTTAAAAGCTTTCTCTAAACCTACAAATGCTTTAAACATAATTCGCCTTTCTTTCACCTAACAGCTAAAAGAAGTAGCAGGGTCAGTATTGCCTCGCATGTTCCTACATGCCTGCAGAATCCAAATAGATCGTTCCAGAGGTTGGCTTCTACCAGTTTTTCCATTCTTCCGTAAAGAGTTCGTTGTAGTATTTTGCAGCCATCATTTATTTAAACTCATAGTTCTGTAATACTGACAATTGTCAGCATCTGCTTTCTTTGCAATTGCAGTTATTACGTTTTTAAGTGTGAGGGATAATTCGCCTGTCCCATACATCTTGCACACCAGATCGAAGAATTTTGTCCTGTCTGACTCTCCCAAGGCTATCAGTAGTTTTGACTGAATGTCGTCTACTCCAGGGCCTTAGTTTCCACTTAAGTCTTTCACTGCTATGTCATATTCTTCTCGTACTGTCGAATCTCCCATCTCATCTTCATCTACGTCCTCTTCCGTTTCTACAATATTGCCTTAAAGTTCATCTCCCTTGCATAGACCCTGTGTATACGCCTTCTACCATCCAGCTTTCCCTTCTCTGCTGAAGACTTGTTTTCACCTGAGCTCTATCTGTACAGTTACTTCCCTCTCTTCTCGAAAATCCACTTTAATTTTCCTGTAGGCGGTATCTATCTTTCCCGTAGTGAAATACCCTTCGATATCTTTTCATTTGTCCTCCTGCAATTCCTACTTCACTTCTACAGTTTGCACTTCCTGTGAGCCTCATTTTCTAGACTTTTCTATTTCTTTTCGACTGTTTCATTTCCTGCATTTTTATATTCTCTCCTTTCATCAGTTAAATTATCTATTAGCTGTGATATCCATAGATTTCAACGAAGCATCGTCTTTTTACATATTTGATCGTCTGCTGTCTTCACTACCCTACCTTTCTACAATTTCTGCCGTTTTAATCTACAGTTCAGAACCAATACGTTGTGCTCAGAGTCCATATCTGCCCCTGGGAATGGCTTACAATTTAAAATATGGTTCCGAAATCTGTATTATCATATACAAGATGTAATGGGTATAAGTGCATTTATATATGCAGTTCCTTAATAAGTACCTACATCAGTACGTTGTTCGTATTTTTCCTCCCCACGTCGAACTGTCTACCCTTAAACGCGTCACATAATTCACTACATGACGTTTTCTGCACGGTCGCAACTGCACGACTAACTGTCAGCATAGGCAATATAGCATCTGTGCGGTCACACTTCGACACGTGACCTGCCGCTAGGGGGGGAAATAAACATTAATGGCTTTCTCGTTACGTGTACTTGGAGGTAATAACTAACGTATAAAGATACTACTCCTGATAGGTGAAGTTATTAGTCCGAAAACGAAGTAATTACTGATTTCATATTACTCAATAAATTGTTCCCAGTCACCAGCAAAAATATCGGCACTCCTACCCGATACACTGTCTGTAATCGAATGAAACCTTCCAGTGTCTCCGGGTTTTTTCCACATACACAACCTTTTACAACCTTTTTTCGTGATGCTTACACGAAGTTGTAGCGGTGATTAAATTACGCTCTGTGCAACATACTACCAGGCGGCTTCCTGTTTCATTTCTTTCCCACAGTTTAAAAGTTATAAGCACCAAAAATAAAAATAAAGATTCCAGCAGAAAAGCATCGAACAGTGTTCCTTGACGGATTGGTAGCTGCACAAAGTCTGCGTACTAGCGGGCAATGACTAAATCAGCAACAACCGGGACGGCGATGTAATGATCCGCACTCGTCCATAATGCATCCGAATGACACAATTAGCTGAGGATGACAGGGCGGGCGGGAGGGCGGTAGTTCCCGACTGGCCCGTCTGTGGCCGTAACGGCGGTGCTTGGGTTCAAATGGCTCTGAGCACTATGGGACTTAACATCTATGGTCATCAGTCCCCTAGAACTTAGGACTACTTAAACCTAACTAACCTGAGGACATCACACACATCCATGCCCGGGGAAGGGTTCGAACCTGCGACCGTAGCGGTCACGCGGTTCCAGACTGAAGCGCCTAGAACCGCACGGCCACACCGGCCGGTACGGCGGTGCTTACACTATTCATGTGTTATACAGGGTGTTACAAAAAGGTACGGCCAAACTTTCAGGAAACATTCCCCATACACAAAGAAAGAAAATACATTGTGTGGACCTGTGTCCGGAAACGCTTACTTTCCATGTTAGAGCTCATTTTATTACTTCTCTTCAAATCACATTAATCATGGAATGTAAACACATAGCAACAGAACGTACCAGCGTGACTTCAAACACTTAGTTACAGGAAATGTTCAAAATGTCCTCCGTTATCGAGGATACATGCATCCATGCATCCACGTTGGAATGAAGCCTCATCCGTAAAGAGAACATTTGCACTGAAATGAGGATTGACACATTGTTGGATGAACCATTCGCAGAAGTGTACCCGTGGAGGCCAATCAGCTGCTGATAGTGCCTGCACACGTTGTACATGGTACGGAAACAACTGGTTCTCCCGTAGCACTCTCCATACAGTGACGTGGTCAACGTTACCTTGTACAGCAGCAACTTCTCTGACGCTGACATCAGGGTAATCGTCAACTGCACGAAGAATTGTCTCGTCCATTGCAGGTGTCCTCGTCGTTCTAGGTCTTCCCCAGTCGCGCGTCATAGGCTGGAATGTTCCGTGCTCCCTAAGACGCCGATCAATTGCTTCAAACGTCTTCCTGTCGGGACACCTTCGTTCTGGAAATCTGTCTCGATACAAACGTACCGCGCCACGGCTATTGCCCCGTGCTAATCCATACATCAAATGGGCATCTGCCAACTCCGCATTTGTAAACATTGCACGACTCCAAAACCACGTTCGTGATGAACACTAACCCTGTTGATGCTACGTACTGATGTGCTTGATGCTAGTACTGTAGAGCAATGAGTCGCATGTCAATACAAGCACCGAAGTCAACATCACCTTCATTCAATTGGGCCAACTGGCGGTGAATCGAGGAAGTACAGTACATACTGACGAAACTAAAATGAGCTCTAACATGGAAATTAAGCGTTTCCGGACACATGTCCACATAACATCTTTTATTTGTGTGTGAGGAATGTTTCCTGAATGTTTGGCCGTATCTTTTTGTAACACCCTGTATAAAGTATATGAGCGGTATACGGCAGAACCAATGAGGGAGTTCCAGTGAATAAAGCAGTCGAAATAATCGAAACTAAAGATATCATTCGTTGGACGAATGGTAGAGTTACGGGGAGTGTTAGAAGATTTGAGACATTGGTGTATCAAACCAGGAATCTCGTCTGTTAGTTGTGTAACATAGGTGCGCCCAGCGGAAAGTAAATGCAAGATGGACGATACCTGGGGCGTACAGTTACGAAGAACTTAAATTGGAACCATCACATAGTAAATTTTGTGGGGAAGGCAAACCAAAGATTGCGTTCTGTTAGCAATACAGTTACGGGATACCGTCTCGACTAGGTTTGTCCATCCCTTGAGTATTGCTGCGCGGTATAAGATCCTTACCAGATAGGATTGACGAAGGATGCGACCAAGGTAAAATTAGCAGCTCTTTTTGTATTATGCCAAAACGTTTCTTTTATAGAGAGAAATGACCATCGTGATAAAATAGAAGAAATCAGTGCTCGCACAGAAATACTTACATGTTCATTTTTTCCCTCGTGCTATTCGATGTTGGTACAGTCGAGAAACAGTTTGAAATAGGTTCCATGCATCATCCGACAAACACTTAAGTGTGAATTGCACAGTAACAATGTAGATATTTGTTAGAGGTTAATTTATCGTAGACACACGGGTCATGATTGATGGATTGAAAGTTCAGTCGCAGAAACGTACATATAAAACCTAAATGGACTATTTCTAGATCAAGCATTCAATCTACGATATGACGAAGAGTTGCTGACTGCGATTCTGGACGGTTTCGTGAAGAAGGAAGTGGGTGCGGTAACTATGACATTGGTCTCGTGTACTGTAGAGGCTTAGGGTACGCATCCACTTAGAGCCATCCAGATTTAGATTTTTCAAGCAACTCACTCGAAGCAAATAAGGGAACGACTTCTCTGAATAGACTGACGCCGATTTACTTTCCCCCCGTTGATCATTCTGACATGAAGTCCACCTCCAGTGACCTCTATGGGGACAGAATCTGGAATCCTAATTTTCCTTCCTTCCTTAGCGAATTTAAAAAACTCTTTTTCTGTTATCAATGTCCAATGTTAGCTGTTCAAACCTTGACTGGTGAAAAAAAAAGTTTGTGCAAGTCTTACAGTGAGGAGAATATGTAACATGAATCAAATAAGATTCTAAAAGATTATTATTGCCCGATGAGATAACCATTAGATTAATTGGAAAAACACAACGGTTTTGTGTATGTCGGACTATAAGCGTAGATTGTGTATCGGGTTGCCCATTTTCTGCCAGTAAATATCGAGATGGCTCTTCGATGAGGTAGGACAAAGTATCACAGCATTTTATTTTATCCATACATACTTTCAAAGGACGAATTATGTAGCCATCGATCTTTAAGGCATCCAGTGGTGTACTGATTTAGATCAACAAATCGAAATGTACCCTGAAACAAAATGTTTTCTTACCCGACACACCAGTTACGTTCTGATGTGGTTTGACGAACGTGCTTATAAATAAGAGTACTTCCGTGGTTCGATCTATCGTTAGACTAGGGCTGTAAAATTATCTGTAGTTGGTTTTGGAAAACACTATCAGCACATCCACCACTACTGATAAAACTGAGTGCTGTACTGCGTGATGATGGAGATTCCCATGGGAAACATTAGAATTCTGTGCTTCCATTCTGTGACGAATCACAGTAGTACCAAAGAGGCGCAGCTCACATATATTCAGCATCAGGGAGGAAAGCTGTTTTTGTGCTGTGTAGTTTAGCTTGAACTGCAAGGACGTGTTAATAGGACTATGCGCATTTTTAATAAGATTTTCTGAGAATAATCCAGCAGTATTTCCGCCTAAGGAGTGAGTGAAAATTTGGTTATAATTTGTTTGTGCCACCCCCACTTATTTTGCTTTATTAATTTTAGTTTTGGCTTTATAATCATTCCCGTATTTAATGAAGCTTTAGGATTCTGTCTCTCTGAGCTTAATTTATTTGCAAATAAGGCATCCACGACTAAATGTTCCTTATTAGAACTAAGTAACGCAATCATCTTTTTCTAGTACACAGTTAGCTTTGCATTTAGATGATTCGTATATCTTTGTTGCCCGTCATACTCTTGTGATCGACCTGTTAAAACATTGTGGTGACAACCGATGCGCTTCGTGTGCAAGACAGGCATTTCTTGACAATCGTCCGAAAGCGGCTTTCAGCGTCATTCCTACACACTTCAAAGTGCATCTCTGTTACAGAGTAATGTGGTGGAAGCATAGAGTTCAAACTTAACCAAAGATTAGATTCATAATGAATTAACGGTCTTGTTGTTTGGACTAATATTGTTTTACTCTAAATTGCTTCAGACTTCAGATGATTTAATGCCTATACTTCTATATATATATGCCCAATACAGTAGCACAATCGATAGGTTTCGGCAGTTAGATGAATAAGTTGAAGCCTTAGAACAGTATCTGAACATGCAATGCGTATACTGCATAGAAAGGACGACACGTGCTGACTGAACAACTTTTAGACCTACCACTTACTGCCATCGAATATCCAGGTGACTTAGAGGAAACTTATTCTGTCTCTAAAATTTTCTCTCTGATGGCCAGTCCTTTGTATAGCTTCGTGTATTGTGGCACGTTTGACGTAACAAATATTGTACGTCAAGGGCGACAGAAAAGCGCCCAGTGGGACAGCAGCTCCTACATATAGTGTGTCTGGCATGTTGTGCAGGACGTTAGACGATAGGTGAATCGGATTTGTAGGTACATGGTTTGTAGTTCAGTTTAAAACCTCTGTCTCGAGGCATTGGGATATGGAGTTTGCTTGATACACCCCCAGAGTGACTTCGAAACAGACAAGTTATAATAAGGTCCATGGTCGAGTGATGATCATTTCGAAAGCTTGCAGGTGTCTCGAGTATAATGTTGGTGTTTCCGGCGCAGATGGACAGTTCACTCCCATTGTTAATCATCGCATTAAAACAGTGTGATCAGGCATTGTAATTAACGGCTGTAGAGAGCTCTCAACGCAATTTTTGTGGTATTTATTGCAGTAATCTTGTGCGACAGAGGAATGTTTTGTAGCGTTGGCATATAGTAGGTACGGACGGGAATGTGTTGGCCGGTACCAAGGACGCGGTTCATTGCTTCAGAAAAACTGGTGTGCTGCCTATGGATATTAAGCGATTGATTTATTTTTTTCCGACTGTCTTACGACCATTTGACGAAGTCGTAACAAGTTATGGCCGGCCGGTAACGGACGACACGTGGTGTAAGCTGTTCCTGTTACAACGCAAGCTGGTCGAAACGAAATGGTGGTTTATAATACGAAAAATAATCCAACCAAACAAAGCAGATAACATAAATAGCCAGAAAAATGGAAATCGCATTCCACTTACTAAACAACGCGTACAATAAGATATGGTTATCTGTTAATACAGAACTGAGGGATTACGATGTGACCCGGCCGCAGTGGCGAGCGGTTCTAGGCGCTACAATGTGAAACCGCGCGACCGCTACGGTCGCAGGTTCGAATCCTGCGTCGGGCATGGATGTGTGTGATGTCCTTAGATTAGTTAGGTTTAAGTAGTTCTGAGTTCTAGGGGACTGATGACCTCGGAAGTTAAGTCCCATAGTGCTCAGAGCCATTTGAACCTTTTTTTTTTTTTTTTATTACGGCGTGGCGATTAAAACAGGTTGTCTTTATATCTCAGAATGCCTCGCCACAAGCACAGAAAAGCAAATAATTTGAATGAGAAAGAAAGAGTAATGATTGGAAAAATTTTGGCTCAAAAAATATGGACATGGAATTTTGAAAGCAACAAAGAGACGTATGGAAAAACTGTAAATAAAATGTTTAAAGTGTGAAAGCGGAGAATTAAATTTTATGGCTACTTAAAAACTATGAATAACAAGAGGATAACAAAAAATATGAGACTTCTTTGACAGAAATCCAAAAACCCAAATTACATGGTTGGTGGAAGTTGGGAAATATCTGCTGTTGTTGGTAATAACAGGCAAAGACTTGGAAATTGGTCATGAATTCAGGGATAAAGTGCGAAAAACCAAGGGTTCCAGAAGAAAAGACAAGAGAAGGAACATCGACAGAAGAACGAAGAGAGAAACGGAGCAAGAACAGAGAAAATTTGAAAGCCAAGAAACAGAAGAATAGTATGATGTAGATCAGCTGTTTCGTGTGGTCCTGAGTTGGCAAATTTCTAATGATGTTAACAGTACATGCCACTTGTTACTGTTCAAAGGGTACGTCTCATGCGATGTTGCAGACTTAAATAATTATTTTCAACGTTTTTTCTAATGCATTCAGTTGCATATTTAGGCGCTTCAAATAAAATTTCTTGTGTTCACCCTGATTAACCTACTCGGCTACTGTGGGAACTTACCGCCATGTTGCTAGTGCAAGAAACATTACTTGATTCGTCGAATGATCTAAAGAGAGAAATAATGTTGCATATGAATCAACGAGAAAAATGTCACAGAGCATAAAGTAATGAGGAAGTGGCGGTATGTAACTTCGCAGCCGTGGGCAGAAAACGCCGGCTGCGGAGACGGCTGTTGCGCACATAAATGGGCAATAGGCGTCACCGTCAGTCACGGATAAATATAGGCCCAAGGGCTGTGTGGCCAGACGCCGGCTGAGATAGAATGCCGAATCGGGAGTGGGAGCGCCGTAAACAGCGATAGGGCTGCCCGGGTTGCGCCCTGTGGTCTGTGACGACACCGCCGGCAGAGATAGGCGCGGGAAGCCGGCGCGTCCAGCGTGCAGCGCGGCAGCATCCGCTTTTGGCGGTGCTGACAGCTGCAGTAGGCGACCACAATACTGTTGCACCCGGGACTGATGGAGCTTCGGTCGGCTTATCGTGAATTTCTGTCGTGATATTTCACGAGGACACGCCGAACCGCTTGATACAGTACATGGATAACTGACCTTCAACTATTTACAGTGCGACGCGTTTCCATCAATCACCACTGTACTGAAACATCACCGCATGTTTCCGATAACGGCGGCGGAAGGCCAAGTACAATAATATCGTGGTCGAGTAGTACACAAACTTGTGCTTTTACATCATCAGAGCCGGCCGGTGTGGCCGAGCGGTTCTAGGCGCTTCAGTCTGAAACCGCGCGACCGCTACGGTCGCAGGTTCGAATCCTGCCTCGGGCATGGATGTGTGTGATATCTTTAGGTTAGTTAGGTTTAAGTAGTTCTAAGTTCTGGGGGACTGATGACCTCCGATGTCAAGTCGCATAGTGCTCAGAGCCATTTGAACCATTTACATCATCAGAAGCGACAGCAGCAACTGTTCTGACCCTTTGCGTCAACTAGTAAAACTGTCTACGTGGTACTTTGTTAGCTACTTCGAGAGAACTTAAATTTTTTCCCGTGTTGCGGTTCCTTACTCCACTGCCTAATTGATTATCTAGTCAGGATACATACGGAATTCTCCTGTCGTTCATGCTAAAAGCACAAGTTCTCCTTTGCGAATTTTTGCACATGGAGGCCTACGCCAATAAATTTCCAGTGAAAATGTGAAGCAAATTTCCTTCTTCTCTGGCTGGACAGGAGGAGAGATTAGCTTATCTCGTGTCTTCTAAAGCTGCCTCGATGTCCCCTGTGGTTTTCTTCTCCACCGGCCGCAGATCCTGATAAGCGAGCAACGAACAGTGAACAGTAGAATGGTTAATCGGAATATCTCAACGCCAGTAAAACGAAAGTCTCCAAGTGAAGGAATGCCGCCTGACTTTTACTGCTCTCAATCAGAAATCAGGAAATGTTATTAGAATAAATTACTTGAGAACTAGTCCAAAAGTAATGCCCCGATCAAAGATATCAGATACTAACTATCGCTCATTGATCACCATGAAAGTTCACAAAAATACCTCCACACTATTTTTATGATAGTACGTGATCGTTCACGAATGTTTCCCGAGGCTGGTTTCAATTTTATTTCACTGCGTACTACGAAATTGTCACTCGTAACAACATGGTGACTGCCTGAAAGTTCCTTCTAAGCCTAAATGTTTCGCGCCTGCCTGCTGAAGGCGCGCTGCATTATGATTGGTCAGTTGAGTCAGCCAATGATTTGCAACGTTAAATAAAATCTTTGATCGAGCTGTGGGCTTTAATTTGGAGTCACTAAAATGGTAATTAGAAAGCCGCCAGTGTGGTTAATGTCGTCAGCATAGCTGGAACGATTCACAAGCATTTAGACAGTAAATGGAAGCAATCAGTTATACGTTCGGCGCCAATCAACGTAGGTCAATCATCCATATCTCTCTCTCTCTCTCTCTCTCTCTCTCTCTCTCTCTCTCTCTCTCTCTCTCTCTTCATATATGACAAACTGTAGGTCGAAATCGAGGAAAAATATCCTTTTAACATGTGTTCGGAAATGGACGGTGCGTGCAACGACCACAAATCGTCCCGGAACACAGTACAGAGCTGCGTCGAATCCACGTCGCAAATAAAGTTCAAAGTGGCCGCCATGGGATTGTAGGTGATAAGGATAACAACAGCTGTCGTGCAGGATACACATAATCGTAATTTGGATCCGTCAGGTTGGAGGGGCCACTTGCATGGAGCTTGTAATAGGGTTAGTCTCAATATCCTTTAGAACCCGGCCATCCATATCTGGTGTACGCATAGTCCGCCACCTCCCAGCACGTTCGTCTGTCTAAAAGAACCCATGATTACACAGGCCCCAAAAAAGGACTTGAAATGTGTTACGTGGTTCGTGTCTTTGAGGGTACTTGCCTTGATGTAGGCCTGCTGCCTCTCGGCTGTTTCCATCTGAGTGGCCATACACATACACCATCTCGGCTTGTTCCCGACATGAATACAGGACTATTCTGCTGCTTACAGTACACTGCAACAATGATGTCTCGTCCAGCACACAGGGAGCACGTGGCACATGGGAAGAGGAACTGTCATTCATCGGCGCCATCTACCGTGGCAACGATGCATATCAGGACGCATGTTCACAGGACTTTTTTCGTCCATTCCACATTAGGAATCCGTCCCTGCACTTTGCGTCCCGTGCACTTTGCGTCCCGTGCACTTTGCGTCCCGTGCACTTTGCGTCCCGTGCACTTTGCGTCCCGTGCACTTTGCGTCCCGTGCACTTTGCGTCCCGTGCACTTTGCGTCCCGTGCACTTTGCGTCCCGTGCACTTTGCGTCCCGTGCACTTTGCGTCCCGTGCACTTTGCGTCCCGTGCACTTTGCGTCCCGTGCACTTTGCGTCCCGTGCACTTTGCGTCCCGTGCACTTTGCGTCCCGTGCACTTTGCGTCCCGTGCACTTTGCGTCCCGTGCACTTTGCGTCCCGTGCACTTTGCGTCCCGTGCACTTTGCGTCCCGTGCACTTTGCGTCCCGTGCACTTTGCGTCCCGTGCACTTTGCGTCCCGTGCACTTTGCGTCCCGTGCACTTTGCGTCCCGTGCACTTTGCGTCCCGTGCACTTTGCGTCCCGTGCACTTTGCGTCCCGTGCACTTTGCGTCCCGTGCACTTTGCGTCCCGTGCACTTTGCGTCCCGTGCACTTTGCGTCCCGTGCACTTTGCGTCCCGTGCACTTTGCGTCCCGTGCACTTTGCGTCCCGTGCACTTTGCGTCCCGTGCACTTTGCGTCCCGTGCACTTTGCGTCCCGTGCACTTTGCGTCCCGTGCACTTTGCGTCCCGTGCACTTTGCGTCCCGTGCACTTTGCGTCCCGTGCACTTTGCGTCCCGTGCACTTTGCGTCCCGTGCACTTTGCGTCCCGTGCACTTTGCGTCCCGTGCACTTTGCGTCCCGTGCACTTTGCGTCCCGTGCACTTTGCGTCCCGTGCACTTTGCCGGTTTTATTAATGTTTACCCTGTATTTTAGACGCTCCATCATGATATGCTTATACTCTCACGACTCTTCACGACCATCTGCTGCTTTGCGGGATGGCCATGTCTGCAGATCTTGACTGCTTGCTAATTTAAAGCAGGTGAGCTTATAGCTACACTATATTATGAAACATGCTAAAACGGGCTCTGAAATGTGGCGTATATGCCACACACGACTGCCAGTGACAGTGAAGCAGGTGGGAGAGTTTGGTTCATTGGTAGTATACTGGGAAAATGTTACCATTCTGCAAACGATATTGCATGTAGGGTATTCGCGCGATTCTTCCTAGAATAGTGCTCAAGTGTGTGACCAGTATCAGATAGCAATAACAAGGAATATTGTTCGGGATCGATTACCCGGCGTGAGAACATTGCAGAGGTGCTCAACGAATGCTAGTGACACACTACACGACAGGCTTTCTGCATCACGGAGAGCTTTACTGTTGACATTACGTGAACATACTTTCCTAGAAGAGGCGGGCTACGCATTACTTGTTTCTACACGCGAAATCATTGCGACGATAAAAAAGCAGAAATTAGAGATCAAACTGAGCTTTGTCGACATTCATTCTTCGCGAGAGCCTTCTGTGAATGAAACACGAAAAGGGAGTGGGAAGGGGGGGGGGGGAAGAAAGCTAGTGGTGCCAGAAGTATCCTCCGGCACACACAGAAAGGAGGTTGCGGAGTCGTGATGAAGATGCAGATGTTTAAAGAAGGACCGTCCGGATGGTTACTGGTTTGTATCACCCAGTGGCGAGCGTCGAGGCGGTACTGAAAAAACTATGGTGGCGCAAGCTTGAAGGGGGACGCTAGTTATCACGTGATAGCCAACTTAAGAAATCTGGGAAACGAGCTTTGCGGAATCCAGGAGTCCCATAAGGACCGCGGAGACAAGGTTACATTAGTTACAGCGCGCCCAGTGGTGTTTAAGCAGTCACTTCCCGAGCGCTGTACGCGGAAGGATGGGGAAGAAGCCCCAATAATTGGTGTAGAGGGAAGTGCCGTCTTCTGCGTACACCACTGTGGTTGTAGAATATAGATTCAGACGTGTACTTGGACCCTAGTGTGCCACTGAGGGAGAGATCAAATTGGTCCGCGACTGAGAGTCATGCCTGTTGGCAGTTCCTCCACTAAACACGTCATCTCAGTTCTCCTGTGTAGCGAACGGATTGGTTTCTTATTTTTTAGGCACGGTGTTAGGATCCCTGTCAGGCCATCCTCGTTTTGGTTCTCTGCTCTAAATCGTGTACGTCAGACACATGGCTACGACGGCTCCGTCTTTACTCAGTTCGCTAATCTACGTTCATTCCCTCGCGCTGAGGGAGGGAGGGAGGGAGGGAGATTAGTGTTTAACGTCCCGTCGACAACGAGTTCATTAGAGACGGAGCGCAAGCCCGGGTGAGGGAAGGATGGGGAAAGAAATCGGCCCTGCCCTCTCAAAGGAACCATCCCGGCATTTGCATGAAGCGATTTAGGGAAATCACGTAAAACCTAAATCAGGTTAGCCGGAGACGGGATTGAACCGTCGTCCTTCCGAATGCGAGTCCAGTGTGCTAACAACTGCGCCACCTCGCTCGGTCATCGCGCTAAAATGTGAGGTGCTTCCATATCGGTGCGCCCCAATAGAACTTTATAAGTTCACAAACCCTTGAATTCTGTGCAGAGGAACGTTAACGGAGTGCTTTCAGATTAGGAACCAGTAGTCGGAAATTAATATTATACGCGTGTCGCAGACGTGTTTGCTAATGAGGAACATTTGTCTTGCATCGACGAACTACATTGAAAATCAATACAAAGTAGTCTTCGGTGTGTCAATGGTGCAGTTCGCCAGTGTTAACAGATTGTGACTGGTTGTCATCTATTAAACATTATTCCTTTCAGGAACGTCAGGTAATGTATTGTGCAGCACGAGTAGAACCTGGGAGGTCGCCGGCCGCTGTGGCGGAGCGGTTCTAGGCGCTTCAGTCCGGAACCACGCTGCTGCTACGGTCGCAGGTTCGAATCCTGCATCGGGCATAGGTGTGTGTGATGTCCTTAGGTTAGTTAGGTTTACGTAGTTCTCAAGTCTAGGGGACTGATGACCTGATATGTTAAGTCCCATAGTGCTTAGAGCCATTTGAACCATTTTGAACGTGGATGGTCGAACGTGTACACGGAGGAAAATTCCACAACAGAAGTTACTCTAATTGGAAAAAAAAATCTATCCAGTGGGTAGAAGCTAAAGGAAAACTGGAGTAGTTCAGACAACAAATAACCGGCCAACGTTCTTGAGAAAGAAATGATCGTGTAGTAGAATTTCAGAACATGATGTTGGTTCCTACGGGAGAAGATTACGCGCCGACTTTCTGTTGAAAGGCACGCTTCAAAGAGTTCAGCGTTGATGGTATTGGAGAGCAGCAATTGTGCCGCTACCGTGAAAAAATGTAGACAGTGGATGAGTGAGACCAAACCACTTTAAACCTATAGTTCAGATCGGTCAGTGGATTATGCTGTGCTGCATGCGTTGACATGGACAGCTTGTATGTCTCTGACGAGCTTAAATTGTTGCTGGAAGATTTCATGTGCATAGGTCAGTAAAGAAATCAATATTAATTACGAACAGTAATCTACAGGATACTTGGACTGGGACATCATAGACATTAAATGACTCGTATTATTCGAATCACACAGGTAGACAAACTATCTAATCAGTCAGTAATTTTTTCGTTTATAAATTAAATGCCATGTCCTTGGGGTAACATGTCTATTTAATTTTCCAGAAGCGTTTCGACGCCTTTGGGGTGAGAGGCATGCCCGGTGGATTTTTTTGAAATAAAGTTTTGTTTTTCATATATTAACTACAGATTTAAAACCGGTCACGGATTTTTTTATATAAAGGGAAAAAGCCTGTGTTTTAATCTGTATCCAACATACATAAAAAACTACATTTTTCCAAAAGTAATAGAGTGGAAGTAGCAAAATGCTTTTAGTGAAATTAAATACTAACACTGCAACAACGAAAAGGTGTTTAATTCATAAACAAAAGTTACTGTGGTTGCCTGGCTGCACCGACAAACTTATCCAATAACTACTTTGATGCAGCTCTCCACTCAGCGTAACTATTACAGCTTACTTACTGTATCCAAACTTGGTCTCGCTCCAAAAACATTTTTCTCACACATACTTCCCTACGTTGCCAAATCAACAATACGTTCGTGCCTCAGTACGTCATATTAATCTAGATCATGCTTTAGTATAGTCAGGTTATAATGCTCTTTGTCGTTCCAGTTCCACTCAGCACCCATTCATTAGTTACTTCAGCGACCCATTTAACCTTTAGCATTTTTCTGTGACACGCTTCCGAAACTTCTTCGTTTGAACTGCTTATCGTCATCTTTTTCATTTTCAGACAATGCCACACTCCAGAGAGATACTTTCAGGAAGGACCGCCTATCATTTACATTTATATTCGATATTAACAAATTTCTCTTAATGTACAGGAAGTCAAATATATTCTCAACAAATAAGCTCGTATAATATCGATTAAATAATTAAGGTTGATGAAGCAGAAAAAGAAGGTCTTCAGATTCCATTGCGATGCTGAGAAACCATTCACCGTGATTGAATTTTGTAGAGAGAGAAAATCAAGCTAGCAGTAGTAATTTTATTCTTTTTTGAACTTCATTCGCGAACCCTTTTCTGGCGCATGCATCTGGTGTGGGTTCATTATGGCGCATCATACAACCCTGATGTTTCGAAACCGGCCAGCGAATAAAATCCAAAGGAAAGCAGTTAGTTGGAGCTACTTCCTCAAGTACATGAATTATACAGCCACAGGCTCAATATAAGCAGGCAAAATGCAAGAACAACAGAGATTGCCTTCGTCGTGGCGTATCGGATACCTGGTTGGGTGAACTGTTCGGTTGCGACAGCAGGCTGTGTGTTAAGCTTGGCCTATCAGGCATGAAGCGAGTACTTTGCGCTGTCATGTAATGTTCAGGAAGGTCAGTTCCGCCATCCACGGCGGCACGTGGCCGGCAGCTTGCGCAACCGTATTGTAGCCGTATGCGGGCTCCGCAAGGTGACGTGAGCTAGCTAGTAGCATCAGTACTGACGACTCTGCCAAAGGAACAGCTGTTTCCACGCTGCTGTGAACAGTGTAAAATAGGCTAGACGCTGGCAAATAAAACTGAACGCAGGTTTCAAGTTTTTGAGAGTAGTTCCTTCATTACGGGTATTCTCTTGAACGCTTGCAATATAAAACATTGTTCCGTATACTCCTGCTGTTTAACTACCTAGAAACAAGGTTCGAGGGCTCAGGAACTGTCTGTCTTGACGTATTGGTGGTGGTGGTGGTGGTGGTGGTGGTGGTGGTGGTGCTGTTTTCCGACCCTGTGGACGACTAGTTTCCTACTGACATGTTAATTGAGCTCCGTAGGGGAATTTCGTGTCTGAGGTTGGCTGACATAGAAGAAAAGACAACGATGCTGAAAAGGACCCGGTTCGCTTCGGCCTTTTTTCCGTTTCTTTTGAGATATGCATTTCATCGTCTCATTTGTGTAGCATGTAACTTATTCAAAGTGCATTGTTATACATTACAGGGTGGCGCAGGGGAACGGGAAATTTTGAACGTTACAGTTGGCAGCACTGTAGCGCCGGCAGATGTTCGAAACTTTGCACAATTGATGTGAACGCATTGCCATTTAGTAATCATGGAGAAATGGACTGGTGCGGAACGTGCAGTAGCTGTGAGAGTGTTTTACAAAATTGGTGATAGTGCGACTGCCACGCAGAGAACATTTCGACAGCATTACCAGCTTGGACGTCATGGACGTGTCCCATCTGCACATGCGATTACAACGTGGGTGCGTAATTTTGAAGAAACAGGATCTGCCTTGAAAAAGAAACCTCCAGGTGACATTCCAACCGTACGTACCCCAGAGAACATTGCAGCTGCTAGAGCTGCAATCGAGAGAAGTCCTCGCCGCTCCGTTCGACAGCACGCATCTTCGCTACGGATTAAGCGACGAAGCTTACAATGAATACTGCACGAATTAGACTTCCATCCTTATAAGTTGCAGATTGTGCAACACTTACATGAACGAGACCCAGTGTCACGTATGGAGTTTAGTAGCCAGATATTGGCTAAAATGAACGAGGACGCGAATTTCCTTGGTAACTTATGGAAATCAGATGAAGCCCATTTCCACCTGAACGGATCCGTGAACAAACAGAATTTTCGTTATTGGGCACAGGACAACACAATCCTTGTGAGTTTCACCAGCGACCACTACATAGCGCCAAGGTCACAATATGGTGTGATGTATCATGTCATGGTGTTATCGGCCCTTATTTTTTTGAACGTGAGGATGATAGTGCAGTGAAAGTAACATCTGCTCGATATGTTGAAATGCTTCAAACATTCTTTATACCGAGACTGTACGAGCTTAATCTTCCGTCGAAAACATGTGGCTTCAGCAGGACAGAGCCACGTCACACACTGCTCGACAATCGATGGCAGCATTTCGTCAATTGTTTGGAAGACGCATTATTTCACGTAACGGTGACATTGCATGACCTGCGAGATCCCCTGATCTTAGTGTGTGCGACTTCTTCCTGTGGGATATCTTAAAGGCAAGGTGTACCGTACACGTCCTACAACAATCCATGAACTTAAGGAGAACATTGAAAACAAAATCACTGCCATTCCCCAAGGTTTGCTACACCGCGCATTCCAGAGTTTTCATAACAGGCTGTTAAGAGTGTGAACGCCGAATAGAAGCACATCTTTCCGATGTCATCTTTAAAAATTAGAGAGAGACTTTTGGACATTTTGATTGTAAAGACATACTGAATAATGGCATACTGAATACATTCACTTGCGTTAAAAATTACTAGTTTTATGAATTTATTCATGGAAATGACGTTATTTCGAAATTTCCCGTTTCCCTGCGCCACCCTGCACATTTGTTTTACTTTCGTGTACAAAGATAACTAGATTCATTGTTTCTCTAACACGCGAACACGCTACGTACTTGTCCGTGGAAGAAACAAGATAACTTTAAATTCACTCCTCTATTGACAGCCGTACTGTACGCTTACCGTAGTGGAAACTGGAACCTTTTAAAGTAGAATGAGTTCGCTGAAGTCGATGGAATTCGTGGTACGAATACTGGCATGATATTTTTCTGTGTCGGTTAATGTTTCCGCTTCTTTGATATTTAGAAGCCAGTTTGCGAGTGCAAGCCGGGAAAATTGATCGAATTTAGGAGTTCTGTTAGGAAGCTAACGCTTTCGTCTTGGTTCATCATTGTATCAGTCAATGAATTTAATGTTTTTTTTTTTTTCTTCCCCTCGTTGTTAGATTCTGTACTGGCTGTTTTGTTTGTTTAACGAAGTCTTTTTCATTGCTAAAATTGTTCGCTCACACACCCATTCTTGTTTACGTAATTTCTCACTCTCTAACTATTTTACTCCGTCTTTACAATGTTGCACGACCTATCGGTTGACAAGATTTTTCTGAAGTATGGATAAGACATTACTGGACAACCTCGAATTTTTCCGTTTAATAATACCCCCTGGATGCGAAAGCGTCAGACTATATATCCTGGTGACGATGTGATGGCAACCATTTCAAACACTCGTATCCCCACAGTCACAACTGCTACGACCGCGAAACAACCATAGTGCACAACAGGGAACCGTGGGTATCACCAAACACGGAAACCAGTGATTGATGGTGGTTGGTTTTGGAGGTATCGTCAACTTCGCCCACAAATATTTTAATACGTTGTATAGTAATTTGATATCCCGAACTTCCACGTTCATCAGTCCACGGCTCATAACGTTTGTAGTTGTTTTTCGTGAGGCTGTGCAGGAACTCTGCCGTCTTAGCTTGCCTGAAAGGCGGCGTGAGAATACTGGTCCACTCTCACTTTGATCGATCATCATCTCAGTGATCGAGCTTAGCGATACCATTTAGTGTCTTAAGAACGATAGCTCACAAATACGCTACGACAAGTAGCTCCAAAATCTTTCCCTTGGTGTTTACAAGTTCTTTGTGTTACGCTTACTTTTGATTTAGTGGCTGAGACGATAAATATCACAAAACAAATTTCCTGTCGAAGTTGTTAAGCTTTCTCTATCACGTTTTGTTCAGTTTCAGTTCTGAGTTACGCAGTTCGATGTTGCAGTTACACGTCTCGGACTCCACACATTACAAATTTCTTCTGATCGTATTAAATAACTTTTCCTATAATTCGCCAGGTTCAACAACTCGTGAGACATCTAATTTTTCTCGTCAAGCTTATCTTTCGATCCGTTAACAATTTTTGTATGCACCAGTAACCACAAAGCGGTGCATAAAATAAGAGCTAACAATTCTTGCAACTTCATTGACCGCCAATATAAAGATGCCAACTGTTGTAAAATGAAACTGTTTTCTGTCCAGAAAAGTTGTTCTGGGTGAAACACGTAAGGTTAGAGAAGAATGTGTGGAATCAATTCACTGGAGACAATGCGGCTGATTGAAGGACATCGAGATTAACTGTTCCGCGGGAAAAAAACCTGCTTGACGAGGCTACGGAAATGCGGGTATTAGCTCATGAGCGTCTTGTGGAATTAACCGTTTAGGTGAAAGCAGACCACCAGTGTGGACATATGCGGTACATTTTAGCGAGTTAAAATCATTCTATCTCGTCTCAAAAGTTTCTTCTTAGCACTTCTGCCTTCACGTTTGTGGTCACGCAGACGATAGTATTGTTTCAGCGGTACCCTTTATTCCAGCTCTTCGTAGAGTATCTGAGCTAATTCGTCGGCGCTAGCAAATGTAAAAAAAAAAAAGTCGGATTTCGTTTATTTATTGGATCCTGAAGTGTCATTCTCCCACACATCATAAGGTGTCTTGGAAAAAATAGACGTATGCGGAGAATAAACATATCCCTGCGCTGTCTAAGTTAAGATTGCATCACTCAAATCTAGGAACAGAAATGTTTGTCATCCGTCCATGGATTGATGGAAGACTACCACACAACTGAACATCCCGGACGCAGCCTCAGGAGAAACGTAGGGATCTAGTGCAGTATCAGTAGATCCACACTTACTAGCAAATTAAGACATTTTATTACGTTTAAAGGCACACCATTGGTTTCTGCCTTTGATGGTGTGGTTTTGTGGTCTCTGGAAAGCTGGAAGTGACTACATGCGATCAGTATGTCCGAAACCGGCACTTCCATTCTTCTTCTTCTTCTTCTTCTTCTTCAGACACTGAGGAAAGTAAGGTTGTACACATACTACGGTCAGTCAGTATTGCTGCCAGAGTATTTGTATACTAATGGTTACTAACGCTGCCGTGGTCGTCACTCAGTGCTCGCATTCGCACCTCTCCACTCACAACTTACAGCTGACTAAGAATGCGCTTTCTTTATAAATAATGTGCTACTTTCAGAAATCCGGAGGCTCCTCATGGGCGAGACAGCACTCAGGAGAGGCGTTTGCTCCCGACGCAGTGCTGCAGGTTTCGCGTGCAGCCTTATCGTCGGGCTGTGCTGATTACTCAGCGGGGAACGGTCGGCCGTGTTCTCCTTTCTTCCTAACAAGACGGACGGCTCCGCTTTTGTTCCAACTTCGCCGACCGTAAAGTTGCGGGGCTTAGCCGCACTCATTGCTAATGTGGAGCAAGCCTGTTCTCCGGTAGCAAAGTTGCTTGTCCCAACTTTGCTCGAGTTCTTCTTTTGATACGTGGAGGGAAGTTGAGAGACCGGTCCCCAGCTTGTAGCAGCGCCCAGGTCGTCACTCAGCCTCGGAGGCTTTCGACGAGGTTTGTTATTAAAGCTGTTAGCAACTACTGTGTAGTTAATTCGCTATCGACGGTACATTCGGCGGCAGTGCGACTGCAGGTACGATTGTCATAATCAGGATGGCCAATTGTGACGCCAATTTTGCACACAAACTGTACAAATCACTGAAAACGTAATTACAAAGATAATGTTCGCGAGAAATATATATTTTAGTTCCTAACCAATGGGACAGAACAAAACGAAAGCAAAGCGGAACTCGGAAACAAAATACGGAGCTGTTAACAGCATACGAAAACGACAATATCTATGACACCGGTAAACTCCTACCACGTTAAGTGGGACAGAGTTATAGAAAATGGCAGGTAATGTGAAAACATCAGTCACGTAGAAAACTGTATATCAATAAATCGATCTGGATTAAAGCCGAATTCAGGCCTTACAATATTTTTGCAAAGTCAGTAAGTAATATATCACACTGAGCACGTAGCTGTTCATAAGTCAGACAGAAGAAAAACAGAAAGCCCGACTGAAATTGTTGCCCACTACTGAATTCTCGTCACGTCGAGCTGATTACAGTTACCATCGTGCAGTTATTGCAGTTGAGGCGAATATGTGGATTTGTAACGTTCTTCTTATAATGATAACTTTACGAGTACGTTGAATGATTGTTTGAACCGTGAATCTATACAAAAACTCGAATTATCGTGTAGCGTGTTTTAACTCCAAGTGGTGTGTTTACTCCGTGTTATTGTTAGCATAACTTTACACGAGTTAGTTGTGCAATGCAACTCCCAACACCAATACTGAAATACAGTCACTGCAAAATACGTTCAGTCCCTTAGGCAGTGAATCCTCTGGCCCTGTTCAAAACTGATAACTTTAGTCCCTGTGCATATAACAAATAAATTAAATTGTCTTATCTCTAAAGCAGCAATGGAGTAACGCGATATATTCTGTTCTCTCATTTAAAAAAAAAATACAAATGCTAGCTACAGGCTCAGCAGTGTGCAATGCTGGCCATAATATTTGAAATGCACATGAAACTCTTTTGGCTGATAACCGATAACATTTTAAAAAATCCAACTTACTTTAAAAATATATGACCTGGGTTGGGAGGCGGTACTGATTATGATGAATTACAAATAGTGAGTTTTTTAGCAAAATAATATTTCAAGTTAAGTTTGGCTTTTCAAAAAACATGTGACAATTGAAGTTACATTACTCACAATTGATTCACAAACAATGCTATTCAAACAGCAAGTATTATATAATTAAACTAATCCAACAAATTACATATAGCTCCCTCAAGAAATCAGAGAAGCATTACAAAAGTGAAATATCTAACTAGCCTTTTTATCAAAACAGATTACGTACATTCTGGGGTTACTCAACAATTACAAATTATCAGCCAACTCATCTGTACTAACGCGCTGGCAAAAACAAAAACCGGAATTATTTAATATCTTTACCTTATTTGCATGAAGACTTCTGCTTCCACGTTCAACAATATCGACGTGCCTAAATTAATCCAACACTTGGTGGCTTCACACAGCACACCACAAAATCTGCCTACTCCATCGTCTTTCCCTCACAGACAGCTACCTACCACTGTGCGCCAAGCGCTCTCTTACTTCCACTGTAATAATCTCAGACCAGAAGCAGCATCTCTGGATCTGCTGTCTTACACAGTCAGCGATATAAAGCCTATCAAAGACATACATTGTTTATAAAATCATAATCGGGTGCCACATACAAAAGTGCTCCAGTAGACTCCTTTCAGATTTTTCGTGTTAAAATGACCCCGGATATTCAAAGATCCATCCCCTCTCTAAATGGAACCAGCGTGCCATCTCCGTTATCGCGATGTCAGTAGTCGCGAAGAGCAAAAGTGGTACTACACTACGAACACGCGGCTAAAGCTGTCAGAACTGCCAGTGGAGAGTTTCTAGGAAAAAAACACACTTTTATGTCCTTTTTTTCCAAAGCACTTCTCCAACTTTTTCCAGTGTATAGATTCCATTCTTGAAGTGTCAGTGTTCGACGTTTGAAGAAAACACGTTGATTGTTGCTGTGATCTGTTTGTCAGACGCAATAAGTTTTCCAAGCACAAATTTCTTTAGATGTGGAAGTTAATGGGAGTCAGAGCATGTGCAACTGTATAGTGGGAAGGGTGCGCCCGTCTTCTGGGACTGTCGTGTTAAGACATTCTGCCTTGCCTCACTGGTCACCTTTGTGCGGACGTGCTCTCATGATGGAGGACGATGCTTCGTGCAGTCTTATCTTTGACCGCTGTTCTCGGAGTGTCTATGTAGACATGCTCTGGTGTACCGCTCAGTCCATGTTCATCGAAAGGTACAATGGGAGCAGGAGCACGTTTCAACAAAGGGGATAAAAAATTCCCTCTCACTTTAGTGCTGTTTCATCGCGAAATCGCTAGTATTGGAACTAAGTACCCTCTTCTATGCTCTGAACAGTGGTTTTAGGTGTACAGATGTAGAAGTAGGTCCATACCGTCAATTTCCACGTAGTTCCGGGATGGAAAAGAGAAATATAGGCGTAATCACCAGCAAGAATTTCATTAATTACAGTTGCCTTTTGGAATCAGCATCTGGGTCCCTTGCGCTATTCTCTATTGATATACGCTGTGGCAAACTGAACTACCAACAATCAGCAACACGCAGTGATTCGCTCATGAGGCAATGCATGTGAATCAACTTGGAGAATCGTGTATGTGATGATACCGATTGGTCGGAATGTATTACATTTTCGTCACCAGATACTGTCGATCTGTTTAAACGTAAAAAGCTGAAGAGGGAGAATTAATGAATGAAAGAACGAGAGTGAGTGTGAAGATTTAAAAATAAATAAACCAATCAGGAAAGAAAGTAACCGTGTAGGTGTGGCGTACTGTTGGAGCCTGTCTCCTTCCTTGACAGCGAGATTAAGTCGGACTTTGCTGTGCAGACAGGCGGATGCTCTTTCACTGGTGCTGCTGCAAAATAAGCGCAGCTGCCCGTTCTTTGTTTAGCAGGCGAGCTCTGATAACGCGATGAATGCACGCTGCTAGCAAACGCTCTGACGTGTTTGAAAATACGCAGTTGTGGAAGAGTTGGCCGCCAAGGTGGAAAACAGTCCACAGCTTTAGTTTCAGATAGTAGTCACTGTGACGAACCCTGCCTTTGGTCTTCTATTCCTTCGTATTACATTTCAGGCGATTTTTCCAGGAGATTTGTTAGCGTGCTTCTCACATTCAGTGCCTGACAGAAAAGGCAGGCGGATGTTGTCCCACTCCTCCGTCAAGGTGGGTTTCAGTTGTTGCATGGTTTGGGGAGGAGATGTTCGTTGAGGAAAACGTCTGCCAAGAGCATGCTAGGTAGACTCAATAGTGTTCAGGTCCAGGGAGTATGCAGGCCATTCCATACACTCACTATCTTAACTTTCCAGTATGTTACACACCTCAGCAGCCCTGAATGGTCTGGCATTGTCGTCCATAAACAGAAAGTCGCGACGTACCGCACCCGTAACAGACGGACATGACCCAGAATAATGTCACTGCAATACCACTGTGCTGTAACTGTCACCAGCGCAAAGATATGCGGCGGTTTTCGGGCATTGTGCGCAGTGCCTGCGCACAGCGTAATCGGTAACTTAGTGAGCATTCTGTGTTGCTTGCTCTCTCTTTCTGGGCTAACATGCGGCGAGAATCACTTGCCAAGTGAGATTCATCGGAGAACATCACTTGGGACCACTGCTGTTGACCCCAACCAACATGCTTCCCACGCCATATCTCTCGACGGTGTCGTGGTTCAAGTAGAACGCTTGCAACAGGCTTCAGAGCAGACGGATTTAATCGGTACGAAACGGTTCTGCCACAGACCCGCCTACCGATAGAGGCTGCAAGGTCTCCATTGATTTGCCTAGGAGTGAAATGCCTGTTGTAAAGGTTTTAGTTTAATTTTTTTAAATTACCACTAACAGTCACAAACTTTGTGAACTATTGTATTACTTATTTATTTAGCGACATATTTCGAGGGAATACCTCATCTTCAGGCTAAATGGTATTACAAAAACAACTTTACAATAAGGTCATACTGGTATTACATAGTATTTTCGTAAATGCTGTTGTCATCCTGTGGAAGAAGAGAAAAGTAAGAGGCGATCTTCCACAGGATAACCAAAGCATTTACGAAAAGACTTATGTAACATCAATCAGTATGACCTTATTGTGAAGTTGTTTTTGTAATGCCATTTAGTGCCAATTAGCCGGAAGATGAGGTATTCCCTCGTAAGATGTCGCTAGATAAATCAGTAATACAATAGTTTGTGTGTGGTAGCTGTATTTTTTTTTAAAAAAACCTGTACACATTCCTTGACAGTCACGGTTGAAAAATCGTCAATATGGCTTGAAATGTCCGTTCCTTTTAGCCGCTAGGAATACGTGTCGATCATCCGACGGTGCGGTGGCCCGTCTACGACCTCCAGCGTGCTTCCACATAGCATTTCCATCTTCAGCAGGCCTTTTTGATCGTGAGAAGACACTTTTGGAACATTCAAAACTGCGACATTTTGACCGGATTCGAACCGTCCAACTGCTCGTCCACGATCGTTAGCACCCACCTTGGAGACGTGTTGCATTAATCAGATACACAACCACTTTCGTCAGACGCAGTACTGGACTGTCGAATGCATGAAGAGCGTTCGTACTCAGGCTCCGCTGCAATTAAAACGTCCGGTCCTCTCCATTTCTGTTCGGCCAGGTAAGCAGAAGCAGTTGGCTGCAGCTCCGTAGCAGTTGTGTAGCAGTGTAGACGGACGATGCTCTGGAATGGCGTGTCGCGTCTCGGCTGGATCTGTCTTCCAGGCAGTACTAAGGTTCCGAAGCCATGCCGCCATAGAGGCTGCACGGACGTCCCTGAAGCGAGGTGAGCTGGGTTGACCAGCCCAGCCTGCTGCCGGGAGACGGTGGCGCCGCGGCGCGCAGACGGCTCGCATTCCGATCCGGCGGCGGCCGCTGGCGCCGGGGACCAGTTTGCCGCCGCGGCGGCGTCGCGTAGCATCGCGGCGACAGATTTATGTCCTCGAACGTCCTCATTATTTCGAAACTCGCCGTTTCCTGCCGGCAGTGCGCGGCTGAGGCTGCGGCTGCGCGCGGCGCTCCGCCGTTCCCCTGGCGCTGCGCTGAAGCCTCGAGTCTGCAGGTCGCCGGGCGGCCATTGTTTCCTGCGGAGGTCTGGGCGCGTGTCGGGCATCCCGATGTCCGGCGGCGGATGTCCCTCCAGTGCGGCGCGGCTCCGCGTGCGTTGGCACCACTTGCGCAACGCGACACAGCCGGTCGCCGCCGCACGGCGTGCGTCTTAACGCGCCGCCCAGCAGCTGGTGATGATATCGCACCCGCTCGCCTCTCGAATATGTGCCGGCCAGGCTGCCTGCGCCCTCACCTACAGACCACAAACTGGAACTAAACTGAGTCCGAGCAGGCCTTGAAGGCCGAACTGTACCGATCGACCGCCTTGTCATCCTCAGCCCACTGGCACCGCTGGACTGTGGTATGCACGGGCATGTAGTCAGGCAACTGCACTCCCGGCCGTTGTCATTGTACGAGACCGGAGCCGCTAATTACCAATCAAGTAGCTCCTCAACTGGCTTCACAAGGGCTGAGCGCGTCCCGCTTGCCAACAGCGCTCGGTAGACCCATCCAAGTGCTAGCCAAGCCCGACAGCGCTTAACAGAGCTGACGGCAACCGGTGTAAAATGGCTCTGAGCACATCTATGGTCATCAGTCCCCTAGAACTTAGAACTACTTAAACGTAACTAACCTAAGGACATCACACACATCCATGCCTCAGGCAGGATTCGAACCTGCGACCGTAGCGGTCGCGCGGTTCCAGATTGAAGCGCCTAGAACCGCTCGGTCACAACGGCCGGCGGCAACCAATCTAAGCGCTACAGAAATGCCTTTGACTACCTATACAAGCCCGACAAAAATAGAGAGGAGGGAATGAATGGAACTTACTGGGTTAAGACTGCACGTGACACTGGCGCAGTGATCAAAAACTTACGAAGAAATTTGGAGCGTGAGTCGTCCTACCAGTATGACGTTCCATCCCTGTGCCTTGGATGCCTGCACTGGTTTGCTTGGAAGGGCGGTATTATAAAGCTATTGCATGCTGTCATCAGGCAAGCTGGTCGTCGTTATCCTGGATACTGCCACTGGGATGCTCTATCGGGTCAGATCTAGGTATCTTGCCGGCCACTGCAGTACATAGCAACATGCGCTGTATGTGGACAAGGATTGTTGACCTGAAAAACAGCACCCCGAAACTTTCACATGAGAGGTAACACATGAGGACTTACGTCCATGACCTACCGTTGTCGTCAGAGTTCCTTCGATCACTACCATCCGTGACCCGACGGGTCCCCCTCGTACGTACGTACGTACGTACATTAATCTTATTCCATAGATCATGAATACGACATTTCGTAATGATGTGGAACGTGTCGCTTTAACGTAAGTTCTCTTTACACTATATATATATATATATATATATATATATATATATATATATATATATTACTTATCTCAGAATTCATCTGTTGAGTAGGAGGAGTTGTCACTCAAAAATTCTTTTCATTTGCTTTTAAATGTTGGTTGGCTTTCAGACTTTTAATACTATTTGGCAAATGACAAAAGATTTTTGTGGCGGCATAATTTACCCCTTTCTATGCCAAAGTAAGATTTAATCCAGAATAGTGAATATCATCCTTTCTTCTAGCGTTGTAGCTACACACTTCGCTGTTGTTTTTGAATTCGGATGGGTTATTAATGACAAATTTCGTTAGGAGAGGTACTGAATATCCCGAGTTCCTTAAATAAATGTCCGAAAGGTGATCTTTGGTGGGCTCCAGCTATTATTCTGATTACAAGCTTCTGAGCAATGAATACTTTCCCTCTTAACGACGAATTGCCCCAAAATATGATGCCATATGAAAGCAGTGAATGAAAATAGGCATAGTAGGCTAATTTACTGATACGCTTACCACCAAAATTTGCAGTAACCCTAATAGCATAAATAGCTGAACCTAACCGTTTCAGCAGATGATCAATGTTTGCCCGCATCTCGTGGTCGTGCGGTAGCGTTCTCGCTTCCCACGCCCGGGTTCCCGGGTTCGATTCCCGGCGGGGTCAGGGATTTTCTCTGCCTCGTGATGGCTGGGTGTTGTGTGCTGTCCTTAGGTTAGTTCGGTTTAAGTAGTTCTAAGTTCTAGGGGACTGATGACCATCAATGTTAAGTCCCATAGTGCTCAGAGCCATTTGAACCATTTGATCAATGTTTTGGAGAGGGACGCTGCTATTACTCCTGACGTTATGGTATTGGGTGGCGATTCTTCTGTAAAATCTAGCCTTTTCATGAAATTGCATTTTATCTGAAAAATCTGTGAAATCTTAGGTAATTTCAGGAATTTCATAAAATCTCAATGAATCTGTTTTTTTAACTCGGCAAAGAAATTTTTGCTTGAGTTTTATAAATCCAAATTTAGAAATATTTAATGTATCCAAGTGGGTTGATTTATACGAATAATGCTCCAGATAAATTGTAGAAAATATCGATGTTTAGAAAGTGCGGTTAAACTACTGCTTACGGTTAGCGTATCGCAGCTGAGAGGAAAGGAAAATTGTTGTTTCCTCCCTCGCTCAGCGTTAATTTATCGGGAGCTCCTTGTGACACCATCTTCTTCCCAATACCTGAAGTTCTAGGGGACTTCTTCTTCTTCGAAGTTAGATTAGCTATCCTGATATGGCATAGTGTCCTCTCACAGTATTAGCCACTCCCTACGCCATTCACTTCGCTCGCTGGATAAGTCGAGAAATTACTCTTCACGCCTGTACGACTAATTACTAAGCGTGGTCATAAAGTTTTAACTATCAGTTCGAAAAAATACAGTTCTTTAATTTTTCAACGTTAGGTACGTGTCGGCAGTGTTGGCAGACACTGGAATCCCTGGTGCGCCACAGTACCATTGCATGCAGCTACATGAGCCAAATCGAAGCAACATGAGCCCAGCCCCACTAATAGTGCAGTATCGACCGTTGATGGGTTTTTGTCAGCAGCGGAAAGGTAGCGGCCGTGTCAGAACAATCCAGACGTCTAAAGAAGTCATCTGGCTTGGCCTGACACAGCCGTTACACTTCCGCAGCTGCCCAAAAACAATTAACGCTAAACACTACACTCCATTAGTGGGCTGCACCATAGTGTTCTGGCTCACGCAGCTGCGTGTTACGGCACTTTGGTTCATCAGGGATACCAGTGTCTCCCAAGACTGCCGACACGTACCTAACATTGAAAAATTAAGGAACAATATTTTTCCGAGCTGGTAATTAAAACTCTGAGTACAACTCTTTCGTCAGTCGTCAGTCTATGTTCAGACTTAAACTACTAACCAAGACATACAAGGAGCATGATCGCTATTATGTTACTGGCTCTATGAATACTTGTCTGGTAGAACCCATCGTGTCAAATTTGATGCGTATGTTCCGCGGGAACGAAAGAGACATAGTGTGCCTTCAGGAAGCGTAATAGAACTGCTTACGATCTTAGTATAATGAAGAGAAATTGACACTTACGGATCACTTTGTTCGCATTACTAATTTTTACTTTCGTTACAAACGTCTTCAGATTCATATCTAATTACTGCGATTCGCAGTTCGTTAGCAGGAAGAAGATTGTCGTAACTGGGTAGTCTGTTAAAGACTCCTGTTGCAACTAGTCATTTATCGATTTTCCTGAAGTGCACAACAAAAGAAAATCCACGAAGTAGGTGTATGTAGTGTAAAGATGGGAAGAATTCGTGGACTTCATAGAGACTTGAAAATGGGAAATTTTATGCACTCTTCGTTTTGAAAGATTCCGTACAGATAGCAAACTATAAATGTCAGAGAGGGATATTTATATCATTCTGAAATAGATTCACCTCTGGTCTACTATTATTTCGATTAACAATCAGAAAACTTAAGAAAGCACTTCTGGTGTGAGTGAACACTCTGATGTGTCCAAGAATCACACAAATTAACAATGGGGCAACGAATTCCGCACGCAGTTTCAAGTTTTGAGATCGTGCTGAGTCCGATGTTGGCAGAACATTACGTTTATCAATGGAACCAAATACGCTCTTCTTACGACGACGTGCACCACGTACAAGCCGCAAAGTAGAAACTGGAGCACACGGCTGCGGTAGGCACGTACGCATTGTTAGCAGCTCGCTAGTAGCAGATCGCCTCAAGGCAGTTGGCAAGAGCGCAGGATTCGCGTTCCGCAAGAAGCAGCGAGCACGGAACTTGGAGAACACGCAGGAGGCTGCCTGCTCATATCTCGTGTCCGTGCTGCTGCCGCGTCTGCAGTTTCTGGCAAACTTTCTCTTCGCCTTGAGTTTGGATTCTGTTGTGCACTGGGAACAGCGAGAGAGGGCGCACTGCGAAGGAGCGAGAACACCGCAATACTTCCATAGTTTCCATTTTCTATCTGTATTTATTCTCCTAGTAACTTGGAAATTTCCACTTTTTTCTTTATTTGTAAAAATAAAGTTAACTTGGAAATGACAGGAGACTTAAATCTGTGACTGTATCAAACTGATCGAGCAAGGAAACTCGGTGGTTAAAGTGTTGCTCTTGTTTTCGCGAGAAGCGGAAGCAGACCCTACATTTCGGTAGATGAATACTGGGATAATCTCCTGAAGAAAGAAAGAAATAAAGAAAAAACGAAACTTCCTGGCAGATTAAAACTGTGTGCCCGACCGAGACTCGAACTCGGGACCTTTGCGTTTCGCGGGCAAGTGCTCTACCATCTGAGCTACCGAATCACGACTCACGCCCGGTCTCACAGCTTCACTTCTGCCAGTATCTCGTCTCCTATCTTCCAAACTTCACAGAAGCTCTCCTGCGAACCTTGCAGAACTAGCACTCCTGAAAGAAAGGATATAGCGGAGACATGGCTTAGCCACAGCCTGGGGGATGTTTCCAATATCAGCGCACACTCCGCTGCAGAGTGAAAATCTCATTCTGGGAAGAAAGAAAAACTAGTCCTTATCCCAGTTGTCTCCAGCTTAGAGTGCTTCATCTCCTATGACCCCACCGTCGAAGAACCGATAATCTACCATCGAATGGAAGTCGTAGACTCTACCCTGAGTCAGCCTGTTCGAGTGAGTTAAATTGTAAGTCTGTCTGTACTGAGCAAGCCGCCTTATTCTGTGTGGCGAAGAGTACTTCCGCTATCACAGTTCCTCATGAAAGACGTTTCTGAAATGCAGTACATGCACTGGGGTGAAATGACTGGAGCGTCAGTGCAAACGATACTGATACGCTGAATCAGGAGTCTAAAGAACATGCAGTGTCAATTGAAAACTTGTAAGTTTGTCCAACGTTTTTCTTTGCACACACGGCATCCGCAACCCCCCAGGGTTCCACAACTCTTTTGTGGATACGTGCGTAGCGACCACGGGACCCCGAGTTAATGTGTCCCTCCTTCCTTTCCGGGCTGCATACCTTCCTTTTCCGCATCCCTCCCTATCCCCCATCTTCGCCCCCCCCCCCCCCCTCCCTTCACCTCTGGCTCTTTCCTTCCCTTTCTCCCCCTCTGGGAGTATGGTTTGTCCCTACGTGCGGAGACGGACGCTCGTAAATTTAACGCATTCTTCGCCTTCTCTGCTTGTATGTCTTCATCCTTTCTTTGTCCTTCTGTTTTCCTTCCCTCTTCTCTTTACCTTTTCTCCGCTGCAGCGTTTGAGACCTCTCTTCTTTCATTTCCCTTTCTTTGTTTTTCCCTTTCTCTTTCTTCCTCCCTGTGCGTGTCTGAAGGCCGACCCACGCCTTTTCGTACGTAGCCGGTGACGGGGTAACGCGTAATTCCCCGCCCCGGGTAGACAGGTAGGACACGTACGTACCCCCTGGTAACGGCCAGGCCCAGGGAGGGGTGATTACCCGAGCTGATACCTTCAGAAAGTGCCGATTGGTCCCTCCGTCCATTTGTCGGGAGGTGTGACCTGAGGTGTGAACAATCACATAAGGCGGGAGTGCCCTCAGAGAGGGCCCCCAAAAAAGAGGAGCGCGCCATCGGAGACGCAGGTAATCATGGGGGATTCTTCCGCAATGGTTTCCTCACCTTCCACTATGTATGCTCACAAGCGTAAGTTCACTGAGTCTCAGCCACAGACAGTTCTTCCATCGTTGCCACAGTTCCTTGTTGTTTCTCGGTCTGACGAAGGTCACGACTTCTCCACGGTCAACCCTTTCATTATTCAGAAAGGTGTTGACGCAATTGCAGGTCCTGTAAAGTCTTGTTCCAGATTAGGGAATGGCACCTTGTTGTTAGAAACAGTCAGTGCCCTCCAGGCACAAAAATTGCTGCGTACTTCACTGCTCAACACTTTCCCTGTCCGGGTTGAAGCGCACCGCACTTTAAATTCCTCGCGTGGAGTCGTTTATACACGCTCCCTCGATGGATTGTCGAATGAAGAAATTCAGCACTACCTGTCTGACCAGGGCGTAACGGCTGTTCATAGAGTTACGAAAAGGGTTGACACGAACATCATTCCAACCCGCACTGTCTTCTTGACATTTGACAAAGTTCACCTCCCATCGAAAATCAAAGCAGGCTATGAGATAATTTCCGTTCGCCCTTATGTCCCAAACCCTACGTGTTGCTATCGGTGTCAGCAGTTCAATCACACCAACCAGTTCTGTTCCAATCTGGCCAAATGTGTTTCGTGTGGCAAGGATGCCCATGAGGGTGCTTGTCCACCTCCATCTCCTCACTGCATCAACTGTTTGGGTGACCACGCTGCTTCCTCTCGAGGTTGCCCCATTTTTAAAGTTGAAAAGCTCACCCAGGAAATCAGAGTGAAGGAAAAGGTGTCGACCTTTGCTGCTCGAACATTATTTGCCAGTCGACAGCCCACCGTGCCTCAGACAGGAAAATACAGCACTGTCCTTGCTTCTCCTCAGCCAACAAAGGAGGCGGCCAAGCAGACTTGCGACCTCACCTTTAGTGCCACGGTCGTCAGATTGGCCAGCGCAAAGATCGCCCGTTCAACCTCACCACTATCGTCTGCCCACTCTACGGCTCACCCTTCATCGGGTTCTGCTACATCTCGAGCCCAAAAGTCAGACACCAAGACTTCGAAAAAAGAGCATACTCGTGAAGATTTTTTACGTACCCCAACTTCGCAACCATCGGTTCCTCCTTCATCTAAACATCATATTTCCAAGAAGGCTAATAAGAAACCCAGTTCATCTCCTTCTCCGCCAAGGCGTGTCCCATCTACAGCACCACCTGGCGGAAATCTCCCTCTGCCGTCTTCTGTGTCGCCGAGGCGCACTGCTGGCGGCAAATCAACCGGCCGATAGCTGGTGGCAGGAGCTGCTCCTGAACAACCTATGAATCAGGATCTTCTGCCTTCGGCTGAACGCCATTCCATGCTGTCGGTCGCAAGCTCTGAGCAGTCGTTGGATTGACAGCAACCTTGGTCACATTCCTGCATTTTCTGTTCACCCTATGTCCATTATCCACTGGAATATCCGCGGCATTCAAGCCAATCGGGATGAATTGTCGATCCTCTTACGATCCTACTCGCCGGTCATCTTCTGTCTTCAGGAAACATAGCTGCGTCCCCATGACCGCTTTGTTCTCCCCCATTTTCAGTCCGTCCGATTTGATCTCCCCTCTGTTGAAGGCACTCCAGCCCATGGAGGACTCATGATTCTTCTCCATGATACTCTCCATTATCACCCAATCCACTTAAACACTTCCTTCCAAGCTGTCGCTGTCCGTCTTTCCCTTTCTGGATATACCTTTTCTCTTAGTACTGTATACATTCCATCGTCCACACCAATGGCACGAGCTGATCTCCCTGGTCAGCTACCACCCCCCCCCCCCCCCCATTTGCTGGTTGGGGACTTCAATGCTTACCACCCGCTTTGGGGATCTCCACATCCTTGTCCACGTGGCTCACTATTGCTAGACGTCTTCCACCAAGCGGATCTAGTTTGCCTCAACACTGGGGTCCCTACATTTTTGTCTGCCTCCACGACAAATTTCTCTCATTTGGACCTTTCGGTCGGTACTGTTCCGCTATCTCGGCGCTTCGAATGGTTCGCCCTTGATGATACACACTCGAGTGACCACTTTCCATGTGTCCTTAGACTGCAGCCTCAACTGCCCTATATGCGCCCGCGACGCTGGAAGTTTGCCCAAGCTGACTGGACACTTTTTTCGTTTCTAGCGACATTAGATGACCGTCACTTTCCTAGCGCTGACGATGAGGTCACATATTACCGACGTTATCCTTACAGCTGCGGAACGTTCAATACCACGCACCTCCGAATTGCCCCGGCGCCCCCCAGTTCCTTGGTGGAACGAGGCATGCGGTGACGCAATACGTGAGCGACGACGTGCTCTTCGCGTTATCAGCCACCATCCTACTTTGGCCAACTGTATCCGCTATTAGCAGTTCCGTGCGCGATGCCGTCGCGTCATCCGCGATAGCAAGGAGGCAAGCTAGAAATTCTTTATTAGCTCATTTAACACCTTCACTCCCTCCTCGGAAGTTTGGAGGCGGATTCGACGGTTATCAGACGCGCCTAGTTTCTCCTCGGTCTCGGGGCTCACTGTCGCACGTGATACGTTAGTGGACCCCGTCGCAATTTCTAACTCCTTGGGTAAACACTTGGCTGAGATTTCGAGTTCTTCAAATTACCCGCCAGCGTTTCTCCCGAAGAAACGTGCAGAGGAAGTGCAACCTCTTGCTTTCTTCTCTGAAAATCGCGAAAGCTATAATACTGTTTTCTCCATGCGGGAACGCCAACATGCACTCTCTTCTTCTCGCTCCTCCGTCCCAGGACCGGATGGTATCCACATCCAAATGTTGCTGCATCTATCAACCCATAGTCTGCGTTACCTCCTTCGCATTTATAATCGAATTTGGACCGACAGTACTTTTCCCAGACGATGGCGGGAAGCTATCATCGTTCCTGTTCCGAAACCTGGAAAGGACAAACATCTCCCCTCTAGCTATCGCCCCATTTCTCTCACAAGTAGTGTATGTAAGGTTTTGGAGCGTATGGTGAATTGCCGTTTATCTTGGTGGCTGGAGTCCCGCAGTCTTTTAACACCTGCCCAATGCGGTTTCCAAAAGCATCGTTCTGCAGTTGACCATCTTGTTTCTCTCTCCACTTATATCATGAACAATTTTCTCCGGAAACGCCAAACAGTAGCAATATTTTTTGATCTGGAGAGAGCATACGATACCTGTTGGAGGACAGGCATCCTCCGCACACTGTTCTCTTGGGGCTTTCGAGGTCGGCTGCCCCTTTTTCTTCGCGAATTTATGGCGGAGCGCACATTTAGAGTGCGGGTCAACACTACTCTCTCCCGTACTTTCTCCCAAGAAAACGGGGTACCCCAGGGCTCCGTGCTGAGTGTTGTACTGTTTGCCATTGCCATCAATCCAATTATGGACTGTCTCCTTCCTGATGTCTCGGGCTCCCTCTTTGTGGACGATTTTGCGATCTACTACAGCTCTCAACGGACCAGCCTTCTTGAACGACGTCTTCAAGGATGTCTCGATCGCCTCTACTCTTGGAGCATCGAAACCGGCTTCCGTTTTTCTCCCAGTAAGACCGTTTGTGTTAATTTTTGGCGACGTAAGGAGTTTCTTCCACCCTCCTTACATCTAGGACCTGTCAACCTTCCGTTTTCGGACGTCGCTAAATTCTTGGGTCTTATGTTTGACAGAAAACTGTGCTGGTCCTCCCACGTTTCCTATCTTTCGGCTCGCTGTCTGCGATCGCTCAACACCCTCCGTGTCCTGAATGGTACCTCCTGGGGAGCGGACCGAATGGTCCTTCTCCGCCTCTATCGCGCCTTAGTGCGCTCGAAATTGGACTATGGAAGCATAGTTTATTCCTCTGCTCGGCCGTCTATTCTTCGTCGTCTCGACTCTATCCACCACCGTGGATTACGTTTAGTGTCTGGAGCTTTTTACACCAGCCCTGTGGAAAGCCTTCATGCTGAGACTGCTGAACCTCCGCTGTCCAATCGGCGAGCAGTCCTTCTGAGTCGTTATGCTAGCCATCTGTCTTCCATGCCTACTAATCCAGCCCATGACATTTTCTTCAACACCTCCTTTCATGTAGGGTATTCAGGCCGCCCCTCCTCCCTACTACCACCGGGAGTCCGCTTCCGTCAACTGCTCCATTCTCTTTCCTTCCGCTTTCCTAAAACCTTCTTGACAACTTGGGGTACAGCACCGCCTTGGCTCCGTCCCCGGATCTGCCTGCTCCGTGACCTTTGTGAATTTCCCAAGGATGGTACCCCTTCACTTGTTTATCGTCGGGCATTTGCTGCTCTATGTGCACAAATGAAGGAAGCCACATTTATTTACACTGATGGCTCGAAAACCTCGTTAGGTGTAGGGAGTGCCTATATTGTTGGCGACACCCCAAATCAATTTCGGCTTCCCGACCAGTGTTCGGTTTATACTGCGGAGCTTTATGCTGTTCTCCAGGCTGTCCACTACATCCGCCGCCATCAGCGGATACAGTACGTTATCTGCTCAGATTCTCTCAGCTCTCCCCTCAGTCTCCAAGCTCTTCACCCTGTGCATCCTCTGGTCCACCGGATTCAGGACTGTCTGCGCTTGCTCCACCTGGAGGGCGTCTCGGTGGCGTTCCTCTGGCTCCCGGGACACGTTGGTATCTGTGGAAATGAGACGGCCGATATTGCAGCCAAGGCTGCAGTCTCTCTTCTTCGACCAGCTATTTAATCGATTCCCTTCGCCGATCTACGGAGCGTTTTATGTCGTCGTGTTGTTCTTTTATGGCACGCACATTGGTCGACACTTCCCCATAATAAATTGCGGGACGTGAAAGCTCTTCCTTGTGCTTGGACCTCTTCCTCCCGAACGCGTCGTCGGGAGGAGGTAATTTTAACTAGACTCCGGATAGGGCACTGTCTTTTTAGCCATCGACATCTTTTAAGCGGTGATCCTCCCCCACTCCGTCCCCACTGCTCTCAGCTGTGGACGGTAAGACACCTTTTAATTGAGTGCCCCTATTTTACTCCGTTACGCGCCCGTCTACAGCTGTCGCCTGATATATCGTCAATTTTAGCAGATGACACGCGCTCTGCCGATCGCGTTCTCGAGTTCATTAGTGTCAGTGAAATAACGTCAGTCATTTGAAGTTTTTTTGGGGGGGACAACCAACCCCTTTCTGTAGTGGATTTTTTAACCTTCCTTCTGCTTTTAGATTCTCCAATTTTTTGAGTTTCGTTCCCATTGCTGCTGGTTTCCATTTTCGGTTTTTACTGTTTCCTAAGTCACGGTCCGGGCGCTAATGACCATAGCAGTTTTGCGCCCTAAAACAAAAAAAAGGCATCCGCAACTGTCAGTAATGGACCAGTTGAACCAACATTTCTCCACGGCCGGATACAGCCCGGACATTCCCATATGCTCGCACCTGAACAACACAAGCCCCTCTGTCAGTTGGAAAGCACGAGGCAGTCTCAAATTTTTTGCAATTGGTGCTTTGATTCAATAAAAATGGAAAATTTATGCTAGATCCAGACTGGAATCCAGGTTTCCAGGTTATCGCCAGCAGTCGCCTTCAGTCGACTTAACCATTAGGCTTAGTACGCTTGCAGGTCTGATCGAAGCTTCCTTAGTCACTTGTTTCCACCTGTGATTTTCGAAGACTGCTGTCAGTCACTTCCACGGGAAGTGAGGGAATAAGAGGCGTTATAGGACGAAATCGTTTTTATTTTCCACGAATTCCATTACTTTGCAAGGATATTACTGAGAAAGATTGAACGAAATGAAAATTTGTGTTCAGTCATCCGTAAAATTTCGCATATAAAGCGTGGACTAATAGCCAGTATAGAGCTACATATCCGATCAAAAGCATGCTTACACCTGTTAGTGGATATTAATTCGGGGTGTGTCCTCTCTTCGCCTTTATAACGGCTTTAACTCTGCTGGTAACAGCTTCCGTGAAGTGTCTCAAAGCCTGTGGAAGAATGGCAACCGTTATACCTCATGAGCCGAAATCAGAAAAGCTACGCTGGGTCTGGACGCTGCGGTGTAGAACGAAATCGACGTTCCAACTCATCCCAAAGATTTTCCACCTGGTTCAGGTCGATACTCTGGGCAGGACAGTCCATTTCAGGAATATTATCCTCCACGAAACATGTCCACAAAGATGGTGCTTTACGATGAAATCATCGTGGTCTCCGCACTGTTCCTCTAATGCAAGCAGAACAGCTTTAAAAATGTCTCTGATTTGGTAGGCAGGTGACACCCAATGACTAGACCACTGTCCGCCTGACCGACTTATTCTGCTTCTTTACTGATTGCACAATACTCCAGCCTTCTTCTGTACTGACGGCTCTGTCTCTCGTGACAATTAGTGGTGAATTGACTTAACATGGGAGGGTGCTCTAATGCTTTTGGTCACATTGTATTTTCTTAATTCCATACAACTCTTAATAATATGTTTCTTTTGCTCATTTTCCCCTTTTAACTTTTTTGAATTTCAGCTAAAAGATTCAATACCTTCATTTGCCATATATTTTTATGATTGTGCTTCAGATCTCTACAGTAGACGCTAGCCTTAAAAACAATAACTAGAAGATAAAAACTCGGGCTCCGACCCAGAATCTTTCGCAGGCAGTGCTGTTAGCGGCTATCCTGGCACGAATCGTCCTCCCTGCATGCCTGCCTCCTACCACCCAAACTTCACAAAAGCTCTTCTGGATGCTTTGCTGGCCAATCACTAGTGGAAGAAAAGGTGTGGTGAACAGACGATGTTCTGGATTAGAGTCCCGGTCCAGTACACAGTGTTATTCCTCCACGAAGTTACAAATGGACACACACTTAGCTGTAGAGGGAAATACTCATTCTAGAATCAATCCCTTAGGGCCTGTGCTGTGGCTAAGTCATTTCTCCGTAATATCTTGCCTTCCAGGAGTGATGCCGATCGGCTTGTGTCAATTGTGGAAGGTCGGAGAGAGGTCCTGGCAGAAGTAGAGCGCTGTGCCCAGACTGTGAGTAGTGACTGAACACCTCAGTCGGTAAGGGCCTCACCCACAAAATGTAAGATTCTAGATTAGAGTCCCTGTCGGCCAGAAAGTTTCGTATCACCACGCACTCGGCTGCAGAGTGAAAGATTCTTTCTGGGAACAGGATATTCGCATACACATCATGTGAATGGACGAGAGGATTCATCAAACAACTGCCACATGGCTCTGATGATAACTGGATATTCCCCCCCCCCCCCCCCCCAACCCTCTCCAGTACTGACCCCTCCATTGTACATGTTTCGGCACTAGATGTACGTTAATAGTTACACGGTTTTGACAGATACTGATGCATTCCGTGAGGAGCGTCGATTATTCACCCGTGGCGGACGCGCCACGCCTGTAGCGCGGCGCCTGTGAAGGCAGTGACAGTGATACATTCGAAACAGGTTGTGCGCCAGCGGGCGGTGTGGTCTCATTACGGAGGGCGAGCCGGCCTGCCGGCCTAGCGGCCAGACGTCGCCGACAAGAAAACGTCGGGCTGGTTCTCCGCGTCTCCTCCGTCCGGCCGGTGCCGCTGCAGGGACGCTGGATTCCCGACCCGCAGTAATGGCCGCCGCGCCGCATTCTTCCAATAATTACCGCCGGCCGCGTAATGGCCGCACAAAGGACCCGCTGGCTGCCACGCCGAGTTCCCACACACGCCTACCTCGCCCTGTCCCGTTCCTGTACGGCACCGTTCGCGGCAGCTGCGACAGACTCGCCATATCATTTGTTTCGATATCGACACATCTTTCAGCAGTTTGACGCATTCTTCATGGTTGTCTGTCGTGTGCATTCTGTAACTTGGATCCATTTGAGCGGCTGTGGTAGTCTAGTGCTTAGAGTGCTGGACTCCGAGCGTTGTGGTCTTGGGGAGGAGCAGGGATTTTTCCTCGTTCCATTCCCTCCTGGATGTTGTAGCTGAGTTTCTCACCCATTGCCTCAACGTAGTGTTACGACCACAAATATTTTAGCCGTCGGTTTTCTGAGCGTCGAAGGAAGCCACAACAGTGGACGATACGCTGCCGACAGTTGTCTAATAAAAACATATCTCCACACTTAATCCAGCCTTAGGACTGGTTATGCACATAGTGCATAGGCATGCTTAATTTTTGTATTTTTACATTTTTTCTTTATACCGGGTGATGATAATTAGAATGCAACTACTAATAGGGCTTCAGTGTGGCAGCGGAACTTGGAATATATGCTAATGTGTTTATGCGGAACGTATTTATTCAGGAAAAAAATTGTTCCAGTTTTGGCCACGAGGTGCAAATTTGACATGGTACACTGTTTCTACACTACTGGCCATTAAAATTGCTACACGAAGAAGAAATGCAGATGACAAACGGGTATTCATTGGACAAATATATTATACTAGAACTGACATGTGATTACATTTTCACGCAATTTGGGTGCATAGATCCTGCGAAATAAGTACCCAGAACAACCACCTCTCGCCGTAATAACAGCCTTGATACGCCTGGGCATAGAGTGAAACAGAGCTTGGATGGCTGCAAAGGCTGGGGCTCCATGGTGGCCATGCACGTCCTCAAAAGAGAGTTTTGAGTCCGCTCTGGGGGTAAAATGTGTCTCTTCACTCCACAGAATATTGCTCAGCCACATGTTATCAACTTCGATCTGTGCCAGATAACGAAGAGCAAATTCAGAATGTTGCTGCAAATCATCAGGCTTCAGTTGTTGCACCGTGTTGCTCTTGTACAGGTACCAGTGTAAAATATACTGCAAAACTTTCCACACTGATGACCATGGGACGGACAATTCTCGTGGCACTGCATGAGCACTAGCACTACCCGGGGCAATTGCTGCATGGTCAGTTGCAGCAATAGCAAGCTCGTCAATAGCTTCAGTCAGGGTACGACGCCTTCCTCTTCCAGATGCCACAGCAAGCTCACCTTTGACGCCGAATTTCACCACCACCACCTTTAAACCATTTAATAACGACGGGCCTCTCCTCAGACCTTTCAGTCGGCGATACTCTCTTAATGCAGCACTTCAATTGCTGCTGGTCACATAGAACAGTTCCACTAACAGCGCACTGTCTTTTTCTCGATATCCATACTGTTCAACTACAATACGGCTACACAAATGACAGCGTGTATGTCAAATCGTCATACACTACTGGCCATTACAATTGCTACACCACGAAGATGACGTGCTACAGACGCGAAATTTAACCAACAGGAAGAAGATGCTGTGATATGCAAATGATTAGCTTTTCAGAGCATTCACACAAGGTTGGCGCCGGTGGAGACACCTACAACGTGCTGACAAGGGAAAAATTTCCAACCGATTTCTCATACACAAACAGCAGTTGACCGGCGTTTCCTGGTGAAGCCTTGTTGTGATGCCTCGTGTGAGGAGGAGAAATTCTTACCATCACGTTTCCGACTTTGATAAAGGTCGGATTGTAGCCTATCGAGACTGCGGTTTATCGTATCGAGACATTGCTGCTTGCGTTGGTCGAGATCCAATGACTGTTAGCAGAATATGGAATCGGTGGGTTCAGGAAGGCAATACGGAACGCCGTGCTGGATCCCAACGACCTCGTATCAGTAGCAGTTAAGATGACAGGCATCTTATCTGTATGGCTGTAACGGATCGTGGAGCCACGTCTCGATCCCTGAGTCAACAGATGGGTACGTTTGCAAGACGACAACCATCTGCACGAACAGTTCGACGTCGTTTGCAGCAGCATGGACTATCAGCTCGGAGACCATGGCTGCGGTTATCTTTGACGCTGCATCAGAGACAGGAGCGCCTGCGGTGGTGTACTCAACGACGAACCTGGCTGCACGAATGGCAAAACGTCATTTTTCGCGTGAATCCAGGTTCTGTTTTACAGCATCATGATGGTCGCATCCGTGTTTTGGCAACATCGCGGTGAACGCACATTGGAAGCGTGTATTCCTCATCGCCATACTGGCGTATCACCCGGCGTGATGGTATGGGGTGCCATTGGTTACACGTCTCGGTCACCACTTGTCCGCATTGACGGGACTTTGTACAGTGGACGTTACATTTGAGATGTGTTGCGACCTGTGGCTGTACCTTTCATTCGATCCCTGCGAAACCTTACATTTGAGCAGGATAATGGACGACCGCATGTTGCAGGTCCTGTACGGGCCTCTCTGGATACAGAAAATGTTGGACTGCTGCCCTGGCCAGCACATTCTCCAGATCTCTCACCAATTGAAAACGTCTGGTCAATGGTGGCCGAGCAACTGGCTCGTCACAATACGCCAATCACTACTCTTGATGAACTGTGGTATCGTGTTGAAGCTGCATGGGCAGCTGTACCTGTACACACCATCCAAGCTCTGTTTGACTCAATGCCCAGGCGTATGAAGGCCGTTATTACGGCCAGAGGTGGTTGTTCTGGGTACTGATTTCTCAGGATCTATGCATCCAAATTGCGTGAAAATATAATCACGTGTCAATTCTAATATATTTGTCCAATGAATACCCGTTTATCATCTGCATTTCTTCGTGGTGTAGCAATTGTAATGGCCAGTAGTGTAGAAAAAGATAAAAAATAGATAGTTGCATTTATGTTCGTTACTACAATTGAGTGTGAGGTGGGCATTGATGGCAAGGTGGTTGTGCGTTTTTGGAGTTATGTAGCTTAGGGGGATCATTTCTTCGTAGCGTGATGGGCTGGAGTGACCGTAAACCCTCGTGGAACGCGTGAGAGATTGTGTCGAATGATATAAAAGTGAAAAAACGTATGTTTGTATTGTGGGGGCGACACTTATTTGTAGGTCTCGTGTTCTACTAAATAATTCTCTGTTACGAGAGGTGAACAATTCTTTGTACCCTCTGAGGTGTATAGTGATAATAACCCGGTATCGACATGATCATCTGATACCATAGATGGGCCTTATCGTGTATTATAACATCAAAATCGACTGCAAATAAGATAATACCCATAAATACACGGAAGGTGTCACCCCTACTACATACAGATACAGCAACATCGGCTGCCGTCCAATTACCTATCGGAAGACGGATGTACTACGTAGGTCAGTTACGTCATCTCCAACCCAAGTTACGTTTTCCTTCGTCCCTGTGTTTCTCTACGTCGGTAACACGCAAACGTTGAATTTTAATACTCAGTAAATCAAAGGGTATTTTGTAACTTTAAGTATCTTTCACAGGCCGCCTGAATACAGATGTAGAACCAAACACAGTGACATGAAACTTCCTGGCAGATTAAAACCGTGTGCCGGACCGAGACTCGAACTCGGGACCTTTGCCTTTAGCGGGCAAGTGCTCTACCAACTGAGCTACCCAAGCACGACTCACGCCCCGTCCTCACAGCTTTACTTCCGCCAGTACCTAGTCTCCTACCTTCCAAACTTTACAGAAGCTCTCCTACGAACCTTGCAGGACTAGCACCTCTGAAAGAAAGGATATTGCGGAGACATGGCTTAGCCACAGCCTGGGGGATGTTTCCAGAATGAGAGTATCAGCGCACACTCCGCTGCAGAGTGAAAATCTCATTCTGGAAACACACTGATGGTCAGAATATAACTTGTTCCAGCGTGATTAATTCGGTTTCTGTGTTGCCACTGCCCATTAGTATGTAGCATAACAACCAGTATTGTTAATTATTGCTGTAGCCTATTTTCGGTCAGCCGGCCGTTGTGGCCGTGCGGTTCTAGGCGCTACAGTCTGGAACCGCGTGACCGCTACGGTCGCAGGTTCGAATCCTGCCTCGGGCGTGGATGTGTGTAATGTCCTTAGGTTAGTTAGGTTTAAGTAGTTCTAAGTTCTAGGGGACAGCAGTGAAGTCCCATAGTGCTCAGAGCCAGCCAATATTTTCGGTCATTTGGAATGCCCCCGAACAAGGTGCCGGCAGATTTCTCGTGTGTCGCCGCGGGCGAGACCGCGGTGTGTCGGTATACGTGTGGCGTTGCGGTGGTCGCGCCGTGCCGGCAGGACGGACCGTAATGGCGCGCTTCCTGAGCTGGACGTCTGCCATGCACTCCCTCCTCCACCCTGTCCACTCGTCTACACCCGTTCTTCATTACATGAGGGGCGTCCGTGTCCACTTCTTACAGACCGTCGCGTCGCGTGGCAGTACTCCCAGCATTCTTTTATCCGTGATACTCCAAGTATTCTGTTACGGCCGAATGTCAGATATGCAGAAATAATTACCTGCAGCAAAAAATGCGAGCGTGTAGGAAATGAAATTTGAAACAGATTTTCTTTTTCATGAAACTCAATCCAAGAGCCGAACATGGCCAAAAAAATTTACGGAGTTGCAAAAAAACAGTTTTCTGTTAAGTAAAAAAACTATTCCTCCGATCGAAAAATGTTAAAGGAGAAAATTGTGGAGCTCCAAAAGATCTACCGATAGCATTTTCGTAAGTATCGATTGCAGTCTTGCGTTTCGAGAAAAATCCGCTGTAAATGGGTTCACAACATCTCGTTAACATTTCCAAGCTTGTTATTTAGTGTAAGTATAGCCCGCGGTAAGTCAAATAAAATGGCTCTGAGCACTATGGAATTTAACATCTGTGGTCATCAGTCCCCTAGAACTTAGAACTACGTAAACCTAACTAACCTAAGGACATCACACACATCCATGCCCTAGGCAGGATTCGAACCTGTGACCGTAGCGGTAAGTCAAATAAGTGCTAATGATTTTCACGGGTTTGCAGCCGGGTTCCATCGTCCTGACAACACGATATTTCGGCGGACCATCTGGCCGCCATCTTCAGGTGAGATTGAGTGCACAGTCACGCCGGAACTGAAGAGACCTAAGATTCGGCGGCTCCTTTATACCGCGTGTACTGGCCGATACGCTTGCGCGAGCAACGGAAGAGCTGCCCTCTGTGAGGCGAACAATTGCAGCGGCGCCAGCGGTGAAAATTGTCAAAAGCGAGGAATCGCAAAATTAAAATGCAGCCGGACGGAAACGAGACCGTTGTTGTTTTATCTGTGATAAAATAGGGTTCCACGTCTTACTTAAAGGAAAACTTTTATCCCTGTTAATGATATCATCAGACAGACGTATTTCAATTGATTCTTTCAATACACAATCCCAGTAACTGGATGCCGAAGCAATAATTTGCGTCTCTTTAAACGCCATATTGTGCCCTTCATTAAGACAGTGTTGCGCAACGGCTGATTTTTTTTTTTTTTCCGGCTGGAGCAGACGTGTAAGCCGTTGATGTTCCACACATCGATCTTGAACTGTATGAATAGTCTGTCCAATGTAGGCCTTTCCGCTGTGACAGGGAATCTTGTATACCCCAGGCTTCCTCAGTCCCAAATCATCTTTAACCGATCCAAGAAGGGATCTAGTTTTGGTCAAAGGCATAAGGACGCTTTTAATATCATATTTCCTGAGGATTCTCGAAATTTTCGAAGAAATACTTCCCACGAAGGGTAAAAACGCAACTGATTTGAAAGTGTCCACCGTTGGTTTTCGTGGGGCACCAAACTGAAAAGCACGAGTAATTTGGTGATCAGAATACCCATTCTGCCTGAAAACAACCTTAACGTGTTCCAGCTCCTGTTTCAAGTTATCGGAATCCGAAACAGCATAAGCCCTCTTGACCAGTGTGCGTAAAACTCCCAAGCGTTGATGTTGTGGATGACAACTTGTGGCATGGAGGTAGCGGTCCGTACGCGTAGATTTTCGGTATACACCGTGTCCCAAAGTCCCATTTTCTTTCTTATGTACTAAGACATCCGAAAAAGGTAATTTGCCATCTTTTTCAATTTCCATCGTAAATTTGATTCGTTGATGAAGGCAGTTAAAATGATCTAAAAATCGATGAAGAGATTCCATTCCATGTGGCCAAACGATGAAAATATCATCCACGTATCTCAAAAAACATGTTGGTTTAAGAGAAGATTTCCTAAGTGCCATATGCTCAAAATCTTCCATCTGAGGTCTCTTCAGTTCCGGCGTGATTGTGCACTCAATCTCACCTGAAGATGGCGGCCAGATGGTCCGCCGAAATATCGTGTTGTCTTCAGGACGATGGAACCCGGCTGCAAACCCGTGAAAATCATCAGTATTTGATACGCCGGGACAATCTAAGTTATCAAAAATAAGTACTAGTTTGAAAAATTAAAAAATACTAATTATTGTTCAAGATATTGGGCGTATCAAAAAGGATTATCCGATTTTTAAAGGCTCATAACTATCATGTTATTTGAGACATGTGCGTGAACATCGGACATCAGCACTCTGTGATCGTTTATTGAAATTATGGAAAACAGTAAAAGACCATTTGATTTGATAGTGTTACCGGAAGTTAAGATCAACGGTTTGTTCCCCCCTAGATGTCCAGTGGCAACGTTAGAGTAGATATATGCCTGTTGCCCCGTCTTTTCCTCTTGTGAAAATGGTGTGGAATGGATTGCTTTAGCCAGAGTTCATGGAAGTACTGTCCAAAAGAAGGCAGGCCTGCTTTCTAGTAATACCAGCTTTCGGAGTTGGTGGACGGGTTCCTGCCCGGGGCGAGCTATCTTCGGAAGCCAGTGTAGATGATCCTTTTTTTACTATCCCTGACCGTGGAATTGTTTTGCGACAGATATGGCAGTAGGCTATAAAACCTCATACGAGCACCTCGGAGAGAGGAGTGGGGGAAGAGGAAGGTTCGGTCTGTGAAGCATCACCCAAAGCTAGCAGGGACGGCCGACCGGAAGCTGACGACGCAGGAAACCATTTCGGTCTGCCTCACGCGCCCCCCCCCCCCTTTACCTCATCGCGCCCCCCCCCCCCCCCCCCCACGACAAATACTGTGTGTGTGTGGTTTCTTCTCTTCCTTGGCCCACTGCTGTCGCACAGGAGAGTACCTGCGCTTTCAGCCGAACCGGTGCCATCCAGTTCATCTTGCCCGAAAAGTAGGTAGATTAGGATGTGATATTCAGTCACGAAGAAGTCATTGGAGACAGCGCGCAAACTGAAATAACCAAAGAAAATATCGATTTTTAATTGATATGTCTCTCTTCCTGCTCACAAAATAGTGAAGCTTCAATGTGCGTTAGCTCACATTTGTTATACTGCAACTGTCTTGACGATTGAATACAGTAGCAGCATTAAACTGTAAAAATATTCACCTTCTATTTGATTCAGTTTTTTAATAATATTTATTTTAATTTATACTTTTTACGTGTCAAAATGAACAGCTTTTTTTATATGGCACGCCCATTTTTCCTGCAATAAAACTATTACTGGGCTCATAACTTTTTCTTTTTCAGAAATTTCAGTCGCTCACCATGGCAAAAATTAACCTACATCTTTTTTCTGTCCTTAAGCTGTACGTGTGTAAACTTGAAAGTTTTTTAATATCAAAACTCTGATACTCCTTCAAATCGCTAAAATACGAGGGCCTGCTGAAAAATTATCCCCACCGAAATTTTTATGTGAAAACTATTGAAGTTTTTTGTATAAAAGAAATATTATTAACATTCTACGTGTTTATTCTTCGTATCTACATAATTATTTCTCAACACAGTCACCCTGGCGAGGAAGTCATTTTCCCTTAGCGAGAGACCAGGTAGTTGTTACCGTCGCTGAAGAATCTTTGATTTTCTTGACGGAGCCACTACCGCACCTCATCTTGCACCGATTCGTCTCTATCAGAGTGAAGTCTTCGAAGGTAGTCTTTAAGTTGCGGAAACTCATGAAACTCGGGCGGAGCCAAGTCTGGACTGTGTGAAAGATAAACAATGACAGAGAACCCCAGGCGTCGGACTGTTGCAGATGTCGCAACCCTAGTGTGTGGTCCGTCAGTGTCACGCTGCAGGAGAGGGTGCTTCGTGTATTGGAGACGTCTTCGAAATCTAGTATCGATTTCAGCACGCTGTTTCTCGCTCACAGACATAGTTAATGTTACAAACCAGCATATTACGCGCTACAATATGGGGCCGTGTAGCGGCAGAGGGCTCTAGAGACGAAGAACAAAGATGGGCAAGGGACGATCAGTTTCCATTTGAGAACGTTGCTACAGCGCACAGGCAACGTACCGCGACTCTGATGCGGGTATATAAACACCGACATGTAGGCAAGAGATGTGTGTGTATTCGTGTCTTCACGATGTACCTGCGGTACATGTTGAAACGAACTATTGCGACTAACTACCAGATAGGTCCAAACACGATCAGTAGACATGCATCAGAGAATGAAGAATGTGTATGGGGCTGCAAGTTTGTCGAAAATCACAGCTGCGGAATGGTGCGTCAGTTCCGTGCTGGTCGCGATTCGACACAAGAACCCAGTCGATGTCGCAGGCTACTCACATCCAATATGCCAGCTCAATTGGGAGACTTGCGAAGCACCCGTTCTATAGTCCTGGTCCCTCCCCTTGCGATTATCACGCATTCGGCCCCTAAATAAAGGCCTTTAAGGATCGAAATTTCCTGTCGGACGGGATGAGCTGCAGGTACTAATGGACTTCAAGCAGCAGCACACGGTGTTCCACCAAACGTGTATCTTCAACATGGTGCGCTCGATGCGATGATTACCACATGCCCATGTCGATTCTGCCTGATTCGTAACCCGTTTCTGAACTGTACGTTCTTCGAAAGGAAACTTTCTCATCTCCCCTTATAAACTACTGGCCATTAAAATTGCTACACCACGACAGGAAGAAGATGCTGTGATATGCAAATGATTAGCTTTTCAGAGCATTCACACAAGGTTGGCGCCGGTGGAGACACCTACAACGTGCTGACATGGGAAAAGTTTCCAACCGATTTCTCACACACAAACAGCAGTTGATCGGCGTTGCCTGGTGAAACGTTGTTGTGATTCCTCGTGTAAGGAGGAGAAATGCGTACCATCACGTGTCCGACTTTGATAAAGGTCGGATTGTACCCTATTGCAATTGCGGTTTATCGCATCGCGACATTGCTGCTCGCGTTGGTCGATATCCAATGACTGTTAGCAGAATATGAAATCGGTGGGTTCGGGAGGGTAATACGGAACGCCGTGCTGAATCCCAACGGCCTCGTATCAGTAGCAGTCGAGATGACAGGCATCTTATCCGCATGGCTGTAACAGATCGTTCAGCCACGTCTCGATTCCTGAGTCAACAGATGGGGACGTTTCCAAGACAACAACCATCTGCACGAACACTTCGACGACGTTTGCAGCGGCATGGACTATCAACTCGGAGACCATGGCTGCGGTTACCCTTGACGCTGCATCACAGACGGGAGCCCCTGCGATGGTGTACTCAACGACGAACTTGGGTGCACGAATGGCAAAACGTCATTTTTTTCGGATGAATCCAGGTTCTATTTACAGCATCATGGTGGTCGCATCCGTGTTTAGCGACATTGCGGTGAACGCACATTGGAAGCGTGTATTCGTCATCGCCATACTAGTGTATCACCCGGCGTGATGGTATGGGGTGCCATTGGTTACACGTCTCCGTCACTTCTTGTCCGCATTGACGGCACTTTGAACAGTGGACGCTACATTTCAGATGTGTTACGACCCGTGGCTCTACCCTTCATTCGGTCCCTGCGAAACCCAACATTTCAGCAGGATTCAGCAGGATAATGCACGACCGCATGTTGCAGGCCGTCTACGGGCCTTTCTGGATACAGAAAATGTTCGACTGCTGCTCTGGCCAGCATATTATCCAATCTATCACCAATTGAAAACGTCTGATCAATGGTGGCCTAGCAACTGGCTCGTCACAATACGCCATTCACTACTCCTGATGAACTGTGGTATCGTGTTGAAGCTGCATGGGCAACTGTACATGTACACGCCATCCAAGCTCTGTTTGACTGAATGCCCAGGCGTATCAAGGCTGTTATTACGGCCAGAGGTGGTTGTTCTGGGTACTGATTTCTCAGGATCTATGCACCCAAACTGCGTGAAAATGTAATCACACGTCAGTTCTAGTATAATATATTTGTCCAATGAATACCCGTTTATCATCTGCATTTCTTCTTGGTGTAGCAATTTAAATGGCCAGTAGTGTAGAAAGTTAATAGTTTTTTTTATTTTATTTTAATCTGTAACTGTTTTCACGTAAAGTCGGAGGAATGACCATCCAGCTCGCCCAAGCATTATGTACAACATCGTTGTGGAACAGTAGCGCTGCCAAAACATGGAGGAATTAATAAACAGCATTATGTCACTTCTAACTAAACGTCCTTACGATTGTACATTGGTACGCGGTGGAGTTGAAACGTCATCTACAGTTCGCCCGCGTTGGTGCAGTGTGTGTCATCGTATTTTCTAACTTGGTTTTCCAACAAGGTCTTCCGGAAGGTTAGTGTTGTTGTCGTCAGTACAGGGACGCGATGCTTGGGAACGGACGCGCCCTGGACCACCGTGAGAACGGCTACGTGCTGTTTGTCGCGCTTATCGGCGGCTGATAACCATATTGGTGCTCCGTCCTGTGAGGAGGGCTCCCTGCTGTGGTGGCGGCAGCGACCGTCGACGGGTGCGTCACCGCCGTTCCCACGCCCCAAATGGCTGTGCGCGGTCAGTCCGCGTTCCAGGCGGCTTTCCACCATCTTGACATTCTGTGCACTCCTTAGCAGAAAGCTGCGAGTTCTACTCCTCGCAGTCTGCGCTTCAAGGTTATCGGAAGCATTAGAGCCGTTTCACAAGGTCACACCGCCGGTGAGTCGTTTCCGTAAACTGTAGTCGTGTTCAAGGAAACTCCGCTCATCTATCTTCTAGTGCGTGTTGGAATAAAAGGTGTTTTGCTGCTACGGTCGCAGGTTCGAGTCCTGCCTCGGGCATTGATGTGTGTGACGTCCTAAGGTTGGTTAGGGTTCAGTACTAAGTCTAGGGGACTCATGACCTCAGTTGTTAAGTCCCATAGTGCTTACGGCCATTTGAACCATTTTAAAAGGTGTTGTTGTATGTTATCTGCAGTAAGGATAACACTGTCATCTATGTTTACTGGCTCCGTTCATATGCAGTCGGTTTCCATCTTACTGTGCACCATCTTCATTACTGGGTGAGAACGTTGATAGCGGGAAATCATTATTATATACTTGTAGAAGATCCAAAACCTAGGCTTCCGCTCAACTAAAGCTTCTAATCGCCCTTGAGTCCCATCATGTATTAGACTACAAAAATGTAAGCCTAGTCAAAATTGACTCAGTGACCGAGAACAGACGTCTCTCAGTCCCATTCTAATCCCAGACGTCAAAACTTCATAATCGTTTCCCAGTTTCATCGTGATAATCCAGAATCGTAAGGGGGCCTGAAAACGGTGTCCTGCGACACTGGAACCAGCTGCATAGGAATAAAACTAGTAATTATAGCTGAGAATGATCGGTAACTGTATGTGTGCTTTACTCGAATGCTTTAATTTGCGCGTGAGTGTGAACGTCAGCCAGAGAAAAGGCCTCAAAACACCTTAAAATGTATGAACTGCAGTGTTTTAATTGTTAGTATGGCCGTGGTATGCGTTGTTGCTGTATAAATACTTTATTAAAATTGATAAGGTCTATGCATTTTTTCGTTAATATACGCGTTTCGTATCATTAAGTTAAAAGGTCGTCAGCGGCTGTAATTTGCGGACTTCAGGCCATGCTCTTACCGAATAAAATAACAGGCGTTTTCAGTATTCGCGTAAGCTTTTCAGTATTTAAAAAGATGAATATTTTTATATGACGTCAGTATATGCGGAGACTATACCTTTTGATATTGTTCCCATAATAACCATAGAGTATCAGGAGGTTCATTATTACAGTACATGTAAAATCTGACGTTGGCGATGGAGACAGCATCAGTCTGAAAACTGGTTTGATGCAGCTGTCCACGCTAGACTATTCTGAGCAAGCTCTGTCTCTGCATACCACTGCAACCCAGAGCCGTCGGAACTGCACTGCTGTATGCAAGCCTTGGACTCTATCTGCAATTACTACCGTCCTCACGCGCTTCCCTACATTTTTTTTCCAGGGCTGTTTCCCACGGCAAGATCACACTGTAGCACATCCTTTAAATTGTCTCACTAACGACAGAATGGCTGATACCGAAACAAGTGACCATGAGATACAAAAGCAACAGAAGTCGCTCAACAGGGGAAGGCCACTGGACCTGGCGGGATACCAACACGGCTATACATAGAGTATGCGAAAGAACTTCCTCCTCTTCCAGTAGTGGTGTATCGTAGGTGCATAGAGGAGGGAAGTGTTCCTGATGATTGGAAGAAAAAAAGCGCAGGTCATTCCCAGTTTCGAAGAAGGGTCGTCGAACACACACACACACACACACACACACACACACACACACACACAGTACTATTGGCCTATATCTTCGCCGATCAGTTGTAGAATTTTGTAACATTTTTCATGATCACGTATTACGACATTTCTGAAGACCGAAAATTTGCTTTGTGGGAATGAACATTGTTCCGTAAACAACGGTCGAGTGAAACCCAGCTCTCTCAGCTCGTCCACTAGCTCCAGAAGGCTGCATATACCGGCACCCAGCTAGATGCTGCTCGTCTTGACTTTCTCGCATGTCATTCGATACAGTTCCGCACTGCCGCATAATGAACAAAAATATGACCATACGGAATATCACACTGTGTGACTCGAGTTTCTAACAAACAGAACCCAACATGCCATCATCAATGGAGAGAAGTGCTCAGACGTGAAAGTGACTTCGGGCCTACCCCAAGAGAGTGTTAAGTGACTATTACTTTCCACAGTATGTATGAATGAATGACGCAGTAGACAACATCGATAGTTCCTTGAGGTTTTTCGCGGATGATGGTGTTGTACACAGCGAAGTCACAACGTTGGAGGAAAGTATAGCGAAATGCAGCAAGACCTGCAGAGGTTCGGCGCTTGGTGCAGGAAGTGGCAGTTGACCCTCAACATAAATTTAACGTGCATTCCATTATCCTTGTTTCGCTTCTTATATCTTCCTTTCAAGACGGTGTCTACGCCGTTCGAGTGCTCTTCAAAGTCCTTTGTTGTCCATGAGAGAATTACCATGTATTAGCAACCCTTAAAATTACTTCTTGTCCATCAACTTTAATTCACTTTCAAAATTTTACCTTCATTTGCTGCACATCTTGCTCAGTGTTCAGGTTGAATGAGATAGCGGATAGGATACAATCCTGTCTCACGCCCTTCTCAACCACGGCTTCCCTTTCATGTTTTTCGAGTTTACAATTGCAGTGTGGTTTCTATACAAGTTTTACAGAACCCTTCTTTCCGTGTATTTTGCCCCTGTTATGTTGTCAAGGGCTTTCTATAAGTCTCAATCGCCATAAAGGTAGATTTGCATTTTCTTTACCTCTCTACTAAGTAACATGTGGGATCAGTATTGGCTCGCGTGTTCCTGCATTTCTCCAGAATCCAAAGTTATCCAGGAGGTAAACGTCCACCAGTTTTCCAATCTTCTGCAAGTACTTGAGAATAATTCGTGGCAGTATGTACAGTACTGACCTTTAACGTATATTATTATTATTATTATTATTATTATTGTTATTGTTATTATTATTATTATTCTTTTCTCAGACGTTATGTCTGGTTAAAAATGGGAAGTGACGCGGACCTTGATCAAGTGTGACTTCCTTTTAACTGTACGGTATATGTTACATTGCATTTAGGAACTTTCGGGTATTCGAACATGTGTCAATAATTACATATTTCTGTAGTTGTATATACAAGTTTGGATGTAGCTGTATTGCGTTGATGTACTGGTGAATATTGCGTGGTATGACTCCTGTAGTTGAAAGTATAATTGGTATAATGTTATTACACGAATCTGATCAGCTAGTCGTTGTTCTGTTAAAAATTTTAATTCTGGGTATCTGGTAATAAATGTTGTGTATACTTGTTATCTGTATCCAGTTGTGTTTGTTCCTAACTTTGTTGCTTGGTAATAACAGAACATCAGGTGTCGGTTAACTTCATCTGACCATCTCATTCTCTGTCTTTGTTTTCCTTCTAGAGTGATTGCAGGAACTATATCATGCAAAACATCTCTATTTGGGTTTAAATCATTTGCCATGTGGCTAGCAGTGTCGTTACCATTGTGGACGGGCATATAGTTCAAGCGTCGTCCCCGACCATGACAGCGCTTGTCCGAGGCTTCATTAGTTCTGTCCTGAACCAACTACTCACACTAAGAGGGGGGTTAGCCCTATTAGTGGTGTGTTCTTTTCGTCGCCTTTTACTACTGGCAGAACATACCGGAGGCCTATTCTTTTCCCGGGCCTCATTATTATTATTATTATTATTATTATTATTATTATTATTATTATTATTATTGGTGGTGGTGGTGGTGGTGGTGGTGGTGGTGGTGGTGGTGGTGGTATATTAAAACAGTTTTATAATTTATTATTACTATTGCTGTTGAAGTCCTAGGCATTAGTCGTAAATTAATGGTAACGATGAGAGCAAATTATAAGGGGCGATAAGAGTTCCCGTTCAGAGACTACGCAGTCCAAAGTCGATATGCCAATCAGCCAGAACAGCCATGAGCATTGAGTATCAGGTTGAAGGTACCCGTTTGGTAAAATACTGTGTCTTTTGCCTGAAGAAGTCCGTAACCGTCTGCTGCACGTACTTGTCCGACAGGAATCATCAGCCCTTCATCGCCTTTTTAAGGGACGGAAGGCATGTCAGTCACATGGTGAGAAATTCGACTATGCCATTGTCCTTGCCGCAGTGGTAACACTGGATCCCGTCAGATCACCGAAGTTAAGCGCCGTCCGTATTCGCTCACTCTTGCATGGATGAACGGTTGGGTCTGCCGAGCGCTGTTAGCGGGGTGCACTCAGCCCTTGAGAGGCTAATTGACAAGTTGCAGGAGTGAAAACTAACCACACGCCCCTCCATATAGGCCTATGGGCTGTGGAATACTCGGCGGCGGTCAGTACCTTTGAGCCTTCAGAGGATTGTTGGAAAAGCGTATCAATTCTTTAGTTTGAGGACTACATTAGCGATATGGGGCTGTGCGTAATCATGAACTTGCAGGACTTGCTGTCGCGCACTATTCTGCAGTGGTGTTCTTCAACATACGTAATGCCCAATACATACTCTACATTCTCCGATGGATGTCTCTTGAAACTTTCCCTTTGACAGCTGGGTAAAACTGAACGTACTCAGACAGTTCTCTCTTTACTTATTCTGATCATCACTAAACTGACACACAGTATTTTTTTAGCGCAACGCAATCTGACTTTCAATAATCCCTATAAAAGAATGGCCCTGACTAACAATAAGCTACACCTTTCATGAATAACTTACTTCTCAAAAATCTTCGTTACTCGAACTACTGCAATCAGCGAGCGCCAATACTGCCAGCTAAATAAAATATTCTAACTACTGAAGGCACTAACTACTGATAGGCATAGTTACCAAATGAAAGATTTCCATTGAAACAATGTATTTACCTTACTAGTGTTCAAAAGTGATTATATATATATATATATATATATATATATATATATATATATATATATATATAAAAATCAGTTCATGACATCCAGTCTTACAAATTTACTGTCTCTGATGGACACACGTCCAGATCATCCGCTCTCAAAACTCCGCCATCTCTCTTCCCACATCCACCACTGCTGGCGGTTCACCTCCAACTGCACAACGCTACTCGGTGTTCACATCCAGCTGCCCAACACAATAGCGAATATTCCAACAATGAGTCCAACCAACCACAGACTGCACACAGCACAGTCAGTGATTTTCATGCAGAGCGCTACGTGGCGTTACCAACATAAACACCTAAACAGCCTACTTACGCTCTGTGTTAGTCTTTCGGCAGCTAAGAAGAAAAGTAATAGCGCATTCGTCCTGTGTGGACGCATTTGATAATAACGTCGCCATAGTTCACGTTCAAGATAGGAGGAAGGGCAGCAAAAATTTACGACCGATGCTGCCCTGCCTCCGGTGTGGCCGAGCGGCTCTAGGCGCTTGAGTTTGGAACCGCGCGACTGCTACGGTCGCAGGTTCGAATCCTGCCTCGAGCGTGGATGTGTATGATGTCCTTAGGTTAGTTAGGTTTAAGTAGTTCTAAGTCTAGTGGACTGGTGACCTCAGATGTTAAGTCCCATAGTGCTCAGAACCATTTGAACCATTTTCTGCCCTTCCTCCTATCTTGCATCTCGTTAATACTGTCGTGGAACATGTTGTTTCTGACAGAGAGGAACCTGCAGTATAATTCACGTTAACCACATTTACCGTACACGTGTTGAAAAACACGAACGCCACACTGATTCATTGCTATCATGTCGGTGCTTAAGTACCCGCATCGGAGTCGCGCAACGTTGCATGTACGCTGCAGCAACGCCCTCGAACGGAAAATTTTTGATCGCCCTCTTTCAAATTTTGGCGGATGGGTGCTTGGTAAGGGAGAGAGGAGGAGGAGGGGGGGAAGAGGAGGAAAGTAAAAAACTGTGGCCTCCCCAATCCTCCAGAGAATGCAACCTTGGATCCGCGCCTGGCTGGATGACGTTAGAAATAATGCAGGGACAGCTGAACAAGTACAGCCCGTAACACTGAAGTCTGGAGGAGGCCTTCATCAAAGTGGACGGCGATGACCGCGAAGTTATGCGGAATAGAGACGTACAGTGAGTGGCGTAGGGCGGATACGTTGTGGACGGCCACGGCGAGCCACAGCCAGACTCCGCTGCACGAGAGTTCGTGGGTGCTGTGCTGTGCGGTGCGTGGAAGCGAGCTCCAGGCGCTGCCTATTTATAGTGCGGCGCCGTCTCGTTGTGTAACTGGGCGCCGCAAGCCCCGCCACGTCTCGGCGCTCACCTGCTCCTGCTACAGCTACAGCTCTGGCCGGCTGTGGACTGTATCGACCCGACCAGCAGTCAATCACCAGCCCGCTCGCCCTCCCCTAAATAATAGAGGCGCGCTGCGGGCTGCAGCCGGTCCAGGGGTCACGGGGGGCCTCCAGCAGCGGTAGCTGGCCGGCTGCCGTGCTGCTGCTGCTGCTGCACCTGGAGCTGCCCCACTGGCCGCGCCAGCAGCATGGGCGCACAGCTGTGAGAGGACGCGGTCAGCCACCTAGTAATACAGCGACAATTAATTCTCTCGCTGCACCGTCACACCTCGTGCTTTGGACTGTTCTACATTTCGGCCCCGATGTCGGGACGACTTTCGACAAGCAGTCCTTTTTGACACTGCATTACCGATTTCGGGAAGATAAAATCAGATTTTCTATATCCATATCAACATCCATAGTCCAAAAAATGTTGTTGAGTGTCACGATTTTCTACTTACCAGGGTAACACGGGAAGTGCCATTACCCTATTTTCCAGAAAAATTCGCTCTGTGGAAGATGGGTCAAAATAAGTGAACACTTGCCTCGCCTTATCCGTAGATATTCCACCGTTTCTACTGAAACGACGGCCAAAATTTAATTTAGATGCCTCTTATGCGCGATAAACTCGACCGAAGTGGTGGTACTGGGGGTAGCGTCGCGGCTTCACACTTTGGCGCTACGTGTTTGAAACCTGATAGTTGTTTTTATTTTGTTTCATCTTTGTCTCGTGCCGTCACATGTTCTTAGAAGGCTGCTACCCGAATGTTTTTATTAACTTAGCGGATATTATATTAAACTTCCTGGCAGATTAAAACTGTGTGCCAGACCGAGACTCGAACTCGGGACCTTTGCCTGCGAGGCTCCCAGGAGAGCTTCTGTACAGTTTGGATAGGCAAAGGTCCCTAGTTCGAGTCTCGGTCTGGCACACAGTTTTAATATGTCAGGAAGTTTCATATCAACGCAAACTCCGCTGCAGAGTGAAAATCTCATTCTGGATATTATATTAATCGTCAAAGTACATCTCTATTTCGCAATAAGTATCATACATCTATCTTTCTTTCTTTCTTGGGCCTTTGTCCCGCTCCAACGCGGGGTCGGCTTTGTTATGACGGATTTGGCAGGGTTAATTTCAGAGGGTCGCCGGATGCCCCTCCTGCCGCCACCCCGAACCCCCCGGGACAGAAGTAGTGTACCCCAGCTGTCTGCGACTAGTTTAAGTCATGAAATAGTGCGAACGTTTTCAAATGGATGTCAGTCGTGTGAGGAGGAACTTGGGGGCCAGCTCGGTAGTCACCTAGCGGGATGTGGAAAACCGCCTAAAAACCACGTCCAGGCTGGCCGGCATACTGGCCTTCGTCGTTAATCCGCCGGGCGGAGCAATAAGTGTCATACATGTATTATCTAATAAATGTGTGTACAGTATTTTCAGGGGTCTAAATTCTCTTATTCTTGTATATCATTCTTATATCAGTGCTTATATTTCATTCTTATTTTATTCTTCAGGAATTCTGTCTCATTCCCATCAGTGATACCAATCGTAGAAACATACGAAAAAGAAATTCCACGAGCATCGCGCGAAGGCATGTCTGCCACGATCACATATCTTCGTGTGAATCTCACTCAGAAAAGAAACTTCGTTAATGTTGCTGAAAATTTCACGCTTTGGCAATAATTTCGCGGCAAACCACGCATAACGGTCCATTTTTTTCCAAAAACTGGCGCTTGCAATTGATAATGAATCTTTTTTTTTGCGCAGCGTCTACTTGTAATACCCTTTTGCTGGGCTGTGCTAATCTGCAGTTTTCGAATAAAGTGTTTCAAAAAATGGTGCAAATGGCTCTGAGCACTATGGGACTTAACAGCTGTGGTCATCAGTCCCCTAGAACTTAGAACTACTTAAACCTAACTAACCTAAGCACATCACACACATCCATGCCCGAGGCAGGATTCGAACCTGCAACCGTAGCAGAAGTGTTTCATTTGCTGGTAAACTTATACTCGGAGGTTCGACAGCGGCGTACACTTCTGAGAAATTACTTTCAACTAACAGGTTCGTATTCCATCTTCATCTATGAATTTCTAGTCGTACAGCGAAGGATTGCTGTCATACATAAATGAAAAAATAAATAATATAAGGAAATACTGCTGTCTCGAACACGCAGAAGGGTTAAACAGCGACGTAAGACGCTGTACCGCCGTTTCAGTTCAACTTGTTAGACCCTAAGAGTCACATAAACTACCTCGGAAACTTCAACCGCTGTTAGCTTATTTTGACCTCTGTTCAACAGGTCGAAGTTTCTGGGAAATCGGGTTATGGCATTTGTCTTGTTCTGCTTATGAGGATGGTACAACTTGTTAGGACTTCTTACCTTTCCAATCCCGTGCTGAACGCGACAAGAAAGACTGTTTAAATGCCACTGTGCATGGTGCAGATAGCCTAATCGTGTCTTCACGCTCTGTTAGGAGGGATACATTGGAGGCTTGAGGTTCTGCATTTGAAATTATTTGTTGAAACTTTGTAAGTAGGTTTTCGAGAAATAATTCGCGTCTACCGTTTCAGGTTTTTCAGTGTTTCGTTGACGCTTTCCCGAGAGTCAAACCTATGGCAATTCGTGCTGCCCTTTATGTACGTTCCTACCCCGTGTTAGTTCTATTTGTTACGCATCCTGCACACTTTAAGTAATATTCAAGGATGAGACGCCCAAGTAACACATAAGCACTCCCATTTGCACACTGCATTTTCAGAGTATTTTTTCACTCCTGTCTTCACGACTGATCCTTTATCGTCATATAATTGTCGTGGTTCCTCATATTCGACGGACACCATCCAACTGAAAATTACATTCGTAGATGTGACTAATCCGTTAATACTGAAATTTCTATAACCGTCATCAGATAATAGCCAGCTGAATGGAAATTTACCCAGTTAACAAAATGCCTCACAAGACTGATGTTCAAAGATGCGAGACTACACAATACAACAATGCAGCTCTTACGTACAGCTTCCGCAGTTCTCACGTCGTGCTATGCAATTCCTTAATGGAAGGCGACGGGCATCCAAGAACTAGTGAAACTTCCTAGACTCGATACGTGCGCAGCTGATGCCACATATTTCAGAACGATCAACTGCTGTTGATGAAATGAACCTTTATTTACTACCCGTTCCTATCAAGCTGTGATCAAGTGCCCTCTATAGGAACAGACACAACACATGATTACATTTCACTAGATACCTGTTCATCCTACGGTGTATGCTGTACGTGCTAGCGACAACTCGTAACACAATAGAGCATACTTCAGTATAACTATATACATCAGCGTTTAAAGGCAATGTTCATATTGTATTGTAAGTAGCTCGGCGGTTGTCACCAACTCCAGTCATTGGCTACAGCACAATAAAACCGTATCCTATTTCTTCGTCTGTTTTTCTGGTTTTCATATTTCTTGGTCGCCTGCCAGCCTTCGTAAGGGTCGCTTATCAGCAGCTGTGTATAGATTTCGCAACAAATTTTTACTGTTACCACCATGTGGTATACAACTCCTCAGACAACTACTGACAAGCACAGAAAGAACGCATCACTCTTCCTCCTGGTGTTTACGTTGTATGTTTCTTCCGTTTATCTTTTCCGGCGTGATCCCTCCGCCGTCGAGACAGAGAAAGCTTTTGTAGACGCCAAGAGAAGCATCAATCGAAGTTCGGTATTTATGACATCGTGCAGTTTAGTGAATTTAATTCAGTCAAGCATCCATACCGCTTGTCTTGTACCAAGGGGAACAGTTTCCGTAACAGATTAGGATTTTTTTCAGATCAAGCTGTCTCATTCATTCATACATTCATTCCTTTCGAGGCCACGTTTAACATAAGCAGCGAGGGCTCAGAGTCGCCGGTGTGCTGTCTGCTCTTGGAGTCCCTATGGGGCCACGAGGGCCAGAAGAAGGGTGGAATGGGGGAGGGCGACAGCGCCGCGGAGGGCTGCGGCGACGGAGGCAGCCGCCGAGCGATACTTGGCCGAATTGCGGGGGAGTTACGACCTGGCACCCGGCGCGCCGCGATGTTTTTTTAAAGGCGTTGGGCGTGGTCGCGGCCCCGTAATGGCCGTCTGGCGCGCGCGCGGCCTCCAGGGAACACGGCGGCCATCGATTTCCGGGGTCGACGCCGCGTCTCTAGCGGAGCTGCCGCGTGACGTCACGAAAATACTGCCTACGGTCGCAGGTACCAGAAGTTTTATGAGTCACTCCGGCATTATTATCGAAAAGTAAGGTACAGGGGGAAACAAGAGTCACGCAGCCATGAGATGTTCGCCTTGCACTGCGATCAGATACTCGATTTGAAAGTTTCGTCACGCCTTTAATTTCCCGAAAAAAGCTGTAAGTGCTGATATTATGTAATTGAAAAAAAGATGTGGACTTACTCTGTAAATATTAGGTGGGGAGGAACACAATTTGACGATAATTTCAGAGCAGGGTTGTGATACTACGGCCAACCAGCGGCGAATGCTCGGAAGTGCGTGTACTTAAACTAACTTTGCCCAGCCAATACACTATATGATCAAAAGTATCCGGACACCTTCAGAAACATACGTTTTTCATATTAGGTGCATTGTGCTGCCACCTACTGCCAGGTATTCTATATCACCGACCTGACTAGTCATTAGACGACGTGAGGGAGCAGAATGGGGCGCTCCGCGGAACTCAAGGACTTTGAACGTGGTTAGGTGATTACGTGTCACTTGTGTCATGCGTCTGTACCAGAGATTTCCACACTCCTAACATCCCTAGGTCCACTGTTTCCGGTGTGATAGTGAAATGGAAACGTCGAGGGACACGTAAAGCACAAAAGCGAACAGGCTGACCTCGTCTCTTGACTGACAGAGACCGCCGATAGTTGAAGAAATTCGTAATGTGTAATAGGCAGACATCTACCCACACCATCACACAGGAATTCCGAACTGCATCAGGATCCACTGCAAGTACTATACAGTTACGCGGGAAGTTAGCAAACTTGGATTTTATGGTCCAGCGGCTGCTCGTAAGCCACACACCACGCTGGTAAATGCCAAACGACGCCTCGCTTGGTGTAAGGAGCGTAAACATTGGACGACTGAACAGTGGAAAAAGTTGTGTGGAGTGTCGCATCACGGTACACAATGTGGCGATCCGATGGGATGGTGTGGGTGTGGCGAATGCCCGGTGAACGTCATCTGCCAGCGTGCGTTGTGCCAACAGTAAAATCCGGAGGCCGTCATGTTATGGTGTGGTCGTGTTTTTTTGGAGGGGGCTTCTTGCTTTTTTGTGTGGAGTTATCACAGAACAGGCCTACATTGATATTTCAAGCACCTTCTTGCTTCCCACTGTTGAACAGCAATTCGGGGATGGCGATTGCATCTTTCAACGCGATCGATCACCTGTTCATAATATACGGCCTGTGGCGGAGTGGTTACATGACAATAACATCCCTGTAATGGACTGACCTGCACAGAGTCCTGACCTGAATCCTATAGAACACCTTTGGGATGTTTCGGAACGCCGGTTTCGCGCCAGGCCTCACCAACCGACATCGATACCTCCTCAGTACAACAATCCGTGAAGAATGGGCTGCCATTCCCCAAGAAGCCATCCAGCATCTGACTGAACGCATGCCTGCGAGGGTGGAAACTGTCATCAAGGCTAAGGGTGGGCGAACACCATACTGAATTCCAGCATTACCGATGGAGGGCGCCACGAACGTGTAAGTCATTTTCAGCCGGGTGTCCGGATACTTCTGATCACATATCGTGTGTGTTATACTGAAGATCTCAGTTACTGATTACATTCCTTGACGATAAGTTTCGGCTGAGAGTCAAGTACAGGCAAGCATTAAATGCCCGGTTAGGTTAGACGTGATTTTTCTGCGATGTTCAATGATTAAAACCTTACTGTTAACCAAACTACGCTAAACGTACCCTAACGCCATTAATTTGTTCAAATGAATAAGTGTACTGCATAGGAAGCCCACAATGATACAGTCGACATGTGGGACTCAGTAACACTTAAAGGACACCTGTTATGATTTTTACTCTTCTACACAGAGCATAAATGAACAATCAAAGTAGGTCAGTAAGTGTGCAACTAAACAATGGTGGAAAAATAAACAGAAATTAAATTTGAAACACCCCTTTAAATCTCGTGTTTTACTCGAGCGCTATACAGCAGTCAGAAAAAAGTGCGGTGGAGCTTAACCAGCACAGCTTAACACATCAGCAGCTCAGTCGATAAAGCTGCAGCCTACTGCTACACACACACACCACACCACACCACACCACACCAGTATCTAAAGCGTAGATCTGTTGTAGGATTTTGGATTATGTTTTGTGCTCGCGTGTTACTACTTTCCCACAGACTGAGAATCTCGTTTGTGGGACTCCATGTGGACACCGAAGCCAACGATCTTGTGAAACCTATCTCGCTCTGTACGTCAACGGGACGCATAAAGCACTTGATAGCGGTACTCAGGTTGTCGCAGTTGCCGGGACATTGATGTGAAAATCGGGAATGTCCCGGAAAAACTGGGGACGCCTGGTCAGCCTAGTGCAAGGGTCTATGATCTCTTTCATTCAGTTTGTTACCCCAGTGCCAATGTTTCTGTTAGAGTATCTCCCTAATAGTGTAAATCTTATGTGCAGTGACCAGATCGTACCAATCAGAACACAGAATAATCCAGCAACTTTTATTTGCGGAAGTTCTGCGGTGTGGCCGCGGTAGCAGCTCGGCATAGCGCCCTTGCCCCCCCCCCCCCTCCCCCCTAGCACTGCATTGAGTGAACCTACCTACATGTGAGGTGCATACAGGCAAACTCATCAGCAGTAAATCTATCTGTATTCCTGCGTATCACTGTTGACATACAGCTAATTCCGGAATAGACAAAGCCGAGCGATGCTGAATAAAAGTTAGAGGGCAAAGTGTAAAGTGCACATTACTGTTGTCGACAGCAAGGACCGTGAGTGTATGGAACAACTTTACCAATCAAGACACACGATGCATATCATTGCCATTTGCAGTGCAGTGTGAATATATTCAGTGCATTAGAGATAGAAAGATAAATTAGTTTAAGAAATCATACGGAATGCAATTACTCTGTAACGAGCCACCGGAGACCACAGCTCGCTTCAAGCAAAATACTCCTGGAATGTCCTTGAACAACCTCCGAAATGTCGGTGGTGTTGGGGTTCACCATCTGTACTTACCGTGGCAACTTAGGGTATGCGGCCAAGGACAGCTGTTGGAGAACCGGTTTGTCACTCCCCTCTTCAATTCTCGAATGGTACTTGGGAAGAATGACAGTCGCTTTAACTACGTCATTGTGAAGGATCACAGCTAACTCCTTGCAGGAACAGTGTGTCGAACATCGACTGTGTGTTGCGTCCATTAGCTAAAACGGTAAAAAAATTCGTTGTAATGTCTTGTGTGTAGAGTGATTATTTCTGCCTTTATCTGACTCCAGCTTCTCTTTTTGTTTCAGGTAAGTATCGGCAGGCGCTGTGGCGGAGCTGCTAGATAAATGCGCAGAGTGGTATGTATTTGCAAACCGTGTGTGGCAGCTAAGACACACTGGAGTCGCATTCGGAAGAATGCCGGGTCGAATTCCCGTCCGGCCATCCAAATTATGGCTTTCCTTGGTTTTTGTACATTGATTAGGCCTTTGAGCTCTAACATTGTGAAAAGAAACGCAATTTTAAAATTTTTCACGAAAGTAACATTTAGTATCACATTAAGCGACGAATACAAGAAGAAATCAGCAAAAACTAAACACGATTATTTTAGGCTAGTGGTCTGATTATGGAACCACCAACGCATTCAGTTTTCATCTATCCATTTTATGTAATATATGTAAAATCATTCGCACATTTCGAAACTTCCACAAACTCTTACAGTCTGAAACAAATTTTAGTTGTAAATAACAAGAAAAAATGGGTCTAAAATTAAATAAATCTGTGTCAGAGGTACATACTGCTCCAGGACTATTATTTCGTAACCGCCTCCAACAACAATAGTACAAACTCAAATTTACGTTATAATAATTTAATATGTACGTACTTTCACTGTCAGTGATCTCCTCAATACGGCCACCGGAAAAGAAACAGCATGTCACAATCTCGTACAGTCACGTAGCACAACCTCCGCGCCGACTGTTGCTTTGAACGCTGTGACAGCCAAAGTGTATGTACTGCATTCGTAGAACTACCTCATTGTAGTACTAGGTGTCTGTCTCGCTACAGCATCTGCGGTTTCATGCTAAAGGCACTGGTACGTAGAGGGGAAAAAAATAATAAAATGGTGGCCTCAGACAGAAAGCCCTGATACTCAAAAGGGTTAAGACATAATCGGAGGTGGTTGCTTAGAAAAGGACCCCACGGCCTCCGATTTCCTGCCCCAGTCAGAATTTGCGTTCGTGTATGTAACTGTTTCTATCTAGACGGAGCATCCACATCCAAATCGTCATTCTATCCATGTTTTCTCATACTTAATGTGAATATTACAGTGTAGGAATTACTATGATCCGTGAACATGGCAGTGCACCTCCACGATCATTTAATAGTGGTGAACAGCTGCTTTTCAGACATTTTCAAACCATTTGGCAAGCTACACTGCCTAGCTTCACTGCAAACGTCAGCAGATACTTAAAACTTACCCTGTCATCAACCGGGAGGTTGGATTTAACGCTGGACTCCTTCACTAGGCTGGAGGTGACACAGCCTTTCGATATTCCAACAGTCTTACCAAGACACAGTTAGAGAGCTTTACATACTGGTCAGCTGATCCGTTTCCTCCGTATGATGATGGTCGTTGAGCTTGTATGTAGAGCAACTAGAAGCTTGTTACCGACTATCGCAAATGCACAAACCCTTTCATGCTGTCTAAAGAGGAGATTTATCAGTGTGGTGTGGCATATCTGTAGTTGCAGACACAGACGTCCACGTGGAACCGCCACTGTACGGGTTTTTAGACATGACTTCGCTGGTCCTGACGTGCGTTTCCATGCAACAGGAGATGTTTTCGTTCTTAAAGGTGTCAACACACCAGCATATAATTATAGGTCCCACCTCGTAGAATCCAACATCGATTGGAGGCAGGAGCTCTATTCATGATGGACCCTCCTGTTGGTACGGCGAACCAGATAATTTGACCTGATTCGCGACAATTGTCATCAGACGTTGTACCTGCCGTCGGATACACAGGCGAAAGTATTGGATACGAATGCCACATCTCAATTGATCGCGGGTGTCCGACATACGGGCGCACTCCGCCTTCAAGGCCGTGCAGGTTCTGGGATTTTCGGGAGTCTTAGGGACAAGCGTGTATCGCCAGCACATCCATTAGGGGAGAAACCACCACCACCAGCGTAGCGAATCCCTGTGGGAAACAAGATTTTGACGAATGGTGTCTTCGGACACGATTCGGTATTATCATTGCGGACAGTCTGATCCCCCAGTGCTGCAGATGGCTCACCGGTTTACCATTTGGCAACAACTGTTGGACAGGAATCATCCCATGAAGAAACTCCGCCTTGCTATGGCGTACAGAGACGGTCGGCTTAGTTTTGTGAAACTCATTTCCCACTTGTATGGCAGCTGTCTATACGACACAGCGGTGGTCTCAGATTCATCCTGCTGCTGTCGTACACGGCACGGTAGCTCCCCTCATTTTCTTCCTTGCCAGTCCCTCTGCAGTCCCAGCGAAATGGAAGAGGAACAAATGCTAGCATGGGTTCTAGTTTATCGCCTCTTAAAGATATTCGTCCACTGAATTAAAAAAACAAAGAATGCGGGCGTTACAGGACATGTTTCAAAAGCTCGTTAACGATGCTGCCAAGTTCTTCCAGTACGTGCAAATGAGTAACTGCAGGAAGGACTGAAGGATCCGTTACAGCGCAACAAAACGTTCTTCAGGCAATTTAGTCAGCCTATACAAATGTTCATTGTTGTAGTAGCCAAATGAAATAAATATTATTTAATCAAACGGCAAGGTACTCTGCACCTTATAATTCATTGGGTAACCAACTACTGCGGGAACAGGAATAAAGAAGTATACTCAAAGATGCACAACGAAGGAATTGTCCAAATCGGACGAAAATCAGTAGATGCGATCAAAATTTATAAACAAATGCTAATGATTTCAGGTATTTTGAATGATTTATTAGAGAGAGAGAGAGAGAGAGAGAGAGAGAGAGAGAGAGAGAGAGAGAGAGCTAGCTTCGCATATTGAGCAAGTCAAAAATCCATTGGTCCACCTATGGTCCTTATGCGAGCAATTACTCGGCTTAGAATTGATGGACACAGTCGTTGGATGTGCTTCTGAAGTATATCGTGCCAAATTCTGTCGTCGAAATCCCAAGCTGGTTAGAGGGCCCTGCCCGTAATGCTCCAAATGGTTTCAATTGGGGAGAGATCCGGCGATCTTGCTGGCCGAGGCAGGGTTTCGGAAGCGTGAAGACTGGCTGTAGAGACTCGGGCTGGCATTGTCTTGCTGAAATGTAAGCCCAGAATGGCCTTCCATGAAGGGCAACAAAATGGGGCGTAGAATATCCTCGACGTAGCGCTGTGATGTAAGACTGCCGCGAATGACAACGAAGTATGTGCTGCTGTGAAATGAAATGGCACCCCTCACCGTCACTGGGGGTTGTTGAACAGTATGCGGGCACTGTTACGTTGGCATTCCACCACTGTCAGAGAGATCTCCAGACCAGACTGATGCTCATCAAGGCTCAGTTCGAAGCGGGACTCATCGTTAACGACAATACTACCACAGTCTGTAGGATTCCATGCCGAATGTGCCCGACACCACTGCAAACTGCCTTGCTTGTGCACAGAGGTCAGTGATGATCGGCGCAAGGGGCGCCGTGAGCTCAAACAACCCCCCCCCCACCCCCACACTCTTTCCTATAAACCGCCTATCAATGGTTCTTGAGAACACGGAAGCACCAGTTGCACGTCGGATCGATGATAATGACGAATCCAGGGCTCTGAGTGCCTCTTCAACGTCTTCTCGTTCTGTCATCTCTCTACGTCGACTGCTTCCTTCTTGACGCTGCGTTCGGCCATGGTTCACACGTTCCTGCCAACATATTCGAATGCAAGGTTCACAGGAGAGCTTCTGTGAAGTTTGGAAAGTAGGAGACGAGGCACTGGCGGAAGTGCAGCTGTGAGGACGGGGCGTGAGTCGTGCTTGGCTAGCTCAGATCGTAGGGCACTTGGTCACGAAAGGCACACAGTTTTCTTCTGCCAGGAAGTTTCATATTCGAATAGTATTATCGCTCCTATCAAATGTCGAGCTATTTGCCCGTCACTCCAACTGGCTTCTTTCAGTCGAACTACACGTCCTGTCTCAAATGCAGACATCTGCGAACATTGTTCGTGCGCCTGTCTGCGAGGCTATCTGACTACAAGAAATGAAATTAGCAAACACTTTATGCTTTAGTATCGACATGTCCCCTGTTTACTAATATTGCCAGCTGCGCGCCGAAATTGCGCTGTAGCGTGACACATTCGTCCATCGACTGCCAGATTTTGCATTTTCCATTGATACCTGTGTGAATATCAATTAATGACGAGTTTGCATAACTCCGCCGTGGTGCGTCGTATCGTTTTTTCGTAGAGTGTGTATTATTTAAAAGTTTAAAAAGCAATCCGTTCGTTTATTTATATTTAATATTGAGCAACAAATCGGGAATTGTTCAAACAGTTTCGAACTTGGGCCCCGATTTTCTGTAAATGCTTTAAAAACCCATGTCGTTCATTTATAACGTTACGCTTGACACGAGTACTGGCAATTCCAGGTATGTGGCGGAATTTCAGCAAATAATGTGGGGAACGTTATGATGGATTGGTTTTTGATTTCAACTGGTTATATAAACCAGCAATTTTGTAAACATAATTTTTGGCAACTTATTCTTATAAAGTAAATTGAAGGTGCGGGGGGGGGGGGGAGGAGGAGGAGGGAGGAAAGAAAGGGAAGGAATTATTGATGTTAGCTGCATCGGCATGGCCGGCCGGTGTGACCGAGCGGTTCTAGGCGCTTCAGTGTGGAACCGCGCGACCGCTACGGTTGCAGGTTCGAATCCTGCCTCGGGCATGGCTGTGTGTGATGTCCTTAGGTTAGTTAGGTTTAAGTAGTTCTAAGTTCTAGGGGACTGATGACCATAGATGTTAAGTCCCATAGTGCTCAGAGCCATTTGAACCATTTTTTGCATCGCGATTTCTTGCAGAATCAGCGGCGACGAGTGAAAATGTGTGCTGGACGCGGAATCGAGCCCGGGATCTCCTGCTTACTAGACACTTGTGTTAACCACTGCGCCATCCTGACACACTGTTCATTGCGGCTGTTCGGACTATCTCAGCACGCCTCTCACTCCACCCACACTACCGGTTAGCGCCATCTAACCGCAGTTCCCTTCCATATCGTCCATGCTCGGAGAGGTCGAACTTAATCGTGCATCTGCCCTGAAGGTAGTGGATTCACTGCCCATCGAGGGGAATGAGTTACATGAACTGACTAGTAAGCAGGAGATACCGGGTTCGAATCCCAGCCTTGGATACATTTTCACTCGTTTTTGCTGATTCCACCTGCAGTTTCGATGTAACTGTCATCAATAGATCATTCACTTTACTTTCTTCCCACCCCCCCTCCCCACCTCCCCCCCTCCCCCCTCCACCTTCAATTTACATAAAATATATTACAGCTACGGATTCCGCGTGGTGTCAGTTCTATCGGACATATAAAATTGTTGTTACTCCATACAACGTAGTTCATAATTTGAAATGATCCACTCATTTCCTCGAATACATAAACCACGCACTTTTCATATGAATCCTGTCCTCATTTTCTAAAGTTTCGTCGCATAGAAAAGGTCATTCATTCACTACACGAGTTAATCTAAGGTTGTCTGTTTCTCAAGCCATGTGTAAGCCAACGAGATGTTAGGAAACCAAAAAGAAAGGCAAATAACGTTAGAACGAATTAACTGATGTAAACGCTATTGTCGCTCCGAAGACTGCCGCGTCGCACCGTGCCTGAGGGATGTGAAGGCGCCAATGTTTACTGAGGCTCAACTCTTCCCTTCCCCACTGCCACGCCCGTCTCCGTGCCAACGCCACGGCAGCAAACGGTCCACTGTAGTATGGGTGCCCGGCACCTCCATGACGGTAGAGTGCCTTTCAGAAGGCAACGGCCCGCGTCGTGTAGATGTCAAAGCAGCCGATACTGTACCGCGGTGGCTTGTACGTGCTCATGTATACACGGCTGCCTGACAAGTGTGAAATGGGCCAACCTCTGCCCTCTGCACGCACTCTGATTACAGACATCGGCGTGGCCAAAGACCGCCTGCCACCTAGACGCCCGATCAAGGTCGCCTAGACTGATAGGGTAGCGTCGTGTCACACTGTACGAGTACATTAAGAACCACATGACACGATTTATCTAACTTAGCGGCACATTAGGCGGACTGCTCATAAAACTTCAGTTATCGCCTCGGAGAAACAATTACGCCATAAATCTTGGTACACACAGACAGCCATGGGCCACAGTATCGTACCACCTATCTGGAGGGATCAAGCCGCAACGACGCAGCTGATGAAAAAAGTAGACTATCGCGAAGTATTGATTTTCAGCAGCAGCGGAAATGTTGTAGCTGTACCAAGCCAACCCAGACGGCTACAAAAATCAAATAGATTAGCCTGACAGTGCTGCCGATAACGAATTACCGCACCGTATGTCACTTCAGCAATGAGCTACCCCACTATAGGTGTGTTGTGGTTCTGTGGCGCGGGTATACCAGTATATACCTAGGCTGCAGGCGTCTACCTGGAAACAAAACCAGTAATTATGTTACTTTGTTCTTTGAGCTAATAATTAAAAGTTTGACTGTCCTTCACACAGAGAGACTGATCTGGCGAAGGGGGGTCACATTGTAAATTGCAGTCACCCTTACTTCTAATGAACCCAGTCTGCTAATGATTTTAACAATAATAATGTATTACTGTTACTCTAATGTAACGTTTCATATAATTTGTTTACGTAAGTTCGTCAATTCAACAAAGCTTCCACGAAACTGTTAAGTGGATAAATACATTACCTGAAAAGCGTTTGTCGAAAAATTTCAGAAGTACCGGTGTCATGCAGTTCTTTTGAGAACTACAATAGCATCCAATTTTCACAACTTTGGAACTGCTTAGTTTGTATTATGTGAAATCAGTGTCCGCTCACCATCACCAGTATTTCACTTAGCTCTAAGATTATGAATACAGGTCTGCAGACTACTGCTATATGTAACTGGGAGGAATGCTACATATTCCTGTTGTTCCCAGCTCCATTCGCTATATATCCTTCCCCATTCGGGCCTCTCCACTCAAGGATTGCTTCCACCTTCCTCTGTTCATCCCCTTCCCCCCTCCCTCTTCTCTCTCTCTCTCTCTCTCTCTCTCTCTCTCTCTCTCTCTCTCTCTCTCTCTCCCTCTCCCTCTCCCCCTCACCCTCTGTCCACCTCAACCTGCCTCTTCTCTGACTACGCAACCCCCCCCTCCCCGCTCTCAGCTCAGACATACCCATCCACATATGTAGTCCCTGCAACGCATGCCGATAGTTCCGGTATAACCTCCTCCGCGATTTGTCCATATATTCCCTTCTCTCTCTCTGTCCATCGTCACCTCTCCTCTCTCCTAATCTATCGTCTCCTCCCTCACTCTTTGTCCACCTCCCCGCCCCTTTCTCCGCTGTGGGGGAATAGTGTGAGAGTAGTGTGGGTACTGGACTGCAATGGCGGACCCAGAATGCGTAAGTAATCCGTTTGTTATTACCGTGCAGATATTCGTGGTCTCGCGACAACGTGAGAAGAGTGTGAAGCGATGCAGCATACAGCAGCGCACAGCCTCGCACACGAGACGCACGGATTCGGATGTGACGGACTTGTGAATGTCTCCACAGAAAGGCCTTAGCGTTGGTGGCCGCTAAAACGAGTACGCCTACACAGCATGAGCTGGAAACCCATTTCACTGTCTTGAAGCACATCATCTTCACGCCATTGACTGTTAAAAGTTTTTGTTACGCTATTGCAATTTCGGCCTTAGGCCATTATCAAGTGCTGATATTGTGGCTTTAATCCATGTCAATGTAATGTAAGCTGACACATTTGTATGTCGTTGTCAACACTGTTAAATACATTCGTGACTTTGTTACACAGTGCGAGCACACGTGTTCAAACACCGTAAAACAACATAATATGTAAGTGCGCATGTTCGTTAACCCATCACAAATGCATTAGACCACAGCTGCAGCAGTATTGACACGACATACAAATGTCAGCACTTGATAATGGCCTAAGACCGAAATTGCAATAGTCCAATAAAAACTTGCAACAGTCACTGCCGTGAAGATCATGTCCTTCAAAAAAATTTTAATGACTGTTACTCCCAGCTAAAACAAGTTTAACCATTTTACACTCATTTGTCCGTTCCTTTGGGAGCTAGGACGTTCTAGCCTCCACCGAGGGCCGGGGAGGGGGGGCGGGAGAGAAGTATGCATACGAAATTTGATTGAAATTGATCCATTGGTTTGAGAGGAGATGCTGGACGTAGATACATACATCCTATTCATGAGTGTATATATTCCAGGCTGTTATGCTGTGATCAAACGAATTTCTTGTTGAAACCCAGCGCTTCGTCCCCTTCTGCGGGGGACGTACTCAAGGCGGGGCTTGTAGCTTTTTCGAAAGTCCGATGCACACCCTGGCTCGCTACTGACTGACGGAAAATTCCATTTGCGCGTGCTTCCGCGTAGCCGTGGCGTCACGTGTTCTGAAAATTAGAGTGCTGTTCGCTGTTGGCGGTTGGTGTCGTCAGCTACTTCTGTCACCCACTGTTGTACGACTGGTAAACATGTTCTTCAGCACTGGACGTAGCAATAGCACACGACTGCAACCGACAAAGGCCAGTTGTGTTCGATTTTTCAGAACGTGTACCGCCATGCTTCTTCGCGGCAGCACGGGGAAAAGGAATTTATTAAATTAGTATCGACCCAGGACGTGCGCCGAACCATCGAAAAGCTACAAATTCCACAAATTCGATCCAGCCCCCTCTTGAAAATGTCCTCCGCGTGAGGGGACGAGCCGTTGGGTTTCAACAACTACTTCAGTCGACCACGGCATAATAGCCCAGGGTATTTTAATAAATCTAACATTTCCGCCCGTGGAAGTTTACATTTTGCTATTAGTCGTACATGTAGTTTCATAAACTAATATGGCCATCGCGAATGTTCCTCGTGGAATCACTTTTCTGTCTGACGCTGCCTTGTGGTACCTGACTGCCGCAGCGTAAGGTGCGGGCCTTAATTAGGTAGGCCCGCTGAGCTGCCGACGCGCGTTTTTCTGCTCAGCGTGGCGCGGATTGACGGCGGTGGTCCGTCTCCTTTCCTCTTTTTTTAAATGCTGGCGTGCGGTAATTGAAGAGCTGTGTGCGGCGACCACGGTGCTGCTCATCGGCTGTGCGCGCGCCGCCGTGCCTACTACGTGTGCGGCAACTGCCGCCGGGATGCTCGCCGCCACGCATTCCTCGTCACAGCCAGTGAGCACTTGCAGGGATGCCCGTGTAGAAAGACATTCGATGTACCACTAGGCGGGGATCCCCGGCTAATGAGCATTATGGGAAAAAATGATGCATATAGAGACGTGGCGCAGAAACACCATTATGGCTACTCAGCGGATGCGGTTAACTGACGAGTGAGTCGCAGCTTCCGACGAGTGAGCACATTCCGGTTATCTCCGGTATTGCCGTAGTAGCCGACCAGCAAGTAGGAAGCTGGTGTGAGAACGTTTGCGGTCACCTGACGCAAGAAAAGTTACCCATTACATTACGCAACACAATCGAAGGCTCACTTTTCGAAACTCCGTGATTCTCTCTCATTGCAACGCAAAAGTGTCAAATTCGGCTCAAAGATGCTCACAACTTCCTTCTGCAATTACGCAAAAGGCGATTTCACCCTCGCTCTCGACGATGGTTGAGACAGCAAGGTGTTGACGCATGGAAAAAAAATACCTCAGCTCACATGCCAGATGAGTTACTGATATCACATTAGCACCAAATCTCACCACAGTTCCGCCCATTGCCACGGGTCACTCAATGAGAAAGTCGTCACAGCTCCCCATACACACCTGTCGCCCACTCCTTTAGAGTCTCTGCTATGGAGGTCATAACAGCGGTGCCCAGCGTTGAAATCAGGCGATTTCCTTATGGATGACCGAGAAAAACATTTAAGGGGCTCCGGAAACGTTTAAAATCATGAAAAAGTTCATTTTTTACTTATCTGAAGTTTAAAAATCTATAGTGTTTCCCCCTTTCAATTGACAGGTAATTAATTCAGTTCAGAAGACAACTATTTTAACATATTTTAGAAATATGTTCTGCATGGGCGTGACCCACTATGGCGCTGTTAAACTGCTGTAGAATGTTGTACTCACCGAATTTACATGCTGCTCATGTACATTTTTAGTGATGTGAGAGAAAATGTTACAAAATAATTGTTGTAACTAAACTGTGATAGTTCGATATACAGGGTTGTCCATTGATCGTGACCGGGCCAAATATCTCACAAAATAAGCGTTAAACGAAAAAACTACAAAGAACGAAACTTGTCTAGCTTGAAGGGGCGCTATGGTTGGCCCGCTAGATGGCGCTGCCATAGGTGAAACGGATATCAACTGAGTTTTTTTTAAATAGGAACCCCAATTTTTATTACATATTCGTGCAGTACGTAAAGAAATATGAATGTTTCAGTTGGACCACTTTTTTCGCTTTGTGATAGATGGCGCTGTAATAGTTGCAAACGTGTAAGTACGTGGTATGACGTAACATTCCGCTTTGCTTCGTGATACATTACCCGTGTTAAAATGGACCGTTTACCAATTGCGGAAAAGGTCGATATCGTGTTGATGTATGGCTATTGTCATCAAAATGCCCAACGGGCGTGTGCTATGTATGCTGCTCGGTATACTGGAAGACATCATCTAAATGTCCGGACCGTTCGCCGGATAGTTACGTTATTTAAGGAAACAGGAAGTGTTCAGCCACATGTGAAACGTCAACCACGACCTGCAACAAATGATGATGCCCAAGTAGGTGTTTCAGCTGCTGTCGCGGCTAATCCGCACATCAGTAGCAGACAAATTGCGCGAGAATCGGGATCTCAAAAACGTCGGTGTTGAGAATGCTACATCAACATCGATTGCACCCGTACCAAACTTCTATGCATCAGGAATTGCATGGCGACGACTTTGAACGTCGTGTACAGTTCTGCTACTGGGCACAAGAGAAATTGCGGGACGTAGACAGATTTTTGCACGCGTTCTATTCAGCGACGAAGCGTCATTCACCAACAGCGGTAACGTAAACCGGCATAATATGCACTATTGGGCAACTGAAAATCCACGCTGGCTGCGACAAGTGGAACATCAGCGACCTTGGCGGGTTAATGTATGGTGCGGCATTATGGGAAGAAGGATAATTGGCCCCCATTTTATCGATGGAAATCTAAATGGTGTAATGTATGCTTGATTTCCTACGTAATGTTCTACCGATGTTACTACAAGATGTTTCACTGTATGACAGAATGGCGATGTACTTCCAACATGATGGATGTCCGGCACATAGCTCGCGTGCGGTTGAAGCGGTATTGAATAGCATATTTCATGACAGGTGGACTGGTCGTCGAAGCACCACACCACGGCCCGCACGTTCACCGTATCTGACGCCCCCGGATTTCTTTCTGTGGGGAAAGTTGAAGGATATTTGCTTTCGTGATCCACCGACAACGCCTGACAACATGCGTCAGCGCATTGTCAATGCATGTGCCTGACGACAGCTGACCCTAGTCAGAAGCGCATTTGAGCTGTTCCTGAACTCCAGCCATCTACTCCTGCGTCCTTACACAGCACACACACATCCTACACATACTAACAGCGCTAACTGAAGGAGTTAACTATAAAAGCACGAACAGAAACCTAGATACGGAACTTGCTGCCCTTCTGACGTTTCACCAATGGAGACTGACATCTCAATGAGCTTTGTTGCTAGTTGTTGAGAAGAAACGACAGCTGTGCTACAGACTGCCTGACTCTACACGTTATAGCTACAAAAACGTGAAGTTACACAGATTAAATAGAAAAACTATCATGGCATTCAAAAAATATACTACGTAGGTAATAAGGAGAAAACTAAATACGCAATTTTCCGCTCACCAGGTGTATCCCAGGCGACAGCTCGGTAAGGGGGGCTTGACGATTTTTCCATCTAGTGACACATTCATGCTGGTGCTGGGCAGAACTGTTTTGAAATTTGGTGCCTACATGAACGAAAGGGTTTTCTGTAAGTCTCAGTGATCTCTATACAACATGGATGTTGAACTTCAGCTGTCTGATCATGCCAGCCACAGATACTCGTATTCCGTTTCTTGCCAAACTAAAACATGGCTGCTAGGAAAGATAACTGGAACACGAAAAGAAAATACTTTTCGATTCCGCTCCCATATCAGCCTGTTACATGACATGCTGACATAAAGTTCAAGAGAAGAAATCAGTCTGCAATTCTTTGTCACATGCAGACTAATGGAAATTGTTTTTGCCAAAGTACAATATGGCGGACGATGCAAACCACATGAATCTACAGACACGCTGCAGTTCTATACTCAGAGACCAGACTTCTACATCCAGGTTGTGTAGAGATCACTGATAAGTCCTAACCTTTGGAAACTAATGAAAGACGAAGAATTTGAAAACAAAACTAACTGAATGTAAAGGCCGCCTTGGATGTCCTTTAAATAAGTTTTCAACAAGTTTCTTGACAACTGTAAAGACCTTGATTACGAGAATTACTATGAAACATGTGTCCGCAGCTCGTAGTCGTGCGGTAGCGTTCTCGCTTTCCACGCCCTGGTTCCCGGGTTCGATTCCCGGCGGGGTCAGGGATTTTCTCTGCCTCGTGATGACTGGGTGTTGTGTGCTGGCCTTAGGTTAGTTAAGTTTAAGTAGTTCTAATTTCTAGGGGACTGATGACCATAGATGTTAAGCCCTATAGTGCTTTGAACCATATGAAACATGCTGGGTAGCTTGGAGGTATTGGCTGCCTCAATGAGTTCGGAGCTGCATTTTCTAGACACCTACGTCAGCTATCTTCTAGAAAATCTATGCGCTATGAGTGAAGAAAAAGGAGAAAGTTCCATGAAAAACTTAAGAAAATGGAACGATGATAGATAGGGTGTCAACGTGATAGGTACACAGGGAGTGTCCTCGTTAAGTGCAACTGGACCTAAGAACATAATACTTCAGTAGATAATGCTAGGAGTGCCGTATTTTTCTCATTTTTAAAAAATTATTTCTAGTGTACGTGTTTCGCACCTAGTTCCCGGGTCTGCTTCATTTCTTTGTGAAAACACCTCATGTGACAGAGGAAAGCTCTTGGCATTTTCCGAACGTGGTATTCCAAAAAGCTTTACAATCGATAAACTAATGAAGAAAAAAGTTACTGAGTAATAACTCCTAGTCTTGTAAAACAGCCATAGCTTTTTTTCCATCTATACCGAATTCGTATGGAACACTGCAGAGCGTCTGTCGATCGATCAGTTCATACGCTTTTTTCTAAACTCACCGAACCCATCTAAGAAGTGTGTGAGAAAACTGAGGTCGATTTTTTGTGTACCGAAGTTTTATTTAGCCTATTTATTTTTCATACAATATTGTGCCCTTCAAAATAGTTCCTTCGGTAGCTATACACCTGCGAAATAGTCGTTCCTAGTCTTGGTAGCAGCGCTGAAATGCCTTAATTGGCAAGTTCATGTCGGTCACATTCTTTTGAATGTCCTCCAGAGTCGCAAATTGACGTCCTTTTAAGACATTTATCAATTTCGGAGAAAGAAGAGTCACAAGAACTCAGATCAGGAGAATAGGGGTGCTGTGGGACAACAGGAATGCCTTTGCGGTCAAAAATTCTGCTAATTAATTGAAACCCTTAGCTGCCGATAGGTGTTGTTGATGTATCTCGATGGGGACAGCTGAAAATGTGTGCCCCGAACGGGACTCGAACCCGGGATCTCCTGCTTACATCGCAGACGCTGTAACCATCTGAACAACCGAGGACACAGATGAATAGCGCGACTGCAGGTACTTATCCCTTGCATCTCTTGCACGCTTCCCGTGAGACCCACATTCCCAACTGTCCACAATCTACATACGTAATGTACCTAATAGATACAGGTTGCCAGAAGTCTTACGGGAATCTTCACCTTAGTGTGCACGAATAATGAGTGGATGGGCAAATATCTATTAGGTACATTACGTATGTAGATTGTGGACTGTTGGGAATGTGGGTCTCACGGGAAGCGTGCAAGGGATAAGTCCCTGTAGTCGCGCTGTTCATCCGTGTCCTCGGTGGCTCAGATGGATAGAGCGTCTGCCATGTAAGCAGCAGATCCCGGGTTCGAATCCCGGTCGGGACACACATTTTCAGTAGTCCCAATCGAGGTATATCAACAACACGTGCCGGCAGCTGAGGGGTTTCAATTAATTATCATTTATTCTAGAGAAGCTGCACGGTCATGAATGGTATCTGTTCTTTCGAGAACAGTTACTGTCTTGAAAAATTCCGTATTGGAAGTGACTGTGTGAAACTGGGAGTTGTTATGATGCAGCACCCAATTGTCTCCATTGTCCGGTCTCACTCGATTCACCCTTTCCATGAGCGTTTCAAGAACATCTTTGTGAAGTACTTGGTTGACAGTTTGTCCTGGAAGAACAAATTCTGCCTACACGATACCCTTACTGTAAAAAAGCAAATCAGCGTTGTTCTGATCTTTCTGATCCCTGAGATATTCGTTAGAGATTTTTTCGCCCCCTCCTCACTTGCCGTTCTGTCTCAGGGTCGTACTCTATTATCTGAAGAAGACGAAGCGAGCCAAGACGATACAGTTTGTTTCATGTGAGCTCGAAAAATACAATTTAAGAAAACTACATAGAAGACCGTCACTTTGTACACATAAGACGCTTCGCGTAGCATGAGCAAGTTCCGAAATAATGATGATATTTGAACCAAAACTGGTCGCGTGTCTCAGTAACGAGTTTGTGCCTAATTTTAAAAAAAAAAAAATTGTCTAACCACTGCTGCACATGTTGAGTTCTCCTTACAAAAAAGTATCATGCAACTACCAACAGTTGCTGTAGTGTATGGTAATTCACAGAAATACATTTTCGGTCAAACAGCCATCTTCAAATCACTGATAACTGACCAGTTGTGTGGTACGATTGTAACGAAATAGTATGCTTAGAAACGAAATGGAATGTCGGTTTCTAAACTTCCATATTCATGAGAATTTATACTAGACTCGTGCATACGTGACACATGCTGCCACCAAAAACAATTATTTGACGCCAAAGAGATCACCTTTAAAACTGAGGTAGTGTTAAGGCGTGGCATGAAACTGTATGTCTGCGAATAAATACACATTGCAGCAGTTCTTGGTGGCGACATGGTGCCGTTCTATACTTCATCAAGACAATGCGTGCAGTAAATATGGACTCTAAAATGTGGACTGTAGGAGCTATGAGCGCCTCTCAATCTTCGTCACTGTGAAACACCTATCTTCTACTAAACATGTGCTCGTAGCTCTTAAGGTAGCTATACTTACAGTAAGAGTGCTTCGAATGATCGTTCCTGTCATATCCCTAAATACTGACGAGTCCTTGTGGGTCATCGTGTATACACAAACCCTCCTCGTGAATCGGTCTGTATATTACTGCTTGAAAATCGTTCCAAGTAGATAACCAGATAAACCAGCACATACAGACAGAAATTGCAGCGGGGGGACTGAATTTATTTGTGTATAGAAGACCGTAATACAAATGTGTTTCTGGGGGAAAAGAACAACAAATGTTTGTTTCGTAAACAACTCATCTTATTTCTCGACATAGTCTGCTTTGAGAGCAATAAAGTTTGTCCAGCGATCCTGCAGTGTCTTCATCCCATAGCAAACACAATTTCTGTCAATCTCTGCAAAACATGCATCGACTGCAACAATCAGTTACTCATTTGATGAAAATTTCTTCCCAAGAAGCCAAAGTTTCAAATTAGGGAACAGGAAGAAGTCACTCGGGGTCTAAATGGTTCAAATGGCTCTGAGCACTATGGGACCTAACATCTGAGGTCATGAGTCCCCTAGAACTTAGAACTGCTTGAAAACTAACTAACCTAAGGACAGCACACACATCCATGCCCGAGACAGGATTCGCACCTACGACCGTAGCGGTCGCGCGGTTCCAGACTGAAGCGCCTAGAACCGCTCGGCCACACAGGCCGGCACTCGGGGTCTAAGTTTGGTGAGTTTGGTAGATGAGGAACCAGTTCAAAGCCCAGTTGCTGCGCTTTCGCCAGTTGTTATCGCTGTCGTGTCGGATGGTGCAGTATCCTGATGAATGGGCGTTTTTTTGCTTGTCAACCTTGGTCTTTTTACAGCCAACGCCAGTTTAAAGCGATCCAACAATGAAGCATAAGAGGGTCTAGTTATGGCTGTGCCCTTTTTCAAGTAATGTATGAAGATTATTCCTTGGGTACCCCAAAAGCAGTGGCTGTCACCTTACCAGCTGACAAAATGGTCTTTGCCTTATTCGGTGTACTATTGCCAGATTTTGCCCATTGTTCTGACTGCTGTATCGACCCCGGTGGGTAATTATGGATCCAGGTTTGATCTACAGGCACAAATCGGCGCAGAAAGTCTTGCAGATTGCGATGAAATGTCGCCATACATTGTGTTAAAATGTGCCGGATGCGCTTTTCAACTATTGTGTGCGGTCGCGGCACATACCTCGCACACAGCTTCTTCATAGCCAATTGTCCTTGCGGGGTATTATGCACTCGTTCATTTGAGATGGCTACTGTCTCAGCAGTCCCACGAATTTTTATTCGCCGTCTTGCATTGCCTTACCATAGGTTTTTGTCAGTTGTTTCGTTTATGGTAACCACAACTGGACTGGCGGAGCGCGCTTCGTCTTCGGTGCTTGTTCGACCACGTTTATGTTCATTAATCGTTAAGTAAATGGTCTTCACTGATGATGCAGACTTCGAGGGATTATTATCCAATTCTGTTTCGATTTGTAACTCAGTCCAAACCTTAAAATGAAAATGTTGAATAACAGCGCGAAGCTAGATTTTTGTTCCATTTTCGATTGCAGTCGGCACACCTACCATTTCAGATGGCTGTCAACAATGAACTGTACGCTGTACGTTGTTCAAATTCTTTATACGATCGTTGGAATAAACAAGCTTGCCACCACGAAGGCGCAACAAAGATGTTCCATCCTTTCATGGAAATTTACCGGCCTTGTTTGTTTTTATAGGGATAAGTAGGATATTAAAAGTGGTGGTAACAGAAAGTTCAATTCGGCAGTGGGAGGGGGGGGGGGTGGACTGTCAACTGTGACAACCACCCAACCCCTCACCCCCACCCCTACCCTCACCCCCACCCCTACCCTCACCCCCACCCTCACCCTCACCATTGCTCACCTCCAGCACGATGCGAACCCTGGAACCACGCCCGGTATACAAGAACATTGTGCCGCAGCGGTGTCTCGCGCCCAAATACAGAGGGCATGGCACATGGCACGCAGCGGGAGTCAGGGAGGTGACTAGGCGGCGGACACGGCGTGGTCCCGTGCGGTCCGCTGCGACAGCGCCGCGCCGGTATAAATTGGCGAGCGGGATCACAGCTCAGCACCGCATCGCGTTCCCCTCGCAATTAATTCGGCCACTGCGGCGAACAATGGCTGTCGAACTAGGAGCACGCTGCGATAATCTCCGCCGGCTGGCGAGCACAATGGCCGGCGCTCGGCCGCGCCGCACTTATCAGCGATAACGCCTAATGAAATTATCCGTCCGCTACCGGCGTGCGGGGCGCGTCATTCCCTCCTGTCCTCTTCCGCGCTCGCCAAGGGGAAGCCACGAACGCAGTGAATGGCATGCCGTGGAGGAAAAACTGATGCGATCAAGATAACACTCGCCAATTCATTCGGTATCACAGCGTTTACTTTCACAGTGAAGCATATGTGCACACTTATACTGTACTGCTTCCTAAAACACTGTTCTTTCGTGGGCTTCTCATCACTGACGTCTTGTCGCACGCATTCGTTTCCCTTCTTTCAGATTGCTTGGTGCGGTAGCTTGGTGCGGTAGCTTGTTGCGGTAGCTTGGTGCGGTGCCCTTCCTCACGATAGATCTTCTTTCCTTCATGATACAATACATATGTGTCAGACGCGAAATCGAACGAATTTCCATCTGTTCAAAATGGCTCTGAGCACTATGCGACTTAACTTCTGAGGTGATCAGTCGCCTAGAACTTAGAACTAATTAAACCTAACTAACCTAAGGACATCACATACATCCACGCCCGAGGCAGGATTCGAACCTGCGACCGTAGCGGTCGCTCGGCTCCAGACTGTAGCGCCTAGAACCGCACGGCCACTCCGGCCGGCTTTTCCATCTGTTACAACCAACTTCTTTCTCAGAGCAACTTATTTCCTCCGTTTTCAGTGTGATAGACTTGGTCATGTCACACTGCATCTTCAAACGTACGTATCAGTTATAATGACGCATTCCGTAGAATATGTGCTGGTGCCCATCCTGTTTGACAATTCCACTTTCATTCACAGTATTTCGAACACCTAGTCCTCTTCATAGTTGCTACGAGTCGTAATCTTCTGTCTCCAACTAAGCAGCTGGGTCGTCATGCCAGTAAAATTCACGCTGGCAGAATTTCAGAAATTAGTAGACTTTTCATTTATGCGAAAAAAGTGTAAACTCCGTCAAAGAACGCACCGTCGCAGTTTCTCTCTCTCTCTCTCTCTCTCTCTCTCTCTCTCTCTCTCTCTCTCTCTCTCTCTCTCACACACACACACACACACACACACACACACACACACACACACACACACACACACACACAAAATATTTGACGGAGGGAATTCCTATGTTAAAAGAATATGTCATTCAGTGGCGCATTTTCCTCATTAGTATCTCCTCCGTGAGGTCTCTCAGTCTGTGGTGCGATGACTAAAATAACGGAGTCACACTTTTTTTAGAGAAGCAAATTACGAGGGCTCCCAGCAACAACTGCAGTCTTTCCTTCATGTCTCATTCATGAAAGTGGCGAGATTGGGCTGAGAGAAGGTTGGGAATTTGTACGGGTGCTGATAACCGCGCAGTTGAGCGCCCCTCATTATTTTCTTCATGTCCATCTCTGACTATGTGGAATAAACACATCAGCGGTTCAGCAGTCACTCCACTCTACGACATTACTATCCAGACGTTAACGCTGACTTGGCTTTATACCGAAAACTGCGTGTACCACCCGTTCACCAGTCGATGTAGTCTAATTTACTCGTCACACTTTCGCCTGCAAAGAGCCAAATACACTTAATGTGACGTTGTGAAAATTTCGTGTTAGCTTCTTTTGGAAACCTGTGATTAGTTGCACAAAACTACAAAATTACCATTCCCGCCTTTCGCCGTGTAAATGACTAGTCGTACAACCAAATGCAAATAATAAGAGTTGCGTTTGTTGGGGTGTAAGAGATTGATGGTTCTAGGTGAACGCATTTCCATGGCTTGCTACTTCTATGCTCATACGAGTGAGTGAAACTACAGAGTTGTCTCCGATTATATCGTAAGGTTCGTCTCTTGTAACGTTTTATTTTAAACTACAGTTACGTCCGAAAAGAAGAGTTCGGCAGCTGCCGCATAACACTCCTGCAGTACATCAGGAAGAGTCGTAGACTAATAATGTGAAGCGTGGCGCAACAGCAACGCGGTGGACGATAAACGCTTTACACTGAACTGCGTTGGACCTAAACAGATGCTGTCAGTGAAGATAAAGCGAATGTATCTGGAACTGATGGATGCCAGTGTGTAGATACAAGATACGTCAAACAGTAGGCAGAAAGGTTACAAACTGGAAGAAACCCCGTGCAAAAGCCTGCTTTCGAATGTCCATACGACTACAGGCCGTAAGTAAAGGCAAAATAAATTCACACGCGATATTGGTTTTGTTTTCAAACTCCAGCAAAGATAAGGACACCTTTTTTGGATTCATCATTTCTCCACAGCTTTTTTTCCTCTTTTTAATATCTCAGTGGTAAAACTCATTTTTACAATCTGAGGTTAAATGTTTGTGTGTGTTTGGAAGGTGTATGGGAATCCCCAGCCTGAACAGGGTAATTCAGTAAGAAAAAAGGGAACACACATCAGTTGCATATTACAGGCAGACAATGAAAGCTAGCACATTGCGCATGTAACTGGACAGAGGAAGGTGTAGGTCTGCGCGCGCTCCCCCTCCCCCCCCCTACACGCACGCGCCACGCGCGCATGCACACACACGCACACGCACTCTCTCTATACCAGTCTCTCTACGTGAGCACCATCCGCCATGCGTTACTCGTGCAACATCGCTGCATTAGTCCATTTCTCTCCACGCACGAATCAACAGGTCCCTGTTCATTGAATCGACAGCTTCAACCATTCGATTTCCCAGGTCTTGAAGAGGACCTCCCATATGTGGCACAAGGATTTTTATGTACCTCCACAGAAAGAAAAAATCTCAAGGTGTGAGGTCTGGTGACCAGGCAGACCAAAAGCACTGAATAAGATGTGCAAATTCCTGTACACAAAATGATTTCTCTTGTGTTGCAGTCGCCATGTTGGTACAGACAAACAACACCGCAGTTGTCAAGACTTTGAACCTTCCTCTAACCAGTGGCGTGCGCATTGTGTTCGGCTATAATAAACAATTGAAATGTATTCTTTCTTTTTGGATCACCCTGTATTTCTGGAAGAGTATATACAGATACTCATCTGAACTCCTGAAACAGTTCAAGGATCCTTGGTTAAGGAGAGATTACAGCGTTGCATTTTACGTGTTCCGCTTTTAATTATTTGCAGATTAGCGATTCTCGTCGGTGGATATCGTGTGGTAATGTGCTCACGGTCAGTGTTCAAATACGGCGACGAATTTGTGAGTACGCAACCTCTTCGTTGCTCCTTAACTTACCTGTATCTTTTTTTTTTTTTCTCTCATTTCATTTTCATACCGTTATGTATGTATGTAGGCTCGTAAAAGTTGTTGGCTTGGTATGCGGCACACGGGGCCATTTTCGAGCAAGAGTTTCTGCGGAAGTTGCTCATTTACGCGGAATCCACTCAAGTTTTCGCGTAGCTGCAGTCATTATTTTTCCTCTTTTTTTTTCTGGTGCGCCCTGCAGTCTCATCTGGAAGGGAGAGTCTTGTTAACGAGATTTGTCCGCGCTGTTTGTTGGCCAGCAGGCCGGCCGGCGGGCGCTGTGCGGACAGCAATCTTGGCGAGCGTCGCCGCTCATTGGAACAATTAGGAGGCCCCATTAGGGCAACAGCCTGCCCCTCAACTCACTCCCTCCCTCCCTCCCTCCCGCCCTCCCTCCCACCCTCCGCCGGAGATCTGCTTGTGCTGAGCGAGAGCCCCGGCCGCGACGCGAGTTAGCTGGCAAACTTTTCTGCCGCCGCGACAGAATACTTCGCACCCTGCTAGTCCAACGTGGGGAGGGCTGAACTCCAGCAACTGCTAACCGCTTCCGCCCTATTTCTCATTTTTCGCTTTAGTACCGTCGTTGATCTTGAGGGGTATCCCGAACAACGACGTGGTACATCGTATGCTGAGGATGGAGGTATTCTGCCGGGTTTACACGGATCATCACAGAGACCCGTGGCAGGTTTCTGGGAAGTAGGCAGACTGCGTCCCTGTATCACTACTTCCGGAACTCGAAATATTTGGTTTTATCGTGCTATGACCGTGTGTGAAATATCAGCTTAGTGGAGCCTCTCCGTCTACATACATTCATCTTTTGTTTGAACAATTTAGTTTACTATCCGTTTGTAGAATGTTTGAAGGCTTCTGTAGCGTTGCTTCGGATGATATTAACCAAACGGCACATTATTTTTTAGAGGTAGCTCCTAGTCATCTTCAGGTGCAACGAACAGCTGCCTGGTATGACTAATTTTGTACCGTAGACAATATCACCCAACATAACGCCAAAGAACCATCCTAGTAGTCATTGCGTCGAGAAAGCCTCAAAAAGCATATTCGCAGGTTCTTTGACTATTGTAATAAGAATAAAGAGAACCCGTTTATCTGTCGAATACCTGCCTAAGTTATTAAAAAGAGCATTGAGCATGTGTTGCCTCCATACCAATTTACATCTTGAATAAATTATTTTAAGTCTTCAAATATTATCCAACGTTGTTTTCACGTAAATATACTCAATGCAGCATCGTTTCTTAACTTAAAATATACAAAGATGTGTTGCAGGTGACATATCGCTGTACCCGTTCTTGACAAAGACTGACAGGGAAGTGAGAAAGTTAAATAAGACATACAGCGGGACATAAATTAATTGTTCAGTTATTTCTTTTTGTTACAGTTGACATTAAATCAACAGAATGAAATTGAACGCCTGCATCACTGAACGGTAATGGGACGGTAGCGTCAGTTAGGCCAAGTGCAGCGAAGATAATGCCGTCGGATTATTACGTCTGTCGCACGCATGTAATGAAAGAGAAACAAAATGCTTTTAGCAAGTATATGTTAAACTTAATAACATAACATGAAAATTAATTTATTAAACGCACATTAACATATATCATACTTCTATTAAGCCTTCTCGCTTGCAACCAGGCTAGAAGTAGAGCACTGCGAAACCTCAGGTATCTGTAGATGAAACGTCATATGCTCATCGTTTCCTCATATACAGAGTGCAGTTGATCGTCATTATATTTTTTAAATAACTGTCGACTAATGCGGAGTCGGAGATGAAATATAGTAATTTAACAAATTCCGTTTACTCTTCAGCCAAAAGTGAGATGGTTTAGGTGAGGCATACAGCTGTATCATCTATCAGTGGACTTGAATAGTTCGCCAATATTTCTGATCACGGATCAGAATGCTGTTGCTGATGGAATAGTATGCTTCGATTTATATACATTCTTAATGCCACTGTACATACTCGTGGTCTTAGAATGGCTAGCTTCGCTCTTGTGTGAATGTCCCATTTGAGAAATAGGTCACTTAAACAAGACATTCTGTAAACTAGAACAACACATGAGACTGACGTATGTTATACACAAACAAAACTGGACGACTGTCAGTGTGTGCTCTAAGCAGTTGCAAAATATCACGATCTAAACACAAGAAGTAGTTGAAACGTAACAAGTTCAGAAACTTTCAAATGTGCAGACAATGATTAAACTCTAATTACACATTTTGTAAAAATTATATTAATCTGCACGATTTGTATAGCATGCATCATTTGTTCAAAGTATCATTCAAAATGGTTCAAATGGCTCTGAGCACTATGGGACTTAACTACTGTGGTCATCAGTCCCCTAGAACTTAGAACTACTTAAACCTAACTAACCTAAGGACATCACACACATCCATGCCCGAGGCAGGATTCGAACCTGCGACCGTAGCAGTCGCGCGGTTCCGGACTGCGCTCCTAGAACCGCTGGACCACCTCGGCCGGCAAAGTATCATTCTCCCAGCTTCTATGCAGGTATTACTTGCAAATTTAAAATCATAAAATTTCACCAGTTTGGTGTTCAAATATGAGCCGAGAAACTTGCAAGAAAATGATCATTTGTATCTGCGGTTTCACTGGACATGTCGCAGCCAACGGTTTAGAGTATCGAAGAACAGTTGAAGCTGAGTTCTTTCAGTAATTTCTTTGCAATAAGACATCGATGAAATCGGGGAAACACCCGAAAACAACGTGTCATTCTTCATCATGACAACGGGAGCTATCATACAGTACGCGAAACAGGTGTTTCAAACAGCTGAGTATTAGATGGAGAAAAACATGTGGTTAATGTCGCATTGAACATATTGATCTGAATTGTCGCCCCGGCTTCTTTTTGTTACCTTACATCAGCCAAAATATTACATGGACAGTGCTGCATCCTAGGGTTTAGGCCATCCCGCGGTACAGCCAGGTCTACCAGCTTGCCTGCGCACAACGTCACAACGTAGAAGGCGCCATCTCGGACAGGTGGCGTCAGTATCGCCGCACTACTTGCTGACGCCACGGCATAATATCCGTCCGCTCCGCTGCTGTTTAAGAGGCCGCACGACCCTGAGCCAACAGTTCCAGTTGGGAGCCACTGAATTGTGACTCGGTGAGGCGAAGCGACCAGCAGTCACTTCAGAGCTGTACGAGGGAGTTGGCCAGCGATGATCATAGAGTAACCTTCGAGTGACCAGCCAGACCTCTTTTGTGTCCACGAATATGTACAGACTGGACAACGTCCAGCAAGCCGGCTAGCGTGGATTGGACTTTGAATGAGGAACGTATAACTTAACCAGTTTGGACTTTCTTTCTAAGCGATACATAATTAGCGTGCGTATTTCATTGAGTCTCCTCATATGAATTGAACGGTATATATTGTGCGGACAGCTAATTTCATCACCTTGAGAAGTGGTTGTGTCTTCCAAAACTGTGTTTACGAGATACCGACATAAGAATGGAAAATTTTTGTAGAATGAATCGAACGCTTGCGGAAGTGTATAAATTGTAAATAGGAATATCGTGTTTCTCAAAAAAGTGATTTGTACCACAACAGTGTTAGTTTTCCTTGTTTTTCTAAAACTGGAAAGATGGCCCTCGCGTCATCCACTCGAGAAGTGCTTGCCAAAGTACACACATCGTTTCCGTTCGTTTATCACTGTAACTCTCCCTTTACTCACATATACTCGTATTTCCTTACGGTATCACTGCACTTCCTACCATCATCACCACCACCACCACTATCACTACTGAAGCCCGTTGACATAACGAGTAATCTTTATAGTTCCCTCTTGTCCAGACTGCAAGACTGTCCCCTAACTGCCGGCCGCTGTGGCCGAGCGGTTCTAGGCGCTTCAGTCCAGAACCGCGCTGCTGTTACGGTCGCAGGTTAGAATCTTGCCTCGGGCATGGATGTGTGTGATGTCCTTAGGTTAAGATAGGTTTAAGTAGTTCTACGTCTAGAGGACTGATGACCTCAGATGTTAAGTCCCATAGTGCTTAGACCCATTTGAACCCTTTGTCCCCTGACTCTTCTACTCTCCACAGTTATATACGAGGGCTTGCTGAAAAGAAATTGCTTAATATTTTTAATATGAAAATTGTAAAAACTTTTTAACTAAAACCATGTTAACATTCTACATCTTAAGTCTTTATATCTACATATTTGCGAACATAGTCACGCTGTCGACGAAAACATCGTTCTTAACGAGAGACCAGTTAGTTGATACCATCACTGTAGAATGTTTTATTTCGTTGACAGAGCCACAACCTCACCTCTGCTTCCCCCGCTTCATCACTATCGAAGTGAACTGGTCGAAGGTGTTTTTTAAGTGTTGGGAGCAGATGATAATAGGATGGGACCAAGTCGGGACTGTATTGAGGATGATGGATGACGTTGAACCCAAGGTGTTGGATTGTTGCAGAGCGGGTGTGCGGTCTGGCAGCAGGAGATGGTGCTCCATGTATTGACGTATTCTCTGAACTCGAAACTCTGTTACAACGCGCTGTTTCTCAGGCACTGAAATACACTCCTGGAAATTGAAATAAGAACACCGTGAATTCATTGTCCCAGGAAGGGGACACTTTATTGACGCGTTCCTGGGGTCAGATACATCACATGATCACACTGACAGAACCACAGGCACATAGACACAGGCAACAGAGCATGCACAATGTCGGCACTAGTACAGTGTATATCCACCTTTCGCAGCAATGCAGGCTGCTATTCTCCCATGGAGACGATCGTAGAGATGCTGGATGTAGTCCTGTGGAACGGCTTGCCATGCCATTTCCACCTGGCGCCTCAGTTGGACCAGCGTTCGTGCTGGACGTGCAGACCGCGTGAGACGACGCTTCATCCAGTCCCAAACATGCTCAATGGGGGACAGATCCGGAGATCTTGCTGGCCAGGGTAGTTGACTTACACCTTCTAGAGCACGTTGGGTGGCACGGGATACATGCCGACGTGCATTGTCCTGTTGGAACAGCAAGTTCCCTTGCCGGTCTAGGAATGGTAGAACGATGGGTTCGATGACGGTTTGGATGTACCGTGCACTATTCAGTGTCCCCTCGACGATCACCAGTAGTGTACGGCCAGTGTAGGAGATCGCTCCCCACACCATGATGCCGGGTGTTGGCCCTGTGTGCCTCGGTCTTATGCAGTCCTGATTGTGGCGCTCACCTGCACGGCGCCAAACACGCATACGACCATCATTGGCACTAAGGCAGAAGCGACTCTCATCGCTGAAGACGACACGTCTCCATTCGTCCCTCCATTCACGCCTGTCGCGACACCACTGGAGGCGGGGTGCACGATGTTGGGGCGTGAGCGGAAGACGGCCTAACGGTGTGCGGGACCGTAGCCCAGCTTCATGGAGACGGTTGCGAATGGTCCTCGCCGATACCCCAGGAGCAACAGTGTCCCTAATTTGCTGGGAAGTGGCGGTGCGGTCCCCTACGGCACTGCGTAGGATCCTACGGTCTTGGTGTGCATCCGTGCGTCGCTGCGGTCCGGTCCCAGGTCGACGGGCACGTGCACCTTCCGCCGACCACTGGCGACAACATCGATGTACTGTGGAGACCTCACGCCCCACGTGTTGAGTAATTCGGCGGTACGTCCACCCGGCCTCCCGCATGCCCACTATACGCCCTCGCTCAAAGTCCGTCAACTGCACATACGGTTCACGTCCACGCTGTCGCGGCATGCTACCAGTGTTAAAGACTGCGATGGAGCTCCGTATGCCACGGCAAACTGGCTGACACTGACGGCGGCGGTGCACAAATGCTGCGCAGCTAGCGCCATTCGACGGCCAACACCGCGGTTCCTGGTGTGTCCGCTGTGCCGTGCGAGTGATCATTGCTTGTACAGCCCTCTCGCAGTGTCCGGAGCAAGTATGGTGGGTCTGACACACCGGTGTCAATGTGTTCTTTTTTCCATTTCCAGGAGTGTAGCTCTGTTACACACCGCTATGACGTTAATAACGTTTGTTTCATTTAAAAGAAATTTGGAATGGAATCGCTATTTTAAGCACTTCCTTAATTTTTCTTGTTACATCTTTGTTGCTCATTACAGACTTACGTTGATGTAATCCACACATGAATCAGTGCTAATGTTTACAGTGTTCATAATGTTTATTAGAAGAATATGTTGCAATATATTTATTGTCAGTGTCGTGCGAGGAAGATTCGGAGACGAAATACACTATCTCATTCAAATCTGGACGTTACTACAGCATAGCGAGAAGCGCACTTGCCAGTAGGAAAGGAAGCGAGGGGAATAATTCCGTCTGTAGAGAAGCAGCCACAGCAGAATGGATCAGTTAGGAGAGGTCATTGACGTCGAACGCCGTGTAGGCACTGGGCGTCACTTAAGTACAAAATTGGGTTAACGAAAGGAATATGGATGAACATCATCAAAAGCAAAACGTGGATAATGGAATGTAATCGAATTAAATCAGGGGATGCTGAGGGAATTAGATTAAAAAATGAGACACTTGAAGTAGTAGAGGAGTTCTGCTATTTAGGGAGCAAAATAACTAATGTTGGTCGAAGTAGAGGGGATATCTAATGTGGACTGGCAATCGCAAGAAAAGCGTTTCTGAAGAAGAGAAATTTATTAACATCGAATATAGATTTAAGTGTCAAAAAGACTTGTATGAAAGTAGTTGTCTGGAGTGTGTAGCTATGTATGGAAGTGAAACATGGACGATAAATTGTGTAGACAAGAAGGGAACAGAAGCTTATGTGATGCTACAGTAAATCGCTGAAGGTTAGATGGATAGATTGCGTAACTAATGAGGTGGTACTGAATAGAATTGGGGAGAAGAGGAATTCGTGGCGCAACTTGACCAGAAGAAGGGATCGGTTGGTAGGGCATATTCTGAGGCATCAATGGATCACCAATTTAGTATTGGAGGGCAGCATGGAGGGTAAGAATCGTAGAGGGAGACAAAGAGATGAATACACTAAACAGATTCAGACGAATGTAGGTTGCAGTAGGTACTGGGAGGTGAAGAAGCTTGCACAGGATAGAATAGCATGGAGAGCTGCATCAAACCAGTCTCCAGACTGAAGACCACAACAACCACAACACGTGCATACGGCCAAATTTGACATAGAAGTTGCGGAGGATAAATTAGTAGCGAAGTAAGTCGTGAAATTCGCAACGTCTTCGAGAAGTAGCAAGCTATGTCTAACGCAGGTGGGCTTACGTCCTGCGGCTGCAGCTGTAACATTCCAGCAAAGAGCCCCTCAGCAGAGTCTAGACTTTCCTATCTCTTTCGTGATCCTCGGTGTTTCTGCTCCACACACTGCATTATAATTCCGGCTCATCGTGGTTTACACCCGTTTACCATCACCGGTGACAATAATGATCACAAATGAGTCGCCTTCCCTGTTGAAACAGTTGACTAAGCGTTACGCGCTGTCGACACGTTCGACTCTGTCTCTTCTAGTACGCTGCCTTGGTATCCATCGCGAAAAGACTTCGTGCAAACAGAGTTCATTACGGAGTGTTTGGTAGAGGGACCAAAAGTTATACCGATAGAAGACGCTGCGATATCAGTGGTAAGTCGTCCATCCACTAAAGCCCTCTCTTGAGTCTGCTGAATATTTTGGATCGTGGGGGACGCTGATGAGCGTCTTGCTGCCGTTTCATGTTTCTCACTCGACGGGTCGTTTCCAACCATCTCGCTCCACAAATAAGAACTTCACGTGACACAAAATTGTTCCCGTATTACGCTGAAAGTTTGCGATGAACTCCGGCCAAAGAAATCGAATCGCCGCTTTTTGTTAGTCTTGGCTGCAAACTGCTAGGAGATCGGACACTATTACGAAGTCACTGACACAATGCAACTGGAGTGGCTGTCGTTGAATGGTGCGTATACTGCTCCATTCTTACTAACGGTAAGCGTGCTTGCACAGAAATCCGTGTGAGAATTTTAAAAATGCGTTATAACGAAAGAGTAGATAATTTTTTACTTTTCCTGTATATTGAAATACAAGGATGAAGCAGTAATTAATTCCCGACGTTCTTTAAAAAAGCCATTAATATAGATACACAAACGTCCTTGGTTGTGCTTCACATTTGATGTTTGCTCCCAGCGCCAGTGAAGTTTCGAACTGTCTTGGCAGATGGCAGAGCCGTATAGTACAGCGTCAAAATAGCGTCTACATACGACTGACGCTACAAACAGCGTGCTGTTATTGAGTTATTGTGTGGAGAAAAAGAAACCGTGGTAACATCCATAAATGTTTGTGTGCAGTGTATAGTGATGCTGCAGTTGATAGTACAGTTAGGCGACGGGTAAAGTAAGTTACAGCCTCAGGAAATGCAGAAACAGAGCTGCATGATCAGCCACGCTCGGGACCTCCTGTCACAGCCACTGCTGCCGACATGCTGAATCGTGCGTATACCATTATTCGTGCCGGTTAAAGATTTTCTACGGGGAACACACTTTGCAGATAAGAAGAGCGTCAGACATGCAGTGAAAACATGACAACTCCTTCAGGACAAGAGCTTTTACCAGCAGGGAATACATTCCCTTCCACAACTGTGTCGTATGGCCATAACACGTGATGGAGACTACGTAGAAAAGTATGTTATGGACATGTTGATGTATATTGTCACCAAATTCTGACTATTAACAATAAATATGTTATGGGGGGAAAATGTACTTTGTGTAGTTTCTTGCTTAATTGTGCGCTGCGGGTTGTACCGGTGCGTTCTTGTTTCCATTTTGTGTACAATATTTCGACAGCCGAGCAAGCATTCTTTTTCAGATGGTGCGTGTTTTGTTGTTATGTGAACCCGCTGGCTGGAATCCAACCATATGGTGACTGTTGTTGGTCTCGTGCTGCTGTTTATAGCTCTGTTAGATTCCCGACTACCACTTCGCCCTTGCATGTTGTTTTGTTTTAGCGAACTCACACTCCAATTAGTTCACAACTTCTTAGGTAGGTCAGCATTCTTAGATGTCGACCTCCCATATGGATAAACTCTGCCAAATTAAAGCTCGCTGAACTACCTAAAAAGATGCCGAACATGTAGCGGGCGTCGCGAATCGAAATCAGTTATAAACAGCGGCGCGAGACGCACAATAATTCTCTTTGAAGTCCAAGCAGCGAGTGCACGTGACAGCAAAACTCGCAGCACCTGGAGAAGACGGCTGGCTCTTTCGTCGAAACTTGGTGCATAAACTGGAAACAACAACTCGACAGAACGATCTGAAACACACCATTAATCAATTAGACCGAGAAAACCTGAGAAATCACATGATTTATTATTGTTATAATTTTAGGCACCTGTGGCGCGTTGAAAGCAGAGATAACAAACGTTGATCGGGTTAGACGGAGAGACAGTAGTTGACTGTAATCCTCTCTCCCCATCAGGACTCTGGATTCGCGTTTGAGTACAACCATGTGATATGCGTCAGTTTAATTTAAATCATAAAAAGGGCGACACGAGGAGCAGCACACTTGGCTGTGGAATGGAGGGCTCAGCGAGGTAAACATAAAAGGGCAGTAGCATTGACACACACACACACACACACACACACACACACACACACACAGTGCTTTATTATACAAACTGAGTAGTGTTTGTATCAGAATTTATTGTAAGGTCAGCCGGCCGGGGTGGCCGAGCGGTTCTAGGCTCTACAGTCTGGAACCGCGTGACCGCAACGGTCGCAGGTTCGAATCCTGCCTCGGGCATGGATGTGTGTGATGTCCTTAGGTTAGTTAGGTTTAAGTAGTTCTAAGTTCTAGGGGAGTTATGACCTCAGAAGTTAAGTCCCATAGTGCTCCGCGCCATTTGAACCATTGTAAGGTCAAGAATTACGCCCGCAGGCCGTTAAATTTTTGACAGTTAAATTTTTCAAAACAGTTAAATCATCTACAAGGATTCAAATTCTAAATGACTTCTGGGTTGTAACACAAACATTATTTAATTGCATAAGTCAGTCTTGTTCGTCCAAAATGACAATGATCACAACTAGACTTGAACTCTCACACTAGTTCAGAATTTTTAAGCGAGCCATTAACTCAGATTGCAGTAATAGTGCTCTGACAGTAGTAAACATTATATGCGGAAATCGGGTTAATAGCACGACAAGAAAATGTCGTTTAAAGCAGTAAATAATCAAACCGAAGAGCACAGATGTTGCATAATTCTATTACTAGAAATCAGAGCTGTAAAATGTTAGGTCCTAATGGCGATAAAACTAAGACCAAAAACCTCTCATTTTAAGCAGCAATAATTAATCATAGAAGTTTCTGGACATTCATATAAGCAAGCAATTTAAGGTATATTAAAATCATAACTCCATAAAATTGATCTTGAGAATCAGCCAATAATACAATAAGGCATTACAATAATCAAGTGTTTGAACAGACGAGCACCACCGAGGAGCCGTTACTTCCCCTACGGTTGGGAAAGCAAGACAGATGCAGAGGTACTTCAAGAACAGGCCGCACGCAGCTGACAGAACCAGCGTTCAGCAGTTCCTTGGGAGCCGAAACTGTCTCTCTCCAGCAGATCCCTGTAACCGCCCCGCTGGAAACACAGAGACGCGCCACGCCTGCTCCTCATGCGGCTTGGCCCACTGAGGAAATACCAAAGCACTACTCGCGCTACAGTCGTCCCCTCGCATAGCAACAGGAAAGGTACACAACTTGCGGCACCCAGAAGAAGGCAAGGTCTACTCTCGAGCGCTGTTTGTTTCCAGTCTCGCTCCGAGCCACCCCTCTGCTGCGCGCAAAGGCCGGTAAAAGGCGCTACAGCCCCTGGTAAGCGCGCAGCTGAGAGAGAGCACGAAGCCGAAACCATACACTGTGGGCGCGCCATGCGGTTCGCCGTGTTTACCGTGTTGATGGTGTATCAAACGATTTACTTTAGAAATCGTCAGCTGTCGACTCTGTGCAGTGCTGACGCTGTTACACTACTGGTCATTAAAATTGCTACACCATGAAGAAGTGCAGATGATAAATGGGTATTCATTGGACGAATATATTATACTAGAACTGACGTGTGATTACAGTTTCACACAATTTGGGTGGATAAATGGTGAGAAATCAGTAGCCAGAACAACCACTTCTGGCCGTAATAACGGCCTTGATACGCCTGGCCATTGAGTCAAACAGAGCTTGGAAGGCGTGTACAGGTACAGCTGCCCATGCACTTCAACACGATACCACAGTTCATCAAGAGTAGTGACTGACGTATTGTGACCAGCCTGTTGCTCGGCCACCATTGACCAGACGTTTTGAGTTGATGAGAGATTTGGAGAATGTGCTGGCCAGGGCAGAGTCGAACATTTTCTGTATCCAGAAAGATCCGTACAGGACCTGCAATATGCGGTCGCGAATTATGCTGCTGAAATGTAGGGCTTCGCAGGGATCGAATGAAGGGTAGAGCCACGAGTCGTAATACATCTGAAATGTAACGTCCACTGTTCAAAGTGCCGTCAATGCGAACAAGAGGTGACCGAGACGTTAACCAATGGCACCCCATACCATCACGCCAGGTGATACGCCAGTATGGCGATGACGAATACACGGGTGCGACCATCATGCTGCTGTAAACAGAACCTGGATTCATCCGAATTAATTCGTGCACCCAGGTTCGTCGTTGAGTACACCATCGCAGGCGTTCCTGTCTGTGATGCAGCGTCAAGGATAACTGCAGCCACGGTCTCCGAGCTGATAGTTCATGCTGCTGCAAACGTCGTCGAACTGTTCGTGCAGATGTTTGTTGTCTTGCAAACGTCCCCATCTGTTGACTCAGGGATCGAGACGTGGCTGCACGATCTGTTACAGCCATGCGGGTAAGATGCCTGTCATCTCGACTGCTAGTGATATGAGACCGTTGGGATCCAGCACGGCGTTCCGTATTACTCTCCTGAACCCACAGATTCCATATTCTGCTAACAGTCATTGGATCTCGACCAAAGCGAGCAGCAATGTGGCGATGCGATAAACCGCAATCGCGATAGGCTACAATCCGACCTTTATCAAAGTCGGAAACGTGATGGTACGCATTTCTCCTCCTTACACGAGACATCACAACAACGTTTCACCAGGCAACGCCGCTCAACTGCTGAGAAATCGTTGGAAACTTTCGTCATATCAACACGTTGTAGGTGTCGCCACCGGCGCCAATCTTGTGTGAATGCTCTGAAAAGCTAATCATTTGCATATCACTGCATCTTCTTCCTGTCGGTTAAATTTCGCTTGTGTAGCACGTCATCTTCGCTGTGTAGCAATTTTAATGGCCAGTAGTGTAGATACTATGGACAGTAGATTTTGCTTCTTGAGTAACATTTCTCGGTGAACGAGTGAGTGAGTTAAGACAGAGTGGATGAAATTTAATAACTGGGCGAACACCTGCGACGGCACCGCGAGCTGTCGTTCGCGGCAGACCGCTGGTGGGATGTAATTGGCGCCGGCACATCTGCGGCCCTGCGTCCTCCTCCTAAAACAAGGAGCCCGACGGCAGTGCGCGGCGACTTCTTTGTGAGCCCGCCGGCGCGGCAGAGCGCGGTCATTAAGGAGCGGCTGGAGGGCCCTCGCTGCCGGCGTAATTCCAGTGGCCGCTTGTCGCAACATGGCGCGGCCGCCCCCTGTCGCCTCGCCTGGCTTCCATTTCTTTGCCGATCTTCCCGAGGTCAGTACGCCATCCCTCCCTTATTTCCATTTTCATATCTCCGTCCGCGTAGAAGACCAGAGATGTACTGATTATTCTCCAACAGCTATTATTAAAACTGCGGCCAAGCTGTGCTCGAAAAGTATGCCGCTCGTTTGGACACCACGTTGACGGAGACTCTGGGTGGGAGGGGGGGGGGGGCGGCAAGAGGAGGAGGAGGAGCAGAAGAATAAGACGACCGACGAGGTGAACACAGGAACTCGTTCCGGTGGACAAACAAGTCTTAACGACTGCCTCGTTTCCATGTAAATGCGCCGTCAGACAGGCAAAAGCTGTCGTCTCGCAGCGGCTACAAACGGCTGTGGTACGCATTGCTTCGCTTCGGCGTCGGTTCATACTTGAGGCGTAGTTGCTGTCATCGTTTTCTGCGATTCGGACCATTAGCCGAACAGGTTGTATGCGTGACTTATTTCGTATTAATTTCTCCAACTTTTTGGTAAATTAGGCTAAATTTCATTTCTATTATCTCTGCAAGTTGAGCGCGTGTATTTGTCGAGTTGCCATGACCAATAACTTGAGATAGATGTGCTTGTGTTTCAGAATACCGCCCCTACAATTAGCGGTGTGTAAGTTTCTTTGTTCGTTTAAACGTGAGGAACGCTGGATATGCTGAGTGTGCCTGACCGCCATGGTAAACCTGTTACAAACTATTCTTCGCTCATTTTCCTACAAGCAATAGGACATTTTACCTCATTTCATTTATTTAAGACAATCTTCCGTGCCTAGTGGAAGAAAAGGCAAGACTAAAAACATAATCACCACAACGTGATGAAAGACGAAATGATTGGAATTTAACTGCGTTTTGTGCGGCACAATGAAATAAAATATCGTGGATGCAGGGGTTCACTGCGCGTGATCTTCCCATGGTAAGAAACATTCCTGCCCTTGCATTGACCAACAAATAATGTGCTCACAAAGAGTAGGACCATTATTTGTAGTAGATTTTCTTGGAGGGAAATACAGCGGATTTTGTTTTTCGTTGTCATTGTGCTATTCTTTCTTAAAGCTCAGAAAGAAGTGGTGTGCACATTGAAAAATTAAAGCATGGAATTTACACATTTAGATAATCTTTCATTTCTTCTAAATTTATTGCTTTTTCTCTGTCTGATGTTGAAAATGATGTGAAACTAACATTTACATTCCTTCGAAGAAAATGAAATGTAATGTATCTGTTGTGCTTTTTCCTGTTTTCTTACATTGTGACGTTTCACACTTCCGGCGTTTCCCATGAAGTCCACAGTTCTTGATTGAAGATGTATATCTTAATTTTGCGCGGAAATTTAGAGATAATTAAGTTGCTTTTGATTGCTTGGTTCTAAAAACATTCAAATGTGTCTGAATTGCTAAGGGACCAAACTGCTGAGGTCAACGGTCCCTAGATTTGCACACAACTTTAACTTATGCTAAGAACACACACACACACACACACACACACACACACACACACACGGCTGAGACAGCACTCAAACCTCCGGCGGGAGTGGCCGCGCAATCCGTGGCACCGTGGGTGCTTGGTTCTGTTATCTTATTTACACCGTTGTTTCTCCGTAGTTTGCCATTATTCTGAATACACTGGTAATATAATAATAATAATAATGATAATAATAATAATAATGATAATAATACTCTTCCGTTATCCTGTCGTTCTCAGTTGCAGAAATCGGTGGCCCACTGGAGTGTTTACTAAGCAATGCAACACACTTTTTTTCTCAGCTAATTTCGGTTAAAATAGGTCCTGAATTTGTTGTGGGACATCTTGGAATACTCCCGCTTCAGCCTGTGTAGTTCCGTAAAGTTCCGATAGGTGACGGCGCTATACGCAGCCTTCAAAATGGCGTCTGAAACGGAGATGCGTTCCGAGCAAAGAGGTGTCATTGAGTTCATTTTGGAGGAAAACTAGTGCACCGTAGATACTCATAGGCGATTGTAGAAAGTCTACGGACACCTGGCAGTGAACATAAGCTCGGTAGGTTTCTGGGCGAGGCATCTGCCATAATCTCAACAACGTCGCGCAAACCTGTCCGATCCCCCGCGTGCCGGCTGGCAGCATGCAGCCTCAGGAAATTTAATTTGTATTGTAAACGATAATTTTCGTTCATATAACAGACTGCTTCAGGCAGACATTTAAAAAAAATCGCCTGCTATAAACTGAAAATACACACACCCTGATAAGCTGCATCCAGAAAATTTGCTGTATCTCTTTGCGTCGAAAGAAGCGTAGTCGATCCACCATGCGTCTAAATATTCTTTCCTTAGCGCACTCGTTGGAACCCTGAATTTTTTTTTTGTTAAAATTCTTTTTTCTTCAATACATGATACATAAGCAACCCACCACATAATACATTAGTGGGTCACAATTGATACTAACACAATTACTACTATTGCAGCTTTTTATTCTAAGAATGCTAGTCCTATTACTGTTCCATTATGGGCACTACTGCTATCAGTGGCTATCTCCTAAAGTTACCAATATGTGACGTCTACTACTTACGCTAGTCTACCTGCAACGTAACAGGTGTGCCAGCGTATATATAAACCTATATTAGTTGGCCGTGCTCACCGAGCTAATCCCGGTGAGCATTCCCCTGTCACCGGGCTGGCCCAGAGTGGTTGATCGCTGCAGTACTACACCAATGTTGCTATCCTACATCTAACCTTATATTTAGTCCTGTGTCAAATCCGATGAGTGTCAGAATCGGGTAAAAGCTGCACTCGCCCCCTAATCCCAGACGCACATCTTGAGCTGGGCCTCATGTCATGTACCTGCGTCGTCCAGCGTCGAGAACAGCGAGTGTTTTTCGCAGGAGGGAGACGTCGCGGGGTTACCGCCTGGGGGCGCCGGCTCTTTCCTTGTTCCGGACGGCGCGTGTTTTTCTGTCGCGCTGTGAGTGGCGGCCGTGGTTTCGATTACAGGCTGACGCAGAGGGGCGCGCGGCCAGCTGTTTGCAAGACGCCGCGTCCTGCCTGCACGCGGTGTCAACGCAGTGCTCCACGGAGCGAGGTGCCGCTGACCTAAACCCCGCCCCGCCATCCAGATTTAGGTTTTCCGTGGCTCCATAAATCAATTAATGCAAATGGTGGGGTGGTTCGTTCAAACTGGAAACCAACACATTCTTTCCCGAATTCGTGCTTGGGTTCCGTCCTCTTGGAATCGTCGTCAACGAGGCATTGAGACACACATCTTTCTTCCTATCAGCGTGCTACTTAGACACATACTACATTGATTTTTATGTTCACAACTTAAAGCTACTAGGGATGGACACTCCCGTTCACCTTTAGAAACTGCACACATCAAAAAATGTTTTGCCATCACCCCGGTTCCCAGAACTCCTGAAGATAGACGTAGACTGTACGTATTGTATCACAGACAGTCTCTTTGACTGTTCAGAGATGTGTCTAAAGCCGCCCAAAGATGTAAACAACCATGCATGAGCAGCTCCTATTAGACGGAGGTGGTACGACAGCCGATCAGTTCCAGCATTCCGCCAGGAAGGAGGTACACGGCTGGTGTTCCCTGTAGTTCAACATGCCTAGATGGTCAATATCGCGGTTCCATCGGGTCCTTATTGTTACTTCGTGACAGAAAGGGCTCTCAACAAGAGAAATGTCCCGGAGTGAACCAAAGCGATGTTCCGACGTGGAGGAGATACACAGAGACAGGAACTGTCGATAACAAGTCTCGCTCAGGCCGCCCAAGGGCTACTACTGCAGTGGATGACCGCTAGCTACAGATTATGGCTAGGAGGAACCCTGACAGCAACGCCACCATGTTAAATAATGATTTTCGTGCCGCCACAGGACATAGTGTTATATCCCAAACTGTGCGCAATATGCTGCATGATGCGCAACTTCACTCCAGACGTCCATGACGAGGTCCATCTTTGCAACCACGACATAGCGCAGTGCGGTAGAGATGGGCGCAACAACATACCAAATGGACCACTCAGGATTTGCATCACGTTCTCTTCACCGATGAGTGTCGCATATGCCTTCAACCAGACAATTGTCGGAGACGTGTTTGGGGGCAACCCGGTCAGGCTGAACGCCTCAGACACTCTGTCCAACGAGTGCAGTAAGGTGGGGGTTCCCTGCTGTTTTGGGGTGGCATTATGTGGGGCCGACGTACGCCTCTGGTGGTCATGGAAGGCGCCGTGATGTCTGTACGATACGAGAATGCTTTCCTCCGACCGATAGTGCAACCATATCGGCAGCATATTGGCGAGGCATTCGTCTTCATGGACGACACTTTACGCCCCTATCGTGCAAATCTTATGAATGACTTCCTTCAGGATAACGACATAGCTCGACTAGAGTGGCCAGCATGTTCTCCAGACGTGAACCCTATCGAACATGCCTGGGATAGATTGAAAAGGGCTGTTTATGGACGACGTGGCCCACCAACCACTCTGAAAATCTACGCCGAATCGCCGTTGAGGAGTGGGACAATCTGGATCAACAGTGCCGTGATGAACTGATAGCTAGCATGCCACGACGAATACAGTAATGCATCAAATGCAAGAGGACGTGCTACTGGGTATTGGAGGTACCGGTGTGTACAGCAATCTGGACCACAACCTCTGAAGGTCTCGCAGTACGGTGGCACAACATTAAATATGTGACATTCATGAGCAGTAAAAGGGCGGAAATGATGTTTATGGCCGGCCACGGTGGCCGAGCGGTTCTAGGCGCTTCAGTCCGGAACCGCGCTGCTGCAACGGCCGCAGGTTCGAATCCTGCCTCGGGCATGGATGTGTGTGATGTCCTTAGGTTAGTTAGGTTTTAAGTAGTTCTCAGTTCTAAGGGACTGATGACCTCAGGTGCTAAGTCCCATCGTGCTTAGAGCCATTTGAACCATTTTGATGTTTGTGTTGATCTCTCCTCCAATTCTCTGTGCAGTTTCCGGTACTCTCGGAACCGAGGTGGTGCAAAACTTTTTTTGACGTGTGTAGTTGACCGGTGACGGTTGCACGTTTTTCGTGTATTTTTGTAACTAGACTGAAAAATGTTCCTGTCGCAGCACAGAAAGGCGAATATGTTCTGGGCAGATTTAAAAATGTAAAAGAAGAGAACTATCTTTGACTTACCTGGCAGCCTCAAAGAGATTTAAGACAAAATATCTTGACATATTCACGCTTTTTAACTTGTTAGTATTAGTACCTATGTCATATAATATAAATCATCGTGTCAAGTAAAGTAACATGATATGTGATGGCATGTCTTATAACATGATATGTGCCGTCATGTCATCCAAAATAGCATAATTTGTCGTATCGTGCAGTATGACACAACGTGTCATTAAAGTTTAGGATGCGTGTTTCCCCACTATGGGATACTTTCTATTGTAGATGCATCCCACTCTCTATATGCACATAAATTTGTGTCTATTTGTTCTTACACCCCTCACTATACTTGCAAAAGGGGGGTGGGTCTAAGAGAGCTCACTACGCTAGAGAAGTAGGGTTAAACTGTAAAGAAAGAAAAAGAGGGGCGAATATGTAAAGATGTTCCGATTTAAGTGTCTCTGAAGCTGCCAGGCAAGTCGAAAAGCTAGTTCCCTGTTTTGAATACTAACTCCGCCCAAGATATATTCACCTTTTTTGTGATACGATAGCAGAATTTTTCATTCTGGTTCCCAACTTTTACTCTACCTTTATTTTGATTTGTGTTGACTCGGGCGACGACTGATCCCGTATAGATTTTTTTTAATGCCTCATATCGTGGCAAAGAATAAAGCTTCCACAAAATAGGACGACCATTAATTACATAAATGTGCCTACCTTCTTACAAAATTTGAATTTATTTGCAGTGGTAAGCGTGAAAAAAGTTAACAAACGTGTTCTTTGCACTTTAAATCCAAACAGTACATATACCAGTGCTCCCAATAGCTTAGCTTTAATTTTAGTCCAATTCAAATCCTTTGCAAAATGAATTAATCGATTTACACAGTTGTTTAACATACTGTAACATAGCTACAGTAAGACAGATGTTCGAAGGGCTACACTAAAGGCCCCTGGTCTGGAATAAACTAAAAACTTATTACCCCATATTCCTAGATCAAGGACGTGTAAAACATTTTACGTAACTCGCTCGAGTACTTCAGATTTTTGATAACTGTGTTTGCCTTTTATATATTAGGTATATATTTATCTATTATGTATATTAAAAATCAACAGCCTATGTCTGTCCGAATCAGGGTATTGCTAAAACATTTGAAATATATCGATCAAGAAGAGATTTTAGGTATTTAAATTTCCCCTGCATATATTACATATTTATTTATGTGTAATATACGTTTTAAAAGATAGGTATATAAAAACACGCACTTATTCTAATGCAACGTTGTTTCAAAGTATCTAAGCAAGTGGTGAAGAGCTTTCGGAGATAAACTATTTTTTTATATAGCTATCCACAAATTTTCCATCCATGGAATAGCCGGTGTCAGTCTATCAGTTGTCTTAATTCTCACCGGCAGTCAGTCATGGTGTAATTACGTGCGGCACAAAAAAGAAGACACGTCAGGCAGACAGCTGACGTAATCTGTTCGGAGGCTGTGGTAAAGCCGATTATAGCCTATTTAAATGCACAGATTATGTTTTCGTAAAGCTGACAAGCTCCTCATTAAGTGGCCCTATCGCACGTACTTCATAATACTCTAAGTGAGAAGGTTTCCATTGTTTTTTGTTTTTCTCATCTATGCTTTTCGGTTCTGTAACAAGCGCTGCTAAGTGCTTATTGTAAAACTTTAAGAGCGTGATTATGAACCTGAAACACTGAATGTTTCCTTAAATAGCTTATTATTAGAGTATTTTTCTTCCCCACTTTTACATCTTTCGAAAGACTGTTTTCAGAGGCAGAATATCGACACCTCTGTCAGAGATCACGTTTACGTCACTTCTAGCTAGAACTATTTCGTATATGAGAGTGAATTGCATTTCATTCGATTACTGTTGGTTTACAAGAAATTATTTGGCCATAATCATTCAACAACTGACTGGCGTCCACAAAAGACAATGACGTGCAAGTAACAAAACTTCGAAAACAAAAGATACTACCAGCACCCAGATAATCTCTGGTCGCGACGTTAGGTGGAAAATGTGAATTGAGTGTTCATCAAACGTGTTACTTAGCATCTATGTTAAAGGAGCTAGTGACTTTTAATTTCTACCATGGGTCACAACTATAAAGGCGAGAAGTTGAGTAAATAGTGTCCGCTGTAAGAGACGAATTTCAGTTCAGACATCACATAGGCTGTTACTGCTAATTCAATAAACACGCTGACACTTAATGATTCCTTTCAACTTTCGCATAATGTATAGTAACATGTGTCTCCCTAGTAGAAATCCAGCACTACTGATAGGCAGTCGATTGAACATTTTCTGCCGAATGTCGTGACAAGAAATTCCTTGCCTGGGTAATATATTTAATGAAGATACACAAACACGGGCTGCCTCACTTGCTTTGTGTATCCGGATTATCGCTCCCGACTCTTGCTACAGGTCATCTACGGATCCAAATCTAGTTACTGCGAATCGTAGTTGGTTAAGGTTAATTACTTTAAAAGTGGTCTCGGTGCCTTCAGGTATTACGATGGCTTCAAGTATCTAAGGTAATACCATTTAGTTTTCGAGGTTTGATCTCTTGCACGAAAGTTTCTTTGGACGTTAGTCAGTTATTTGATGATGGCCTAATAAGCCGAGAACCGGATTCTAATAAGCAATATATTAGTGGAACACGATGCACTGTTCACTTTTCACCCTTTAAGATGTAAGAGAGCTTACTCAAAAAGACTTCAAGAAGCTTTTTGTCTTTTATTTATTTATCCATTTCATTGTCCTAGAACATGTAGTTAGGAACATGAATCAGACAACTAGAAAGGACAAAATCAGTAGTGAGGTGAATAGAAAAGTAGTTGGTATTGGGGTTTCCGTTACCAGTGTCATAAAGAAACGCAGGCTTCAGTGGTATGAGCACATAATGAGAATGAACAGCGAAAGACTTGCCAAAAAGAATTCCAGCCTGTAAGATCATATGTGGTGGAGAAAGAACACAAATGGGTAGTTGTCCTGGAACAGATGATGTATGAAGACAAAAGGAGATGGCAAGCGCTTGAACACCACACACTGGGGGGTGGTGGTGGTCTCGGTCTCAACGTATTTGGACCTTTCGGTAGCCATCAAACTTCTAGAAGTAGTAAGAAATTTTAAAGTCTCCTTATGTGTGACTTGAATTTAATAGGGGGGATAGAAAAATTGTTCACTGGTTAGTGAGAGAGAAATAATTTAATAATTTCGAAAATAAGATACGCCCGCAATTTGAGGATGATTCTCGTTGGAATCGTTAGTCGCAGCACATAAAAAGGATTTACATTAGCAAGAGAGGTACGAATGGGTTATTTCCTAGTGCCATATTTCATGATTAGGTTAGTGTTACGATCTAGAAAAAATAGCTGTTTCGCTCTACATCGGTATGCCGAAGGCAGAGGGCTTCTCTGATGAGCTGACCTGGACAAAATATTATTCCTTTTATGTTTCGACCGAGAGATCGGGAAGTTAAAGACTGTAAGCTCTTGTAAAGTGTGAAAGTTATACTCCCTTAATTTTTACGTAGCGCGCAGGAGGCTATTTTGACACACCCCAAGCCAACCAGGAATTAATCAGTTTTCTCTTAACTTCTCTTACAGCCTCCAAGAACCACTAAACTCCTTCGCCTTCTATACAGTAAAAGGAGCCATAGGACTAAAATAATATTGTAGATCGGTTTCTTCACTTCAATGGTTACTATTAAATAATTAACGGACATACACCTATCTGACCAAGCTCTCTCAAACGCTAAAAGGTAAAGATTCCAGAATGTGACAAAACAAGATCAGGAGGAGATCCAACTGGCGTACAACTTCAGTACAATTTCGCGGCGTTAATAAACTTAAATTCGTGGAATAGCTTTGGTACACCTTGACGAGAGGTTCTGCGGCTTGTCGGTATTGTAACGGGAGACTCAGTGAACTGGTGTGCGGTGTCGTTACGGTAGCACCGTTACGTCAGGCAGCGCTGCTTAGGCACACGATGCTAATGAGCGTACGGGGAGCCTCAGCTGAAGGTCGCGGGACTGGGACACGTGCTGCTTACTGAACGCTTCCAGCAGCCGGGGCCCCCATCTCATCAGCGCCACACACACACACACACACACACACACACACACACACACACTAGTTCAGCATCTTCAGTTTCTCCCAGTCATGGCTCTCTCATCGCCCGTTTTAACTGCAGTACTGGGGAATAAGGGAGCTACGGATTGATGAATATTTTATTATAAAAATTTTTGTGTACAAAAATATTTGTAACTATAGCATTATCACACATTTTCCTTGGGCTATGGGTAAAGTAAAAAAACTTTCAACCGTGCTCTGTGATGTTGTCTAATCGTGCGGCTTATAATTTTTGCTTCCGCGGAATATCTTCTTGACTAACGCAAAGTTTTTGCATTCATATCAATTTCGCGGATAATTAAAATTCACGATCGTCTGAAATGTTCAAAACATCCATAGTCTTCGATACAATTTGATGCATTGTCGAATCACCCTTGCAAGCCGGCCGAAGTGGCCGTGCGGTTAAAGGCGCTGTAGTCTGGAACCGCAAGACCGCTACGGTCGCAGGTTCGAATCCTGCCTCGGGCATGGATGTTTGTGGTGATGTCCTTAGGTTGGTTAGGTTTAACTAGTTCTAAGTTCTAGGGGATTAATGACCTCGGCAGTTGAGTCCCATAGTGCTCAGAGCCATTTGAACCATTTCACCCTTGCAATACACACACACTTCATGCGCGCCACACTATTTTGTACGTGTCTGTGTTTTGCAATAGTTGGTGCGAACCTGTAACTAACAGCGACACGAGAAAGCAATTGTAGCCATCTGCAGCTCGAAATAAGTCGATGGAACGTAAATAGAACAAAAAATCGGAGCTCCCTCTTCCCGGATAAGATACATGATACAATCAGCAATAAATTAAAAGATGGATAAAAAAAATACAAAACCAGCTTTCCTCTTGTTACCAGGCGAAGTGTAAGCATTTCTCCGGATGTCTACGCATTGTTTGCGTGCAGTACACTGTATTCACTAATGGCCCAATGGGCGTCCGACGGTCCTACAGTGAACACACAGTAGTTTCTTTAATATATCTGTTCTACGACAGGTATCGAATAGACGCTCTCCACTTCCTCAGTCCTGTCCCTCGTCCGTAATCTGCTACTAACTTCGTCCGTTTTTAATGTCATCCAGTATCAAGTCGTCTTTTTCTTCTGCCTCCCTTCCTCACTATCTTCTCAGCAATCTTTCCTTATGTCGTTTCGTTGTATCCAGTTTCTGCTTAACATATCTCCGAACCAAAATGTTTTCCCCAGTCCTATCATTCAACTCGCTCCCTTTCCTCTGCCATGCGTAAAAGTACGTACTTCTGCATTCGTCACCCTGTCAGTCCATTTAAGTTTTAGAGTTTTTCTCCGCAATCTCGTTTCAAAACTATCCAAATATCCTTTCTCTTTGTTTTAACTGACTTTGCCGTGTAGCCTAACACTACGTAAGGAACACTTGACGAAACGGCTTTTTAATTATAACGGAGTTCCTTCTTTTCCTTTTTTTATCCATAGAGACTCTTGTTATTTCCTCCACACAGCTTCAGTTTTCTCTCACTAAACTTCATAAAGAAATAAAACGTGTTACTTATCCCAATGTGTTTCCTTCCAATAATACTTTGCTGTTTGCCACTCCTTTCGTGTTCCCTACATTTATCTTCATTTCCTGCATTTTTCACAATTATACGACAGTTTGTCATAAATTGCAGTACTTCCTCTGACTCAGTCAACCCTGTCTGCCCGCGGTAGCTGAGTGGTCAGCGCGACAGAATGTGAATCGTAAGGGCCCGGGTTCGATTTCCGGCTGGGTCGGAGATTTTCTCTGCTCAGGGACTGGGTATTGTGTTGTCGTAATCATCATCATTTCAACCCCATCGACGCGCAAGTCGCCGAAGTGGCGTCAAATCGAAAGACTTGCACCCGGCGAACGGTCTTCCCGACGGGATGCCCTAGTCACACGACATTCATTTAGTCAATACTGTTCGTCTGTTAGATTCTCAGCCTAAATATTGAAGAGCGTTGGAGGCAAACAACACCGTTTTCTAGTGCCTCTTCCAATACCCGTCTCATGCCTAAACGTAAAGCAAATTTACTCATTAAAACGTGTACGTTATCTCCGGCGCATCCGGTTATATGGTTCAAATGGCTCTGAGCACTATGGGATTTAACATCTAAGGTCATCAGTCGCCTAGAACTTAGAACTACTTTAACCTAACTAACCTAAGGACATCACACACATCCATGCCAGAGGCAGGATTCGAACCTGCGACCGTAGCAGTCTCCCGGTTCCGGACTGAAGCGCCTAGAACCGCTCCGCCACCGTGACCAGCCCGGTTATAGGGCATCACTTTAAGGTCGATCCAGAGGCGTAGCTAGCAATATGCTTGTGTTGCGGTCCGCAACGGGTACCATCGCTGTGAGGGTGACAAAATTTAGTGGTTTCTGCGGCATTAGCTGTAAATATTTTTTCTTTCGTTGTCTCATTTCTGACACTTAAGGGAGCGGAAGGGCAGCAAGATCGCATGTGGACTACGCTTCTACTTCTTTGCGTGTATTTGGCGGTAAAACAGCGTGGAAAAAAATTCTCACACGGTACTTCAGACAATGATGTCAATGGACTCAGTTCGATGCATGCATTTTTTTGTACGAAGACCAATGTCAACATAGCTTCTCGGCCACTAAACTGTATTATGATTTGGTTGTGCTGTGGTTTTCGTGCTGTTACTATTTTGTGGTAAGTAGCGATTTGAGATTGTAAAATAGAAAAAAACCGATCATTCTTACCGAAAGCACTGTGGTCATAAAAGAATAATGGTTGGATGTCAAATAGATGTCCGGTTTGTCTCGTGAATTCAGAGAAGTGTTTCTCCGCATAATGTGTAGCTGTGTATGTACGTATATTGAATTAAAATTTCTTCAAACATCAGGTTCTCTGAAACTTCCTGGCAGATTAAAACTGCGTGCCCGACCGAGACTCGAACTCGGGACCTTTGCCTTTACTTTGGAAGGTAGGAGACGAGGTACTGGCAGAAGTAAAGCTGTGAGTACCGGGCGTGAGTCGTGCTTCGGTAGCTCAGTTGGTAGAGCACTTGCCCGCGAAAGGCACTTGCCGAGTTCGAGTCTCGGTCGGGCACGCAGTTTTAATCTGCCAGGAAGTTTCATATCAGCGCACACTCCGCTGCAGAGTGAAAATCTCATTCTGGAAACATCCCCCAGGCTGTGGCTAAGCCATGTCTCCGCAATATCCTTTCTTTCAGGAGTGCTAGTTCTGCAAGGTTCGCAGGAAAGCTTCTGTAAAGTTTGGAAGGTAGGAGACGAGGTACTGGCAGAATTAAAGCTGTGACTACCGGGCATGAGTCGTGCTTCGGTAGCTCAGTTGGTAGAGCACTTGCCCACGAAAGGCAAAGGTCCCGAGTTCGAGTCTCGGTCGGGCACGCAGTTTTAATCTGCCAGGAAGTTTCATATCAGCGCACACTCCGCTGCAGAGTGAAAATGTCATTCTGGAAATCAGGTTCTCTAATCGGTCCTATGTCGTTAAAAAAAAGACTTATTTTTGTTAAATCCTATAACTGAGAGAGCACGTTCTTCAGTGCGGTACTATTTTCCGAACCATTTTACATTGTTTAAATATTTAATACAATTTGATAAATTCTTGTGTCGATTGTCTTCAAAATTCTTGAAGTGCGCGACTGAATGTGCAATTTCTGAATCTCTTCCTTACCTCATTTTGACGTTAATATTTTTCTTAACTTTGTGCTTTTCTGTAGTGTATGTGAGAGATTTTCGAAATTTGAACTAATTAAGAATTATGCAAAGAATTGGTAGACAGTACGTTGCTTATATTTTATTTTCGTATATACGCTTATTTCGGCTTTATTGCCTCCATCAGTACATCTGCAAACAATTACGTTTATTTATAATTTACATATAAGATATAATTTTTTTTTTTTTTTTTTTTTTTTTTTTTTTTTTTTTTTTTTTTTTTTTTTTTTTTTTTTACATTCGATGTTGTGCTCACGTTGTCGATGGACATACGTCTACTTTCAGTAAACTGCAGTTGCTGTCAGTTGTTGGAGAATGCAATATTCTTTTAAGTGACTTTTAAAAGTTGGTTGATAATTTGCTATTATACATGTATTATTATGTGATAGTCGTAGTAATTAAAGTTTGATAGCTAATTGTTTACTCAGAGATACTTAAGTTGTTGAATCGTGTATCTGCGGAGCTGTTACTGATATGTTTGTAATTTCTTGTACTTGGTTATCCATTAATTTCAATAATGTTTTTTAACTGTGTGCAATTAAAATCCGTTTGTTCATTTACTATGTCGTACGGATAATCCTTGGTATGTGTGTGCATTTCAAATCCCCTCAAAACGTTCATGATTGGACATTTCGGGATTTTGTGCAGAATATGTAGAGCGTTTTCAATGTTGTCAACTTCGTGTTTTTAATTTTTGAGGTGTGTAAAGAAGGTGGATTGATTGTTAAATGTTCCTCTCGTGTGTCCCTCAACCTAACGATGAAATTTCTTACAGTCTGTCCTATATAAAATTTTGTGCAGATATTGCAATTAGTTTTGTAGATACCAGGTTTTGTGTGTTTCAGGTGTATGATTTTTCCTGAAAATGGTTTTTTGCTAATATTGTTTTCTGAAAGCTAATTTCCCATTTGTTTTTCGTAGTACGGCCATTATTTTGAGATATTTTTACCATATAGTTTGTTGGTATGTAGATTGCCGTTTTTTAAATGCAGTTTCTCTCAATAGTGTTATTTTGTGATTTATGGGGTCTTTTGATTTTGTTAATCATGAAATGAAAGAGTGCATATTTGTGGGTTTTGCGCTCGAAGATGTATGGTTTTTTATTCCATCTTTAGTGGTTTGTGTCCCGTTGACTTCAAAAGGGCATTTGTAGTTTTTGTTGGTTATCGTGAGATCCAGAAAATTTATAGATTTGTTTTTTTGTCAAGTTCTAAAGTGAATTTCATTTTAGGATGTAAATTATTGAATTCCAAGTTTGAATGTCTCGATAATTTCCTTGTATGACTTAAAACTGTGTCATCGACACAGCGTTAGTACTAAATTATGTTTTTTGGACTGGTTTTCCCGAGCTGAAGAATTTTGTTCAGAGTTTATTAATGAATATATTTGTTATGGTTCCAGCAATATTACTCCCCCTAGCGACACCATCGGGCTGTGTGTTAGTTTTTCCGTTAAACAGGAAATACTTTTGTGAAACGCTTAATTTGAGAAGTTGTATGATTTCACGTATGTCTTCATTGGATAATGTTTTACAAGTCATAAGATTATTTTCTATAACATCTAATCTTCCTTGTACAGGTATGTTATAGTTCAATTCTTTTATCTTGGCGGCTCGCGCATGCCCGCCCAGGCGCTGGAGATTGCTGCGTTGCCAGTTGCACATGACGCACGCGCCAATAGAAGCAGCGCCATAGTATAGCATAGTTCGCAAGCTTACGTGTAGAGGGGGGGGGGGGGGCGCAGTTCATTAAGTAAAGCCACCACGGCCGCATTAACCCTTTCGCTGCTACAAAGACGTGCACCCTGCATTCCGCGCTGTGGGCGATTTTGTCACTGCACTGCTCGCCTGTGCAGACACATTGTGTTCCGACTGCTTTGACACTCTTTATCATTCGATTCCACAAAAACTATTTGGCTCAAAAATTAGATTTTTACCTATCTTCTTGACTGATACCTTCCCCCCATAAATGACTTAATTTTGTTTCGATGTTCAAAGCAGTTATTATGCAGCATTAAATATAGTAAACCTTTGCACGAAGAAATGTGGACAAGATACCTATATATTTCATTTAATTTAAGTACCACATAACTGTCATATGTAATACTGAGAAATATTCTACCTTTCGCGGCTGTAACAAAAGTTTTACTTACACTGGGCACGTTTGGCTTTATTTTAAAGCACTTCAATTAATCAAAAGGAAGTAGACAACATACATTAAACAAAACTGTGGACTTACATAAACATTAGGACTTGAATATACCGTCTGTCAGTGAAGTGCTCAGAGCTATGTCAAATATAATTTTGTGTGTGGCACACACAAACAGCATTTATTTGCTAAAACACTGATGAGCCAACACAAACGTTGAATATTGTGCTACCGCAGCACAAAACTACGAAAGGTGACTTGGCAATGGAGGACACAAAATACAGTCCTCTTATGATGCTTCAAAAGAGAGAAACGCGTCTGGTCTAAATAAGTCGCTTATTACAGTTGCAGAAGAGGGATATATTTCAATACCATTGGTAAAACTGCGACTGTGGAACAAAAACAAGAAATAGAACATGAATATCATTGTGTATGTGCCATACCTTTCACCGATGGAAGTGCTTTAAAATAAAGCCAAACGCGCCGTGTGTATATAAAACTTTTATTACAGTCGCGAAAGACGGAATATTTCTCAATATTACATACAACACCTATGTGGTACTTAAATTAAATGAGATATTGTTATAAAGTAAATATTATATGAAATTTAGGTATCTTGTCCACATTTCATTCTCAACATTGTGGCAACTAAAATCGACCATACGGAAAGTATACGCTATGGACTTTTACCTCTGCAAACTCTTCAAAATTTCGTTCAATGGTTTACTACATTTAATACTGCACATCAGAACAAAATTAAGTCATTTATGGGGGGAAGGTATCAGGCAAGAAGACGTGTAAAAATCAAATTTTTTGGTCAAATAGTTTTTGTGAAATCGAATGATAAGTGTGTCAAAGCAGTGGGAACACCATGTGTCTGCACAGGCGAGAAGAGCAGTGATGACAAAATCGCGCACAGCGCGGAATGCGGGGAGCACGTGTCTGCCAGCAGCGAAAAAGTTAATGAAGAGGCAAAGCACTAGAAATTTCATTCAAACGAATAAAATTCGTGAAGTAAGGCATTCCAATATTGTTTTTAAATAAAGAAAATATTAAGCACCGCACAAGATTTGAACTCATAACCTTAGACTTGGCAGCCCAACACCTTAACCGTTCCGCTACCTCAGCTCATCGAACAGTGTGACCCCATAAGGACTCTAACATCTCACGCAACTACATATAAACACTGTTGGTATGACTATGAATTACTCACGCTTCGTCGGAGTGCAATAGGAAATAAACAATTACCACTGTTCTTTATTGCGAAAAAGCAGTTCGTGAGATTGAAACAAACACCTTTCCTTGCTATCGCCTGAATTAGGAGTCTTATTGCTTGTTTGGTTTAATTAATTAATAGAATATGAAGCAATTGGTATAAAGAATGCTTTTTCCAAACTTTCTGTAAAAGAAAGTCTGCTATCAAGACATTGCTTTTCTTCTATTACTTTATTTATGACTGAACGTTTCTAAAACTGAAGACACTCGTCTGTGCTCTGCACTGCTGTCGAGATCTGGCAACGTCGTTCTCTGTTCATTGGCTAACTGTGTTTTGTGACGTCAGATGCGCAGAACGAACCTAAACTCGGCCGCCAAGATATATGACGCGCACTTTAGTGTGGACGTTTGTTATTTACAGTGAAACGAGTTGGGCATTGTGTGCGATTTGTATGTTCTTCGTTGTGTTTGCAAGTATGCTGGAAGTTTTTATTGTGTACTGTTTTCCATATGGAAATATTTCATCAGCAGTTTGTTGAGTGTTTCATTAATTCGAAATGTTGGACTGTTGATACAATTACCAATGGAATGTCTAGGAGCTAAAGGTTTATGTATTTTCATTTGATCATAAGATGTCGGGTTTCTTGGGTTCATTAAAATATTTTTCTCTTTGTACTCCAGTAATATCGAGGTAGAATTTTTATTTGTTTTCTGATTTTGCTGCAAATGTGTTGGAATGGTGCGTAGTTCAGTAATGTTACTAGTTTCAAAGAAGTTTTTACTCTAAGTAATCATTATGGTTAACGAAAATTATGTTGTTACCCTTGTCGGATTTAACTGTTGTGGCGTAGTTATGTCAACTTTAAGTTTATTTTTGTAAGAGTATTATTTTGAATGTTGGTTGTATGTGTGGCTTTCTATTTCTTGTTCTGTGGAATTAGCAGTCTGAACTGTGAGTTCATTTGTTCTTTAGTTGATAGTTTTGTAATGTGTGTAGCTATTTTTGTTGTTGTTTTATCGACGTATTATGTATTTGCGAAGTAAGAGTGTACTTAAGCCCTTTGTTTAATAGGTTTTCTTCTTTTTTAAAAGATACATTTGTAAGATTTTTAATGCGTGGGTTGAACTGGAATGGTAAGTTCTTGTGTGGGTTGTAGTGAGCGGTGTTACGCAAATTTTAGGTTATGTACTCTGGTATTTTGCAATTTTTGTATCTGCGTGCTAACCTGAGACATAGGTGTAAGTAAAATTAAATGTCCCGTAAAATGTTAGGAGAGTGACACTGTCGCTTATGTGCAGATGCGTCAAATATATTTATTTGTACAAATCTTCGTCGTGTCGTAGTTAAGTCTTGATTTCGTGTTGTATTGAAGTCTTATTCGAAATTTTTGTACTTGAGCTGCTGCGTTATATTTTTTTACTACCGTAAAATGCACATGAACAGTGACGATACTGAGTTGGAGACATCGCTTATTTAATTTTGTGCTTGTAATGGGTTTACTAAGTTGTATTTTTAAGCGAAATAATCGTAGGTACATCCCTTTTTCTTCGTATGGGAATAGTGCCGTAAGTAACTGCAGCATATATTTGTAATTAAGAATCATTCTACGTGCGTTGTTGGTGAAGGACGACTTTCTAGTTTGGTTTGTTGATTTGGGAGAGGGGACCAAACAGCGAAGTCATCGATCCCATCGGATTAGGGAAGAATGGGGAAGGAAGTCGGCTGTGCTGTTTCAACGGAACCATTCCGATATTTGACTGAGGCAATTTAGGGAAAGCACGGAAAACCTAAATCAGGATGGCTGGACGAGCGTTTTGAAGCGTCGTCCTCCCGAATCAGTGTCTAGTGTGCTAATCACTGCGCCACCTCACTCGGTCCTCTAATATGCCATTTTTGCCAGTCGAAAATAGTGTAGCTAAACGCAAAGATATTGATGACACGGTTTCGAAATTTGCAGCATAAATAGTGATACGATCATGTTATCACTTACTAGTAAAAATACCTTTTGTTATTTGTACTGGTTGCGGGATGGGGGAAGAGAGTGGGTGACATACAAATTCTGCACCGGCTGCCAATCTACAAATTACCTAGGTACGCCACTGGGTCAAGTCACACTTGACGAAAACGTCAACAGACATCACAATGCGTTCGAAATGGCGACATTCAAACAGGTTGTCAAGAGAGCTGCGCAGAACGGGACGTAAAACGTCAAGGTGTCCCGGAAAAAAGAAAAAATGTTTGACGTTGGAGGGGAGAGAGGAGGGAGCGGGGAGAGGGAGGCTGTGGCGTCGCCTGCCAGAATAAGCAGTTAACCTTTGGAAAATTTGGAAATTTGTGATAAGTACTATGGGACCAGATTGCAGAGATCATCGGTCCCTAAGCTTCCACACACTACTTAAACTAACTTACCGTAAGGACCCCCCCCCCCCCCCCACACACACACACACACACACACACACACACACACACACACACACACACACACGTCCGAGGGAGGACTCAAACCTCCGACGGGGGAAGCCGCGCGAACCGTGATACGGCGCGGTGGACTGCGCGGCTAACCGGCGTGGCAGTCAACCTTCCCTCGCCATCCTCACTCACGTGGCAATACTGGTGTTTGTTCTTATGTATCGCCTGAGTCCCTGTTTTATGGGATACCTTGTTCCTGAAACATGTATTTTACGTAAGAGTGTTGTTCCTCATGAGAAACCATATGTCTAAAAGCGAAAAATGATTTAGGTATTAAAATAGCTGGTCGGAGAATAAGTGCGTTCATAAAACATAAATTAATGAAACAGTTTTCTGTAAGTAACTCTATTTTAGAAAGGGGGGGGTCCTTACGGTAAGTTAGTTTAAGTAGTGTGTGGAAGCTTAGGGACCGATGATCTCTGCAATCGGTAGGAAACGAGGTACTGGCAGAAGTAAAGCTGTGAGTACCGGGCGTGAGTCGTGCTTCGGTAGCTCAGATGGTAGAGCACTTGCCCGCGAAAGGCAAAGGTCCCGAGTTCGAGTCTCGGTCGGGCACACAGTTTTAATCTGCAAGGAAGTTTCAACTCTATTTTAACTGAAAAAGTCAGCTCTATCGAGTAAGAAATAATTTTTTTTTCCTTGTTCGTGTCGCTTACGGTATATCCTGTCTAGGTCGGGCTCCGCTGTATTGAATTTTGGGAAATTTGTTTTTATTTAACGTTGCGACCGAATAAATTTCCTGTGGCCGCAGTCATCAGTTACCTCACGCAGCAAAGCCGTGTACGATGCATGTTAGTGTAAACGTTGTTTTTATTTTTTACTGTGTCTCTCGCATTCTCTGATGCGAGGCGGAAATTGAGCAGCAGTCCGGCATTTGCTTAAACGAGCGTGGGAAGCCACCTAATGACCACACTCGGGCTGGGCTGGGAAAAGGCAATAGTTGTTGACCCCCCCTCTCTCTCTCTCTCTCTCTCTCTCTCTCTCTCTCTCTGTTTTACAATGCTCTGAAAAATTGGGACGACATTTTCCAGTTTTTTCACTACTTAACCCACAAAGTAAAAATAATTGAGTTTTGGTCATTAATGAATCTTATAATAACCAGTTCCTTCGCTCATTCCAACCTTTTGTATGACTGATGTTCCATCATGACACGCCCTGTACTCAGCTAAGTCCAAGTGACGTTATGCCGCATTTGTCTAGTGTGAAGGCACCATTGTACGCTGACATCCCGTTCCGTTCGTTGATGTGCACTGTGGATCGACCTTTACTCCGTGGGAACAAGTGCGTCCGCACCGAGTAGTTTTCAAGGTGGCCGTAGAGAGCTTCGGGGAATCCCCAGCGCGCATGCGCGCCATCGTAGCTCAGACCGGGGTGGCGCTTCTGCAGCCAGCTGACATGCCGCCAGCCCTGCACCAGCCACCTAATTTTCGCCCTTGCCTGGTTGGCGCGTCGCATTTGCCTGCATAAATCCCCGGGCAACTAACAAATTGGATTCCGCGGTGCGTGCCGGCGCCACCGGCACCTCGCGGCCTCCGCCTCGGCCACGGCCAGCCGTGGGGCCAATTAACTTGTCCGGCCGGCTTAAGGATGAATGATGTACGAGCGTCCGGCGCGTCCGCTTCGATTTGTGCCGGCCGATGGCTCTGCTCAGCCGAGGTCTGGCCTGGCCCACCCCTCCCGGCGCGCCTGCTTGCGGGGGCGTTTCTTTTGTTCTGGCGCGCCTCCTCACTCTGTTCTCTGCGCCCTCCCGAAATGGGGAAACCGTGGCCGGCGCTGCCGAGATGCATTGCTCACTCTCTTGCAGAGATCAGTCGCTACTGTAAATCTGTCGCGTTTAAAAATCACGAGAGCCGTGGGTACTAAAACCGTCGGCAAATACCAGAAGCCGTTCAGTACAGCTTGTTGAAAGGTTTGACGTAAGGAAGCCGGGGTGTCATGTCTCTCTTCACAGAGTGATTCTGATTATCTTTTACAAGAAGATTAAGGCCATCTCTTACATCTAACAAGGATTTCTACATATGTTACACTCCCCTGATGACACAAATGAGGTAAGAGGTTCTACATCTAAATTGGAATCAAACAGTTAGAAAATAGCTATGACATTAATAGTGCAAACAGTAATGTCTATAGCAGGCAGAAACGCAATTTGTATGCGTTCGCGATTAGTAGAAAAACAAAGATAAATTGCTGGTCGCTAAATTTAAACTGAAGCACCTTCACGTGTATTGCTTCGGTTACCCATTTTATAACAACAAATATCCGTCTTATAGCTATAATTCTTCTCCACATTTGTCCGCCGCTCGTGGTCTCGCGGTAGCGTTCTCGCTTCCCGAGCACGGGGTCCCGGGTTCGATTCCCGGCGGGGTCAGGGATTTTCACCTGCCTCGAGATGACTGGGTGTTTGTGTTGTCCTCATCATTTCATCATCATCCAGGAAAGTGGCGACATTGGACTGAGCAAAGATTGGATAATTGTACGGGCGCTGATAACCACGCAGTTGAGCGCCCCACAAACCAAACATCATCATCATCATCATCATCATCTTCTCCACATTTAGTTTCCGAGAGGCATAGAACCAGTGTCTACTTGGAAAAAAAAAGCGAATCATGGCACATATTGTTTGGAACTACATCTAAATACTTACTCTGCAATTCACACTTACGTGCCTGGCAGAGGGCTGATCGAACAAGTTTCATACTACTTCTCTATCATTCCATTCTCGAGTGGCCCGTGGGAAAAAGGAACACCTAAATCTTTCCGTTAGAGCTGTGATTTCTCATATTTTAGTATTATGATCCTTTCTCCCGACGTAGGTGGGAGTCAACAAAATATTTTCGCATTCGGAAGGGAAAGTTGGTGGTTGGAATTTCGTAAATGGATCTCGCCGCGGAAAAAAACCAGCTTTGTTTCAGTAACTGCCACCCCAACTCGCGGATCATATCAGTGACACTCTCACCCCTATTGCGCGATAACACGAAACGAGCTGCCCTTTGCACTTTTTCGATGTCCTCAGTCAGTCTTACCTGGTAAGGATCCCATACCGCGCAGCGATATTCCAGCAGAGGACGGACAAGTGTAATTTCGGCCGTCTCTTCTGTGCGTTTGTCCCATCTTCTAAGTGTTCTGCCAACAAAGCGCAGTCTTCGTTTCGCCTTCCTCACAATATTATCTATGCGGTCTTTCAATTTACGTTGCTCGTTGTTGTAATTCCTATGTATTTAGTCGACTTGATTTGTGCGATTTATCGTATACCCAAACTTTATCGAATTTCTTTTAGTACCCACGTGGATGACGTCGCACTTTTCTTTGTTTAGTGCACATGTGAGTTCATCAAGTATTATTTTATAATTATCAGCGTTTCCCTAAGTATTATTTTATAATTATCAACCTTTCCAATCATATTTATTTACGCTAAGCAAGAGTTTGACTAGGGTTAGCTTGTTGTATATATACGACAGTAAGAATTCTCGGTTTACTACATAAATATGTTCCTCCTTGTGTCATTTGTGTGCGAAGTTATCCTAACTTGTTGTTCCTTCTGTTGCAGGTGAGTACATGCTAACTACCGTTTTGAGCTGCAAAGTGCTGTAGAAAGTTGGTATGTACAAGTGTGTGTGTGTGTGTGTGTGTGTGTGTGTGTGTGTGTGTGTGTGTGTGTGTGTGTTGAAGCAGTGATGTCTCGAGAAAACCTCTGCGCTGTCCGCATTTTCTATCAATAAGTCTCTAGTGTATTCTCATAGTGGAAAGAAGAAAAATGTTTCACTTAGTGGAATTAGATAAGTAAACATCGCTGCCTTATAGCTGAGAAAAGAGCTCCTCGAATTCTGTACGACACTCTTGAAAGCCACCGGGGGAAACTTCCAACCTGCCGTCCCCTCTTCCCTGATGTTCCAACTTCCAAAGATGCTCTCCACATACACACCAGCAGCCCTGCGCTAACTATATGGCGTGTGATACCACGGAAAAGTTCCAGTTCTTCGTAACGCACTTAAATTTGTCGCGCAGGCGAAGAAAAACAGTAAGGCACGGTTCACCCTGGGCGATATGATACGCGATACTATCGGCTGTAATAAAGGTGGTACGGCGCGACACGACACCTCTTATTGGTGCGGCACTCGCGTTCCCACCGGGGCGACACGATATGCAACGCGATACGTGATGCGATCTGGGCTACGACGAACAACTACGCAGCACAAGCTACGTTTCTGGCTCAGCTGCAATAATGAGCTCTTTGAAGACGACGTTATTCTGGCTTAACAATACTTAAAGCTCAGACAGCTGAAAAAGAAAAAGTACTGAGTGCACGTGGGCAATGCTATTAATACCAAAAAGAGGTCGGTTGTAGTTTCCCCATGAACTCTCAACACGAGCACAAATTCCACGAATTCTGCATAAGGAATCCACGCAGTTTCCACTTTTTGGGGAAAACTGTACTACGTAGTTGCTACTCTCGCAAAGCAGGACACATATTTTCGACTTGTTATTTCTCATTCTGAGAAGCTACTTACCATAATAAAGAAAGTAGCTGGAAGAGCGTGAATTACTTTAAAAATACCACCATGGATAATTTATTATTAATAAGACCACACAGTGTCGTATTGTATTCAGTGAAATACATACATTAATAACGAATACAATTTGAAAAGCTACAACTGTTGTTTACGGTACGGTAGATTATGATCCAGATCCACACATATTTAAAAGGGACGTTGCCGGAACTAAAGTCAGATGAGTCACCATCGATGTTGTAGCATTAGATCGTGAGTTCTATGTCCTTGCTTGCTTAATTCCTGTCGTTCCCTCTGGAACATAGGGCCGTGACGAAATTCCTCCACCTGGTACAATTTCTAGCAAGTCTCTTCACTTACTCCAGGTTTTCCCATTCTCTGCAGCTTCTCTCTCGATCGTCCTTTTCCAACGCTGTTTGGGACGACCACGTTTTCTAACTCCTTGAGGGTTCCAATCCAAAGCCACCCTTTCGATTCCGCCATCTGGTTTCCTCAATGTATGCCCAATCCAGTTCCATTTTCTTTCTTTGATTTGTATATTGATTGGTTGCTGATTTGTCTCCCTCCAAAGATCTACATTTGTCATTATATCTGGCCATCGCACATTTAAAATACGCCGGAGACAGCGGTTGATAAAAACTTGGAGCTGGTTTTTGATGTGGTTAGTCAGCTTCCAAGTTTCGCAACCGTACAACAGAACAGCCTTCACATTGCTGTTCAAAAGCCGGAGTTTCATCTTCTTTGAGATGTTCCTATATCTCCAGACAGGGTACAGCTGTACAAATGCATCGTTTGCTTTGCGGATGCGACTACGGACGTTCTATGTAGTTATACACAATGTGGTGTTAGAAACGGCAGATGATGAGGAAACTTGATACCTTCTTGTCGGTTTCGTCCAGCTGCCAATACAGCTGCAACAGGAATTTTGCCTTTAGAGAGTTCTTCTGTACCTGTCACTAAGTTTCTTGAAGCACGGGAGCATGGAGTGAGAAAACATCGTGTCAGCGTCATCAGCCGATGACTGCCGGTTGCTTTCCAGCTTGAAAGCACACATGTGAGTGAATGCTTCGGCTTGTATCGGCAGCAACACGAGGCAGCTCCGCATATTGCGGCGCGTGGTCAGTGTGTCGAGTGCGGCGTGACGTAGTTCGTCGCGGCCAAATGCCAGGATGTATCTTTTGCTTACTAGAGACTGAAAAGAGGTACGACTTTCCTTCGAGCTCTAAAACGATTTTGATGTCGTAGCTACATTCTAAAAGTCTTTTTGTTGTGTCGACTATTGTGGGAGTCAACACCGGCACAAACGAGGAAAGAGAGAAGTACGATGGCCGGTGGCATGAGTCCAAAAGGACCTGCACATAATGCTTGCAGATTAGTAGAACACTTTAGTTGGCCGGCCGAAGTGGCCGAGCGGTTCTAGGCGCTTCAGTCTGGAACCGCGCGACCGCTACGGTCGCAGGTTCGAATCCTGCCGCGGGCATGGATGTGTGTGATGGCCTTAGGTTAGTTAGGTTTAATTAGTTCTAAGTTCTAGGGGACTGATGACCTCAGATGTTAAGTCCCATAGTGCTCAGACCCATTTTAACCATTTGAACACTTTAGTTCTAAAAAGGAAAGATCATAACATCTCGTTGTGAGGCGGCTTGATGTCCTTCCTGTGCCGCCTACATGCAATTACTTCTCCACACTCTTACTACTCGTAGAACGCAACTCAGTACTGATACTCTAGGGCAGGGACGCACAAGGTGCATGCACCGGTGCAACGCACAGTGCAGAGTGCAGAAGACGGCTGCGCTATGTTGACGACGGTGCAGACCCCCCCACTCCACGGCTTTGCGCAACAGCGATGCCTCTCACTTCCTTAACTTGTGTCGCTCGCGCCGGCTGTCTCGACCTGTTTCAAAGCTGTTACCCTGTTGTCTTCGTCGTTGCCAAATACTAATGTACACTAGGTGGAGAGCTTAGTTTGGTGTCCCGGTACAAAAGGGATTTATGTAATAACTGTAATGGTAACAATTTTAAATTTGGTTTCAACACAAATGTATCTTCCTATGTGCTCTTTTTTTATTTTTCCAATTATGCTACTAAGATCTGAAACAAGAGATTGGCTGGCAGCAATTCTGTGAGAATTTTTTAAATTCCAATTAGAAATACTCGCACACAATCTAGTTATTGTACAAGACAAAACAGAAAAAAACCTTTCTTATACACAAGTGGAACCAAACATAGAAATAATCTTCGCTGCTTCTCTGTGTAACTTGGAAAATTCTTCCTTCGGCACATTCTGGTAGAATTGGAGCAAACCTTTTGTATTGTAAAACACATCCTTTCGGTGAACATCGCTTTGCAAATCAATTAGTTCGAATTGTAAATCTGAAGACGCACTTTCAATATCCATCGAAAAAGGTTTCACAAAAACATCGATTATTGGCTGCAGGTAGGCAGTTTCCTTAAACAATAACAAAGCCAATGTTAATAAATGAAAGTAATGTAAGCCGTTGTTTCGAAGTACTAAAATGCGATAGATTTTAATAAACATGTAATGTGTACTATTGGTTTTAATGTAATGTTACACTTGCATATGTAACCCAATCTCCTTTATTTAGCTGTATGTCATATACTGGCACATTACCTGGAATCGGTCGTTAAACGCATTTTCAAGGGATTGTAGCACCTCGACGTATTTTCAAAGCGCGCTCCTTCCTGCACAGATGCTGTCAAACAAAAACGTAGTACCGTTTTGATTAGAGCGGTTATAAAAATCAGGCTGTTTTAATAAAGGTACAATTTATATCTTGCTTACCTAGTTCTGGGAAGTGTTGCGTATTTTTCTCTGAAAGGTTGTTTTTGAGGAGCTTCAGTTTGTACTGGAAAGCGTTTACTTGGCTGATCATATCGTTGAAGAGATTGCTTTCTTTTTGAAGTTTCAGACTTAAATCATTTAGGAGAGCCATAATGTCTGCTAAAAATCCTAAATCAGCTACCCATTCAGGGTCATGAAAAAGTGGCTCCGGACGTCCTTTGCTCTCCAAAAACTAAGCCACAGTGTGGCGTAGTCGAAAAATTCGGGAAATCACTTTCCCTTTGCTCAGACAGCGCACCTCAGCGTGGTAGGGAATATCTGGATACTCCTCTTCAAAGGAAATCAAAAATTCTTTGAATTGACGATGAGTGAGTCCATGAGAACGAATGTAGTTCACAATACGCACCCCTACCTTCATCACGTCTTGAAGACCGATAACTTTCGCACAAGGAGCCTCTTGGTGTGCAAAACAATGAACGGTAGGTAAATTCGGCATGTTAAGTTTTTTACGCAGTAGGCCAATAAACCATTTTGCGTTACCGCACATTGCTGGTGCCCCGTCTGTGGTTACGGAAAACAGCTTTTCCCAAGGGAGTCCTATTCCTTCAGCTGCCATTTCAACAGCTGCTAAAATATCCGCCCCTGTAACAGTGTCCTTCAACGAAATCATATCCAGGAGCTCTTCCGTTACATGTAGGTTGTCGTCCACGCCACGCAAAAATATTGCTAACTGAGCCGTGTCGTTAATATCCGTGGACTCATCAAGTGCGATGGAGTACGCTAGGAAATTTTCAATTTTGGCTGCCAGTTGTTCATGGAAATGCTCAGCAATGTCGTTGATTCTCCGATGTATTGTCATTCTGGAAAGTGGTATTCTGCTGTAAGCGGGGGCTAATGTGGGATTCATTGTCTCTACTACGTCCAACATAATGTTTTTTATTAATGGCCCGTCCATAAATGGCCTCCCAGCTCTTGCTAAACGTAGAGCAACTTTGTAACTAGCTCTGAGAGTCCTTTCGCAACACCACTCAGCTTCTTCACCCTAAAGTAGAGAAAAAAAAGTGTTAGGAATAATTTATGCGAAAACGAAAACTAAGGAATCTAAACAAATGTTATTTCGTTTCGTGTGACCTTTAACCAAAATCTACATGCTAAAGTACTTGCAACAAACCTCGCTTGTAGATACAGAATTCTCTTCTGCAAGAGTTTGCAAGTTCCGTAATTCTTCCTCTATGGCATCCCCTGTTATATCACAATAGTTTTCTGAATGCTGTTTGCTGTAGTGCCTTTCAATAGACGATTTTCTGACACACGTAATTAGTGTACCGCAGATTAGACATTTGGCTTAATCGTCACAACGCACAAAAAAGTAGGAGAGTTCCCATTCCGGTTTAAATTGACTTTCGGCAATTTTCCCTTATTTTGGAGCAGATGGTTCCATTACTCCGGTAATTGTCTTGCGCTTACGTATTCCAAAGTTGTCTAAGCCGTCTGGCAGCGCATTCGGCAGCGCACAGCGTCGGCCTCACCTAGCAAGCCGAGTTGAGGCGAAGTATGCCGAGTTGAACCGATGCACTCGCTGCACCTGGCTTTGCACGCGTGCGGTTTTCCGTGTTTGTGCGGCCCTGCTCTAGAAGTCTGCGACCGAACTGTGGCCCAACCAGCGGAGGGAGGCCGGTTAAGTCAACGTTGACAGGAGGCGCTGAACTCCGTCTTCCTGGAGCTGTGCCGCTGCCCGCTCTTTCCACTGGCGCGCGGGTCTGCGCCTTCTTGATGACGTTTCGGGCGCTGCGCTGGTTGGTATGCAGTCGGTGGTTTAGGACTGCACAGGTTTTTATTTATTTCGCGAAAAGTAAAAACTTTACTGAGAAACTAACTACAGAGGCTGATGTAGCTTTGCTTCATGTACGTAAAACAATTTTTTAAAGGCAAATCGAATGGCCTGAAATTTCACTCCTCGGTTGTCATACGACACGAGTTACGTGGAGCGACCAGAACTCCGTTGAGCGGGACGATACGATCGACATGCGTATTGGTGTCGTATCGCTGTCGTCCCGGTGTGAACCAGTTCATTCCCTTCAACTACGTTTCTATGCGCTCTGCCGATGGGGGCTGCGTGGTATCGCATGGCCTCAGTGTGAAAGGCGAGTAACGTTTTGGGCGGCACTTACACTAGCGAATCCAATGAGCAGCTTTAGCGAGGACGGGAAACCGGTGCGGGCTTATCATTGATTAGAACAGAGCTGTTACAGCTTCTTAGTTTTCGCTGTCCAAGCGGTGGGAACGTATCACGCACCATCTTCAACACAGGTCTTGCCTCGAACGTTATCCACTTCGCTAAGGCAGCAAAAAGACACGTCACAGTAGCTCAAAACTGTGCACTGTATATTCGCGTCACATACAGCCGTACTGTTGGGTGCAGCTAATGCTGTCGCATATAGCACGTCTTGACTTGGAGTGGCAATCCATGATGACATCGGAGTTGCGTACACCACAGTACCTCAGACCTAGTAATTCGCTCTGTATTTAGGACCGTAGCCTATTGTCACCATGCAGCAGTATAATGTGAAAGTCGGTCGAATGAGGAAAGCTTGGAAACAGCTTTAGTGACTTGAATCGAAGGCAGTACCCACGCGGACATATGGTAAGCACTGTAATCATTCTGCTCCTCCTCCTCCACCACCACCACTTCTTATTAGGGTCATATCGTTTTGTGGCTGTGTAAGCATGTGAAGAGCCTTCGCCTATGATCGGTATGTGACCAGGCACCCTAAACACCGCAACGCCGCCATGTCGCCTTAACCGACGACTGTTGGTAAACTGTTTTCTTGTGCTCCAGTATAGCACATGTTAGAATAGTGATGGAAAAATAAGTTTGAACTGTGTCGGATCGGGACTCAAACCCAGACACCGGTCATCCGCAGGTAGTGCGCTACCAGAGCATTTCATTGTTCAAGCTGTCACAGGTCTGCCTCTCCCCTCCTCCGCATTCGACAATTACTTATTGTAAATTTTGATCCTGCGTCGCGGACAAGTAGCGTTCCATTCAAGAGTAAAACACAAGTGACATCTGGCGTTCCCCAAGGAAGTGTTACATGCGTTCCACCGTCGCTAATCTATGTAAATGATTCAGGAGACAATATGAGGAACCCTCTTAGAGTTTTTGCAGGTGATGCTGGCATTTACCGTATAGTTAAGTCATCAGAAGACCAAAACAATTCCAGAATGATTTCGACAGAATACCTGTATGCTGCGAAAAACGGCAACTGATCGTAAACGATGAAAAACCTGAAGTCATCCACATGTGTACTAAAAGGAATCCCTTAAATTTCGATTAGACGATAAATCTCACACTGCAAAAACTGTCAGTTCAACTAAATATCTAGGGTTTACAATTACGGGCAACTTAAAGTGGAACGATAATGTTGTGGAGAAGGCGAACCAAAGATTTCGTTTTATTGGTAGAAAACTTTGAAGCTGCAAGAAATACACTGAAAAAGGGGCGTACACTATGCTCGTCTATCCTCTTCTGGAATATTGCTGCGCGGTATGGGATCCGTGTCAGACAAGTTCAAAGGATGCCAGGTCATTTTGTACTTTCGCGAAATAGGAGAGAGTGTGTCACGGAAACAATACATGAGTTGAGGTTACAGTCATTTACAAAACCGTTTTCTATTGCGCCGAGATCTTTTCACTAAATTTCAATCACCACCTTTCTCCTCCGAACTCTGTTCAGTCCACCTACACTGCGAGCAATGATTGTCGTAATAAAATAAGAAAATTCAGAGCTCGCACCGGAATATTTAGGTGTTCGTTTTTTCTGTGCGCTGTTCGAGAATTGAACGGTAGAGAAATAGTGAAAGTGTTCGATGAACCTTCTGTCAGGGCCTTAAGTGTAATTGCAGAATAGTCATGAAGACGTAGGTGAAGTGCTGTCCTTGAACCACAACCATATGACCAGCGCACAGAGACTAAAAGTCAGTGACAATGAAATATTTCTATCTGTGTCTGAGGCCCCGCACCAGTGCTCAGTCGGCAACGATCAAAATGCGGGCGACGCATGGTACTGGCATTACTGTACACTGAGTGTTCTGACACAGGCAATACTGTAGCTCACGAAACTGACACGTAGGTACACTATACCGGGTGACCAAAAAGTCAGTATAAATTTGAAAACTTAATAAACCTACAGAATAACGTAGATAGAGAGGTAAAAATTGACACACATGCTTGGAATGACATGGGGTTTTATTAGAACAAAAAAAAAAAAAGCCGCGTGAAAGTCCTTATGCGCGCGTCGTTTGGTGATGATCGTGTGCTCAGCCGCCCCTTTCGTCACGCTTGGCCTCAGAGGTCCCCAGACCTCAGTCCGTGCGATTATTGGCTTTGGGGTTACCTGAAGTCGCAAGTGTATCGTGATCGACCGACATCTCTAGGGGTGTTGAAAAACAACATCCGACGCCAATGCCTCACCATAACTCCGGACATGCTTTACATTGCTGTTCACAACATTATTCCTCGACTAGAGCTATTGTTGAGGAATGGTGGTGGACATATTGAGCATTTCCTGCAAAGAACGTCATCTTTGCTTTGTCTTACTTTGTTATGCTAAATATTACTATTCTGATCAGATGAAGCGCCATCTGTCGGACATTTTTTAACTTCTGTAGTTCTTTGGTTCTAATAAAACCCCATGTCATTCCAAGCATGTGTGTCAATTTGTACCTCTCTATCTACATTATTCCGCGATTTATTCAGTTTTCAAATTTATACTGACTTTTTGATCACCCGGTATATTCAATCAATGTAGGGTGATACTTGCGGGAGGATTACTCTTAGCGGATAAAATTATATATGATGAGGTTGTTCCACCGACAGGAGTGAAACATTACTAGTAACACTCGAAACATTTTACCGAATGCACCTCGTATGTCGGAACTCTGACAGCTCTCTTGTGTGACGTTGTGAAACGAGTGCGTGCGAATTTTAGATGGTAAATTAGACGAGGGCACCATTAAATCCTGCTAGAAAGGGATACCTAATTCGAGTGTAACTCTATATTGGACGTATAATTTCAGAACGGAATTGGGCCTCTCCGGTTTCTCTGGGTGGTTTTCAGCTATTGGAGTATTTAATTATTTCTTGCGTAGTGTTGCATTACATTTAAAGCGCTCTTGTTTACGAAAGCAAATTGCCCTGGCGTTTCTGTACTGTAATAGGATTAATTTTCTGGGATACTGCTCGTGATATTGCACCTGCTGTATTTGTGCGAATTACACCACTCGGCGACCTGTTTTGTTTGAGTGCACTTGGAACTGTGGACTCTACACCGTTGTCGACGACGCCATAGTGAGCTCAGAGCGCCGACGCGACAGTATACGAGCACTTTGTATCTGATTGCTTCCAGGTTTCTTTCTGTATGACCGGCGTCGAAATATCAGTGCTTAGCAGTGTACGAAAAAACGAAACGCGTTCGGACATACGTTAAAAAACCACCGTGTTCTTCACCCAAGCTTTTAATGTCCCGTTCCTGTCACCTGTCTTCAGTCGCGTATTCCATACACATGTCTGAAAATGGGTCCTAAATCACATCGATCATATGTAGAAATTATTTTATCCGTTGTGTTTAGAGAACACCTCAGTTGTTTTAGTAACTTGCACTGTACGAAATAACACAACCAGTCACAAATTTTTAGAAATTATTTTATTGCACCGTTTCTAGTTTCGATTCTGAGCCTATCGTCAACCGGTAGAGTTGATTTCTTGACAAGATTTACATTTATGTCCTAAAATAGAACGAAGATTTTGTGATTACGGAGTTTTACAGAAGGTTTTACATTGTATGTAAGCTCCATACATTGTACGTACCTCATGAAAAGCTCTCCTTTATATATTATGAGAGCGATTTGATCTACGAGAGAAACGAAATAAAAGCTGGCGGATACATTTATGTACATCGGCTGCTGTTTTGATGTGCCAAAGAACATGATTTGTGTATGGATAAGGCATACTTGTGGAGTTACTTCAAAAGGTACTTCTTCATAGTACAGATCATTTTATAAGGCTATACATTTATTTAGGTTTGAAAGCTGTAAGCAGTGAAGAATATTCATTTTGTCAGTTAATTATTAGTTCTATCCTTTAAAATTATAAAAAATTGATGAGATATTGTAAGTTTGTTTAGTTTTTTAAATTTTAGTTGATCATTCAGAATGCAGTCAGGTTTACTGTGAATGAGGCTGTGGTTATTCACAATAAACCTCAGTGTTATAATAGCTTTTGTAAAACAATGAATCACAAAAATTTTGTTGTATTTTAGAAAACAAATGTAAAACTCTCAGAGAAATCAACGCTATCGTCTGACGATGTGCCCAGGCACGAAACTAGTTACGGTACAACAAAATGATTTCTAATGAAACTTACGGTTGGTTACTGTATTTCCTACAGTGTAATTTAGATCGTAGTTTGTTCTGTACGCTGTATCCACCCGTTGATCTTTATGCCTACATTTGTACTCAGAAGGGAGCGTTTGGTGTGTGGCAGGGTCACACGCAATATAACATCCTCCCCTTCCTATCCCCAGTTGCGAATGATAGGTGGGATAGAGATTGCCGGTACCCATCGCTATAAATCAGGGTATCTCCAGTATTACCTTAGGAGTCATTCCATTGACCTAGGTGCCGTAGTGGTTAGCGCATACCGGACTCGCATTCGGGAAGACGACGCTTCAAATTCCCTTCGAGACATCCGGATTTAAGTTTTCCGGGTTTAGCGATAACGCTCGAGGCAAATAAGGGGATGATTCCTTCGAAAAGGAAACGATCGATTTCCTTCCCCATCCTTCGGTACATCAGAGCTTGTGCTCCATATCTATTGATCGCGCTGTCGACAGATTGTTAAACTCTAATTTTCCTACCGAGCGAGGTGGCGCAGTGGTTAGCACACTGGACTCGCATTCGGGAGGGCGACGGCTCAATCCCGTCTCCGGCCATCCTGATTTAGGTTTTCCGTGATTTCCCTAAATCGTTTCAGGCGAATGCCGAGATGGTTCCTTTGAAAGAGCACGGCCGATTTCCTTCCCAATCCTTCCCTAACCCGAGCTTGCGCTCCGTCTCTAATGACCTCGTTGTCGACGGGACGTTAAACACTAACCACCACCACCTCTAATTTTCCTTGCTTGTTCGTAGTAAATTATAAGTTTGTGGTAAGGTATTATGGGACCAAACTATTTAACCTAACTTACGCTAAGGACGACACAGACACGCACACACGCTAGGGGGAGGACTCAAACCTCCGACGGGGGGAGCCACGCGGACCGTGACGCGACTCCGAAGACGACGCGCCTACCCCGCGCGGCTCTTGTTCGTAGTCATCACCTCAGTTACTGAGATTTTATGGAGGACCAGCCCTTAAAAAAACTGTTTTGGGACGCCAGTCCTTAAAAAAACTATTCAACCCGGTGAACAAGATATGAAACAGGCCAAATACCCTAAGACTTCAGCAAGGATGTAATAATTCCAATTCCAAAGAAATCAGTAGTTGACAAATGTGCGTATGACTGAACTATTATTTTACTGGTTCAAAGTTGCCAAATACTGACGGTAATTCGTTACGGAAGAATGGAAAATTGGCATACACCGACTTCGAGAAAGATGTTGGGGTTCGGGAGAAATGTTGACCCTACTACTTGTCTTAGAAGATTGGCTGAAGAATGGCAAACCTACGTTTATAGGATTTCTATACTCGGAGAAAGCTTTCGATAATGTTGATTGGGATGTATTCTTTCACATACTAAAGGTAAGACATGCAAAGGAAGCAGTAGTTCAGAAGGGAGTGAGACAGGATTGTAGCTTATCCACAATTTCATTAGATCTGTACGTTGAGCAGATGGTAAAGAAAACCAAGGAGAAATTTAGGGTAGAGGGTTAAAGCTAAAGAACGAGAAATAAAAACTCCCAAGTTTGCCGACGACATTGTAAATAAGTCAGACAGCAAAGGACTTGGAAGAGCTGTCGAGAGGATTGTCCAGTTTATTGAAAATACGTTATAGGACGAGCAGCAACAAAAGTAAAACAGTGGTAATCGAATGTAGCCGAATTAAATCAGGAAATGGTGAGGTAATTAGATCAGGAAATGAGACATTTAAAGTGGTAAAAGAGATTCTTACTTGAGAAGCATAACAGATGATGGCCGAAGTAGGGGGGGGGGGGGGGGGTGTAAATTGCAGACGGGCTCTAAAATTGCACTGAAAAGAGGCACTTCTTAACAGCGAATATTAAAGTGTTACGATGTCTTTCCTGAAGGTATTTGTTTGGAATGGAGTTTTCTACGGAAGTGAAAAGTGGCCGATAAAGAGGCCAGACTAGAAGAGAATAGAAGTTCTTAAAATGCGTTGGTACAGATGAATGCTAAAAATTGGATGGGTAGAGCGCATAATTAATGAGGTGGTCGTCAATCGAATTGAGGAGAAAAGAAATTTATGGCTCAACTAGACTAAAGGAACGGATCGATTGATCGGACATATTCTGAGGCATCAAGGAATTGTCAAGTTGGTCTTCCATGGAAGTGTGTGGATGGTAAAAATTGTAGAGGGAGACGAAGGGATGACGACAGAAGGTAGGTTCCAATGGATGTAGTTTGCCGTAGCTGTTAGGAGATGGTTAGAATAGCGTGAAGAGCTACATCGAACAGAAGACCATATCATCAGCAATTGGAAGATTTGTATGCTGGAGGAAGTAAGAGGACGTGCTGAAAAGCAAAGCCTCCGAATTTTTTATGTAAAAACTGTTAAAGCTTATTAAATAAGACGACTTCATTAACGTTAGACATCTTTGTTATTTATGTCTACATATTTACACTGATCAGCCAGAACACGATGACCATCAACCTACTATCGATGTAAATCCGTGGAGCCGACAGCAGCGTCACCTGGCGAGGAATGGCTGTTAGACACACGCGCTGTGCATTTGGTATCGGTGAGGGTGCTGTCCATGCGTTCAAGGGGGAAGGCGCGCCATCTATCACAGATTGTGAGGGCCCGAAGGGTCGGCACGACTTGTCGGCTGTTCGAGTAGACGTGGCTCGTCAGCTCTACTGCAAGACGGAGACAAGCTGGCCGCGGCTCAGTTATGCTCCGGGAACATTCACGTGGCCATATGTGGGTCCAGTGGAGCTCGTGAAAGGCACCATGACGGCTAAAGGAGTATCGTACACTGGTTGCAAGCAACGTACACCCCTTCATGATGGTCATGTACCTCGACGGCAATGGCATTTTCTCACCAAGATAATGCGCCGTGTCATAAGGTCAGGAGGGTCATGGAGTGGTTCGAGTAAAACAGTCCCAATTGATGTGCTGGGCCCCAACTCGCCAGATCTGAACCTGGTCGAACAGGTATGGAATTTAGTTTAACGCAGAATCAGAGCTCATCCCCTCCCCCCTCCCCCCGGAATATACGGGGATAGGTGACGTGTGTGTGTGTGTGTGTGTGTGTGTGTGTGTGTGTGTGTGTGTGTGTGTGTGCATGCAGGAATTCTGCAGCATCTAGGTTCTTACCGTCTACAATCCCTTTAACTACTGTTTCGAAGGCGCGCGCGCGCGCAGTGGTGGTGTCAGCGTCCTCCAGCGACCTACCAGTGCCTCATTGCTTCCATGCCACAACGCTTCGCCACTGTTATCCGTGCCAAAGGTGAACATACTGGCTATTACGTTCGTGGCCATAATGAATGTCCTTCCTGATCAGTATATTGCTGTAGAATTTTTGACTTGGTTGACGGAGCATCAACAGCACCTTTGGGTGCACCGCTTCATCAACCCAAGGCGGCGTATTGTTGCAGCGATCGCAGCGCTCGTGTGTGGTCTGGCATTGTCATACTGAAAGTGAGGATACTCGGTGTGTGGAAGAGCTATTCGAATTCGAAACTCGATTACAGCACGCTGTTGCCCACGCACCTACGTAGTTACGTCACACAGCGCCACGTTGCAAGCTACAATTTGGAGCCGTGGCAGAGGGCTGCAAACATATAGACGTGAAGAATAAAGATGTGGAATGTTAATAACATTTGTTGAAATAAATAGCTTTATCAATCTTCACATGAAAAATTCGGAGGCATTAAGATTCAGCACGCCCTCGTAATATGTTTGTTGACTCGTGCTGAAGCCTTCGGGAATTTTAATGGTACGATTCTCAATTATGCACTATACATTTCTTGTTGGTTCTCGTATTGGAGTTCGGTGAAATTTTAGTAACGCTGTCGTACTAGCTGAACAAACAAGTGACGAATGACGCAACTATTCTTAAAATCTGCTTCTCAAATTTCGTTAAGAGTCGCTGACCGTCGAAACACACACACAAAAATTGGTCGAACAAGGGTTCGGTAAACCACCTCATTTTCTTTTTGGGATTTTCGTTCCCCACCATTTGATTTTGCGTCGCTCGGGATAGATATTCGCCTGGATAAACAGTGGGTGATTGCCGATTGCTTGCGTATTTATTGTTCAGATCGGGTTAGGGCTTTCAGCACACTCTTAAATCTTACCAGACACCGTACTTTTATAGCGTTGACATACATATTTTTATGTGACAGTTAAAAATAGTACGTAACAGTATATTAACCATTTATGATAAATGTCTTGCTGACAGTAGCTACGGTACATAAGCAAAACTTACAAAGTGAAGCAGTTCAATCAGCGCAAGAACATGTCCTGTGGGGCTTGGAAAGGGTCAACGTAATTAATAATGTAAGGGCTGGATGTCGGTGTAATATTGTTTGTGTGACAAGGCTGTATTTATGACGCATATTTGGGTTTATGATTACCGAGGGGCTCAAAAGCGTACTAAACGTACGATAATCACACCTTCAGACTATTGTAGAGCCAAGACAGTCATCATCAGGAACGGGTAATGTAATCAGACGCCGTTGAGTTGGTGTCACGCCCCGAAGTCTTGAACGAAGTACGTGAGCTGTGAAAACTGTTGCGACGAGAACGAAATTTGAAGTTACCGCTTAAATTTTCTTGTCAAGCGCTTACATACAATTTAAGATATTCCGCGCCTTAATGGTCGTCGTCATGGTAGCGTGTGAGAGATGCGTCACATTTGTGGAACAAAAATGGTCCTCACGTTGATCCTTAAGGGACATCTTTTTATATATAATTGTGTGTGTGTGTGTGTGTGTGTGTGTGTGTGTGTGTGTGTGTCCTTGCCATCATTAAGATTGCCTTCTTTATGCCCTGTCGGCATGTTGGAAACCAGCTACCAGTTTTCGCGCCACGCGTCAATCTTCTGCAAGGTTTTCTGCGTTTCCTAACGGTTTTTATCTACGTAGCCTCCTTTGCCACAACTGCGTCGCCCGGGAACAGTCTCAGAGAAGAGTTATGACAGGCCATTTAATAGTGAAAAGTAACGGTTCTTTCGCCTCTCGTGGTTTTTTTTAAATAGCGACGCAATGTATTCCTTTACCATGGAGTAAATGCATGGAAGTTCCGTAAGGATTTATTTTATTTACTGGGAACAACACACAACTGTATGGAAGGCTTTCCAGAAGTCAGAAAATGAAACTTTTTTTCCCTCTAACCACAAGGTTGATGTGATGGAGCTATATTCCGATTGTTTACTAACCAGCCTGTGCAGTACAGGAATTCTGCAGCATCTAGGTTCTTACCGTCTACAATCCCTTTAACTACTGTTTCCAGTCCGAGCTAGTCGGTTAGCACACTGGACTCGCATTCGGGATGATGACGGTTCAAATACGCGTCCAGCCGACGCGATTTCCCTAAATCACTCTTGGCAAATTCTGGAAGGGTTCCATTGAAAGGGCGCGGCCTAATTCCTTCCCAATCCTTGAAACATTCCGAGCTTGTACTCCATCTCGAGTGGTCTTGCTGTCGATGGGACGTTAAACCCTAATGTTCCTCCCTCCCCCCTCCCCATCCCTTTTCTACTGTTTCCAGCAAGGAGCCGCATCGTCATTTTTCTTCTCGTTGAGTCGTTGCAGCTTTTTCGTCATTCCTTACTCCACGAATCAATCTTCAAACAATCTCCTATGACCGCGGTTCGAAGGTTCCTAATCGTTTCATTTCTGTCTTCCCCAATGTGCATATTCCGCAGCCAGACAAAGCTTTTCTCATAATACAACAGCATGGTCGACGTAAATTTAAATATTGTATACGACTGTATAATCAAGCGGTGACCTACTCTTATTACATTATGCCGAACGAACCTCATCGCGTTAGTCAAGGAGTAAGTAATTCCAAGAGCGGGTTTCTGAAGTAAAAAGTATCATTTTAAATTCACTGTCCAACTCAAAACCTATAAAGCTGAACTCGTATACTTGGCCTGCACCCTTACTCAAGCATGCCAAAAGCAGGATCAAGAACACTAAACAAAGACTATTCTCTCACATTAAATATATATCCCACAAGTATACAGAGTGTGTGAGTGTGTGTGTGAGTGTGTGTGTGAGTGTGTGTGTGAGTGTGTGTGTGTGTGTGTGTGTGTGTGTGTGTGTGAGTGTGAGTGTGAGTATTTCTAAGGGACCAAACTGCTTGGGTCATCGGTCTCTAGACTTACACGGTACTTCAACTAACGTACGCTAAAGACAGCACACAACCATGCCCGTGGGAGGACTCGAACCTCCGGCGAGAGTGCCGCGCAATTAGTGACATGGCGGCTATAACCCCGCGACCACTCAGCGCGGCAAGTTTACAATAAGTACCAACGTTGTTACATAATAAGTTGTTACGTAATAAGCATGCACTCTGTCACTCGAAATACACAGCGGAGCCAAACACGTGCAACTCATCAGATTGTAAACAAACCAGCCCCTGACACGCGTACTCCAGCTTTGAGCTTTGGATGCAGTGCTTGGACATTTGCGATAGGTTTCGCGAGCACGTCGTATTATTGGAGTTTCCAAATATGTCCACCTCGCAGTGTAAGTTATTTATTACGTTAGAGATCAGAATCTGCGGAGCGAGGCAAATACAGTGAATGAACGGTAACATTCGCGACTACTGTTTCACAAATAAACAGGAAAATTGTAGGGTGGGTGTGGAGGACACACTACATTTACATATTCGGACTGTTGTGGCAGTTCGTGACAAAACTACCGACCTGACATAGTGTTACAAATGGAACAATATTTTATTACATACCACACAATTCACAGAGTCGGCGACTGGGACCGTTGTCGTTTTAACAGTCTTTTTTTTTCGAAAATCTCTGCTCTCTCAGCACCTTAGCGCACAATCCGAGATAATGTGGCGACTATGACAGTTCTGCGTTGGAAATGCCATGTAACCTTTTGCTCTCGTCGTGACTTTGATGCCGTGTCATTGCTGTTCCAAAGGGAGTATCATTTGAAACACAGGGCACTAAAGCATGTATGGAGTACTTTCTCTATACGATGTCCTCTTCCGCAGCATCGGCGAAACAATTTGCTTATTGAGTGACGCGGCACTGTTCAAAGCTGATTAAAATCATACGACAGTCTTAAAGACACGAAAGCTGTCTCGGTCCATCCAGAAATGAAAGCATAGCGCACATTTTAGTTTACACAGTACTAATCACACTCTTTCGCAGTTAACACATCAATTTGTATGTTCTGTTCCTTTAATCAAACACTAAATGCAGCCAACCAGCCATACCGCTACTTGAACAGTTCGGCTCTTCTCGCACCGGACCCTTTCACTCGGGTGTTCAATTTGAATAATGAAAACAAGGTCTTACAGCAAAGATACATTAAGATACATTGAAACATACAGGGTGTTACAAAAAGGTACGGCCAGACTTTCAGGAAACATTCCTCATACACAAAGAAAGAAAATATGTTATGTGGACATGTGTCCGGAAACGCTTACTTTCCATGTTAGAGCTCATTTTATCACTTCTCTTCAAATCACATTAATCATAGAATGGAAACACATAGCAACAGAACGTACCAGCGTGACTTCAAGCACTTTGTTACAGGAAATGTTCAAGATGTCCTCCTTTAGCGAGGATACATGCATCCACCCTCCGTCGCATGGAATCCCTGATGCGCTGATGCAGCCCTGGAGAATGGCGTATTGTATCACAGCCGTCCACAATACGAGCACGAAGAGTCTCTACATTTGGTACCGGGGTTGCGTAGACAAGAGCTTTCAAATGCCCCCATAAATGAAAGTCAAGAGGGTTGAGGTCAGGAGAGCGTGGAGGCCATGGAATTGGTCCGCCTCTACAAATCCATCGGTCACCGAATCTGTTGTTGAGAAGCGTACGAACACTTCGACTGAAATGTGCAGGAGCTCCATCGTGCATGAACCACATGTTCTAGCAGGACAGGTAGAGTATCCCGTATGAAATTATAACAACGTGCTCCATTGAGCGTAGGTGGAAGAACATGGGGCCCAATCAAGACATCACCAACAATGCCTGCCCAAACGTTCACAGAAAATCTGTGTTGATGACGTGATTGCACAATTACGTGCGGATTCTCGTCAGCCCACACATGTTGTTAAAATTTACAATGTGATCACATTGGAATGAAGCCTCATCCGTAAAGAGAACATTTGCACTGAAATGAGGATTGACACATTGTTGGATGAACCATTCGCAGAAGTGTACCCGTGGAGGCCAATCAGCTGCTGATAGTGCCTGCACACGCTGTACATGGTACGGAAACAACTGGTTCTCCCGTAGCACTCCATACAGTGACGTGGTCAACGTTACCTTGTACAGCAGCAACGTCTCTGACGCTGACATTAGGGTTATCGTCAACTGCACGAAGAATTGCCTCGTCCATTGCAGGTGTCCTCGTAGTTCTAGGTCTTCCCCAGTCGCGCGTCATAGCCTGGAATGTTCCGTGCTCCCAAAGACACCGATCAATTGCTTCGAACGTCTTCCTGTCGGGACACCTTCGTTCTGGAAATCTGTCTCGATACAAACGTACCGCGCCACGGCTATTGCCCCGTGCTAATCCATACATCAAATGGGCATCCGCCAACTCCGCATTTGTAAACATTGCTCTGACTGCAAAACCACGTTCGTGATGAACACTAACCTGTTGATGCTACGTACTGATTTGCTTGATGCTAGTACTGTAGAGCAATGAGTCACATGTCAACACAAGCACCGAAATCAACATTACCTTCCTTCAATTGGGCCAACTGGCGGTGAATCGAGGAAGTACAGTACGAGGTGCATTCAAGTTCTAAGGCCTCCGATTTTTTTTTTCTCCGGACTGGAAAGAGATAGAAACATGCGCATTGTTTTAAAATGAGGCCGTGTTCATTGTCAATACGTCCCAGAGATGGCAGCACCGTACGGCAGATGGAATTTTACTGCCAGCGGCGAGAATGAGAACTGTTTTAAATACTTAAAATGGCGACGTTTTCCTTACTTGAACGGCGTGCAATCATTCGTTTTCTGAATTTGAGTGGTGTGAAACCAATTGAAATTCATTGACAGTTGAAGGAGACATGTGGTGATGGAGTTATGGATGTATCGAAAGTGCGTTCGTGGGTGCGACAGTTTAATGAAGGCAGAACATCGTGTGACAACAAACCGAAACAACCTCGGGCTCGCACAAGCCGGTCTGACGACATGATCGAGAAAGTGGAGAGAATTGTTTTGGGGGATCGCTGAATGACTGTTGAACAGATCGCCTCCAGAGTTGGCATTTCTGTGCACACAATCCTGCATGACGACCTGAAAATGCGAAAAGTGTCATCCAGGTGGGTGCCACGAATGCTGACGGACGACGACATGGCTGCCCGTGAGGCATGTTGCCAAGCAATGTTGACGCGCAACGACAGCAAGAATGGGACTTTCTTTTCGTCGGTTGTGACAATGGATGAGACGTGGATGCCATTTTTCAATCCAGAAACAAAGCGCCAGTCAGCTCAATGGAAGCACACAGATTCACCGCCACCAAAAAAATTTCGGGTAACCGCCAGTGCTGAAAAAATTGTGTCCATGTTCTGGGACAGCCGGGGCATAACCCTTACCCATTGCGTTCCTATGGGCACTACGGTAACAGGTGCATCCTACGAAAATATTTTGAAGAACAAATTCCTTTCTGCACTGCAAGAAAAACGTCCGGGAAGGGCTGTGCGTGTGCTGTTTCACCAAGACAACGCACCCACACATCGAGCTAACGTTACGTAACAGTTTCTTCGTGATAAAAACTTTGAAGTGATTCCTCATGCTCCCTACTCACCTGACCTGGCTCCTAGTGACTTTCGGCTTTTTCCAACAATGAAAGACACTCTCCGTGGCCGCACATTCACCAGCTGTGCTGCTATTGCCTCAGCGATTTTCCAGTGGTCAAAACAGACTCCTAAAGAAGCCTTCGCCGCTGCCATGGAATCATGGCGACAGCGTTGTGAAAAATGTGTACGTCTGCAGGGCGATTACGTCGAGAAGTAACGCCAGTTTCATCGATTTCGGGTGAGTAGTTAATTAGAAAAAAAATCGGAGGCCTTAGAACTTCAATGCACCTCGTACATACTGACGAAACTAAAATGAGCTCTAACATGTAAATTAAGCGTTTCGGGACGCATGTCCACCTAATATCTTTTCTTTATTTGTGTGTGAGGAATGTTTCCTGAAAGTTTGGCCGTACCTTTTTGTAACACCCTGTATATGTTCAACCAGGTATGTGGATTACAGTTGTATGTGATGACATCTGTTACTAAATATAACGAATAAGACAATAGTAAAAGTAGAAAAATATTTATAGAGGGTAGCCAGAAACAGTCTGGAAAGCTTACAAGGAAGTTGCAGGAGAGGTTGTACCGAGAAATAACTTAAGGAAAAAATGGGTAAGTTGCTCCGTTTTTGAGTTTTTTAGCATTGAAGTTAGCCAACAAGGTCGTCCCGCGCGCAAATTCAAGCACAAGAGCTAAAAATGCACTAATGCACGTACGTCTATGGGTCCGTGAGTTAACGCTTGAGATGCTCATTACCAGTTGAAATGTGCCTTTTTGAGAAATGATAAATTTAAGCTAGGTGATCAAAAGCTACGTTTGTTTGAGGAAATCAAAACAGCAACACATCCACACTCTCTCTGTCTGCTTGAATTTGCCTGTGCGACTACCTGATTGGCTAACTTGAATGCTAAATAACTCTGAAACGGAGCAACGTATTGAATTTCTTCCTTAACAACACCCTTACAAGCTTGTCAGACTATTTCCGAGCTCCCTGTGTAGTCTGCCTAGTGCTTTACTTCATCAAAACTAGCTCTTCGTGGAACTTTTTGCTGGTCTCAGTATTTATATGTTGGGATTTTAGTAGCCTTTTCTTTTAATGAAAAGACCTTCGTATGGTGGGCTGGGATGTAGTTCTTGTATCTTCCTACTTTACTTGTTTTACTTACGAGAGACCAAAATTAAACGTTCATCTGTTCAGAATGTCCACCTTCTAAGCCCAATATTACCTTAACGTTCTTTTCTGATATGTATCATAATACCATCAGCGAGCGAAACGTCATTTCATTAAGCACATTACTCAGTTCCTGTTCAGTTTCGGAATTACTGCCATGTCACGAACGAAGTGTGTCATGCTGATTTTTCTGTCCATAACAAAAAACTCCGAAATAATATCATTTATTTCCCTCAATGTCTCCTCTATACACATGTTGTTGTTGTTGTTGTTGTTGTTGTTGTGGTCTTCAGTCCTGAGGCTGGTTTGATGCAGCTCTCCATGCCAATCTATCCTGTGCAAGCTTCATCATCTCCCAGTACCTACTGCAACCTACATCCTTCTGAATCTGCTTAGTGTATTCATCTCTTGGTCTCCCTCTACGACTTTTACCCTCCACGCTGCCCTCCAATACTAAATTGGTGATCCCTTGATGCCTCAGAACATGTCCTACCAAGCGATCCCTTCTTCTAGTCAAGTTGTGCCACAAACTTCTCTTCTCCCCAATCCTTATCAATACTTCCTCATTAGTTATGTGATCTACCCATCTAATCTTCAGCATTCTTCTGTAGCACCACAATTAGAAACCTCCTATTCTCTTCTGGTCCAAACTAGTTATCGTCCATGTTTCACTTCCATACATGGCTACAATCCATACAAACACTTTCAGAAACGACTTCCTGACGCTTAAAAAAAATGGTTCAAATGGCTCTGAGCACTATGGGACTCAACTGCTGAGGTCATTAGTCCCCTAGGACTTAGAACTAGTTAAACCTAACTAACTTAAGGACATCACAAACATCCATGCCCGAGGCAGGATTCGAACCTGCGACCGTAGCGGTCTCGCGGTTCCAGACTGCAGCGCCTTTAACCGCACGGCCACTTCGGCCGGCCCCTGACGCTTAAATCTATACTCGATGTTAACAAATTTCTCTTCGTCAGAAACGCTTTCCTTGCCATTGCCAGTCTACATTTGATATCCCCTCTACTTCGACCATCATCAGTTATTTTGCTCCCCAAATATCAAAACTCCTTTACTACTTTAAGTGTCTCATTTCCTAATCTAATTCCCTCAGCATCACCCGACTTAATTCGACTACATTCCATTATCCTCGTTTTGCTTTTGTTGATGATGTTCATCTTATACCATCCTGTCAAGACACTGTCCATTCCGCTCAACTGCTCTTCCAAGTCTATACACACATAAAAAGTTCAACTTTCTCAAGCTGAAGGCTGATTTAACAATGTTGCGCCTTACTAGGCGTGGGCCAGTTGCCTTTCCCCAACATCTTGATCTGAATCCATATAGTTTAAGGTTACCTACAGTTAAACATAGTTTGAATGAAATGGTGGTGTCTACAAATAACCCACCCACCCTCCATCCTGCAGCGAGCAGAGACTTCCTCAGAAGACGCACACTCCTGCGCGAGTAGTTAGGAACTGCAGACTCGCTGCATGACTTCTTGTCTCCTGTTTCGCCTTTTCCTCGCCTCCGTCTTCGGTTTTGGTGTGTTTGTGGAAGACGCTCAGCCTTGCATGGAGCGCAGCCACCGGTGACTGCTAGTAGCTAGTAACGTGTTGCCGGCCGGAGTGCGGAGGATGTGGCGGGGAGTGGCGGCGCTGGCCGCTCGCTGAGTCAGGCTGTTGGTGCGGCACAGGCAAACCGCAAGTGCCGGCGCACCTTACCTTCCAGCTCGGTGCGACGCAGCTGGCTGCGCCCTGTTACCACACAAGGCTCATGTAGGACACAGCGGCCGCCACACCTCATGTGTAACGTAACGTACAAGCCACTTGCGATTCGTAATTTCTGCAACTCGCAGAACAGGAATATCTGTGCAGTGAGCAATTCAGTGGACAGTAAAGGTTGGGACAAAAACTACAAACACCAGAAAGGCAACAATCAACCATGCTTAAATACAGTACAGGAAATCCTATGGCATTCAAAACAGCTTCCAGTCGTCTCGGAATGGATAAATGCGGGTCCTGTGACCGAGCGGTTCTAGGCGCTTCAGTGTGGAACCGCGCTGCTGCTATGGTCGCAGCTTCGAATCCTGCCTCAGGCATGGATGTGTGTCATGACATTAGTTAGGTTTAAGTAGTTCTAAGTGTAGGGGACTGATGACCTCAGATGTCAAGACCCGTAGTGCATAGAGCCATCTGAGCCATTTGTATGGTTTTCAAGGAAATCTTATCTGCAAAATTGTGGCACGGTAAAGTAACGAAGACGGAGGAGGACACTGACCTCGCACCCTTCTCTCCAAAGTAGACCACAAAGGCTCAATAATATTGAGATCTGGTGAAAGTGGTGGCCAGGGAGATGCGACGATTCATCACTGTGCTCGCAAAACCAGCCCTGAATGAATGTTGCGAGCCGTGTCAACAAGGGACACCGTCGTCCTGGAACGCAGCATCACCAAACACCGTGCCATGGGATGGGTCTGATCAGACAAAATGATAACACAACCTTTGACAGTAGTGCTACCTTACAGAGTAATCATGGGGACGCAAGGAATACCACGATATGGCTGTCAGAATCATCACCGATGCCCCGCATGTTTGACTCTCGGGACGTAAACTCGGCCGTAAGTTGTAAACAGTGTGAAACAAGGCTCATTCAATCCTCAGGTTAAACTGCACTGCTCCGTAGTGCAGATTTTATGGCTACCGCATCGTGTTTTCCTAGTGCTGTATTTGCAAATAGTTTCGAAATTCCAACTCGCGCCGCAATCTCTTGCCCTTCGTGTTGTTTAGATGCTTACGGAGTTCGTGAATGCGACATACAGCTCTGCACTGACTTTCGCAGCTGCTGTCCCCTTGTGTTTTGTCACAATCCTCTTCGGTTACCGTCTGTCACACATTTTCTTTGCGTTGTGACTTAGCGGATGTTTTTCTGTTTTCCCTGTACGCGGTATTACTCTTAGATACGGGACCTCTTGAAACGCCAAACATTTCGCCTACCTGGGTTACGGAAGCACCCATCATGCGAGCACCAACAATCTGTCCACGTTCGAAGTCACTGAGCTCCGATATAAAGCAATCGCAAATACGGGAGCTTTTAGAACGAGTCCGGTGACCAGTGTCCTGTTGGAGACCGGAGTCCCTCCATTGCGGATCCGACGTGCACGGCTGCTCCCCAAGTTATGTTGCACACATTCGTAGTTGTCCTGAGCATCCGAATTACCGTCTCTTTTTCCCACCTGCGGCAGTTCATCTCCCGCACCGGCGGCCCAGGTCAGGGCTCAGGATTGCGGTTCGCGTGCGATCCCTTCTGTCTGAACTGGAGTCCTTCCCTTTACCACCTCTACTTGCGGTCCGTTCACGTGCGCCTCTATGGTGTACGCCTCAGCCGCAGCTTCGTCTGGACCTTTTGCATGGCCCTAGTGACTCCGTTGTCACTTCCTCTCGATTCTTGACGTGTTCCGGGGCTCTCAAGTTGTTCACACCGACGGCTCGATGGCTGATGGTAATGTTGGCTTCGCCTATGTCCACAGAGGCCATATTGAACAGCATTCCTTGCCCGCTGGCTGCTGTGTATTCACTGCAGTGCTTGCGGCCACATTTCGTGCACTTCAGTACATCCGTTCCTGTTCTGGTGAAACGTTACTTCTCTGTTCGGACTCCCTGAGCAGCTCACAAGCTATCTACCATTGCTACCCTCGCCATCCTTTGGTAGCGAACATCCAGGAGTCCGTCTCTGCCGTGGAACGGTCTAGTCGTTCAGTGGTGGTTGTGTGGACCCCAGGACACGTCGGTATCTCGGGCAACGAACTTGCCGACAAGCTGGCCAAACAGGCTACGTGGAAACCGCTCCTGGAGATGGCAATATCTGAAACTAACCTGCATTCTTTCTTACGCCGCTAGGTTTTTCGGCTTTGGGAGACGGAGTGACAATACAGTATAAACAACAAACGGTTTGTTATTAAGGAGACTGCGAATGTGTGGAAGTCTTCCATGTGGGCTTCTCGCATGGAATCAGTTGTCCTTTGTTGACTCCGTATTGGCTATACGCGGCTCACACATTGTTATCTCCTCCGTCACGAGGACCCACTTCAGTGTCGCTGTGGCTCCCAAATGACTGGCGTCCACCTCTTGCCGTACTGCCCAGTTTTAGCCGCTCTGCGGCGGACGTTTAATTTTCCCAGCACCCTACCTTATGTGTTAGGCGACAATGCCTCAACAGCGGCTTTAGTGTTACGTTTTATTTGTGAAGGTGTGTTTTATCATTTGATCTAAGTTCCAGCGCATGTCCTGTGTCCCTATGTGTCCTCCACCCTAGGGCTTTTTGGGTGGTTTTAATGTGTTGCAGAGTGGCTGGTTCAAAATGGTTCAAATGGCTCTGAGCACTATGGGAGTTAATATCTATGGTCATCAGTCCCCTAGAACTTAGAACTACTTAAACCTAACTAACCTAAGGACATCACACACATCCATGCCCGAGGCAGGATTCGAACCTGCGACCGTAGCAGTCGCGCGGTTCCGGACTAAGCGCCTAGCACCGCTCGGCCACCGCTGAGTGGCTGGCTTCTCCTTTTTTATTCTCATGGTCAGCGAGCCATGGTAATCTGTTTTCTTGATTTTAATCTCCTCTCGCTGTTTCTTGCATCTGTGGTTTTCTTGTCCTGTTTTGTCCATTGTAGTGTTCGTTGCCCTTCTGTCGTTCTTCTGGTTCTTCTTTTCTCCTGTTATCTTCTTGCCCTTGGGTAATTGTTCTACAGGGAATAAGGGACCGATGACCTCGCGGTTTGGTCCCTTTCCTTCCCTTTTAAACAAACCAACAACCAACCAACCAATCAGATCCATCAAATATCTAGGAGTCAGGGCAAGGAACGATTTAAAGTGCAACGACCACATACAGTTGATCGCAGATGTGACGGATGTGTCACTGAGATTCATTGGAATAATCCTCAGGAAAAGCAGTTCACCCGCAAAGGAGGCAGTTAACAAAAGCCTCGTTCGATCAAAAGTTGAATATAGCTCTTCAGTGTCGGATCCTTAGAATTAATACAGGAAATACAGATCTCTAGAAGAGCAACATGTTTCGCTTCATTTAGTATGCCTGAAAGCGTCAAGATGATCAGCCCAGCTGCATTGGCAAAAATTACAAGGGTGCGCTGTACGTGACTAAGAGCTATGCTGTTAAAATTCCGAGAGCATAAGTTCCTAAAAGTGTCAGCCAACATATTGCTTCCTCCTACATATACACTCGCGAAAAGGCCATGAAGGTAAAACTAGTATGTTGGGAGCTCTCAAGGCTTACCAGAAATCATTCTTCCCTCATGCCTTTCCAGACTGGAATAGGAATGGTAATAGCGACATTATTACAGTACACGAAGTACCCTCCGCCACACACCATAAGGAGGCTTACGGATAATAAATGTAAAATCAAAACTAGATTCTCGACACCTCATATTACACGCGCGGGTGACAATTCGTCAGTATAAGAAATCTGAGGATGATTTTTATCCTTGTTCGACAGTCTGTTGTTGTTGTTGTTGTTGTTGCTGCTGCTGCTGCTGCTGCTGCGTCATATACCCTAAGACTGGTTTGATGCAGCTGTTCACTAAAGTCTTTCCAGTCCTGCACAACCTGTGCACAGCACAGTCTCATGACCCTGCTCGCTGTATTTGAGTATTAAGTCTCCCTCCACCATTTTTAGTCCACATACTTCCCTCCGTTACCAACCTGACTGTCCCACTTTGTCGCAAGATGTGTCCTGTCAACGTATGCCTCATTTTAGTAAAGTTTTGGCGTAAAAATTTTTCTTCCCTATTTCTTTCAGTATATCTTCATTAGTGATTCGAACCAGTGACACGTTCTGGAAAAACTTCTTGTCTGTAGCTGTGACCGGTTTCGAACACATGCAGCTGATCAATTCGTGATGTACATTGAGTGTAAATATTTCATCCAAATGGTGTAAAATTTCATTGCACAGCATGCTCAGATGACCTGCTCACTCCCGATATGCGCGGAATACTTAAGAACGATACGAAAGACATCAGCATTACTGGTAAATAAATATAGTGAAATGTTTACCGAGTAGGCGTCACATTGGCATAAAACGCAAAAAGTGTGCGCTGACGTCGGTTAAAAGGAAGTTTTTTCCCAGCACACCTAACCAGATGCTGTTATTGATGATGATGTTCTTTCTTCATCACAGCAAAAAATATTTTTGGAAGCAATGCTAGAGGAAAGGCAGCTATTAAAATGGAATATTTGAAATTATTAATAAAACAGTGTGGATCGCAAAGACACCTTTATTAAAAGGTGACCGGTTTCGATCATCACATGATCGATCGACTTCCGACCTTGGAAACCATATTGACGGAAAATGGCTGCACAGGGAGCGAGATCCGTTGAATGAGGATAGTCAACCTCTCTTGCGGCTTTGTCTGGTGTTGAGCTGCAACTGTAACGGCGGTATGCATTTATTACGCTTATATAATTATGTAACTTTCTGAGAAGAGCAGTTAAGACAAGACGCTATCTTATCTGAACATGTTTGCTAGGCTCAAGATACACAAATGAAGCTGTTATCGGGACGCCGCCATCTGCTCTCTCGTTATCTAGATAGTGACCCTCAAAATGTCAACTCCGTCTGCCTCAGGCTTGCCCCTGCCGAGGACACTGTTCGTTGGCCGCAGCAACGACTCGAAGAAAAAATAAAACTTACAACTAAGGACCATCGCGATAAGTAATGAGTTACTATAGAGAGATACAATCCGTGTAATGTAAAACGACTACACCTATAGAAAAATATTATTTTGAGAAAATAATAACAGTGAAAGACTGTAAACTGAAGCAGTACGACGATCAGTCGATGGTTTGAGGAAGCCTGAAACGTACGAATCAGAAGTCTGACGACTGTTGTGGCATGGTGTAAGATGATGATACAAGAATGAGAACCAAGTCATACACGCGCTAACCTTACACATGTAACAGCACTTCCTTGGAATTACTGTAAATACGAAACTAAGGCGTGTGACAGACATTTGTTATCTCGAGTGCATGTAAAACCCTTCGTAGCCACGAAAACTTAATTTTGAAATCTTGTAGGTGAAGAAAAACAATGTTACGACGCTTTTGGTTGTGCTTGACTATTTGATCCACTGATGTAAGTATACATCTGGAATGAAATCCTGATCTGTCCCACGCTTCATTCGTATATCCGCAGTACTAGGACCATATTGAAGAGATCTGTGACAAACGTCGAAGCCGCAGACCAGGTATTACCCTAGTTTCAAAGGCGCACAGTCTGTCTCTCACACATAAATCGAACTTCATCTGTAGTCAGGTAGCCGCATGCACGTCTTACGCTTCCATGATTTTAATGGAATTTTCCTCGTCATTATATGCAAAGTTCCGACACTTCTAACAGTCGTCCTTCTTGTGTAACACTACCTTTCTGACGTTTTAAATTCGGAGTCCAGGCAACACACAATCGAGATGAATGTAGTAGCATGTGAAGGATATTGGTAATGTGCCAGACTGACCACCGAAATGAATTAACTTGTTTCAGTGTGGAACCGGAGGTATGGGCGTAGGAGATAAGTATGCGAAGCAAACGTATAATGCCAGAATGAGATTTTCGCTCTGCAGCACAATGTGCGCTGGTATGAAACTTCCAGACAGATTAAAACTGTGTGCCGGACCGAGACTCGAACTCGGGATCTTTGCCTTTCGCGGGCAAGTGCTCTATGAAAAAATGATCTTCCCAAGCACGACTCACGACCCGTCCTCACAGCTTCAATTCTGCCAGTACCTCGCCTCCTACCTTCCAAACTTCACAGAGGCTCTTCTGCGAACCTTGGTAGAGCACTAGCCCGCGAAAGGCAAAGGTCCAGAGTTCGAGTCTCGGTCCAGCACACAGTTTTAATTTGTCAGGAAGTTTCAAACATATAATGTTTCCCCCTTCGGGTCCTTTTTGCTTTTCGTAATACCAATATTATCACTATGAAAGATAAATTTCTCTCTTTGTAGCCAGGATGTGGTTTCAGTTTTTTAGTACAGCGGCTCTACTGATGATCTGATTTTGAACTGCAACAAACACTGTTTTGACGCGTCCCCCTTTATGTACCCCGGTAAACTTGAAAATTCTTACGTCTTTTATTAGTTTCCTAGAATTGGCCCTTGCCACACAGTCTTTTACACAACGCTGTCACATGTACAAATTCACTGAAATGATTTTTCTTGAAAGCAGGTCCATAGAAATCGCAGAGAGATTGCACTTGTAGCACCGACGAGAAATTAAGTTAATGCTGTTGACAGAATATATCAATAGTAATAAATAGGAAACACTTCCCTTATGTACAGCAAAATATTATTTATATGATATCAAAGAGGCTATCGTCTTCATAATCCATTGTCAGGTGGCACCTGGATGCCGTAACCACAGATAAAATTAGGTGCGACTTACACAGATATTACGCAACACTTACAAAAGATAAAAGTGATACATTATGTTTACTAAGGAAAGTCTTACTCTTTTATATTACATTTAACGAAAGTTTGTTATTCAAATGTTCGATTTCTTTTGTTAAATCTAACGATTTCTACATCGTCATCATCATCATCATCATCATCATCATCATCGTCGTCGTCGTTGTCATAAAACCTGTTGCATGGTTGCGATATTAATTTATCAACTGAAGATGGTGTAAGAAGCACAAAAAGCCGGTTCTTTGCCAAATAAATAGTATTCTGAATAACTCCAGAGAAGTGTTTCATACTTAACAAAATTTTACTTTCTTTAGTTGAAGGAATTTGTAACTACTTCTAGCAGAACGGTGCTCGAATCCGTTTTGCTTTCGCCAAGAGTGGTTACCAGCCATTAATTTGCTGTCGAAGATATGTGACGGGAAATTAGTGTCTCAACAGAAAGGCAGAATGGCGGTTACGGTCCGTGGAACAAGCGAGAGAGCGGTCGTGGCAATAGCTGTGGGAATTGCCGAAAGACCGAACGAAAAGGACTCTGGAAGCAGAAGCCATATCGCGCAAACCGTAATCGATAGCTATTCCTGTAGAGATGTCGTTATCCCGGCTTTTCTCGAGCGTTCCGGGGGAATCGTCTCCAGATTACCTCTTACCAGCGCCAGTATTTTGAAATTGGGCAGAAGCAAGCAATATCGTAGGCGATCCTTCCGCTTCTCCATCGTTTCGCATCCACCGCGAGGACTATTTGCACTCTTCCTTTCATGCACGGAAGACAGCTGTGTGTCCGTGTGCGTGTGTGTAGAACGCTGACAATGTCCTCACGAGAAAGCAAGCTCTTTCCGAACATTATATGACGACAGTTCTAGATCTCTGGACAAAACAATTCTGTCCTTGCCTTTGCGTGATTACTGTTTGCCGCCAAGCATTAGCGTAGAATGTAATATCATGGCCACGCGGGATTAGCCGAGCGGTCTGCGGCCCTGCAGTCATACGCTGTGCGGCTGGTCCCGGCGGAGGTTCGAGTCCTCCCTCGGGCATGGGTGTGTGTGTTTGTCCTTAGGATAATTTAGGTCCCATAATATTTCACACACATTTGAACGTTTTTTTAATATCATGAGCAACAGCAGAATCTATAAGCGTTAAATTGAGAGTTTTGGCTCAAATTACCTTTCATCTTTTAAGGACTGGATCACAACTGTGCGTTACGTACGAAAAATTAGACTTTAACTTGCGCCACTCGAATATAATTACTATTTGAAGTAACAATTGTGATAGTGCCATACTGCATACCATTGTATGTATGTACGTAGGAGTCTAATTTTCGGTGTAGAAACTATGAGATTGGTGTAGTCTGTATTGAAATGCAGGGCAGAGCGTCGTCAGAATACCAAAAGCTCACGCGGTACTCGCTTATTAGTGTGTTAAAATTTCATTCCGGAGGACGCAAGTGTCTTTAAGCGAATTCGATGGAAAGTTGGTGGTCAGAGATGATCATTCCGGGCGCAAAGTCTGTTTAGTTCGCTTGAACACGGTCATGATCATTCAGTTTTGTTAATAAATGAAGCTTTTTGAACTTTCAACTTCATTTGTGAGCCTTGTGAGAACGTGCATACCAAGTAGCGTGTCCTCCAGACCAGTTGGTTAACACGGAAGTTGTTTCACGTATGACAGGGGCGACGCACAGAGTCAGAGTTCGGGTAGATCCTTGGTTTACTGCGACGAGCTCGGGCATCTACCGGAGTTTCAATGTCCTGACCGGACACGGTCTGGCTGGGACATTTTTTGTTTTGGCCAGTAGTTCACAGGTAGCTTAACAGAGGTCAGACCCTAATAACCGCGTCGTGGACCGGTCATTTGATCATAGTTATGATTCCTTCCCAGTGATCAGTGTGTGATTCTGCGGAGGCTGTTACGGTGGCCTGTTCTAGGATTTTCCCTTCGTGAAGGAGAAAACAATTTTAAACAATAGATTCGTAATTATTTGTGCGAGGCTGCTGCCAGGAGATACTCACTTCTGAGAATTGCAGTTAGCGGAAGGGATAGCAGAAATAGTGAGAACGTTTTTAACTGAGGCAAAACCCAAACAAACATTGCTACAGTGTTGACTGATGAGAAGCTCAAAATTATCAACAGTGTCTTAAAGTGTGTCGGCGTCTGGATTTTGTAGGGAGTCCAAAGCGGATATTCACAGAATTATCAGTATTTCGTCGCCCAGATTGTCGAAGAACAAGGAGGATATTACATCAGCAGTCCTGTTATTACTTCAGGTTATGTCACTGGTCCAGAGGAACGATCCTGGTGCGCTTAGGATGCGTGAATTTTGGTTATGATTGTTTCTGTGGCGCCTAATGCAGAAACGGCATCTTAAAATATACGTTTGTGTCTTTCCTTACGGTGTAGGCTCTTTGGCGGCGGATCAGTCTGAGATGAGATTATTAACGCCCAGACTGGAAAAGACTAAAGTCGAAAAGAATGGACTTGGCAAAGGTGGGTTAAATTGAATAAACTCTGTTGTTTCTGGGATAAACTTAGTGATTAGATAAGAGTGTTTCACCCTCGAACTTGTCTGCTATTATTTAGTCTTTCCTCCCTACATGTTCAAGCCATTGTGACGAATTCAAGAAGGCAGCTACTACATCTACATCTACATTTATACTCCGCAAGCCACCCAACGGTGTGCGGCGGAGGGCACTTCACGTGCCACTGTCATTACCTCCCTTTCCTGTTCCAGTCGCGTATGGTTCGCGGGAAGAACGACTGTCTGAAAGCCTCCGTGCGCGCTCTAATCTCTCTAATTTTACATTCGTGATCTCCTCGGGAGGTATAAGTAGGGGGAAGCAATATATTCGATACCTCATCCAGAAACGCACCCTCTCGAAACCTGGCGAGCAAGCTACACCGCGATGCAGAGCGCCTCTCTTGCAGAGTCTGCCACTTGAGTTTATTAAACATCTCCGTAACACTATCACGGTTACCAAATAACCCTGTGACGAAACGCGCCGCTCTTCTTTGGATCTTCTCTATCTCCTCCGTCAGACCGATCTGGTACGGATCCCACACTGATGAGCAATACTCAAGTATAGGTCGAACGAGTGTTTTGTAAGCCACCTCCTTTGTTGATGGACTACATTTTCTAAGCACTCTCCCAATGAATCTCAACCTGGTACCCGCCTTACCAACAATTAATTTTATATGATCATTCCACTTCAAATCGTTCCGCACGCCTACTCCCAGATATTTTACAGAAGTAACTGCTACCAGTGTTTGTTCCGCTATCATATAATCATACAATAAAGGATCCTTCTTTCTATGTATTCGCAATACATTACATTTGTCTATGTTAAGGGTCAGTTGCCACTCCCTGCACCAAGTGCCTATCCGCTGCAGATCTTCCTGCATTTCGCTACAATTTTCTAATGCTGCAACTTCTCTGTATACTACAGCATCATCTGCGAAAAGCCGCATGGAACTTCCGACACTATCTACTAGGTCATTTATATATATTGTGAAAAGCAATGGTCCCATAACACTCCCCTGTGGCACGCCAGAGGTTACTTTGTCTGTAGACGTCTCTCCATTGATAACAACATGCTGTGTTCTGTTTGCTAAAAACTCTTCAATCCAGCCACACAGCTGGTCTGATATTCCGTAGGCTCTTACTTTATCAGGCGACAGTGCGGAACTGTATCGAACGCCTTCCGGAAGTCAAGAAAAATAGCATCTACCTGGGAGCCTGTATCTAATATTTTCTGGGTCTCATGAACAAATAAAGCGAGTTGGGTCTCACACGATCGCTGTTTCCGGAATCCATGTTGATTCCTACATAGTAGATTCTGGGTTTTCAAAAACGACATGATACTCGAGCAAAAAACATGTTCTAAAATTCTACAAGAGATCGACGTCAGAGATATAGGTCTATAGTTTTGCGCATCTGCTCGACGACCCTTCTTGAAGACTGGGACTATCTGTGCTCTTTTCCAATCCTTTGGAACCCTCCGTTCCTCTAGAGACTTGCGGTACACGGCTGTTAGAAGGGGGCAAGTTCTTTCGCGTACTCTGTGTAGAATCGAATTGGTATCCCGTCAGGTCCAGTGGACTTTCCTCTATTGAGTGATTCCAGTTGCTTTTCTATTCCTTGGACACTTATTTCGATGTCAGCCATTTTTTCGTTTGTGCGAGGATTTAGAGAAGGAACTGCAGTGCGGTCTTCCTCTGTGAAACAGCTTTGGAAAAAGGTGTTTAGTATTTCAGCTTTACGCGTGTCATCCTCTGTTTCAATGCCATCATCATCCCGGAGTGTCTGGATATGCTGTTTCGAGCCACTTACTGATTTAACGTAAGACCAGAACTTCCTAGCATTTTCTGTGAAGTCGGTACATAGAATTTTACTTTTTGGGGCACTGGAGAGGGACAGTAGTGGGCGTCGGTTTGCTTCGGACGAAGACGTGCATGCCTGAGTACAGTCATGGATCCGTAAGCAACCGCAAAAAACAAAAATTCCATTAAAGTACTGACTGTCTTTTCGGAGATTACTTTTGAAATAACAAGCAGTTTACGTACTTCCCTCCCTCCCTCCCTCCCCCCCTCCCCCACCCTCCGCCTCGGAGAGAAGTGGCTTTTCTTCTCCTGGTTTCACGAGTTTCAGAATGTACGAAATTTATCTGGGTTCGCCGATTAATATTTCCTTCGCCGACAGCTGCATATTTAAGCCTTACAGCGAATTCTCAAACGACTTGTTATGTTCTACGCGGACGGAGAAAAGTAACATTTCAAACTTCCTGATTCGTGAGCTTGAATATCGTTAGCATACAAACTCCATCACCCGACATAAGTAAGCCTAGTAATCAAATGAACTACGCATAAAGGCGGAGGGTGGGGGAGGGGGGGAGGGAAGTACGTAAACTGCTTGTTATTTCAAAAGTAATCTCCGAAAAGACAGTCAGTACTTTAATGGAATTTTTTTTTTTTTTGCGGTTGCTTACGGATCCATGACTGTACCCAGGCATGCACGTCTTCGTCCGAAGCAAACCGACGCCCACTAATGTCCCTCTCCAGTGCCCCAAAAAGTAGGAAATAGCGTGGGGAGGAAGCGGAACTGGACGGATGATGTTCAAGGACTTCCTAGCGAAACTTCAGCACCGCAGTCTCAACAACCTTGGCAACCTTGCACGCGGACGGAGAACCGGAACTTTTCAAACTTTCACGCTGCAGAACTTTGCCTGGGAAACCCATTCACATCCTTTGTACGTTCCCGATGTATCCTCATGCGATTTCCATGTTTTCGGAACCCTAAAGAAAGACATTCGTGGCCGTTGATTCGCTTCAGACGAAGAGGTGCACTCCTAGGAGCAATTATGGTTCCGTAAGCAGCTGCAGCCATTTTTCCAGGAGGGCACTGACCGCCTTGTCTCCCAGTGGAGTAACTGTACTAACAGTTTTGGCGATTACTTTTCAAATAATAACCAGTTTACTGACTTTATTCCTCTTGGTCGCGTTTCATTTTGACTACACCTTAAAGTACACAAAGCTACTAAAGATATGATTTTTTATTTATTTTCTCCGTTGTGGTTCATGGCATATCTTCGGATCTCCAACGGATTCTATCTCTGATCTCGATGTCGACGAGACGTTTAACTCTAATCCTCTTTCCTTCTAGCGGAACTGACAGTTCCATTTGTATTCACAATACGACAAACCTAATATTCATTGGAATTCTCAGGTGATAGGTTTGCTTGTGCTAGCAGCTTGGAATCAAATCAGAGAGAATAATTATTGTTCAGCCAAATACGAGAAAGATCAAACTGGAGTTGCTTCTAACGAGGAAGCAAACTCATTCAAGTTGCTCCTGTTTCTCCTAAGCTCTTTACCAGGCTGGGTAAAGTAGTGTTCAGAGAGACTTAATGGAATGAGAGAGACGGTGGCAATAATAATTGTAAAACTATCTAGCTTGAGATTAAATGCTAGACTTTTTCATACACATAGCTTCTCCAGATTTTGCTTAATTTTGTTTTTAAGCTTTGCCGTGAAGGCCTTAGATGCTACAATCATTTCTGTTTTCATATGAAAGGAAAGTGATCATCGATAGATAACTTCCCAGAGTAAGTATCTAATTCTTTTGAATGGTGAATAATAGAAGAAAGTCCAAGATAATGAACGGTAGTCCCATAGAGCACATTTAAACTGGAAAATATCTTTTATATGTATTGAAAATTACTCCTGTTCATTCAGAAAATTATTTTCCAAAGTAGTCCGGACTACGGGGAAAAAACTCTGAAAAGAACAGAAAATGAGAACTTCGCCAAAATCAGTTTTTATGTGCCATTAAAGCGCCATGGAGGCAGCCGTATTTGTTTAAAAGTTTGTGTCAGCTGAAAATTAATACGGTAAAGCAAAGCGTTAAATGGAAATTCAAATGGTTCATAATTTCGCGCTGGACCCCGTATAACCGATAGAAATACTTTATAAATAAAATTGTGCAGGACTGGGAGAAGTAATTAACCGTGACACTGTTTGAAGGTTTATAAGAGCAAAACTCGTTAATTTTAATGCTTGGAACTTTATTTACAATGTTCGCGCTTTATAATACACAGCATTATTGTAATCGTTAATTAATCTCTGTCGACCTCCTTTATTTTCGCCATGTCCACTAACATTCCGACGATATTTATCACAATAAATAAAACGCTGATGCAAGGGTCATCACAAAAAATGACGTGGCGCAGGATCGGCTGCAAACCTACTGTGCAGTCGCAACTGTGTATGTTTCCAGCTCAACACGAGGAGTGGGTAGATTGGCAGTCAGGACGACAAAGTAAGCGTCACTACAGATTGCCTCAACTTACGAACTAAGACAAACAAAATTTGTCTTTGGTTACGATCGTTGATTTATAGAAGTATAGTTTAAGAGTGTTACAATCCGTGAACGATAAACACTGTGCAGGGTTCAGCACTGCAGTACTGCGCTGTCGTCATAGTTCAACACCATCTCTCTAAATCCACGTCCGACCTTCCTAAACTCCTTTCAACCTTACCATTACTTTGCCATTGTGCGTTTCGAAGCACAGCTTCATCATCGGGGCCTTTAGTCCGGTCAGTGAAGAAAAATTAAGTGGAGAAATTCGTGTAATCCCAAATTTTTGTACAGTGGTAGGTGGGAGTGCCATGCAGAACATACTAAAAAACCTGGCCGTCGTGTGTGTGTGTGTGTGTGTGTGTGTGTGTGTGTGTGTGGTGACATTTGAAGGTTACTCTTTTATATTTATCTTCAATAACTTGAAGACCGCTACTTCCAGAGATAATGTTTCTCGAATGCAAAATTAAACTTACTCATTTTTTTCTCGAGGACCAACAATTTCCGTGGTCCAGACTATTTAAAGTAGTGTTTTAATGGTATTAAGTTAATATCTATTGTAAAATGAAATTAGTTAAGAACAAATATTCCCCCCAGGGGGTCCACAACTCTTTTGTGGATACGTGCGTGGCGAGCACGGGGCCCCGAGCCATTGCAGCCTTCTTTCTCTCCCGGGCTGCATTTCCTTTCCCTTCCCCTCCTTTCCCCTCCATACCCCTTTCCCCTCACCCTCTCCTCTCCCTCTATTGGTGTCCTTGCTTATGTTGGCCCCCTCTATCCTCCTGGTTCTGTTGGTTTTACACTCCGGCTTTGTTGCGTAATCATCTCCTCCTTTTGGCATTCCTTGGTCCCCCTCTGTGGTTTGACCTCCATTCCAAAATTTCTCTTCCGTAGTGTGAGCCATTTGGGGAAGAGCACCTTACCTAGTGTCTCCGACGTGTGCCCTCCTAGTACATTCCACCTTTTCTTTTACGTCGTTGTCTGATGCTAGGGTGCATAGCCAACACGGTAGCCAGCCCGTGTGGTGGGGTCGCTATATACCCTTTTGGTTGAGCCCCCTGAACACACAGGGATCACACTTCTGATACCTGAGCTGTGACCTCCTCATGCATGCCTTGGAGTGGTTGCTCGTCATCCTGGAGCATCGGAACTCCCGGCAATGGCCGCCGTGCCAGACGGCCCTTGCTGTGGCTGGGTGGCGCCCGTGAGGAGAGTCCCTGATCGGAGTGGGTGGTATCAGGGCGGACGCTATGCAGATGAAACGCATAAGGGTCCAAACCTCTGGCCGCTCTTCTGCGGCCGTCTCTCTGCGTGGTACTGATTCCTCAAGTGCTGCTTCTCTTGCCCCTTCGGCCTTCCCTTCCGTGGCTACCCCCTGGGAGGAGGGTCAGGCCCGTCGTCTAGGGGCAAAACCTTTCCCCCGTTATCTAGTTTGCACCAGGACTGATGGAGATACTTTCACCAGTGTCAAACCTTTATTCTTTGTGGAACACATTGAAGACAAGTTCGGCGAAGTGGACTCCCTGAGCAAGATGCGGTCGGGTTCGTTGCTGATAAAAACTGCTTCGGCTGCCCAATCTGCGGCCCTTCGTGCCTGTACCCATCTTGGCTCAATTCCCGTGTCCATTACCCCTCACCAGTTTCTAAATATGGTACAAGGTGTGATTTTTCACAGAGACCTCATCCTTCAAACTGATGAGGAACTTCGGGACAATCTCGGACGGCGGGGTGTTCACTTTGTTCGGCGTGTTCAGAAGGGTCCTAAAGATAATCGTATTGATACTGGTGCCTTTATCCTGGCCTTTGAAGGGGATACCCTTCCTGAGAAAGTTAAGATTATGGTCTATCGCTGTGATGTGAAGCCGTACATCCCACCTCCTATGCGGTGTTTTAAGTGCTTGCGTTTTGGCCACATGTCTTCTCGCTGTTCCCAGGACCCTCTCTGTGGTGACTGTGGACGTACACTCCATGAGGGGAGTCCCTGTGTTCCCCCTCCTGTATGTGTAAATTGTCATGGTAGTCATTCTCCACGTTCAGCAGATTGCCCAGTCTATAAGAAAGAAAAAAAAGATACAGGAGTATAAGTCCCTTGATCGTTTAAGCTACACAGAGGCCCGTAAGAAATATGCACGATTGCACCCTGTGTCCATGACATCTAGTTACGCCTTGGTTACATCTTCATCCCTTCCTCCCCCTTCCTTACCCCCCTCCCGGTCCCCTCTCCTTCCCCCCTCCCCTGCGGCTCCTACACCTTCTCCTCTGGGCGCTGCTCCCCCTCCCCAGCCGGAGAAGTGTCCCACTCCTTCGGCGTCTGCCGGTCAAGGGCGCCTCTCCCGGGATGCCCCTTCCCGGCACCTTCCAGGTCAAAGGTCTGCTGCAGCGCGGCGACCGCGAGAGCCGCGGTCTATCGGCCCCCAGGTCGCCCGGTCTCTTTCTGTTCCTGATCTTGCTGCAGCTGGCTCCATTATGCCACACAGCCCTCCTCGATCTCAGCCTGAAAAGAAGAAGAAACATAAGTCCCGGGACAAAGAGCCTCTGGTGTCACCGGAGGTCCCTTCCCCGACTTCACAACCGGATTCTGACCTGTCGTTTATGGATGTCGCCCCCTTCTTGTCGGTGACGGGTGGGGACCCGGCGGTATGACTGGATTTAGCGTGTTCAGCCCTCATTTAAACCATCGTTCTGTGGTTCTCCAATGGAATTGTAATGGCTACTATCGTCACCTTCCGGAATTGAAATCCCTTCTTTCGTCCTACTCAGCAGCTTGTGTGGTTTTCCAGGAATCTCATTTTACTGATGCTCACTCACCGACCCTCCGTGGGTTCCGTGTTTTCTGTCGAAATCGGGTCGGACCCTTGCGGGCTTCTGGTGGCGTTTGTACGTTGGTCCGTACAGACATTGCTAGCACGTGGATTCCTCTCCAAACTACATTGGAAGCGGTTGCTGTTAGGGTCCACTTAGACTCTGCAGTCACAGTATGCAATCTTTATCTCCCTCCTGACAGGACTCTTACACCTGCTGCCTTAACCACCCTTCTTCAGCAACTTCCTCCTCCCTTCCTCCTCCTTGGGGATTTTAATGCTCATCATCCTTTGTGGGGCAGTGCCTTTCCATCTAGACGAGGTCTTCTTATAGACCAATTTATTGCAGACCACGACCTGTGCCTTCTTAATGATGGCTCCCCTACTCATTTCAGTGCTGGTCATGGTACCTTTTCTGACATTGATCTTTCTCTTTCCTCTCCCTCTCTCCTCCCTTCATTACACTGGTCGCCACACGACGACCTTTGTGATAGTGACCATTTCCCGTTGATTATCACGCTCCCTTCCCGCTCCCCGATGGAGAGGTTACCTCGTTGGTCTTTCCACAGCGCCGATTGGCCTCTATATACTGCACAGGTCGAGTTTTCTCCCTCTTTGTCGGGTTGTATTGATGACGTCCTACGTGACGTGTCTGACGCGATTGTTCGCGCTGCTAACCTTGCTGTCCCGCGCTCATCTGGACAATTTCGTCGTCGGCAAGTCCCGTGGTGGAGTACGGCCATTGCCATTGCCATCCGTGATCGCCGTCGAGCTTTGCAACACTTTAAGAGGCACCCATCTGTAGCCAGCCTTTCTACCTTTAAGCGCCTTCGCGCTAAAGCCCGTTATTTAATCAAACAGAGCAAGCGGATATGTTGGGAACGATTCGTTTCTTCCCTTGGTTCCACTGTCCCTCTGTCACGGGTATGGGCTACACTTCGCTCTCTCCAAGGTTGCCATCGGCAGTCCACCCTCCCAGGCCTTCACCTCCCAGATGGCATTTGTACGGACCCATTAGTTCTTGCAGAACATCTTGCGACCCATTTTGCAGTGGCATCAGCGTCGGCCTCCTATCCAGCTGCTTTCCTTCATCAAAAACAGCAGGCTGAAGCTGTCACCTTATGTTTCACCACTTGTGAGTCAGAATCTTACAACGAACCTTTCACTGAATGGGAATTTCTTTCTGCTCTATCTTCTTCTCACGATACGGCCCCTGGCCCAGATTCCATTCATAACCAGCTGCTTCAACATCTTAGTGCTCCACAACGGCACCATCTTCTTCGGGTGTTTAACCGTATCTGGCTCCAGGGTGACTTCCCTACTCAGTGGAGGGATAGCATTGTGGTTCCTGTCCTTAAGCCTGGTCAGAACCCCCTATCTGTTGACAGCTATCGGCCAATTAGTTTGACCAATGTTGGTTGTAAGTTACTTGAACGGCTGGTAGCCCGTCGGCTCACTTGGGTCCTCGAATCTCGGGATCTATTGTCCCCTTACCAGTGTGGCTTTCGAGAGGGACGATCTCCAATCGATCATTTACTTCGCTTGGAATCCGCAGTTCGGCAGGCTTTTTCCCAGCGCCGCCATTTGGTTGCAGTGTTTTTTGACCTTCGCAAGGCCTATGACACGGCCTGGCGCCATCACATCTTACTAACCCTTCATCAGTGGGGTCTTCGGGGCCCACTCCCGATTTTTATCCGCCAGTTCCTGATCCATCGGTCATTCAGAGTTCGAGTTGCTACAGCTTTTAGTTCTCCACGGATCCAGGAGACGGGCATCCCACAGGGTTCTGTCTTGAGTGTCCTCCTTTTCCTCATTGCTATCGATGGACTTGTGGCCTCTGTCGGTCCCTTGGTCGCCCCTGCCCTGTATGTGGATGATTTCTGCATTTGGGTTAGTTCCTCCTCGATGCCATCTGCAGAACGGCAGCTCCAGGTGGCTATACGGCGTGCCTCTGCATGGACCCTCTCACACGGGTTTCAATTCTCTCCTTTAAAATCGCGGGTGGTCCACTTCTGTCGCCGTACTACGGTCCACCCTGATCCCGAGCTCTATCTCGCTGCACAAAGATTGCCTGTGGTCCCACAGTTTCGTTTCCTAGGTCTTCTTTTCGACAACAAGCTCACTTGGCTGCCCCATATCAGACTCCTGAAGGTAGGATGTTTTTGTAAACTGAATGTCCTTCGCTTCCTTGCCCACTCCTCTTGGGGTGCGGACCGTTCCCTCCTCCTCCGTCTTTATCGTGCTCTAGTTCTGTCACGTTTGGACTATGGTTGTCAAGTTTATGGTTCAGCTGCTCCTTCCACGCTGCACGTGCTGGATCCGGTCCACCATCGTGGTATCCGATTGGCCACTGGTGCCTTCCCTACTAGCCCTGTTGATAGTCTCCTGGTTGAAGCTGGGATCCCCCCCCTTTCTGTTCGGCGGTCCCAGCTTCTGGTGTCTTATGCCCTTACTATCCGTTCTTCTCCCGCTCATCCTTCCTATTCTATCCTATTCCCAGACCATGGACGTCGCCCGCCTGACTCCCGCCCTCGGGCGGGTTTACCGGTTGGACTGCGCCTTGCGTCTCTTAACCGTGATTTTCGGCTTCCTTCTTTGTCCTGTCTTCCTCGCTCCCTCCCCTCCACCCCTCCTTGGCTAGTTCCTCGGCCTCGAATTCGGATGGATCTCCGCCGCGGTCCGAAAGATTCCATCCCCCCGGTGGTGTTCCGTTCCTTTTTCCGCCAAATTTTATGGGAATTTCGGGATGCTGTTGTTTTTTACACTGATGGCTCTAAATCTGCTGATCATGTTGGGTATGCCTTCACGTCCTTTGTTGGAACGGAAAATCATCTACTGCCCCCCTCATGTGGGGTGTTTACTGCGGAATTTATGGCAATTTCCCGGGCCCTTACCTTTATTAAACAATCCCAACACAACCGCGTTTTGTTATGTACGGACTCGATGAGTGGCCTTCTTGCTATTGACCGGTGTTTTTCGCGCCATCCCTTGGTCTCTGCCATCCATGACCATCTCGCTGATCTTCACCGTGCTGCTTGTTCCATTGACTTCCTATGGGTCCCGGGCCATGTGGGTATCCCGGGTAATGAGCTCGCTGATCGTTTGGCTGGGGGAGCAGTTACTTACCCCCCGTTTTCTGTAACCCCTCCTGCAGCGGATTTACGGCTTCACATCAAATCCCACTTTGCACAGTCATGGGCCAATTCTTGGGAGGCTACTCCACTGTCTAATAAACTTCGTGCCATTAAGGTGAATCCAGGCCCATGGCGTTCTTCCTTCCGCCTCTCCCGCAAGGACTCGACCACACTGTGTCGTCTCCGCATTGGCCATACCAGGCTGACCCATGGTTTCCTTTTGCGTGATGAGCCACCCCCGCTATGTGGTTGTGGAGCCTTCCAGTCAGTGGCCCACATTTTGGTTGAATGCCTCCTTCTTTTGGCTCTGCGTGCTAAGTACAGACTCCCCCACACTTTACCTTTGATGTTGGCTGACGATTCCCGGATGGTCTCTCTGGTTCTAGGTTTCCTCCGGGAGAGTGGTTTTTATTCTCAGTTTTAAAGTTTTTAATCTCCCTCTGGTGTTGGGGCAGGGCGGTGAGTGTTTGGGTGTCTCCCACTGTAGGCAGTGTTCAGAGATTCCCGATTCACCTCCCTGACCGGAATCCTCTTTTCTTTCCCTTTTACTCTGTTTTTACCCCTTCTTTTTAAGGCTTGGTTAGTTTTTCTATTCCCATACGTACTTTCTGCATTATAGCAGTTGTACCTTTTAAGTCACAGGTGGTCTTGCCTATGCTGTTTCAGCATAGTGTTGGGTTCGTTCTCTTGCCAACTTCCCTCATTTGTTTTTACTAATGACAACGTGACTGCCCTTTTACGTTTCCCCTTTATCCGTTTTATTTTTCTGACTATACTGAGATGTCCCGTTAGCAGAATGGAGTCTATTTGAAACAAGGGACTGATGACCTTGCTGTTTGGTCCCTTTAACCTCAAACATCCAACCAACCAAGAACAAATATTAAATGTTTGTGCCACATCTAAGCGCAGTGGAACCGCGTTGAGGGATTAACTGTCTTCCGGGTGGTGTGACCGGCTGGAAGGAAGGAAGGAAGGAAGGAAGGAAAGAAAGAAAGAAAGAAAGAAAGAAAAAGAGAAAGATAGACGGACGAACGAACGGACGGGTGGGAGTGAGGGAGGGTGTGGGGTCTTGCGTGTGGATGGTCATGAGAGAAGGCGAATCACCGGATTTGGCCAAAGAATGATACAGCTGCCGTACAGGACGAATAAGAACTAATTTCCTTCTAGCCTTGTAGTACAGTGTGCAGATATTTACGCAGATTCTGTCCACATGCGTTTGTTGTAGAAGTACTATTAGTAATTCCTTTCTGTATTCTATATGTATGTAGCATTAACGCACTTCGTGGAAAATAAACACCTCCAGGCATGTCTGCGCACTGCGCCACGAATGTTTAGTGAGGCGTGTGGAGAGTCGCAATAATCTCGTGAACTATCCTGCAATTGCTTCTTGTGACGTAGGAGGATAGATAGAGCAGTTACCTGCTCGATTTTCAGTTCCGTAGAGCTGTGATGGAGGGATGTGGATGTGGATGAACAATATCCAGCAAGCTACCTTCCCTCGCACCTCATCTGCCACCGCCCCTCCACCTTGTTACACGCTCAGAATACAGCTCATCCTGTCATATGGCCGTACTGGACGTTGACGTAGCACATACACTACTGGGATTAAAATTGCTACACCAAGAAGACATGCAGATGATAAACGAGTATTCGTTGGACAAGTATATTATACTAGAACTGACACGTGATTACATTTTCACGCAATTTGGGTGCATAGATCCTGAGAAATCAGTACGCAGAACAACCACCTCTGGCCGTAATAACGGCGTTCTTACGCCTGGGCACGGATTCAAACAGAGCTTGGATGGCGTGTACAGGTGTAGCTGCCCATGCAGCTTCAACACGATACCACAGTTCAAGAGTAGTGACTGGCGTGTTGTGACGAGCCAGTTGCTCGGCCACCATTGAGCAGACGTTTTCAAATGGTGAGAGATCTGGAGAATGTGCTGGCCAGGACAGCAGTCGAACAATTTCTGTATCCAGAAAGGCCCGTACAGGACCTGCAATATGCGGTCGTGCATTATCCTGCTGAAATATAGGGTTTCGCAGGGTTCGAATGAAGGGTAGAGCCACGGGTCGTAACACATCTGAAATGTAACGTCCACTGTTAAAAGTGCTATCAATGCGAACAAGAGATGACCGAGACAGATTTACAAATATGAAAGGTTGTAAAAAAACTGTTTTAGACCAGGCTCTCAGTGATATTAGTTCCTTATTGTTAAGATCATGGTAATCGGTCCTCTGTAATTGTCAAGTAGATTGTTGGTTGTAGCTGCGTGAACGGCATTTCCACCTACATAAAATTATAAGAGCATATCAATAGAAATATAATATTTAGCTATAAAAAGCGTTTCTAGAAGTGTTTATCAGTAGTAACTGTCTTTTCGGGGGGGACAAGAGTTCTAAGAGTGCGACTGCTCTTGGTAGGTGGGCTAGCCAGCGCACAGGCTTTTTTTAAATCCAGGAGGCGTTAGTTTGTCCCACCAAGAGCCGCTGACTCCACAGTGATGCCTCTCCGCACAAAGTCCACGAATTTGTTATTCAGCTTTAAGGAACAGCACTGTAACATGAAACGATCCAAATTACCTTCTATGGAAGTTACACGCTGGCAGCATAGGTAATCTTCAGAAAATATTGCCGATTCGTGATGATTTGTTTGAGTACGGCGCAAACAGTAATTGCTCATTAGTGAATAATAGGGTAGGAATGGGACTGCTTGGATGGCACAACTTGGCGGGATAACATTGTACTCTACGACAATTTATTTAGGAAACTAGATATATAGAGGAAGTCGTTACATGTATTAACTTCTCAAAACTTTCTCGGGCCAGCATTTAGATTTTTGCTTCAAAATTTACAAGGCATTTTGTTTGAATTACTCGTGAATGTGGTACCCGTGTTCACACAAAATTAAACAGCAACGAGGAAAATGTCGACAGACCTAAAAAGCAACGGCGAAATTATGTAAACGAAGCGCACAGAGCGGCGACAAGATACAGAATGAGTTGTTGAAAGATGGAAACAAACACCGTGGCGTCTATAAACAAGGTGGAAGGTCGCTAAATGGCACTGCAGTAGAGTGCGTTCGCCCGGCGGTAGAGCAGCAGCAGCAGCGGCGGCGGCGGCTGCTGGCGACGTCGACGGCGCCTTGGACAGCCCTGGCAGTCCTTCCAAGGCGACGCTGGGCGCGCCCCTGTCCCGTCCCGTCCCGCCGGTCTGCCCGCTGACCGCAGCCAGCCGCGCCGCGCCTCGCTGCGGGTCACCTTCCCATCACTCCGGGCAGCGGCGGCGAGCTGCTGGGCGTGCGTCCACGCCGTCGGCAGACAGCACGGCATTTAGCCCCAGTCACGGCCAGCGTCTCCATACTGTATCTCTCATCTGGGGAAAGGAGGAAAGTCATAGTCCAACGCCCCTTCGGCGTTGCCATATTTTGTTGTTGTGGTCTTCAGTCCTGAGACTGGTTTGATGCAGCTCTCCATGTGCTACTCTATCCTGTACAAGCTGCTCAATGTCCCATTACGTACTGCTGCCTACATCCATCTGAATCTGCTTAGTGTATTCATCTCTTGGTCTCCCTCTACGATTTTTACCCTCCACGCTGCCCTCCAATACTAAATTTGTGATCCCTTGATGCCTCAAAACATGTCCTACCAACCGATCCCTTCTTCTAGTCAAGTTGTGCCACAAACTCCTCTCCCAATCCTATTCAGTACCTCCTCATCAGTTATGTGATCTACTCATCTAATCTTCAGCATTCTTCTGTAGCACCACATTTCGAAAGCTTGTATTCTCTTCTTGTCCAAACTAGTTATCGTCCATGTTTCACTTCCATACATGGCTACGCTCCAAACAAATACTTTCAGAAACGACTTCCTGACACTTAAATCTGTTTGCTGTTATTTCACGCAAAACATCTTGTCTGTTAACACTGACAACTCTACGCAAATGCCGCTGCTCTTGGTCGTTAAGCCAAGGCCGTCGGCCACTGCATTGTTCGTAGGGAGAGGCAATGCCCGAAATTAGGTATTCTCGGCATAGTGTGGACACTGTGAATCTCTGAATATTCAACTCTCTAACGATTTCCGAAACGGAATGCCTCAATTCGTGTAGCATCCAACTACCATTTCGCGTTTAAAGCCTTAATTCTCGTCGTGCGGACATAATCTCGTGGAACATCTTCTCAGATTAATGACCTGGGTACAAATGACAGCTCCGCCAATGCACTGTCCTTTTGTACCTTATGTACACGATACAACCTCCATCTGTGTAAGTGCATGTCGGTGCCGCACGACGTTTGTCAGCTTACTGTATCTTCGAGATCTCTGTGACCTCGTCTGTCTATACGATCACCCAAGACCGCATGTGGCGCTTTGCTGCCTTGACTTACCTCGATACACAGAGCGTTCGATCATTATCCCTGATCAGCACGATCTTCCTGTCTCAAACACACCGAAATCATCTGGTCATAGGCTGCCGAGTGTCTGGAATGCCACTACTCGTCAGTCACCACAAATGATGAACTCCAGCGCAGAGTAGTTGTGGAGTGACGTACCCGCACCCTTGACCCACGCTCAGTTCGCTCCTGTGCCCAGACGCGCTACAGCCATTTTCGCTGCCAGACGTGGCAGCTCCGTGATGTAAATTTCGCACTTAGTACGAGGGGCGTTTGGAAAGTCCGTGCAAAACTAAAAACTACTTACCAGTTTGGAGTAAACCTTTTTTTATTCTTCGACATAGTCTCCTTTTAGATTTATACACTTCGTCCAATGCTGTTCTAATTAGTTGATCACTTCCGAATAACAGGAATTGTCCAAGTCTGCAAAATAGCTATTAGTTGCTGTAATCACCTCCCCGTTTGAATAAAATCTTTCTAGCGCCAACCATTTTTTTCAAATTGGAGAACAAATAGTAGTCAGAGGGAGCCAAGTCTGGAGAATAGGGGGATGTGAAACGAACTGGAATCGTATTTCCATTAACTGCTGAGGTGTGCGCTGGTGGATTGTCGTGATGGAAAAGGATTCTTTCTGCGGTCAGATCGCCGGCGTTTTCCTTGCAGCTCAGTTTTCAAACGGTCCAATAACTATGAATAATATTCACCTGTAATAGTTTTACCCTTCTTCAGTTAGTCGATGAGCATTATCCCTTGCGAATCCCAAAGACAGTCGCCATAACCTTTCTGGCCGAAGAAATGGTCTTCGCCTTTTTTGTGCAGTTTCTGTCTTGGTAACCCAATGTTTAGATTGTTGTTTGGTCTCAGGAGTACAGTAATGTAGCCATGTTTGATCCCAGTGACGAAACGACGCGTGAAGTCCTGCGAATTCTTCCTGAACAGCTGCAAACCATTCTTGCAACACTGCACACGATTCCGTTTTTGGTAAAGCGTGAGCAATCGCGAAACCCATCTTGCGGATAGCTTTCTCATGTCCAAATGTTTATGTAAAATATTATGTACCCATTCACTCGAGACACCCACAGCAGTAGCAAATCTCACGCACGTTAAGTCTTCTGTCATCCATCACCATATCATGGATTTCATCAATGATTTCTGGAGTCGTAACCTCCACAGGGCGTCCAGTACGTTCAGCATCACTTGTGCCCATATGACCACTCCGAAAATTTTGAAACCACTTATAAGCTGTCCTAATCGAAGGTGCAAAGTCACCGTAATGTTTATCAAGCGTCTCTTTAGTCTCCTGAGGCGTTTTGCCTTTCATAAAGTAATGATTAATCACCACACGAAATTCTTCTTCCTCCATTTTTTTTATATATGGAATGTACATGACGTTACCGCTGCTTACTCTGTGCGGATGCACTCAAATGCTAATCGTTTGCACATCCATGCACGTTTTACACACATCATTCCAATTTCACTTTTGTTTCCATCCGTCTTCATGCTGATGATGTTTTTTTGATAGCTATCATTGTACGTACTCAACTCCCATCATTATAGGGTAGAACACAGGCCTCAATCGGAATGGAAAATCAATATAGCCATATGTAACATGTTAATTAGATTAAACCACACAGCTATTTAAAATCCCGTCTTTCTTGAAAACGAATTCAATCTGCTAATCACTGTATACGTTGCCATGTAAAAAAACAAGTTATTTTTTACGCCGTCCCACATTTTTGCCTTTGCATACTGAATATACTTTTTTGATGGCATATTTTGTGCTACGTATGTTCTGTGGCAATTTATTTCGATCACAGAATCAAGCAGTGACTCGACAAAGCGCTGTCCTAACAGTACCTACAAAGAACGTTCTGACTACATACTCCATCACACTTGCCAGTGTACATGCACGAAGTGGAATATGTGCATTAGACTACAATGAAAATGAAATGGAAATGCTAGGGACTTGACTAAACTTATTATCGCTACAAACGGGGTGTCTGTCAGAAGCTCATAAATTTCTTCTTCTGTAACACCTGACTTTGGGGTACGATTAAACAATAAATTTTTAATGTTCTATGCTTTTCTATTATCTCGTATTGCTGCATTCATTTCGGTATTGCTTTCCTTTTTGTAGTTAGCTTGATTTTCATTCTCACTTGGAACCCCTCTTTCTTCTCATTTTATTTTCTGTGATTAGGAAATTCTCTTAAGTCCTTTTCCGCTTCCTTAAACCAATTTTTTTTTTCGGAAGTTGACGATTTTTTTATGTCTCTATTTGGGTGCAGTCTGACAATGTGTACACAAAAATCAGTTCTTTTCCTCATTGCGTATGATGTTTAATTTATGATCTGTATTAGTTTGTTGTTGGGGAATCTGGGCTCAAGAATTTTTCTTAGTATCTTCCTTTCATTGATCTCCAGCGGTTCAACTGGGCCACGGTTTGTGATGGACAACATTTCGGCTACGTACACGTTTGCCGGTTTGATTACTGTTTTGTAATGTCCTGTCTTTCATCTACATCATACTCCGAAAGTCACCTAATGGTGCGTTGTGGAGGGTACTTTCTGTACCACCAGTTGAATCCACCAACCTTGTTCTACTCGCGAATAGAGCGTGGGAAGAATGATTGTCGTTAAGCCCCGGTATTGGCTCTAATTTCCCGATTTTTCTCCTCGTGGTCATTATGCGAGACGTATGTGGGAGTGAAGTAGTATACTTTGTCCGACTCTTCCCGGAAAGTGCTCTCTCGAAATTTGAATAGTAAATCCCTCCGTGATGCACATAGCTTCTCTTATAACGTCTGCAAATGGAGTTTGTTGGGCATCTCTGTAAGCCTCTTGGACCGGCTAACGATCCAGTAACAAAATGTGCCGCTCTTCATTGGATCTGCTCTATCTCTTCTTTTAGTCCTACCTGGTAGGCATCACAGATATATGAACAAAACTCAAGATTCGGTCGAACAAGCGCCTTGTAAGCCACTTCCTTCGTAGATGAGTTGCATTTCCTTGAGATCCTTCCAAGGAATCTGAATCTGGCATCTGCTTTTCCCATTATTTGTTTTATGTGCTCATTCCACTGAAGGTCGCTCTGGATAGCTGCTCCTAGGTATTTTACGGTAGTACTGTTTCAGGCGGTTTGTCATCAGTAATGTAACTGTGTAGAAGTGGATTTCTTTTCCTATATATGCCCAATTTGTTACATTTACGTTCAGGGTCAAATGCCAAAGCCTGCACCGTTCATCAATTCTCTGTAGGTAATTCTGGCGTTGCTACTTTGTTATAGACGACCTCATCATCTGCGAACAGCCTTAGAGAGCATCCGACGCTTTCTACTGGATCATTTTACAGATACAGGGTGGTCCATTGATAGTCACCGGGCCAAATATCTCACGAAATAAGCGTCAAACGAAAAAACTACAAAGACCGAAAATCGTCTAGCTTGAAGGTTCAAAAATGGCTCTGAGCACTATGGGACTTAGCATCTGTGGTCATCAGTCCCCTAGAACTTTGAACTAGCACTCCTGGAAGAGTGCTAGTTCTGCGAGGTTCGCAGGAGAGCTTCTTGAAGTTTGGAAGGTAGGCGACGAGGTACTGGCGGAATTAAAGCTGTGAGGACGGGTCGTGAGTCGTGCTTTGGTAGCTCAGTTGGTAGAGCACTTGCCCGCGAAAGGCAAAGGTCCCGAGTTCGAGTCTCGGTCAGGCTTACAGTTTTAATCTGCCAGGAAGTTTCATATCAGCGCACAGTCCGCTGTAGAGTGAAAATTTCATTCTAGAAACATATAATTCGTTGGCCGCTCGCCTCCGTTACCTAGCTAAGAAAGTTACGGACAAGTACTACGGAAGTATTTGAAAACATTGGCTTGACTGCTGCGCTTAAGAAATATGTCTTTTATGTTAAATCTCTTGTATAGTTGTATGTCAGGTGCAGCTGTCGGTCCGAAAAAACATACGAACTGTGAATGATTGATACAGAGAGCAGGTTTTTTGGAATCGGTAGTTCATTTGGTAAGCTGCTTAGTACTTGTGCTTTAAATGATGAGAAACTAGCTAGTGAAGATACATGTGAAATCGCGTGTGAACTAAGAACATTTATCAACTTCAACTTGGAATCGCGTTCCGCAGACCCCGAAGGCTGTGAGACAACGCATCTGGTTGACACGGAAGTGCTCAGCCAAAACCTGTTACGTGGGCATCCCTCTCTTGAGACACTGAGGCTGATGTGTGAGTAGCGGAAAACCGTCACACGCTGTCGCAAAGGCGCGGCCTGGCGAGTCTATCGGTTAGATCACAGCGTCGTGCATTCCACGCTTGGGAAATGGCGTGTCTGCCCTCCACAGTATCTTCCTCTTCCGTAGTACAGTCTAACAAAGAATTCTGTATCAGAAGACAGAGGTAGACGTGTAACACATCCTCCTCCGATGCAGGGACATTTTTGTTCCTGATTATTGTTCTATGAACAATTCTCTGACAACTATACACTCTTCTGGTCCCGCATTATCGCTGACATTGCTCGCGGCAGGAACAAAAAAAGAAAAAGCCACTTTCGGTATAGCGATTTTCTGCTACGCAGCCTCGATTATGCAGCATATGATAAATTACGTTACAATACATTATTCATGATGTTCCATGGATCCCACAGTGTCTGGTCTCTGGAATGTGAAAAAAGTCAAATATATACATTTAAGTGCATAACAATCTAATGACATGACTTTACTATATTACAGTGCGATTTCAATTACACGTTGATTTGGAACAATAAACTTAAGTTTCTTTGAATATACCCTTCAGCGAAGTACAAGTTTCCCAATAGAAATTTCTTCAAATTAATCTTAAAATCCACTGCATTATACAGGTGATTCTCCCTCTCCCTCTCTCTCTCTCTCTCTCTCTCTCTCTCTCTCTCTCTCTCTCTCTCCATCCCTCCTTCTCCCCCTCTCCCTCCTTCTCCTTCTCCCCCTCTCCCTCCTTCTCCTTCTCCCCCTCTCCCTCCTTCTCCTTCTCCCCCTCTCCCTCCTTCTCCTTCTCCCCCTCTCCCTCCTTCTCCTTCTCCCCCTCTTCAAATTAATCTTAAAATCCACTGCATTATACAGGTGATTCTCCCTCTCCCTCTCTCTCTCTCTCTCTCTCTCTCTCTCTCTCTCTCTCTCTCTCTCTCTCTCTCTCTCTCTCTCTCTCTCCATCCCTCCTTCTCCCCCTCTCCCTCCTTCTCCTTCTCCCCCTCTCCCTCCTTGTGATTCTCCCTCTCCCTCTCTCTCTCTCTCTCTCTCTCTCTCTCTCTCTCTCTCTCTCTCTCTCTCTCTCTCTCTCTCTCTCTCTCTCTCCATCCCTCCTTCTCCCCCTCTCCCTCCTTCTCCTTCTCCCCCTCTCCCTCCTTCTCCTTCTCCCCCTCTCCCTCCTTCTCCTTCTCCCCCTCTCCCTCCTTCTCCTTCTCCCCCTCTCCCTCCTTCTCCTTCTCCCCCTCTCCCTCCTTCTCCCCCTCTCCCTCTCCCTCCTTCTCCCCCTCTCCCTCCTTCTCCCCCTCTCCCTCCTTCTCCCCCTCTCCCTCCTTCTCCCCCTCTCCCTCCTTCTCCCCCTCTCCCTCCTTCTCCCCCTCTCCCTCCTTCTCCCCCTCTCCCTCCTTCTCCCCCTCTCCCTCCTTCTCCCCCTCTCCCTCCTTCTCCCCCTCTCCCTCCTTCTCCCCCTCTCCCTCCTTCTCCCCCTCTCCCTCCTTCTCCCCCTCTCCCTCCTTCTCCCCCTCTCCCTCCTTCTCCCCCTCTCCCTCCTTCTCCCCCTCTCCCTCCTTCTCCCCCTCTCCCTCCTTCTCCCCCTCTCCCTCCTTCTCCCCCTCTCCCTCCTTCTCCCCCTCTCCCTCCTTCTCCCCCTCTCCCTCCTTCTCCCCCTCTCCCTCCTTCTCCCCCTCTCCCTCCTTCTCCCCCTCTCCCTCCTTCTCCCCCTCTCCCTCCTTCTCCCCCTCTCCCTCCTTCTCCCCCTCTCCCTCCTTCTCCTTCTCCCCCCTTCTCCTTCTCCCCCTCTCCCCCCTTCTCCTTCTCCCCCTCTCCCCCCTTCTCCTTCTCCCCCTCTCCCCCCTTCTCCTTCTCCCCCTCTCCCTCCTTCTCCTTCTCCCCCTCTCCCTCCTTCTCCTTCTCCCCCTCTCCCTCCTTCTCATTCTCCCCCTCTCCCTCCTTCTCATTCTCCCCCTCTCCCTCCCCCTCTCCCTCCTTCTCATTCTCCCCCTCTCCCTCCCCCTCTCCCTCCTTCTCATTCTCCCCCTCTCCCTCCCCCTCTCCCTCCTTCTCATTCTCCCCCTCTCCCTCCCCCTCTCCCTCCTTCTCATTCTCCCCCTCTCCCTCCCCCTCTCCCTCCTTCTCATTCTCCCCCTCTCCCTCCCCCTCTCCCTCCTTCTCATTCTCCCCCTCTCCCTCCTTCTCATTCTCCCCCTCTCCCTCCCCCTCTCCCTCCTTCTCATTCTCCCCCTCTCCCTCCCCCTCTCCCTCCTTCTCATTCTCCCCCTCTCCCTCCCCCTCTCCCTCCTTCTCATTCTCCCCCTCTCCCTCCCCCTCTCCCTCCTTCTCATTCTCCCCCTCTCCCTCCCCCTCTCCCTCCTTCTCATTCTCCCCCTCCCCCTCTCCCTCCTTCTCCCCCTCTCCCTCCTTCTCCCCCTCCCCCTCTCCCTCCTTCTCCCCCTCCCCCTCTCCCTCCTTCTCCCCCTCCCCCTCTCCCTCCTTCTCCCCCTCCCCCTCTCCCTCCTTCTCCCCCTCCCCCTCTCCCTCCTTCTCCCCCTCCCCCTCTCCCTCCTTCTCCCCCTCCCCCTCTCCCTCCTTCTCCCCCTCCCCCTCTCCCTCCTTCTCCCCCTCCCCCTCTCCCTCCTTCTCCCCCTCCCCCTCTCCCTCCTTCTCCCCCTCCCCCTCTCCCTCCTTCTCCCCCTCCCCCTCTCCCTCCTTCTCCCCCTCCCCCTCTCCCTCCTTCTCCCCCTCCCCCTCTCCCTCCTTCTCCCCCTCCCCCTCTCCCTCCTTCTCCCCCTCCCCCTCTCCCTCCTTCTCCCCCTCCCCCTCTCCCTCCTTCTCCCCCTCCCCCTCTCCCTCCTTCTCCCCCTCCCCCTCTCCCTCCTTCTCCCCCCCTCTCCCTCCTTCTCCCCCCCTCTCCCTCCTTCTCCCCCCCTCTCCCTCCTTCTCCCCCCCTCTCCCTCCTTCTCCCCCCCTCTCCATAATAAGTGAGAGAATATGAAAATCTTGCTCATGGTATTTGAAGGCATCGCAGGTTGCATAAAACTCTTCAGTAGGGGCAACTGAACCAAAAATTGTGAATTAGCTGTCAAAATACTCAGATTTTGTATGGGGTCTCTCCATAATTTTCGTGTAATTCTTATAACATAATCCCGTATTCTGAAAATATTACCCCTTATCTTTAATTCACCAAAAAGTGATCCTCTGGCTCTTTAGTGACTGGAAATATGGCGGATAAACTGGTTACTTAATTTTTAAATCTGCCGATAACAGCAATTATGCACACTGCGAACATAACTGAACATATACGATTCATTAAATAGGAAACGTGTTTTCCAGTTTAGATTGCGATGTGTCACTAGTCCCAAACAAGTTAACTCTTTATGCTTCTTGTATTCCATAGTTCCAGAAACATATTTGTATATTGTAGAGGTCACTGAACTGTACGCACGGTGAAAAGTATTTTAACCGACTAACTCTGGGAGGTTGTAGGGGACATCAAAACAAATATTTTTCCCTAATGTCATTTTTTCCTATGAGTAGTAATTAAAGCTGTAGAGGAAGATTTCTCTGGCGGCAAATTAATTAAACCAACAAACACTTTTCCATTTTTTTATGACCAAGACACAACACATTAACACAACCCAATTTCAATTACAGTAGATTTTCAAAAATGCCTCCATTGACACGTAAACAAAGGTTGCACCGTCAGATCATGTTCTGTCTGACACGGGCAAAAACCACAGGAGTATCGTGAATTGTTCCTGCTGGTGCTACTATCCGCGCAACTAGATCCTCTTCTGATGCAACAGGAGTTGCGTAAACAAGATTGCGCATATCTCCCCACACAAAAAAGTCCAGAGGGGACATATATGGGGATCGAGCAGGCCATGGTACAGGACCACCTCTGCCAATCCACGTTTCTGGGAATCGTCGGTCCAGGAATCTACGCACACGACGACTGAAATGTGCCGGCGCCCCGTCACGTTGGAACCACATGCGTTGTCTTGTAGGGAGCAGCACGTCTTCCCGCAATGCTGGCAATGCTCTGGCGAGAAAAGTATAATAGTGCCTGCCATTTAATGGCCTTGGTAACAGATACGGCCCAATTAAACTGTCCCCAACAACACCGACCAACACATTAACGAAGAACCGCTTCATCGGCAAACAACACAGAGGATGGAAATGTAGGATGCATTTCACATTGTTCCAGGTACCACTGCAAAAGCTGTGCTCTGGCTGGATAATCAACTGGTTCCAGGTTGTGGACACGCTGTAAGTGAAATGGAAGTAACAATTGCTCCCGAAGGACTGTTATTACATTCGTCTGATTCGTTTCCATGTTAACGTGAAATTGCACGAGTGCTGATTGAAGGATCCTGCTCCACATGCTGCAAGACAGCGTCCTCAGATTGCAGCGTTCTTACAGTGCGACGGCATCCCTGTCCAGGTAATCTGATAAATGACCCGGTCTCACGTCGGTACACAGCAGCAAAGGTCGTATGATGTGGGATACGGCGATTAGGATATTGTTGTTGATAAACCCGCTGTGCAGCTCCATATCAGTGTACCAAATCAGTGTACTCACTCCAGGTGTATCGCTCCATTAGCAAACAGAGAAAATGCACTACTACACTGGTGGACAGCAGTTGCCTTCAACTGAAGAGCGTAATACGCCCTCTAACAACTGAAGATCGTAATACGGCCTGTAACAAGTGAAGAGCGTAATAATGCCTCCACCGGTTTAAATAATCCTCATAGGAAAAATGACATCAGGGAAAAATATTTTTGATGTCCCCTACAACCTCCCGGAGTTTGTCGGTTTAAATTTTTTTATTTTTTATTTATTTTTTATTTATTTATTTTTTTTTTTTTTTTTTTTTTGCGAGTGTTTGTTTCACGTGGAAAATTATTTACCATTGTCAGAAATAAGAGGGCTCAAAATTGAACCTTGTGGCACACAATGCCCGAGTGCTTGTCGTTACCTGATTGACCTGGAACTGATACACAGTGCATTGTGTCATTCAGATAGGATAAAAACCATTAACCTGCTGTGCCTACTGTCCCGTAATATTTAAATCTTCGCATCAAGATCGTATGATTCACACAGTCAAAAGTCTTCGCAAAGTCGCCCAGCATGACTGTCATTTATTGATTCTAGTATATCATGTGTTAAAGTAAACCCAATTCGTTTACCATTTCGTATGTTTTCCTGTGCTATTGTATATAAAGTCACGTGTACATCATCTTCTTAAAAATTTTTGAAAATACACAGTAGATGGGTTGTTAATTCGCTATGTATATTACATTGCATTTTTTATGAAATGGCGTGATAACAGCATGTTTAAGCATATCTGGGAAAATACGGCTGCTAATGGATAATTCAGTATACAACAAAGTTCGTCTGAATAACATTTCATTATTTAACTGCTACCATTATTGTTGTACTGACGCGCTCTACTGAGTGTAGGATGAAATATCTGCGATTAAGTTATGTCAGCGCGATTTTTCTGCGTCTCAAAGTAATCTACAGACTAAACAGTTTTTCTCGTATCATAATCCTAGATACGTTTTGGTGAAACAAAAAGGAAATGTTGTCGTTAACCCGAAGTTTGGTTTTAACACTACTTTGCTTTGCGTAATCAAACTGCGGAAGGTATTCGTGCGGACCGCGGTTCTCGGCCCTATTTTATAATAATATGCATCTAGCAACCAACAGCCGATCTCAAAAACATCAATTTATATCAAAATATTCTTAAAGAATGTAGTTTCTCCTGCTCAGTAACAAAAATACTTACGGACCCTGATGTGTTTAATTTTAATTGGCATTGATGAATTCGGCCTTGAGCTAGGCAGAGTTGGCCGATTACCTCAGGGGCAGAGGGGAAAGTAGGTCGGCCATTGAGGTGTTAGAGGGTGTGAGAGGAGTTACGTTTTATTGTTTGTCTTGCCGTACTTGACGACTCACAAATGTGCGCGATCAACTGCAATTGTATACATTTTGACTCGAATGTAAGATGAATTCATGAATGCGCATAGCAGAGCTTATCTTCTAATGCGGCGCTTATTTGTTGCAAGGAACACTGGCTTAAACAAAACCGTTGTGATAGAATACAGTGGGCACAAGAAAAACTACATTCAAAATATCTAGTAAGCATTTTTGATGGTTTCTCATATTGCATACTGTAATGCATTGAAATATAAGTGCAACTATTGTTATTAATCAATTAATCATCCGCTCACACAGACAACAATACAACTCTTGGTCAGACAATTACAGTATCTCGGTGGGTGGCAGCGATATGAAACTGAGAAGAGTGGACACAAAGTTTTGTTTTGCACGGCATGGCAGGCAGGAATTGGATCGTTTTTATAAACATCCGAACGGGATCAATCCGGAGACTCACTTTACGAAGGAGGAGGCGGCAGGCGGAAGATTAAATTTTCTTGATTTACTAGCTTTCAAGAAAGAAGATATTAGTTTGGGCCACGCAATTTACCTAAAACCCACGCACACAGACCGTTACCTATACGAGGATATGAAACACCGCCCACAACAAAAGCGGGGCGTCATGAAAACGTTGGCGGATAGAGCTAAGAAAATCTGAAGCAGAGCTTCTTCACGCAGAATTAAAATATCTCATCACTGCATTGCTCAAGAGCTGTTATTCGTTCGCTGAGGTGAAAAGAGCGTAAAGACCACCGCGTAAAAATCGTAATGATGCACAAGTGCCGGTGAAATAAGAAGTTTTCCTGACATTCCTTAAGGACGTGACAGACCGCATAGGAAAAATCATGAGAAAGCGAAAATCGCGGTAATTTACACACCCACAGGCAAGATATAAGATCATCTAAAATCGGCCAAGGATTCTAGCCAACCGCTGGAAAAAGCTGGAATTCATTGGATTCCGTGTAGTTGCGGGGAGGTGTTCGTGGGTACTACAAAACGAACTGCGTCGGCATCATTCGTTACAACTCGCGGTAGCATTTGATATTTCTGCAGGGTAAAGTAACCAGTGGCCGATACGTTGCACAGGATGTTATCCCCATTCTTCTGCCAATTCTTAGACAGAAGGGTGATGTGTTTTTTTCTGCAGGACAATGCACGCCAGATACGGCCGCTGCGATGCAACAAGTTCTTCGTGGTGTATAGCAAGATCACCAGATCTGTCGCCAATGGAAGACGTATAGACACGATGAAGCGGTAACTTAACTGTTCTCAGGCTTTCCAAGAACCATTGCCAAATTGCAACGAAAGGAGCAAGATGCTGGGAACAGTCTGTTGCAAGAAGCCATATGGCACCTTTAACATCGTTTGCATGCGAGAATACGTACCTGCGTTGCCACCAGAGTGGGGTCCACTGTATATTGATGCAACTATTTGGGCACCCTTTAATGTGACGTTTATTTCATTAGGTCTGAATTCATCCTATACTTCTACAACGAAAAACTACCTGTCAGCTCACGTGCCAGTAAAATGACTTCGGCGTTGAGGGTTCTGCAGTTTTTCATTCTTTAGCGAGAGTATACATGAAGTAGTTTTTAAGAGGATTTATGTGTGTTCCAACTAGTTTTCGGCTAAAGCGTATCTCTCGAAAATTCGAAAAAGGGTATAGTTACGAAGAAAGGATTTGAAAATCTCACTGTTTCTTAAAATATCATGATGTGTATCAGACAAGTACAATCAGATTTACGGTACCGTTGAGCACACGGGTATTGCTGGCGAGAGTACAGGCCAAGTTAGAGGACTACGTCAATTCGGGCCTCGTCCTACGTGCCAAGGTACTGGTGCGGAGTTCGTTGCTAATAAGCGGAGGACTGGATTGGAAGTGGTCTCGGACTGTTTGGACTCAGTGGCTTCAGAGACGTGTCAAAATGGTCATAAAGGTGAAAAAACTTAAAAAAAAAGAAATTCTAAGAACCAATACAGTTACAAAATACCTTTTCATACTCAACAAGGAATTACATTGGATTGGGGAGGGGGATCAAAATGGTCGTCATTAACGTGCGAAGGAAGAGACTTAATTTCTACGAGGTCTACAACTTTGCTTCCGCCGTTTTTTCTCGAAGTTCGGTGCTTTATTGTGAAAAATTTACAAAAAATCATGATTCGTAGTATTTCCCTTCGCTGGCCACTACATTTTCCCATGTTTCGGATAGTACACGAATCCCGTGGCGGAAGAACTGGGCGTCTTTTGTGTGGATCCATGAATCAATTCAATTTTGCACTTGTTCATATGATCGGAAGTGCTGGTCATCCAGACTGTATGCCACTGATCGAAAAAAGTGGTAGTCAGAGAGAGCAACGTATGGAGAATATGGCAGGAGGGATAGGACTTCTCCTTTCAACGTTTCCATGTACATTTTGACCGGTTTTGCGACATGGGTTCGAGCACTGACCTGCTGCAAAATTACCATTACGTGTCTATCACTGTACTGTGGCCGTTTGTTTTTCAGTGCTGGGCTCAAACGCATCAATTGCTTTCGATAATTATGTCCTGTGACTGTCTTCGTCTGTTTCAGTAGCAACGAAAACGTTCTGTCTTCCACCCCCATGCCGGTCTTAGACATCAAAATCACCGTTCTTAAGGCGTTGAAAATATTCTCTGTATGTTCTTCCACTATTAGTTCCCTCACCATTGGTCTTACCCAGAATTTTAATAGCCACAGCCGCAGATTTCTTCATGTTAAAGCAGCAAATTAAAACTTCCCACAAATGGCGAGAAATGGGTACGTAAGTTGACGTACTCAATCGAGAATAACCGTATGATGCAATCACAAATCGACCAATATTTTTATGGCATTATGTTTACGGATGCTTAAGCTTATTGTATTACACTTGTAACCAACCACCCGAACCCCACTTGCCACTACTGCCGTCTATTGCAAAACGGCGGAAGTAAAGTTCTAGACCTAATAGCATTTGAAGATAACTGGTATGTAGAGATTGAAACACGAGCTCGTCATTCATCCGGGAAAAAAAGTATATTTTTAGACGGCTAAAGTGGTGCGCCGGCCGCTGGGAGCGAGCGGTCCTAGGTATTTCATTCCGGAACCGCACTGCTGCTACGCTCGCAGATTCGAATCCTGCCTCAGGCATGGATGTTTGTGATGTCCTTAGGTTAGTTAGGTTTAAGTAGTTCTAAGTCTAGAGGACTGATAACCGCAGATGTTAAGTCCCATAGTGCTCAGAGCCATTTGAACTATTTTTTAAAGGTGGTGCTCAAAAGTATAAATAAGCTCAACAGAAAGTCAGGGAAGAATGGTCTGAGACAGTGTTCCTGATCCGAGGGACAAGCCATCGCCAAATTTTGTAACTGTATTACCCCATCTGTCAAAGATCAGTCTGAGCGTCCTCTTCTGGGTTAAGAATATTCTTGGTGAGTCCACACACAATTGCCCCGAAGTATGGCACCATGGGAAATAATATACTGCAAGAAAGCAAAGTAGACAAGTCTTCGCATTTCAGTGCAGACAATGGAGATCTTATGGTGAAGATAGCGGCCGTCACTTTCTGCACAAGATCTTGAAAGCGATTCTTCTAAGAAACCTCTACATTAACCTCCAATACCATGTGCTGCAGAAGATTTTCATATTCTGGCGCTAACTAGTAAAAATGAGCATGACCTTTTTGTAGGAATTTTGTCTTGAATAACGAAAACTACGGCCTATAATAGAATGTATCCCAGTACAAAATTTAACTAAATTTCGTACAAAAAGGTCCTGTTCACTTTTTGTGTAGAACTAACAATGTACGTGTAGCGAGAGAAAGAAAGGAAAATCTGGCATGTGGTATTTGAAGGCGGTGCCGGTTGCATAAAAGTCCTGGATAGCGACAGCTAAATCACCCGATTTATGTAGTTGCACCGTGATTCTGTGTTGAGATTTAGGTGTCGTTGTGTCAGTCAGTCAGAAGATCGGAGGAGGGCAATGGCATCCCATGCGCTATGTAATCTAGGCTATTAGAGCCCATGTTGTTGAAAACAGTTGGGTTACTTAAAGGGACGAATTAAGAGCATTCCCACCCTTTATGCTGGACGACCTTGAAATGCTAGGTGGGAGAGGGTATGGGAAAGAAGAGACGCATTTCACCCGTAGAAGCGGTAAAGTTTGCAATGAAGGTGGGGACTGCCTTAAAAAGGTCGCTTAGCTGTGTTCACCTTGTGCCGTATCTGCGCGACTCTTTGTTTTGCGGGTCGGCATAAGCTGGCAATTGCAGGGGCGCGGTAGATTCGCAACAACTTGGTTGAAAGTGCATCAGTTACTGTCGCCCGATTGTAGTCTTACAGCTGCTTCTGCAAAACCACACCCAGACACCATGATGTTCGAACAGAACAGTAAGAACTCATTAGAGATCAAAATATCGTTGCTCGATTTTTCAAGTTATGTCAGGTGCTTTTTGTAATCGTCTCCTAATGAGTGGCTCGCCAATATTTCCTTTCCTGTACTACTTTCATTTTAATCTCAGAGTAGCGTTTACACCGATCGTTACCAAGTTTTTGTTGTATATAGTCCAATCATTGTGTTCCCCTACAGTTTTTGCACTCCAAGGCTCTCTCTAGTACCATGGACGTTGTTCCCTGATGCCTTAACAAATGTCCTATCATCCTGCCTCTTATTATAGTTAGTATTAGCCCCATATAATCCTAGAGATACTAAAAGGTATCAGATAGATTATATAATGGTGAGACAGAAATTTAGGAACCAGGTTTTAAATTGTAAGACATTTCCAGGTGCAGATGTGGATTCTGACTACAATCTATTGGTTATGAACTGCAGATTGAAACTGAAGAAACTGCAAAAAGCTGGGAATTCAAGGAGATGGGACCTGGATAAACTGACTAAACCAGAGGTTGTACAGAGTTTCAGGGAGAGGATAAGGGAACAATTGACAGGAATGGGGGAAAGAAATACAGTAGAAGAAGAATGGGTAGCTCTGAGGGATGAAGTAGTGAAGGCAGCAGATGATCAAGTAGGTAAAAAGACGGGGGCTAATAGAAATCCTTGGGTAACAGAAGAAATATTGAATTTAATTGATGAAAGGAGAAAATATAAAAATGCAGTAAAAGAAGCAGGCAAAAAAGAATACAAACGTCTCAAAAATGATATCGACAGGAAGTGCAAAATGGCTAAGCAGGGATGGCAAGAGGACAAATGTAAGGATGTAGAGGCTTATCTCACTAGGGGTAAGATAGATACTGCCTACAGGAAAATTAAAGAGACCTTTGGAGAGAAGAGAACCACTTGTATGAATTTCAAGAGCTCAGAAGGCAACCCAGTTCTAAGCAAAGAAGGGAAGGCAGAAAGGTGGAAGGAGTATATAGAGGGTTTATACAAGGGCGATGTACTTGAGGACAATATTATGGAAATGGAAGAGGATGTAGATGAAGACGAAGTGAGAGATAAGATACTGCGTGAAGAATTTGACAGAGCACTGAAAGACCTGAGTCGAAACAAGGCCCCGGGAATAGACAACATTCCATTAGAACTACTGATGGCCTTGGGAGAGCCAGTCATGACAAAACTCTACCATCTGGTGAGCAAGATGTAAGAGACAGGCGAAATACCCTCAGACTTCAAGAAGAATATAATAATTCCAATCGCAAAGAAAGCAGGTGTTGACAGATGTGAAAATTACCGAACTATCAGTTTAATAAGTCACGGCTGCAAAATACTAACACGAATTCTTTACAGACGAATGGAAAAACTAGTAGAAGCCAACCTCGGGGAAGATCAGTTTGGATTCCGTAGAAACACTGAAACACGTGAGGCAATACTGACCTTACGACTTATCTTAGAAGAAAGATTAAGGAAAGGCAAACCTACGTTTCTAGCATTTGTAGACTTAGAGAAAGCTTTTGACAATGTTGACTGGAATACTCTCTTTCAAATTCTAAAGGTGGCAGGGGTAAAATACAGGGAGCGAAAGGCTATTTACATTCTGTACAGAAACCAGATGGCGGTTATAAGAGTCGAGGGACATGAAAGGGAAGCAGTGGTTGGGAAGGCAGTAAGACAGGGTTGTAGCCTCTCCCCGATGTTGTTCAATCTGTATATTGAGCAAGCAGTAAAGGAAACAAAAGAAAAATTCGGAGTGGGTATTAAAATCCATGGAGAAGAAATAAAAACTTTGAGGTTCGCCGATGACATTGTAATTCTGTCAGAGACAGCAAAGGACATGGAAGAGCAGTTGAATGGAATGGACAGTGTCTTGAAAGGAGGATATAAGATGAACATCAACAAAATCAAAACGAGGATAATGGAATGTACTCGAATTAAGTCGGGTGATGCTGAGGGAATTAGATTAGGAAATGAGACACTTAAAGTAGTAAAGGAGTTTTGCTATTTGGGGAGCAAAATAACTGGTGATGGTCGAAGTAGAGAGGATATAAAATGTAGGCTGGCAATGGCAAGGAAAGCGTTTCTGAAGAAGAGAAATTTGTTAACATCGAGTATAGATTTAAGTGTCAGGAAGTCGTTTCTGAAAGTATTTGTATGGAGTGAAGCCATGTATGGAAGTGAAACATGGACAATAAATAGTTTGGACAAGAAGAGAATAGAAGCTTTCGAAATGTGGTGCTAGAGAAGAATGCTGAAGATTAGATGGGTAGATCACATAACTAATGAGGAGGTACTGAATAGAATTGGGGAGAAGTTTGTGGCACAACTTGACTAGAAGAAGGGATCGGTTGGTAGGACATGTTTTGAGGCATCAAGGGATCACAAATTTAGCATTGGAGGGCAGCGTGGAGGGTAAAAATCGTAGAGGGAGACCAAGAGATGAATACACTAAGCAGATTCAGAAGGATGTAGGTTGCAGTGGGTACTGGGAGATGAAGAAGCTTGCGCAGGATAGAGTAGCATGGAGAGCTGCATCAAACCAGTCTCAGGACTGAAGACCACAACAACAACAACAACAACATAGCCCCATATTAATTTCATCTCTGATTCAGCAGATCACTTCCTCACTTCTTCCAGTACCAGTACACTTAATTTTCAGCATAACATCTCAAACGCTTCGATTGTCTTCTTTCCCTGGTGTCTCCACAGTCTATGAATCACTCCCATGCAACGCTGTACTCTAAAGCACTTGGTAAGTGCTTTATAAACGTAGTGCAATAGTCCCATTACATCATCTGTTACCAAATACCAATTTTCTTTGGTATGTGTTCTCTGTTGCACTGTTATCCACTCCATTCCATAAATTACCAGTTTTATTTTTCAGTCCACTGATTACTATGCATGTTAATGGCTGCATGCAGTAGTATCAGTTCAGTAATTGGAAACATCTCTTGCATCGATACTATCATGATAGCACTCACGTATACTTAGTCTTCTCACCTGTAGAAGAGGATGACTAGTTCAAGGCATTTCATATCTTTAGGATTAGGATGATAGTGATGATGATGATGATGATGATGATGATGATGATGATGATGATGCAGTCCTAGGATTCTTCTGTAACTTTTCATTTCTTTCGCCTGTGGCAACCTCGGTTAATATGAAAAATGCCGTCTTGCACCGTGTTTCGGAGAGAACTTTAAACTGTAGGTCCCTCTATGACCGGCTGGATCAGTCAGTTCATAGGTCGGAGGAAAGCTAGGGTATACCACCTCCAACAGGACCATACGCAGTAAAGCACCGTGGTGTTCAAAGCAACCTTCTAGTTGATGACAATTTTACTAGATTTGTATTTTAATCGCAGATAAATAAGTTTTTGGCCTTCCGTCTTGGTCTCGGAATGATGACGATGAATTTTTTAACCAGTTGATCACCAGACGGAACTGTCGTGGCATTTGATGTGTTTGATACTATTTCAGAAGAATAGTCTTAGCTTTTGACACCTTTCCTTCTGCAAACCTACCACTGCAGAGGTGTCACTTATCGCGATTCTGAAGTTACTTAAATATTGTTTACAGAGAAGAAAGAAAGGAAGTTTCAAATTGGGTCAAAAAGCGCAGTTATTATCGCGTAAACTGACAGCTCACCTGTTCATGCACAGCAGAAACGGGAGGGGGTATTAGACTTTCACCGTTAAGTCTGCTAAACACAGCTTTCTTCGGACCTGTGCAGCTACTGTTGGCGTAGGACGTTGTGTAACGGGAGACCACTTTCACCCTGCAGTGGAGTATGTGGAACGAGTGTTACTGCAGCTGTATGTTAACACCGCTGTGCTGTTGCTGGAGGGAAAGCGAAGACAAGCACCACCGAGGCTCTGGCCACATCCTCTCTCGTAAGCCACGTTCCTTCGCATCCCTTAAATCGCCTAGTCGTGATTTCTTATAAAGCTTCATAGTCTCGCGTGTGACTTTGGTGGCTGTATGTACAAGTTTCAGAATATAGAGGTTGTGAGGTTGCCCGAAGATTCGTTACATCTCGTGAGATCAATCTTTGCGGTGCTTTATGTGCGTTTTTAATGCCAAGTTACAATGCGTTTGAGATTCTATGTTGCGGTGTAGGTCCCGATATAAATGACCAGAAGAGCGTCTTCATAAGTGTGGGTAAGTCAAAGAAAAGACACTGACAGTAAAACCGTACACAGTTAAGGGGTGCGGTGTTAAAGCCCACCAACAGGTTTCTAACAGTTCTATCTTTGTCGGCAATTAAACGTTGTCTGTTAGTCCCGAATCAGCTGGACTGAAATTACATCTTTTGAGCGTAATTTCGAATTCTGGATTGTAGTAGTTCCATCGGCATACTGAAAAAGGGAAGCGTTACTGCAGCCACATGTGGTTAGCGTGTCTTTTTGCGAAGACCAACAAAAACAAAGTTTTATTCTCAGTACAAATAGAAAATGCAACAAATCTACTACAGAGACTCCATCCACTGCACTTGCCAACCTCTTCTGGAGCGACGCTGAGGAGCAACAAGAGATCTGTACTGATGAGATTCAGAGAGGATATCGAAAAAGTTCAAAGAAGGTAGCTCTTTCTGTATTAACAATAAATACGGGCAATATTATCACACATCTAAGCGAGTTTGCGTTTCAATCACCAAAATAAATGGGTTTTTCGTTGCCGCGACATATTTACACGAAATTATAAACACCACCCTTCTCCTCCGTATGCCAAAATACACTACTGGCCATTAAAATTGCTACACCACGAAGATGACGTCCTACAGACGCGAAATTTAACCGACAGTAAGAAGATGCTGTGGTATGCAAATGATTAGCTTTTCCGAGCATTCACAGAAGGTTGGCGCCGGGGGTGACACCTCCAACGTGCTGCCATGAGGAAAGTTTCCAACCGATTTCTCATACACAAACAGCAGTTGACCGGCGTTGCCTGGTGAAACGTTGTTGTGATGCCTCGTGTAAGTAGGAGAAATGCGTACCACCACGTTTCCGACTTTGATAAAGGTCGGATTATAGCCTATCGCGATTGCGGTTTATCGTATGGCGACATTGCTGCTCGCGTTGGTCGAGATCCAATGACTGTTAGCAGAATATGGAATCGGTGGGTTCAGGATGGTAATACGGAATACCGTGCTGGCTCCCAACGGCCTCGTATCACTAGCAGTCCAGATGACAGGCATCTTATCGGCATGGCTGTAACGGATCGTGCAGCCACGTCTCGATCCCTGAGTCAACAGATGGGGACGTTCGCAAGACAACAACCGTCTGCACGAACAGTTCGCCGACGTTTGCAGCAGCATGGACTATCAGCTTGGAGACCATGGCTGCGGTTACCCTTGACGCTGCATCAGACAGGAGCGCCTGCGATGGTGTACTCAACGACGAACCTTGGTGCACGAATGTCAAAACGTCATTTTTTCGGATGAATCCAGGTTCTGTGTACAGCATCATGATGGTCGCATCCGTGTTTGGCGACATCGCGGTAAACGCACATTGGAAGCGTGTATTCATCATCGCCATACTGGCGTATCACCCGGCGTGATGGGGTGCCATTGATTACACGTCTCAGTCACCTCTTGTTCGCATTGGCGGCACCTCGAACCGTGGACATTACATTTCAGATGTGTTACGACCCGTGGCTCTACCCTTCATTCGATCCCTGCGAAACCCTGCATTTGAGCAGGATAATGCACGACCGCATGTTGCAGGTCCTGTTCAGGCTTTTCTGGATACAGAAAATGTTCGACTACTGCCCTGGCCAGCACATTCTCCAGATCTCTCACCTATTGAAAACGTCTGGTCAATGGCGGCCGTGCAACTGGCTCGTCACAATACGCCAGTCACTACTCCCGATGAACTGTGGTATCGTGTTGAAGCTGCATGTGCAGCTGTACCTGTACACGCCATCCAAGCTCTATTTGACTCAATGCCCAGGCCTATCAAGGCCGTTATTACGGCCAGAGGTGGTTGTTCTGGGCACTGATTTCTCAGGATCTGTGCACCCAAGTTGCGTGGAAATGTAATCACATGTCAGTTCTAGTATAATATATTTGTCCAAAGAATAAACGTTTATGATCTGCATTTCTTCTTGGTGTAGCAATTTTAATGGCCAGTAGTGTAGATTTCTTCTTGCCTGCTGCATGACGTAGCTGTCATCTGCTGCTGTAGTTGACCGTAGTGGACCACCTTCTCACCCTCACGCAGCAGTGCCTGTAGTTCGGAACGCTGTCCATGCGCGTGAAACAATTACATGAACAATACCAGACTCCTGAGCTGCACTCGTCACATTCGACCTTCTTTCACTTTACCGGTGTTTCTTTCACCCAGATATTGTCTCCGGGCGACATTGTAATGAAGACCGCCACCTCAGTGCACCACAATTGCTCGCTGATTAAAAAAAAAAACTCTCCCTCTCTCTTGAACTGACTCATGCTGCGGGGACAGCCCACATTTTTCCACACTGCTTGATTCCCGCCGAGTTTGTTACTTTACTTTACCTATCTCGTCTTTTAGTTTTGTAGAGCAGTGTAGTACTGTGCAGCTCCATGTCTACTTGTAACAGGACTGCTTGCCAGGATATGTCTGGCGGTTGACTCAAATTTAATATCTGTCGTCCTAGATTTTTGCCCGTATTACCTGCGTATATAATTAAAAATAAGCAGTTTCAAGATACGTTGGAATTAGTTTACATTCTCAGATAAGAAAAGCTCTTTAGCAAGATTCCTTCGGTGGGAGAGCTGTAAACAGAGCTTCGGCCGTTGTTGCGTGCAAGTGGTGACGGAAAGCGAGCCGGCTTTGCGTCGACGCTGCCGTTGAGCGGCGAGGCACCTTGGCAGCCGCCGGAGCTGTTACCTGCGTAAACGCGCTGCCGTGACGCACGGCTCGGCCGCAGCGGTGCTCCCGCGTCCTCCCGCTGCAGGCCGTCACGCGATGTTCACAGCCCGGGGCGCAGCGAGCACCCCGGCGTCGCCGTGTCTCTTCTAGTCACTGTTCCGTCGGGGTCCCCGTGTGCTGTCGTCGTGATTCCTCTTATTCAGTTCTGCTTAAATTAATCTTGTTCTCCTCCTTCCTTCTCCATGTCATGACGTCCTTTTAGCGTTGGCGATAAACGTGAAAAATACTTGATATGTAACACAGTATAAATTTTTAAGTTTTTGGTGCCAACCCAGTTTAAGACGTCCTTATGAAATGATATTCTATTTTCTATACGTCCCGTCGAATACCTTCGACTTAATCTCACATAATATGTAACAGTGAGTGTTTTCTATGGACCTTTCGCCTCCTAGGTAGGCAGTCTTTAGGCATTTGGTGGTAATCAGCTATTGCCTCTTTTTTACATTTCAGCCTCGGCAGAGCTTGGACGTTCCTAGCGAACTCCGCCCGCATGACTCTCAGCGTTCTCCTGTGAAACCAGCATTTCCCGATGCTCCAGTCGCTTTACAGAGGATTATTTGAAGTCGTAGTTTCAGCTCCCTTAATCCAAGCTTCCCATACGTAACATTACACTATGCGTTGGCGAGATTCTTAAATTTAGTCGTCATATAGTAATTTTTTAGTAATAATGGATATAGATTTTAGTGTTTATGTTTCACTCACGATATCCACGTCTAGATTTAAGTCACCAGTAATATAAGTCAATGTTCTTGGCTGATTGAGAGAGGGATGGAGCGTTAGCAGAGGCAGTGGATCAGACTTGAAAATTCATGGAAATGTATGATATGTTCTGATTAGGGTGATACACTACCGATAAAAAGAGAGTACAGTGAGTAAAAAAGCCGTTTTAGAGTCTCAAACATGCCGGACATCGAGAAAGTAACTAACCCTAGGTGCTGCATTGTTGTTATAAACTTTAACCCCAACTTTAGTTACGCGGCACCCGTACTAAAATCTCAATTACCAATGTAGTACGTAAGGTACTCAAGGTTTGTGATTGATATACTGCTTCCAGTTCCTTGAGGGTGTTCTCGTGCCCTAAGCTGAATCCAAAAATGTCTTCTTGCTAGAAAACTTTTTGTCAGATGATAGGTTCTTAAAATGCGACTGGGCCTGACATTAATTCTAGATAAAGTCTCCTGGATTGTTTCATTAACGTCAATTTCAGGTCTTTGTACTTGCAGAATGGGCTGGAAAAGGAAGCAAGCAATGTTAGTCCCAGTCAAATTGTAAGATCCTGTCATCTGATGATAAACTTTTACAGCAATAAGACAGAAGTGTGTCCAAATTAAGACTCTATAGCAGGGATATTAACTCAGACTCGAAGGACAAGTGGCACCATTCAGCCAGTTTGTAAAAAGTGAAGGCAGGATTTCGGGAAAAAATTTCGTCAAGATATGAACCGATGGACAGGTGCGATTAATATGTAATTAATAATTGTAAGGAAAAATAGAACCTTTGACATCCACAGAAACTGTACCGCTATGCACATTGGAAAAATATGATGTGGAACTTACTATTAAAAAGGAACATAAATCATTCCAAAAACCCAAGCCGATGTCTTACAAAACACAGTAATAGCGACAAATTTAGATCGATTGTTCACAACTAGCAGGGATTTAGAGTGAAACGAGAAACCGGAAAGGTACGATGGCATCTGTCGGGGGGGGAATATGGTCCTGATCGTGCTTTCCAGGAGATGCCGGCAGTGTATGAAAGCAAGCAGAACAACTAAACCATATATGGAAAGATGGTTTTGAGTGTTGACGCTTAGCCCAGAACACACTGAAGAGAGGGAACGAAAAAAGAGGTTCAGTAATTTGGTGCTTTTGTTTGTCAAAGCATCAAAGATGCATTGTGATGTGACGCGGCGCGGTTCGATACTCGACGCGAGCCTTCTGAGAAGCAGAACCAGCGGCAGCCGCCAGGGCTGTCTCTGAGAACCGCCCTTCGTGGAACGCGTTGGCCACCTGCCAGCTCGCTGCGTGCAGGTGGATGGCGCGACCCCAACCCTCCTAAAAATCCAGCCAATCTCGCGGCACACAAGAAAACGCCGTGGCTCGACAGAATTCCAGGAGGCGCTCGCTCGATTGTCCGGATTACCGCACACCCGAGCGGGTCAGGCGCCGCAGTTAGCTTGCGGCGCTCTTCCACCGAAATGGCCAGCTGGCTTCCGGGAAGAACTTTCTCATTTAGTCTGGTGATGTAGACGGAATCACTCACAACAAATACCAGAAAAATTCCTTAAACAGTGCTGTCGTAGTTGTTCCGTGAAACTTAACGGACCTGGCCATTGCCCTGTAGGCCTCACCGTAAACGAGTATTTAACAAAAAAGACAGTTAAGCCGGCCGGAGTGGCCGTGCGGTTCTAGGCGCTACAGTCTGCAACCGATTGACCGCTACGGTCGCAGATTCGAATCGTGCCTCGGGCATGGATATGTGTGATGTCCTTAGGTTAGTTAGGTTTAATTAGTTCTAAGTTCTAGGCGACTGATGACCTCAGAAGTTAAGTCGCATAGTGCTCAGAGCCATTTGAACAGTGTCTTGCTTCCGTATAAAAGTGTGCGGTTGCTGAAATGCAGTCCTGACGAGTGTTAGTTTTTCATTCGCGAGTGATAAACACGGGAGGTGTTGACAGGAGTAATACGAAAATATCAGTAAGCCTTGGTTGCAAAATACTAAAGATTTACATGTAATGGCGGATTAAAGCTTCGATACATCAGTTTACGACTACCGGCGGACAAAAAAGTGAATGTTTCTGATCAGCTTATCTGCTTCAAAATAACGTACTACAACTGAACTGTGTTTTTCGTCTCCTCCTTCGAAAAAAAGGAAAGCACAGATGATTTCTAATTGTATCATCCGTGGTCTACGTAATGTCAGGTTGACGATGATACGCATTGATATCAGCTTTAACTTTTATTGCAAAATCGTCGCTCTATATTGCTAGCTGCAATGGACGCGGAAAGTAAAGAAATATTGCAGATCCTATCTACACTTCGTAGTGTACCCAGACAGCAGTTACAAGATGACGACACGAAATGTTGGCAGTTGTTTAGAAGAGTGTGAGGAGGGGTGTAACTGATCCCCATTGTCACTCGCCGGTAAAGGAAACAAGGGAAATATTTGAACAGAGTGTAAGTTCAAGGCGAAGCATTTATAACTTTGAGGTTTCCCAGTGGCATTGTAATGGTGTCGGAGACGGCAAAGGGCTTTGAAGATAGATTCGACGGAATGGATAGTGTTTTGAAAAGAGGTTATAAAACGAGGCTATAAAACGAGACCGAAAATAGTAGATAACGCGCTAAACGTAGCGTAAGAGGTTTGTCCATTTGAGGCGTCACTTCAGGTAGCGCTCGAAACACGCTACAAAACGAGTACAGACTACAGATATGGGATCCATTGAAAAAGAAACTTATCGGAAAATATAAATATAAATGCACTTAACCGAATATGAAGACTGTACGCGTTTCTCATGTGGAGTCCATTATCATACCATGGATCCTGGTTTCCCTAACTCACTCACTGTGAAAGGTGGGATTGTTCCTTTTTTTTTTTCCTCGTGCTTCCTCATTCAGGTCGTGTATTGTTTCTTCAATATACTCATTACCCATGCGAACTAATCCCAAATAGAAATAAGGTGAAATTTTCCAGCCTAGGATTTATTATTATTTAATACCTCGTATTCATCATCAAACCTGCTCTGGCGTAAAAAGTTTTCGTTTAGGTATACTAATTAAAATAAGTGCGCAGATATCTGAATCTGCTGATCTGTACTCAGCTTTATTCAGTGATCAGCGTTGTACATTTGCGCAGTTGCAGTAAGTAATGAAGCTCTAGTTAAAACATTTCGCATTCATTCAACAAATTTGACTGCGCGGTACCCAGTATGAAAAGCTCTAAACCATAATTTTCCTTTCATCCCTATAGTGAGTAATCACGTGACGTTTTATGTAAGCTATTCCCTCTGTCGTCAACTGTTTTTCATTTGCGGTACACCAAAGTACGTTACAAACTTTCGACACAGCCATACATACGATTTTTTCCCCCTAGATTCATAAGAGCAAACGGATATATATATATATATATATATATATATATATATATATATATATATATATATAGTTTCATCGTGGAACGACTCTAGCCGGCCGGAGTGGCCGAGCGGTTAAAGGCGCTACAGTCTGGAACCGCACGACCGCTACGGTCGCAGGTTCGAATCCTGCCTCGGTCATGGATGTGTGTGATGTCCTTAGGTTAGTTAAGTAGTTCTAAGTTCTAGGGGACTTATGACCACAGCAGTTGAGTCCCATAGTGCTCAGAGCCATTTGAACGACTCTAATATACAAAATTATTACGTAACTCTTGAATAGGAACATATGGCATCCAATAAAAGAAACTTATTATCAGTAAGCAGGAACATAAAAAAAAGAACACCCACATAAAACACTTACAGGACAAATTTTGTTTTTGTGGCTATGTGACACACATCTCTCAAACTTCACTTCGAGTATCCACCGACATTTTTGTGCGGACGCAGCCAACAAAGAGTGAAGGGAAAAACAGGGATCAAAGGACGCAACTTCCGCAAAAAATGCAGTGAGCGATCGTTTTTTCAGAGTTTGATGCAAAAAATACACTGAAAAGGTAAAAAACTGGTACATCTGCCTAATATCGCGTACGGCTCCCGCGAGCATGCAGAAGTGCCGCAACACGACGTGGCATGGACTCGACTAGTGTCTCAAGAGAACTGACACCATGAATCCTGCAGGGCTGTCCATAAATCTGAGAGTACGAGAGGGTGGATATCTCTTCTGATTAGCACGTTGCAAGGCATCCCAAATATACTGCATAATGTTAATGTCTGGGGAGTGTGGTGGCCAGCGTAAGTTTTTAAACTCAGAAGACTGTTCCTGGAGCCACTCTCAAGCAAATCAGGAAGTGTGGGGTGTCGCATTGTCCTGCTGTAATTGTCCAAGTTATCGCGTAACTTCATGAAAAAGTGAATGGAATAAAATATCCTGTTAAATTTGGAATGAAATGTTTGGTTAAAAAGCTCTTTATGTTCCTTAAAAGCCACGGCTAAATTTTCTCAGGGCGCTATCGCCAGAAACAACATACGTATACCAACGTAAAGACTTCCGTCTTACTCACGAAGGATAAAAAAAAACTTTCTTTAATGTTACGCGGTAAGCAAATATAATACTCGATTAATTATTTGTCTGTGTGATGCTTGATGCTCCAATATAGTTGCCTATGTGCAATGGCAGCGTATACAATTCAAATAATTGTTTTTAATATAGCTGTACATCAGGCCTACAAAAAGAATTAGAAAAAAATATTACAAGACACCGTTCTGCATTTATTTAAATTATTGTCTTTAATACTTTTTGCTATTAAATGATTATTAAAATAGTTTTATCAATTTAACACCAATGGTGTCGCTGCAACAATGGACTTACACAAAATGGCCTGGGCAACATTTAATTATTACGTAAATGATAATTACGGGTCAGAGAAGGTACTTTCTGCTACTAACAAAAAACACATACTACCAAGCTATTTGTATATATATTTAACAAAAATGATCGTAACACTACATATAATTGAAATAATTATTTACAGACAGTCATTTCTATGCGAACGTCAGATAGGAAATCAGAACCAACCATACACAGAAGACAAAGAAGAAGAAAAGAGCGTGAAACAAAGAAATATTTTTCTTGTATACTACTATGCTGTGATAATAGTAATTACAATTCTATGAGCACGTGTAGTGGTTCCATTGTAGTTACATGTCGATATGTTGATTTAAATTACTTTTTTCAAGAAGCGCTGCTATAAAGTACGTAGGAATCCACATTTGACATAAATTGATGCAGGTGACCAGACAGGATGCTTACGTACGTGTCACCTACCAGAGTCGTATCTAGACGTACCAGGGGTTCCATATCACTCCAACTGCACACGCCCCACACCATTAAGAATTCCACCAGCTTCAACAGTCCCCTGCTGACAAACAGGGTCCACGTAGTCATGAGGCTGTCTGCATACCCGTACACGTCCATCCACTTGGTACAATTTGAAATGAGACTAATCCGACCAGGCAACACGTTTTCAGTCATCAACAGCCCAATGTCGGTTTTGACGGGCCCAGGCGAGGCGTAAAGCTTTGCGTCGTGCAGTCATCAAGGGTATACGAGTGGGCCTTCGGCTCTGAAAGCCCTTATCGATGACGTTTCGGTGAATGGTTCGCACGCTGACCCTTGTTGATGACTCAGTATTGGAATCTGCAGCAGTCTGCGGAAGGGTTGCACTCCTTTCGAGTTGAACGGTTCTTTGTAGTCGTCGTTGGTTCCGTTCTTGCACGATCTTTTTCCGGCCGCAGCAATGTCGGAGATTTGATGTTTTACCGGATTCCGGATATTCACGATGCTCCTGTGACATGGCCGTACCGGAAAATCCCCTTTTCATCGCTACCTCAGCGATGCTGTGCCCCATCCCTCGTGCGCCGACTATAACACCACGTTCAAACTCAGTTAAATCTTTAGGACCTGCCATTGTAGCAGCAGCGTCCGCCCCCAATAGCTGAATGGTCAGCGTGACGGATTGCAAATCCTCTGGGCCCGGTTTCGATTCCCGGCTGGGTTGGGAATTTTCTCCTCCCAGGGACTGGGTGTTGTGCTGTCCTCATCATTCTCCTATCATCCTCATCGACCGCCGGTCGCCGAAGTGCCGTCAAATTGAAAGACCGGCACGCAGCGAAAGGTCTGCCCGACGGGCATAGGCATAATATTAAATAAATAAATTGCAGCAGCAGAACCGATCTAACAACTGTGCCAGACACCTGTTGTCTTGTATGGGAGTTTCCGACCAAAGTGCATATTCTGCCTGTTTACACATCTGTTTTTGAATACGCATGCCTATACCAGTTTCTTTGGCGCTTCGGTGTATAATTACTAGTCTTCCTCTTGCAGCTTCCCGAGCATATACATTCGACACACCTCGTCCTGCCCCCTTCCCCCTCTGTGTCCGCCTCTTCCACCCTCCAACTCACCTGCCTCTTGCCCTCTACACCTTACACCTGCATCATGCATCTCCCTGTCCTCTCCTCTCTATCCATTTCTCCTCCCCCTCGCTCCGTCCAACCCCTTCTTCATCTACCTCAACCTGTCCTCAGCCATGCTCGTCGCCAGATTTAGCCCTGGAATACAGTTCAATACAATAGGCCGGAGCTTGAAAATCATTTATTTGCCTTTGATGTGCAGCTCTCCATCCGGGGGTTTTGGGCGGGATTCTCTCTCTCTCTCTCTCTCTCTCACTCACTCACTCACTCACACACACACACACACACACACACACACACACACACACACACACACACACACACACAAAAGAGCCCACATACGCTGTTCTATATGTATATAGCCGACAGATAATGATATTATACACGTTTACATGAATATGAATACATATAATAGTGGCCGATTTCTTGCAAATTCGGCTATTCGAAAAACGAGTTGGTGATAATTTCTGTGTGTTCCAGATATATTATCTGTGGAAGGTTAGAAGACACGAAAACTCTCATGCCACGCCTGAAATGCATCCACGGATGTATCGCGACTCACCATATCAGGAAATGGTCATAATCATGTAGCTCGACACTCTAAGAAGACTGCTGGAGGAGATAGTAGTCGTTAATCAGGGAGAGTGCGCTACATGTACCTGCACCAACGGGCCGAGCACGACCACTTGTTCCCTCTAGGAAAGTTCGGACCACATTTTCAAGGTCGACGTTACCCGTGCCTGCCTACATGGCTCGTGCCGACTCGGCAGCCAACATCTTGTGTTCTCCGAACTAGAGAGCGAGCCCATGCCGGTGCGAATGTACCGGTGACATAGCTTTATGCGGTAGCTGGGCGTCGGGTAGGTGGTTTTACTGAAGCAGGAGCGCGCAGCGTTTAATTAGTTCGACGCCGCGGTGACAGCGCGCGGCAAAACCGCGGCAGTCGCGCGCTGCGCCACGGCTCGGCTGCCAGCAAGAAGCGCGGACGGCGGCGCCTGGCGCCAGCTGGTGACGTCAGCGGCCGCTGCCTGGCGCCAGCTCCGTCTTCGGCAACTCTGGCCTTTCTGTGTGTGCGCTGGAGCGCTAGAGTTTTGCATTAGAATACTCGAGTTCGCCAATTCGATTCCAGGTTTAGGTGTATTTTTTTTATTTGCTACTCCTGATTGCTCACGTCTTCCGAGACGATACGTGCCTTACAAATACATTTTTTAAATGTTGAACATAACAATTATTGGTTAAACACGTAAGCAATATTCATAGAGAGTTTTCTATTTATTACAGATCTGAAGATATCTAATTAACGTAGCCGAAACCAGCTCTCAATAAAAAATTGTATTTACAATCTTGACTATATTTAAAAAATTTTCTGGGATAATAACTTTCGATAATCACAGGTTGCCAATTTCTGATTTGACTGTGTCAAATAACAACAATAAACTTCTGTTTATAGTTACATTAATTAAATCCCCAAAATAATCTTGTCTACGTTGCAATACTTAACGAATGATATAAAAAGTAAAAATTAGATTGTGTGTGTGTGTGTGTGTGTGTGTGTGTGTGTGTGTGTGTGTGTGTGTGTGTCTAGGCATATACCGTATTTTGAAGATAGGTTAACGTAAAGTGAAGTTTACAATCTCATTTTCGTAGCACAACATTACCACAAAGAAACGTACAATGTTCTTATTACGTTATCGACAAATTTGGAACGGCATAAAATTTTGTAGACGCACCAGTGTGTTTTGTAATAATGTGAGAAACATGAATCCCGTACCCTGTAGTCGAATATCGGAGCAAACGTTACTGAAACGAATGTGGGCTTACAAAGTTTGGTTGACTCAGTAAATTGGCGTAAATTTCGGTTTGTTTTTGGGGGAGAGCCGAAGATACTAGTTACCACGTTTGCTCTTGCAATATCGAAGCAATAAGTTTCCGAATGCTAGATTCTGTTTAAAATATTACCTTACTGTCCACACTACAAACTCACACAGTGTGCAGTGAAAGATAAATGAAATTGACTGCGGAAAGACATTGAGCAAATGTCGCGTCGTAACCTGAATAGCAGAAAGACGCACGGATCGCAGGTTTTGACTTAGTGAGTTGTCTGCTGTCCTTTTACTTGAGTGTATTTGACCGCTGATCTGAAACTTGAACATTAGTGTGCTTTTTGTTTTCCTGTATAAGTAGAAAGGTTGAAATACCCTCGGTTTTCCATGACTTGCTACCGAGCGTAATGTGTTAATACTCGTTTTTCCAACATTGCAGTTGAGCGGTTACAACCTCTCTATCAGACTTAATGTTGTATTTCTCCGTCACCTTCTTTTAGTCACTAATTTCCTTTGCTTGTACATCGAACACACGATGAGAAACATCGTCTGCCAATAAAGCTGCAAAAACAAAAATTAGTCTCTGTAGGTGAGGTTTGCTTCTGTTCATATCTGGGCCATCGGTATAACAATATTTCGGAGGGCTCTCTCTCATCGTGAATAAGCTATGTCATTTCAAAGTACACGCAGAAAGAACGACGATTGTAGGGTCTACATTTGCGTTGCGCTTTGGAAACATTGAATCACGCTGCGACTTGGCATTCTGCACAGTTCTGGAAGCTAAACATAATGTATTCTTTGTAACAGATAGATACATTTAGTGTGAAACAAGAAAACAGATTTTGTTCTTAACAAAAGACGGTATTTTAATCACAACTTCTTCTACCATCTTCTGCCATCTTGTGTCTACTAATTTCCCTTCGCTCCTTTTTTAAGCATTGTAATTCGAGCTTCAGTTATGATTCCGGTTAAATAACGGCCACAACTTATTACTCTTCGTATATAATTTTCTTACGGAAGCTTCTATAATCGTTTCGTTTTGTGCGTCACAATGACACGGAATTAATTTTAACAAGTAGGATTTTTCCTTTGCGTTGTATCTCGTTTTGAGCTCATATTTTATATATTTATTTGTCTCCGCCAGTAAAATTATACACCCAGTCTCTTAAACAATTGCCGGTGCATGATACAGAAAGACAGTTGCCTAGCAACACGACGCTAGAAACTGATGAGAGATTGCCGGTCGTGCGCCGTCATATTGTGGTTCGTATTTTTATTGCCTCTTTTAATATATTTTAAGCAAAATAGCTTCTTTTTAAAATCCTTTCATTACTGCAAACTTTAATTTAACAGTAATTACCATATGTTTTTCATTTGTAAAGGACAACGTCAGGAAAAAGGCACGTTTATACCTATGTTACAGAATGCTCGCAATTACGAAAACAGCCACGTACACATTTGAGCAAAACATTATAACCACTGCCCACCGCTAGACTGACTGCCGCCTGCCGCTTTTCTCTTCGATGAATTGTCATTAAAAGTCTTCGAGTGAATGTCAGCTTGGGATCCGCTTTTCGCACATTTTGCATCGTGTGGTCATTCCAATGTAAGTCGCTGCGGACAGTTACTTCTACATATTTTAGCGGTGTTACTGTTTCCAGTGCTTTATCGCCAACTGCGGAATCGAATAGTAATGGATGTCTTCGCCTATTCATACGCGTTACGTTACACTTAACTTACGTTAAGGGCCAACTGCCAATCGCTACACAAGTCGTCGATCGTCTGGACGTCTCCCCGCATTCCGCCAGTCTTCTTACGTTGCAAACTCCCTGTAGACAACGGCGTCGTTTACGGTGAACTCGCTGAGCTGCTGACGTCACTGACGAAATATTAACAGAAGTTGTAAACAGATACGGCCCTGTAATACCCTCATAGGGTACCGTAGAAATTACCTCCGCATCTATTTCGCCACGTTAATAATTAACTATTTAATTCTGTTCTGAAGAAAGTCCTGAATTCAGTCACAAATCGGGTCCTATAGCCGGTACACTCGTATTTTGTTCACGAAACGACGATGCGGACCAGTCTACGTTATGGAGCAGTATGACTCACGTTCCCGTTGCGCAAGTCGGGTTTCCTGTCTGCCTCTCGATGTGGCTAGATTGCTGTTTTTTCTCTCTGTCGTATCAGCTCGGCAGGCAGCTAATCATGCCTCGAAGGGAAGTTCTTCCCAGAAAGTATGCAGTTTGGCGCGTTTTGTAACAGCAGCTTTTATTGTACCAGTTGTGATAATACCATTGGATCCGTCCCGGGTGAAATTTTCGCACTTCTGTAGTTTTAAATAATTACAGTATTTGAAATAAGTGTGTGTATTGTGTGTTAAACCGGGGACCTAGAAACGACGGAGAGGCTTCGTTCCGCCATAACCCTCAGTGATTCAAACCTCACAACAGGCAACAGCAGTCCACCCACCTCACTGCCGCCTCACACCGAACCCAGGGCGCGGTTCAGCCCCCAATGGAGCCCCCCCCCTCCCGCTCATATCCCCCCCCTCCCGCTCATATCCCCCCCCTCCCGCTCATATCCCCCCCCTCCCGCTCATATCCCCCCCTCCCGCTCATATCCCCCCCCTCCCGCTCATATCCCCCCCTCCCGCTCATATCCCCCCCCTCCCGCTCATATCCCCCCCCTCCCGCTCCTCCTACCGCCCCCCCCTCCCCGGGAAGTCTCATATGAGATGAGTGTAACCCCAAATGTTTGCGTGGTAGAGTAATTATGATGTACACGTACGTGGAGACAGTGTTCGCGCAGCAATCGCCGACATAGTGTAACTGAGGCGGAATAAGGGGAACCAGCCCGCATTCACCGAGGCGGATGGAAAACCGCCACAAAAACCATCCACACGCTGGATGGCACACCGGACCTAGACACTAACCCGCGTGGCGGACTCGTGCCTGGAACCGGCACGCCTTCCCACTCGGGGAGCAGCGCGGTAGACCTCGCGGCTAGCCGGGCGAGCATGCAACAAGTGTAGTCGTTAGCTTGTATGACGGGCAGTGATCAGGGATTATCAGTTGAACCACATAACCTATAACTTAAACTGTACACACATTTTCAATTACAAAAGCAAGATAAGCCGCAGTAGCAACATATAAATCATCCCACATGGTGACAGTGACAAATATGTTCGTCGTTTTGGAAAGTACATTCGTTTTGAAAAGTTAACTTACTTGATGATTAGAAATAATGTACTACCGCAGTGCTCGCGGTTGTTATCGTTGACAATACTGTTTACAAATAATGCAATTCATAAGTAATAAAATGTATTTTGGGAAGAAAGTCTTTCATACGTAATTAATCAGTTACCTTCGTAAAACATAGGTATGAAGCTGGGAATCCACGATGCCCTTTTGTCTATCATAGTTCAGTCTCTTTTGTGCTAAAATTTTCCAGAAGTAGTAAGTTTTAGCTCAAAATCGGTATGCAATGTCAGAAGCCGTTTAAAAGACCTTTCTAATGGTACCTCATTTGTTTCTGTATACGAGTCGCATGTTTTGAGAAAAAGGCATATTGACATGAGGAATAATACACATGACAGGAGCACGCAATCTCTCGGAGTTTCGAGTGTATCACCTGGTTACGAGAATTATTTCCGTTTCACACAGAAAACCGCTATTGGTGGACAGAAGACGAACCTAAACACAGTTTCAAGGAGCGAGTTCCAGGAATTCGAAACTCATCCAGTCCGACACGGTGACATAAATATGTAGCAAAGACGATGCGGCACACTGGTTTAAGACTAAAGGTTCACAGTATGGAGGCGTAGGTCTCAGTTTGCTTTTCGTGGGCAGTGCGTTGATCAGTGGATCCTACTATACAGGCACTCTGTGCGGACCACCTCAATGTCAGCAATTCTCGCAGAAGTGTTCACACCGTTGCAGCGAAAAAATGCATCCTGCCATTTCAGTTGAATTTCACGCAAGGTACGTCTGTAACTAGGCTGTACAATATAAGAGGCTCCTTTTGGAAATTTGCGAACTCGTTTGTCAGACAAAAAAAGGAATGTAAATTAAAAAGAAACTTTTCCGCATTGGAATTTTTGTCGCCTATCACTGCGTCACCTAACTGCTCATAAATCAAATTTGTTTGACTGCATGCTGTGTGTTCTTCGAAAGAACAGACAGCAGACAGATCCCGCAGCTGTGAAACACTGTACGTAAATCGAAGGGGATCACTGAAATTTGTTTAGGCAGATCAATTGAATGGTTCTTAAAACACGCAGTCCTTCACATCGTAATTAACTTTAGACTGTGAATTACAGGCCTCAGTACGACGAATACGTCTTTTTTTTTTTTAATCAACCAATTTGTCTACTTCATAATAAAGCTTTCTACTTTTAGTTCACTTCCAAAGTGAGCAGTGCAGTTAAAAGGCCATCCCCATCTCTCTCAAGCCTTCGTCATATTTCACAAGTAGGATTTGCTTTTCACTCTGGCTGACTGCTGTTCTCCCACCCCGTTTCCTGCTTTGTATTTATGACTGCCTCGCAGGCTTCGGATTGTGCGTCTTGTTTTTCGCTGACCTAATTGGAGCAGTGGTAAAGTATTCCACAAAATCCCGCGCATCCCTCGCTGGACAAAGATGTTATTAGATGCACGGCCTTTTCCATGTTAATTGCAGCGCTGGGGGTACTATTCAAGCATCGTTGTTTGAGTCCATAAGCAGACGCCCTGCTGTTCGTAAATTGGGGTAATATTGGTAAGGAAGTTTTTTCTCTACACTGTCGACTGTATCGCGAAACGTTGAAGTACAGTAAAAACTTAAAGAAAAATGGATCTGTCTAAGATTGTCATTCCACTTTCTAATACTGATGCCCTTTCTAATACTGATGCCCTTTCTTTCTGACTTAAACATAACCAAGCTACAAATTGTTTCTATATATAATATATATATATATATATATATAAGGTCTTCATTTCATTCTGCTGGACAGAGAACTACATTGCTTGGGTTAAACAGTGAGACCAAAAGTCAGGCACATTAAGTCGATTATCAGGCGTCGAGTTTGTAAACAACCATAATTGGCCTGACAGTCCAAATAATTTATTACTATGTTCAATTTTTGTTCAATACTTTTTCAAAAACTGTTTCAAAACCTTTTTTAAAGCATTTTAAAACTGTATTTTTTTTTGGCGGCTGCCTCTTTTTGTTTCGGCGGCTGCCTCTTTTTGTTTCGGCGGCTGCCTCTTTTTGTTTCGGCGGCTGCCTCTTTTTGTTTCGGCGGCTGCCTCTTTTTGTTTCGGCGGCTGCCTCTTTTTGTTTCGGCGGCTGCCTCTTTTTGTTTCGGCGGCTGCCTCTTTGTGTTTCGGCGGCTGTCCCCCCCCCCCCCCCCCCCCCCCCCGGCTGCCTCCCCCCTTTTTTTTTGTTTCGGCGGCTGCCTCCCCCCTTTTTTTTTGTTTCGGCGGCTGCCTCCCCCCCTTTTTTTTTTGTTTCGACGGCTGCCTCCCCCCCTTTTTTTTTTGTTTCGACGGCTGCCTCCCCCCCTTTTTTTTTGTTTCGACGGCTGCCTCTCGACTGTCTCTCTAGTTCAATGACTCTCTTTTTTGCAAAAACTCTATTTCGAACGAAATGGTTTACACAATTGAACACTGAGCCAAGGCTACAATTAACGAAACTGAATTCTTAATGTTCACCAACAACACAACGCCGTGTGAGAGTGCCAGGTACATTTCACAAGAATGGTACTTTCTGCTTGTTAGAAACTGCATGTGGGCAATGGCTCGCACAAGGCCCTGCTTGTTCTGTGGGCTTATCATTCGTAGACTCGCTGGCATGCCCTCAGTGTCTTACCTGCCGAGCACCGCCCGACTGAGGTATCGAGGAGGGAGAGCGGTTTGCTAACCACATGCCACTCCACATCCACGTCCAGTGACGCCTGTGGGCTGAGGATGATACGGCGGCCGGTCAGTACTGTTGGGCCTACACGGACTGTTCTGGCGAAGTTTTTGATACGGCTTTCAAAATTTCCGAATCAGCGGCGATACTCTATCTGTACCTTTCTGGATATGCACGTGCTGAAAGCAGCCTAGTCCCCGTATATGGGTTTGCTTTCAGGATAAATTGTTAGTCGTGCTGTGGCAAGAGCGCGAGCGTCTGTTCGTAAGCGAGAGGGAACACTGGCTGCGGGAGGCGAGTGTCCGGGTTCGATTTCCTACCTGCTACACTGTTGTAATCTGTAAAAATGTTCCATAATGGGACGAATGCTCTTAATTGAAACTGGTCAAAAATTTCAGTCTGAAACAATTAATAACTGTTAAACCTGTTACTTTCAGCTGAAAAACATAATCTTGATCTAATTGTAAAATAAAATAGTTTCAAATGATGACTCACGAAGTCAGAAACTGACATTGGCTTCCATCTATATGCGGTAAACTGCTGCCAAATTAAATCCCACAGACGTCGGTATTGTTGAAGCGGATGGTCACATCATGCTACAGTGTTGCTACTATTTTTATACCCGAAGAACAGCAAGCGTATGGTAGTCACAGTGGCACGAAGAAGTAAAAAAAATGAAAATTTTTGTGTTGCTTAGTTTCAAACGCACAAATTGTTTATGGTAGCCAGTTCGGCTCAAAAATGTTTCAAATGGCTCTGAGCACTATGGGACTTAACTTCTAAGGCCATCAGTCCCCTAGAACTTGGAACTACTTAAACCTAACTAACCTAAGGACATCGCACACATCCATACCCAAGGCATGATTCGAACCTGCGACCGTAGCGGCCGCGCGGTTCCGGACTGTACTGCCAAGAACCACTCGGCCGGCTTAGCCAGTTCGGACTCTGCTTTAAATTCCTTCATAATATTTTGAGAATCTGTTCCATTTGATTTATTAACGTTTTTGATCCAGATTTTCTGTTACGATACGTTACACCAAATTTGGAGTAGGCAGTCTTACCCTAGTTACTGATCATCATTACTTAACACGACGTGGTGGATCCTGTTGCACATGCATGCTTAACTTCAGTATAAAAGACGTAAGTAAATTGTTGAACTAGGTTTGTTAAAAGAAAGTTGCTTTACAGTTTGCTGTTTATTTTAATGAACTTAAAAAGGTCCTCTTCAGTTGTACTAATTATTATTTAAACTACTACCGGTTTCTGGATGTTAAAATCCCGTCTTCAGATATACAAAATTACTGTATTTGGTAAAGCCTAAGACGCCGTTGGGCCAGCCAGTGCAAGGCCTCCAAATCATTGCATCTTGGCGGAACTTGTCCACCGTCGGGCAGCTGCACAGCTCTCACAGTGAGCAGGAATACACAATCTATAAATGTAAACAAACGTCACGTTCAGCATAGTGTTACTCTTTTCTTACATCTATGTTTCCTACGGAAATGAAAACTAGAGGTACAGTTACTGATGGCGATGGCAGACTTGGTTTCATTGCTCAAAACCTTACTCGGTCTGGAATACATAGACATTAAATAATGGAAACGGTGCCTCAGTCTCTGCCGTAATGTTGTATTGCCGTGATTTTAGTTGCCTGCCCTGTCCCAAGCTCTGCTGTAGGCAATCTATGCTCTGCGCATTAAAGCAGAAACTGTGGCGCTGTCGCCATACTTTAAAGCCTATGTATTTCAGTAGGTACGAGGTTTAGATCATTGAAAACAAGTCCGTCACTAATTGTGCCTCTAGTTTTAAATTCCACAGAAAAAACAATATGCGACTTGTAAAAAAACGTAACTCTGTGTTGTTTGTTTACATTTATGGATGGTGCATTCCTGCCTGTTGTGAGAGCCCCTGACATAGGTGCATCCCTGGCCAGTTGCATTTTTCACATGTTGTTTGGTTTCGGAAATACAGGGTGATTAGAATTAAAGTTAAACTTTCAAACCGCTGAAGAGAAAACACCACTGATCAGAATGATGTCAAATTGCAACGGAATATTATCGGACAAGGGGGAAAACGTATGACAGAAGAAAAATAAGCAGTTACAAAATGTAACAATAGATGGCGCTATAAGCATCATAATTTAATAGTGGTCGACTACAAATGACAAATGAATCATACAACAATGCCTAAGATGTACGTTCGACGTTAAACAAACTGTACTACTCAGTGTGCATGGGTATACAGGTGTGATACTGTTAGTTAAGTAAGCCCGTCCACTACGGCAAGGCCATATCACATCGGATGGGAAAAATCGGTCTTTAAATGTCCTGAAGCCAAAAACGACGTAAAAAGCAGAAATCAAAATCCAAATGGATTATAATTTCCGTGGGACTGGCATGTTCAGTATGCTGTCCACAGTTTTCTGCAACAAGTTAAAATCTAGAAACAACATGTCCCGCAACTGATCGAAGTGTTTCAGGGGTCACATTTAGAGTGTGTTGCGCAAAGCGTGCCTTCAGTGCAGCTAAGTTTGCAATCGTAACATTGAACACATCATCTTTCAGATAGCCTCACAGCTAGAAGTCACACGGATTAAGATCAGGTGACCGGGACTGTAGGGAAATGTCGGCTGATAATTCTATCATTTCCGAAAAGGCGCCTCAGCTGCTGCTTAACTGGATTTGAAATCTGTGGAGGTTCGCCATCTCGCATAAAAGTGGTCCCATCCACACATCACGCTGTTGAAGAGCTGGACTGACGTGGTTGCGCAAAAGACACTCATAGCGTTTACAATTGACGGTACAGGTAACAGGCCGGGAAGCACCTGTCTTGTCGAAAAATGTGGCCCTGTGATAAATGATGCCATAAACCCGCACTACACAGTGCTCTTTTCAGGATGAAGTGGTACGTAGTGATTTTCGTATGGATTTTCCGTTGGCCATATTCGACAATTCTGTGTATTGACATAGCCTGTCAGATGGAAGTGGTCTTCGTCTGTCCACGAGTCTCCCACTGCCAATCATCCAGTCATTGTCCACTTCCACCCGAGCAAGAAATTCTAAAGCAAAGGTCTCTCTTGCTGGCAGGTCAACAGGAAGCAACTCGTGCACATGGGTAATTTTGAATGAACGGCAAAAGATGTTTCGTAGAATTTCACGCAACGTACTCACGTGTGTGTCAAATGTTCGGGCAATTCTCCGTACACTACACGTTTGCACACTACCACTCGTCTTCTCCTGCGTTGCTGTGGCCACTGCTTCCACTGACGTTGAATCAATTCGTTTCCTCCCTCTACCAGGTTGCACACCAAAAGAATCCGTCTTTTTGAATTTCAAATTCATTTTCTCCAGACTCACGGCAGTCGTCGGAGCAACCCTTCAGTGTCCGGAACTTCTGCAAGGAAATGGGTGCACAGTCATCATTCTTGTAATATAGCTTCACAAGCAGAGCGCGATCCTGCATTGAGATAGTCATGGCGAACTTACACACGCGAAAGGAGGAAAAGCCATGTACCCGGCGTGTTTATACCAATTTCTATGGGTCGTGCGTGTGAGAGGTGTTGTTATTTATGTATTCGGACACATATAGCGCTATCTATTGATCAATTTTCACACTATTTTCTTTTCTTCTGCCGTACGCTTTCCTCCTCTTCCTCCTCCGTTGCAGTTTGACGTCATTCCAACCAGTGGTGTTATTTCTACAGCTTTTTGAAAGTTCAACTTCAATTACAAGCACCCTGTATATGAGGTGGCATGGTTGGGTGGGACACCCTGTATATAAATGATCTACTGGATAACGTCCAAAGCTGCATTAAACTGTTCAGACGATGCAGTTTCCTGTACGAAGAGGAGTCTGAGAGCCAGAAGACTGTGGCAAACTGCAGAAGGATCTGTCGGAGGAGCTGTCAGTTGACACTGAGCGTAAATTACCATGGCCCGTTGCACACAAATCTGCGAAGAGATCCACTATTTTGCGATTACATTATTATCTAATAATCACTGGAGACTGTAACTATTGTAAAATATTTACGAGAACCCATCCAAAGCGATCGGAAGTGGAACGACCACACGGAACAGATGCCACACTGAAATACATGAAAATCACACGACTCCATCTTTCGGCTCATGGTATAGCAACCTCTTGAAGTGTTAAAGAAAGAATAGGCAGTCTCGATTGCAAAATGGTTTTTTATTTATATGATTTGTGACGCATTTCACTCTCATACAGACATCTAGCGGAAAAAAACAAGTTTCCTCAGTACAAATTTATGAGCCAGGAATCAGCTATGAAGGTACAGTGTCAGTTAAATGAAGCAACTAGGACCCCACAACCTCAGTTGTGAAAAAAGCGTAACCGAAGACACACGTACAGGGTAAAAACCCACGGTCGGAAATAAAGGAGCAAATATGACAGCTAAGAGATCTTTGCTCATCGAGTATGTGAATAATACAAGCAATAAAATCGTACAAGAGGCACACATTACCTTTGTTTACACGTATTCGCTCTTAACACAACGAAGGGCTTGTTTACTTCATGGGCCAGATGTATAAAGCGGCCATATGTTGGATACATAGCTCGCGCTATTTGTCCACGAGACTCAGAGGGCCATAGACACGGGTTCCCAGGTAGATGCCGTGTTTCTTGACTTCCGCAAGGCGTTTGATACAGTTCCCCACAGTCGTTTAATGAACAAAGTAAGAGCATATGGACTATCAGACCAATTATGTAATTGGATTGAAGAGTTCCTAGATAACAGAACGCAGCATGTCATTCTCAATGGAGAGAAGTCTTCCGAAGTAAGAGTGATTTCAGGTGTGCCGCAGGGGAGTGTCGTATGGCCGTTGCTATTCACAATATACGTAAATGACCTTGTGGATGACATCGGAAGTTCACTGAGGCTTTTTGCGGATGATGCTGTAGTATATATCGAGAGGTTGTAACAATGGAAAAGTGTACCGAAATGCAGGAGGATCTGCAGCGAATTGACGTACGGTGCAGGGAATGGCAACTGAATCTCAATGTAGACTAGTGTAATATGCGGCGAATACATGGAAAGAAAGATCCTTTATCATTTAGCTGCAATATAGCAGGTCAACAACTGGAAGCAGCTAATTCCATAAATTATCTGGGAGTAGGCATTAGGAGTGATTTAAAATGGAATGACCATATAAAACTAACCGTCGGTAAAGCAGATGCCAGACTGAGATTCATTGGGCGAATCCTAAGGAAATGCAGTCCGGAAACAAAGGAAGTAGGTTACAGAATACTTGTTCGCCCACTGCTTGAATACTGCTCACCGGTGTGGAATCCGTACCAGATAGGGTTGATAGAGATAGAGAAGATCCAACGGAGAGCAGTGCGCTTCGTTACAGGATCATTTAGTAATCGCGAAAGCGTTACGGAGATGATAGATAAACTCCAGTGGAAGACTCTGCAAGAGAGACGCTTAGTAGTTCGGCACGGGCTTTTGTTGTTGTTGTTTCGAGGACATACCTTCACCGAGGAGTCAAGCTGTATATTGCTCGCTCCTACGTATATCTTGCGAAGAGACCTTGAGGATAAAATCAGAGATTAGAGCCCACACAGAGGCATACCGGCAATCTTTCTTTCCACGAACAATACGAGACTGGAATAGAAGGGAGAATCAATAGAGGTACTCAACGTACCCTCCGCCACACACCGTCAGGTGGCTTGCGGATTATGGATGTAGATGTAGATACATTGGAGGATATACAAGAAAATATAATTCATCTACAAAAAAACTGTTTGGTTATTAAATATTACTTAAGAGTATGAGACCGTCACCATGTTGAATTAATAGAAAGAGAGAGAGAGAGAGAGAGAGAGAGAGAGAGAGAGGAGAGAAAAAACGAGGAGCGGCCTGCTCTATCAGGGGATCGTTCAGTCGATGCGACGTTTGAGATGGCAACACACGTAAGAACGTGGTTGACAAGCACGCATGGAAAAGAGTGCTTGGGCAAGTATGCTTGAGCATCTGTAGGATAAACTTGTGCGAGAATCTCAACGGTACCAGCAGTTTGTTGCTTGATCGAATTTCTGTGGCCGCGCGGTTTCAGGCGTCCTGTCACGGACTGCGAGGCCCCTCCCTCCGAAGGTTCGAGTCCTCCCTCGGGCATGGGTGTGTGCGTTGTTCTTAGCATAAGTTAGTTTAAGTAGTGTGTAAGTCCAGGGACCGATGACCTCAGCAGTTTGGTCCCCTAGGAATTCACACACATTTGAATTTCTGTGAAGCATGCTTGTGCAAGCGTTCAAGCGTGTGCGTGCAGCGTTCAATCGTGTGCGTGCTTTAGCAAGTGTACCAAGAACAGTAAGACTTGTGCGAGCATTCGTGAGTGATTTGAGTTAATGTCTGTTTGGTCATTTAAATTACATTATGTACGAGGATTATGTTGAAATGTAGGGTAAGTCAAACAGTACAGTATTACATGGAGGAAGCGCGACCGCTAGGGTCGCAGGTTCGAATCCTGCCTCGGGCATGGATGTGTGTGGTGTCCTTAGGTTAGTTGGGTTTAAGTAGTTCTGAGTTCTAGGGGACTGATGACCTCAGTAGGTAAGTCCCATAGTGCTCAGAGCCATTTGAACCATTTTTACATGGAGGAAAAGAGACCAACAATACTGTGAGCCAGTTTCTGTGAATAGTTGGTATGGGAGTAATATTTTCGTTTCTTAACAGTTTTCTACTCCAGAATTATTTCTTCCGTTTTATTCGTAACACAATTAGAAAGGCTTTAAAGCCAGCGAATCGTCGTCTGAGCTTAACATTCTATGGTAAATAAATTGATACTTGTACAGGCATCCTTGAGCCGTGTGAAGGTGGAGGAATTTGTGCATGATGCTTGTGCAACACGCTTGCCCGTTCGCGATTGTCAGGCATGGAGTTACGTTCAACACGTTCTAATGTGTGTGAATTACTAAGGGACCAAACTGCTGAGGTCATCGGTTCCTAGACGTACACACTACTTAAACTAACTTACGCTAAGAACAACACACACACGCCCATGCCCGAGGAAGAACTCGAACCTCCGGCGGGGGAGGCCGTGCAATCCGTGACTCGGCTCCTCAAACCGCGCGGCCCATAGAGTTACGTCTATAGCCATTTTTACAGAGATGCTCAACAAACTCCAATGGCAGATTCGCGCTGTGCTGCTTAGAGAGATGTAGTATTGAACTTCCGAGAGAGTACGTTCCGGAAAGAATCAAGCGTCATATTCCTTCCTCCTCTTATGCCCCGCGAAATGATCACAGCAAGAAAATCCAAGAAATTAGAGCTAACATGGGAATTTCCCGAGAACCATTCTTCCTACGCGGCAAATACGAAAATACGTAAAATTTGCGAAAAATGAGTTATGTTAACCGGGGACCTAGAAACGACGGCAGAGGCTTCGTCCCCGCCGCAGCCGCAGTGGTCCACAACTCCACGACGACTACCGCAGTCCACTTCACCCCTCCGCCGCTCCACACCGAACCCAGGGTTATTGTGCGGTTCGGCCCCCGGTGGACCCCCCAGGGAACGTCTCACACCAGATGTTTGCGTGGTAGAGTAATGGTGGTGTACGCGTACGTGGAGAACTTGTTTGCGCAGCAATCGCCGACATAGTGTAGCTGAGGCGGAATAAGGGGAACTAGCCCGCATTAGCCGAGGCAGATGGAAAACCGCCTAAAAACCATCCACAGACTGACCGGTTCACCGGACCTCGACACAAATCCGCCGGGCGGATTCGTGCCGGGGACCAGGCGCTCCTTCCCGCCCGGAAAGCCGTGCGTTAGACCGCACGGCCAAAGAATGAGAGTACTCACGTACTGTCTAGATGGATCCTCTGCTGCTGCCGCGAATGCGTAAATATTAAATTGTTAGTAGCAAACAGAGCTCTTGTTATGTGACTCAACGTAATTTGTTATTAAGAAGTACACACAAACCGATCCTCCCCATAAGCTGTTCGCTCAATTGTCCCAGTTATAAATGATGATGATGATGATGATGATGATGGGGAGAGGGAGGAGGTGGTGCTTGATCGTCGTTGCTATAGAGGGGAGTGGTCGGAGAGAGGGGAGGGGTTGGCGATTCCCGTGGGTGACCTTGATCAATTCCGGGTGGTTTTCCAGAGAAGAGGGAGTCGGTGTACAAAGGAGGCCAAGTGGATAACCTGAAACCGGAAGTGATACAGTCGATATCTGGGGCATCCTGTGTAATGTTGTGTGTGCCTCACTGCTTTTCTATCTTTAACTAATTTGTGCGTGATTTTATTCTGAGAAGCTCAATAATGTATGTAAATACCGTAAATGTAAATGTGATTCAGAAAGTACTTAAAGTGAAGCGAAGCGCAGCTGGAAAGCAAGAAACTGTTTAGCGCGCAATCCCGGCAACGATAGTATTAAAGAACTAGAGTCTTTTACTATGGACTCAAAAAAAATTGATTTTATTAAAAAAAGACTGTTAATCTGTATCTTGAAGAAAGAGGACGTATGCTAGGCCGTCGCTCAGAACGTATTGTTACATTTACTGAAATTGATATTTTATTGATAAAACCGAGTGAAGTATGTGTAAGAGTTGCCGAACATTTAGGTATACAAATTTTCTGGAAGTGAAAAATAGAATTACCTTGTTTTTGGAAAAGGTGAGCTTCATTGTCGATAGAATGAGATTTTCACTCTGGAGCGGATTGTGCGCTGATATGAAACTTACTGGCAGAATAAAACTGTGTGCTGGCCCGAGACTCGAACTCGGGTTCTTTGCCTTTCGCGGGCAAGTGCTCTGCCAACTGAGCTACCCAAGCACGACTCACGCCCCGTCCTCACAGCTTTACTTCTGCCAGTATCTCGACTCCTACCTTTGAAGTTAGGAGACGAGATCCTGGCAGAAGTAGAGCTGTGAGGACGGGGCGTGAGTCGTGCTTGGGTAGCTCAGTTCGCAGATCACTGGCCCACGAAAGGCAAAGGTCCCGAGTTATAGTCTCGGTCCGGCACACAGTTTTAATCTGCCAGGAAGTTTCATTGTTGTTGCCGTATATCAATCGACAGAATTGTAAGTCTACAAAGTTCACTAAAATACAGGAAAAGAAATGCATTCTCTGTAGTTTACATTCAATAATTTCTTAATTACAGTAATTGGATTATGTTCTTTTACAGTAGTATGGTGCTGAACGCCACTGACCAATTTTGATGTAGCAGGACGTGTAGTTTGAAGGAAGTTGGTGTGCCAAGCAATCTTCTTTCCTCACGAAAAGCAGATTGCTGTTGGATCTTTCTTCCTTACAAGAGTGGTCCCTTAGGTATGAAAAGCTACGAAAACTTGGGCTCAAACCTATTCGCAATACGGCCAAGTAACTAACAGAGTCGTATTTTAAACCTTAAAGAACAATAACTGCCTCCAAATTGCAATACGTCAACAACTGGTGCAGAAGCTGATCATTCAAGGAGGCAGCAACCAAAATTCAGGTACCAGTTACGACTTAAAGTAAAAATCTCATTCCGTAACGACGTCGCAGTTGTAGAGTGGTGTAACTTACCGGGAGCAGCAGTTCCCAGAAGTAAAACAGGCTGGTATCGCGTTACTCGGTCATCGCCCTACCCGCTGCTACCCCGTCCCCCGGAGCAACAAGTACCGCGGTGCGCCGAGTGGGCAGGGCGCTGCGCTGCACGGCACGGCACGGCGGGCCAGTAGAGACCGCCCCCGCCCCCGCGCCTCTCGGCCCGCGAGCATCGGCAATCGATGCGGTCGCGGTGATATATCGGCGACCCCGTTTTAATGGCGCGCCGCGAACAGTCGCCCAGAATGTAGGTACCTGCCCGTGCTGCGCTCGCTGCCCACATATCGCCCCTAGGCGGGGTCGTCGCCTCCGCTACCAGTACACCAGTCTGCGGAACGTGAAACGGTAGCTGAATAAAACACGCCTGTTTCAAGGACTTCTTAAAACTAGAACAGAGTGCTCGAGTTAAAACTGATGGTAAGGCAGGGATGCAGTCGTTCGCTCTTACTGTAAAGTTTGTACCAGGAAGAATTTATAGGGGAAATAAAATAAAAATTCAGGAAGTGGATTAAATTCAGGGTTCAAGGAAGATTCGCCTAGAATACTTCTGTCGTCAGTGAAAGTGATGAATTGCGGGAAATGTTGAATGAACCGTGTGACGAGCAAAGACTATGGACTGAGAGTGCCCGTTCGGTTAGCCGGGCGGAAAGGAGCGCCTGGTCCCCGGCACAAATCCGCCTGGCGGATTTGTGCCGAGGTCCGGTGAACCGGCCAGTCTGTGGATGGTTTTTAGGCGGTTTTCCATCTGCCACGGCGAATGCGGGCTGATTCCCCTTATTCGGCCTCGGCTACACTATTTCGGCTGCGCAAACAAGCTCTCCACGTATGCTTACACCACCATTACTCTACCACGCAAACATAGGGGTTACACTCGTCTGGTGTGAGACGTTTCCTGGGGGTCCACCGGGGGCCGAACCGTAGAATAACCCTAGGTTCGGTGTGGGGCGGCGGAGGGCTGAAGTTGACTGCGGTAGTCGTAGTGGGGTTGTGGACCACTGCGGCTGCGACGGGGACGGAGCCTCTCCGTCGTTTCTAGGTCCCCAGTTAATATACAATACAAAGAATTCAATGGAGTGAGAGTAATGAGGAGTGATAGTAAAGAGGTTAGCGATAAAGTTAACATCAAAATTGAGGATCACGAAGTAGCAGAAGTGAGGGGAATTAGACAACCTTGTAAGCAAAATAGCACATGATGGACGAAGTTATGAGGATGTAAAAGCAGGATAGCGCTGGCTTAGCAAAGAGGGCATTTCTGGTAAAAATAAGTCTGTTCTAGTATAGGCTAGTGAACGATGAAGAAAATTCTGAGAATGCACGTTTGGAGCACGCCATTATATGGAACTGATGCATGGACTGTGGGAAAACCAGAAGACAAGAGAATCGAAGCGTCTGACATGCGGTACTGTGCAAAGATGTTTAAAAAATACGTGGACTAATAATGTAAGAAAAGAATAAGGGACAAGATGAAAGGACACATCAGGGAATAACAGCCCTGTAGAGGGTAAAAACTGCAGGGGAAATTGAAATGTAACCGACAAATATACTACCGGCCATTAAAATTACTACACCACGAAGATGACGTGCTACAGACGCGAAATTTAACCGACAGGGAGAAGATGCTGTGATGTGCAAATGATTAGGTTTTCAGAGCATTCGCACAAGGTTGGCGCCGGTGGCGACACCTACAACGTGCTGACATGAGGAAAGTTGCCAATAGATTTCTCATATACAAACAACAGTTTACCGTCGTTGCCTGGTGAAACGTTGTTGTGATGCCTCGTGTAAGGAGGAGAAATGCGTACCATCACGTTTCCGACTTTGATAAAGGTCGGATTTTAGCCTATCGCGATTGCGGTTTATCGTATCGCGACGTTGCTGCTCGTGTTGGTCGAGATCCAATAACTGTTAGCAGAATATGGAATCGGTGGGTTCAGGGGGGTAATACAGAACGCCGTGCTGGCTCCCAACGGCCTCTTATCACTAGCAGTCGAGATGACAGGCATCTTATCTGCATGGCTGTAACGGATCGTGCAGCCACGTCTCGATCCCTGAGTCAACAGATGGGGGACGTTCGCAAGACAACAACCGTCTGCATGAACAGTTCGACGACGTTTGGAGCAGCATGGACTATCAGCTCGGAGACCATGGCTGCGGTTACCCTTGACGCTGCATCACAGACAGCAGCGCCTGCGATGGTGTACTCAACGACGAACCCGGGTGCACGAATGTCAAAACGTCATTTTTTCGGATCAATACGGGTTCTGTTTCCAGCATCGTGATGGTCGCATCCGTGTTTGGCAACATCGCGGCGAACGCACATTGGAAACGTGTATTCGTCATCGCCATACTGGCGTATCACCCGGCGTGATGGGGTGCCATTGATTACACGTCTCGGTCAGCTCTTGTTCGCATTGACGACACTTTGAACAGTGGACGTTACATTTCAGATGTGTTACGACCCGTGGCTCTACCCTTCATTCGATCCTTGCGAAACCGTACATTTCAGCAGGATAATGCACGACCGCATGTTGCAGGTCCTGTACGGGCCTTTCTGGATACAGGAAATGTTCGACTGCTGACCTGGCCAGTACATTCTCCAGGTCTCTCACCGATTGAACACGTCTGGTGAATGTTGGCCGAGCAACTGGCTCGTCACAATATGCCAGTTACTACTCTCGATGAACTGTGGTATCGTGTTGAAGCTGCATGTGCAGCTGTACCTGTACACGCCATCCAAGCTCTGTTTGACTCAATGCCCATGCGTATCAAGGCAGTTATTAAAGCCAGAGGTGGTTGTTCTGGGTACCGATTTCTCAGGTTCCATGCACCCCAATTGCGTGAAAATGTAGTCACATGTCAGTTCTAGTATAATATATTTGTGCAATGAATACCCGTTTATCATCTGCATTTCTTCTTGGTGTAATAATTTTAATGGCCAGTAGTGTAATTGAGGATGCAGGCTGCTAGTCCCGCTCTCAGACGAATAGATGACCACAGGCGATGAATTCGTCATGAGCCGCTTAAACCCATCACAATATTAATGATCTCCTCCTCCCCCGACACCCTTACCCCCACCTTTGCACGAAGTCAGTGAGTCTTGAGGCTGTACTGTCTCAACTTCTTTCAGTGCTTCTCTTTTTCATCAGCCTCAACTGTCCGCGGAAAACAAATGCGCACAGGGTCTCCAGTAATCACAGCCGTGTCGAGGAAAGTTCAAGAATAGGCTGGCCCCAGCCGTGTACGAGCGTACGTGCGCACATGACAAGATTGCGAAAAGATGGAAAAGGAAGTGCGTAGTGTCCTGTTGAGGGAATTATACAAACATTTATCGCAGCCGCGTAGAATGTAAATCTGTACCGCAGTTCTAGGTTTCGAGCAGCTGTCTTCCCGTATGCACGTCCTGTCTTGACTACGGCGTTTCCTCGCTCAATATTACCGCGCAGATGACAAGATTGCGAAAAGATGGAAAAGGAAGTGCGTAGTGTCCTGTTGAGGGAATTATACAAACATTTATCGCAGCCGCGTAGAATGTAAATCTGTACCGCAGTTCTAGGTTTCGAGCAGCTGTCTTCCCTTATGCAAGTCCTGTCTTGACTATGGCGTTTCCTCGCTCATATTACCGCGCAGATGACTCTCTGTACATGTGGTTCAAACCTACGAGCCTGAAACGTACCAAAAAGGGAACGAAGACAAGGGGATCTTCCCGTCGCCGACGAGGGCGTTAGACATGGATCACAGCCTCGGGTTGGGGAAAGAAATTTTTCTTTTCCAGAGGAAGCATCCCGACATACACTTCAAACGATTGGCGGAAACCTAAACCTGTATCGGCGGTTGGGGATTTGAATCTCCGTCATCACTACGCCATCCCGCCAGGTCCCGCAACTGCCCGTGCAGTACTACAACGCGTACTAGAAATAATTGTTGTCCAGTCTGGTTAAATTGCTACAGTGGCTGTATATGCCTCGAAGTACCGGAAATAGCCATGTAAAAGCAAACTGAGTTATGGCTGTGGCACACAGATTTGCGTATTGGTATCGCAGGGTATCGACGTACGGGGGCGCTCGAATGTAGTGCTCATCGTCGGGCTGAAACACACGCTTGCACGAGCCAACGCTACCAGATGGATGATTCTTTCATGTTTGCAATTAATTTTATCTAACAGCGCACGGTGAAGCAGTGGCTTTCATATTAAGGTGGTAAGACGTCAAACGGGCCGACTTGGAGCAGGAGAGGCACCACAGGCATACTAATTTCCACTGTATATACTTCTACAAATAAATTCATAAGGCTTTGTCAGCATGGCCAGGAAGGACTCAGGATTGACACTCACAGCAATGGAAGTTCAAAAACATAAAAAAATAAATCTTTCCACATGTGAAATTTCTTTATTTTTGTCACTTACTATTGGCTGCATTTGTTGCTATAGTACACTTTTCTTCATAAGTAAAAGAGATTCTTGGATGAATTTTGCATAGCATACTAACCATACTTCCAGCTGTATGAAACTCCAGAATTTTCCAAATCTTTTAAAAACTGTGCTAAAAAAGGTAAGGTAATTAACTATAAAATTTGAGTTTTTGCTGATTATGAAGTTTAAAATGTAACATCTCATTCATTTTTTTATAAATTAAATAAAACTTACTTCATGTTCAGAACACTATTCTGTGTTGACGTTCTCGAAAGCAAACTGAAATCAGGAAATGCAGCAGCTTAAAAAAAATTTATTACTCACTAGAGATTTGTGTTTTGCTTGAAGAAACAACCTGTTGCTTCGTATGGCGTAAGGCGTAACGCACACATGGCAAAAATATACACTGAAAAGCCAAAGAAACTGACACACCTGCCTAATATCGTGTAGGGTCGCCCGCGAGCACGCAGAAGGGAAGCAACACGACGTTGTGTGGACGCTCCTAATGTCTGAAGTAGTGCTGGAGGGAACTGACGCCATGAATCCTGCACGGCTGTGCAAATCCGTAAGAGTACGAGGGGGGTGGAGATGTGAACAGCACGTTGCAGGGCATCCCAAACATGCTCAATAATATTCATGTCTGGGGAGTTAGGTGGCCAACGGAAGTTTTTAAACTCAGAAGAGTGTTCCTGGAGCCACTTAGTAGCAATTTTGGACGTGTAGGCTGTGCCATATTCAGTGTCCTGTTGGAATGCCCAAGTCCGTCGGAATGCACAGTGGACATTAGTGAACGCAGGTGATCAGACAGGATGCCTACGTACGTATCAACTGTCAGTGTCGTATCTAGAGGCATCAGGGGTTCCACATTTCTCCAACTGTATACGCCCTATGCCATTACAGTGCCCTGACATGGAGGGTCCATGGATTCCTGAGGTTGCCTCCGTACCCGTACACGTCCATCCTCTCTATACAAATTTAAACGAGACTCTTCCGACCAGGGGACAAGTTTCCAGTCATCAACAGTCCAATGTAGATGTTGACGGGCCCATGTGAGGCGTAAAGCTTTGTGTCGTGCAGTCATCAAGGGTACGCGAGAGGGCCTTTGTTGAATGGTTCGCACGCTGACACTTGTTGATGACCCAGCATCGAAATCTGGAGAAATTTGCAGAAGGGTTAAACTTCTGTCACGTTAAATGATTCTCTTCAGTCGTCTTTCGTCCCGTTCTTGCAGGATCGTTTTCCGGTTGTAGCGATGTCGGAGATTTGATGTTTTACCGTATTCCTGATATTCAAGGTACACTCGTGAAATGGTCGTTACGGGAAAATCCCCACTTCATCGCTACCCCGGAGATGCTGTGTTCCATCGCTCGTGCGGCGTCTATAACACCACGTTCAAACTTAAATTTGATCACCTGCCATTATAGCAGCAATAACCGATCTAACAACTGCGCCAGACACTTGCCTTGTATACGCTTTGCCGACCGCAGCGTATTCTGCCTGTTTATATATCTCCTTATTTGAATACGCATGCCTCTACCACTTTCTTTGGTGCTTAAGTGTACAAAACTTTACTAAGAATGATGGAGCGTGGTTTGACTTTAAAGGAAGTCGTTCTTGAAAAATTTAACTGATTATTGTTGAAAAACACAGCAATGTAAGAGTACACTAACAATTATGAAATGCTGTCAGTACAAGAATTATAGACATTCCAGCCAGTTGCGTTATTTGTGACATAATGAAATCGAAGAGATCAAATTAACACTAATCGTGAGAGTTATTAGTTATCTGAGGGACGAAGATTTCCTTCAATTAATAGTTCTGACAAACATACATTTCATTATCGCGCACGCACAGCTTACCTAGAAAAATTCCTCAAAATAGATCTTTCATATCAGTAGAATCAGTAACAAATGTTCACAAACAAGTTTCCATCTCCATAATAAAGTAATCCAGATAATTTATATCAGATTCACAAATATCAAATCTCCATCTGTAAAACTTCGACTGATCGCTGCTACGCCACAAATAAAAATGCCCCTGCACTGCACAACTGACAGGCGACCAAGAGAATCTCATATAAACAAGAGAGTCAAGGATCTTAACACTTACCAGAGTGCAGCGCGCTTATTCATTTTTGTCGCAGTACTGTAAAGGTGAATAATTTACTGTGGCAGCAAAACTTATGGAAACCTTAAAAACTGAACATTTGAAGAGGGAGACTTCGCTTTCCTATTTTTGTTTTAAAAATGATTAACATTTAGACGGTTTTCGCTTCACACAATCTGTAACATTACATTTGTGTTTTACGACGTAGCTCTCATATAGCGTGATCATTTCAGTACAACTTTAGATAACAAATGAAATTTAGTATATTCCTGTAAATACAAGATGGGTTTCATAGCACAGGTCAGTGCCTGAACTGACAGAGACAACATGGTAATGGGATTTTTGCAATTTCTTTTTGTTAATGATGTGTGGAGTTTAGAACTCAAATATCAGTCCGCCGAAGCATGTCGATGCAACTCTCAAAAAACCCCTAGAAAATCGATTTCTAAATTCTCCGAGCGTCTTTAACCCTCTCAGTACCAAAGAGAGTGGGGGGGGGGGGGGGGGGAGGGAGGGAGACTAGATGCCTACCTCTTGAAAATATTGTGATCTTGTCAGTTGCTTTGTATTTCGAACAAAAAAAATTGTTGTTGTTAATGAATTATTCTGCCAGACACCACATATAAAGACGTGTTCAAATTATTAGACGAAAGACATTTTTTTTCCAGAACTTTACATTTATTACACATTTACGTCCACATACAGATTATATTTGTACATTCAATACTTGTATGCATGTCTTTGTTCTTAATCAAAATTTTTATCGTGTTCGGCATAGTTTTTATTAACTTTTCACATGAGACTTTAATATCACTGTCTTGGTACCAGATTCCCTCTAGTTTCTCCGTGAGATCTTGTTTGGTGGTTATTGTAAATTTCCTTATCCTCTTGTTTCACAATAGCCCATAAATTTTCAATTGGGTTCATATCAGGGCTATTTCTTGGCCAGGGCAGCACTTTGTTGCTTTCCTTTCAAGTACTTAGAGGAACACTTTTGGCTTTGTTGCAAGGTGCCCCATCGTACATAAAAATGGCATTTTCATTAGGAAACTCCTCATTTTTCCAGGAGAAAAGTTCCTTTTCAAGGATTCCTGTATATTGTTTTTGCCTCATTGTCCCTTCAACAATGTGTAATCTGCCAGGACCTTTCACAGACATCACACTCCGGACCGTAACGGAAGTTGGATGCTTACACATTGCTGCACTCACTCAGCTTTGAACTGCTCTCCAGGTCTGCGATGAAAATGCTGGCTGCTTTATTCCATCACAGTAAATACAGATTCATCACTGAAGCATACCTGAAGCATGTGTACAAAATTGCAAGTTAGAAAAGTTGGGAATGGTAGCATATGACACCTCAACAGTCTCAAAATTCAAATTTTCATTTCTTTTGTATCAATGAAACATCACAATTTCATGCTAAAACTCCTAACTTCAGTGACCAGACACACTTAATTTACCATATCATTGCACATACCTTAGTCCAGTCCTCAGTAGTCCACTCCTGAAGTTGGAGCCCACTGCAATCTTTTCGTTTTCATGGCAGGTGTGATTTTCTGTTTTGTCATTGGTCGGCATGCCTTCAAACCACGTTCAAACAGCCTCCTCCTCATTGTCATGGGTGAAACTTCAACACCCAAACTTTCAGCTGATGGCTCATGTCTGTAGAAGTAATTTTACGGTTCACTGTTGCCATGTTTTCCATGTCTTCTCATTGTTCTAGGTCTGAGATATATATTTTACGTCCATATTTTCATTTCCTGTTAGGCTTCTATTCACCACGTTTCTACACTGAAAGTTTGATTCTGCTGACTGTTTTCTGTGATATTGTCTGCCTGTCAGCAATTTCTTGCTGTGTGTAACGATTTTCAGCAAGAATTGCTACCACAGCCGAAACTGTCACAGGTGGAACATCTTTTGTCTTCCCATAGCCTCACTTTCTTTGGAAACTCCACAATTTATTCCTATAACTAAAAACAGACAAGTTCACAAGCTATATAATGTCTTGTTAATGTAGCAAGAAGTCGATAGAATAAATAACAAGCTGAATTACACCACAGAAACATAAAACATTACTGTAAACAGTCTCAAAGCATGTACACAGACAACCAACATCAACACGGTTTGGAGGGGAAATGACAAATGTTACCAACTATAAAAAATTTAGTGATCTGTGAGTTGCTTGGAAGGAAAATTTCGTGGCTTAAATAAAACCATTAAAACAAAACAATTGTTACACTTTTCTCCCATATTTTTGCACCAGAAAACTTAGAATATAAAAAATAATCGTTTAGTCTAATAATTTGAACACTTTTGTATATTTTACGTTTTTCAGTTAAACTTAACCCAAATATGTAAATCTCAGTAGTATATGTCACTTTCCCCAACAAATGTGTTTAGTATATCCAGGTTCAGGGCCTTACTGATGTGTCAGTATCTGTTTAGAAAGTACAATCAGAGTAAAAGTCAACGACAATGACGAAATTTGCATTTTTTAAATTTTTGTGTAGTGGGCATAAAGCCGGTGGTAAATATCATTGAAAGTGCGCATATATTACTAAATTTGTGCTGAAAGGTATTTTCAGGTTCTGGACTCTAGTTTCGCATCAGTACCACGCTACAAAGTATATTGTTCATATAAATCGACAACAATTAACGAATGTTTGTGTTCTTAGGGTGGGCATAAAGTAACACTGTTCCATGCGCGTTATTGGGAAATGCCTTGGTATTGCTAGGCTCGATACCCTAAAGTAAGATCGACTTTCGGATAGGCGCTGTAGCTTTGTGGTAGAGTGCTCTGCCCTCACGTGGGCGGCCTGAGTTAGATTCCCAGCCGATGCACATTTTTGAAACGAAGAATCATGCCAATCTGTTCAGTAGATTGGAAATTACCATACCGCGCGATAAAAAAAAAAGTGTTTGAAGTTTTGACTACATATAAATGCAATATTAGGCAACGTACGTTCAATCTGTTATTTCGAGTCCATAGACTAGTTCTTCCTCCTCATAGAGGGCGTTCTGCTCAATCTGGGGCATCCTGCTCTGCTCCAGAGCCGCTCGTACGGCCGGTGACAAGCGGTTTTCGGCCGCTTGAATGCGGTTGTCGTCCGAATGCTTGGCGAACTGCGTCGAATAGAGTCCCAGGGTGATGTCCATCGTTGTCATGGTCGTCAGAATTGCTGAATACCCTTCCTTGAAGCTGCTCACTGCCAGGAAAGTCGCAATCTCCACAGTGTTCGCACCAGAATGCAGATGCTTGGGGGCTAACTTCAAAACACACGCGTTCAAACTTTCATTTGAATTTTGTGTGTTTTCTCCCAAGCACCGGTACAATAACTCGTCCTCCTAATGACAAAAACTGGTGCGTGAAAAAGGCACATTCAGGCAGGTGCATTTTTTTTTTTTTTTTTTTTTTTGTTGTTGTTCAACCGCGAATAACAAACATTTCCGTTCCGTATTCGGAAAAATTGTTTCAGGGATGGATTCTAAACACTCTTATGGATCCAAAAATGTGATTTAAAAAAAATCGATTTTTTGAACCGAAAGATAGTAAACCTCCCCTTAAAGAGCGGAGTGCCGATGAACGTCGTTAAACTTGATCATTTGTTGCGGTTCTCAGGAATAAGTTTCCTTTTGTGACTATTAGATATGCGCTTCATAGTGAAGTAAAATTTTATTTCAGTATATCTATCTTCGCGCTCTCTCTCTCTCTCTCTCTCTCTCTCTCTTTCTGTGAATGCGCAGGTTTGCTTTCCACTGCGCGTTCGATGGCTTGCTCTCTCTCGAAATGGCGTGGGACTTGGTCACTGGAGTGTAGAGGGTTTCCACTGGTCGTTAAGGGGGTCATTCGTCAATAGGCGCAGTCCCTTTACAGATCCCGCCTCCAGAAGCCCCCTTTACCAACGACCACTTAACCTCGAATCACGCAAGACGCCAACCGCCGTTGGCTGTGCGTTGGAGTGCCGATGAAGCCTTCTGCGCCAGCCACGATCTTGTGAACTCGAGCTATTAGGTAGTCGATCTGTCCCGCTCTTCTTCCACACGTGCCGGCCAACTGTTGGCGGCGTGATGGCTTTTTAGCGCTGCAGGACGTCCGCTCTGTATGGAAAGCAGCCTGATGTCACTGTGTGGCGCTGCCATTACGCATATCGGTCGGAATGAGCTGATTTGTTAGCGACTGCAAAACGCGGCCGTTTCATCAAGTTAATGCACTCCATGGGCGGGCCGGGCCTCGTCTTCTGATCTGATTCAATGAAATGGGATCGCTTCGCTAATGACGCCCACGCCGATGGTTCGCTTCGCTTTACGGCTTCGGTTATCCTATTTCCGGAGGGCAGTAACTGACAGAAATACGGTCAGAAGAGACTGTAATGGTATTTCGGTAGTGCACTGGAAGGGCTGCTGAACTAAATATTGAATGCGAATGAAGTTGTTCCACCGTTATTTGTTGCTGTATGCTAACTGGTTGATGAGAGCATTCTACTCAACCCCATTCTGCAGTTGCATCTCCTCCACAAGTAAAAGAAATGATTCTTTTCTAGTCTTCTCTTAATGTGGATGCAGTTTCAACTGTTTATAGTCGAGACTTTTAAGATATATCACCTTAAACAGTAAGAAGTGTTTCTCATGTTCTGGTATAAGAAAATGTAAAATTGTAATTATTATTGAGTGTTTTTAGTAACACATGATTCACTTGTGCTGCATCCAGAGTTTGATTTCTCTTTCTCTCTCTCTCTCTCTCTCTCTCTCTCGATTGCGCAGATTCATACGTATTTTCAAGTTTACCATTTAATTATCTAAATTCATGCTGAATTTTTTGTTAGCAGTTAACAAAATGCACGATAAATGTAACGGGAGGAATCATAAAGAGGTACATAATTGTGTAGATTTGGAATTGATAACCTTTCAGTGTAGTATCTGCTATACTACTATTGACATAAGCGATTATTTTTGGTGTGTATATGCACTCCTTACACGAACGGATATATTATGAAAAATACTGATCGCATCGTTTGTCTGCAAAAACAAAGAGTTGTTGACTTCATTCGCAGTAGCGCTGTGTTATTTTTTTAAGGAAACCAATTCATGAACGATGATTTACACAAAGTAGTACGTATGGGAAATACGTACGACAGTAACGCCGAACTTCAATCAGTGGCACGTAAATATGTTCAAGCTTTTAAAATGACCCAGGGAAAACGACACCTGTAGTGCGGTTGTTAAAAACTCGTAAAATTATTGTGGCGCTGAGTTAAAAAATTGTTAGTGCCAACGGTCAAAAGACGGGAAAACGCGAAACCACGAACACGCTGCACAATATGAACATGTACTTAAAAATAATATTAGTGGACCACAATAACATTGTAATTAAGAAATGGCATAGAGTAAAGTTGCACCTATGATGGTACAGAAGCGACGAAACACTTTTGGGAAAAGTAATTAAGAATAGTTCTCTATTTGTGAAAATAGACAAATACTTGTCCTATCGTTGTTACTGCATAGAAGGTAACTGTTGAGCAATGCAAACGAAAGAAAACTAGAGGTGGATGTCGTTTATTTGCTGCATGTCGAGGTACGGTGTGTGTGAATGAGAGGTACTTCACACTTCAGAAATATTTTACAAATGAGCTGTCAAGAGTTATTTTCTAAGATTCTTTATTTAAACTAGGAGCTGTTTCGGAAATTTTCTTTTCCAAGATTCCCGTATTTTTTAGGGTATTCGAAGAATACTGTCACGTACTTGACACAGAGTGTAAAAATATCTGCATTTGTTTTGCATAGTGCGAATATTGTTGTCAGTTACAGTGGGTCACAAATTATTTGGCTTAGGGCTTACCTATGAAGTGAAACAGAGGCGAGTTGCGAAGAGGGAAGTTTCACCGGGGGATCCTGTCTGGGTGTGAATCTGGATCCCCTGGTGAAACTTTCCGCTTCACGACCCGAAAGTCTGCCGCTTCGCTGGGGACCTGAGACACCCTCGGAGACGCTGAGATGGCCGTCCGCGGCGGCCTGCTGCTCCAGCGGGTGCGTAAGTCACTGAGCTAGCGCGCGCTGACCTGCCGCCAGTAGGGCGCCACTAGTCCTGCAGTAGTTGTAGTAAACCCATCCCCTCCATGCACAGGGAGTATGCTGGAAAACGACAGAAACGTGCTCCAATACGTGTGATAATTGACAAAAATTATTTGATGGAGAATATAGTTAATTACACCTTACCTTTAAATAACGACCCTGCAACAGTAGAGAAGGATGTTCGAATACTGGTACTACAGAATTATGTTTCCATGGTGAGAGGACTGGAGCGAGATAGACTGTCACGTGAAGGTAGCTGGGTGGGACGTGTTGGACATTTAGCGGTTCTGGTTTGGTGATGTCGACGCTTAATGGCCCGAAGGTGTTCCGCTAACCACTCACCACTCCGTACCGACATCGAAATAACGCCCAGGCAGAGGGAAGATACAGCTGCTGGTCGGCATCGTCCTGTAACCTGGGCCGCAGCACGGGATTTGTTAGCTGGAATGTGGTCCAATTAAATCTGATGATGCTGACAGAACTGGATTAAGAAATTAGAAACTAATGGAGGTAGACTCGTGTTGCTATTTGGGTAGCAAAATAACTGGTGATCCCTGAAATAGAGAACACATAAGATGCAGACTCACGGGAGCAAGAAATGTGTTTGTGAAAAACATCGACGTATATATAGAATATAAATTTAAGTGTGGAAGCTCAATGTCGGAGAGCTTTAAAATAAAGACAGGAGTTCGTTAAGAGGAAGTGTTGTCAACGATTCTGTTCAGCATGTTGGTTCAAATGGCTCTGAGCGCTATGGGACTTAACATCTATGGTCACCAGCCACCTAGAACTTAGAACTACTTAAACCTAACTAACCTAAGGACTGTACACAACACCCAGTCATCACGAGGCAGACAAAATCCCTGACCCCGCCGGGAATCGAACCCGGGCGCGGGAAGCGAGAACGCTACCGCAGTTCGGCATGTAGCTGAGCGAAGTCGTCAAACGGTGGAGACAGCCGGTCAGAATCTTGGCTATTGAAGATGTACAAACGGGGTACAATATAAAACATAAAACCAAAGTAGACTGCCTCGCACCTGCCGATGATAAGGCATGGCTGCATTTTGCCGATAAGGCATGTCTGGGTTAGAACGAAGGAAATGCAAACATGGCAGTGTAGTTGCTGTAAAAGTTGACCTCAAGATTGCGTACAATAAGATCAAGGTGCTGAGTACAGAGACCAAATGGAAGAGTGAAGGTCAAGCGGTGAAGAATACGAACAACTTCCGTTACCTGGCGAAAACGTGACCAATAATAGCACGACAGGAGAGTCCGAAACTATGCAGGAACGACGGAATGCTACAAAGACAACATATTTAAAATGGTTCAAATGGCTCTGAGCGCTATGGGACTTAACTTCTAAGGTCATCAGTCCCCTAGAATTTAGAACTACTTAAACCTAACTAACCTAAGGACATCACACACATCCATGCCCGAGGCAGGATTCGAACCTGCGACCGTAGCAGTCGCGCGGTTCCAGACTGTAGCGCCTTTAACCGCTTGGCCACTCCGGCTGGCCATATTTAAAGAAATGACATATTTCAACAATCAGAAATACCTCATTTTACGCAATGGAGAAGACCACATTGGGCAAAAGGGTCTGAGGTGGAGGAGGAACGAAAGACCTTGTGAGACACCAGGAGCACGAGGAAAACACATAGATGAAAGGCAGGAGCTGTTTGAGGGCTGTCAATCAGTTTCAAGCATGCTACACAAGAGAACACTGAGATTTCCCGTGTTGCTGCTGCCATTCCTGCCCTTAGGGCAACAATGCGCAATTTGTTTTTCTTGCTTCATTTATATTGTAGTTGCAGAAGTATGCATTTTTTTGTAGCTGTAATTGGGTTGCATCACTAAAGTGCTGAAAATAGACCATACTATTAGTGATGAAGCGTGCATAGAAATATGCCTCTACATAATGCTCATGTTGCATGTAATATGAATTTACCGTTGCAACCATTCCCCACTCCTGGAAGACATTTGCTTGTGGTGTAAAGTATCATCGCGTGTGTTTTCTTACAGTACATGTGGAACATACAGATCCGTTGTGTACCTATAATGGGCACTCTAGTTCGTCACCCCGACTTTGGAATTATCCTGGAAATCTATGCAATAAACAGGCGACTTCATATTTTCCCCTTTTTTTATCATAGATGACTTATTTTTTTATGTTAAACGCACGCCCCCCCCCCCTCTCTCTCTCTCTCTCTCTCTCTCTCTCTCTCTCTCTCTCTCTCTCTCTCTCTCTCTCTCTCACACACACACACAGGAAGGACTAAAGTATCCCTTGATGCATTCGGCCTGTACCGAGATCATTATTAAACATCCTAACTAGTGGACACCTTACAAATACAACGTATTCTCCACTATGCTCTTAGTTTCATAAACAAACCATTTTCATTTTACAAAAGACCCAGTTCATTCACAGTTTGAGTGTGTGACACACAAAATTGCCGAGTGTCGTCAGATTGACTTACGCATTTATTGTCCAAGATAGTCGAACTAATACTGCCCCACCGGCCTGCGTTCGTAGCGCTGTGCTTATTTCGAACAGCCGTTTACGTATATTGGATAAGACCAGCAGCCTGCAGCACATGTTTCATCCGACGAGGCGACACGTTTCCACTGATTCACCGTCCAATTTCGATGATCCAATGCTCATGGCAATTGTGATGAAGCACATCGTTGTGTCAACGTGGTGAACACTTGGAGGTCGCCTTCTGCGGAAACCCATGTTCAACAGTTTGAGCTGGACTGTGCGCTCCTCAGAAGTTGCTCCTGCACCAGCAGTCTTCAGATCTGCCACAGTCGCCGCCTATCCTGTTTTCCGGAGCAGATAACCTCAACGTCCTGTGAAGAGACATGGATGCCAAACATCTTGTCGCCTACTCGGGGTTTCAGCGCCCTTCAGTCCCTTTCCATAGGTTTATCACGCGAGAAACACGAGGATAACCGATACCGAAAAGCTTCGTTTTGCGATGCGCCGGGCCATAACAATACCGCCGTTTGTGAAAGTCTCTTTCGCCAATCGATTCTTCATTTCTCACCGCGCCACGTGCCCGCAGTACCGACAGACTGGATTACGTCTAGCGTGGACGTAGATCGGTGTTCTGGCTCATCAGTGTTTTGTTAAAGTGTTCATTTCGCCATCCTCTTCTTATGCTTAGTTTCTCTCCCCATCCAAACCCAGGAAACATTTAGATGCATCTGTGCTCAAAATAGATACAAGATTTATCAGTGGAAGTTCACTAGTCTGTATGTCGAAGTGGAGAGGGCGTTAGAGTAACATAATCATCACGTAATGATGAATTTTTTGACTGGTTTTGTCGTAGCAACGCTTTGTTTCGTAATGCATGTTTGACGCTTTGCTGTTAGTGACATTATTATTATTATTATTATTATTATTATTATTATTATTGTTATTTCTTTCTTTTCTCAGACGTTATGTCTGGTCAAAAATGGAAAGTGACGCGGACCTTGATCAAGCGTGACTTCCTTTTAACTGTACGGTATATGTTATATTGCATTTAGGAACTTTCGGGTAATTGAACAAGTGTCAATAATTACAGATTTCTGTAGTTGTATATATAAGTTTGGATGTAGCTGTATTGCATTGATGTACTGGTGGATATTGTGTGGTATGACTCCTGTAGTTGATAGTATAATTGGTATGATGTCAACTTTATCCTGATGCCACATGTCTTTGACTTCCTCAGCCAGTTGGATGTATTTTTCAATTTTTTCTCCTGTTTTCTTTTGTATATTTGTTGTATTGGGTATGGATATTTCGATTAGTTGTGTTAATTTCTTCTTTCTATTGGTGAGTATGATGTCAGGTTTGTTATGTGGTGTTGTTTTATCTGTTATAATGGTTCTGTTAGAGTATAATTTGTATTCATCGTTCTCCAGTACATTTTGTGGTGCATACTTGTATGTGAGAATGTGTTGTTTTATAAGTTTATGTTGTAAGGCAAGCTGTTGATGTATTATTTTTGCTACATTGTCATGTCTTCTGGAGTATTCTGTATTTGCTAGTATTGTACATCCGCTTGTGATGTGATCTACTGTTTCTATTTGTTGTTTGCAAAGTCTGCATTTATCTGTTGTGGTATTGGGATCTTTAATAATATGCTTGCTGTAATATCTGGTGTTTATTGTTTGATCCTGTATTGCAATCATGAATCCTTCCGTCTCACTGTATATATTGCCTTTTATTAGCCATGTGTTGGATGCGTCTTGATCGATGTGTGGATGTGTTAGATGATACGGGTGCTTGCCATGTAGTGTTTTCTTTTTCCAATTTCCTTTCTTCGTATCTGTTGATGTTATGTGATCTAAAGGGTTGTAGCAGTGGTTATGAAATTGCAGTGGTGTAGCCGATGTATTTATATGAGTGATTGCTTTGTGTATTTTGCTAGTTTCTGCTCGTTCTATAAAGAATTTTCTTAAATTGTCTACCTGTCCATAATGTAGGGTTTTTATGTCGATAAATCCCCTTCCTCCTTCCTTTCTGCTTAATGTGAATCTTTCAGTTACTGAATGTATGTGATGTATTCTATATTTGTGGCATTGTGATCGTGTAAGTGTATTGAGTGCTTCTAGGTCTGCGTTACTCCATTTCACTACTCCAAATGAGTAGGTCAATATTGGTATAGCATAAGTATTTATAGCTTTTGTCTTGTTTCTTGCTGTCAATTCTGTTTTCAGTATTTTTGTTAGTCTTTGTCTATATTTTTCTTTTAGTTCTTCTTTAATATTTGTATTATCTATTCCTATTTTTGTCTGTATCCTAGATATTTATAGGCATCTGTTTTTTCCATCGCTTCTATGCAGTCGCTGTGGTTATCCAATATGTAATCTTCTTGTTTAGTGTGTTTTCCCTTGACTATGCTATTTTTCTTACATTTGTCTGTTCCAAAAGCCATATTTATATCATTGCTGAATGCTTCTGTTATCTTTAGTAATTGGTTGAGTTGTTGATTTGTTGCTGCCAGTAGTTTTAGATCATCCATGTATAGCAGATGCGTGAGTTTGTGTGGGTATGTTCCAGTAATATTGTATCCATAATTTGTATTATTTAGCATGTTGGATAGTGGGTTCAGAGCAAGGCAGAACCAGAAAGGACTTAATGAGTCCCCTTGGTATATTCCACACTTAATCTGTATTGGCTGTGATGTGATATTATTTGAATTTGTTTGGATATTAAGTGTGGTTTTCCAATTTTTCATTACTATGTTTAGGAACTGTATCAATTTGGGATCTACTTTGTATATTTCCAATATTTGTAGTAGCCATGAGTGGGGTACACTATCAAAAGCTTTTTGGTAATCAATGTATGCGTAGTGTAGCGACCTTTGGTTAGTTTTAGCTTGATATGTCACCTCTGCATCTATTATCAGTTGCTCTTTACATCCTCGTGCTCCTTTGCAACAGTCTTTTTGTTCTTCATTTATAATTTTGTTCTGTGTTGTATGTGTCATTAATTTCTGTGTAATGACTGAAGTTAATATTTTGTATATTGTTGGTAGGCATGTTATGGGGCGATATTTAGCTGGGTTTGCTGTGCCTGCTTGATCTTTAGGTTTCAGATAAGTTATTCCATGTGTAAATGTATCAGGGAATGTGTATGGGTCTGCAATGTAACTGTTAAATAAGTTAGTTAGATGTGAATGTGTTGAGGTGAATTTCTTTAGCCAGAAATTTGCTATTTTATCTTTTCCAGGGGCTTTCCAATTGTGAGTAGAATTAATTGCTTGGGTGACTTCATGTTGCAAAATTATCACTTCAGGCATTTGTGGTATCATCTTGTATGAGTCTGTTTCTGCTTGTACCCACCGTGCATGCCCATTATGTTGTACCGGGTTTGACCATATGTTGCTCCAGAAGTGTACCATATCTGTTATGTTTGGTGGATTGTCTATTTTAATGTGTGTGTTATCTATTGTCTGGTAAAATTTCTTTTGGTTTGTGTTGAATGTTTGGTTTTATTTCCTTCTATTTTCACTTTACTTGTATCTTCTAAGTCGTTTGGCCAATGCTTGTAATTTCTGCTTCTTTTCATCTAATTGCTCTATCGCTTCTTGTTGTGCGATTTTACCAAACCTTTTTCGTTTTTGTCTGATATTTCATTTCTTATAGATTGTGTTAGCTGTCCGATGTCTTTTCTCAGTTTTTCTATTCTGATCTGTAGCCTGTGTTGCCATGCTGGTTTTGTGGGTTTCTTCTGTGTGTTGTTTGGTTCTGATCTCTGCCTAGTGTGTATATTTAGTGTAGTGAGTGCTCCTATATAAACCAGTAGTTGTAACTCTTCCATAGTTGTGTTTTCATTTATTTTGTTGTGTATGATTGTGTTGATAGTTTTTGTTGTTTCGACTTGTGGGTTATTTAGCGGTCTATGCAAGAATGGTCTAATTATTATTATTATTATTATTATTATTATTATTATTATTATTATTGTAGTTTTTGTTTAAAAATCTTAATATTTACGTTCTGCTTCTAATCCTCATTTGTCTCTTTGTTTCAGGTAAGTATCAGAACATGCGTTAGTGGGAGTACTGTGTCCATCTACAAATTAGTATCGTTGACGCTAAAGGGTAAGAGCGCGTGTTTTTCTAGGCAAGTATAAGGATGTTTTGCCAAGTATCCCAGTGAGACTTGTCGATACATCATTGTATGATAGTAGCATTGAAAGCTAAGCGTTGTTCTACAGAAAGTGTCATATCCTCAGGTCGATCTTAAAATTCATACTGTCCAGTGTTTGGTTTGAGTTCTTAATCTCCGAATTCATAGAGTTATCGAGCCGTGACTGTATTCACTATTTCCAATAGAAAAGCTGTTGCGTAAAAATGAGGCGACTCAATAAAATGGTTATGAAATTAATTTTAAAATATCATCATTACTTTCTACCTCTGGAATGTTACTACATGCAAGGCAATGCTCATCACTGGTTATTAAGTATCAACTCTATTTCCGTAAGTAATAATCATGAATTTGTTGATAGCAGCCAGCTGTCGTTTCGTGACTAATTAAATCTACGTATGACCAGCATTAAATGACAAATAGACTTCTTAATGCAGATCATTTTGAGGACTTAGGGGCTGATGTGCTAACAGATAGCGACGCGCACTTACATAGACTCACTTATTAACATATGAGACTCTTCTTCTCTGCCTTCAGAGTGGCCCATTAGTGACAGGAAGTACTGGCTGCTTTAAAAAACTGTTCAATGTTACGCACGATTCAAAAGAGTGCGTATCAGTTAGTTACATGTCCGGTAAATAATAATCATCATCAAACATTAGGGTGTGAATCATATTAATCGAACAATAACTATACTTATTTCTTCAACATATTTATAGTGTTATGTGCTAGCCATTTAAAAATTTGTAACTGGATACTTGTCTCTCTTTAAGAAGGCCTTATCTATCAATTATTATAGAGAAACCACATTCATTGAGTGTGGAGACGCTGTTGATTTCTGTCTGACGTACAGCTTCCTTAGGACGATTTTGAAAGGGGTTAAAAGTATTGTATTGGACTTCTTCCTATGGCAGAGTCATTCACTTGGGGTTATTGCAAATCATTTTCCTCCTGCTGCCACATTTATGAATACACCTTTCTTACTCTGAAAATCAAAAGACTTTCAGACAACAGATTTCACCGGTGGATAAATGTACCATGAAACTGTGGTTAGTAGTCTCAACCGCTAAAACGGACATACGCGAGACAACCCACTGAATTTTGTTGATGGTGTTTCGTGTTATAAATACTTTTTGTATACCGGAGGAGCTTGCCAAAAATATTAACTCATATAGAATCAATGAATAAAAACATGTTAAATATTGGATTTCGCTGATTTCATGTCTCTAAAGTTGGCAGTTAATTATTAATGAACTGAAAGTTGTAGCTGATTTTCTGTCTCATTTCCCCATTTTCTTCTTACATCAGTATGACTTGGAAGAACTTCAGTGCTGCTTGTCTCTTATTGTTCTTACAGCAAATCAACTAGAGGCTGGGCATATTTGAGTGCAAAACGGAACGAGCTGTCGTGACACAGCAAATACTAATAGCGATGACACGTAGACTGATCGACGTTAGATGGCTGTTTGCTTTGCAGCTGTAGCACTAGCAGCTATTGACAATCACGGCAGTGCGCATGGATGACAGTGATTTCAATCGTATTGTGTACTGTAGTGATACGTGGTTCCACAGCGTCATTTCTGTCCGGGATTACGTTTCTTCATGGCCTTCAAAACGGAATGAACGAACAGAGCCCAGAAGTTCATTCGTCGGTGGTAAAGATAACGTTCTCTAATATTTTCCTTAGCCAGTGCGATACTAGAATCACTTAAGAGATACAAAATATAAGCTACTAGACCATGACGTCTCAAACCTCTTTCTTTCTCCACAACACGTTATTGGAGTACAGGAGTTTATAAAGGCACAGATATTGTTCGCAGCCGTTTGCAGAAAGAGAACTAAATCTCATACTAGGCGCAAGACATCACAAGATCGCTTACACTGTAATCACGGTTTCCTTGTTGGTGTGGCTTGCCTGTCTGAGACAGTAAATACCTAAAATAAGGAATGAGAGCTGAGCGACACGTTTGGTTGCCATGAGAACACAGCAGAGATGGTAAAATGTCGAAGTGGGAGATAGTGTACGCAAGTCCTGTGAGTCGCCAGTACATCTAATTGAAACTTCTCGGGGTTTCCCTGGCAGGTGCTTAATGTCGTTCGTATACCAAATGCTTTCGGTGTTCCCCCCCACACAGTTACGTTTTAGCTAGATACTGACGGTGCTGTCCATGCGTAGCTTCCTTTTCTTCATTTTTATTTAAATTACCCACGTGTGGCGGGCTGACCGAGGATACAACCACTCTCTAGCCAAAGGTTTTGATAGATCAACAAAAAAATTTAATTATTTAAAATACAGATTGTTCTTTTAAATGTATATAAAGCTGAAAATTTTTATGATTAAAAGTGTTGATGAATTCACATAAAAAGTTAGAATGTTATCAGATGATCATGATGGTATAGAAAATTATGATGCTGGTGGTGCATGAATGTTGTTGACTGTAATGAGTTCCTGTGGAACGACAGTAAGGAACTAACAAGGAGAGGGCCTGACATTTGTGTCACCAATTTTGATGAAGTTTTGCAAGGACGCTCTATATCGAAAATAAAGACACACGTGTTTCGGCTTTCTGCTAGACACTCCGTAATTTTTGGAAAAAAAAATCGGGGTGAAATTGTTGTTGTTGTGGTCTTCAGTCCTGAGACTGGTTTGCTGCAGCTCTCCATGCTACTCTATCCCGTGCAAGCTTCTTCATCTCCCAGTACCTACCGCAACCTACATCCTTTTGAATCTGCTTAGTGTATTCATCTCTTGGTCTCCCTCTACGATTTTTACCCTCCACGCTGCCCTCCAATACTAAATTGGTGATCCCTTGATGCCTCAGAACATGTCCTACCAAGCGATCCCTTCTTCTAGTCAAGTTGTGCCACAAACTTCTCCCCAGTCCTATTCAATACTTCATTAGTTATGTGATCTACCCATCTAATCTTCAGCATTCCTCTGTAGCACCACATTTCAAAAGCTTCTATTCTCTTCTTGTCCAAATTATTTATTGTCCATGTTTCACTTCCATACATGGCCACACTCCATACAAATACTTTCAGAAACGATTTCCTGACTCTTAAATCTATACTCGATGTAAACAAATTTTTCTTTTTCGGAAACGCTTTCCTTGCCATTGCCAGTCTACATTTTATACCCTCTCTACTTCGACCATCACCAGTTATTTAGCTCCCCAAATCGCAAAACTCCTATACTACTTTAAGTGTCTCATTTCCTAATCTAATTCCCTCACCATCACCCGACTTAATTCGACTACATTCCATTATCCTCGTTTTGCTTTTGTTGATGTTCATCTTATACCCTCCTTTCAAGACACTATGAAAGAGTGAGGTGAAATTAGATGACAGAAAATCGTATTTTCATTGTCACACATCGAAAGACCGCCAAAAAATATTATTTTATTAATATAACATGGAATCCAAAGTAAATAATGTTAGAGGTACGAACATCTTTGTGTTTTCATCTTGTAGCTAGGGTACCAGTTAGTGTGTGGAGCATATAGGAAGCGGTCAATGTGTTGGAACCAAACTGCTGGTTCGTGTTCGGTTCTTGTTCATGGATTTTCTATTCGATATTTTTTTCGGTGAATCTGATAATGGGAATACCTGTCGTCCTCTTTGTCGAAATAAACCCTCGAGAAGTTGACTATGTTCATCGTGATGCATGATTGCGCTAGATAGGACTTTCGTAGATGATGATGGTCAGCCGACCTGCAGTGTGAAAGTGATACCAACGAAATATACCTCTCTTTGTCAACTATGTGACGTTTACGTTTTCCAACAGGTAAAGAATTTCAACGCACGTCTTCAGAATTATGCGACGTAACAGCAGAGCTGAGAATTGAAATACGCGACCGGTGCTATAAAAGTTCATGCGTTGGTCCACAACCAGTTGCCAAAGACTGTCTTTGAAGATATGCTTTTATGTGCTTGGTACGCCACCAAATTGATATCTGATAGAACTCGTTGCAGCAACACGAATGAGATATGATTTCCACTACGAATGTGCCGGAAAACATGTCAATACGGCGAGATTTCATTCTTGTGTTGCGAATGGTGCTAGAAATATTTATATTTGGCCTTTTCACCGCACTGTTTGCGAGAACGCTCACGAATAGACCTTTAGTTAGGGTTACGTAATAATGTTCCTTAGGCGTCATTTTGTACTGTGTATCAAGATGAAAATAACTGTCAATACACTATTACATATAGTACTTCGATTATTGATCGTACCTCCGGATGTTTTACTTCAAAACAATATGAAATGAGAAAAAGCCACAACCAAGAATCGAGCACGGACTAGCAATTTGGTAGTAAAGTGCCTGACCGCTCCACTGCCGACTACGCTCTGCTAAACACCGTGAATGATGGGCATCCAAGCTACAGCATTAAAAATACAAAAACGTGAATAACTCGACCTTCGTTATCTTTGGACTCCATATAATGTTAATAAACAAATTTTGCATCTTTGACCTCGGGTATTTTTTTTCCCAAAAACTAGGAAGCGCTGAAGCACGTGCGTCTTCATTTTAAACAGAGAACGTCCTTGCAAACCTTGATCAATGTCTGTGTCCCACATGTCAAACCCTCGTATGTTGTTCTGCGAAAGGAGGGAAGAAATGGAAGGATGGAATGAGATGGAGCGTTGTTGACGAGGGATAATTGTAAGGATGTGTCTCCGGACTAGTTTCGTCGATGGGTAATGGCAGTTGGTTGAAGTTCAGGTGGGAGATGACTGATACAGCAGAGAGGTGCATGGACCATAGGATATGGGACTACTGGGTCAGCGAGGTACTGTATTGATGTTTGTTGGGTAGGATGCTGGGTGCCGCGGCTGGGTTTTCCAAGGAACATACTGGGTCCGAGGGTTCTCCAAGGTAGTGGGAAGTGCACGAGCTGGCGTAAGATGCGGATTGGGGAAGTGAGAGGGATTTGTAAGACTATGCGGAGTGCACGTGTTTCTGGAATTTCACGAGATTTGTAGAATTTAGGAGATAAAGAGATCCAGGCAACAGTGGCGTAAGTTAGGATGGGGTGTATGCGGGTTTTATATGCGAGGATAACAGGAAGAGAAAAAAGATCGAGGTGCGGCGTGTTAGTAGTTGCTTATTTTTTTTTAAGTTGTCGTTGTTCACTGCCATGTATTGAGGCATTATTTTCACACAGCGTTTTCGTGGTGGCCTGGTTCCCAACCACACTCACCACTAGGCAGCCGCTTTTATTTGGGTTGTTACCTGCTGTTTTACTTTCGATGACTTTTTTTATGCATTCGTCCACAATCGTGACTAATTTTACTATTCTGACAACTTGCCTGCGAAGACGATACTAATAAGTTTCGTTTCCGCCCCCTTTTCCCTTCGCAGATCGCTCTCCGTTTCATACATATTCAGGCGATGACCACAGTTACACAACTAGAAAAATTAAACGCGTGCAAATGAATTCGTTATCTCGGCACAGAATCTTTGGAGCTTGTAAGCTGTGTCGCATGTAGTACCTCCTGCATAGAATGCGCAGTTATATCCAGGGTGTACATTCAGATTCGCGTTTCTAATTGGCACAGGCAGGCACGCTGGGGCAGCGGTCTTTGCCGGGTCGTGTCGTCGCGACGCGCGTGCGTCGTAAATAAGCGACGGCGGAGTGTGGTGCAGCGCATGTATATGGATGCGGCATGTTTAATGCAGGCGCGTGTTTATGGGCCCGCGGGCGCTGGCGGAGCCGGCTGACCCCTGACCCGGCGCCGGCCGAACGCCGCCGGACGCAGCCGAGTCGAGCCGAAGCGCGCGTCCGCCGCCCCCCACCCCCCACACCCCACCATCCTAATGAGATGCGCCGCCCGGACTCGTTCCGGGAAGGCGACCCGACCCGCAGCTGCGCCCGCCGACGCTCTTGCTCCCAGCTGTTTGTCTCTGCCTCCGCTTCTGCCGCCGTGTGTAGCCGGCATAAGCAACACACGGCCGTGATGCGCCGTCGGGCCGAGACCACACAGCCCCAATAGTTGTACCCAGATTCAGGGCACTGTAGTTTCTCCGTATCCTCGTGCCCCAAGGAAACCCTAACGTTGCAGCTGTTGCAGCGACCGTGCGACCGTGATCCAGCCGGTCGATATTATTACAGGGTGAAAAGTATTTAAACCTACAAACCCTGGGAGGTTGTAGGGGACATCAATACAAATATTTTCCCCTAATGTCATTTTTACCTGTGAGGATTATTTAAACCGGTGGAGGCCGTATTACCTACTTCAGTTGTAGGCAACTGCTGTCCACCAATGTAGTAGTGCATTATCTCTGTTTACTAATGGAACGATACACCTAGAATGAGTAAACTAATATGGTTGGTGCGCACTAAGTAGCGCACCGCAACGGACGAGCAGCACAGCGGGTGTATCAACAACAATATCCTAATCGCCGTATCCCGCATCATACGACCTTTGTTGCTGTGTACCAACGTCTGCGGGTCATTTAGCATATTACCCGGGCAGGAGTGCCGTCGCACGGTAAGAACGCTGGAATTTGAGGAAGCTGTCTTGCAGCATGTGGAACGGGATCCTTCAATCAGCACTCGTGCAATTTCACGTAACATGGGGACGAATCAGACGAATGTAAGAACAGTCCTTCGAGAGCAGTTGTTACGTCCATTTCACGTACAGCGTGTCCACAACCAGGAACCAGTTGATTATCCACCCAGAGCACAGTTTTCGCAGTGGTACCTGGAACAGTGTGAAATGCATCCTACATTTCCATCCTCTGTGTTGTTTGCCGATAAAGCAACGTTCGGGCGTGATGGAGTCTTCAACATGCACAATTCGCATGTTTGGAATGAGAATAACCCACATGCCACACTTGCTAGCGCTCTTAAAGTGCTGTTCTTTGTTAATGTGTGGGCGGGTGTTATTGGGTACTGTTTAATTGGGCCGTATCTGCTACATAGGCCATTAAATGGCAGGCACTATTACAATTTTCTCGCCAGAGCATTGCCAGAATTGCTGGAAGACGTCCCGCTACCTACAAGACAACGCATGTGGTTCCAGCATGACGGGGCGCCGGCACATTTCAGTCGTCGTGTGTGTCGATTCCTGGACCGACGGTTCCCAGAAACGTGGATTGGCAGAGGTGGTCCTGTACCACGGCCTGCTCTATCCCTAGATATGTCCCCTCTGGACTTTTTTGTCTGGGGAGAGATGCGCAACCTTGTTTACGCAACTCCTGTTGCATCAGAAGAGGATATGGTTGCCCGGATAGTAGCAGCAGCAGCAGCAGCAGGAACAATTCAGGATACTCCTGGGGTTTTGCCCGTCTCAGACCGAACATGATCCGACGGTGTAACCTTTGTTTACGTGTCAATGGAGGCATTTTTGAAAATCTGCTGTAATTGAAATTGGATTGTGTTAATGTGTTGTCTCTTGGTCATAAAAAACTGGAAAAGTGTTTGTTGGTTAAATTAATCTGCCGCCAGAGAAATCTTCCTCTACCGGTTTAAATAATCCTCATAGGAAAAAATGACATTAGGAAAAAATATTTGTTTTGATGTCCCCTACAACCTCCCAGAGTTTGTCGGTTTAAATACTTCTCACCCTGTATAAAAAAAAATATGAGGACTACTTTTATCCCGATTAGTCGCTAAATTAAAACCTCAGTGAAAATCCTACGAAGCTTTGCGCAGATTTCTTAGTGTTCTAATAAGCCCGACGCTTACGTCACGTTGCACGTTTCAGTTCTGAGAGCGCAGTGAGCACGTAAATAGATGCCTAGAACGATATTCTCCCGTAAGGTATGGGGTCGTGCTGTCATAGGATTTCTTAGTGCTCAGCGGTTCTACATGTACGTACATATGCCGCAAGGTACAGTACGGTGCTTGGCAGAGGGTACCATATACCACTACTAGTCTTCCTCTGCAGACAGAGGAGGGGAAAAATGACTGTCTCTATGCCTACTGTCCGACCCGATAGCTGCATGGTTAGCGCGGCGGTCTGTCACGCCAAGGGGCCCGGGTTCGATTCCCGGCTGGGTCGGAGATTTTCTGCGCTCAGGGGCTGTGTGTTGTGTTGTCATCATTATCATTTCATCATCATCAGTGGAAGGCAACGGGAAACCACCACTGGAATCACTTCCGTAGACTCTCTCTGACGAGGCTTTCCCCATGACAAGACCTGTCGTAAGGCAGAACACAAAGTTAAGTATGCGCGCTTATGAGCCCCAGTTTCTCGTATCGTATCTTCGTGAAATGTATACTGGCGGCAGCAGAATCGTTCTGTAATGAGTTTCAAATGCCGGTTCTCTAAATTTTCTCAATAGTGTTTCTCGAAAACGATGTAGACTTGCCTCCAGGTATTTCCATTTGAGTTCCCGAAGCACTCCTCCACACTTCCTTGTGTTGGAACTTATCGGTGTCAAATGTAGTGGCCTGTCTCTGAACTACTTCGATGTCTTCCTTCAATTCAAGCTGCTGCGGATCCCGAACACTCGAACAATACTCAAGAGTAGCTCGCACTAGCGTCCTATATGTGCTCTCCTTTGCAGATGAACCACAGTCCCAAAATTCTCCAAATAAACCGAAGTCGACCATTCGCCTTCCCTACCAAAATCCTAACATACCCTGTCCATTTCATACCGCTTTGTGTTGTTATGCCCAGGCATTTAAAAGACATCACTGTATCGAGCAGTACCCTACTAATGCTGTATCCGAACATTATTTTGTTTTTCCTACTCATCTGCACCAATCTACATTTTCCTACATTTAGAACCAGTTGCCATTCATCACTAAAAAAAAAAAACTAAAACTAAACTCCTCCCGAACAGGCCATGAAGGCCCAACAGTACCAACCGGCCGCCGTGTGATTCCCAGCCCACAGGCGTCACTTGATGCGGATATGGAGGGGCATGTGGTCGACACACCTCTCTCTCCGAGACCGGAGCCGCTACTTCTCAATTTGCTTCATAAGGGCTGAATGCATCCCAAGCGGGCCAGGCCGGATGGTCACCCATCCAAGTGCTTGCTCAGCCCGACAGCGCTTAACTTCGGTGATCTCACGGGAACCGGTGTTACTACTGCGGCAAGGCCGTTTGCTGCCATTCATAACACCAACTAATAATTTTGTGTAAGTCATCTTGTATCCTCCTACTATCACTCAATTTCGATACCTGCCCGTACACCACAGCATCATCGCGAGCAACCGCACATTGCTGCCCACCCCGTCCACCAAATCATTTATGTGTATAGAGAACAACAGCGCTCCTGTCACACCTCTCTGGGGCACTCCTGACGATACTCTTGTCTCTGCTGAACATTACGCTGCCGAGGACAGCATACTGAGTTCTATTACTTAAGAAGCCTTCGAGCCACTCACATAACTAAGAACGTACTCCATATGCTCGAACCTACGCTAGCAGACTGCAGTGGAGCACCGTGTCAAACGATTTTCGGAAATCCAGAAAGATGGAATATGCCTGTTGCCCTTCATCCGTAGTTCCTAGAGTTTCGTCTGATTTTCTGTAGCCCATGTACGTAACGGCAAAGTGCGGTAATGGTGCAGGACCGTACGTACTGACGTTCGTGACGTAGGCCGCCGGCAAAGGAAGCGACTGACAATCGATGATCTCGTTCAGCGAGTGGATCAGGCGATTAGAGAAAATCGTATATGAAGGGCAATTCAGGACAAGCGAAGAGGATTGTTATCAGCCTTATCCTTCTTCATGACGATGCTTAACGATTGCAGCTGCAACGAAGACGCTCCTTCAGCGTTTTCCACGGGAAGTATTTGGATACCCATTGATTTTCATCTCTTCGCTAGCACGAACCGCTGGCTATGAGGACGAAATTTTGGCTCAGACAACGAGCTGCAGAGCATCGCAGAGTATTGACGGAAAGCGCCGGCGGCTGCCTTCTACGAAGAGCGTATTGGAAAGTTGACAGATGTCTAACTCGGACGGACTATTATGTAGAGAAGCAGATGGAAGGTGCAGCCAAACGTTGCAGTTACAGTTTTTGGCTTTCACTGTCATTCCTTCGGACCTTCGAAGGGAAAAAAATAGCCCTTGAATTACGGGAAGGAAAGTAGTAGCTGAAGAGGAAATGAAAGATGTGATACTGCATTACCGAATGACCTAAGTTGAAACAAAGCACCTGGAGTGGATGGCATTCCCTCCGAAATACTCAAATACTTGGGACAGCCAGTCATGACAAAACTATTCCACTTGACTTGCAGCCGGCCGCGGTGGCCGTGCGGTTCTGGGCGCTGCAGTCCGGACCCGCGGGACTGCTACGGTCGCAGGTTCGAATCCTGCCTCGGGCCTGGATGTGTGTGATGTCTTTAGGTTAGTTAGGTTTAAGTAGTTCTAAGTTCTAGGGGACTGATGACCTAAGATGTTAAGTCCCATAGTGCTCAGAGCCATTTGAACCATTTTTTTGGTTTGCAAGATGGAGAACGTGCAGATTACCCTCAGACTTAGAGAAGTGATAATACTTCCAGTTCCAAAGAAGTTCCGTCGTGACATGTGTGATTGTTAAAGAACTATCAATGTAGTAAGTCATGGTCGCAAAACTACTGACACCATTTATCTGCAGAAGATTGAAAAGACTGATGGAAGCCGATGCTGGGGAAGATCAGCCAGTGTTCCGCAAAGATGTAGGCAAACGTGAGGCGATAGTGACCCTACGGCTTGACAGACAACTTGAAAGACATGTTCATAGTATTTATGGATTTATTGCAATATTTCGATAATGTTAATTGGGGTACATTCTTTGGAATTCTGTAAGTTGCAGTGATCAAATACTGGGAACGAAAGATTATCTACAACTTGGAGAGAAATACAGTAAGAGTTGAACGGCATGGAAGGGAAGCAGTCGTTCAGAATGGAGTGATAGCCTTTTTTAGTCTGTCCCCAATATTATTCACTCTGTACGTGGAGCAAGTGATGAGGGAAACGAAGAGAAGATTCAGAAAGGGGATTAAATTTGAGGGGGGGAGGGGGAAATAGAGGTTTTTGAGGTTTGTAGATACATTGTAATCCTGCCAGAAACAGGGAAGGACGACCAAGAGCAATTGAACGTTGTGAATAGCGTCTTGAGAAGAGGTTATGAGAGGAATAAAAACAAAGTAAAACAAGGGTAACGCAAGGCAGTCCAGTTCAGTCAGGCGATACCAAGATCATTACATTAGGAAATGAGATATTAAAAATAAGTGAGATTTGATATGTAGGCAGAAAAGTAACTGATTATAAACTAAAGTAAAGAAGAGATAAGACAGACGGGCAATAGCAAGAAATGCTTTTGTGAAAAAAGTATGTCATATGCTAGGAAAGTCTTTCCTGAAGGCAGTTGTCCCGAGTGTAGCCTTGTACACAACTGCAGTGCGAACACTAAAGAGCGTAGATAATAAGAGCTTTAGAGACGTGGTGCTACAGGAGAATGCTGAAGATCAGTTGCGCAGATCGAATAACTAACGAAGAGTCAGGGTATCGAGATAGAGATAAAATAAATTTATGGCACAGTCTCCATAAAGGAGTAGATCTATTAATATGACTCTTATGACGATATGACACATCATGAGGGATCGGGGAATCATCAGTTTGATAATGGAGAGAAGCGTGCTTGTGTATGTCTGGTGGGGTAGGGGGATGGGTGGGAGGAAATTCCAGAGCGAGGCAAAGAAGTGACTCCAGTAAAAAGGCGCCAATGGAAATACGCTACATTAGCTAAAGCGAGATAAAGAGGCTTGTGCAGAGTAGGGTACTGTGGCAGCAAATGATTCTTCGAACTGAAAACCTTAACAACAACACTGAAGAACATTCCTTTTAGTACGTTCTATACACTCTTAAGTAAATAAAAAAATATCCACCACGAAGGAATTATCCGAATGGGACGGAAATTAGTTGGCGCGATGTACGTGTAGAGATAAACACACGATTACAATTTCAGAAAAATGGGTGATTTTTTTCAAGAGAAAAAGTTTCACAGATTGAACAAGTCAGTAAATAATGCGTAGGTGCACCTCTGGCCCTTATGCAAGCAGCTATTCAGATTGTTATTGACTGATAAAGTTGTATGTCCTCCTGAGGGACATCGTGCCAGAATCTGTCCAGCTGGCGCGTTACATCGTCAAAATCCCGAACTGGTTGGAGCTCCGTGCCGATAATGCTCCAAACATTCTTAACTGGGGAGAGATTCTGCAGCATTTCTGGCCAAGGGAGGGTTTGGGAAGCATCAAGACAAGCAGTAGAAACTCTCGCCGCGTGCGTGTGGGCGTTGTCTTGCCGAAATGTAAGTCTGGGATGGCTTGTTGTGAAGGGTAACGAAACGGGGCGCAGAATATCGTCGACGTACCCCTGTGCAGCAAGGGTGCCGCTAGTCTTCGTGCATGCCAAACCTTGTCTCGGTCGGCAAGGTCGCTGGATCTCTCTCCAACTGGAACGTCTGGAGCATTATGGGAGTGGCAAGCCAACCAGCTCGGGATTTTGGCGATCTAACGCGCAAGTTGGACAGAACTCGGCACGAAATTCGTCTGGAAGACATCCTATAACTCCTATTAGTCATAGCCATGCTAAAGAACAGCTCGCATAAGGGCCAGAGGTGGACCAACGTGCTATTGACTTGAATTTGTGAAGCTTTGTCTCTTAAGTAAATCATTGTTTGTCTCTACATGTACAACACATCTACTGATTTCCGTTCCATTCGGATAATTCATTCGTGGTGCGCTTTGTGTTTTAGTGTACTTGTTTTGTTTGCCTATCATGCAGATACTACATGTCTTGGAGGGAACGGGTGTCTCGCACGGTGTGGCCCATGAAAACGAATGAAAGCGAATCTGCTTCGAGCTCGCAGAGGAAATGCACCTTCCAATGTAAATTTCAGTCTACGTTCCGTGCATAAGTCCACGCTAACTAGTCGGTGCCAAAATATAGATAAAATTGTAAAAATGTGCCTAAGTAGTGTAGTTGGGAGTCGAGCCTGTATCTAAGTGATCTGACAGGCCTTATGGCGCCTAGACTACAACCATTTCCGGTTGTAAGGGACCGATGACCGTAGCAGTCTGGTCCCTTTAATCCCACAAACCAACCAACCATTTCCGGTTGTAGATACTTCTGCCACACTTCTTTGCAGCCTGCATCCTTTGAAACAACCGTTGTGTGAAGTTTCTTGTGGTAGGTCGATCGTGTGTCGCTGTGTGAAGACTGGGCTCCACCAGACAGTAACGAGCGAGTCCGTATCCAGTGTCTCGTGTGACGCGTAATAGTTCTTTTCTTTTTTTCGTATAGGATTCCTTCAGCTGTCTTCTGCTTCTCGAATTCGCCCCGCGCTTTGCTTGGTTCGTATTGCGCCAGCCGCCAGATGTAACCACGAAATCAGAAGCAGTCGTGAAATGCGGTAAAGCACCTTAGTTCAGAGTGATAATTGGGCGAGTCTCACTTTCTCTGTTGCTTTGTATAATCCGTAAAACGTTACCGTATGACTAAGTCGCGGCAGCGTACGGTGTTCAATTCAGTATCACCAGAAGAGATCCAAACGCCATTTCGGAGAGCTCATTCTACTTACACTGCCGGGAAAGAAACGACACGGGGCAAGCCCTGTCAGAATTTTCGCATGCACTCAAATTTTATTGTAGAAACAATATATACAGAGTACATGAAATGATACCACTCATAGATCAATGTTTAAAGTAATTATAAGATACCGTTTGTGGATTTTTCCTGAAACACTCATACACGGTGCAGCCTCGAAGGGTGGCAGTGCAGGCACCGGTTATTTCCTTGCGATGCGTTGCTCCTCATCTGCTCGACCTTCTCGACTAGCGCTGTAATAGTTGTGGGCTTGACGACTTGTAAGAGTCGCCGGTCGCTGTGGCCGAGCGGTTCTAGGCGCTTCGGTCCTAAACTGCGGTCGCAGGTTCGAATCCTGCCTCGGGCATGGATGTGTGTGATGTTCTTAGGTTAGTTAGGTTTTAAGTAGTTCTAAGTTCTAGCGGACTGCTGACCTTAGATGTTAAGTCCCATAGTGCTCAGAGCCATTTGAACCATTTGAACTTGTAAGAGTCACTTGTCATCTCATCGTGCCTCACAGCTGCTCGATCGAAGACATTTCCGGCTAGCTTGCTGGCCAGGAAAGTTGCTGCTTGTCTTGAAGAAAGCACATTGAGTTCCACGGGCAGCGTATGAGCAAGCATTTACCCCGTTAGAACAGCGCGTGACCTCCCTGGTTGCAAGCAAGACAGAAGAACTGGTCGGACAGCATTCTGCACTTACCGAGCGCTGACCAGCGCACCCTTCACAAACAGGAAAGGTGCAAGATAAGTTGTAGCTTACTGCGAGCCATTCAATCCAGCAGGTGATTGATTGCACAAGTGAACCGTGCACGCCTATGCTGTATCGTGTGTGGGGAAACAGGCTAGAGTTGGGCATTCTCACAGTCCCACTGCTAGCTACCGGTTTGCGACAGCTTATGTTGACACTTAAGTGCTCACATTTGGTCTCGTGCGCTTTTGCAGATGCACGATATGCACTGCTGCGCTTCGGTACGACTATATTAATGGGCGTCTAGCGTGAAAGGCCACATCTGGTGCTACACATCCAGCTTGTATAGTAATTATCTCAAAGGACCCTCCCACCTCTCGAATGACGATAGTTTCCAGTGTCTCAAACTGGCTCAATTGGCTGTAGGAAACGAGAGTTTCTCTCCGAGGCACGGCGCCTGGTTGAGCTACAGGTTTGCACCACACTGAGGCCACCGACCTTTGCTTAGAAAGAGAAGACACTGAACGTGACCTGGTAGCTACGCCATTCCGCCATCTGCTGGCTGACGACGTCAAAGCTATTACCTGTACTTCTCGTATCCCTCAGGGCGCATTGAGGTCATCGAATAAAAATCGACGTCTCTCCAGGTAGTCTGTATGGTTTCCGACAGTGTACAAGGGGGAAAAAAACTCCTGCTATTGCTGAACCTCCTTCAGTGACGAATCATCGACTTTTCATGGATCAGTCTATATACCTTTCGGTTATTATCTACAGTGAGCAGACTTGCACCCGGCGAACGATCTAGCCGACGGGAGGCCCTAGTCGCACGACATTTACATTTATTTAGTCCCATTTCACACATGACGATCACATTTCGTGAAGCAGTGACTTTTCGAATTACATGGCTAAACATTCCGTAGAGATTTCCCAACGTACAATACCTTAAAATTCCCTGTTTTCCATGCCTAATAGCTTGAAGTCAGCTGAGTGTAGGACACATCCTCTGATAATAATAGGAAACTGTAATGTGCCCCAGCTTCTATCGTGCTAGCGCAAATCGGATCGGAATTAGAATGCGTATTCTTCAAAACTAATGAGTATGTTAATAGAATTCTTCCTAAACCGAGAAAATTATTGATTACTCGTCAGTGACTGATGAGTAACAGTAAAACAATAAAAAAATTACTACCGTAGGTTCTTCATACAAAAGAGTGTGGATCCATTGGCTAACCCATTTTTTGTCTTAGAAAGTGGGTTGAATTTTGGTTCCGCTATCGAATTGCATAATATGAAAACGCCTCAGATGTTCAGACCTCGACAACAGCCTAAGTTAGGCCGAGTCAAACACACAACTTGATTCATTTCGCATAGTTCCAAGAAAGTGCCCGACAGCTTAATGTCCATACTAAAAAGGCAAAAAAAGGCGAAAATACACATCATTATTTTATACGGGGTAACATAAAGAACCGTCGACTCTTTCTCTGTACGTTTTTCGAAACCACATATGTTCCGAGTGAAACTTTGTCTTTCGCGCCATTGCGAAGTTCAGTACTGTATTCGAAACGCCGTATCCTTTCAATAAGTAGCCTTACAGTTCTGTTTTAGAAGTATTCAGGATCACTGTTCTCAGGAATAGTGTCTAGGTGCTTCTTGAAATGATCCAAGCCCTTCTCATGAATGTGTTACATGTGACGCACAATAAGAGTATCAACAGATCAGGTTAGCTCATAGACAAGGTAGCTTGGCGTCCCCACGTAACGTGAAAATCTACAGATTCTCATAACCGATTCGAAATCTTGAGATGTCTTCGAAAAGGCACAGTACCAGAAGGGGCGATCGCTTCGCTGCATGGTTAATACTAATGACTTTCTTATTTTCCTAGGTAGTGAATCATGCAACTTTTATTTGGTGCAACATGCTCTGTTTTGGGGCCTTCTAGAACTCTTGGGCATTTCATGAGGGTGAAAGTCTCACAATTGAAACTTTCAATGCTCTGAATTACAGCAGGTGAAAGGCGAAGATCTACAGCAAGGGGGAGGTGGATAGATGATACCAGAGACAGCACCAGAATGTTGTTGACAAAAGTGAGAGCTTCCAGGAATGTATGGATACATCGGTCATCTTTCTCCAGGAGTCGTAAAATAAGGCATACTGTGTGACAAGGCAATTTGTGGTACTTCACTTGGAACTTTTTTGTTTTCAAAGGGGGAAAAAAACTGTTAAGTTACTACCGCCAAGGCTTCGGTCGAACCTCCATTACGCGATATTTATGACTGAGTGGGGGGAGGGGGGAGGGGGGGGGGGTGGTTGAGGAGGGCGGGAGAGTGAGTGCTGAAGGCATTGGTACCAAATAAGGAGCAGTTCCCTTCTAATCCCAATCTGTCATCTAGTTATAGATTTTCGTTGGCTTCCCTAAGCCACTTAATGCAAAAGTTCGGATGGTTTCCTTGGAAATGATACTGCCGACTTCCTCTCCCATCCTCCCTCGTAATCCAGTCCTGTGCTGCGTATTTAAACACGACGTCGTCAATGGCGCGTTAAACACTGCTCAAGCTACCTTTTCTTCTTTGCCATATTTATATGGAAATGCATTGTACCTGCCTTGTCGCTCGGACTACGCTTGTATTACTGATTAGCCACAAACAACTCGCTTGCCCTTTGCATAACTTCGATTATCGTGGAAAATAAAGTTTTGTTATCTGGAACAAGTCGGGTGATGCGCATCCCTGGCTTCCAAAGGGTCGCGGGATCGAATCCCTGTCGGACCTTTCACCTCTCAGTGACGTGTCGAGCGGCGTGTGATTCGTATTCCACGTTAAACTGTAATCTCCTTTACACGGTAATGTTAGTTGCTTAGGTTATGAACAGGCAAGTAGCCGAAGTGGCGCCCAATTGAAAGGCTTGCGGCAGGCCTTTGAGCCACAGGAAATTAATATCTCGAAGCGTTTATTGAACGTTGTGGATTTCCACGTTACACGCTGTATGCTGTACTGGAACACAATAAGCTTCTGCAGCGGTGTTATGACTGAGAAGTTAAATAACTTCCGGTTGCAACTTTGCCATTTTCGATTGGTTATTTATTATTTTGGTAGTGCACGTAAGAAATCTGATGTATCGCACTTTGCTTAAGCAACTTCAGGTACAACTAAATTTTCCTGTGAATACAGAACTGTTCAGGTTTTCGTGGCCACTTGTTGACAAACTCCCTATTTACTTCTGTCTCGGGTTCTTCGACCGACGTTTGTCTTATGATTTTTCTGACGTTTCGCCAGCACGAGTGGCTGGCATTGTCAAAGCTTCACCCTCCATTGCTAGTGGTGGACTGACTGCAGCCGAGATCACGGCCCTAAACTATTTGTACCTGGTGTGCCAACGTCCAAGAGCGTTTCTGCAGTTACTTCCGATGCTGTTCTGTCATTGCTTTCTGCAACGGTCGTTCGCTACAGCACGGGAGTCAAGGATCCGGTTACCTTGAGGCTTTCTTCTTTGTTGTCGATGCTATTGTCGTGTTTGTGTATTACTATAGCTTGTCTGTACAAGCTGGTGTGGTGCCTCTTCTCTATAGCCAGAACTTCCACGCCGGCGAATTTCACTGTGTGGTCGGCCTCACACAGCGCGTGCTCTGCCACGACCGACTTCTCCACTTGTCGCAACTTGCAGTGTCGCTTATGTTCTGTGATTCTGGTGTTGATTGATCGTCCAGACATCTCTACATAAACATTTCCGCATGTGCGTGGTATGCGGTATATTACCGTCACTGCAAGTGGGACCCTTTTCTCTTTTTCAGATCTGAGACACACTTTGATTTTCTTTGTCGGTTAGTAAATATTCTTTACGCCCTTGTTTGCGGAATATACAGCCGACTCCGTGCGTTACTCTGGGACTGAATGGCAGAAAGGCCTTACCCGAAATTTCTGTTTCCGATGTGTCACTTCGGCGAGTGTTTGACTGTGTTACACTTCTAATATAACTGGTGAAGAACGCAATGCTCCCAGAACACTTTCCACGCGTTTTATTTCACATCTGAGATGTTGTGGCTCACATATTCGTCTTGCTGGCGTTGCGAGCATATTAACCATGCCTCTTTTTCTGGCTCGGGTGGTGCTTTGACAGTTTGTGCAGGTATAGGTCCCTGTGTGTAGATTTTCGATACACGCTATGTCTCAGGTTTTCGCCATCCTTTGTGACCGGGACATCTAGATATGGTAGTTGTTAGTCCTTTCTACTTCCGTGGCAAATTTTATGTTGGCATGGAGACTGTTCAAGTGTCTTTTTACTGTGCCCTGATTCATACATGATTGCAACTGTAGCGCTTTCGCCAGCCTTAACAAGAAGGGCGTTATTGTCAATTAGTTTTTTTATTGATTTGCTTCAGTGTTGTAGCTTCTTTGTCGGTGTTCCTGTGAAGTTTTTCTGTTTTTATGATTTTTGACACTATTTTATTTCCTTCATTTGCTAGAGCATTTTGTTCATTTTAATTTATTTCTGCGGATAGACAAGCTTCTTTAGTGTTTTCATCAAGTTTGATGACAATATTATTTTTAAGCCCTTTATTTAGCAAATTTAGTTCTGTGTTGTGGATGTTAATGCATGCTGTGTTCCCTATCTTGTCAAAGAATTTATATTGTTCAGCAGGTGAATAAGACTTGGGTATGGTAGATTTTTTTGCCATCGGGATAGAGAACTTTTTCTTTTGTTTGGATGAGATTTGTAGCATTTCATTATCCACATATTGTTGAACTAAATCCAAGAATTTTACAAGTTAGGATGGCATGAGATAGTTGCTTAACGGTAGGTGCATCGTGTAGGTATCTTTCTTGAGTAGATCTTCTTTTTTAAAATGGGACCTAATTTCATTTTTGATCCATGTGTACTATCTGAAGATGAATCGCTAGGCGGTGTGAAACTAGTAATGCAAAATAAAAATTAAATAATAAAAGGCGACTGGTTGCTATAATTTATGGAGACCTTTAGTGACAGTATTATTGTGTATTTAAGAAGAGCCCAAAAAATACCGGAATTTCTAATTAGCTTATTATTGTCTTAATATTTTTTGCTACATACTGTCAGAATCACAGATCCTTTAATCCTTTGCAACATTCGATTGTTTCTTTACACTGTTTACGGCAAGGAGCACTCTATTGTAACATGGAAATGCATTACATATTGAAGAATCAGGATGTTTAACTAACACATAATGGTTTATCTAATAGTAAAATAAAAATAATCTCCATAACCATACAAAAATTTGTCTTATTGTCATCCACAATATAAACGATACGCACATTATTCATTTGCAAATACCGTGCAATTATGATCGTGATGGTATTGTTTGGTGCAACAGGTAGATGATGTGCTTTGTTGGTGCTGCACATTTTCACGACTTTGATCGAGATAACCTTACTCCGCAGTGTTGTTCTTCGGCACCCCAGTCTAGAAGTGTGCACAGATTCAGCCAAGTGAAAAATCCGTGGCATCACTATGTCTCAGATGGGTAAAGGAGAAAAGGGTCTCACTTGTAATGTCGGGAATATACCGCATACTATGCAAATGCGGAAAAGTTTGTCGGAATGACTGGACCATCAATCAACACCAGAATGACAGAACATAAGCGACACTGTAGGTTGGGGCAGGTGGAGAAGTCGACCGTGGCAGAGCACTCGCTGTGTGAGGACGACCACACAGTGAAATTGGCCGACTTGGAAGTTCCGGCTATAGAGAAAAGGTACCACACCAAGTTGATCAGAGAAGCTACAGCAATACACAAACACGAGAATAGCATGGACAACAAAGAAGAAAGCCTCAAGGTAAACAGATCCTTGATTCCCGTGCCGTAGCGAACGACCGTTGCCGGCAACAAGAGGAGAACCGCACCGAAAGTGACCGCAGGAAAGCCCTTGGACGTTTGCGCGCCAGGTACATATAGTCTAGAGCCGCGAGGTCCCCTCCAGTCCACCACCAGCAGTGGAGGGTAAAGCTTTGACAGTGCCAGCCACTCACGTTAGCGAAACGTCAGAAAAATCATCAGAGAAACGTCGGCCGAAGAACCCGAGACAGAAGCCAATAGGCAGTCTGTTTTGTCACAAAATATCATCTGGCAAATAGTAACTGTTTGCAGACACAAGACACAAAAGTAGTAACATATACAGGATGAGGCATTTAAAACTGTTTGCCGGAATATTTGGCGAAATACACATCGGATAAAAAAAAAGTGGTGATAAACGTTGTTCACCTCGAAGAGGAGCATCAATTAACATAACGTTCGACTTCCCTGCACCACCCTCGGGGGCGAGAGGGTGACTTCGAAATCTTAAATAGGAACCTGACATGTCTTAGTGTCTCTGCGATAATGCTTGCACATTCCTCTTACCCATCCCCGCAGGAAAAAGTCGGCAGAAGTCAAATCGGGTGAACGTGCGAGCTACGTTTAAGGACGTCCTCGTCCAATCCATTGACCCGGGGAGTTTAGATTCAAAACTTCTCGAGCTAGTTGTGAATAATGCTCTGGACATCCATCGTGGACGTGGAACATCGTTCATTAGTATGGTGACATATTATCGACAACGTCGTTGTACGTCTGACTAGTCAGATTACCTTCTATGAAGCATGGGTCTTATCACCTGCGTACCTGAAATGCCGCACTAAATGTTGACTCTCCATGGGCGTTGATGTTCAACTTGCCGTACCCAATGTTGATTCTCCACTGACCAATAATGCATATTATGTCGATTCACTTCATCACGATTCATAAAATTTGATTAATCGGAGAAAAGTATCTGTGAAATGAAATTATTATTGACGGTCAATTATTCCTGTATCCAGTTGCAGAAATTTAGGCGATTGTGAAAACAGTCACCACGCAGTTCTTGATGCAACGATAAATGAAAGGGGAGCCATTTGTGTGCATGCAGTACGCGTAGAACACTTCCCTGCAAAATTCCTGAACCACGAGCAGTTTGCCGAGAACGAATGTGAAGATTTGCAGCAACAGCTAAAACATTCACTGTGTTGTTTTCGTTTGTCACACGCCGCGCTCGGACTCTTTCTCTAAGTTTAATACTTACCGTTTCAGAAAACTGGTGGACGATACTATGAAACGTCTTTGCAAACCGAATATTCCTATCGGGGAACATAGTAGCATACCTTTGGCGAACTTGAACATTTCTATGTGCCTCAAAGTTCGCGGCAGTGATATCGACCCTCTTTGCAATCATGCATATCGTTGAAAAATTGTGACGAGATGTGTACAGTTCGAATCCTTGAAGTAACGTGCACAGTCTGACAGCGGACTGAGTGCATGATCACTGTGTGTGCTTTATTAGAGTGTGGGAGGTGTCGCATGAAAACGTTATCAAAAAAGTACTTCCATTGTCGTAATCGGATGTGTATTCGTTTGAGATAGTACCGTTTTGCAACAACTGCCACCTCATTTCCATGTTTGCCAATTACAGCGCCATCTATCATAAACTGAAAGAAATGTTTCATACAAAAGTCATATTTTCTCGTGGAGAATCCAAATATGCAATAAAAAGTAGGGGTTCCTACTTAAGATTTCTAAGTCACCCCCATCCCGCCCCCGGGAGTGCTGTAGGGGGTCGAGCGTTATGTTAATGGATGTCCCTTTTCGAGGTGAACAACTTTTATTACAGCTTTCTTTTTTAGTCCGATGTGTATTTCGCCAAAATTCCGAAAAACAGTTTTAAGTCTCTACGCTGTATTCGTGTCATGTCGTTGGAGCGAGGGAAGGCGAGAAAGAGGAACTTTGCAGTGTAGATCGCCTCAAGTTCGCAGCCCGTATATCACTAAGAATATGCAAGTGAAGCATCCCAATACCTTTTGCCTTCAGAGGGAAGTTACTGCCGAAATGCAATTTAAAATATTTATCATCTAGCACACTTAAGATTGTATGAGCTTTTCCCTCTAAGCCGATCATAAAAATGAGAATGATTCCGTAATGCTTACGTTGTGGTCCAGTTTTACGGATTACGCCCATAAACCTCGTCCTGCTACAAATGCGTGAGCGGATACAGACCGCGCCCAGTCTAGTCTGTGGTGTAGCAGCCGCCGCCGCTGTTAAGCGAACTTTTACGACGCTGTATGGCGAGCGACGGCTCGTCCATAAACAGTAAACTGCGGATATCGGCAGCAGCAATAGTGCGTGAGTATGTAGTCACACTGTATGAAAAACGCAACTTTGTTGCCTCTGTAAACCTGTTGTTTATCGCGCTTGCACTCGTCTTGTGTGATATCATTACACAGACTTCATTTCCTAAAGATAAAGTGGGAGTACCACTTTGGCCTTATCTGTAGGTTTTTTTATCGTAGCGGTCTAGTGGGGGACAGTCCCAATTAGGGTAATGTTTATACTACGTAAATAGCCGTTTTTGCGTAACTTTATTAGCACGGTATATCTGTACAGTACGCTTCGGTAATTGGAGAGATGCCACAGTGGAAAACACGTTGGTCTACGCTGTCCTGTTAGTGAGTGAAAGAACTTAAATGATTTATTTTGTTTTGATAAAACGACGCATCTGTTTTGTATAAATCAGTTCGGATTTCTTTCCTCACCTTTTATTCAGTATTCTGCATACTTAATAGTGGTGGCCCAATCAAGCCTTGAGGGTAGTTCACCTTGAGATCTCCGGTGACCTACAGAGAAGGGAAGCACCCAATATGATCATGCACATCTATTTTAAGGAAATTAATGCAGCACACAAACGGAAAGATCTTACTGAAATGATCGGACTAATGCATGTAGGAGTATTCTAAACAGGACAACTGACCCCCCACCCCACCTTCACCAACACCTCCTTTAAGAAAGATTCTACATCGGCTGTGCAGGGAGTCCCAGGAGGAACGGCCAAATATCCTGGGACATAATAGGAACGATCATTCGGAACAAAAAGTCCAGTAAGCATGGGCTCCAAAACACACACCTTACGAGCTATAAGCACTTCTTGGTCTCAGTCTTAGGTATTGTATGTTAACCCGGCACCTAGAAACGACGGAGAGACTCCGTCCCCGCCGCAGCCGCAGTGGTGCACAACCCCACGACGACTACCGCAGTCCACTTCACCCCGCCGCCGCCCCACACCGAACTCAGGTTATTGCGGGATTCGGCCCCCGGTGGACCCCCCCCCCCCCCCCCCCCCAGGGAACATCTCACATCAGAAGAGTGTAGCTCCTATTTTTGCGTGGTAATGTTGGTGTGAGCGTACGTGGAGAATTTGCGCATCAATCGCCGACATAGTGTAGCTGAGGCGGAATAGGGAGAACCAGCCCGCATTCGCCGAGGCAGTTGGAAAACCGCCTAAAAGCCATCCACAGACTGGCCGGCTCACCGGACCGCGACACAAGTCCGCCGGGCGGATTCGTGCTGGGGACCAGGCGCTCCTCCCCACTCCGGAAAGCCGTGCGTTAGACCACTCGGCCAGTCTTAGGTACTGAAAAACAAATCTCTTCTGCTGCAATTTCTTTGCTTTCCACATTTTGGGAAAAGTTAACGTTGACCAAAACGAGAAATTTTCAAAATTTGGAGAGCAAAGAGCTTGCAATGTAAGAGATTTGTTCCACAACATCGAAGATGTAGTGCTCGTAGCTGTTAATGTATGCATTTGAGTCCATGTTCACTAGACTTTATTATTTGGAATGATCGTTCCTGTCATGTTCTTGAATATTTGCCTTTCCTTCTGAGACACTCAGTATTTTGGCGAGGATGGGGTTGACTAATAGTGCAAAAATCCGTTGATGTTCGGCCCTGTGATAGTTGGCGTTGTCTTGAAATACTTAATTTTTATCAGTCGTTAGAGGCTAATTAATTTTAAATGTGTCGTGCATTGGAACCACAAATGTGCCTAAGCGCTCCTTGCTTCACTACTACCAGCGGAATACTACAAAACAAAACAGATCACGATTAATTTCGGTAGCAGGGGAATTAATTTTGATTTGTGTTTTGTGGCCTTATCGACCATTATAAATGTCTTCGGAACATCAGAAATAGTGGAAAAACACCGTTTTCTGTATTGCATCGGTTGTGTGTGGGAAAAATATGTGCTTCTTTTCCGGGAGAGCGAAGAGTCGTGCTGTTCGGCTTTCGAGTACATAGTCTTGCGGGGAACTCATTTATCATTGTATGTTCGTTACTCAAAACTTGCTCAACATTTGCAACATTACTTTGAAGTTCCGTTTGACAAGAAATACCGTCCTTCGCTCTCGAATTCCGTCATCATCGAGCCCTTGTAATTCGTGCTCATGAGTTCTAAAGTAGTGTTCTGTTGTTTTAGTAACGCTGCGTAGATGGTATATTAAGTGAAAATTGTTTCTCGAGGTTATTAATTGCTACTCCAGCGTCGTTGTCAGTTACTAAAGCAGCAAAACCACGTATAATTGTTAGCCGCTTTGATATTCTCCAATCTCTCACCATAACTGACGTTCAAATGTTACCTTGGTCAGAGACAGAGATAATCTGCAGAGCTTTCCGCAACATGCAAATCATCTCGCTACTCCCCGAATATCCTGCTTAATCCTCCAGGATTTCAGAATTGTACGAACAACACCCTGCTGAGTTTCTGGCTTTCTGTGATTTACCAACGGCCAAGTTTTATATCTCCAGGAAATGTATTTCCACCTATTCGCCGCTGGTGATACAGGGTGCTGATAAATGAAAACTTGAACTAGTACTCCATTTGCCCTCCACAAAGCTTTTAGCGCTTTCTGTTTTCTTTATTCAGATATAAGTAACGTTCACCCTCATAATAAAAGCGGAATAACAAACATGATATCAAACGAGGCTGCTATCGGAAAGTATGATATCAGCATATAACAAACTAGTATCCGACGTTGCGTGCTGAAAACCACCTAAAAATTGATTGGCAAGAGTCGTTGTGTTTATAATACGACTGTTGGAACTCTAATAGTGGCAACTATTTATTTACAGCTCGTGCAAAATAGATACGTGTTTCAAAGCTCTACTGACCTTCAGAGTAGTCACCAGCATTGTGTATAACCCGTTGCCAACGATGTGAAGTCGTAGGATACTCTTAGCAGTGCCAGTTGGGTTGACAGCTAGAGCGGCGCGGTCTATTGCCCGACGAATTAGTAGCAGATCCGAAGTGAATGCCGTGAAGTGTTTCCTTCAGTTTAGAAATAGTTGAACTCACGAGGGCTTAAGTCAGGGGAGTGCAGTAAGCGGTATACCACTTAGCAGCCCCATCAGTCAAACAAATCGGTAACAGCTTGCAATGTACGTGCTTGAGTATTGTCCTGCAAAGTGATGGTCAGATCCTGTAGAAACTGTCGTCGCTTCTGTCTCTGTGCTGTTCATTTTTGGAAAACAATTTATGACCAGCTTAGAGATGGAAGTGATGACACTTTCTGCAGGACCTGACAATCATTTTGCAAGACAATGCTCAAGCACGTACAGTGCAAGCTGTTACTGATTTTTTTGACTGAGGTGGCTGCTAAGTGCTATACCACCTACTCCACTAGCCTTACTTACGCCCTCGTAAGCACAACTCGATTTCTAAACAGAAGTAAACACTTCACGGCATTCGCTTCAGAACTGCTACAAATTCGTCGGGAAATAGACCGCGTTTCTAGAACCGCCAACACAACTGGCACTGCTAAGAGTATCCTACGACTTCCACATCGCTGGCAACGTCTTATGCACAATGCTGGTGACTACTTCGAAGGTCAGTAAAACTTTGAAACATGTATCTATTTTGTACGAGCTGTAAATAAATAGTTGTCACTACTTAAGTTCCAACCCTCGTAGATGCGATACAGTTTCCACGAGCGTCAAAATAGTTTTTTGCATCATTGTACTTGCCGTGTGCGATGCTTAATACACGCCATTGTACAGGGTGTCTCAAACCTTTTTGGTCAAACTGATGGTATTCCGTCCAGAACAGATTATATGGAGGTAGGGAACTAATGGTCGAAAATCTGTGTTTATTCTGTTATAGGCATACACAGCGTACACCGCATAGCAACAACGTACGCGTAGCTCATACTCGTAGAATTGTCCAAAGTGACGAGCGCCAGTCTCGGTGAACATACGTATGGCAACGGCGCATGAAGTTCTGCCGCACTCTAAACGATCCCTGGTGTCTGGTGCACCAGAAGAAGGCAACATGGACGCTAGCACACAGCTCTTCATCCGTTTCTACGGGGTTTTCACACACCAACGTGTTGATATAACCCCAGAGGTGAGAGATACTGAAATCGCGCTGGTAATGGGACAGGATATCAATCCAACGATGAAGGTACGTGTTGTTCAGTTGCTCGCGGACATTAACATCGAAGCAGACTGTTGCGCCGTCGTGGTGAAACCACATCCTTTTGCGGACAACAAGGGGTTCAGACTCCAGGATATGTGGCAGCACATCTTGCAGGAACACCAGGTAACGTGGACTATCGAAAAGGGGATGCAGCAAATAAGGCCCTATTAGGTGATCATGGACAGTGCCCATCCATACTTTGTGAGAATATCGTTGATGTTGGCCACCATATTGAGTGGCGTGAGGATTGTCCTCACTGCAGACATGGCTGTTGTGGCTGACGAAAACACCATAACGGATGAATGAGGCCTCATCCGGGGACATTAGAAACTGCACGAAGTTTAGCACTGCAGTGAATAATTGATAGAAATGAATGCGGGGCACAAAATCTGTTGGTCCCAGCGCGTGCACAGGTTCTTTATGATAGGGGTGTGATACCTGTTCCACCGGTACTCTCAATATTTATTCTTCGAAGTGGGAATTTCACGGGCAAAAAAATGACTCTAAGCACTATGGGACTTAACATTTGAGGCCATCAGTCCCCTAGAACTTAGAACTACTTAAACCTAACTAACCTAAGGACATCACACACATCCATGCCCGAGGCAGGATTCGAACCTCCGACCGTAGCAGCCGCGCGGTTCCGGACTGAAGCGCCTAGAAACGCTCAGCCACCGTGGCCGGCTTCACGGGCAAGTTGAAGAGTGAGGTGGTTGGGTGATCGGCCGCACGATCCCAAGCCATCTCCTCAGTCTCTGGTATTCGGACATTTCTCTGGTGGGAACCTTGGCCGGCTCACTGTGGTGTGAACAATCCCATCTGTCGTATGTTGATATCCACGGATGAGAGTTTGGATGACGCCTGTTGGGAAAGTGTTCCCTATAAATTCGCAGTGTTTTACGGGCAGTACACCCTGCCTCATCGTCCATTAGATGCACGTTGTTGTTACGCTGTGTATGTCCATAACACAATAAATATGCATTACCGACCATTGGTTCCCCATATTAATATAGTCTGTTGTGTATCCGCTGTCACCTCTTTCAGTTTGACCCAAAAGGTTTGAGACATTCTGTAGGTTCCCTCGGTTCCAGATGCCGAAGTACCATACATCAGCAACTCGTGGACAGTAACTATACAAGGTGCATTCAAGTTCTAAGGCCTCCGATTTTTTTTTCCTCTGAACTGGAAAGAGATAGAAACATGCGCATTGTTTTAAAATGAGGCCGCATTCATTTTCAATACGTCCCAGAGGTGGTAGCACCATACGGCAGATGGAATTTTACCGCCAGTGGCGAGAATGAGAACTGTTTTAAATACTTAAAATGGCGACGTTTTCCTTACTTGAACAGCGTGCAGTCATTCGTTTTCTGAATTTGCGTGGTGTGAAACCAATTGAAATTCATCGACAGTTTAAGGAGACATGTGGTGATAGAGTTATGGATGTGTCGAAAGTGCGTTCGTGGGTGCGACAGTTTAATGAAGGCAGAACATCGTGTGACAACAAACCGAAACAACCTCGGGCTCGCACAAGCCGGTCTGACGACATGATCAAGAAAGTGGAGAGAATTGTTTTGGGGGATCGCCGAATGACTGTTGAACAGATTGCCTCCAGAGTTTGCATTTCTGTGGGTTCTGTGCACACAATCCTGCATGACGACCTGAAAATGCGAAAAGTGTCATCCAGGTGGGTGCCGCGAATGCTGATGGACGACCACATGGCTGCCCGTGTGGCATGTTGCCAAGCAATGTTGACGTGCAACGACAGCATGAATGGGACTTTTTCGTCGGTTGTGACAATGGATGAGACCTTTTTCGTCGGTTGTGACAATGGATGAGATGTGGATGCCATTTTTCAATCCAGAAACAAAGCGCCAGTCAGCTCAATGGAAGCACACAGATTCACCGCCACCAAAAAAATTTCGGGTAACCGCCAGTGCTGAAAAAATGGTGTCCATGTTCTGGGACAGCGAGGGGCGTAATCCTTACCCATTGCGTTCCAAAGGGCACTACGGTAACAGGTGCATCCTATGAAAATGTTTTGAAGAACAAATTCCTTCCCGCACTGCAACGAAAACGTCCAGGAAGGGCTGCGCGTGTGCTGTTTCACCAAGACAACGCACCCGCACATCGAGCTAACGTTACGCAACAGTTTCTTCATGATAACAACTTTGAAGTGATTCCTCGTGCTCCCTACTCACCTGACCTGGCTCCTAGTGACTTTCGGCTTTTTCCAGCAATGAAAGACTCTCCGTGGCCGCACATTCACAAGCCGAGCTGCTATTGCCTAAGCGATTTTCCAGTGGTCAAAACAGACTCCTAAAGAAGCCTTCGCCGCTGCCATGGAATCATGGCGTCAGCGTTGCGAAAAATGTGTACGTCTGCAGGGCGATTACGTCGAGAAGTAACGCCAGTTAACTAGAAAAAAAATCGGAGGCCTTTGAACTTGAATGCACCTCGTACTTACGAAATCTTACCAGCGAATGGAAAGAGCCGAGCGGTGTTAGGCGCTGCAGTCATGGACCGTGCGGCTGGTCCCGGCGGGGGTTCGAGTCCTCCCACGGGCATGGGTGTGTGTGTTTGTCCTTAGGATAATTTAGGTTAAGTAGTGTGTATGCTTAGGGACTAATGACCTTAGCAGTTAAGTCCCATAAGATTTCACACACATTTTTTTTGAATGGAAAGAAACGAAAGTGTCGTTAATATTGCGGCGCTGCTGTTTAGCGGAGACCTATTCCATTCCCGGCTACCATTGAAGTGGGCCACATGGCTGCCTGGAAGCATGGCCCAGAGGGAGAGAGCGCCAGATAACGCGACCCTGGCCGGCCGTCTTGTCTACGGCCTCGAACTGTAAGTCCGGTCAGCACCAGATCGCCGCCTACGCAATAGAAGTCGGCAAAGATTCCGCAGCGCTTACGCACAGCTGAGGCATACCCTATGACCGATTAACACTTCTTGCCTCATCCCGCGCGACGCTGTCGATTCCATTTTGTTTTCTACAATCTTCCAGTTTCAGACTGAAACTGTTCGTAGGTCGTATACTAGTCGACCTACCCGTTTCGTCTTAGGTCTTCCTGCGGGCTTTGTTCCGTGCCGTATCGCGTTCTCAGAGAGGTCAGTAGTTCTTTAAAGCTTATGGCTTCAGTCTGCGTTTGATTTGATGTAGTTCCAGCGAGTACGGTCCTCGGATATTTGAGTCTCTTGACCACCTTGTTTGTTGACACTTCTGGACCTTGCGTCGGCTGTTGTTCCCTTCCTATATTCGTGTACTCTGTTGATTTGTATATTGGGAAATAATTTCGTCATGGCAGGTCGGAGGAAGAAAATGTTGATTCAGTATTACTTAACTGCAGGAGCGTCGTGGAAAGATGACAGAACGAGTCTTGTTTATAAACGGTAACAATGCCCACGTAGTATGAATGACAGGAAGCTTGCTGAAGCCAGATGTAAATAGCAGAGAAAATCTAAATTCTGACTGGAATGTGTATCGCAGAGATAGGTTGAACAAAAAGGAAAAGATGTCTAGTGAGATAAATATGATTCTACTGCGAACTAGTTTGGGTGAAGATAAGCGTTAAAGACTCATCAAACGTGGTCATTGGGTTGTTTCATATATCCCTTGCCTCAGGAGGAGTAGTGTTGAAAATTCTGAGGCGAAGCTTGGAGACCATTTCGCGTAAGTTTCATGATCGTGTCGTAGTATTAGATGGAGATTTCATCGTACCAGCTATAGGCTGGTGGATTCACGTGATTGAGGTACATAGTAAGGACAAGGAGTAACGTGAAATTGTTTTAAATGCCTCATTGGAAAGTTAACATCTAGAGGCAATCAGAGAATAGGCTGTAAATGCAGCATATTAGATCTCCTGGTCGCCAACGGACAAAACTTTCTGACTCAGCTTAGAACAGTCAATCAGCACAGTAAGGCCGTTAGGTCATCACTGAATACGGCTGTAAATATTAACGTAAAGAATGATGGGAAGATATTTCTGCTTGTTAAGACCGGAAAAAAAATTAAGAATTCGTGAGCGCTCTACAAATTAGTCTCCAGGGCCGCAAACGTTGACCATCACTGGCCATATTAAAGAGTACATTGCAAAACGTCTCAGATAGATATGCGCGGTGAGCAGTGGTTACAATGTTAAGACTCATCAGTATTGTTAGCAGCTGTCGTCGCACAGGACAGACTAGCGGGAAGGCGGCAGCGGCTACATCACAACTACCACCAAAATAATAGTAATAATAATAACTGGAAAAGAATTGCCCTCCGGTATGTTCTGCCAGTCGTAAAAGGCGACGAAAGGAACAAATCACTAATTGGCCTAACCCCCATTTAGTGTGATTAGTTGGTTCAGGACAGAACTAATGAAGCCTCGGACAAGCGCTGCATGATCGGGGACGATGCTTGAACCCTATGCCCGCCCACAATGGTAACGACACTGCTAGCCAACTGGAAAATGATTCAAATCCAAATAGAGGTGTTTTGCAGGATATGCTTCCTGCAACCACCCTAGAAGGAAAACAAAGACAGAGGATGAGATGGTCAGATGAAGTTAATCGACACCTCATGTTCTGTTATTACCAAGCAACAAACCTAGGAACCAACACAACTGGATACAGATCACAAGTATACACAACATTTATTACCAGATACCCAGAATTAAAATTTTTAACAGAACAACAACTAGCTGATCAGATCCATGTAATAATCAAAAATAACAGGATACCCCAGTCAGAATTAGAAAACATCAAACAACAAGTACAACAAATACTGGAACAAAATAATGTGCAATCAGAAGAAGAAGAAGAAGAAAATACAGTAATGGCCTCAAACATCCCAGATCAAACAAACAAAGAACAACACACATCAATTCAACAGTCAGAGGAAAACGAAATCTTAAGACAGCCACCAGAACAAGCACAAATAGGACATGAAGTGACACACATGTTAGATATAGAAGAAAAATTTCAGCTGACATATATAGAATACAAAGACTCAAATACGGACATTACACCATTCTTGCATAGACCCCCAAATAACCCACAAGTCGAAACAACAATAACTATCAACACAATCATACACAACAAAATAAATTAAAATACAACTATGGAAGAGTTACAACTACTGGTTTATATAGGAGCACTTACTACACTAAATATACACACTAGGCAGAGATCAGAACCAACCAACACACAGAAGAAACCCACAACACCAGCATGGCAACACAGGCTACAGACCAGAACGGAAAAACTGAGGAAAGGCATAGGAGAGCTAACACAATTTATAAGAAATGAAATATCAGACAAAAAACGAAAAAGGTTAGGTAAAATCGCACAACAAGAAGCGATAGAGCAATTAGATGAAAAGAAGCAAAAATTACAAGCCTTGGCCAAACGACTAAGAAGATACAAAAGAAGTGAAAATAGAAGGAAACAAAACCAAACATTCAACACAAACCAAAAGAGATTATACCAGATAATAGATAACACACACATTAAAATAGACAATCCACCAAACAACAGACATGGAACACTTCTGGAGCAACATTTGGTCAAACCCGGTACAACATAACAGGCATGCACGGTGGATACAAGCAGAAACAGATACATACAAGATGATACCACAAATGCCTGAACTGGTAATTTTGCAACATGAAGTCACCCGAGCAATTAATTCTACGTACAATTGGAAAGCCCCTGGAAAAGATAAAATAGCAAATTTCTGGCTAAAGAAGTTCACCTCAACACATTCACATCTAACTAAATTATTTAACAGTTACATTGCAGACCCATACACATTCCCTGATACACTTACACATGGAATAACTTATCTGAAACCTAAAGATCAAGCAGACACAGCAAACCCAGCTAAATATCGCCCCATAACATGCCTACCAACAATATACACAATATTAACTTCAGTCATTACACAGAAATTAATGACACATACAACACAGAGCAAAATTATAAATGAAGAACAAAAAGGATGTTGCAAAGGAACACGAAGATGTAAAGAGCAACTGATAATAGATGCAGAGGTGACATATCAAGCTAAAACTAAACAAAGGTCGCTACACTACGCATACATTGATTACCAAAAAGCTTTTGATAGTGTACCCCCATTCATGGTTACTACAAATATTGGAAATATACAAAGTAGATCCTAAATTGATACAGTTCCTAAACATAGTAATGAAAAATTGGAAAACCACACTTAATATCCAAACAAATTCAAATAATATCACATAATAGCCAATACAGATTAAGCGTGGAATATACCAAGGAGACTCATTAAGTCCTTTCTGGTTCTGCTTTGCTCTGAACCCATTATCCAACATGCTAAGTAATACAAATTGTGGATACAATATTACTGGAACATACCCACACAAAATCACACATCTGCTATACATGGATGATCTAAAACTACTGGCAGCAACAAATCAACAACTCAACCAATTACTAGAGATAACAGAAGTATTCAGCAATGATATAAATATGGCTTTTGGAACAGACAAATGTAAGAAAAATAGCATAGTCAAGGGAAAACACACTAAACAAGAAGATAACATATTGGATAACCACAGCGACTGCATAGAAGCGATGGAAAAAACAGATGCCTATAAATATCTAGGATACGGACAAAAAATAGGAATAGATAATAGAAATATTAAAGAAGAACTAAAAGAAAAATATAGACAAAGACTAACAAAAATACTGAAAACAGAACTGACAGGAAGAAACAAGACAAAAGCTATAAATACTTACGCTAAACCAATATTGACCTACTCATTTGGAATAGTGAAATGGAGTAACATAGACCTAGAAGCACTCAATACACTTACACGATCACAATGCCACAAATATAGAATACATCACATACATTCAGTAACTGAAAGATTCACATTAAGCAGAAAGGAAGGAGGAAGGGGATTTATCGACATAAAAAACCTACATTATGGACAGGTAGACAATTTAAGAAAATTCTTTATAGAGAGAGCAGAAACTAGCAAAATACACAAAGCAATCACTCATATAAATACATCGGCTACACCACTGCAATTTCATAACCACTCCTACAACCCTTTAGATCACATAACATCAACAGATTCGAAGAAAGTAAATTGGAAAAAGAAAACACTACATGGCAAGCACCCGTATCATCTAACACAGCCACACATCGATCAAGACGCATCCAACACATGGCTAACAAGAGGCAATATATACAGTGAGACGGAAGGATTCATGATTGCAATACAGGATCAAACAATAAACACCAGATATTACAGCAAGCATATTATTAAAGATCCCAACACCACAACAGATACATGCAGACTTTGCAAACAACAAATAGAGACAGTAGATCACATCACAAGGATGTACAATACTAGCAAATACAGGATACACCAGAAGAAGACATGAAAATGTAGCAAAAATAATACATCAACATACAACATAAACTAATAAAGCAACATGTTCCCACATACAAGTACGCACCACAAAATGTACTGGAGAATGATGAATACAAATTATACTGGAACAGAACCATAATAACTGATAAAACACCACCACATAACAAACCTGACATCATACTCACCAATAAAAAGAAGAAATCAACACAACTAATCGAAATATCCATACCCAATACAACAAATATGTAGAAGAAAACAGGAGAAAAATTGAAAAGTACATCCAACTGTCTGAGGAAGTCAAGGACATGTGCCATCAGGATAAAGTTGACATTATGCCAATTATACTATCAACTACAGGAGTCATACCACGCAATATCCACAAGTACATCAACGCAATATATCTACGTTCAAACTTATATATACAACTACAGAAATCTGGAATTATTGATACATGTTCAGTTACCCGAAAGTTCCTAAATGCAATGTAATATATACTGTACAGTTAAAAGGAAGTGACGCTTGATCAAGGTCCGCGTCACTTTCCATTTTTGACCAGACATAACGTCTGAGAAAATAATAATAATAATAATCATCATCTCATGGTGCTGGTCTGTACGACAGTTGACTGCATAAGAAAGCAAACGTAACTGTCTAATCAGTTTGCTAATATACAGATCACAGTAGAGTTTTGAGATGAGACAGCAGAACTGCTGTCGTTTTTGCGACGACTTTTGAAAAAGGTTACTTTATTCTTCTCCATAAATTTGGAATTTGAGTGGTAATGATAAGGGATAAAAAAAATTTCATTTACAAAAAAAAATATTCATGACCCACACGACAGTGTGAGCCCTTACAGTTACTGTCATGAAATCAGTTGTAGTCTTCCTTTTTTTACAAGCAAAACACATCAGGTATCTTGGTCTCATCCTCTTCTTGCAATTATTTTGTCTACAGAAATGACCAGCGTACAAATCAACAACAGTAGGTCAGAGCTGATACCCGCGTAGCTTTTCATCAGATGGTGTGTTTGCTGCTTTATACTCTTATATTTTGTTTTGGTCCGCAGCTCGAGGTCTTGCTGTAGCGTTCTCGCTTCCCGCGCGCCGGGTCCCGGGTTCGATTCCCGGCGGGATCAGGTATTTTCCCAGCCTCGAGATGACTGGGTGTTGTTGTTGTCGTCTTCATCATCATTATTCGTCCTCATTACGGTCGGAGGAAGGCAATGGCAAACCACCTCCTCTAGGACCTTGCCTAGTACGGCGGTGCGGGTCTCCCGCATCGTCCCCTACGATCCTCGGAGTATGGGACCGTACCGTCATATCATCAATTTGTTTTGTGCCTCTTCATCAGATCCACTTAGTGTTCTTCACCTGAAGATGAAGAAATTAGCGCCTCTTCAATAGCATGCTGAAAACTCACTGATATTTTCCACTTTGGTTTCATCGAATAAGCCCTAAAAATAAAAAAAATGCTGTGACAGTGTTTATAGCTAATGCTAATATAGATATACCTTAATCTGTCCCGAATCCTGACTTCCGACATCAGCTGAAATGCGCATTTGCTAGTAATGTAATCCCAAGAAGCACAATTGTGCGTATGGGACGTTCAGCCATTGTAGCTATGAAAATATTTTAAAAATATTTTGGCGGAGTCATTTTTATTACTTTGGTAAACCTTTTAGATGCTGAAAAATTTTCTTAAATGTCAGCAATAAATAATGTACAATTAAGACTTCACTGATATAGATCCTCCCCACTAGCCATCTTGAAAATTTCCAGAGTTTAAATTACAGTATCTCGCGACTAGAACAGTATATCGATAAGCGTAGATTTGTATATGAATCGGCGTTTCCTGTGCAGACGTTTCAATCAAGACTCGACGACATATCGCAAAAATATGTCGCTACGACGCAAATAAACCGCACCTATACAATGTGCGCGCAAGGTCCGGAAGGGGTAAGGTCATCTTGTAGTTGTCCCCCCTCTGGTAGCTGAGTGGTCAGCGCGACGGAATGTCATACCTAACGGTCCAGGTTCGATTCCCGGCTGGGTCGGAGATTTTCTCCGCTCAGGGACTGGGTGTTCTGTTGTCCTTCTCATCATGATTTCACCCCCATCGACACGCAAGTCGCCGAAGTGGCGTCAACTCGAAAGACTTGCACCAGGCGAACGGTCTACCCGACGGGAGGCCCTAGCCACGCGGCATTTCCATCTTGTAGTTGGGGAAATAACGAGAGACGTGGATATCTGGCCGGAACTCTCGGCAGCTGCGTTGTCACTGACGTGGCGGATGTGACGCATCGGAGCTGCACTTGGGCCGGGCGGCGCGCGCCCCCTGCACTGTGCGCCGGGGTCCCGCTGAACTGGTAACCTTTGACAGCCGTCCGGCGGGTCGCGCGCGCTCCCTGTGGGCGTGGCCTCTCGCCTCAGGACGCGCGTGGCCAGGCGAATCGATGCCGCGTGTCCTCCGCCCCCCCCCCCCCCTCTCCCAGACTCGTGCTCCTGCTGCACTTTGCCCCATGCACAAGAAACGGAGTTGGTGCGTTGCCTCTCTCACGTACGCGATAGCTCCAGTTCTGTGTACAAGACCACCAAATGGTTCAAATGCTTCTGAGCACTATGCGACTTAGCATCTGAGGTCATCAGTCCCCTAGAACTTAGAACTACTTAAACCTAGGAGATCACACACATCCACGCCAGAGACAGGATTCGAACCTGCGACCGTAGCGGTCGCGCGGTTCCAGACTGAAGCGCCTAGAACCGCTCGGCCACAACAGCCGGCAATAATCACAACCACTTAAGGGGGGTAGGACGTCAAACGGGCCGACTTCGAGAAGGAGAGGCCCACAGGACATTTTAATTTCCACTGTCTATACTTTTACAAATAAATTCATAAAACTTTGTCAGCATGACCAGGAAGGATTCAGGATTCACAGTCATGGCAGTGGAAGTTCAAAAACACGAAAAAATGTTTTGTAAATGTGAAATTTCATGATTTTTTTCACTTACTGTTGGCTGCATTTGTTGCTACAGGTACACTTTTCTTCATAAGTAAGAGAGATTCTTCGATGAATTTTGCACAGCTTACAAACCATACTTACAGGTGTATGAAAGTGTAGAATTTATTTCATCTATGGAAAAATGAATGGGCTGTTACGTTCTAAACTTCGTGTTTAGAGGAAACTCTAATTCTATAGTTAATTATCTCAATTTTAATCACAGTTTTTAACAGATTTGGGAAATTCTAGAGTTTCATACACCTGTAACTATGGTTTGTGTGCTGTGCAGAATTCATCGAAGAATCTCTCTTGCTTACGAAGAAAAGTGTACCTACAGCAACAAATGCAGCCAATACGAAGTGAAAAAATGATGAAATTTCACATGTAAAAAAATTGTTTTGTTATGTTTTTGAACTTCCTCTGCTATGAGTGTGAATCCTGAATCCTTCCTGGTCATGCTAACAGCTTTATGTATTTATTTGTAAAAGTATAGACAGTGTAAATTAAGATGTCCTGTGGTACCTCTCCTGCTCCAAGTCGGCCCGTTTCGCGTCCTACCCCCCTTAAGGGATATTCCTCTTCGATTGCATGAAAAGCAGCTGATTTTTGTCCTAGTAAAATAAAAAGTATACTAAATTTACTGATTGGTTTTACTCCTTCTTCTTTTAAGAAATGATTTTTATGTCTACGTCGGTGCTGCATGTATCCGCTGCGCGGTGTCAAGGACCCCTTGCAGCCGACTCATCGGTCATCGCCGGGAAATCCGGAAGTACTTCTATTGGACCTGTAACGAAACGGGTTCGTATGTCATTTTCAATAATTTTTATCAGCATAGATACGATAATAGACAGGTTAGCTCTAACGCCATATATTGTGTTGGTGCATAAGTTCGTAGCGTTCTTCCCCAAGTTTATTAAATAAAACAGATACTTCATTCATCAATAATACATCCTCCTTCACTATTTACAACAGCCTGCTAATGCTGGAATAACTTTTCAATTCCGCGACTGTAGAAATCACGTGATTTTGAGGCGAAGAACTCTCGAGCCATGTCCGGAGCGCGTTTTCATCCGGAAAGAAAGTTCCTTGAAAGTTCGATAGCGGAAAATGTGAAAATCTGAGGGCGCAAGATGTGGTAAATAAGGTGGGTGCAGATTGACTTTCCAGCGCAACTCCTGTATAGCGGGTTTCTTTGTCATTCTAGGAGAGTGCGGACAGGCGTTATCGTGGATTAACGTCGTCTTCTTCTTCTTCTTCTTCTTCTTCTTCTTCTTGCGTTACGGCCTCTGTAGGACCACGGGTAGCCCCTTCGTGGACAGCATTTTCTTCTTCTTCAGGTGGCGACTTTGTCATGGTGCAGAGGAACTCCATTTGTCAGCTGCCCCCTGCTTTCGTTCTGTATAGCCCGGCATAGTTTTGTTAGTGTCTCGCAGTACCTTGCCACGTTGCTGTACCTCCTTGCAGGTAGTCGACAAGGAAAACGCCTGTCCCATCCCAGAATACCGCGGCCATCACCTTCCCCGCTGACCCCGTTTGCTTGAACTTCTTGACATTTGGAGAACCGGAATGCCGCCATTATTCTGATTGTTCCTTAGTGTCTGGCGTGAAGTAGTGGACCCAAATCTCTCTGAATCCAGAAATCCTTTACCCTCTTCCCGGTAACGGCGCAGTAATTGCGGTCTCTTTCGATGCGCTTCTTTTTGTGTTCGTCAGTGAGCATTCCACCAACCTGGCGCAATCTTGCGATACGTCAAAATGTCCATCAAAATCTTGGCCACGGTAGTCTCAGAGCCCCATCAGTTCGACAATCTCTCGCACAGCCACACACCAATTCGCAAGCAAAACACGTCACTGTCTCGTCCGAAACTGATGGACGTTCGCGGCCGGCCTCGACGTGCACGTTTGTACGGCCGTCTGCGAACTCCCTGCATCACTCACGCACATTTTTTACGTCCATACACTTCTCTCCATACACATCGGTCAACTGGCTGTGGATTTCAGTAGGGGTTGACCTCTTAATCACACAAACCCCAAATAGCCGAACGCAATTCACGGGAGCGGCTATTTCCTATTCCATCGTTAGTAGCTCCTACGTCAAGAATGGGCGTCGCAGAGAGATGGGAGCTGGCAAGAATAGTGGTGTGGGAAGCAAGGAACACGTCGCTGTTGTCAGATGTAAGCTAGCTCACTCCGTCCCGACGGGAGCTCTTTGGACGCCTTACTTTACGGACAACCCTCGTACATTATTTATCATACTTACGTTTTAGAGGTTTTGTTGAGACACAAATTTCATACCCATTTCTTGACATCTCACTGTCGGAGTATTTTGTAATTCACATTTCGCAAAATAACAAAGTCGAGACCGAACATTACAACTTTTTGGTGCAACATAACCTGTCACATTCTCGATTCTTTCAGCACATCATAACATCTGGTGATAACCAAATCTTCATGGTAGGTACGTACCCGTGACTTCTGCATCTGTCGCTAGCATTCCCACTGTACCCCCGTGTCGCTGCCGTCAGCCTCTGGAAGAAGGTGTTCTGCACACGATGCCCTGTTCCTTTTAAGAAGCCGGACCACTTCCTTCTGTGACCTTCACAACGTTTCCCCAAACATTAAATTGACGTATATGGTCAGTTTTGCCTCGGTCAAACAGTAAAGCAAATGCTCGTATCAGTTCCCAGTTACGCTTCTTATTTCATTTCTCAATTAGTCACGGCACTTTCTCTTCACATATCTCCATCACTTTCTTCTTTCTTTCCCTCTTTCATCCACCCACTCGCTCATGTCCTTTGCTAGTATCGCGCGAAGTTTACGTCTACCTGCCTGCGATTTGTCTTCATTGTTGTACTTCTCATGAACGGATGTAAATTGTGTATGTTTTTTTCTGCCCTATAATAAATTCTAAATACAGTATTTTCTATTAGACGTAAGTTAGAACAGCTTGTCGTAATAAATGTAATGCGAAGTACACGATCTGATCAGAAGTACCACGGTACCCCTAAGTAATGCGAAATCAACTACTAGAAGGCGCTAGAGGAGAACCCGCCAATGTAAAAGAAGGCGGTGAGTATTTTACTGTCACTAGACAAGCAGCAACAGCAGAGAGGGAGTCAGTTAGGAGAATTCAGTGACTTCGAACATTGACCGTTTACTGGATGTCACCTGAGTAACAAACCTATCAGGGACATTCCAACTCTTCTAAAGCTGCCTTAGTCGACTGCTCCTGATGTGATGGTGAAGTGGAAATGCGAAGGAACAACCACAGCGAAACCAAGAGCCGGGAGACATCATGTTCGACGGACAGCGACCGTCGAGCATTGGGGGGGATAGTTGTAAAAAAAGGAATGAGCGGGTGAATTCCAAAGTCATAGAAGCAGTCCAGATAGTGCAATAACTGTGCGTATGAAGTTCAAAGAATGGGGTACAATGCTCGAGCAGCTCTTCATAAGCCACACATTCACACTATAGCCTGTGGCAATGTGGTGGGAAGACTTGTGTCTGGCTAGTGTCTGGAGAATGTCAAATACCATAACGCGTGGTGACAACAGTGAAATACAAAGTAGTTGGTGTTACGGTATGGATGTGCTTCTTTTGGTTAGGATGTGGTCCCCTTATTCCGCTTAAGAAAACACTGAGTGCGGAAGGATTGGAAACATTATACAGCCTTGTGTACTGCGTACAGCAGAGGATCAGTTCAGAAACGATGACCACTGGTATCAGCATGACAATGCAGCATGTCATAGAAAAGCATCTGGGAGGACGCTTTGTGGACAGTTACAGTCCTGAAAGTCCTGCTCTGCCCAAAGTCCCGACCAGAATCCAATGGAAAACCTTTGACATGAGTCAAAAGGCCGACTTTGCTCTAGATTCCAGCGCCAGACAAGACTACCTTCTCTGATTTGGACTCTCGAGCAAGAATGGTCTACAATTTCTTCACAAACATTGGGATACCTCATCGAGAGCGTTCCCAGCATAGTTCACCCCATTATGAAGGCAAGAGGTGGACACGCTGCATATTATTCACTAATAGGTGGTCAGATACTTTTGATAAGATGCTGTATGTAGAGTGGCTAGTTAGATGTCAGAGGGGTCAAATATATATACATCCTTACGAGGAAAAATAACCTGGTTTGAGAGACGAATTATGTGATACGATCTGTCCCTGGTTGTTTGCTCAGCCAGTCTCCTTGAGTCATTTTCTTCGTGTGTTGTGCTGTAGGCAGGCAGGGCCGACAAGTTACAGGTTATTTGTGTGGCCTGTGCTGCTGCTGCTGCTGCTGTGCGCTCTGAATGCAGCGCAGGGGCGGCCCTGCACGCCCACCTGCCACCAAAGGGTCGTGGCTCGCACCCCGAGAGACCAATTAGCTGTGTGCGCGGCCGCTTTCTCTGCAGAGCAGCAGCAGTAGCAGGCTTTCGGCGCCGCCAACGCTCGCCGCTGTGCGTTCCTTGTTTACACGCTCACTGACACGGTTTTGACGCGCTCACTGTTCATACAGTACACTACACCCAGTCTGACATTCTTAGAACTTTCTCTGACGAGATAACGGCAAGAAAAAGTCGTCCTTCAGAAACGGCAAGGATTACTGATGAATTATTTCATTAATTACAGGTTTCTGTCATCTCGTTAACTTAAGGTTCCTTTTTCTTCTTGCAGTAGACGTTCAACCTTTCCGGCCTTCATAGACAATATATGTCTCTTGGTAACCCTACATCTTTCTTCCTTATTGGTTTGTGTGATAGTACATGTTGGTTAAATATGTATGCCCCCATTCTGTTGATAGGTTGTTTCTACGAGGGTTGGAACTTAAATAGTGACAACTATTTATTCACAAGCGATACAAAAGAGTTACATGTTTACACCTGTTACTGTCCTTCAAAGCCGGCCGGAGTGGCCGTGCGGTTCTAGGCGCTACAGTCTGGAACCGCGAGACCGCTACGGTCGCAGGTTCGAATCCTGCCTCGGGAATGGATGTGTGTGATGTCCTTAGGTTAGTTAGGTTTAAGTAGTTCTAAGTCTAGGGGACTGATGACCTCAGAAGTTGATTCCCATAGTGCTCAGAGCCATTTGAACCATTTTGTCCTTCAAAGTAGCCACCAGCGTTGTGTACAACTCCTTGACATCGATGTGGAAGGCGTAGTATACCGTTTGCAGAGCCTGTTCTGTTGATTGTGCTAATGGAGCGGTCTACTGCCTGTCGACTCTCTGGAACTGTTCTGAAGCGAATGCCACGAGGTGGTTCCTTCATTTTCGTAATCAAATCAAAGTCACAAGGACTTATATCCGGAGAGTATGGTGGATGGTACAGTACTTCCCAGTCCCATCGACCGAACAGAGCAGGCACAGCTTGCGCTGTATGCGCCCGCGCATTGTCGTGCAAAATGATGGGTGGATTGCGCAGAAAGTGTCGCCGCTACTTTCGCAAAGCTGGTCTCAAGCGATGCTCCAAAAACGAACAGTCATACTGTGCGTTGACGGTCTGCCGTGTATGAACGTAATGCGTTAGGATAACACCATCACAGTCGTACACGAGATTCACCATAACTTTAAACTGCTCCATTCGCACCATCAACAGAACAGGCTCTGCTAACGATATACTACGCCTTCCACATCGCTGGCAACGGGATCTACCCAACGCTGGTGACTATTTTGAAAGACTCCAACAGGTGCAAACATGCAACTGTTTTGTATCGGCTGTGAATAAATATTTGCCACTATTTAAGTTCCAACCCTGGTATTTCATACATCCTTGCTCCATTTTCTTATTTTATTTCGTATTTGATTCCTGAGGCAACATCTTTCAACTTTCTTCAAAAAGTCATTTCATCTCACTATATTCTTCCTTCGTATTTCTTAGTCAATGTTCCGAGAGTCACCTGCATGCAGTAGAACAGTGAGAGCCATTCGAAATCTTAGCTTCGTATCCTTCCTTGCCTTGCCACCCAGTGTTTTCTGTATAGCGATACATACCACTTGTAATGTATTTGAGGTATTGGCAATGTTTTGATATTCATAGCTAATGTCGCAGATCAGCAGCTGAAGATGATTTACCTTTTCCGTTGATTATTCATCTGATACTATTTTGGAACATGATGGAAATTTCCCTTTGTAGACAATTTTTAATTTTTTTAGTGAAATTTTTAGATGACAGTGCTTACATAGTTAATTGACTCTGAGTGCTCACTTACATACCATCTGCTGCAGGCTCGTCCATCCGAGGCCGCCGCCGCTTTCTGGAACTGCCGAGCTCTGTCTTGCTTGGCGTTTGAGGGCCTGTATATACGGCGTTTGAGACTTGTCTGCTTATAGCTGGTGCGTGACTGCGTCGCTTTTTACCTCACATTCTCAGTCTATGCGCGTGAAATCAGTGGTTTCTCAATGCGTATGACGTCTCATTGGACTGACGATAGTGGCTTCCGTTTGCACGTCTGCCTAAGTTGCAAGACTTACAGCTAATATTCATACTTCGATGATTTTTTTGCAACCTTTCACGATTCGGTCATTAAACTACGGTGCTCCTACCTCTGTCATGTCAGTGTCCTTCAAACAGTAATAAGCTGCATGTATACCACTAGTAGATAATGTCGGAAGTTCCATGCGGCTTTTTGTGGATGATGCTGTAGTATACAGAGAAGTTGCAGCATTAGAAAATTGCAGGAAGATCTGCAGCGGATAGGCACTTGGTGAGGGAGTGGCAACTGACCCTTAACATAGACAAATGCAATGTGTTGCGAATGCGTAGAAAGAAGGATCCTTTATTATATGATTATATGATAGCGGAACAAACACTGGTAGCAGGTACTTCTGTAAAATATCTGGCACTATACGTACGGAACGATTTGAAGTGGAATGGTCATATAAAATTAATTGTTGGTAAGGCGGGTGCCAGGTTGAGATTCATTGGGAGAGTCTTTAGAAAATGTAGTCCATCAACAAAGGAGGTGACTTACAAAACACTCGTTCGACCTATACTCGAGTATTGCTCATCAGTGTGGGATCCGTACCAGGTCGGGTTGACAGAGGAGATAGAGAAGATCCAAAGAATAGCGGCGCGTTTCGTCACAGGGGTATTTGGTAAGCGTGATAGCGTTACGGAGATGTTTAGCAAACTCAAGTGGCAGACTCTGCAAGAGAGGCGCTCTGCATCGCGGTGTAGCTTGCTGTCCAGGTTTCGAGAGGGTGCGTTTCTGGATGAGGTTTCGAATATATTGCTTCCCCCTACTTATACCTCCCGAGGAGATCAAGAATGTAAAATTAGAGAGATTTCGAGCGCGCACGGAGGCTTTCCGACAGTCGTTTTTCCCTCGAACCATACGCGACTGGAATAGGAAAGGGAGGTAATGACAGTAGCACGTAAAGTGCCCTCCGCCACACACCGTTGGGTGGCTTGCGGAGTATAAATGTAGATGTAGACTACTGGGCACATTGTGTTGTGATATCCTCCTGAAAAGTTCCCGTAACGTTACACACGCTAAATAGCCATCACGTGATTCTTTTTACTGAAAATTATTCTCACATAAAGATCAAAATATACGAGAGGTACTGGAATACTGGCGTTATGATTTAGAAACGTTCGATCACAGTATAGCACTTGCCATTTCGCAGTGCACTTGTAATTTATATTTGAGCTACTAGAGCTGTTTGTGTTGATGTGCCAGATTCTGACAGTGCTGCCAATTGTAAAAAACATGACCGATGAGTGGGCAAGGAGCAGGACTCGCACCCAAGAAGAGAGAGTATTAAATGTAGAACTAGTAACAGCCGGTTTAGTTTTCCCACGACGGCTAACACTATACGATTTGACCAAACTATTGCCACCATCCAGCACCAAAGTATTAGTTGCCAGGAAACGTGTGGCAGGAGAGCTGTCACGCTCGTGAACTGTGCAGATCGAGAGAGGTCCTCGTCGTCCCACGGATGGTGCAGCGCCAAAGCGCCGGTCGTTGCGTGAGCCTTCACACGTTTTTACTGAGTCGCCTGCTCCACTGAATGTGCGACTGAAGTGTTTGGGTGATGCCATCGCTGCTTTAAGGAGGAGAGTTGACGGAGGCGTTCCGGTAACGCGCCACACGCCCAGCGAGTGCCCGCCGCGGCTGGGAACACAGTGGATCACCGCGATCAGCGATCAGCAGATATTTAGATTATCCAGTGCCGTCCACAAATTCGGTTTTGATTTTGAAAACCTTTTACAGCCCAGATTGCGTTGTTTTATATTCATTACTGAAGTCCGGTTTGGGCAGTTGAAACTGTCATCTTCTCAACTTCAATAATTTGTTTGGATATAAATCGTGATTCATAATGGGTTTATTGCTCATTCCAGGTCGTCATTGTGGTGGTGAGTATGCAACACATTATACATAGGCTCTTTCCAAAGTGAAACCATGTTGTTGTGGTCTTCAGTCCTGAGACTGGTTTGATGCAGCTCTCCATGCTATTCTATCCTGTGCCAGCTTCATCGTCTCCCAGTACCTACTGCAGCCTACATCCTTCTGAATCTGCTTAGTGTATTCATCTCTTGTTCTTCCTCTACGATTTTTACCCTCCACGCTGCCCTCCAATACTAAATTGGTGATCCCTTGATGCCTCAGAATATGACCTACCAACCGATCCCGTCTCCTAGTCAAGTTCTGCCACAAACTTCTCTTCTCCCCAATCGTAGTCAATACCTCATTAGTTATATGATCTACCCATCTAATCTGCAGCATTCTTCTGTAGCACCACATTTCGAAAGCTTCTATTCTCTTCTTGTCTAAGCTATTTATCGTCCACGTTTCACTTCCATACATGGCTACACTCCATACAAATATTTTCAGAAACGACTTCCTGACATTTAAATCTATGCTCGATGTTAACAAATTTTTCTTCTTCAGAAACGCTTTCCGTGCCATTGCCAGTCTACATTTTATATCCTCTCTACTTCGACCATCATCATTTATTTTGCTCCCCAAATAGCAAAACTCATCTACTACTTTAAGCGTCTCATTTCCTAATCCAATTCCCTCAGCATCACCCGACTTTCCATTATCCTCGTTTTGCTTTTGTTGATGTTCATCTTACATCCTTTCAAGACACTATCCATTCCGTTCAACTGCTCTTCCAAGTCCTTTGCTGTCTCTGACAGAATTACAATGTCATCGGCGAACCTCAAAGTTTTTATTTCTTCTCCATGGATTTTAATTCCAACTCCAAACTTTTCTTTTGTTTCCTTTATTGCTTGCTCAATATACAGATTGAATAACATTGGGGAGAGGCCACAACCCTGTCCCACTCCCTTTCATATCCCTCGACTCTTATAACTGCCATCTGGTTTCTGTACAAATTGTAAATAGCCTTTCGCTCCCTGTATTTTACCCCTGCCACCTTCAGAATTTGAAACAGAGTATGCCAATCAACATTGTCAAAAGCTATCTCTAAGTCTACAAATGCTAGAAACGTAGGTTTGCCTGCCCTTAATCTTTCTTCTAAGATAAGTCGAAGGGTCAGTATTGCCTCACGTGTTCCAATATTTCTACGGAATCCAAACTGATCTTCCCCGAGGTCGGCTTCTGTCAGTTTTTCCATTCGTCTGTAAAGAATTCGCGTTAGTATTTTGTAGCTGTGACTTATTAAACTGATAGTTCGGTAATTTTCACATCTGTCAACACCTGCTTTCTTGGGATTGGGCAGTCGTCAATAAAAAATGTAAATGAACTAGCTTAGCGACCTCTCCTTCACTCACGTACACTGTATGGCCTCCAGAGGTTTTTTTGTTTTACGTAATCGTATTTTTATCTTGTTCACAGATTGTTACACCTTCTAAGCTTTTAACGCTATTTAAGGCCATACAAGCATGGTCAGACCAATAAGCGATTTTGGTAGCTAGAGTCCAAACTTTTTCTTAATGATGCCCTTTGTGTTCTTTTGCAGATATTTCCATAGCAACTTTTAAGCCTAACAAATATTTCTTTATATCTAACCGAGAAGTGAAACACAAATTTTAATAAATTGAGCTTTATAATTTTTTTAATGTAACCCAGTATTTTCTTAAGTTTTCATCCCATATTGCACTCCCTTCGGGGTTGACTTTTCCGAAACAATGAAACATGTATTTTTTAAATTTCTAACTGAAAAGTCAAATAGTAGTTGTCACAGATGAAGCCTTAAAATCCTTTAGTAGTTCTTTAGTAATTATTTATTTTCAAAGAAACTTTCACTCACTGTTCTACCCTCTTAGAAGTTGAATTTCCAAGAATGCTGACACGTATTTTTTGTTTTGTGACTGATAAACCAAATACCAGCTTTCGTAGGTTTACTTCAGAATTCCCTTAATAGCGACATCCTTTCAAAAAGCCTATTTCACACTCTTAGGAGTGGAATTTCGGATAGTGCCTTGTTAAACGATGCCTACAGTATAAGATCCATACTTCAGGTTTCTATCCATAGCGGTTTGGGCTGGACGAAGATGAGGCAGTCAGTCAGTCACGACATTGCCTTTCGTACATATCTGGGCTATAAAAGCAGATAATATTTTGAACTGAAACCCATGTCCGGAAACTTAACATTTCCGTGCTACAAGCAAGTTGGAAATCCAACCGCTTTTAGAAGTAATTTATTTGGTGTGATACATTACATCGCTTATTTTACAATTCCACTTATAGCAACCAGAGACGCGTTCTTTTCAACGTCATGCAGTACGGCCGCTTCCAGTTTGGGGGTACGGCGTCTCCTTGGAGCACCACGGTTGCACCTGCTGACGGTGAAGGTACCCTTTCTCGGAGCCGTTGCGTAATTTTGGCTAAAAGGGTATGCGGTGGAGTCGAATGGTGTGCAGAACGACCTCGTTAAAGGCGACGAGCACCTATTCCATTACCGTGGGCTTCGCCAAACACGAAGATCATGTCGGTATTTTCTGCAAACATGCACTCATCCATGTTTCTCTAACACTCAGACACACGTGAATGAGGCTCGGACCAGGTGAGAGAGGTAGAACAGACGTCAAATGAAATCAGCCGATCTGGCGTAAGCACCACCACCACTCCTCCCACCTTCCATGACTATCCTTTTGTATACCTACCTAGCAAACATGTTTTCAATCGGCTGTAGCATGGAAACAACACATGTTTTCGAGCATGGATTCCAATTCAAAATATCGTTTACTCAGTCCCCTGTACAAGTCATAGAAGCTTGTAAAGGGGGCTTTAGAGTAACCTGTACACGATAAGGGGGCAGAAAGTCTAAAATGTTTCGGTTCTGAAAATGTTTCGGTTTTTGTGTGTGTTATGGCTGTGTGCTCATTTCTCTAGATCTTTCGTGACGTTCATGTGTCAGACTGTAATGTTTCCGTGTCAAATATGCTGAAGTTACGTCTCGTCCATTTCAATCTGTGTGGCCATAAAACCAAACTCTGAGTTCGTGCATTACGTCTGAAATTTTTCTTCTTTGGGTTATGTTTGTTGCTTACATTTTCATGTGGATTCTGTTTTTATAATATGGAGCCATTTTATTGATTAAGATGTTCTCTTTTCGTTCTAATGTCGCTAGTAAATAGGTCTGAGAAAGCATACTTCATTCACATGTATACAAACACTTGCTCCATGTCGTAATTACAATACAATTTTTTTTATTTTTAGAAAAGTTTCTTTTGTCCTTAATTATCATGATTGTGTTACTGATACTACATGTTGCATTCACTGGCAAAACAGGTGGGAATGTTGTAAAATTCTACGCTGTACGAAGCAAGATGACAGCGAATTAATTGAAGACCAAATTTCAAATCTCTAAAATTATTTCTCCTGGACCACTCCTTGTGTGCCATGGACGAATTTCTATTAAAAAGCTGCTAGCATGTTTAAAAAAAGTACTAAAGTGAAATTTCATGAGTAGGACTAGAAAAATGACCGTTATCATTAATTATACATAGTTACCCTGTAAACTCAGTCGTTACACAGTATTTTCATAAAAGAATCGTTCAAATGATCTGTGGAACACGTAATTAGCTAAAATAACCAAGAGCAGTCAATTTTGGGTACATGAGAGAGGTAGCTGTCACAGATCTCTAAAGTACTTGATTTATATTCAAAGAAACGTTTTGGAAATGTTATGTTGCCTCATAGGACTTGGGTTTATACTGAATTTATTTCTGGGTACAAACACTCATTAGCAGCTACGTTGAAGTAGTTGTTGTGTGTGTGTGTGTGTGTGTGGGGGGGGGGGGGGGGAGGGGAGAGAGGGGATGCAAAGCGACTGGCCCTGGTGATAGGTTTTCCTAAATCGCTTAAGACAAATTCCGGGATTGTGCATCAGAATTATAACCCTCTTCATTCAATCGTATATAACGCTCCTCCTCTAATGACTCCGTTTCGGATGTGGCGTAGAATTTTTTTTTTCTTTCTCTCATTCGCCTCCTTCTGTCTCTCTCAGGGGAGTCTTTAGTTCATGTGAGATATCAGCGGTAATCGCCTCATAACAGACGGAAGTGGTCCGGAAACGTTCACATCTGGGCATGTGAAACTAATGTACTGTCCCTTATATCTCGCATGCATTTATGCACATGCACATGCACGCGGTTTCTTATTTGCTTATGTGTGTGTAAAAGGGAGATAAAAGAAGAAAGAGTTTGTTTGACGTACTGAATTTTACTTCCGTACCGCCTTTCACTCTTGAATATCCCAATCTGTTCCATTAAGTGCTGCGAGCGACAAATGTAAGCATGATTGATCTGAGGCGTAGATTAACACCGATGAATAACTCGAGCGGCCAGCTTTTTCTCTCCGAAGCTGAAATTACTCAATTCAGGGCCGAAGGCGGTAATGCGGCAGTAAATTGAAGGCCATAAATTTAAGATGAGACAGGGCTATTCCGGTATTCCCATACTGTCCCGCCTCGGTCACGAGTGGCCGTCAGCAGAAGCAATAGGCCGGTAAAGTGTTTTGCATCTTCAGCGTGTGGCATTAATGTGACAGCACAAGCCCGACTGATAAATGGTCCCTCTTTCCCAGCCGCAAGTCTCCTGCCGGGAGTGCTACAGTCCTTTGACGCTGCGTCCAGAATTCAAAGACCGGAAACGTTTATTCCGTTCTCCAGAATGCTAGCGCACATTACTGAGCCAGTGTAAGTGCCACTAAACAGGCCGTTACGAGCTTTGTTCCAGCAGTTACGCAGTGAAATAAACTTTCTGTAATAGTGAATGTGTGTGTGTGTGTGTGTGTGTGTGTGTGTGTGTGTGTGTGAGAGAGTGAGAGAGAGAGAGAGGGGGGGGGGGAGAGAGAGGGGGGGGGGAGAGAGAGAGCGCACGCAGGAGAGGAAACCAATTTCATCTGCGTGTGTTGAATGCAAATATGATGTTAAACGCTGCATTTGCATTATATTGATGGATCCATTAAAAATGAGAAACTGTGGACAATCTGAAACAGAAACGGAATTGCGTGCTCAGAATTGTGGTATTAGGGTAGCAAGACGCAGTTCAGATGGGAATTGCTAATGCAACTCATCTGTTGGTTGCGTTTTTGGAACGGATGAAAAATTATTCTACAGTGATTTACATGTTCAATTTTCTGAAAAACACACACACACACACACACACACACACACATACACACACACATTCTTAACAAATGAAGTGCGCGACTTGAGGGGCCTAAACCGGAATAAAAACGATGATACATGGTAAGTTACGGAGATGTGTTTATTGTACCTTCCATAAAGGGAATTTTCTGTAAAACTTCTGTTGAAGCTTAAAGAATCCACAGACAATAGAAGCAAAAGTCGTTACAAAAGCAGTACTCCAAATTTTGGGAAATATTACTCTGCAAGCAACGTACTGTATTTGTTACAAGAAAATGATTACGTTCTTGTCAAATAATCTCTCTCTCTCTCTCTAACTCTTGAGGAATCGCTACTCATAACTGTTACATGCTATTGTCCCTTTAGAGCCTCGTGCCTCTGTAGGCTTTACATTCTCTAACGTTCCGACATCGATTGTACACAGTTGAAGAGTTTTGGTGCCAAATGACGGTTGTGCGTGCCAGAACACGTACATACTATCTTCAGATTATATTTACTCGATTTCAGCCGTTCGAGACGGGGTGCTTCCCATGTAAGAATGCGTATGTATCTCAGGTCACCTCCATCTGCTCAATCCTCAAACTGCAGTCGAGAGCAGAGAGTATAGTTTTAAAAGCGCGTATTAAACACTGTTATGCTATTTACCACATGCCGACTGATTTAAATCTGAATTTAGATCCGCCGTTTGCGCTCGAAAGTCACATTTCGGGTACTTCAGGACAGCATCTGTATTACGTAATTTCCATCATTCCGCGCAAAATGAGAACCTGGACTGACGACTGAGTTAAGACCTTCCAAAGATAAAGTTGAAGTTGTCATGAACACAGTAATATTAGCTTTACATGCACACCTGTGTGGATTTTATAAATGTTCAGAACTGAAAGTAAAATTTTAGCGAAAGAAGACCGCATTACATTGACGATGGCAAGAGAACACTCCGTCGTGAAGAATTGAGTTTTAGATTTAATGATCTAAGAGGTCATTCTACTGCTTCGCCTAATTTACAAAGGATTAAATGTTCATGGAAGTGACCGATCAGATCCAGGAGTCGCTGGAGAGGCGATAAATTTGCTGACAAAAGATTGTGTTAATGCTTAGTTTCAATGCAATAAAATGATGGGCGTGATAACAACAGCGACAATCGGATTTCGTGATAAACATCAGATTGAAGGCTGGACTTGCAGAGCCGGCCGGTGTGACAGAGCGGTTCTAGGCGCTTCAGTCCGGAACCGCGCTGCTGCTACGGCCACAGGTTCGAATCCTCCCTCGGGCATGGATATGTCTGATGGTCTTAGGTTGGTTAGGTTTAAGTAGTTATAAGCCTAGGGGACTGATGATGACCCCAGATGTAAAGTCCCATAGTGCTTAGAGCCATTTGAACCATTTTGGGCTTGGAAAAATGAAAATGCGTGAACAATAGCGCGCTAATGACGCGTTATCCTTGTCACCAAACTAACAATTTCCGACGAATTACACATGCTAAAACATTAAGACGCGGTATTAGCAAAAAGGGCAAAGTACATGGCTAAAGAATGGAAACATAATTACAATTCTATCAGTTATTATTCATGCAAGAGTACAGAACGTAACATACACATTCTTAACAAAATGGCTCTGAGCACTATGGGACTTAACTGCTGTGGTCATCAGTCCCCTAGAACTTAGAACTACTTAAACCTAACTAACCTAAGGACATCCCACACATCCATGCCCGAAGCAGGATTCGAACCTGCGACCGTAGCGGTCACTCGGTTCCAGACTGTAGCGCCTAGAACCGCTCGGACACTCCGGCCGGCCATTCTTAACAAAAAAGGGCACGACCTATTTCGGAAAAAAAATGAATTACATACGTATATATTCTGTTTCGAGCACATGGCTCTATCTCTGATATAATTAAGTAGATCTTCTGCACGAAGACTGGGTATCAGCCCTGCTGGAGGTGTTATGATGAGTAGTTTACGTTTAAAATTCCAAGGGCATACGTTACCAGAAGAGTCAACAATTTTAGTGCTTTCTTCCATTTAAACGTCACGAAAAGACAGTGGAAAGTAAAATTAGAGAAATTCGAGCTTACACGTTGATTTGTCGGCAATCTTATTTCCCGAAAACCATTCGTGACTGGAACAGGGAACGGTGGAAGATACAGTGCTGCTCAAAGTTCCCACCGCCACACGTAGTAAAGCGACCTACTTAGGTCTGTACACGCCGTTGCCTTCCTTCTACCTTTGTATTATACCCAACCCGTTACAGCAGGACATACAGTTTATTGTAGGCTCGGAACACTGACGCAGCTCGACATTTCCACATTAACAAACACTTCCAGGAGTGAAAGAAATTATAGGTGACAAGTTAAAGCCCTTGGACAGGTCGATGAGATACAACAGTCGGAACGAGTCTTTATAAAACTATGCAGTTCATCACGATTCACACGAACCCTGAGTGCGCTTCACACACAAGGATCGATACTGCATAGTGACAGTCAGCACGTGGACCGGCTGAACCCTCCAACCCTCACCTCTCGCCACAGCAGCGAGCGGCCCGAGGCGCCTAGCGAGCAGGCTGCCCGCGCGACGCGACACACCGGACTCGGGGTGACCTTGCGGCTCTCTCTCTCTCTCTCTCTCTCTCTCTCTCTGTGTGTGTGTGTGTGTGTGTGTGTGTGTGTGTTTCTCTCGTTACGGCCGCAGATGACAACAAACACGGCGTATTCGCGGGCTTGCTACCGGCTGTAGCTGTAAAGGATCGCCAGGTGTTGCTATTAAATAACACAGCCGGACTCTAGCACAGCAAACAGCTGCCTCCCGAACCTCTGCGCCGCACCATGAGGGTGCCCAGTTTTGATCTGTCCCTCCTGCGCTTGTGGCTCCCAGAGAAAACACACCAACTGCGTCGCCACAGCGTGGAGGGTAGACGTTACTTACTTTTCATTAAGTAATATCCTAAAACGTGCCCTCTTGTTTTCGTATCAACTTCAGATTCAGTCTCTGTAGCATTTTTGATTCTACGCCTACATTCCATTCCATTCGATTTGGTGCAACGCACTAAGACTCTGCAGGAATAGGTCTGAAACCTCATTGATGTCGTGCTGAATTATTTTTGTATTATATACTTTCCATCCTTCGAGTACCACCATTTTTTTGCGGGGTGGAGGGGTGCAATGTCATCAGTCTTCAGACTGGTTTGATGTGGGCCGCCACGAAATAGTCTATGTGCACGCCTCTTCATTTCAGAGTAATACGTGAATCCTTCAGTTATTTATTGTGTACTTTCAAATATCGGCCTTGCCCTACTTTTCCTACCCTTTGCATCTCCCTCAAGTTCAATGGAAGTTATTTCCTGAGGTCTTACACATGAACTGTTATCTAGTCCCTACTTCTTAACGATATTCTCCGTATATTTCCTTCCTTTCCTACTTTGCAGTGAACATTCTTATCAGTCCACTCAATTTTCAACATCCTTCTAGAGCGCCACAACTCAAACGATTCGATTCTCTTCTTTACCTGTTTTCTCACTGTCCATGATTCACTTTTATACAATGCTGAGCTTCAAACGTACATTCTCAGAAATTTCTTCCTCAAATTAAGACAGAAATGCCTTCTTTGCCTGTGGAAGTGCTGGTCTGCTTTTTATGCCCTTGAGTCGTCCGTCATATGTTAGTTCCTTTCCGAAGTAGGAGAATTTCGTCAGTCGTATACTTTATGGTCGTCGGTTTTTCTAAGTTTATCGCCAATCTCATTTCGGCTATTCGCCATTACTTTCGTCTTCCCTCGGTGTACCCGTTATGCATATTCTGTATTCATTAGACCACCTTTCGTTCAAAAGGGCCTGCAATTCTTCCTAGAATTCATTGAGGACATCAATGTAATCAGCGAATGTCATCATTGACATCCCTTCTCCCCGAATTTTAATCCCTCTTTTCGGTTATCGCTGTTTGGATTTGCAGACTTAACAGTGGGAGAAAAATACTGCACATCTGTCTTAAATGCTTTCTGGTTCGAGCACTTAATTCTTGGTCTTACATTCTTATTGTTCCCTCTTGGTTCTTGTACATACTGCATGTTACTCGTCTTTCGTTAATAGCGTACACCGTAATATGAAGTACAAAGAGAGGCATATACGGCCCTACAAGAGCGCAATGTAACAGTAAAAAAATTGTAGACCACCACCGTTCGTTTTCTAATCATTAGAGAACAGAAGTTTGTCAAAGGATACTCAATGACGTGCATTGCATATGACAAAGCACAAATGTAGATGCTAATGACTGTAAAGCTTTTAAACAGTTACCGTGTGAAAAGTGGTTACTTAGCTCGTTTCTTCTGTGTTATGGTCTCCAAGTTTCTTTCATTTGGCTGTTCAGTGTCCATTTGGCTTAGCTTCTACTTCAAATGAAAAGATCCAGGTTTTTTTTTAAATTTATGCATTATGTTGTATAATAAAAAGCTGTGGAGCTTTTTTCGTCTTCATTATTAAATGCATCGTCCTGGAAATCTCAGCCATCACCATCAAACATAATACGAAACAGAACTCTTAATACAGTGCATCACTCTTCCAACACTCACCATAAGTTAGACAAAGACGGCCAGACATGCAAATCTCGAGTCGTAAAAGGCGACGAAAAGAACAAACCACTAATAGGGCTAACCCCCCTTTTAGTGTGATTAGTTGGTTCAGGACAGAAATAAAGAAGCCTCGGACAAGCGCCGTCATGGTCGGGGACGACGCTTGAACCCTATGCCCGCCCACAATGGTAACGACACTGCTAGCCAACTGGAAAATGATTCAAATCCAAATAGAGGTGTTTTGCAGGATATGCTTCCTGCAACCACCCTAGAAGGAAAACAAAGACAGAGGATGAGATGGTCAGATGAAGTTAATCGACACCTCATGTTCTGTTATTACCAAGCAACAAACCTAGGAACCAACACAACTGGATACAGATCACAAGTATACACAACATTTATTACCAGATACCCAGAATTAAAATTTTTAACAGAACGACTAGCTGATCAGATCCATGTAATAATCAAAAATAACAGGATACCCCAGTCAGAATTAGAAAACATCAAACAACAAGTACAACAAATACTGGAACAAAATAATGTGCAATCAGAAGAAGAAGAAGAAAATACAGTAATGGCCTCAAACATCCAAGAGCAAACAAACAAAGAACAACACGCATCAATTCAACAGTCAGAGGAAAACGAAATCTTAAGACAGCCACCAGAACAAGCACAAATAGGACATGAAGTGACACACATGTTAGATATAGAAGAAAAATTTCAGCTGACATATATAGAATACAAAGACACAAATACAGACATTAGACCATTCTTGCATAGACCACCAAATAACCCACAAGTCGAAACAACAATAAAAACCATCAACACAATCATACACAACTATGGAAGAGTTAAAACTACTGGTTTATATAGGAGCACTCACTACACTAAATATACACACTAGGCAGAGATCAGAACCAACCAACACACAGAAGAAACCCACAACACCAGCATGGCAACACAGGCTACAGATCAGAATAGAAAAACTGAGAAAAGACATCGGACAACTAACACAATTTATAAGAAATGAAATGTCAGAAAACAAACGAAAAAGGTTAGGTAAAATCTCACAACAAGAAGCGATAGAGCAATTAGATGAAAAGAAGCAGAAATTACAAGCATTGGCCAAACGACTAAGAAGATACAAAAAAAGTGAAAATAGAAGGAAACAAAACCAGACATTCATCACAAACCAAAAGAAATTTTACCAGACAATAGATAACACACACATTAAAATAGACAATCCACCAAACATAACAGACATGGAACACTTCTGGAGCAACATATGGTCAAACCCGGTACAACATAACAGGCATGCACGGTGGATACAAGCAGAAACAGATACGTACAAGATGATACCACAAATGCCTGAAGTGATAATTTTGCAACATGAAGTCACCAAAGCAATTAATTCTACTCACAATTGGAAAGCCCCTGGAAAAGATAAAATAGCAAATTTATGGCTAAAGAAATTCACCTCAACACATTCACATCTAACTAAATTATTTAACAGTTACATTGCAGACCCATACACATTCCCTGATACACTTACACATGGAATAACTTATCTGAAACCTAAAGATCAAGCAGACACAGCAAACCCAGCTAAATATCGCCCCATAACATGCCTACCAACAATATACACAATATTAACTTCAGTCATTACACAGAAATTAATGACATATACAACACAGAACCGCATACATCGATTACCAAAAAGCTTTTGATAGTGTACCCCACTCATGGTTACTACAAATATTGGAAATATACAAAGTAGATCCTAAATTGATACAGTTCCTAAACATAGTAATGAAAAATTGGAAAACCACACTTAATATCCAAACAAATTCAAATAATATCACATCACAGCCAATACAGATTAAGCGTGGAATATACCAAGGAGACTCATTAAGTCCTTTCTGGTTCTGCTTTGCTCTGAACCCACTATCCAACATGCTAAATAATACAAATTGTGGATACAATATTACTGGAACATACCCACACAAAATCACACATCTGCTATACATGGATGATCTAAAACTACTGGCAGCAACAAATCAACAACTCAACCAATTACTAAAGATAACAGAAGTATTCAGCAATGATATAAATATGGCTTTTGGAACAGACAAATGTAAGAAAAATAGCATAGTCAAGGGAAAACACACTAAACAAGAAGATAACATATTGGATAACCACAGCGACTGCATAGAAGCGATGGACATGTGGCATCAGGATAAAGCTGACATTATACCAATTATACTATCAACTACAGGAGTCATACCACACAATATCCACCAGTACATCAATGCAATACAGCTACATCCAAACTTATATATACAACTACAGAAATCTGTAATTATTGACACTTGTTCAATTACCCGAAAGTTCGTAAATGCAATGTAACATATACCGTACAGTTAAAAGGAAGTCACGCTTGATCAAGGTCCGCGTCACCTTCCATTTTTAACCAGACATAACATCTGAGACAAGAAATAAATAATAATAATAATAATAATAATAATAATAATTTCAAACTTTTTCAAAATCTGGGCACGATGCCTGTTTATCATAGCTTTTTTGAAATAATTCTTTATTACACGTTATTCAGCATATATTTAAATAATACTCTACATTTTAATTACAATAAAAATATTTTAATGGTTTCTGAAGAATATTTGTCTAGTAATCCACTCTCTCGAATGTATCGGTAACTGGTTAAAATGGGCCGTTGACCAATTGCAACACAACGGTCATATGAAAATACAAACACAGGCAAATTCTGTCCTTAAAGGAACGAAGTACAACAGTGATAGATTATATTTTTGACATAATGAATTCACCTACATTTCCTCAAAGTTCCCTTTCCAGTCCATTGAATTTTTCCGTTTATTTATGCCAGCTCTCGAAAGCGGATGTGGAAAATTTGTGAAAAACTCTCTTAGGCGGAGATCCAAGAAATAGGAATCTTTGGGATCCTGTAAACCACCCCCAAACCCATCTCGGAGTATCTTTTACTAAAAACGTTTATATTTTTACGTATTTGAATTTCCAATTTTCTCAGCTATATTTCGGAGAATAAAGTCATGTGAAACTTGGTCAGGACGTTAAGGCCTTAATCTACCTTTTAATGAGCAGTCGCAGTAGTTTATTCATAGAGATGCATGATCAGAGAGACAGGGGAGGGGCGTAGGAGGAGTAAAGATAAGTTATAAAATGTAAAATGAGCTGTCAGGCAGCCGCGGGCCCCGTACCGACCTTGTCCGGGAGGCCTTTGAGGAGCGGCATTGTCTTCTCGTGGAACACCCGTGGCCGAGGCGCGCCGCCTGCTAACACAGGGCCAGTGTGGGGCACTGACGCCGTGTTAATGACGTGTCAGCCATCGACATGGCCAGGTGCCGCCCCTCCTTGTTCTCCGGGGCTGGATGGGCGTGCACGGATGCGCCCAAGTGTGACAGCGTCATTGTCGTCAGGGTCCAGTGTTCCTTGTCCTCCGTAATTACGGCTCCAGGCGTACAACCCTGAAACTACTGCTGGAGGGCGGTGTCGAATCATGTGAAAAATTAATGATGGACGTTTGCTTTAGAAAAATAGTCATTTATATACGATAAAAATTTAAAAAAAAACCTGGAGGACTGATTAGGCCAAGAATGGTACCCCCGAGGAAATTTGCAGCTAGTTTTTTCGTGATATGGTGCACACAGTGTGTGTCAGATAGGTTAAAATATCTCTTATTTGCTGTTGTCTAAAAGGTAGTGCTTTCGCCATTTGAATGATACTTACTTCCTTCTGGATACACTCTTAAATTTCGGTTTTGCAACCATTGTCAAGTGATACTGCAATTAACACACACAAATTTTAGCACTGTTACATCATTACAAGACTGCAATTTACGCCATGAAACGTTGTACTGTGTACACTAAGTCAGATGGCGAAAGCTTTATTTGCACCAGGCATGGACAACCTTCGTTGACCCGCGGGCCAACTCGTCACATGACGCGACAGCAGCGCTCTTCGCGCATGAAGACATAACTATAACGTACCAGACGTTTATGTTTATGGGGTAGCACACCGATACGAATGGCATCCCTTTCCCGACACTCTACGCCAACAATGCCTCAAACCATGCGTTTTTGAGAGTACATTCATTTTACGTACGACATTTAACAACAGTGTAATAAACTTCCATTGCAAAAAGGTGCTGCACCGCGGTCTCCTTCAGGAATTTCTTCCGCGGTCCGGATTGAAACCAGTCGTAGTTGCCCTTCGTGATTTAGACAGTTATACTACGTGACTCCTTTTTCCTGGCCTTGCCCTGTGTCATTTACAGGGTCGACATATTAATCTGGATTTGGCGGTGTCAGTGGTTGAGGGTGGCCGGATGCCCTTCCTCTCGCCAGGCCTCCGCTGCCCTCCCTCCCTCCCTCCCTCCCTCCCTCCCTCCCTCCCTCCCTCCCTCCCTCCGCGACGAAATTTGTGTACTCCATCTCTGAATATGCACTTCCTACGTGGAAGTGTCTGAACATTTTTTCTAAGTGTCAGCGACTGGTCTAACAGAGGCGGATCTTGGGTCCTAGTCGGGCATTCACCTAGTGGGATATGGAAAACCGCCTAAAAACCACGTGTAGATACGCCAGCACACCGGCCCTCGTCGTTGATGAGCTGGGTGGATTCGATCTGATGCAGGCGCGCCTCCCCCGACTGCCAGAGAGGCTTCCTATTGCGCGGCAACGGAATCCTAATAGTATGTTACCGTTTTACTTACCTCAGATTCAAGCATCATTGATAAAGATTAAGGCCAGAAACAGAGTAACAAATACAATAATCAACATGAATGAACAACTCCTTCTTCTGCAGCTAATAGGCTTACTTTGTTTACTCTGTTAGAATAACAGAGCAAACATTTTCAGTTTCTCACAAAACTGTGGTGAGATGATACTTGTAATGGCAGAACGACTAAAAAGAACATATATCAGATTTTCGGGAATGATGATACATAGGAACGTCTCTCGAAGAAGACAGACATTCTTGGCAACGTGCAGAAAATCTTATCTGAGGTTTACTGCGCTTACTTCCATTTATTGATTTAAATGAAGTACTGATGCATGTGATATGCACGTAATTGCGTATACGTTTTTTACTCTATTGTTTTATTTCGTAGGCAGCACTTAATTCAACCCTAGAACACATTTCTAGTCCGAAAATGTGTCATCCAAGTAGTCCGTGGTGGTGATCTATGACCCTCAAATAGGATGCGCAAACGCTGGCGATTCGTACGCTGAATATCAGTCGAACTCTTGCGTCGTGAGATTTTTTGTTGCTGGCGTAAACCTATCACCAGTGAGCAATAACAGAAAATCTACTTACTTGTGGAAGAACAAGCCATTGTCTGTCGTCTTGAAAAGTCTTACTCTACAGAATACGTGTTGGGCAGGGGGATGCAAACACTGCTAGTGCTCCGTGACTAATCTCTTATACCCTCGGCAATGAAGTTTTACTCGCAACACTAGGTACTCGGTACGTTTGCCTTCGATTGAATTAGATAGAATAAGGTACGAGGGTGGTTTGAAAAGTTCTCGGAACGGAATAGAAAAAAAGTACTTACATCACTGAAACATTTTTCAATGTAGTCTCCTTGGAGATTAATGCACTTGGTCCAACGGTGTTCCAGTGCCTGGATCACATCTCGAAAATGAGTTTCCTCCAGTCCTACAAAATAGTTGTCAATTCCGGCTATCAATTCTTCGCTTGAAGTGAATCTTCGTCCACCATGAAAAATTTTCCGTTTTGGGACGAGGTTGAAGTCTGACGGAGCCATATCAGTTGAATAAGGCGGGTGTGGCAACAGTTCATACCTTGCTTGGCTCGTGTAATTTTGCCTTGGCGACGCCACGTGTGCGGGCGCGCATTGTCTTGTCGCGGCACCCATCTTGCAGATATTTTTTCTCATTTGTAATTCTTCACGTAATATGTGATATACCCTTCCAGATGACATCTGGCAAGCGTGACCAGTCATGCACTTTCAATAGGCGATCCTCCATGACCATTTTGTGCACTTTTGCAATGATTTCTGGAGTAGTGACACCAGTGCGCGGATCATCATCTAAACTCTCCCGACCAATTTTAAATTCGTTTGTCCACTTGGCAACAGTCGAATATGAAGGAGCAGAGTCCCCCAGTGTATTCTGGAAATCGGCATTAATGTCCTTTACCTTGGCCTTCAATTATGGTTCTCCGTGTAGATCATGTATTTCTTTGTTGTTATTCTCCATTCCGCTTATTTATTTAATGGTATCAGAAGCATCAAGCACTATATATAGCAACAAACAATGGATGAAATTTATTAAGAAAATAATCTTGAAACATCGAACAGTGTATACAATCAGACATGTAAATTGTAATATTATGGCCTAAGAAATTTTCGACGAAAAGCTAACAGTGTCTGACCCATCTAGGGGTAGCACTCATGGACTGTTCAACGGTGCAGGTGCTTGGGCATAGTTCGTACCTCATGAGGTGGATCGCACTCTGCTCTTTTCCACAGTCGCACAGCGGCAGTTCGTCTGAGAAACCCCATTTACTCATTTTGCTTTTGGCTCTCGCCACTCCAGAACGTAGTTTCTTCAGAGATCACAACATGTTCCACTACTGTGTGCCCTGGCGGAATTTCTTCCCTTGGTATAAATCAATCTCGGGCGTGCTATCTTTTTTCCCCACTCTTTCGTTGCGCTGTGTTGTTGAGATTTTCTGTTGTGTCCAGAAAACTTCTCGTAGAATTTAGTCGGCGGTTGGCTGGTTAGTGTCCAGAACTGGGGTCGGCCGTAGATCTAAACTTAATTTTTGTTCTGCCATGTCGTCTTCCCAAAGAACATGGTGCTACGTCTGGACGTTCCCTGGGCAATGGTTAGAGTTAGCTAATTCTCTCAAACTAGAAGCATCACTCAGTAGTGCATTCCGCTGTGATCTTACCTTTAATCCCGCCAACTATCTTCCTTAAAATTTTCCTTTCAATTATTCTTTATCTTGGTTTTCCTGATTTTTGTCAGTGTCCATGTCTCACACGCTTATGTCAGGGAAGGTATGGTAAGAGTTCTCTATATGTGCGAATCGTGAAATTTCTTGAAATAGTTTCGCTTTTCAATACTTCGAGTAATGCGAAACAAATCTATTGACTTTTTGTATTCTGCTGTTTATTCCTCTTTTGATATTGTTCTCTAAAGTTCGCAAGGTTCGAAAGTGAACTGAATGGATGTTCCAATTTTCTGTGTACCATATTTAAAAAGTATGATCTGCTGTATTTTGCCGTGAGGCAGTGAAGTATTTGGTTTGACTAGTATCAGTTTGCAGACCTGTTCCAAGTAATCCGATATACAATATTGTGGCGAGAGAATTTATTATTTGTTTATGTTCTCCTAAGATTAATATGTTATGTGCATATGCCAGTACGTTAGAACTGTGCTCTAGTTTTGTTTCAAGTTGTGCAGATTTTATTTTCCTGGCCTGACCCACAATGAGGTTGAAAAAGAGATGGTGAATAATAATAATAATAATAATAATAATAATAATAATAATAATAATAATAATCGAAAAAATGGAAATGATCGTTTGGCCCCTTGCGGGGCAGGTCCGGCTCCTTGGTGTAGGTCTTACTACATTGCACGCCAAATTGGGCGACCTGCGCGCCGGATGGGGATGAAATGATGACGAAGACAACACAACACCCAGTCCCTGAGCGGGGAAAATCCCTGACCCTGCCGGGAATCGAACCCGGGCCCGTAGGACGGCTGACCACTCAGTTATCGGGGCGGACGTAATAATAACGATAACGATGATGATGATTATTATTATTATTTCATTGTCAGTTTAATTAAACTAGTTCTACCATGATCTTGTGTTAGTGTTACTTTAGTCCAGTAGTTTAAAAAAATGTTATAAGTTTTGGTGATAATTCCTCGGCGTGTCTCTGCATAGTGGAGCGGCACCGCTTATTCGCCGCAACTTCTCCCAGCTGTCCCCTGTGTTTTAATTGTCCCGCTGCGGGCTTATTGGTTTAAAGCCTCCGTCGGCCGCCGATCTACGCCCGCTAACTGCTTTACGCCGTCGGCCGTTACGAGGGCATATCGGCCTCCTAATCGAAGCTGAAAAGGAGACAGGCTGTGCGAGGCCTGTAAAAAGTTTTTACGGCTCTGCCATTAAAATCTGGGTGCGGGCGGCTCAGTATATCCCGGTTTCGTATTTCAAGGAGGTCGTTGCGACGTAAATCACGAGTGACAGGCGACGCTGCTCACGTTTTGTTTCGTTGTTGGTGCCCGCTTAAGAGCAACCGAAGTATTTAAAGTCGGCGCGTAATTACGCGCGGTGCATTACGAGGTCTTGCAGTGTGTCGGGTAACGCCTTCTGTCTCCAAGGAATCGCCAAGTCTTTTTTCCACTTAAAGACGGTGAGTAGCGTCAATTCTCCGCAGGGAATTTCCGTGTCTGCTCTTGGTGACAGTTACAATCGACAAGTAACGGAAGGTCTGATTCAGCATTATAACTCCTCTCTCAACCGAACGATGTGAAGCCAGAAGAAACAGGTAAGCCTGAAAGGTTGATCATATTTTCCTATGTCAGTAGTGTTTCGTTCACGATTGCCGGTTTTAGTACAGAGCGTTCCGCGCTAGCCTCCTGGATTGTGTCAAAAATAAAGTAAATCTGACCTCATGTACATTTACATGGATACTCTGCAAGTCACATTTAAGTGCCTGGCAGAGGGTTCATCGAACCACCTTCACAATTCTCTATTATTCCAATCTCGTATAGCTCGCGGAAAGAATGAACACCTATATCTTTCCGTACGAGCTCTGATTTCCCTTATTTTATCGTGGTGATCATTCCTCCCTATGTAGGTCGGTGTCAACAAAATATTTTCTAATTCGGAGGAGAAAGTTGGCGATTGGAATTTCGCGAGAAGATTCCGTCGCAAAGAAAAACGCTTTTCTTTTAATTATGTCCAGCCCAAATTCTTGTATCATTTTTGTGACACTTTCTCCCATATTTCGCGATGGTAAAAAACGTGCTGCCTTTCTTTGAACTTTTTCGTTATACTCCGTCAGTCCTATCTGATACGGATCCCACACTGCGCAGCAATATTCTAAAAGAGGACGGACAACCGTGGTGTAGGCAGTCTTCTTAGTAGGTCTGTTACATTTTCTAAGTGTCCTGCCAATAAAACGCAGTCTTTGGTTAGTCTTCCGCACAAAATTTTCTATGTGGTCCTTCCAATTTAAATTGTTCCTAATTGTAATACCTAGGTATTTAGTTGAATTTACGGCTTTTAGATTAGACTGATTGTGTAACCGAGTTCCTTTTAGCACTCATGTGGATGACCTCACACTTCTCGTTATTCAGGGTCAGCTGCCACTTTTCACACCATTCAGATATTTTTTTTAAATCGTTTTGCAGTTTGTTTTGATCTTCTGATGACCTTATTAGTCGATAAACGACAGCGTCATCTGCAAACAACCGAAGACGGCTGCTCAGATTGTCTCCCAAATCGTTTATATAGATAGATATGTACCACCACAGCAGCTACACAACGCCCGCAATCTTATTAAGGAATACTAAGACTACCATCTCAGCGACTTGAAACCGATAGTAAGGAAAATAAAATTGTCTCGTAACGAAAAGTCTTGCTGGTAGCATTCATCTCCGAAAACCGCTACTCATCCGCCTGTGTTCTACATCCGTAATGGATAAAAGTTTTGCAAACTAACAGGCTTCTTATCCAACCATCTTTCGACAGTGTGTCCGGCTGTTCGGTTGCCAGAAATGGAGACCATTAGTTGCGGCTGCTCACGTGTATTTTACTCTGTCAAACTCTCATCCGAATTTTTCAACGATTCCTCAGCGACATTGCCTGAAGATAACGCATGGCTGCTCCTTCTAAATGCTGCTCACTTTCCGTAACGAGAGAGAGAGAGAGAGAGAGAGAGAGAGAGAGAGAGAGAGAGAGAAACACAGTGCGTCATGGGTCGGCAGAACAACACGGAAACGTTAGACATGCACGGATAACAGTATTTGAGAGTAGGAAACAGGATGACAGTAAATCTCGTTGATGGCATTACTGATGGCATTACTCTTGCTCGAAATATAGATAAGGGGGCGAACAGAGCGGCAGATGGGCTAGGAATTTATTTTGGCATGTAGCACAGCTGTTCTCCTTCAGAAAAGGTTGCAGGAAGAGGAACACATTTAACGACATTATCATAGCCGTATGCTGAAACCTGGCGCAGCAGTAGTAATCTTGCCTTTAAGTGCCCAAAAACTTTAATCAGCATCCAACTCAGCACCTGCAGTGCTAAGTCACTTAACAGACGCAAATCACCCTAACCAGATTTTATACTAATTAGGTTCCGTTCGGAGTAGGCTTACAAAAAGCTCCATTTTTAGCAGTCATATAAAGCCTCTCGCTCGACGTAAGATCCGTACGTTAACTCTGGTAAGTTATACAGGTCAGACCAGTACACAAGAAGGAAATAGGATCACATCCCTGAGTTACTGATCCATGTCACTGACATAGATTTGCAGTGTGATTTTGAAATGTATTCTGTGCTCAAAAATCGTGAAATACCTCCACGAATACCATGGTATTGATACACAACCAGTATGGAGTCAGACTGTATCGTTCTTATGAAAAATAGCTTGCTCTTTATTTACCCGAAGAAAAGAGTGCTATCGACAGAGGTTCTCAAGTGGATTCTATATTTACAGGCAGCTGTATTGCCTAAAGTAATGCTGAAAGGCCTGACCTACGGTATATTATGTCTGCCACTGTCGAAGGGTCCCGCTTCCCATGGCCCTTGTAGCTTTATCACCGTATCACGATTTTCTATGTTGCCAGACTAGCTTTTACTGTGTACTCGTGTATCGACGCTATGCATCGTGTTATTTCAATCAGTTTTAAAGATCTATTGACTTATGGAAACACACATTTCAGTTTTAATCCTGTGCGTTTACGCCAGACACTGACATACAGCAACGGTGCATTTGATACCCATACTAATGTGCGACTGTAGCAAGAGACGTGTGCTTTTCGAGTCAGGATGACGACTGATGAGGTCCTCTTATTTCTTTGAGATTTAATCTCTTCGGCCGGCCAGGGTGGCCGAGCGGTTCTAGGCGCTAGTGTGGAACTGCGCGACCGCTATGGTCGCAGGTTCGAATCCTGCCTCGGGCATGGATGTGTGTGATGTCCTTAGGTAAGTTAGGTTTAAGTAGTTCTAAGTCTAGGGGACTGATGACCTCAGATGTTAAGTCCCATAGTGCTCAGAGCCATTTGAACCATTTAATCTCTTCTTCTGCTTAAAAATCAACACGGCGCTGTCGTCATATTTCATGTACATTGCCTGCAGGGTGTAACACCTACAGAACTTTTTTTCAAAGACAGCTTAAAGCGGTGTATCCTGTAAGTGTGCTTTGCTTCCGGGAGTAGCCGACGCACGGTGATACTGTGCAAGTTTTTTCCATCCCCGCCTCCCCTGTCATGTATTTCGACACCCCGCCGGGCCGGCGAATCTCGTCCATTAGGTCCATTAATTCCACTTGCTGCGGATGCGAGTCGCCGGTTGTCTGTTTGTTGACGATGGCCCTGTGCTCGACCCCGAATTCACAGTCGCCGCTTTTTTCGTCGCCCAGACTATGTGTAATATCATAATGCTCGCTTCTAAATGTTCATTCTTCCATCTCCTTGGAACGGCCAGCTGTTTTGACAGCAACTCTGTCCTCCTCTCGTCTACATTTGATCACCGAGGAGACCCATGTCACGCCACCGCGTGCCGCCCACTTCCAGTACTTTGTAAAAGCTTTTTACCAAATTTATAACAAATTAATTCACTCTGATAGTAACTCTGCTCATATAGATTTTATTTCTATTGAGCTTTGTCTTTACAAAAATAACATAGAAGCTTTCGATCGGCTTTGATGTAAAATAGTGTTAACGTTGAACTGAAATGTGTTTCGGAAAGTTTGCCATGCTACTGTTTTTTCTTTCCTTTTTCGGACTGTACGGAAAAGTGCAGCGAGAATACCATGATACAGGATACTTCCCAGTACCGACGATGTTCGAAAGTATTTTGTGTGTTAGACCCTCTAGGGACTTGGCTTTATTGATAACCTCGTTTCGGCTACGGCCATCATCAGATCTACCATTACGACAAAAGGAACTATTAGGCTACGACAGAGAAAAAAATAAGGAAATACAATTTTTTAAAAATATCACCCACTAAAACGTAGAACTTGTATGAAACGTTCATGTCCACCGGGACGTAAACTGTCAACTTGACTCAAAAAATTTCAGAGATTCATGTGCTAGCCGAGAGGTGGCGCTAGTGTGTGGAATGTTACCCAAATTTTTTTCTTCGTCATATGTGTAAAATGATTGTCTTTAAATTACAAACATTCACAGTCAAATTGTAAAACAATGTTTAAATGAATATGGTCGTACATTCTTAAAAATAACTTTTTCCATGGCGGTGCCTAATCCATGTGGCGTCTATCTCCATTTGACATCAAGTATGCATTAAATTTGCATTACAGTCACATCTATACAATAGTCCAGTGAATTTTAGTAGCAAATAAACTTTGCTTAACGTGATTATAAAAGTTGCATTTGCTCTCATACTAAAGTGTTTCAGATACATATAAAATGATCCATGTGAATTAAAACGTCACGAAACAATGCCCTAAAATGTGTAAACAAATAAAACTGGCTATAAAGACTAAAACAATTTGATTATTAAATTATTCTGGAAGGAAGTTCCACCTGGCGGTAGAACCAGTGAATTTTTCTTGATCCCCATTCCACGTCGTTGTCGCGCAACTAGCGGGAACTCCGCCGGATATGTATGGGGAAAAAACGACCGGTTAAAATTGACAGCATTGTTTTACCTGTGAATAACCTGTATTGTTCAGTATTTGTTTGGTCTCGGTTGTAACTAGTTTTTTTCCTAAAATAGCAACCGGCTTAAGAAACGGTATATGAATCTGTCATAACAGCGGTGCTACAATTCTTTGTTTTGGAATTAAACTTCCTTAAAATGAGTAATGCTAAGTAATAAAATTACCATTGCCTTAAAATATTGGGCTGTTAAAGAAAATGTGAAAAGTGATCATTGCTATTTTCCTAATAACGCTGACAGGAGCGAGCAACATACGCGACAAGAGAATCGTTACAGCATTTCTGAAACAATAATACACCTATCGTGCTTTACTACCCAGGATGCTTTCACTTCGCCGTGCCGTTTAATGCCTCTGAGTTTTTAAGTGAATCGTCAGTGCGTTACCACTCCCATTGTATGAGTGCTCTCTAAACTTTGTCACGAACATCCTATCGGTTTGTCCTGTATGAATTTTTTCAGTAACAGAGACCATCGTATGACTGAAGACATACGTTGAGCAGTATGTACAGCTTTATTCACAACGGACGCGGACTCATTCAGGAAATTTATTTCCCTCGTTAATAAATTCAAATATTCCACACATTTTCTCACACAGTACTAGTTTCGTTGTTGTCTTTCTGTGTATTCTGAAGTACCGGTATAGTTTCTAAATAGCATTATTTCCGATGAAAGGCGTCGGCTTAAAGGTCAGCACATAATAGAGCGAGTATTCAGGAAGAGACTGGAAAACAAATATTGGCCATTGGACTAATTCTTTACTGAAATTTTAACTTATTATCTTGGAATTGTCGCTTGCAAATGTTCTGCTTTGCCTGCAATCGAAATTGTTCGTTTAAATTTTTTGAAAGAGCGATTTTATCAACAAAAGATAAATTGTATTCAAATTGCTGTTTATATATATTTACAAAATGGGTTTTTCATTCGAAATGAAGAAAAAGAACGCTACAAATTTTAAACAAACTCTAATTATTAGCCAGCTACTTCCACAAAATTTTAAAAGGGAAAGAAGATTAAGGCAACAGTAATAAATTGAAAGGTTAACAATTAATTCATAGTTAAGGCTGAAAATAGAAAATAGCTCATCTGCTGTCTGCGTCTAAATAATATGCCTGTATCTGCTTGTAACCCCCAGAATCAGACAGCTTCACACGAAAAGTACTTCTCCTACCACGGTGTTTCACCCTTTAGCTCTGACAATTCGTAGTGCCCAAGTAGTGGTACGATCCTCGAATACAACATGTTTTTTAAGCAGACCTTCAAAAAAAGTAGGATCAGTAGGAGAATACTGGTGATTTTTTTCCCTTGTTTTCAGTCCCTCATTACTTTCCGAGAGAAGCACGAACTATGGACGATGGAAGTTTTGCTTTATGCTCCTATTATATTTGAAACTTCGGTTTTACAGATCTTGACTTGTAAATGCAAAAGTTCGGGGAATCTTGGAATTTTTCATTCTTCGTCCGATGTCTACGATGATTATTGGAAATAACAGCAATAAAAAACGTAAAATCTGTTGTTTCAGAAACAGGTTGTTTTGATCGGTTTTGACAATCAGGTTAAACTGGAGACGAAAGAAGTTATTATACCCGCAAACTTATATCGGCGACATCCACCGGCTCAGCAGACGCCAAGAGCGACAGAGCGTGAGTCGTGCTTGTGTAGCTCAGTTGGTACAGCGCTTGCCCGCGAATAGCAAAGGTCCCGAGTTCGAGTCTCGGTCGGGCACACAGTTTTAATCTGCCAGGAAGTTTCATATCAGCGCACACTCCGCTACAGAGTAAAAATCTCATTTTGGAACAGGCGTCAATTTAACCATCACTGGTACACGAAATTCCCACGGCGCAGATGGCAATTGGTGTTATAAAAAGCTAAGTGTGTGTTTGATAGAAACCTAAAACGCTATTATATGAGATAAAATGAGGAATACTTTAGCATATTTTCATTCATGGAAATAATGGAACATCACTGCATTCTCCGTGTTCATGTGTTGTGCACAGTCTTTAATTATACTATGTGATTAGGACCAAGCGATCCTCCACTTTCGGGCTGCAGAAGGTGTGTGTGGAAGGAGGCTGACGTCATTGGGCGTTACTTGTAAAGCTCCTCGATTGTAGTGCTATCGAGGCGAGGTGCGCGGAGGAAACATTTTTGACTCCACGGGAATCCAAACCGGGTCCTCCGCGTGGCAGTCGAACACGCTGACCTCTCAACTACGTAGACGGACAAGTTACGAAGTGCTGTGCTTGTGCTTCGTTAGCCTGTTAACTTGGTAGCACGTAACTGCTCTATCAGATTGTCAGTTGGCTATTCCAGTAATTTCTACAAAGCGGTTCCTTAGAGCAGTGATGATTAAGTAGCCACTCATTAGTATTCCCAATGCAGGTGATAAAGTACTAGCCCTGTTGTTTAGGTTCTCCGCCGTAATTGGGAACACAAGTTCCGTGGTGAATTCATTGAGGTTTACTTACCGTGACACGGCGTGAAACGCTTACTTGGCTGCGCCGCGTTAAATGCGTTTAGCCTGGTTTATTTGACCCCATTACATAACGCCTGCACTGTAATACCTGGTTATATACGTCATTAGTCTATTCTTCAGCGGAAATACGAGTGCAAAATACTCTCGAATAGAGCAATATCAACACTTCACCTGTTGAGCCTGCTACTACAGGGAACGCGCAACGCCGTAGGTTGCGAGACAGGCAGGTGGGTCAGACACGGATGGAATTCGCGTTTATCTGGTACATTGCCCAGCCTGGGTGTGGTTTCCCACGCTCGTCTAAGGAAATGCAGGGCAGGTACCCAACTTCGGTCTCAGAAAACTCCATACACAAACAGTTAAAATACGATCACACGCAGAACAACTTCTACGGGATTTAGACAGATGGCGCATACACCTACTTCCCGTGGCTTACATTGACGACTGTGGCGTCAGGAGAGGCATGCGGCCGGAAAGTGAAATCAGTATATTTGATAAAGGTAAATTTGGTGCGTCTGTGCGTGCCACAACAGCTCAGTAAGCGAATTTCGCAGCCCCATGCGGATTATATGCTGTGGTAACTCTCCTTCCCCCACCCATGGAGGTGGTTTCAATTTGGAACATCTGAGGTTAGTTATGAAAATATGGCTGTCTAAAGAGATTTTGTTCGCGACGGCATTCGTTTACAGCGACGTATATAAATTCGCCATAAAACTATTTTCACTGTTGTTATGATTTGAACATCGTCCCTAGGTAATAGATGTCACCACATTTCCGATGAAAGATGTGACGGGTAGCCTAAGGAAAAGAAAAATCGGAAAAATTCCAGGTTTGATCCATATAATTTATAGAATTTTCTTAGTTACAGACTTTCTAGATTATTCTTAGAGACCAAAGTATAAACATCGAACATATGCGCCACGTGAGTCAGTTCCACGTCTTCCACTGCATCTGTTCGCTAAACCATTTATTTCTTTTCCTCTGTCTCCTAGTAATTCCCAGTCTGTGTCCATTTTTAGGGTTTCGTATCTTAATCGGTAAAACGGAATCCTTGTAGGATTAGTTTCTTGTGCGTCTGTCTACTGCCTAGTCTGTCTACTGCTGAAAACACTTTTTCACAGGGATGGTTTGACGTATGTCATCCCTGTATCGATATCGGTAACAGGCAAAACACGTAGAATATCTAGAGTCCCAGGCATGGATGAACTATCTGGATACATGAACACATCTCAATTGGACTGTATCGTTATTTATTTAAGGGCGACCCAGGTTTCGGCCTTTTATGCCATTTTCGAGAGATTTAGTTCATGTCCTTAACATATACTGCAGGACATAAAGTTCAAAATGGGCCATAAGTTAAGAAAAATATTCACTCCCCACTAAATGCCACATGTAAAGTCATCGTCTGGCATTTCGACGGGCGCGAATATTTTTTCCTAATTTAGGGCGAGTTTTGAGCTTTATGTCCTGCAGTATATGTTGAGGACATGAACTAAATCTCTTGAAAATGGCATGAAAGGCCGAAACCTGGGCCGTATTAAATAAACAACAATACAGTCAAATGGCTGTGTGTTCATTCAAAAATTATTGTATGACTGTTGCTCAGCAACATCAAAAAATTAAAATTCCCGGAGATTAAAACTGTGCGCCGGACCGGGAATTGAACTCGGGATTTTTGCCTTTCGCGAACAAGTGCTCTACCTACTAAGCTATCCAAGGTAGGAGTCGAGGTACTGGCGGAATTAAAGCTGTGAGGACGGGTCGTGAGTCGTGCATGGGTAGCTCAGTTGGTGGTGCACATGCCCGCGAAAGGCAAAGGTCCCGATTCCGAGTCAGTTTTAATCTACCAGGAAGTATCATATCAGCGCATACTCCGCTGCAAAATGAAAATTTCATTCTGGGGACATCGAAAAATGCTTATCTGTGTACATAATAATGTTTGTACGGAACCCTCGGTGCGCGTATCCTGGTCACACGTACGCGGATGTTATTCTCGCACGGCAAACTTCGGTCTCACTGCCATAAACCAGAAGGGATAATACACACTCACTGAAAATATTCCGCTTGAGATACACGCTGCGTAGTTCGCCAAAAGCTCTCTGCTGTTTTTGTTTCTTTACTTTACGTCCATTGTCTTGAACTAAAATAAACACAACACTTAATGCTTTTACGCCTTCAGCGTTACCGTGCATTATTTTCTGTCGACATGTTGCTGCTTTCTAATTAACTCTATGAAGTTTTTCATTTAGTGGTTGAATATAGTGAATCCGAAGGCGGTTTAGAAATGTTCCTCTAACACGAACTGTTTCTTCATTTTCCCACAATAAGTACCTCGAAACGTGCTGTACGACTGCTCACAATTTGATGCATATGGGCCTAAAACTGCTTACTTAAGTGCTCTTTAGATTCTGAATTTTTCGGTGTCCAGGTCAAATCTATTGGAAATCGTAGCACTGATGGCTTTTTACCATCAGTATACTAGCACACATGGATCATTGCCTTATTTCTCAAGGGTTATTGGTACAAATTAATTTGAAACCGTGTATCAAAATCTATGATCACCAGGCGAAATGATAATTCATGCATATTGCTCTGTTTTCGTTTTATGCTCACGATTTGCAAATTGTCCACTCTGTTGCTACATTAACTTTTAAGCTAAGCTGTTGCATGGCCTGATTCACCACATAGAAGAAAAAAATCTGTGTGTTTGAAGTGCTTCGCAGTAAGGAGCTAAGGTTGATTATTAAATCGTATAATTCAGTGATTTAGAGTCTCGTTTTTTTATGCAGTATATGAAATATAATACAGACGCTAATCTATTTAATTTACAGACGTCTAAATTTTTAATATAATCAATGCCATCACTCGTTGCCGTCAGAAATCGTCGAAATACATTGCGTAGCTGTTTGCCGAACGATTTGCCTGGCCGCTCCACAATCACAGTACGGAGATGGAGCCTGACCCAATCTATGAAGAGAGTTCATGCTTCTGTCATGACTGGTTCGTATTCTGCTGAACATTGTCCATGTTCTGCGCGATTGGCCAAAGGCAGTACGTTTCTTTCCTATCCAGTGCAAGTGCTGTTGACATGAAGGGCAAACTTCTGTCAGGTCTCGTTCCCATGAGTCTGTTAGGTCGAACGGAGACGCGTGCAGTTTCATGGCTGTTTTCATTGTTGGTTTTCTTCATAGAAGCCTTTTTTTTCTAGGATAACAGCACCTTGGTGAATAGGGAGTTGCGGGTCGCCTTGTATACGTTTAAACGCACAGAGTAGAAGTGCTTTTCGTCGTAGGCCAGGGGGCGGAACGTGGCTCAATATGGAGAGCTCTTCGACGGGATACCACTGGTAACACTCGTCGCGTTGCTTAGGTGTGTGTCGAGTGTTTGTGTGCTTGCACTTTCGAGCCAGACAGGAGCACCATATTCCGCTGCAGAGGAGAGAAGAGTAGCAGAAATGCTGAAGTGAGTAGAGTTTGAGCAGCGGAGCCCCAGGTCGCCTCAACGTGGTGCACTCTGGGTAACGCTCAAAAGCCGACAACGCTGGTTGCCAGACGGTCTTCGAAATTCCAGGCTGAAGCACGTAATAGCACATCAATATAGTATTAGGTCATGAGGAATTTGAATGTGTCCCGTATGAAGGTTCTTGGTGTCCTATCAGCCATCTAACAAAACAGTAGTACCTTAGTAAGTCTAGAATTGATGCTGACGCCCATGCTTATGCAAGTACCACTTGACAATCTCAACAAAGCCGAAACAGAACTGTACAGAAAGTTAATATTTTTTTATTTTTCAAAATTTTTGGCTTAACAGGTGAAAAATTATTTAGTTTCAAAAAATTCTTAGCATCTGTGCAAAGCGATGTAAAGAAAATGTTTTTTTTTTCCTTCGCTCAGTATGCGGAAAATTGAAAACAAGTCAACCGGACAAAAAATTGGTCATACGCAAGACCCAACATGCTAATACCATGTAACACCGTAACAAATCCTGATAATGGTCTCAATTCAGAGAGCAACGGAGTCCACAAATTTCGTCAGGTGGTGCATATCCAGCTGAAACCGCCCATTGGTGGTTAGATCCCGTAGATCTTCAGAATAGGTTTAAAATAGCGGAGATACTGGTTGGTTTCACCCACCGTTCCAAATATACCCAGACAAGTTCCATAAAATTCGGGTTTACGGGCTGGTCGAAGGGCGATAGGGCGTATGAGTATTATTCAAAACAGAAATGCATACTCATGGCCCAGTGAACGCATTTTGGACGACAGGAACATCGACTGGGTACTCCTCAATGAGAACGTTGAAATTAACGTCTTAGTTCATGTTCACAGTAACCTGAATCCGTAGGTCCAAGTCCTGGTACGATAACGCTTCTAAAACTTCGCAGTACCGCCTCCGGAGTGATACACCATCCGCACGCCGCGGATTAAAATTCTCATTGGGCCACCGGTGCACTCGGCGTCTTGGCACCATTTGAAAAGGAGCCAGAATAGCGATTCATCAGACCACACCACACGCCTACAGTCAGCCATTGTCCAGCTTCTGTGTCGGTTGGCCAATTGAAAACTTGAAGGTTCACGTGTCTCTGTAAACAGTGGCCTCTTGTGAGCTACCAGACTCTTAAATGTCCATCGCATGCGATTCTCTTCCCTGTGGTATTACCGAAACTGATGAACCTGCGTTCAATGAC